>NC_035437.2:150672090-151969117 GCF_002127325.2 Helianthus annuus | reverse complement strand
ACCAAAGCTTCTATTTCGTTATCAACCTTCCCACTTTTGACAGTCATACCTCCTCACCATCTATCTATTATACTAAATGAATTCTCTTAGGCCATAAGGGCTATTCTTAGCCAATCATTTTGATGATGTGGACATGCTCTAAAGGCTGATAATTCACTATGGGTGGCAATCTCTTTTCCTCTATACTCCATCAATCCTTCTCACGTACGTTTCTTCAAACCGCCGTCTCTCTCTCTTCTTTTTCCATTTTTATTTCATCTAACATACACGCGCATTATTCACATTCATCTTCCACCGCTTTCTCTCTCATCTTGATTTTCAGAAAATACTAATTCCAATTTTAGGGTTCTTCCATTCCAGTATTGTTGATTGCATCTATGGCGATTTTCAGAAAACCCTCATTCCTTTGGTTTAGGCGTTAAAAATCTATTCCTTTTATCACACGCTTTTGAGTTGATGATCTCTGTAACCAGACTTTCTTTTTTTACTTCTCCCCTTTTCTTTCAATCATCTTACAATCACCAAATCTAAACCTCAACCGTATCCTACTTTGGCGCCTTCATATGACAATTTCAGATACATCGATTTCATCTTCAAAGAAACCAGGTAAGTTTATAAATGAAATCTTGAATATGTTCAGAAATTAGGGTTTTTTTTTATGATGGTGATGATTATGATAATATGAGAACTTGGAATTTGATTCTTCAATCTTGATTCGTCTGATTTTGTTTATCTTTCATCGGCTTCAAACTGAGTTTGACGAGTATGGTACTGGTAGTTGCCGGTGTGTTTGGTTTTCTTTGTCGGCTATTATTCTGATTGAAGAAGGATGGAGAGAAAGAAACACTTTGGTAGTTGCACCATTAGAAATTGCAAGTCAGTGAAACACTTTGGTAGTTACATCTATAATATGCGATTCTCATCAAAGTGATTATCGAAACCCTAAATTGGAACCAGTCGAGGCAAATCTAGGTGAGTTTACTCTTATTTACATAGATATTACTCGTGATTTTAATCGTTTACTCTTATTTGTCGTTTTGGAGATTATGTTTTGTTTTGTGTAAAATAAGTTGTTTTCAATGATTTATGTTCATATGTGTCATATGGGGTGTGTAAATTTCAAAAATTTTGGGGTTTTTATTCTTAGGTGGTGTTTGCAATTGAAAAATCTTGCTAAATTTCAAAACAATATGGTACGATAATTTTCCACCAAGCACTCTTTAACTAATTATCTAATTATTTTCGTATCCTCTCTCTCAAAGTCTATTTTCTGAAGTTAATTATTTGACTTTACTTACTGCCAATTACATGACCACTTTCAAAATGCATTTGTTTTTGTTAATATTCATTTGTTTTTTTTAAATTGGACTCAGAATTTACCTTTCTTTTATGGTGTGTAGGCCAATAGTCATGTGACTGTTCAACAAGATCTGAAGGATGTCAAACTATGGCAGGTCATTCTTTTAACCTCTAATTAGAAAAGAAATCGTTTTAATTAATATTATATATTTTTTTAATAATGCTAGTGTGTTTATAACTTCATATGATATTTCAGGTTCATACTCTGTTAAAGGGTTTAGAAAATATAGCTGCCAGTTCAGATATGCCAATGTTAATTTGATGTAAACTTTAATTCTGTTCCTGGAAGGTTTTTTATTTATTTTTTGATTTAATATATAAGAATCATATTAGTTTTATAGAATATTGATTGTTAAAACTGGATTGCAGTGCTCCTCATGTGCTTTTAACAATTGGGAAAGTTGACCCATTGCATCCTGATTTAGTAGTTGACCCTCTCGGAATTCTTCGTCCCACCACAAAGTTGACTCACACTCTGCCCTTGGTAATTTAAGTCTTCAATTATTTCTTAAAAGTAATTGAGTAAAATGTTTTTGAATAATCTCATATGAGTAATGTTAGATCTAGATATTCTTTTGATTTTATTTGTTAATCTGCGATGTTTGTTTGAGATCATAATTTCTCTTTTAAATCAAAACTGATGAATTGTGTTTTAGATTGATATGTTTTTTGGATATTAATTTAGTTAATTTTTAGGATTTTACTTGTGATTTGTGGATTTAGGCATCATAATTTTTAGGATAGTTGCAATAACGAGAAGTGGTTGTGCATATCTCCAATGAACAAGAAGAAGAGGATGTGCTTCTCTTTAGTCAATAAGAAGAAGAGGTTGTGGTTCTCTTCGGTATAGTTCGGCAAAAGAAGGTACTTATTTCATTTTTTCAGTCTTTCAAATGCATTTATTTTTTTGATTGATGTTACATAACTAAATGTACGTGGTTTTCTAATTTGTGTTATTGTTGATGTATCAATAAGAAGAATAAGATGCCAGCATCTTCAACATATAAGAAGAGAAAGGTAAGAATACTTTTTGAGTAGTATACATTAATTGTCATTTTTTTGTTTTAATTGGTCATCTGTACATTATTTGTTTATAGGGGAGGTTCAATGTTGAGTTAAAGGACATGATACATTATATATCCATTAATTTCTTGATTTTTTCATTGGAAAACTCAGTTTTTTTTATATTTAATGCCAGACCATTATATCCCATAACTAGCAGAACTTATGGTTAAATTCAACAAGAAGCAGAAGATCTTCTATTTTAAAGGAATTGTTGTAAGTGTTTCAAAATGATTTTTTTATAACCAGTCATCAGACCCTTGGTCCCCGATGTGGCAAATTTCACAATGTCGCCAAGAACGCCCCATAACCATCCTGTCACGTTTCAATAGGTTAATAAATATCATCTTGTGGACGTTGTTTTAAGCCCCCAAAACACAAAACAACTATGCAGATATCACATGCAGTACATATACATCTTACACCTATATGGTCAAACAAACCAAGTACATACACACATGAAAAGATGATACAGCTTAACTGTACCGATGAGTCTTTGGATGATACAGCGTAACTGTACCTATAAATTTTAAATTTTAATTTTTTTTTATATAAATATAACTATTTGCGTATTTACTAAAATTTAAACGAACACCAGAACTCATTTAGGAGACGTTTGGAATTTGGATTTGATTTATTGAAGAACTATGAAATATTGGAGTAGATATGGAAAGGATCTTTTGGTTTTGCTATACGCCAATACTTGTGATTTGTGAAGAATCAACATGAAAAGAAAAGGTAAGGTTTTATTTTCCATCATTAATTCGTGTGACATATGTGGTGATATTGTTCCAAGTGTTCTGACTATAATTAGAATAATTCTCAGTTTGTTAGACTCATTTGATTGATGAAATCTCTGTTATCTTAGGTATGTTTTAAAGAAAGCCTGGCTTTTGAGAGAGTCTGATAGGACCGGTATGTTTTTATTCCTTCTTTAATATTGAATACCCGAATAAACTTGGAGTAACTTAGGTGTTGGAATAACTCTAATTATACTATTAAGATATACTCTTTTACTAAATTTAGTTTCGCTTAGGTATTATTTGACGTTGGTATTGGCCTGATGTAAATATCTTCAAACATTAAGGACTTTTGATTCTAGGTCATCATTTTTAAGGAAAGAAATATCAACAAGAAATGGGTTTATTATTTAATAAAACCTGTTCTGGTAATATATTTGGTACATAAAAGGTGTCGCTTTGCGGGAACACTTTAGCAAGCTGGGTTTAAATTTAATTTTTTTCATTGCTATGGCCCATATGTGTCCTCTCGATTTGATTTTGCTCTAGTAAAAAACTTAAATGACTTGAAGAGAGTCTAATACATCAAATTATATTCATAATGGAAGTGTCAAAAAATGATTTTTAAAGATTTAAAAACTACTTTTGTTTATCAAATTTAAGCAATATAAAAAGCTACCACAGATGGAAAAAAAAATATTTGGTATTCACAGTCTTGAAAATAGTTAATACTTGAGTATTAATTTATATATTTTATGGTAAGTTTGCTTTTGTTTGCTTTTTTTTAATTTTTAATTTTAGTTTTTGCTATTTTTTGTTAAAGTTGCTAAGCTTTATGTTTTTACAAATCTGAAATCATTAGAGGCATCTTTGTTCAACTCTTGGTATAACCAGTCAGATGGTTAATGTTGGTGCATACGTCTGTCGACTTCGTCTTGTATCGAGTCTTGTACTAGAACTGTTAGATCAGAGCACATTGTACGAGAAACTAGGTTTTGTGTTAAAGTGGGTAATTCCGCTTGAAATTGACACTGCCACTTTCAAGGGAAATTAGAATTATTCTAATTCCGCTTGAAATAGTCAGTGCCACTTTCAAGCGGAATCAACTCCACTATATATACCCTAGTTGTGTTGTCATTTGTAACGGATTTAGATTGATATACCGAGGTGCTGCCAGTCTGTCTAGTGTTTGTAAACAGTGTTAAATCAATATACAAGACGTTTAAAGTGTGAATCAAGCTGTTTCTAAGTCTATATGTCTGTTTCCGCCTTTCGTATAGATAAGAACTCTTCTGAACGACTCGTTTGGGTCACGATTCGATCCTACAAGTGGTATCAGAGCTCAGGAAGAAGAGTTCTTGCCAAAACAGACTCAAATTTTCTAATGTTCAAAATCATTTAAAATTTGAAAATTTGATATTTCAAACCTACAAGTGATATTTCAAACCTACAAGTGGTAAATCAGGGACATTAAGTTGTACTTGATTTTCTACAAGTGATACTTAAAATTTGAAAATTTTCTACCAGTGATATTTAAAATTTGAAAATTTGAGAAACTCACAGGTTGGTAACTGTGATATTTCAAACCTACAAGTGGTAAATCAGGGACATTAAGTTGTACTTGATTTTCTACAATGATAGTTGTTGATAGTTTTTAAATCTGATAATCTTTACAAGTGGTATCAGAGCTCAGGAAGAAGAGTTCTTGCCAAAACAGCCATATTTTCTGACTTCTACACCTTCTTTTCAAAATTGAACAAGTTTTTACGGTTAAAATGGACTGATCTTTTGATATTACGTCTAAAATACATTTTTAACAAACCCTTGAAAGAATCAGACCTAAATTCGGTCTAAATCTGATAAAAATGGGCCAAAAAGGTAATTCCGTTTGAACGAGGCATCTAATTCCGCTTGAAAAATTCATCTGATTCCGCTTGAAATCGCTATTCCGCTTGAAAAATAATCTGATTCCGCTTGAAGTTGCTATTCCGCTTGAAAAATCATCTGATTCCGCTTGAAGTTGCTATTTGTCACAGCCCCCGATCCCTAGTTCCCGGGAACGGGCGGCCGCGAGCCAGTTTCAGCGGTATCACGTTTATTTATCCAATTTGGCAGCGGAAATTTTCATCAGGACCGTAGTTAGGAAATATTTAATCAGAGTAAACCACCATGTTTTATAACATTAAACATATGGGTGAAACCCAAGTTTTCAGTACACATATTTTATAGGAATAAATCCTATTTATTTAATAAAAACCTCCATTTTATTCTTAGGTAACTTTATTGCCACTTTTCCAAGCCTTCAGTGCTGTCCAGCTGGCTTCTATTTGGCTTTCACATTTTGTTACCTGAAACGCGTTTTAAAAACATTTTGTCAGTGGGAAATACTGGTGAGTGAATCCCAGTTTAATCAGGTTTAAATAAAATAATTTCACAGTGAAGAGTATTGAGGGCGATCCCGCAATTACATTTGTTTCCAAGTTATATCAATTATCACCCGTTGGTACTGTCAGACCTGACTTGTGGAAATGTTACTCCTTAACCAGGAGATAACAAATTTTGTATACAAAACCCCAACATACCCACGATAATTGTATTCTTACAAATACTCAATAACGGTTATTCGCATAGAAAAGTATGTAAGGTTTTGTAAAAACATTTAACAAAAAGTGGATCAACTCACTAAAATGAGTTCATAAAAAGAAGGATCACTCACATTGCTGTCTTAGGTTATTCTTTAGGGTTTCCTGGTGAATATCTATAATTTACACAAATGCACGTGTGTTAGTATAATAACCCATTTTAACATTAGTAATACCCTCCCCGAGACGGCATTCCAACGACTACGTCGGGCAGAACCACGACAGCCGTTACGGAACCCTAGATCAATCGGGCAGCGTATCTAATACGTCTCCAGGGGTTATAATACTTACATCGTAGCAGAACCTCGCTAATTAGGGGGTATAATGCCCGGGTATAATAACGCCACTACAGAAATTTAGAAAGAAAGAAAGGAAATGAGCGAGCAGACTGAAGGCCCGTTGCGTTCTATTTATAGTGCTGAAATCGGACTCTCTCGCGGCCCGCGTGGGACGGGCAGGGCTTACGCGGCCCGCATGGCCTAGGGGTCTAGGCGTAGCTGATCCGTGTCACCACCTAGGTTCAACACGCGTTATGACACGTGTCATCACCAGGCTGTGCCACAACTTGGGTCACTCGCGGCCCGCATGAACTTAACCGGAATCATACGCGGCCCGCCTGGACTTAAGTTTCACCGAAACCAACTATAGGCTTCGATACGCCCCGCGTTAAGTTGAGGTGAGGCGCTACGCGGCCCGCCTCAGCTTAATTTTTAGTGTTTTTAATTTATTATATATATTATAATCTATTTTGGGCTCGGTTTTCATATACGGGGTGCATATAAAGACATATTGATACATTTCAAGATATGTTAGGGTATCAAAATTATTATAAGGGTGTCGGTTTTACCGAGGGTTGTTATATCCTCCCCACCTTGTTTTAGTGCTCGTCCTCGATATCTACTGAAATAAGTGTGGATATTTCCTTTGCATTTCTTATTCAAGCTCCCATGTGTATTCAGGTCCTCTTTTGGAGTCCCACTTCACTTTGACCAGAACTAATATTCTTAATTTTCCTATCTTCAATCTGTAGAGGTCTCTCTACAAATTTGAGTTGTTCATTTACCTCTATATCCTTGAGAGGTACTACGAGTGATTCATCAGCTAGGCACTTTTTGAGATTAGATACATGAAAGACGTCATGTATTCCTGCCATTTCCTCTGGCAGTTGTAGCTGATAGGCTACAGATCCTATTCTTTTAATAATCTTAAAAGGTCCAATATACCTGGGACTTAGCTTTCATCTTTTGATGAATCTTACTACTCCTTTCCAAGGAGAGACTTTTAACAATACTTTATCTCCTATTTGAAATTCTAATGGTTTGCGTCTGTTATCAGCGTAGCTCTTCTGTCGATCACGTGCTGCCTTTAGTCGTTCCTTAACTTGAATGATTTTGTCAGTTGTTTCTTGTACTATCTCGGGTCCAGATAGTTGTTTTTCCCCAATTTCTGCCCAACAGACTGGGGTTCTGCACTTTCGTCCATAAAGTGCTTCGAATGGTGCAGCATTGATACTTGTGTGATAACTGTTATTATAAGAAAATTCTATTAAAGGTAAGTGTTCGTCCCAATTACCTTCGAAATCAATTACACAAGCTCTAAGCATGTCTTCCATTGTCTGGATTGTCCTTTCACTTTGCCCGTCTGTTTGAGGATGATAAGCTGTGCTTAAGTTCAACTTAGTTCCCATTGCTTTTTGGAAAGTTGACCAAATATGAGAAGTAAAACGGCTATCTCTATCAGAAACAATTGATAAAGGAATGCCATGTAAAGAAATGATTTCATTTACATACAATTTGGCTAATTGTTCCATACTAAAGGTTTCTTTCATCGGTAGGAAATGAGCTGACTTGGTTAGTCTATCTACAATCACCAAGATTGTATCATTACCTTTTCTGGTCTTGGGTAATTTGGTAACAAAATCCATTGTTATCAATTCCCATTTCCAAACTGGCATTTCTAATTGTTGCAACAATCCTGAGGGTTTCTGATGTTCAGCTTTAACTTGTGAACAAGTTAAGCATTTAGAAACATAGACTGCTATGTCCTTTTTCATTCCTATCCACCAGAAATTTTTCCTTAAATCTTGGTACATTTTATCACTTCCTGGATGCATTGTATATTTAGACTTATGAGCTTCTTCTAATATACGATGACGTAACTTTCCTGATTTAGGTATCCACATTCTCTTTTTATGGAACCTCCAAATTCCATCTGTTCCTTATTCTAACTCCTTAATCATTCCTTTTAATTTTTCAGTATCCTCCTTGATTACTGATTCTTCTGCTTTTCTAATCTGATCGTTTAAATCTACTTGTAGATTTAATTTAAGAGAACGTACCCTTTTTGGCTTTTCGTGATACTTTCGACTTAAAGCATCAGCCACCATATTGGCTTTTCCTGCATGATACTGGATATCACAATCATAATCACTAAGTAACTCCATCCAGCGTCTTTGTCTCATATTCAACTCTTTTTGCCCAAAAACATACCTTAAGCTCTTATGATCTGTGAATATGGTAAACTTACTACCATAAAGATAATGTCTCCAAATTTTAAGGGCAAAAATTATAGCTCCTAATTCCAAATCATGGGTTGAATAATTTTCTTCATGACTCTTAAGTTGTCTAGAGGCATAAGCTATAACCTTTTGACGTTGCATTAATACACATCCATAACCTAACTTTGAAGCGTCACAAAAGACTACAAAGTCTTCAGTTCCTTCCGGTAACGCTAGTATAGGTGTATGGGTTAATCTTTGCTTAAGGATTTTAAAAGCTTCTTCTTGTTTTGGTCCCCATTCAAACTTAACAGATTTACAGGTTAACTTAGTTAAAGGAATGGTTATTCTAAAAAAATCTCGAATAAATCTTCTATAATAACCGGCCAATCCTAAGAAACTTCTAACCTCGGTTGGTGATTCAGGGGTTTTCCATTTGGTAATTACCTCAATCTTTGTTGGATCTACATGAATTCCTTCATGGTTAACTAAATGTCCGAGAAATTGTACCTGTTCTAACCAAAACTCACATTTTGAAAACTTAGCATAAAGCTTTTCCTTTCTCAATAAACTTAAAAGTAAATGCAAGTGCTTTGCATGCTCTTCTTTACTTTTAGAGTAAATGAGAATATCATCTATGAAGACAATTATGAATTTATCCAAATATGGTTTACATATTCGGTTCATCATGTCCATAAATGCGGCTGGGGCATTGGTTAAACCAAATGGCATGACAGTAAATTCATAATGACCATACCTCGTTCTGAATGCGGTTTTAGGAATGTCCTCTTCCTGTACCTTTAATTGATGATATCCTGATCTTAAATCGATTTTTGAGAAAAATCGAGCTCCCTGAAGTTGATGGAACAAATCATCGATCCTCGGTAATGGATACCGATTCTTAATCGTGACTTTGCTTAATTCACGGTAGTCAATGCACATACGCATTGATCCGTCCTTCTTTTTAACGAATAAAATCGGCGCTCCCCATGGCGATGAGCTTGGCTGTATGAATCCTTTTTCTAGCAATTCGTCTAGCTGTTTCTTTAATTCTTGCATTTCCGCGGGTGCCAAACGGTAGGGTGCTTTGGCAATTGGTGCTGTTCCTGGTAACAGGTGAATTCAACTTCTCTGTCTGGCGGTAGTCCTGGCAATTCTTCTAGAAAGACATCTGAAAATTGGGACACTACTGGAATGTCTTTTAACTCTTTTCCTTTAGTGTTAGTGATTATAGAAATCAAATACACTATAGATCCTTTCCTTATATAACTTGCAGTTTTCATCACAGAGATGAATTTAGTGGATCTAGATGGTTTATCTCCTTTAATTGTGATCTTTTCACCTCTTGGTGATTTTACTTGAATTGACTTTTGATCACATAAGATATTGGCTTTATTGGCTATTAACCAATCCATTCCTAGCACGACATCAAATCGTACCAGATTCATTCGGTAAAGGTTTGCAATAAATTTTTGATTAAAAATTTCTATTCTTGCTCCTTGCAAGATTTCAAAAATCCTAACGGTTTCTCCATTTGCGGTTTCTACTAGACATTCTTGTGGTAGTTTAGTTAATGATTGATTTAGGAGTTTGTAAAATGAAGTATTAATAAAACTTTGGTTTGCACCAGAGTCAAATAATACTTTAGCAAAAATATCATTAACTAAAAACGTACCAGCAATGACATCCGGAATCATTCTAGCTTCGTCTGCAGTTAGAACGAATGCTCTAGCATTTTTAGTATTCTTGTTGTTTGCAGCTGGAGCCAATTTTGGACAGTTTGTCTTAATATGACCTTTTTCTCCACAGTTGTAGCACATTCCATTACTGGTTTTTCTCCTGCAATTTTCTTCCTTGTGTCCTAGCGCCTTACAGTAATTGCAGTAAGTAGAGCATCTTCCAGAATGCTTCTTCTTGCAGTTTCTGCAGTATGGTGCAGAGGTAGAACCTATATTTCTACGGTTGGAATTCCCATAACGGAATTCTTGAGTAAGTCTTTGGGTTAGGTTTCTCCTCTGGTCTTCTTCTCTAGTTCGCACTAGTTCATCAGTCAAGGTATTGGCTAGTTCTACAGCTTCTTCTATGGTTTGGGGTCTAGCTGCCTTGACTACATGTCTAATCTCTCCAATTAATCCCCAGATGTAACGGGAGATTAATACCGGTTCAGGGGATGCAAGGGTTGGTACTATCCTAGCATATTCAAAAAATGTGGTAGTGTACCCCTTACTGTCTACCCTGGTCATTCTAAGATTCAGAAACTTATTTGCTATCTGTTCTTTTTCATTGGGAGGGCAGAATTTCCTTTCTACCATATTCTTAAATTCCTCCCATTCCATGTTATAAATCTTATCACTTCCTCTTGACTGGAGGATAGTGTTCCACCATTCTAGGGCTGCATTTTTAAACAGATTTGAAGCAAACATTATCTTATCTTCTTCAGCACATTTGCTTATTTTTAGAACAGCCTCAGTTTTCTCTATCCAGCGTAGGGCTGTAATGGGTCCTTCATTGCCCGAGAATTCTATTGGTTTACATGACCAGAATTCCTTGTAAGAACAACCATATGGCATGGTTCTTCTTCTTTTGGGAATGGGCGCTTGAAGTATGGGTCCATTGTTCACGCTGTGTTCCTATTCACTTGGTCGTTTACTGCTATGCTTACTTTTATTATTCGCTTCTTGAACCGTTTGAATAATAAATGGCATTGCATCTATAATTCCTTGTGCCACTATGTGTTGAACGACACTATTATCCATTTGGTTTCCATTGTTATTGTTGTCCGGATTCTCATTAACCACGATAAGGTTACTCTGGTTATCGTTATTCAGATTATCTTGATTTCCCTCATCGGCCATCTGAATTTTAAACATTTACCAAATATTAATATCACAAATAATATTTGAATATAGCCAATCACATGACACGCACTTTTAGCCAAAAGCGTCGAGCATTGCGACTTTTACTCTATTTATATAGTATGCATCATTACACACTAGTACTGAAATTTAAAGTACAATGCCGACTGAAATGTAAAGCTACAACACTAATAGTAGGCGTCCGTAGTGTTTTTTTTCTAACACATACACACATACATTATTATATTATATTATATTATCATTACTACCGTCCCTGCCATCACATTCACTGATATGGATTCATCCAAAAATCCATATTATGTTCGTCGTATTTCCATACGAGGCGTTCTCCCACCTGTCGCATTCTCTCACTGCTTTCTAAAATTTCCTCACCGAAAGTCCTAAGTTCTTGGACATTTTCTACACTCATTGGGGGTGCAGGTTCTAGGACTGGGTTTGGAATTTGTGGTACGGGTTCCTGATATGGAGGCATAGGGGCCTGGTACGAGTATGGATTCTCTAAGATTTCCCTAACATATGCATCACTAATGTTGTAGGGATCTTGAGGATCTAACCCTGGATAAGCTCCTAAGTTGGGCATTGGCACATTTTCCTGTATTGGGTTTTGTTGCACGTAGTCCGTAACATCGTCCCACCAGGGGTCGTAGTTGTTTGGGTCTAGAGGATTTGGTGCAGGTACCCTAGGTATCTCCTCCGGGTTGTAATCAGGCATTTCTATTTGATTTTCTATTTCCATGGGTTGGTCAGGATTTTGTGGTTGGGGTGCTAGCATTTGTTCCAGGTTTGGGTCAGCAGCAGTGGTTGCTAAAATATGGATATTAGCGATACCCCTATTGAGCATATCCTGATTATAAGCATCAGTCTCTCTTTTTGCTGCGGCTAACACTCGCTGTTCCTGCAACTTTTTCATTCGTTTCCTACGCTCGTGTGCTCCCCTACTGAACCATCCCCTCTTTTTCTGAGGAAATGGTTCTTCAGATTAAGCCTTAAACACAAAGATTCCTTCTTCTGTGTCAGCAAAATACCCTGAGAGGGTAGGCTGAGAAGAGGAGGTGCCTTCGCTCCTAGGCGAACCAGACAGTTGATGATAGGCGTCAGAGGGTCCTTGGTCGCTCATACTGTAAACTAACAAATAGTCAGATAACACATAGCAAGAAAATACAATTATGCACGTATTTCCATAATTTATTTCCTAACACTTTGAATGTTGATGTCAGCAGAACACTTCTGTGGCTGAACCAGTGGCATAGCTCTGATACCACCTTCTGTCACAGCCCCCGATCCCTAGTTCCCGGAACGGGCGGCCGCGAGCCAGTTTCGGTGGTATCACGTTTATTTATCCAATTTGGCAGCGGAAATTTTCATCAGGACCGTAGTTAGGAAATATTTAATCAGAGTAAACCACCATGTTTTATAACATTAAACATATGGGTGAAACCCAAGTTTTCAGTACACACATTTTATAGGAATAAATCCTATTTATTTAATAAAAACATCCATTTTATTCTTAGGTAACTTTATTGCCACTTTTCCAAGCCTTCAGTGCTGTCCAGCTGGCTTCTATTTGGCTTTCACATTTTGTTACCTGAAACGCGTTTTAAAAACATTTTGTCAGTGGGAAATACTGGTGAGTGAATCCCAATTTAATCAGGTTTAAATAAAATAATTTCACAGTGAACAGTATTGAGGACGATCCCGCAATTACATTTGTTTCCAAGTTATATCAATTATCACCCGTTGGTACTGTCAGACCTGACTTGTGGAAATGTTACTCCTTAACCAGGAGATAACAAATTTTGTATACAAAACCCCAACATACCCACGATAATTGTATTCTTACAAATACTCAATAACGGTTATTCACATAGAAAAGTATGTAAGGTTTTGTAAAAACATTTAACAAAAAGTGGATCAACTCACTAAAATGAGTTCATAAAAAGAAGGATCACTCACATTGCTGTCTTAGGTTATTCTTTAGGGTTTCCTGGTGAATATCTATAATTTACACAAATGCACGTGTGTTAGTATAATAACCCATTTTAACATTAGTAATACCCTCCCCGAGACGGCATTCCAACGACTACGTCGGGCAGAACCACGACAGCCGTTACGGAACCCTAGATCAATCGGGCAGCGTATCAAATACGTCTCCAGGGGTTATAATACTTACATCGTAGCAGAACCTCGCTAATTAGGGGGTATAATGCCCGGGTATAATAACGCCACTACAGAAATTTAGAAAGAAAGAAAGGAAATGAGCGAGCAGACTGAAGGCCCGTTGCGTTCTATTTATAGTGCTGAAATCGGACTCTCTCGCGGCCCGCGTGGGATATGGGCAGTGCTTACGCGGCCCGCATGGCCTAGGGGTCTAGGCGTAGCTGATCCGGGTCACCACCTAGGTTCAACACGCGTTATGACACGTGTCATCACCGGGCTGTGCCACAACTTGGGTCACTCGCGGCCCGCATGAACTTAACCGGAATCATACGCGGCCCGCCTGGACTTAAGTTTCACCGAAACCAACTATAGGCTTCGATACGGCCCGCGTTAAGTTGAGGTGAGGCCCTACGCGGCCCGCCTCAGCTTAATTTTTAGTGTTTTTAATTTATTATATATATTATAATCTATTTTGGGCTCGGTTTTCATATACGGGGTGCATGTAAAGACATATTGATACATTTCAAGATATGTTAGGGTATCAAAATTATTATAAGGGTGTCGGTTTTACCGAGGGTTGTTATACTATTCCGCTTGAAAAATCATCTGATTCCGCTTGAAACTGGTATTCCGCTTGAAAAGTGATTCCGCTTGAAATAACCACTGCCACTTTCAAGGGAAATTAGCAAATTTTCTGTATTTCGTGTGAAACTTGAACTTTTGAAAAAAAAAATTCGAAACATGGGAGAGGAATTCTACAATGCGTTTGCGACACCGATTGCTCCTCTTACTGCTGCTGAAACACTGTACAGTGAGAACGAAACGGGAACTTATCAAAAACCACCGAAGCTAATGTATATTGAAGATTTTAAAGGGTGGCAGAATTGGTTTGAGAACTGGGTACAGGCATACAAGTTTGATGCATGGTGTGCGCTAGAGAAAGATTACGAGAAACCGAAAAACGAATGTGGGCTTGAAAAAGGTTTTAGTGATTTATCAGAAACTGACAAATTGAAATACATAAGTGAAAAGATGATGATCAACATTCTCCAGCAAGTAGTTAAAGAAGATATCTTTGTGTTACTTCAACATTCGGGTACTGCACGGTCAATTTGGAATGCATTGATTCAAAAGTTCAGAGGAAGTGCTGATATGATCAAAAACAAGAAGGCTTTGTTGAAAAATCATTTGATACGTTTACAGCCTTCGAAGGTGAATCAACAAAAACGACTATTGACAGATATTGTCATCTAGTCTTTGAAATGGGAAGATTGGAGATAACAAAAGATGATGATGACAGGGTGGATAAACTTGCTGATGCGTTACCACAACATAAGTAGGGAACGTACATGTTGATTTTAAAACACACAAGAAAGTCTAAAAATATGAATCTGGCACAGTTTATTCAAAAAATTAAAGAGCACGAGTTGGATATTCAGAAAACGGCTATCATGACAAATCCAAATGCTAAACAGGATGTCAGTTTGTATTACCGAGGGAACAAGTTTGAGGCTACCCCCAGTCCCAGTCCAAAAATCCAAACTGGTTATTGTGCTGAGGGTTCTTCAAGTCCAAATGTTAGCACTACAACTCAAAGTGGTGGATATTCTTCATCATTTTCAAGTTTTGATCCAAACAGCGCAACATCAAGTCCTCAACAGCAGAATCCTACAAATCTGCAGTGCAATGTTACTTTAAACATTCAAAATGGTCATAATTTGTCTCCTGAAATTGCTAAGCAACACATGGCATCACTCATTGCTATGTTGGAATCATACGAAAATTTGATTGCTGGCAAAATTGGAAATCCGATGCTTACAAAAGAAGATTATGACCAAATTGATGCAGAAGAACTTGAGTTGATGGATGTGAAGTGGTGTTTAGCTAGTGCTTGTAGGAGAGCTGAAAAATTTCAACAAATCACTGGCAGAGATGGTTTTCGTGATCTGGCAAATTCTGCTTTAGGATTTGACAAATCAAAAGTGACTTATTTTCGTTGCAAAGGAAAAGGTCATTTTAAACGAGAGTGTAAAAACCAAGAAGCAACTGGGAATCAAGATAAGAACAATTATTATCAGAAATAAATTTTTCATCAGATTGAGCAACAACCATCATCATCTCGTGCCATTGACGATGGAAAGAAGAAAGCTTTAATTATCCATCAAGATGATAAAAAAGTTGCCGAGGGATTTAGTTAGGACAAATACATACCTGGAACAGCTCTTGTTGCTAAAATCCTGGGTAAAAATGAGACTAGTCAGAAAAGAATCTCAATTTTTCCAGATCTAGGGAGTGATGTTGATACTGATGATGAGGAAGAATATCTTAACAAAGCTAGAAAAGGTATTGATCCTGATAGTTTTAATTTGTTTTTTGCAGATAAAATGGAGATGCTGAATCAGAAGAAGATTGACAGATTGAAGAGAGAGTTGGAAGCAGCAAAGTTACTCGCTGATGAAAAGGCAAAGACAGAAGCTGGAGAAACAAAAGTTGAAGCAGTGACTGTGAATGTAGTAGAAAAAATTGTTGAAGTGGAGAAAGTGGTAGAGAAAATAGTTGAAGTTGAAAAAGTGGTCGAAGTTGAGAAGATAATTGAAAAAGTGGTTGAAATTGAACAACCATGTTTGAAATGTTCAGAATCTTGCAAAGCTTGTAAGGAGAAAGATAATAAGGTTGCTGAATTAGAGAAGATTAAAGAAGATTTATTATCTGATGTAAAGTATGTGAAAGAGTCATACGATGTATTGAACAAAACAGTTGATAGATTGAAAAAGACGAATTCAGAAATCGAAAATGCAATGGAGAAAATGAGCTTAACATTGATGATGAAGTAGAAGGTCATCAATGAGTATATTGAAGACTGTGCTAAGCTCAAGCAGGAGTTAGAACTTGAAAAGATTGAGAGTGAAAGATCAAACTATTACTGTTGAGTTATACAACATGTGATTATTTGATTGATCGTGTTTATCCTACTGTTGCAGGTCTGGAGGCATTAAAAGAGGAAAAGACTGAAGATACTGACACTGGTAAGAAACAAAGTGTCAAGTATAACAGATGTCCGCCCCCAATCTTTGAAAGTTATTCTCCCAGAAATCTAAATGAGGAACGAGTTAATAAGGCTCTTAACATCAAGTTAAAGTCTGAAATCATTGATGAATTACCAGACAATATTGATGTCACATTCACAGCGTCTAACACTGATCATGAGTCTGAGTTAGTAAAGAAAGTTGTTGATCAGGTGTTGGATATGGATGAAGAGTCAAAGTCGGAGTCTAAGTCAGATAGTTCGAGTTCGTCCGAGAAGAGTCCGAGTTCACCGGTTAAAAGGGTTTACAATAAAGAATTCATGTTATCAAAATCTAATTTGAATGACGGATCAATCAAAGTAGCATATACGTTGAATGATTCAGACAAATTATATTCTGATGAGGAATTCCCAATAAGAAGTGTTAAAACTGAAAAGATCAAACAGGTTTTCAAATTAACAGAAATTAATGTTTCTGAAATAAAAGATTTAAATCTTTCTGAAAAACCTAAAAATACACTTCAAGAGTTCAACAGAGAATGAACAAGAAAAAAGGTTACGGTTCTGGTTATAGTTTTCAACAGAGACCAAACCATAACAGTAATTTCAAAAAGAAAGGTTTAGGGTTTACACCACCATAAATTTATAAAAATGAGAAAAATCATAAACCAAAAACAAAATTTGTTGCAGGTGGAAGTTCAGAGGATGAACAGAAGAAACCTTTCTGGAAACAGTCAAACAAGGAGTTTCTTGCTGAAGTGAAGAAGAATGTGAGAAAGTTTGCTAAAAGAGTTGACAGAAGAACCTGTTTCAAATGCCAAGAAGTTGGATATATAGCTTGGAATTGTCCCAAGTCCAACTACAAAGAACAGGGAGTTTCTTCTAACTATGATTCAAGAAGGAAATTTGTTGATAAGACGGAAAATTTTTTGAAAAAGGATAAACTGTTTGAAAATTCTATTTCTAAAAAGGTGAAAGTTCAAAACGGTTTTACAAAAGAAAAGGTGATATGCACAAGCAAAAATGGGTTATTAAAACTGAGAGTAATTCTGACAATGAATCTGATTCCATAAAATCAGAGGAGTCAGTTGTTGAGAAAAATGAGAAAAGTGATGTGAATTCCATTCCAGAGGTGAATGATGAAAATTTTCCTCTGTTATCAAAGGAAAATCTGAAGTCGAAAGTTGCAAAGGTTGAGATCTCAAATCGATTCTTCACTGGTAAAGGAGAATTTGATGTTGAGAAGGCTTTCAATGGAAAAGTCAAGCATATTTTTGGTAAGATGGTTGACAGAAAGGTAAAGGTGCCAAAGAGTTTTACAAATCAAAATGTTGGTGGGATAGATGTGTACCAAAAACACCCAAGGCTGGTCAGGCTTGGGTGGACATAATGTTTGAGTAAACACCTGACTTGCCGGAGCTCCCAGGTTGGTAAGAGTGGAGCAGGAGTCGGCATCATTCTTCATAACAGTTTTCATTGTGCCTATTTACAAGTGGTACAAAGGTTTGTTCTGACAAAGTGATTAATCAAGGTCATTAATTTGAACTTGCTGTAATCCTCATGCAAGTGTTTGAAAACAATGTGATGAAATGATCCCCGTTTTCTACAAGTGGTAAAATCAACAAAACTTATTTTCCAGAAAAATTATTTTGATTAAAACAAACTTAAGTGTTTTGAAATCAAAATAAGAAAATAGTTTGTTGTAAGGGGGAGTTCTGATGGTTTATGCCAAATGGATGGCGAATTGAATCGATTCACATCATGTTGTCATTTTGCTTGTACAGTTTGTTTTCAAGTTTTCTTTAAATGTGTTTGCATTTTAGGGGGAGTAAAAATTTCAGAAAATCCAAAAACATTAGAAAATTTGAAAAAGACAAAAAAACATGATAAAATCAAAAACGAGTTTTGTTGTGAAAAGAGAAAAATGATAGTACATCAGTGGACTATCACAACATGCTAAAGAAATGGAAAGTTAAAAATGTGATAAACAATCTCACTGTGGATGTGTCAGTAGGTTTTTACATATTCAGTAGATTGTATTCGAGATATAAACCTAAATTTCAAACTTGCTTATATCGTGGGGAACATTTCTTGGATATATGGGTAACCCCCGAAATCTTGTTTGAAAGGTCCCTCTTTCTGAGATACTAGGTCTTTATACTCAGTAATATCTGGGGTATTATCCCGGGACTTCTGATTTTGCGGAAGCAATGGCCTAGTCCCCGTATAATACTTTGCAAATTGCTTGAAATATAGCATCGCCCTTAGTACAAAAGATGATGAAACATTGCAAAATGCTAATCATGTGCTGTTGAAGAAAAGATCCTCTAAAGGGGACACACCAAAAGTCGAACCGTCATCTCTCTGCTGAGCGGAAGTTCTGACCCGAGCTCTCACGGTTTCGCATTTAACCATTTAACAGATATCATCTAGGTATACTCACCTGTAAGACTGAATATTGGGATCTGGATACGGGAGTATATTCAAGTGGTGGGACACGCGAATAAGTTTAAGTGCTTAAGACATTAATCTCGTATCTCGAAACAGTTGAACTTTGTGTGAAAATTTAAGTGGATCAGTATACTGACAATCTAAGTGAATCGTTTAGAACTTAAAATGTTTAAATAAACATGGTGTTGGTGATTTGTCTCAAAAACTAATATGATCCTCTTACATAAACTCACAAAAATATTGTATGTAAATATTTCTGTACTGCATTTCACATTATATCAAAAATCCAAAAAAAATTTCGGTGTGTTTTAGCATAATTTTGAAAAATTCAAAAAGATTTTAGACAACTGATGTTGAAAAGCTAATTTTCAAAATTCCGAGTGCTGAACATGACGAACAGGTTTGGGAAAGCTAGTTTGAAGATGTTTGAAAAGAAAATAGATATACATGCAAGTGGGTCATCAGAAATTGATATGTTAAATCATTTTGTACAATACTTGAAAATGATGTGTTCGGTTTGTGTTTTCAAGTGGTTAGCAGGGATTCTAAATTTATTATATCTTATCTTTTATGAAACTTATGTTTTGGGTAGAGAATATGCAGGTTATGGCTATGAGAGAGCCAGGTTGTGATTCCTGATCCTGTAAACATGTGAGCAAGAGTAAGAGCCAGACTACGATCCCAGCACAAGTTGAGGGGGAGTCTGTTAGAGAAAGAGAGTCTAAAGATGCAAGAGCTAGGAATTTGATCCTAAAGATGCCAGAGATTGATAGAGCATCATCCGGGGGAGAGTTTAGCTGAAGAAAGAATTAGAGTGTGGAAAGAGCCAGAGAAAGTTTTTGGAAGCCCGAAGATTGATAAAGATTGAAGACGTTGAAGACTCGACACTTAAGACTCGTCAACATCCGAGGGGGAGTCTGTTGGTGCATACGTCTGTTGACTTCGTCTTGTATCGAGTCTTGTACTAGAATTGTTAGATCAGGGCACATTGTACGAGAAACTAGGTTTTGTGTTAAAGTGGGTAATTCCGCTTGAAATTGACACTGCGACTTTCAAGGGAAATTAGAATTATTCTAATTCCGCTTGAAATGGTCAGTGCCACTTTCAAAGGAAATTAGAATTATGCTAATTCCGCTTGAAATGGTCAGTGCCACTTTCAAGGGAAATTAGAATTATTCTAATTCCGCTTGAAATGGTCAGTGCCACTTTCAAGCGGAATCAGCTCCACTATATAGACCCTAGTTGTGTTGTCATTTGTAACGGAATTAGATTGATATACCGAGCTGCTGCCGGTCTGTCTAGTGTTTGTAAACATTGTTAAATCAATATACAAGACGTTTAAAGTGTGAATCAAGCTGTTTCTAAGTCTATACGTCTGTTTCCGTCTTTCGTATAGATAAGAACTCTTCTGAACGACTCGTTTGGGTCACGATTCGAACCTACAGTTAAGCTATCAAAAGCCTAAATGACCTAATGTATCCTTCACTTAGTCGCGATTTAATAACGGCAGTTCTAAGAAAACAAAAACAAAGGGGACAACAAAAAAATTGTGTGTTCTTACCAAAGAGTAACAGACAATACATTTTACATTTATGTTTGATTGAAAATCATTTACATTAAGAAGTGTTTTTTAAATAGGAGTTAAATCCAAACGATAATGCTAAATTTGTTTTTTAATAGTGATTTGGACCATGATGATTAGTGGATCAGATCGAACCATGAGATGATATGGTTTGAACATGATCCATTATAGAATTCAATGATACTTGAAAGTTAATTTAATATGCTATGTGGCAATAATTTTCGTATTATTTTTTTTCTTGGTGAAATATGGCAGGGGACTGGTGGGCATGCAGAAACCTCCAAGAGTTGACTGTAGGTTGCTCATCCTTCGGTAACAATTTGACCCGTTTACTTTTAATGGGTCGATTAGGCATACTTTTAATGGGTCGATTAGGCATATATTTGAAAACAAAAAACTTTCTTTTTGGTCTCAAGAAGACAACCATATCAGGCAAGTCCTGATAACAATGAGAGTTTGAAGTTTAGGTGGCTGAGCTGCATTAACACTAAATCTGTAAGTTATTTAGTAATTTTTGTTTTAATTAACTTGTGTTGTTTATGTTTTTTTTGCTTGACCTAAAAATAAGCATTTGAGGTTTCAAAATATTGTTTTGGCAAGTGGTTTGTGTCAAAATGGGTAACGTTGTGCTGGTCCAAACGTGTTGGCTAGCCTTTGGTTGGCCATATTTTCACCTCCATTACCTGTGGCGCAACATACACAGGTCATTACCCTTGGACTTAAATGTTGAAACAAATGATATTTTAATTTGGTTTATTTTTTTAATTTTTTTTTGTTGAAGTTAATCTATTATGATATCAATTTCATCAAAGTTATAATAATTAATGGGAATTTTTGGTTAAAACTTGGGATTTTTTCTTGCTTATGTTGAAATGTGTGTAGAAAAGTTGGAATTTGGCAAAACTTCTAATTTTTACAACTTTCAACCAGTTCCACTTCTGGTCAAAACATTTTTTATTACATGTACAGATGGTTGGAAAGTTTTTAGCTATAAAAAAACTTTTTATATGTATGAAGCTGTCCTCAAGAAGCAGACAACGCTGGCAACAACAGACTTATGGGATTGGCGCATCATGAATAGGGTATGGTTTTTATTTAACATTTGGATTTAAAGCTACAATAACCATGTGTTCTTATTAAAATAGAAGTGTACATAGACAATGTTTTTGGGTTTAACAGTTTAATAACTTTTCTATAGTTATTCAATTTTTTTTCCTTTAACAACTGTACCACTTATGCTTAGATCCGAGGATGCTATTTTTTTTCTATATACACGTGTATGAAGAGTGGATATTGAAAAATAACAAATAAATATACATTCATGAGTTGGACAAAGCCATTATTTGTGTAATTGCTGTTCATGGGTATTTTGGTAATTGCTTACTTGTTGTAGCATATTACAGTTAGGAGATTCATAAGTTATGGATGGATGGGATATAAAGAAAATTCTACAACTGAAGCTAAGGTTGTCAAGCTCTTTGATAAGGTATGATTTTCTGTGTAATAATGAGTTCATTTACATTTGTTAACAGGAAAGATATAAGGCTTACCTTTTTTATAACTTTTTATGTTAGTTTTTCTTTATACTTCAAGTTCTGGAATATGAAAATGGTAAGCCGTCTTATAAATCTTGCATATGAAGTTATGCTTTTGTAGATAATACTCCCTCTGTTTTATAAAGGTGTAAACCCTTGACTGGGCATATACCCTTTCTATAATGTTTGAAAATTTAATTTTCAATATTTCCTCCACTCATGGCAGTACGTATTAATTCTTTAGACCATGCTTTCAGCTTACATGATTTTCTTGGATTACACGATTTTATTCAAGGTTATAGGAAGAAGAAAGCATTCCACGCCGTTATTCTGACTGCTATTTGGTGTGTGTGACGTATGCGAAAGGATAAAATGTTTAATCAAGCGGTGTCTTTGGTGAAAGTTGTGAAAGAAATGAAAGCTATGAGTTATTTGTTGGTGAAGAATAAATCGAAACAATAAGTTTAAAGCAGCACTTGTGATTATTTCGTATTTGTTTTTGTCAGTAATGGAACATTTCTTTCATTTTTTGTCGTATTTATTTATTTATTTATTTCAATTTAGTGCAGTTTTAGTCACAGTAGTAGTTCAACATTTATTTCATTAAAAAGGTTTATGTAAACATTGTTAAATAATATATTTTGTTGTTGGTCCACATGTGTAACACACGAGAACTTAATATAGTGGTATGTTGTGATTTAGTTCTGATATGCTTTATCAATGCTTTATGTTACCTTTTCATTCTAAAGTTTTGTTTGGTGCTTTAATAATCTTCTTATAGTTTCGGGATTAAAACTATAATTTGATTGACACTAATTAGATATATATGAATTTATCAGGTTGCTAATATTAAAACGGAAATAATGGGGGTTCCTGCAAGCGGGTATAGTTGATACAACATGAGTTTTCATATATTCAAGCGCAAAATATAGTGGTATGTTGTGATTTAGTTCCGTAATGCTTCATCAATGCTTTATGTTACCTTTTCATTCTAAAGTTTTGTTCATAACTATCAGTTCATTATAGTTTAATATTTACATAAATAGTGAAACATTTTTTTCATTTTAAAATTTATATTTATAATTATTCTTTTTCATCACACCTATTTATAATTACATTTGATGAGTTATCGTTTTGAATCATTTAAATGTCAACTTTTTTTCTTTTGTTGCGGCAGTCTATGAACGTTGTGTTGTATTTCGGGTTGTGATCAAACCGTGCATACATGTTTGGTCTACTTTGTACACATATTGTATATAACACACGTACAGTGGGGTTATGGGTTTCGAGCCACGGTGGTTGTGGTCTATAGACACCGATCTGTGGCAAATGGGCTTGGTCATGTAATGGGTCATAAAAAGAAATAAACCCGATGAGTCGAAGCCATAACGTCCAAGTCACATTTCATATTCATTTATTTTAATTAAGTGTAATTTTATATTTACTTTAGTACTAATACTGAAACAAATCTTTCATTAAAATATTTATGAAAACACCATTAAATAATATATTTTTTTTTATACCACCCGTATAACACATGGGGTTTTAAGCTAGTCAACATATAAAAGAAAAACCTTGGTTATTTGCTAAGATGGCTGCTTATATAGCACCATCACCACATCCACGTCAAATAATTGTTATCTTTTCTTTTTTGTGTCATCCGCTTATGTGGCAAAAACCTTGGTCATTTGTTGAGATGGCTTTGCTTATATGGCACCATCGGTCCATATCCACCTCCACCTCCCACCACCACCACTATTACCCACGACCACCATCAACCATCATACCTAACCCCAACCTACCATCACCATTCACCTTATGTCACCAGTATTCCGCCATTAAACCCCAAACCAAACCTTTATCTCTCTACATTCACCACCATTCAACCACCTCCAATCATGACGTGACACACTCCCCATCTACCTTACCACCATCAACAACAAACGCCACGTCTTCGTTCTCCTTACCCTGATCCAAATAAGGTAAAAGTTTTTTTTAAAAAAAAACTTTAACACATAAAACCTTTTTTATAAAGGGAATATATAAAACTTTAATTTAAATTTATAAAAATCATTTTGCAATTAAGTAATTGTTTAACAAGTTTTACCAATAATAATCCTATCAAGATTTTATGAACCTAAAATCTGAATTTATTTTATAAAAGTTATTTCAAATAAATAATTTTTATATATTGTTATCTAAATAATCTAGGGTCAGGATGTAATAGAATTTTTTTTTTGTAAAACGCAATTCGAAAACACAGGTCGTAAAACGCAACTCCAATTGTAAAACTCAGATCGCAAAATGCAATTCAAAACACAGATCGTAAAACGCAATTCAAAATGGTAAAACCCAGAACGTAAAATGCAATTCACAATGATATAACCCATATTGTAAAACGCAATGGTAAAACCCAAGTTGTAAAAACGCAATTCACAATCGAAAAACCTAGATTGTAAAACGCAACTCAAAAACCTAGGTCATAAAACGCAATTCGAAAACCCTGGTCGTAAAACACAATTCAAAAACCCAGATCGTAAAACACAATGATTAACGAAATTCTTCATATTTCTTACACAGGTTGAAGCCGATTTCTTAGGATTTCTTTAATGATTGACGAAAACTGAATGTTAGAAACATTAACGAACGAATGGATTGATTCGCTTAAAAACTAGAAAAAAAAAGAGAACTTGTGTAAAATTAAATTGGCTTTCTTCAAAAAAAAAAGTTGAAGAACACGTTGATTGAGTGTTTGAATCTTTGATTGATGAAGAAAATAGTAATATGATGTAGTGATTATAGAGAAAGAAAGTGAAAAAAATAATGAAGTTGATGGGTTTTGAAGATGCAGAGAAAGAGAAAGGAAGAAGATGATATGACATTGACTAAAATACCCTTCACATTTGTTTTTCAATTTTACCACATGTCACAACCTCATTCCTTCCTACCATTTCTACTCAAACTATACTTCCTATTTGATCCTCTCCCAAATAATCTATTAAATTTATTTACTTGAATATTAAACCCCTTATAAATTCTCAACTACATCCAGAAATTCCCAAAATTTACTATTAATTCTAAAATCGTTCAACATAAATCTAAGTCTATTTATTAAACAATATCCCTTTATTTTCATTAGAATAATTCTTTGGAATTTTCCAACCTTATAATTTTTATTAGAATAATTCTTTGGAATTTTCCAACCTTATCTGCAATACTATTTGCTTGTGTTTGCTAGCTACATCCATGTGAGTTTACATAGACATTTTCTTTAAACTTTTGGGTGAAATATGTTACTTGAACTTATCAATTATCTATGTCATAGCTTTTATCTCTACACTTCTGGTCTTTACATAACTTTAGGAGCTTACACTTAATTTAGTACAATAACTAACTTTAGCCAAGCTCACTGTAATAAATCATAGTGCTACGTCTGACAAACATATCTCCGTATGGATCTAGGGATGATTGAAACAACAACATTCACAAAGGTTAACTTTTCGCAGTTCCTTTGGTACAAGGTTTGATTGTGCGCCCCATTTGTTCCTAAGTGTTGTTTTCACAAGATAGTTCTAGATAAACTTTGACACGATTATTGCTTATCTTATTTTTCATGCTCACCAACTTTTCGAAGTTAACCCTTTAGTTTCCACATGTTTCAGGTAATAGATGTACTACAATACACTTAGGAGCTTGGACATAGAATAATTTATACTGGGATTTGTTTTTTTTATTTGTGAATGATTTGTGATGCGTGTGTAGTGTAATATATTTTTGGTACATATTTTAAGCCCTTTTTACACTTTTTAGCCAAGTTTTAAATTTATAAAACACGATATTTACTAACACTAAACACACATATGGGCAAGTGCACCCATCGTGGACGTAGTATAGTGTTGGTAAGATACCGAGGTCGTCCAAGGACACAAGAGCTTTTAATACCGGTTTATCCTCAACGTCTAATCAAATCAAAATGTTAGAAAAAAAAAATTTTAAACTAAGAAAATAAAACTAACTAAATGCTGAAAAATAAAATAAAAACAAAAACAGATAGACAAGATGAATCACTTGGATCCGACTCGTGTATTAGTATAACCTTTGATTATTTTCGCACTTTTGCACTTGTTTAAGAGATTATCTTAGTTATTGTAGTAGGCCCCTCTTTTGAAGGCGACATTACCCTCAACCCAGTAGTTTGAGTCAGCAAGGATACAATCCTAAAGGGTCGGATTATTAAAAGATAATGAATTAAGTTATTAATGCAAATTATGGTAGGCCCCTCTTTTGGAAGTGACGTTACCCTCGACTAAGTAGTCTGAGTCAGTAGGGATACAGTCCTAAATAGCCGGGTTATAGTATTAATAGTAGTTAACTTATGAGGGGATCAAAGAGTTTGGACCCCCGCCATCCAATACCTTCGGGTATTGAAGGAGGTCCTACTAAATTTGACCCAGGTCTCTTGCAGGACCTCTAAACGCTGAACAAGGGCAAGACCCTTACCAAACCGTTCCCTTAACCCCCGACCAAGTAGCCAACATACCTCCATATAGACCATGGAGATATGAATGGTAAAAAATCTTTTATTTTATATAGATAGTAAAATAATGCCAAGACACCACGGACAAACGATAAGGAAAAGTCACCTTCAACATAAGCAACTAGTTATTAAAGTCATTAATACAAAACCAAATAAAAAGTGCAAAAGATTAAAAATAAAAAGTATTATACTAAACACTTGTCTTCACCAAGTGATGTAAGAGACTTAGGCAAACATGGCCTTGATTGTTAAGAACTCTTACGATCAATCTTGGATCCTGAGATGACTCACACACTCTATGATGGACAATGGATGATGGTGGTGGATGATGGTGTTATGATGGTGGTGGGTGGTGGATGAAGTGTGAGCGAGGTGGTGTGCCAAGGGATGAGTTGCAATGAGCCAAAGCACTCCTATTTATAGGCTGAACAGAGGCCTGGGCACGGCCCCGTGCCTGTCTGACACTATCTCTCCTCATTTATTGTAATTCGCAATTACAATTAATGCGCCTGCAGTACTTTCGCCACGCCCCCGTGTTCACTGGGCACGGCCCCGTGGTGGGCAATAGAAGCTTCTATAGGTTTGTCTTTTCTGCTGCTTCTTGGGCACGGCCCCGTGCTTGCTGAGCACGGGGCGTGTTCAGTCTTCTGCCTTCTCTGTTTTGCTTGGGAGGATGCTGTCGAGGGGTCGGGCAATCCACTTTTGTTCCTTTTCTTGTATTTATGTTAGATTTAGCTGTCTTTTTGCTTTTTTTGTTAATTTGAGTTCATTTAATCCTGAAAATACAAAAGGAAGACAAAAACACACTTTTTCCAACATTAGTACTTAAAAAGGGTTAGTTTTATACCTCATTTGATGTAATTTATATGTTGCATTTTACACACATCAAATACCCCCACACTTGAATTTTTGCTTGTCCTCAAGCAAAACTCCTTAATATGTGGCTTACACTCCCAAATGGAATAGGTAGAAGAGAAGGTTTTGGCTTGTCATAGAGTGTCGGGATTTTTTCCAAGATTGTTTAGGTTTTATTTTTACTTATTTATAATCCTATTCGTCATGATTTATTAAAAACTTTTCATAAGGTAAATTATTTATTAAGGCATAACATACCTTTCTAAAATTCCATTTATATACAAGTTCACATACCTCACGGGAGAAATCACCCACACTCGGCCGAAGGTGTATTTTTAGTGAATCACTCGAGAGCGGCATGGAACTTATTCCTACCATAAGCTTGCCAAGCAATCAATCCTCCTCCTTTTTAACTTTATACCTTTGTAAATATCAAGAGGACTTTTTGGGTGAAGGGTTAGGCTTGGGCTAAAGGTGGGTGGTTGGGTTAGTGGTTAGTAGAAAAGGGCGAAAGTCGCAAAAAGCGTCGGTTTTCGTAAAACATTTTGTTTTTGTGACTTTTTATTTTAAATGAAGTATTTATCCAAACAAGCTTTTGTTTGAAGAGCTTTGTTTGTTTATTTCTAACTTCAAAAAAAATTTTTTTTTTTTTTTTGGTCACACGAAAACCGAGCTTGTTACTAAAATAAAGGGTAAAAATAAAAAGGGTTTTGGTGGGTAAAAAGGGTTTTGGGTTAAGAAATGAAAAGGTTTAGACTCAAAGGGGTTAACTAAGGGGAATTTTTGGGTAGGTGAAAAGAAAAATAAAAATAATGGTGTTGAAAGAAAAAGGGTTAGTCCTAATGCCTCCATCATTTACTTACTTAGGTTTAAGTTGGTAAGGACCGGGAATGAATCATCGTGGCAAGTTCTAGAGTCGTAAGAACCAAGCGGCTATTCACACAAGAAACGAAAAATGAGCATTTAGCGTAAAGATGTATATTTATGCTCAATAAAGGCTCAAAAACTCACTTTTGTGGGAATGGGTTTTTTTTATGTGATCGAGTATATATAATCGAATTTTAACTAAGCTTGTCATGCCGTTTCATAATTTTCTTATGTTGGTTCTTTTTATCACGACGCTATCGGTTGTAAACTTATAAAAATATAACCTTGTTAGTCTTAGAATTCCCAACTTAAACTTAGACAAGTAATGAAATATTTGAAAATTTTGAAAAAAAAAAAATTGGGGTGATTTGCGGTTCCAATAGAGTTTTGTGTAAGGCTTGTTATTAGGACTTGCAAAATTCAAGGTTTTAGCATCCCCCCACACTTAAATTACACATTGTCCTCAATGTGTTCCAAAAATAGATTTTTAGGTTGATTGGATGTGTAAATGGTGTCAAAAGCAAAAATTTATGTTACTGGCAGTCTGGACACGGCCCCGTGGGGACCGGACACGGCCCCGTGTTCATGTGCCAGTAACGAAAATTAAAGAAAAGAAACAGAAGCCTAGACACGGGGGCGTGTTCAGCGAACACGGCCCGTGTCCAGTTACCTGAACTGGGCATTTGTCTGCGGGTTGTTCAGCACGGGGCCGTGCTGGGTGGGCACGGCCCGTGCTGAACTTACTGTAACGGAGAAATTGTTGTCGGGTGCCCTGTTTTCGTGCATGGGTTTATGTTTCTCGTTTCCCTTGTCATCCTTGACCACCATAAGTGTGTTTTATTCCTGCAAATTAAAACTAAAAGATTAAACTTAAACTAAGGATAGTTCCGCGGATTGCCTCCGTGGTGCGCCACGTTTATAAGGGTCCTTGGCTAGACCCAAGGCAAGGTTATATGTTTTCTGATCGGGATGTTTTGCATCCCATGTTGCACCGTCGGAGAGCATCATCCAAACTCGAATCAATAACCTTCATGTAATTTACCGGGTCATCGTCCTCTATTCTCTTCCCAACCCCGAACTTTACTTCATCATCCCCGTATTTTAAAGTGAGGGTTCCGTCATTCATATCTACCACTGCTTGTGCGGTGGCGAGAAATGGTCTCCCTAATATGAGGGGGACTTCGGTGTCCTCTTCCATATCGAGTATGACAAAGTCGGCCGGGTAGACGAACTTATCGACCTTGACTAGGATATTTTCAATGACACCTTGCGGGAATTTGACGGATCGATCAGCAAGCTGTATACTCATTTTTGTAGGACTCGTTTTTCCTATGCCGAGTCTTTTGAACATTGATGAGGGCATGAGGTTAATGCTAGCCCCAAGGTCGGCTAGTGCATTACGAACGGGGGAGTCACCGATTGAGCAAGGAATTGTGAAGCTTCCGGGATCGATTTTCTTTTGGGGGAGTTTGTTGAGTACGAGAGCAGAGCATTCTTCGCCTAAGTTAACTAATTGCAATGTTTCAATTTTCCTTTTATGAGTGAGGAAGTCCCTCATGAACTTAGAGTATTTAGGCATTTGGGTTAGGACATCAATGAAAGGAATATTGATATGCAATTGTTTTAGTAAACTTTCGAATTTTGCGAATTGCTCATCGGTCTTTTGTCGGATTAACCTACCGGGGTACGGAACTCGAGGAGCCTTGGTGGGTTCTGCTGAAGGAGGGGACCCTTTCTCTTGTAAGGGTGGTGTTACGGTCTCCTTGGTGGGCGGCGGGCTTTCCGTAGGACCCACGGTGCGGTTTCGTAGTGTTATGAGATGGACTTGTGCCTTTGGATTTGTTTCGGTATTGCTTGGTAACGCGCCTTGGGGTCTCTCGGAGAAATTTTGTGCTAGTTGACTGATTTGTTTTTCGATGTTTTGAATACTAGCTTGTTGATTTCTAAAATTTGATTCTAATTGTAGAAATCTATCCGAGTTTTTCTTTTCAGTGTCGGAGATGAGGCGAGATATAGTATCTTCAAGCCTTTCTCGTCCACTTTGTTGTTGAGGGAAATTTTGTGACTCATTTCTTGGTTGTTGAAAGTTTGTTCGTTGGTTTACGTTTTGTTGGTTACTACCATTGCCGGGTTCTCTCCAACCAAGGTTAGGGTGATTTCGCCATCCTTGGTTGTAGGTGCCCGTTGGAGGACCCGACGGCCTAGGTCTATTATCAATGTAGTTTACCGATTCTTGTTGATCGTCTATTTCTTTCATACAACTCCAATTTTCATGTGGCCCACCACACCCTTCACAAGCCATAACCGAGACCGTTTTTGTCATTTCCAATTTTTTTATTTTTGAAGAAAGGGCCTCGATTTGGGCTTGTAAAGAAGTGTTTTCATCAACCTTATGGGCGCCCGGGGCAATGGATTTATTGCCTCGGGGAGTGTGCCACTGAAAATTGGTTTGAGCAATTTCCTCAATTTCATTATATATTTCATGTGGGCGACTATTACCTAAAAGTCCCCCGGAGCTAGATTCCAGTGTTTGCCTTGTATGTGGCAACAGCCCATTATAGAAAGTGGACACTTGTTGCCATATCGCAAGGCCGTGATGTGGACACTTTCGCAATAGCTCCTTGAACCTTTCCCAAGTTTCATATAAGGATTCCCCATCCTCTTGTGAGTATGTATTAATTTCAGTCATTAATTTAGCCGTTTTAGCGGGAGAGAAATACTTATATAGAAATTTTTGGGCTAGTTCATCCCAGGTGTTTACCGATCCAGCTGGGAGGGCGTTAAGCCAAGCTTTTGCTCGGTCTTTTAGTGAAAAAGGAAACATTCGGAGGCGGATGGCGTCATTTGATGCTCCATTGATCCGAAAGGTATCACATATTTCTAAGAAATTAGTAATATGTAGATGGGGATCCTCGTCCGTAAGCCCATGGAAGGTTGCGGAGTTCTGGAGCATCTGTATCAGATGCGGACGAAGTTCGAAGTTATTGGCTTCAACATTCGGTGCATTGATAGCGGTGCCAAGGTTACCTACGGTGGGTCGTAGATAATCCATGAGGGTACGTTGGTCCGCCATTGGAGGTGGGGTACCCGAAACTTTCTCTTGGTTTTTGGCTTTTAGTCTTTTTCTGAGAAAGCGTTCGGGTTCTTGTAGAGGTTCTTTTATGTCCTTATTAGAACTGGAGCTCATACACTACGTAGGGTTGGCGTCTGGTTCCAAGTCCTGTAATAAAAACGGAAAAGAATGCTGGTCAGAAGGTTCACCACGGCCCCGTGCTCAATGAACACGGCCCGTGGTCGGAGTTACAGTGATTGTTTTCCAGATCCCAGTTACTGGAAAGTTAGACACGGCCCCGTGTTACACCGACACAGCCTCGTGGTCAGCCTTCTGTAACTTGGAAAACTAAAAACTGCCAGTAACAATGCTGGGCACGGCCCGTGTCCGACCAGGCACGGCCCGTGCTAAGCTCTGCAGAAGCTGAAAAATTAAGAAAATCCTAAAAAAATTAAAAAGAAAATAAAAAAATGATTAGGCCGTTGATTCCTAACTTTCTTAAAATCCTTGTGTCCCCGGCAACGGCGCCAAAAACTTGATGCGTGTGTAGTGTAATATATTTTTGGTATATATTTTAAGCCCTTTTTACACTTTTTAGCCAAGTTTTAAATTTATAAAACACGATATTTACTAACACTAAACACACATATGGGCAAGTGCACCCATCGTGGACGTAGTCTAGTGTTGGTAAGATACCGAGGTCGTCCAAGGACACAAGAGCTTTTAATACCGGTTTATCCTCAACGTCTAATCAAATCAAAATGTAAGAAAAAAGATTTTTAAAGTAAGAAAATAAAACTAACTAAATGCTGAAAAATAAAATAAAAATAAAAACAGATAGACAAGATGAATCACTTGGATCCGACTCGTGTATTAGTATAACCTTTGATTATTTTCGCACTTTTGCACTTGTTTAAGAGATTATCTTAGTTATTGTAGTAGGCCCCTCTTTTGAAGGCGACGTTACCCTCAACCCAGTAGTTTGAGTCAGCAAGGATACAATCCTAAAGGGTCGGATTATTGAAAGATAATGAATTAAGTTATTAATGCAAATTATGGTAGGCCCCTCTTTTGGAAGTGACGTTACCCTAGACTAAGTAGTCTGAGTCAGCAGGGATACAGTCCTAAATAGCCGGGTTATAGTATTAATAGTAGTTAACTTATGAGGGGATCAAAGAGTTTGGACCCCCGCCATCCAATACCTTTGGGTATTGAAGGAGGTCCTACTAAATTTGACCCAGGTCCCTTGCAGGACCTCTAAACGCTGAACAAGGGCAAGACCCTTACCAAACCGTTCCCTTAACCCCCGACCAAGTAGCCAACATACCTCCATATAGACCATGGAGATATGAATGGTAAAAAATCTTTTATTTTATATAGACAGTAAAATAATGCCAAGACACCACGGACAAACGATAAGGAAAAGTCACCTTCAACATAAGCAACTAGTTATTAAAGTCATTAATACAAAACTAAATAAAAAGTGCAAAAGATTAAAAATAAAAAGTATTATACTAAACACTTGTCTTCACCAAGTGATGTAAGAGACTTAGGCAAACATGGCCTTGATTGTCAAGAACTCTTACGATCAATCTTGGATCCCGAGATGACTCACACACTCTATGATGGACAATGGATGATGGTGGTGGATGATGGTGTTATGATGGTGGTGGGTGGTGGATGAAGTGTGAGCGAGGTGGTGTGCCAAGGGATGAGTTGCAATGAGCCAAAGCACTCCTATTAATAGGCTGAACAGAGGCCTGGGCACGGCCCCGTGCCTGTCTGACACTATCTCTCCTCATTAATTGTAATTCGCAATTACAATTAATGCGCCTGCAGTACTTTCGCCACACCCCCGTGTTCACTAGGCACGGCCCCGTGGTGGGCAATAAAAGCTTCTATAGGTTTGTCTTTTCTGCTGCTTCTTGGGCACGGCCCCGTGCTCGCTGAGCACTGGGCGTGTTCAGTCTTCTGCCTTCTCTGTTTTGCTTGGGAGGATGCTGTCGTGGGGTCGGGCAATCCACTTTTGTTCCTTTTCTTGTATTTATGTTAGATTTAGCTGTCTTTTTGCTTCTTTTGTTAATTTGAGCTCATTTAATCCTGAAAATACAAAAGGAAGACAAAAACACACTTTTTCCAACATTAGTACTTAAAAAGGGTTAGTTTTATGCCTCATTTGATGTAATTTATATGTTGCATTTTACACACATCAATTTGTAATTTTCTTTCTATGTGTGAACCATAAACAACCTTATTATGAAGTTCCCAAATTGAAACTACATCGAGATAGAAGGTAAATAGCCAAAAAAAAATTGTGTCGTTACCCCGCTTTGAATAGCAAAACTAAGTATTTTAAAAACTACATCCATAGATCTCGGGGTCATAACATTACTATGTGTGACTCCTTGAACTCGACTAAGTAGGTCCACAACCTCCGGCGCAAGGGAACCATAAGTATCAAAAGCAAAAGCAAATGGGATAAACACATGCTAGTTGTCTAGGCACTTTCTCGTGTGTGGTCATTTTTCCCTAAGTTTTTCCCTAAGCTACCTTTATAGCAATCTGACCCACCATGAAACACTACCCCCTAAGCCCACAAGGGGGAACCCCTATAAGATCCACACACACGTGTTTTCCTCCTATTTATCCGAAGACCAAAATGTCTGCAGGTCTAAGGTTCCAATGGGTTAGTCAAAAAGGACATCTCTAACCAAATCATGTCGGTACTTGAACCTTAGGAATTCTCTACAACAAACTGCATGCTCCCCAAAAGAGTCCAAACACGCCTTATGACAAACAAGGCATATCTCATCAGCTGGAAATAAAGGAATCATGAGGCGATACTTAAGGATAGTACGGTACTCCCCCGACGACATATGCTGGCCTAACCCATCTATAAGTATAACAAGAAGAAAATCTTGGGCATATTGTGCTCATAGACACTCAAACACGGCTTTTTTTTAACGGTCAAGTTAAACTGTACTTTAATGTCATGAAGAATTTTATTGAGAAGAGCACTTGTCAATGCATGTTGGGCTTTAGGGGGCAGTGTCCTTATTAGTAAAACCACTGAAGTTGAAGCTTGTGTTGATGCACTTTTGTGTGGATGTAGCTCTGTTGAGTTCGGTTTGAGACCGATGTCGGCCACGTTCCTCCGTCGTGTGACTCGGAGAACGAGATTCAAGTAACGAAGATACGAGAACGACATCATCATGACATGATGATGTCATGATTGTGTCTAACATGCAACCATCATCTGTTTTGAATCATAGTCACCTTCGTGACTTTCATAACCTCTTTCACATGAAGACAGAACATGAGCCACCTTCGTTGACATAATATAACAAGACCTTCGCATGGTGGTTCAAGAATGCACCTTGCATGCATGCAAGACTTTCATGAATTACATGTCACCTTCGCATAGAAGATTGTTCACCTTCGCTATATAGTGTTTCTGTAAGTATATAAACAGGAGATATCACTTGTAATGGAGGCAATTTGAATGAGCTAGAGAGTGTGTATAGAGAGAGAGTTCCGGAGAGCAATTTTATTGTTAGATCCATGTTTTTAACATAATGTTAACATATATATATATATATATATATATATATATATATATATATATATATATATATATATATATATATATATATATATATATATATATATATATATATATATATATATATACATAAATATATATATTGGGGGCTGCTAGAATGAAAACCACCCCGAGTTGTAAGAACCGCGAGAACTACACCCCACGGAGCGCCGTTCGCCATGATTTTTTTTACAAGTAGATGTATGTATTATAAACACAGCCGTAAAAAATCATGGCGAACGGCGCTCCGTGGGGTGTAGTTTTTTACACCACAAGTTTGGTGTTTTTTAATTTTTTTTCTTTTTTCTTTTTTTTTCACCAAACTTGTGGTGTAAAAAACTACACCCCACGGAGCGCCGTTCGCCATGATTTTTTACGGCTGTGTTTATAATATACACATCTACTTGTAAAAAAAATCATGGCGAACGGCGCTCCGTGGGGTGTAGTTCTCGCGGTTCTTACAACTCGAGGTGGTTTTCATTCTAGCGGCTCCCTATATATATATATATATATATATATATATATATATATATATATATATATATATATATATATATATATAGAGTGTGTATAGAGAGAGAGTTCCGGACAGCCTTACCTCTATTCCTACGGGGTAGAGGTAAGGCTGTCTACATCTTACCCTCCTCATACCCTACCTTAGCTTTGCTGTTGGTGGGATTTACTGAGTATGATGATGATGATGATGATGATATATATATATATATATATATATATATATATATATATATATATATATGGAGAGAATCATGAGAAAACTTCATATAAATGAGAAAACTAGAAAACTAACTAAAAAAGCTAAAAAACATACCAGTTTTTTATAAAAAAATCGCTAGTTTTTATATATAAAAAAAAATTTGTTGTAGTGCACATGTGCACTATATCCGTAATAGTGCACATGTGCAATACAACAAAAACTTTTTTTTATTTTTTTTTTATTTTGAAAATTTTTTTCCATGCATAAAAAGCTGCGATTTTTTTATAAGAATTAAAAAAAAATTGGTATGTTTTTTAGGCTTTTTTAGTTAGTTTTTTGGTTTTCTCATTTAAACTAGTTTTCTCATGATCCATCCCCTATATATATATATATATATATATATATATATATATATATATATATATATATATATATATATATATATATATATATATATATAGGGTAGGGATCCTAAAAGAAGTCCACCCTATTTGAGAAACTTGAGAAGAAATCTGGACCACACATTTTCCCTAAGCAAAAAATGCAAAAAAAAATGTGAAAAAAATGCAAATTTTTTTTTTCTTGCAAAAATCGCAGCTTTTTCTTTAAGGATTAAATTTTTTATTTATTTTTTTTTAATTTTTTGGATTTATACACATGTGTATATTGACAATTATACATATATGTATATACATGTTTAAAATTGAAAAAATATGTGTTATAAATCCTAAACCTTATACCATAAACACTAAAGATAAACCTTAATGCTAAACCCTAAACCCTAAAGCTAAACCCTAATTCTAAACCCTAATTCTAAACCCTAATGCTAAACCCTAATTCTAAACCCTAAAGCTAAACCCTAATGCTAAACCCTAAAGCTAAAACTAAACCCTAAATCTAAACCCTTAATGCTAAACCCTGATGCAAACCCTAAAGATAAAGCTAAACCCAAAAGCTAAAGCTAAACCCTAATGCTAAACCCAAAAGCTAAACCCTAATGCTAAACCCAAAAGATAAACCCTAATGCTGAACTCTAAATACTATTATTAAACCCTAATGCTAAACCCTAAAGCTAAACCCTAAATCATAAAGCTAAACCCTAATGCTAAACTCTAAATGCTAATGCTAAACCCTAAATAACACTTATTTTTCAATTTTAAACATGTATATACATATTTGTATAATTGACAATATACATATATGTATAGTTAAAAAGATTAACAATATACACATGTGTATAAATCTAAAAATAAAAAATTAAATTCTTAAAGAAAAACCTGCGATTTTTCAAAAAAAAAAAATTGCATTTTTTTTTACATTATTTTTTCATTTTTTGCTTAAGGAAAATGTGTGGTCCAGAATGCTTCTCAAGTTTCTCAAATAGCCTACTACTTCTCACATGATCCTTATCCTATATATATATATATATATATATATACACACACACTAGGCACACTAGGCTTTTACCCGGGATTGCTTCCCGGGCTCGGGAAACTTAGTTATTTCAATTATTACTTGTTATTAATACAACCTCATTACATCAAGCATCACATTGGATTCAACAACAATGTCTTCACATTACCGGATTAGATCATAAACCCATATTATAGGTCAAACAAAAGCACAACAGGACCACATGAATAACATCATTTCCAATTTTACATCAATGCACTTACATGATCAGGTGATTTAGGATTTTGTAAAAATGTTTGTTCTTGTACTTCTTAAGAAAATTATATAGAATTCAAGAAAACAAAACAATGACTTAAAGAACTATAATTTAACACCAAATGTGATCCAGCAAACAGATGTTGACCAAATGTCAAACAGTTGTTGACCAAAAGTCAAACAGTTGTTGACCAAAAGTGAAATAGATATTCAACCAGATCCACTGTTTTCTTATATTTTAGGACTGTTTTTCTCTTCAAAACACTGTTCAACCTAACATGGGTTTCCATGAACTTTTGACCCAAAGTCAAACAGATGTTTAAACCAGTGTTTCAGTTATTCAAACGTCTGTTGGATACTAAATGAGATGTTGACCAAAAGTCAATCAGATGTTGACCAAAAGTGAAACGGAGTATACTGTGTTTAGTTCACATCTCCACATTGTTTCCGTTCGACATGGACCTAATAATTTACATGTACATATCTAAACAAAGAAACAAGTCTAGTATCAGTTTCGAAAAGCAAACAACTACAACCCGAAAACTTGGTTCAATGTATCCTTCTGCATTTGCCTACTTCAACCAACGAATATTCATCCAAACATAAAAAGCTTTTTACCTTTCACAAAGTTAAGTGTAAATGCTTCACCTGCAGCCATGCCTTTATCTCTCACAAACTTTCTCATTCCTTGCAGATAATATCTTGGTTGACCTCGAGATGAACCTATAGCAGATTGAATATTCCAAACATCACCTGCCACGTCCACAATCTTCAAACCCATCTTACGATTCAGTCCAAGATCTTCAGCCTGTTTTTTAAAAAGGCGCTGTAACAAACAACGAACAATTCAATAAACAAAGAATTAATACATGTTTAAAATCTGACTAAAGTATTATATATTAGTAAACTCATCATCACAAACTTACAAAATGACCGTCCACACGGAAAGATATAGGTACGATCTGATTATCTTCATTCACAACAACCACACCACATTCATTGACATTATCGATGTCCTGTACAGCTTCAGTATCTGAACTCAAGACAATCTCTTGTATCACCTTTTCTTTAACAACAGTACAAACCTCCGGTGGAAGCACTAAATCACAGGTAGCACAATTGAAAACTGTGATATGAAAAGTCTGAAGATCTATCATCTCAAAGAAAATGAGATGATCAGCAGTTAATGACAACTCATCCTTTATCTCCTTCCATCCGGTAATTATGTAAAGTTCATTGTTGATATCTTCCACCCCTACAAGCCAGTTCTGGTTTTCAGATCCTTTAATAAGAACCGGATATGAAGGAATAGTGTTTAACATCTTGTGATGAACAAAAGAACGATTAATACTCTACAATCAGAATAAAACACGTTATATAGTACATTAGTAAAAATATATCAGAAAATTAAGTAAACAAATAAAAAACAACAATTAAACAATTGTATCTCCAAAACAAATACATGATGAATAATATTCAAAGTTACATACCACATAATCTTCGTTACCAGATGGTTTGTAGTAAAACTCTTCACAAGGAGCAAGAGCAATGTCTTGATAAAAATACAATATTCTGAAACTTTCTAATGCTTCTTCATAATGAAATATCAACCATGAATCTGAAGGTATTTTCAAACTGTCTACCAACTGACACCAACCATTATAGAAATAATATATGCCATTGCTTAGAGGATAGATCTTGACTTTAAAAACATTTCCAGTTGTGGTCCGGATCTTTGTATTTCCAATTGGATAATTAAACTGTTGAATCCATTTTTGATACTGTTTTGGCAAAACCTAAGCATAAATAAAAGAAACAGTTTTATTGCTAAATATCATACCAAAAAATTAAAATTAAGTGTTAAACTAAGATCGGATAAAATTACTAACCAAACATTTCCTTTTCCTGTCTTCAAGGTAACACGGAAATCCATAAATCATTCTCTTGTAAAACTGTAACAGTATCAATCATATAGAATCAAAATCAATAACATTAATAAACAAATGAATACAATCCAGTAAAAATCAGAAATTTATATTATACTTCAGAATAACATAGTTACATGAACAACTTTATAAACAACTTTACAAATAAACGTGACAATACATTAGTAAAGATTGAAATTTTATACCATACATCAGAATTACATCAACAACTTTATAAATAACTTTAAAAATACAAATGAGAATACAACAGTAAAGATCGAAATTTTATATCATAAATAAGAATAAGATAAATACACGAGAAAAGTGAAATCCTATAAAATCAACAATGGATAAGACAAATGGTAAATACACGAAATGCAGATAAGTTTTTTAGAATCATATATGTCTATCATAACATGCATAATAACTACATAGTAATCAGATATACAAAAAAATTAGGACTATCAGAAATTTTTCCAGTATAAGCCGTAACAATAAATGCAATCATAACCAACAATGGATTGAAAAAAACAGGGAGATACATGAATACACCACCGTCAATTACAACTTCTTCATTAAAATAGCAAGAACCTTAATCGGCTATGTAATTCAAAACTAAAAGAATAAACATGAAAAAAAATACAAAACAAATCAGATTATTTAACAATACCTTTATTATTATACAAGATGATATTGATGAAGATCGGAAGAAATTGAAGAAGATGACAGAGTTTCTTGGAGAAAGTGTAGCAAGAAACGTGGAGAGAGAAACGAACTGAGATTTTGTGAGGATCTTTAAAAAGTTAGAAGTTTAAAAATATCCCATGTAACCGGGTCGGATCATCCCATTTAGTTTTTCGTCAACATCTGTTTGACTTTTGGTCAACAGCTGTTTGAGTTTTGGTCAACATCTCATTTAGTATTCAACAGAAATTTGAATAAGTCAATCAGTGGTTTGAATATCTGTTTGACTTTTAGTCAACAGTTGGATGCAAACCCATGTTAGATTGAACAGTGTTTTGAACAGATGTTTAAACATCTGTTAAGACTTAAACAGATGTTGGGGCTTAAACAAATTTTTGGCGTTCTATATCAGTTGTTTGGACTTAAACAGATGTTTGACCATAAAAAGATGTTTGGCAATAAAGATATGTTTGGCCTTAAACAAATGTTTGAAGTTAAACAAATGTTTGCCCAAAAAGAGATATTTGGCCTGAAACCAAACATCTGCTTAAGGTCAACATCTGTTTCACTATACGCCAACATCTGTTTGACTTTTGGTCAATATCTGTTAACATATAAACACTGTTAACATAAATTACAAATAATTAGCTAATAGAGGGCACACAATTAGCATCTTAAATCATCAAGACCCTCAACAATTTGACCATATGATTTAATCGTGTGTTTTATCTTAGATTGGACAACTCGAAAAGAAAATTCACTAAAAGGATAACATATTAAACGGGTCAAAAAAAAGCTCAAAGTGTATTTTACTGCAAATCAGGATTAACAAAAAATGCCAACAATTAAGTCAACCATGTTTCTTTCACATTTGACTTTCAAAGTCAAATCAGTTACTTACCAAATTCATAAATACATAAAATTTCTTATATAACCGCAAACATTAACACACCTAATAATCTTAACTCTGCTATAAACTGTAAAACTCACACCCAGATATCACATTTCCCTTGTAGTATTAAAGAATTCACACCAATTCAACGAAAATAACAAAAATACACATTCTTATACAATAACTTTCCAATACAGACATCCCTATTCAACCTTCACCAAATTAATCAGGCTCGTTTCCATCAATGATGTCTATATTGTGAATCTTTATTGCCTCATCAATAATTCCCTGACTTGCCCTTTGAATTGTAATTCAAAGTCCAAGGAATATGTGTCATCCTCATCCCTACACAGTGTAAGATCAAGGAGATCTTGCAGATCTTCAACACCCAGGCCCAGTGCTTGTTCCCTTGATATTTTCTTAACCTGACCACTGGATTTGATCAGAGTCAATACGTGGGTCTGTTTGTCAGATATCCACTTTAGTATTTTTGAATCCCGTGGGTTTCTTGGGAGAGGTTTTATTGATGATGAGTTTGGAGATGGTGGTGATTTGTGTCGGTGTGTATATAATTTAGATATATAATTAAGCCCTTTTTACACCTTTAGCCAAGTTTTAAATTTATAAAACACGATATTCACTAACACTAAACACACATATGGGCAAGTGCACCCATCATGGACGTAGTATAGTGTTGGTAAGATACCGAGGTCGTCCAAGGACACAAGAGCTTTTAATACCGGTTTATCCTCAACGTCTAACCAAATCAAAAAGTGAGAAAAATGTTTTTAAACTAAGAAAATAAAAACTAACTAAATGCTGAAAAATAAAAATAAAATAAAAACAGATAGACAAGATGAATCACTTGGATCCGACTCGTGTATTAGTATAACCTTTGATTATTTTTGCACTTTTGCACTTGTTTAAGAGATTATCTTAGTTATTGTAGTAGGCCCCTCTTTTGAAGGCGACGTTACCCTCAACCCAGTAGTTTGAGTCAGCAAGGATACAATCCTAAAGGGTTGGATTATTGGAAGATAATGAATTAAGTTATTAATGCAAATTATGGTAGGCCCCGCTTTTGGCGGTGACGTTACCCTCGGCTAAGTAGTCTGAGTCAGCAGGGATACAGTCTTAAATAGCCGGGTTATAGTATTAATAGTAGTTAACTTATGAGGGGGTCAAAGAGTTTGGATCCCCGCCATCCAATACCTATGGGCATTGAAGGAGATCCTACTAAATTTGACCCAGGTCCCTTGCAGGACCTCTAAACGCTGAACAAGGGCAAGACCCTTACCAAACCGTTCCCTTAACCCCCGACCAGGTAGCCAACATACCTCCATATAGACCGTGGAGATATGAATGGTGAAAATCTTTTATTTTATATAGACAGTAAAATAATGCCAAGACACCACGGACAAACGATAAGGAAAGATCACCTTCAACATAAGCAACTAGTTATTAAAGTCATTAATACAAAACCAAATAAAAAGTGCAAAAGATTAAAAATAAAAAGTATTATACTAAACACTTGTCTTCACCAAGTGATGTAAGAGACTTAGGCAAACATGGCCTTGATTGTCAAGAACTCTTACTATCAATCTTGGATCCCGAGACGACTCACACACTCTACGATGGACAATGGACAATGGATGATGGTGGTGGATGATGGTGTTGTGGTGGTGGTGGATGAAGTGTGAGAGAGGTGGTGTGCCAAGGGATGAGTTGGAATGAAACCAAGCACTCCTATTTATAGGCTGAACAGAAGGCTGGGCATGGCCCCGTGTCCGCTGGACACGCCCCTGTGCCCGTCTGACACTATCTCTCTTCATTAATTGTAATTCGCAATTACAATTAATGCGCCTGCTGTACTTTCGCCACGGCCCCGTGCTCACAGGACACGGCCCCGTGGTGGGCAATAGAAGCTTCTATAGGTTTGTCTTTTCTGCTGCTTCTTGGGCACGGCCCCGTGCTGGCTGAGCACGGGGCGTGTTTAGGCTTCTGTTTTCTCTTCTTTGCTTGGGAGGATGCCGTTGAGGGTTCGGGCAGTCTACTTTTATTCCTTTTCTTGTATTTATGTTAGAATTAGCTGTCTTTTTGCTTCTTTTGTGAATTTGAGCTCATTTCATCCTGAAAATACAAAAGGAAGACAAAAACACTCTTTTTCCAACATTAGTACTTAAAAAGGGTTAGTTTTATGCCTTAATTGATGTAATTTATATGTTGCATTTTACACACATCAAATACCCCCACACTTGAACTTTTGCTTGTCCTCAAGCAAAACTCTTTAAATGTGGCTTACACTCCCAAATAGAATGGGTAGAGAAGAAGGTTTTTGGCTTGTCATAGAGTGTCGGGAATCCAAGATCTTTTTGGGTTTTATTTTTATTTATTTACAATCCTATTCGTTATGATTTATTTAGAACGTTTCATAGGATAAATTACTTATTTGGGCATAACATGCCTTTTTTAAAATTTCATTTATATACAAGTTCACATACCTTACGGGAGAAATCACTCAACACTCGGCCGAATGTGTATTTTTTAGTGGATCACTCGAGAGAGGCATGGAACTTACGCCTTCCATAGGCTTGCCAAGCAATCAATCCTCCTCCTTTTTAACTTTATACCTTTGTGAATATTAAGAGGACTTTTTGGGTGAAGGGTTAGGCTTGGGCTAAAGGTGGGTGGTTGGGTTAGTGGTTAGTAAAAGGGCGAAAAAGCGTAAAAAGCGTCGGTTTTCGTAACACACTTTGTTTTTAGTGACTTTTTATTTTGAAGTATTTCTCCAAACAAGCTTTTGGTTGCTTAGCTTTGTTTGTTTTTAACTTCATCATCATTCATTTTTTTGTTTTATTTTATTTATTTTTTTAGTCACATAAAAGAACGAGTTTGCGAAAAAACCGAGCTTGATACTAAAATAAGGGGTGTAAAATAAAAAGGGTTTTTGGTGGATAAAAAGGGTTTAGGTTAAAGAAACGAAAGGTTTAGGCTCAAAGGGGTTAACTAGGGGGATTTTGGGTAGGTGGTAAAAAAAATGAAAAATAATGGTGTAAAAAGAAAAACGGTTAGTCCTAATGCCTCCATCATTTACTTACTTGGGTTTAAGTTGGTAAGGACCGGGAATGAATCGTCGTGGCAAGTTCTAGAGTTGTAAGAACCAAGCGGCTATTCACACAAGAAACGGAAAATGAGCATTTAGTCTAAAGATGTAAATTTGTATGCTCAATAAAGGCTCAAAACTCACTTTTGTGGGAATGGGTTTTTAATGTGATCAAGTATATATAATCAAATTTTAACTAGGCTTGTTATGCCGTTTCATAATTTTCTTATGTTGGTTCTTATTATCACGACGCTCTCGGTTGTAAATTTTATAAAAATATAATCTTATTAATCTTGTGATTCCTAACTTAAACTTTAGACAAGTAAGAAAAGAAAAAAAAATTTGTAAAAAATTTGGGGTGTTTAGCGGTTCCAATAGAGTTTTGTGTAAGGCTTGTTATTAGGACTTGCAGAATTTCAAAGTGTTAGCTTCCCCCCCACACTTAAATTACACATTGTCCTCAATGTGTCCCAAAAATAAACTTTTAGGTTGATTGGATGTGTAATGTGGTGTTAAAAAGCAAAGATTTATGTTACTGGCAGTCTGGACACGGCCCCGTGTCCGCTGGACACGACCCCGTGGTGAACTACCAGTATCGAAAACTTACAGAAGATGAACACGGGGGCGTGTTGGTTAGACACGGCCCCGTTTCTGGCAATTAATTGCAGGTCAGTAACCAAACAACAGGTCTGGGAGGTGAACACGGGGGCGTGCCGGCTGGACACGTCCCCGTGTGGACAGTCTGTGAGCCTGAAAAACAGGTTTTGTCTCCCGGTTTCTCTATTTTGGGCCTGTAAGTGCTAAGGTTTAGCACTTCAACCCTTGATTTGTACCTGTTTCATCACTCAATACCACACCAAGCAAACATAAAACATCCTACATTACCACAGTTAATTGTCTCCTAGCATAAAGTAGAAAAATAAAACGGAAATAAAAAGTAGTCAAAGAAAGTAAATTGTTCAACAAGTGGCACGCAGGCCATAAATTGTTCGATAGAAAAGGGTACTTAAACCTGTGGGCTTACCACCAACCTGCCCCTTGTTCCCCTAAACCTCCTACTCCATGTCTTCATCGCTATCCTCACCTCCACCCCCATGCCCCGCCATATACTCCCGGATGCTACCGATATCATCTTGTATATCGTTGATGTTGCGCTCAATAGCTCCGACCCGGTGGTATGTGTTGTTGGCGAGATTGTAGGCGTTCCTGGTACACATGAGGTTTTCCTGCAAAAGATCATGTAAACTTTGAAAGTTAGGAAAACCGCCTCCTTGTGAGGAGGATTGACCTGGATCGCCATGGGGTTGATACTGGTACTGGGGAGGTGGTGCATGAAGAACTAGGGCCTCCTGTGGGTTCCATGCATAGCCTTGTGTTCTTTGGAAGCTCACCGTCCCCTCTTCCGCCTTATAAAGCAAGTTCATGGCTCGGCAAATGTGGTAGTCAACTCGCCCCGACCATGGACTTCTTTGAAAGGACCTTGGAATGTTCGTGAAGTGCTTGAAAAGACGGTACACCCATCCCCCAAAGAAGATAGGTGTTGGAGCTCGAGCAAGGCGATTGAGATGCATGTTTCGCAATAGGAGATATGGAACATCGAGAGGCTTTCGGTTGTGGATGCCGTGAAGGACAACCAAATCTTTCAACCCCACAACGCCACTACTGTCCTGACGCTGGTTCAGCGAGTAGGTGAGGAGCCTGTGGATGTAGCGGTAAAGCGGGTCCCTCAGTTTGGTACTCTTAGTGCTGCTAGGGTTATAGATTCCTTCACCGATTTGAGCCCATGCAGCTTGACGTTCGGTCTCATCCAAGTCTCGTAATCCCCCAGTATTCTCCTCATTTCCCGATTCCTCTTCACCGTGTAGTCCTATTATAGATCCAAACTGTGCCATGGAGATTGAGTACGTTGTCCCGCCACACCGAAATGTGACCCCTTCGTTGTCAAATGGGTCACACCTTGAATTGAAAGCGAAAGTACTGTAAAACTCCATTGTGCATTGATGCACCCACCGAAGCCGAGTGTTCAATGCAACTGCTAGTGGCCCTGTCACGATGTTGTTGAATCGGTCTAGTTGGTTCACCATTGTTAACAAGTCCGTACATGCTCGCCTAGGGTACTCCTCGGGTCTTGTTTGGAGTATCTCATATCGCGCCCTAGCATCGAGTTCGCTTGAATTGAACCTTGTGAACTTTGACATCTGAAAGAATACACCAGAAGTTAGTACGAAACAAAGAGATTTTTAACGAAACTGCAAACAGTTGGCTGGACACGGCCCCGTGCTCAGCGGACACGGCCCCGTGTCCAGGCGTCTGTAACCCAAAAACTTCATTTTTCGTCCCGGTTCCGAAAACCTGAAAATTTTTAGCCCAGTAGTTCGGTTTCCCCCGAAAATGAAACCCTAAGTGTCATTTTTCCCAAAACAAACCGTTTACCCTACCAATTTCGTCTTTTTCGGTTCAAAAACAAGGGTTTGGGGTTTTAGTAGGAAATCGAACGAATCTATCAACAATACATGTTTATTTACTTTCTACTACACTAATCTAAACTACTACTAACAGATTGCATCAAAAATTTGAAGTTCGATCCGAATGGACACGAAGAACCCTAGATTTTTCCCCAATTTTTGATGTTTTAACTACATGCAAGTAACTAATCTAACTACTAAAGATGATAGAATCATACCTTGATGTTGTTAAACGTGGTAGTGACGTCGGAAATCTGCGGAAAATCGCCTGGAACCAGAGTGTTTTCGGCAAAACGGGGCGTGTGGAATGAGGTAACTGTTATGAAAAGAGGGTTTTATCTCGACAGTTGCCTCGACACGGCCCCGTGTCCAGCGGACACGGCCCTGCGCCGAGCAAATTTTAAAATATTATTATTATTATTATTATTATGCTTGTGTGCATGCCCCTTTTTCCGAAAATGGTTAGAAGACTTACCAATTTTTGATGTTCACTTGCCTGTTCGTAACATGTGGGGTATGATGTTTGAGTTTATTCGTTAACCGTTTGAAGCGAGATCTCCTCTTCCTCATCCTCAATGGATCCTCGGTAGAGTTTTAGCCGTTGGCCATTGACTTTAAATGGTATCCCATTTCGAGCTTTAATTTCTACTGCACCGTGAGGAAAAACATGGGTGACGGAAAAAGGTCATGACCACCTAGATTTTAGTTTACCAGGAAATAATCGAAGTCGTGAATTAAACAATAGAACTTGATCTCCTACCCGAAATTCATTAGACTTAATATATTTATCAAGTAAATTTTTCATTCTTTCCTTATAAATTTCGGAGTTAGAATATGCGTAATTCCTTAGTTCGTCTAATTCATTCATTTGACAAAATCGATTTTTACCGGCAGTTTCTAAGTCTAAGTTTACATTTTTTATTGCCCAGTAGGCTCTGTGAGCTATTTCTACTGGCAAGTGACAACTTTTTCCATAGACGAGCTTATATGGGGTCGTGCCTATAGTGGTTTTATAAGCAGTTCGAATGGCCCATAAAGCATCGTCTAATTTGTCGGCCCATTCCTTTTTATTTAGTCCTACGGTTTTTTCAAGTATTCGTTTTAAACCTCGATTAGTTACTTCGGCTTGCCCATTTGTTTGAGAGTGATACGCTGTTGAGACCCGGTGATAGACCCCATACCTTGTTAATATTTTTTCGAGTTGATGATTGCAAAAATGGGTACCTCTATCACTTATCAAAGCTTTTGGTGTCCCGAAATGAGAAAATAGTTTTTTCAGAAATTTTACCACTACTCTTCCATCATTTGTTGGAAGAGCTTCGGCCTCCGCCCATTTAGACAAATAATCGACTGCCACAAGTATATATTTGTTTCCTTTTGACGGTGGGGAGGGTCCCATGAAATCGAGTCCCCACACATCAAAGATTTCACAAACGAGAATGCCATTTTGAGGCATTTCGTTTTTGGAAGAAATATTACCTGATCTTTGGCAGGCATCACATGTCTTTACAAGGTTTTGTGCATCCTTGTAAATGGTTGGCCAATAAAACCCTGTGTGCGGTACTCGCGGCACCATGATGTCCTCCGTATGGACCTTCATGACAGTGACGGAGAATTCTTCGTGCTTCATTACCATGGACACACCTTCGGATGAGCTGGTCGGCACACATTTTGAAAAGATAAGGGTCTTCCCAAAAGTAATGCTTTACATCAGCAAAGAATTTCTTTCTTTGATGATGCGGCCATCCTTTGGTGACTATACCGCTAGCTAGGTAATTAGCATAGTCGGCATACCATGGCTCTTGTCTACTCTCCATCATCTCCAAGGATTCCGTGGGAAATTTCTCGTTGATTTGCTCGTCCCTGGTTGTTTCCAAAGCTGGGTCTTCTAGGCGCGAGAGATGATCTGCAGCAGTGTTTTCTGCTCCTCTTTTGTCCTTGATTTCGATGTCGAATTCTTGGAGGAGTAGAATCCATCTGATCAAATGGGGTTTTGCGTCTTGTTTCTTGAAGAGGTACCTGATGGCTGCATGGTCTGTATAGACTACAGTTTTAGAAAGAACAAGGTAAGAACGGAATTTATCAAAAGCAGACACCACTGCTAGTAATTCTTTTTCTGTAGTTGTATAATTTTCTTGTGCATCATTAAGTGTTTTACTAGCATAATAAATTGGGTGGAAATGCTTTTCTTTTCTTTGTCCCAAGACTGCTCCAACAGCAAAGTCACTTGCATCACACATGATTTCGAAAGGAAATTTCCAATCGGGCGCTATCATGATAGGTGCATTGACTAGCATTTCCTTGAGGGTTAGAAATGCTTGATTGCATTCCTTGTCAAAGATGAAAGGTGCATCTTTTTCAAGTAATTTTGTTAGAGGTCTTGAAATTTTTGAAAAGTCCTTGATAAACCTTCTATAAAATCCGGCATGCCCTAAGAAACTTCTGATTGCTCTTACGGAGGATGGTGGAGGTAATCGAGAAATAGTTTCTATTTTTGCTCGATCAACTTCCATTCCTTCGCTTGAGATTTTGTGACCGAGTACTATTCCCTCTGTTACCATGAAATGGCATTTTCCCAGTTAAGGGCGAGGTTAGTTTCCTCACATCGGGATAGCATTCGTTCAAGATTATCGAGGCATTGGTCATATGAGTCTCCAAAGATGGAAAAGTCGTCCATGAAGACTTCCATTGTCTTTTCTATCATATCATGGAAAATGGCTACCATACAACGTTGGAATGTTGCAGGTGCATTACATAGACCGAATGGCATGCGTCGATATGCGAAAGTTCCGTAGGGGCATGTGAAAGTTGTTTTCTCTTGGTCTTCTGGTGCTATCGGTATTTGAAAGTAACCTGAAAAACCATCTAAGAAACAATAAAATTTATGACCGGATAGTCGTTCTAACATTTGATCAATGAAAGGCAATGGAAAGTGGTCTTTCCTTGTTGCTTCATTTAATCGCCTATAGTCTATACAAACTCTCCATCCTGTGACGGTTCTTGTTGGTATTAATTCATTTTTCTCATTAGTTATTACCGTCATACCTCCTTTCTTTGGGACTACTTGGACGGGACTTACCCACGGACTATCGGAGATAGGGTAGATTAGTCCGGCGTCAAGTAGCTTGATGACTTCATTTTTAACCACTTCTTGAACATTAGGATTCACTCTTCGTTGTGGTTGAATTACTGTTTTGTAGTCATCATTCATTAAAATTTTGTGCGTGCACATGGAAGGACTTATTCCTTTAATATCTACAAGCTTCCAAGCGACCGCGTTTTTGTGTTTTTTAAGGAGATTAACTAATTTCTCTTTTTCTATGTTACTTAATTTAGAAGAAATAATTACAGGTAAACTACCATCTTTGCCTAGAAAAGCATATTCCAAACCTTTAGGAAGTTCTTTGAGCTCAATGGGTGGGTCTTTTGAAGACACCTTATTTTGTGGCTCATCTAGATCAAGAACCTTAAAGGTTTGTTCTATGGCGATCTCTTCTTCAGCAAAGTGGTCATCTTCTTGAGTTGTATCGGGTGGTTCAGCTTCATCTTCAATTAGGGGGTCATTATTGCCAAAAGGATATTTCATTGAACGCTCAAGATCTATGCTCCTTTTGAATGCCCCTAACTGAAGAGGTAGATTGTTAAATTTCCGGTTTTTCAAAGCTTTATGAGTTTGTACAAAAGGTTTTCCCAAGACTAGAGGGGCGTCATCAAGGATGACAAAGTCGGTTGGGATTACCATTTGATTTGTGTGAACCAAAACATCTTCAACTACACCGATTGATTTTATCACTTTTCGATCGGATAGAAAAATGGGTATTTGAAGTGGAGTAAAGTCACTAATACTTAATTTTTCAAAAATGTAGTTAGGCATTATGTTAACACAAAGATCTTTATCAATGGTGATATTACTAATAAATGAATTTTGAAAGAAACATGGAACCGGTGTAATGTTAATTTCAAAAGGATCTTCTTTTATTAGCGAAGTTTGATCATTAGTTAACTTAACACTCACTATTTCTTTGATTTTAGCACTAGTGTTTAACTCTTTTAAAAACTTGGCATGAGGGGTTACTAAACGATGATTCTCGAAAGTAGGTGACAAGAGATTAATTTCTTCAAAATTAGACTCTTCTTGTAATTTAACGTTATTGGACTCACCTTTTTCATTGTTTAACTCATGTGTCGATTTTTCACTTTCTTGTTCTTCCATTTTTACATTTTCAACTATCTCTACGTTATTATTACAATTTAATTCTTCTCTTGCGCGGGATTCCTCTTCCCTTGCGCGAGATTCTTTCATGTAACGTTCGATAGTTTTAATGTGTTCTAATATCCTATTGGTCACTTCGGTGAGAGAAAAAGAATTTGGATCCTCAAAGCTTGAATCCGGTTGTTCGATCCTGGGCTCCTCATAGTACTCATATGAAGTAGATGGTTCACACCATTGTTCTTCATTGTAAGCATATGATGGATAAGGGTCGAAACTTTGTTCTTCATAGTACTCATATGAGGTGGGTTGTTCACGCCATGGTTCCTCAAAATAAGAGTATGAAGGTGGTGGCTCATATCTTGAGTCTTCAAAGTATGAGTATGAAGGCTCATACTTTGGTTCATCAAAATATGAGTATGAGGGAGGAGGTTCATACCTTTGGTCTTCATAGGATGTGTATGAAGTTGATGGCTCGTACCTGGGCTCCTCATAATAGTTGTATGAATTGGATGGTTGATATGAAGTATTATATTGAACCGAGCGTGTGTTACGACAATTAGTGCAATAATTACCCCTATAATCATCCACATCATCGGTGTAGTTGTAACCTCCTGAGTATTGATCCATAAGAATCACTCAGCAGACCACAACTGAGTCTCGGGACCAGAAAATAAAATAAAGACGGAAACAAAGCTGGACACGGCCCCGTGTCTGGTGAACACGGCCCCGTGGTCAGGGTCTGTATCTGGGCGTTTTAATTAAAGTTACTGGTCACGTTGGACACGGGGGCGTATTGAGTGAGCACGGCCCCGTGTTCAGACTCTGTATCTGGGTATCTAACTAAAAATATGCAGCACGGGGGCGTGTTCAGCGAGCACGGCCCCGTGTTCAGGCTACTGTAAATGCAAACTAAGCTAAAATGCAGAAAAATTTGCGCGCATTTTAAAAAGGTTTTGAAAAACTGATTAGGCCGTCGATTTTAAGCTTTCTTAAAATCCTTGTGTCCCCGGCAGCGGCGCCAAAAACTTGATGTGTATCGGTGTGTATATAATTTAGATATATAATTAAGCCCTTTTTACACCTTTAGCCAAGTTTTAAATTTATAAAACACGATATTCACTAACACTAAACACACATATGGGCAAGTGCACCCATCGTGGACGTAGTATAGTGTTGGTAAGATACCGAGGTCGTCCAAGGACACAAGAGCTTTTAATACCGGTTTATCCTCAACGTCTAATCAAATCAAAAAGTGAGAAAAATGTTTTTAAACTAAGAAAATAAAAACTAACTAAATGCTGAAAAATAAAAATAAAATAAAAACAGATAGACAAGATGAATCACTTGGATCCGACTCGTGTATTAGTATAACCTTTGATTATTTTTGCACTTTTGCACTTGTTTAAGAGATTATCTTAGTTATTGTAGTAGGCCCCTCTTTTGAAGGCGACGTTACCCTCAACCCAGTAGTTTGAGTCAGCAAGGATACAATCCTAAAGGGTTGGATTATTGGAAGATAATGAATTAAGTTATTAATGCAAATTATGGTAGGCCCCGCTTTTGGCGGTGACGTTACCCTCGGCTAAGTAGTCTGAGTCAGCAGGGATACAGTCCTAAATAGCCGGGTTATAGTATTAATAGTAGTTAACTTATGAGGGGGTCAAAGAGCTTGGATCCCCGCTATCCAATACCTATGGGCATTGAAGGAGATCCTACTAAATTTGACCCAGGTCCCTTGCAGGACCTCTAAACGCTGAACAAGGGCAAGACCCTTACCAAACCGTTCCCTTAACCCCCGACCAGGTAGCCAACATACCTCCATATAGACCGTGGAGATATGAATGGTGAAAATCTTTTATTTTATATAGACAGTAAAATAATGCCAAGACACCACGGACAAACGATAAGGAGAGATCACCTTCAACATAAGCAACTAGTTATTAAAGTCATTAATACAAAACCAAATAAAAAGTGCAAAAGATTAAAAATAAAAAGTATTATACTAAACACTTGTCTTCACCAAGTGATGTAAGAGACTTAGGCAAACATGGCCTTGATTGTCAAGAACTCTTACTATCAATCTTGGATCCCGAGACGACTCACACACTCTACGATGGACAATGGATGATGGTGGTGGATGATGGTGTTATGGTGGTGGTGGATGAAGTGTGAGAGAGGTGGTGTGCCAAGGGATGAGTTGGAATGAAACCAAGCACTCCTATTTATAGGCTGAACAGAAGGCTGGGCACGGCCCCGTGTCCGCTGGACACGCCCCTGTGCCCGTCTGACACTATCTCTCTTCATTAATTGTAATTCGCAATTACAATTAATGCGCCTGCTGTACTTTCACCACGGCCCCGTGCTCACTGGACACGGCCCCGTGGTGGGCAATAGAAGCTTCTATAGGTTTGTCTTTTCTGCTGCTTCTTGGGCACGGCCCCGTGCTGGCTGAGCACGGGGCGTGTTCAGGCTTCTGTTTTCTCTTCTTTGCTTGGGAGGATGCCGTTGAGGGTTCGGGCAGTCTACTTTTATTCCTTTTCTTGTATTTATGTTAGGATTAGCTGTCTTTTTGCTTCTTTTGTGAATTTGAGCCCATTTCATCCTGAAAATACAAAAGGAAGACAAAAACACTCTTTTTCCAACATTAGTACTTAAAAAGGGTTAGTTTTATGCCTTAATTGATGTAATTTATATGTTGCATTTTACACACATCAGTGGCCTGGTAATGACTGGCTGAGTAGTATTTGTAGTTTGTGTCAATTCATGTTTTTCTCCTATCATCTGCTTAAGGCCTATTTTTACAATGTAATCCCCTGCTGCTTTATCTGCTGCTGTTTCTGCATCCATCTGCTTTTGTTTCCTTTTTTGATAAAGGATGGCAGCAGGTGGAGCAGTGGATCTCCTGATTTTTAGCTTTTATGGCTTAGCTGGAACCACTGCTTCAGGGTAGACAGGCTGTTGTGGAACATTAGGATTTTTCTTTCTTAATTCTTCCAGCTTTTTGTAAGAGGCGAACACTTTATCCTCTTTCCACCTTGACACTTGGTTCTTTGACCCAACATTAGCTATTATTAACTCTTCTTTCATTCTCTTTAGCTGCAGAGTCCTTTCTGGTACATTTTTCTTAAACTTTTCCCAGATAGGAGGAGTCTGCTTCACCTTGTTTTTGATCATATCTTGAATTATGGTTGTTTCACTTTCTAGCTCACTGATGGTCCATTCTTTGTACTGGCACCTATCTCCCTTCTATGTTTTGTAAGCCATGATATTATCAAGATAATCTTTCCTCAAGGTTTCATCAGCTCTTTCTGATAAATTTTGACAGAGATCTTTTGAAAACTGCTCCAAAGTTTTGACTTGCGTTAGCAGATATTGGTAGTCTGTTTGAATCTCTCTGTCAGATTTTCCTTCAGTATTTCTTTTGGAGATATCCTCTGCTTGTTGAGCCTTTAACTTCAAGTATTCTTCAATGTTATTAGGCCTTGGATATCCTTGAACAGATGGCAAGTTCCTTTTAGCAGGGTCATCTTCAGAGTAGAAGGATATGATCTCCTCTCTAACTACTGCAAGATCTAATGGATACTGGACTCCTGCAGGAAAAATGGCAGTGTTTGAATTTGAGACTTGTGCTGAAGAGAGTGGTACAGGATTGGGAATGGTAACAAGGGACAGTGGTTGTGTGGATGTTTGTGGTGGTGAAGGGTCATCATTCAGAATTATCCTTCTCCTTTTAGGTTTTGGAGAGGTTTGTGGTGTTTTTGTGGGTTGAGTGGTGGTGATTTGAGTGGTAGATGGTTGACTAACAGTTGTTGAAACAACTGGTGTTTCAACCACTGTTTCCATTACAACAGATGATGTGACACCTGAAGTCTTCTGCTTTTTGGCAGGTGGTGTTGGTGGTAATGAGGATGTTTTTGGCGGTGATGTGATTTTTGGTGGTGGTCGTAAGGCAGTGGATGTAGTGTGCGTTGAAGTGGTAGTGGTGGCAGTTGTTTAGGTAAAAGATGTTGAAACCACTGAAGTACCAACAGCTGTTGATACAACCTATTGGATTGGAAGGTTGATGAGTAGAGCTTTTAGAAGTTTGGGGAGTGTGTTTGTAGGTCTGGATGGTATGGATTTGGGTGGGCTGCTTTTCTAGTGGGCTCAGAAACACCCTGCTCATCGTTCTCCATAAAAACTCTTTTTTCCTGTTCCCGCCTTGCTTTATCCTTTGCCTCCATATCCCTTTTTACCCTTGCTTTTGCATCAGCAATGGCATTTGTGGTTACATCAACCTTTTTAGTACCATTTGGCTTAGGGATGTCTGCAAGCATACTTGAATTATCTGGTGCAATGTACAGACCATCTTCATATCCCTTTTTCTTCAACTGTTTCATTTTCTCCCTCTTTTTGGCATCAGTTGGTGGTGGGTTATCCACGAAGATGATAGAGGGAGGAGCAGTGCCAGTGGTGTTCAGCAAGTGAGCCTTGATGGCTTTTATATCTGCCTGGGTGTCTTTGAACCTACCTTCCATGATATTTCTGATCTTTTGAACCTGTATTTCATGTTGCTGATCAGCATATGCCCATTGTTGGTGAAGCAGAGGTTGAAATAAAATCCAAAGCTCAGTGGGAGTAGGAGCATATGATGGAGCAGATGTTGTATCTGGTGCAGCAGTGGGTGTTGCCTTTTGTGCTTGTAACAACTGTTGTAGCATTGACTTAATATCTGCAACAGATGTGTCCAATTTGTCAACCCTCTCCGTCAATTCCTTGTACATTAAACCATCACCCAAGTTAATGGGATCATCTGATTTCCCACTGGCAGTGGTTGTATCAGCAGTTGACTTAAGGAAAGTTTCAAAAAAGTCATCCACATATACCCCTTTTTCTTGGTACTGGGAACTTCTTTCCTCGGCAATTGACATCCTTTTAATAGAACCAGTGGTTGAAACAAAGACACCAACGGATATCACAGTTGCTGGAGAGGAAATTGCCTTCAAGGAAGTGTTATTGATGAAACAACTGGCCAGGTGTAGATCAGTGGATCCAATACCTGTAGTTGCTGCTCCACTTGAACTACTGACAGGAAGTACTTGTACTTCCTGTAGTGTAACCTCCTCAGTTGTTGGTGGGTTAGCAATGATTGAGACACCAGACCCAGTCACTTGTTGAGGTATATTCTCATTAATTGGTGTTTGAGAACAACTGGTTTGTGTCTGGGCTAAATCAACTGCATCCAACAAAAGTTTTGTTTGTGGGGGAATTTGAGAAGAGAGGATAGGTGTAGAAAGCGAATTTGCCCTGGGCAGTGGGCTATGGATGATGGAATCAAGTGATTCCAGAGCATCATAATTTGGTGTCCCTTTTCTTACAACCTGTTCTTTTTGAGAAGAAGCAGGAGGAGTTTCAGGCTCAGGCTGAGATCTTTCTTCCAACTGCTGTGAGGAAGTAGCAGCAGTGGTTATTGGTGACTTTTGTGTTGTCACTGGTAGTTGCTCTGTGATCTGATCTTCCAGAGTTACCTTTGTTTAAGGTTTGGGGTGCTTTTGTGATTTTTTCTGTTTTGGTCTTTTGGTGGTTTTAGGTGGGGGTTTCACAGCAGTTGTTTTTCTGCTGTCATCACCTTGAGCAGTGTGCTCAACAGCAGGTGCCTGAGGAGCAGTGGTAGCTGCTGAAGTCTGCTCAGGAACCCCTGCTTGTGTTTTGGAAATTTTTGACAGCCTTGTAAAGGTTTCAGAAGTGAGGCTCTTTATTGACAAAGGATTGCCCTGGATAAGCACATCGGCATTATCTTTTGAAAATTTCTTTTTAAAATAGTAACTAAAAAACCTTGGAAAGAGCAAAAATGCCTTTTTATTAACATTTGTAACAAGATAATTGAAGATTTCCTGGGAATAGTTAAAATTTTCACCATGTAAGATAGCATAACCCAGATATTGAATCTTCAATGGGATTTCATTGAAAGCAGTGGTCTTGTTTGAGACACACATCAATAGGGTATGAAACAAAAACCTTGTGGCAGGAGGAAAACTGCCTTTTTCTAAAGTGTCTTTTTTTCATTTCCTTTTCATAACCCCTTTGAACGAAAAACTTTTGATACTCTGTTTTAGGGAAAGATGTTTTACCTTGAAGATCATCGAGTTCAAAAACCTCCGAAATGGTTTGAGGTGTTATTGTGACTGGAACATCCTTTATAGAAGAATTGATGGCTAAGGGCTTTTTATCCTTTTTTTTCCAACTTAGCATTTTTCTAGAATTCTTTATGGGTATCCAAGTAGATGGGAGCATCACAAGTCAACAAAGTTTTGTACCTTGAAGACGACAGAGCATCAATAATGGAATTGAAGGTTTCGGTGTGACTGGGTTTTTCAAGTAGACCCAAGTAGTTATGTGATGATTTGAATGGGAGAGACATCGTGATTTGAGTATGAATGCGAGAGGAAGAAGACGATGAAGAGGATGAGTGATTTTGAGAGAAATGGATGATAACTGCTTGAGAAAGGAATTTTGAATTCGATTCGACAGTAAAAACACTGTTTGGGGGTTTTACCAGGGTTCTATAGGGGAAAAAGTGAATGATGATGTGGCAGCGGTTACTAAAAGATCTTACCGCTATGTACTGTCCACGTGCCAACCTCTGATGATAATGGAGGACAGTTGGTAGGAAACCACTGATGGAACAATATCAGGGGTTTGACAGGGAGGATATACAAATGAGAATAGTGACTGACTTTAAGCTAGCAGTGGATAGCCATCAGTGGATTAAAACACTGATTTTGAAAAACAATTTTTTTTTATTTTTTATTTTAACTTTAATTTTTATCACCAAAATAATATTCGAGGAACTCTTATCTAATTGGAATGTAACGATTAGGTAAAATTGTAATTTCATTGTAATTCTAGTTTTCATTTGATAATTTCATTCTATAATTAATTAACCACATCAACAATAAAAATGTGAGCAGTGGATGTTTTTTAGAAAAATCAATGATTGTCAATATCAGTGGATGTCAACAATAAAAATGTGAGCAGTGACTATTTTTTAACTATCAGTGGATAGCCAATAGTGATTGAAACACAGATGATTGGTCAGTCAGTGGTCAACATGAAGAATGAAGAAACAGAGGTTGGCCTTCAGCAGTGGATAACATTTAACAATGACATGTTTGAACCAAAACAGTGGTTGTAACAGACTTTTAAGGATTAATGAAAACTGACATTTTTAACTATTTTGAGGATGTTTGACCTTAAATATATATTTGTCCTTAAACATCTGTTTGGACATAAACAGATGTTTGCGCTTAAACAAATGTTCGACCTTAAAAAGAAGTTGTTTAGGGATACCACTGATGGTCAATATCAGTGGATGTCAACTACAAAAATGTGAGCATTGGCTGTTTTTTAACTATCAGTGGATAGCCAACAGTGATTGAAAGACTGATATTTGGAGTTAAATAGATGTTTAACCTTAAACAGATGTTTGCAATAAACAGATGATGATGTTGAGAGTTTTTAGGCTTGTTTCTTATTTTGATTAACTGAAGATGATGTTGAGAGTTTTTATTGACACTTACATTTTAAAATATGTTAAGATGGATATTGAGATTATTGAAATAAACTATTACATAGAAAAATAGAAAAATCATGAAATATTTCTAAACTATTACACGCTAGAGTTAACACTTGTTAGGATTTCGTAAACTCTAGCTTTTCTCCATGTGATTTCATGCTCTATTTTGTTTTTTAGATCAGTTAGCATGTTGCAGATTTTCTGATCCTGTTTTAGAAGTTGTGTAAGAAACTCTTCTGCATTTTTCTGGAAATCTGATGGAGGAGAGTGGAGGACTTCATCAAGCAATGCAATGTTGTTCCAGGTTTTCTTGTAATTAGTGTCATTGATTATGTCGACTTTCCTGTTTAGTTCTTCGTCTGTTCTTTTTTCTTTAAGTGACCACATCGAGAATTGGGTTTTAACATCGCTGGTGTCTGACCAGTGGTACAAGCTGAAGTTTGCCATGTAGATTTTTGTTGAATTCTCTGATGTGGAACAATCTTTCTCAGACAGGAATTTGTAGGACAGTTTGTTGATATTTTGAATCAAAAGTAATTATCAATCTTTTATAGACTTTAAAAACGCGTCTACTTGGTAAATGAAGAGGTTAATTGTAATTATGATAATCTGCTTTTGTTCTTTGAACTTCGAAACTCTGTCCCTTGGGTTTCTTGGTATTTAATTTTAAAGTTTTCCCATAAAAGTTGGGGTTTGAAAATGTTTTTGCATTAAAAGACTGCTGCTTTGAAATATACATTAATATGTTTATATTAAATCTACACGTTTTGATTCATTAACTATATAAACTCATGACCATTTCACCTGTTTTTCATCAAGATTTCCTAAAAAGATATCATACTTTAAGAAAAGTCTCGAATTATAGTTTATTGATATGGCGTCATTCACTACTGTAAAATCAGATGATTTAAAGCAGGGTTTTGTCAAGCATATAGAGGAACAGGTGTATGAATATAGGACTACTCTTCAAGAGCTGAAGAGATGTTTTGATGGATTGCATGTTGGCCTATTCACGAGAGAGCAGGTTTCCAGAAATCTTATGCGAATGCCTTTAACTTCAATTCGTGAGCTTTGTGTTGTCAGCAATATTGACTGCGATGGCAGAGACGTGGAGTTCATGGCGATACTGAAGGACATACATCGAGAGGTTCAGCAATCGATGGAGTTGAAGCTGACATTTCTTAATTCTTACGGTTATTGTTAGATTTAAAAGTTTAGTTGTTCAAGTTGTTACTTATGTAATAATTGGACTTTTAAGGTCTTGAATAAATGAATAAATTTTAATCTTATGAATCTATGTTGCGTTTGTAAGAAAAAAAGAGAGAGAATGTCAATTTTAAATTACCATTTTGCATATTTTGAAATTCAAAAGTTATGGATATTGTCAGTAATTACTGATTTGATTTGAAAGCAATTGTCATCATGACATTTCTAATTTTTATTTTAACTTTAATTAAGAGAAAATTTTTGGCATATTTAACTTTATTTTAACTCAAATTTTTATATGTATAATACTAAAGTTTTGCATATTTTGAAATTCAAAAGTTATGGATATTGTCAGTAATTACTGATTTGATTTGAAAGCAATTGTCATCATGATATTTCTAATTTTTATTTTAACTTTAATTAAGAGAAAATTTTTGCATATTTTAACTTTATTTTAACTCTAATTTTTATATGTATAATACTAAAGTTTTGCATATTTTGAATTTCAAAAGTTATGGATATTGTCAGTAATTACTGATTTGATTTGAAACAATTGTTATCATGACATTTCTAATTTTTATTTTAACTTTAATTAAGAGAAAAATTTTGCATTATTTTAACTTTAAAGAATGAAAAAACAGATGTTGTCTTTCAGCAGTGGATAACATTTAACAAACAGATGTTTGAACCAAAACAGTGGTTGTAACAGACTTTTAAGGATTAATGAAAACTATCATTTTTAACTATTTTAAAGATGTTTGACCTTAAACAAATATTTGACCTTCTATATCAGTTGTTTGGAGTTAAACAGATATTTGACCTTAAACATATGTTTGGATATTTTAACTTTATTTTAACTCAAATTTATATATATATATATATATATATATATATATATATATATATATATATATATATATATATATATATATATATATAGGGTAGGGCTAGATAGAAAACCCTATATATATAAAAAACCCGAGAAAACCCAAGCTCCCGACATTTTTTTTTTTTGAAAAAAATAACACATGTAATATACATGTTTTTAAGACTTTTGGGCCAAAAAAATCAAAAAAGCGCCGAAGGGATATTTTTTAAAAAAAAAACAAGTTTCAGCAATTTTCAGCGAAATTATGTCTTTTTTGCTTAACACGTGTTAGGAGCTGAAATTTGTTTATTTTTTTTAAAAAAAATCCCTTCGGCGCTTTTTTGTTTTTTTTGGCCCAAAACACTCTAAAACATGTATATTACATGTGTAATTTTTTTCAAAAAAAAAAATGTCAGGAGGTTAAATGGCTTCCCATTTGGGTTTCCAGAGTTTTCTAAGAATTTTAGGGTTTTTTATCTATATATATATATATATATATATATATATATATATATATATATATAATACTAAAGTTTTGCATATTTCGAATTTCAAAAATTATGGATATTGTCAGTAATTACTGATTTGATTTGAAAGCAATTGTCATCATGACATTTCTAATTTTTATTTTAACTTTAATTAAGAGAAAATTTTTGCATATTTTAACTTTATTTTAACTCTAATTTTTATATGTATAATACTAAAACTTTGCATATTTTGAATTTCAAAAGTTATGGATATTGTCAGTAATTACTGATTTGATTTGAAAGCAATTGTCATCATGACATTTCTAATTTTTATTTTAACTTTAATTAAGAGAAAATTTTTGCATTATTTTAACTTTAAAGAATGAAAAAACAGAGGTTGTCGTTCAGCAGTGGATAACATTTAACAAACAGATGTTTGAACCAAAACAGTGGTTGTAACAGACTTTTAAGGATTAATAAAAACTATCATTTTTAACTATTTTAAAGATGTTTGACCTTAAATAGATATTTGACCTTAAACAGATGATTGAACTTAAACAAATGTTTGACCTTAAAAAGAAGTATGCCCATAAACATCTGTTTGCAAAAAAAAGACCAATTTCAAGAATACAATATTGAAACAATCAAAATGAGGAGCTTAATAATCTTCCAAGTGTACTTCATTTTTATTTAGTATTATAAAGATCAAACCATTGTTGCATTTATAATACAGATCAAACCAATGAGGTGATGTGATAAATACTGTTACATATAAACACCTCAGTGATATGACAATCTAACAGACTATAAAACACTGATGTGATAAATATTGTTACATATAAACACTGTTAACATAAACAAAGATAGAATATCTGCTGTTGATGCGGAACCACTGTTGTTGTTGGGCAGTGGTTCGTCATTGGGTTTTAAAGGGTTTGTCTCGAGAGATAAATTCTAGCGAACCACTGCTATACTAAACACTGTTACATAATAAACACTGATACATAAATACTAAAGTTGAATCCGGTGTAGATGCTGAACCACTGCTGCTACTGAACAGTAGTTTTCCTTTGGTTAATCAAGCTCTAGGTACATAAGTGCTTGTCTTTAACAGGGCTTTCAGTCTTTAAGTCCATCAGTCTTTATAAGGAGCAGTGGTTAGTTATAACAATCCTTAGCATGATCAGCTGTTATAACCACTACATAACACTTTGAGAGGAAGCAAGTCTCGGTCTATTTAACTAAGAGGAATGATTGAAGTGCATCCCTGTTGAAAAACAGAGTCGATAAATTTAGGGAAAATGAGGTTGAAAGATGATAAGAAAACAGTGGACGATCTCATTCTATAGCTTCGATAAATTCAGGGGTATTCTTAAATAATACTTCCTAGATGCTTCAAAAGAAGCAGCACTTTGGACATTTGTCGGCCTTCAAACATCTATTATCTATTTTCTACTATCTATTATGTATTATCTACTATCTATTATATATAATAGATACTAGATAATAGATAATAAATATAAATATTAGATAATAGATAATAGATGTTTGAAGGCCGACAAATGTCCAAAGTGATGCTTGTTTGGAAGCATCTAGGAAGCATTATTTGAGAATACACATGAATTTATCGAACCTGTAGAATGATATCGTCCACTGTTGGCTTATCATCTTTCAACCTCATTTTCCCTAAATTTATCGACTCTGTTTTCAACAGGAATGTAATGAATTATTACCTTATTTAAGATACCTTCAACTGCATCTTCTGATAAATCAACATTCATTTCACTCAAAAGATATGTTCAACTGCATCTTCAATCAAGAAATATTTAAAGAAATGGATGAAATCATCCAAAAATACCCAAAATAAAACTAATTCAACCATCCAACCATAAGATACTTACCGTATTAGAATGGCCATTTTTAGCTTATTTCAACAGGGATGAAATCATGCACTATTAGAATAGCCATTTTTACCTTATTTCACAAATTTCATAATATTTAAATAAGTAAAACATAAAAAAATGAAACCAAACACCTGTTATTTGTCGTCCAAATCTTTCAGTTGGTCCTCATAGCCCTACAATCTTTCGAATTCGTTGGAGTCAGTCGGTGATGTCAGCAACCTAATTAACAAACAACAGCAAACAATAATAGCAAGTCACCAAACAATCGACCTGAAAATCATATAAAAGCCCAAAAATAAAACAAACCCTAACCTAAAACTCAAGATGGAAAAATGAAAAAATCTATTTATAACTAACCCTAAACCTCAAATCCATTACAGCATAACCAAGAGAACTGCAGGACGCAGAGCCGACAACCTCCGATCATCTCCGTCATCAAGTTACCAGCGGAACCCTAGCCAAAGCACAACAATAAGTAAAGACGAAAAGAAGATTGAATGAGTGAACAATGAAAACAAAGATTGACACTTATAGTACGGAAGTTATTGATAATCTAACCTTGATTCGGAGCATTGATCTGAACATCGATCGGAATAGAGCAGAGCAGAGGGAGAGAGAAAGTAAGAAGCCCTAAATGAGTAAATGAGGAAGAATATAAATAAAAGAGGGCAGTGGTACTGTTGGGCGGGAAAAAGGGAAAAACGATGCCCTCATCTACTGACACGTGGCCCAAATCACTTTCACTTATTATATAATATATATATATATATATATATATATATATATATATATATATAAATGTATAGGGTAAAGTTCATGTGAGAACCACCTTTATTGCGAGAACCGCGAGAACCAATGTGAACACAACCTAAAATAGCTAAAAAAACGAGTTAATTACTGTTTTTGTCCCTGTGGTTTTTCAAAAATCACTATTTCAGTCCATTAGTTTAAAAATTGCGATTTCAGTCCCTATGGTTTCACTTTCATAACCATTTCAGTCCCTGTGGTTTCACTTTCGTAACCATTTCAATCCATTATTCTGTTAAGTACAGGGACTGAAATAGTTACGAGATGGACTAAAATGGTTACGAAAGTGAAACCATAGGGACTGAAATCGCAATTTTTAAACTTTTGGACTGAAATAGTGATTTTTGACAAACCACAGGGACGAAAACAGTAATTAACTCCTTAAAAAACCTAACCACCACCCCTCCCCCCCCCCCCCAAAACCTAAACCCCCCACCCCCACCCCCAAAAAAAACCTAACCCCCCCCCAAGCTAAATGCTAAAAATTAAAACCCCCAAAAAGCCTAAAAAAACCTAACCCACCCCACCCCACCCCACCCCACCCCCACCCCCTCCCCCAACCCCCAAAAACCTAACCCCCCACCCCAAGCTAAAAATGCTAAAAACTAAACCCCCAAAAGACCTAAGAAAATCTAAAAAAATCTAAAAAAAATCTAAAAAACTTTTGTTAAATATTTTTTATGTTAAAATCGCTACTTTTAGTAGGAAAAAAAAATTTTTGGCTACTAAAAGTAGCGATTTGTTTATAAAAAATATTAAAAAAAATTGTATGTGTTTTTAGCTATTTTTAGGCATTTTTGGTTGTGTTCACATTGGTTCTCGCGGTTTTCGCAATAAAGGGTGGTTCCTAACGGATCTTTGTCCTATATACATATATATATATATATATAGGGGAAGGTTCAAATGAAAATCACTAGTTATTGTGAAAACTCGAAAACTAATTAAAAAAAGCCAGAAAAACATACAATTTTTTTTTTTGCAAACCAAATTTCGCAGGTTTTTTTATTTAAACAAAAAAAAATTGTGTAGTGCACATTTGTAATACTGCATATGTGTATGTGTACTACACATGTGTATTATTACACATGTGTACTACAAATTTTTTTTTTTTGAAAAAAAGTTTTTATATATAAAAACCAGCGATTTTTATAAAAAAAATTGAAAAAAAAAATTTTTTGTTTGTTTTTTAGGTTTTTTTTAGTTAGTTTTCGAGTTTTCACAATAAAAGTGGTTTTCATTTGAACCATCCCCTATATATATATTTATATATATATATATATATATATATATATATATATATATATATATATATATATATATATATATATGTAGAGGTTCCTGTAAAAAAAGGTTTTTTCTGAGAAAGGTAAGAAATAATCTACACCATTAGTTCTTTGATCTAATGGTTGAGATCATAATGGCAAAATTGTAAATAATGTTTACTATTAAACATATTAATTTTCTGGATTAAGGGTATACAGGTAAATTTAAGATTTTTAAATTAAGAAACTAACATTAATGCACATGCAACTTCCCCCATCTTTTTTAAACGTCAATAACCTTTTTATACGTAACTTTTTAAAAAAAAATTACACCATAATAATAACGAGCGTTTTTTATCTTTAATATGAGTACCATATTGCTATACTTATATAGAGAAAAATATGTTTCGATCAGATGTTTAGTCCATGATGTTTTGTGTTTGTTCATACAGTGGTGTTTTAATTGTATTGTGATTCAAAGCGTGGTGTTTTAAACACATACTGGAATGCAGGTGTAAAACACTATACGATGAACATGCGAAGAACATCTACTGGAATGTAGGTTTTAAAACACCATGGTGTTTTAACATATGGAATCTGTGTCACACCCCCAAAAATCCACACGCGGAGTACCACCGCTTGGAGACGTGACATGACCAGGATCAAGCCACCAATCATATTGAACATAGCATTTAAATATTAAAAGTAATCATTTCAACCCATCACAATAAAACTGGTGTTCAATAAAAACATAATTTGAGTAGCGGAAGCATGAGTATGTAAACCCATTGTAGATCATAAGTTCAAATGTTTAAACGTTTAACATGGCATCCTCTATCCATGTCCCACAACGACCTGCTCCTCCCTGTGCAAGCTCCATATGTACCTAAGGTCCTGCAAGGCATGCAGCAGAGAGTCAACAACTAGTTAAGCGAGTTCACAGTTAATAGTTCGAATCGTAATAGTAAGTAAGCCTTATGTTCGTTCATTAAGTCATGTATCGTATTAGTTCGTATTGCGGCCCTCTAGGCATGTATGCGAAGATTAGGGTAAGTTTCTCGAGTATTCTAGACTAGGTATATTTGTATCGCGGCCACCCGGCATGTGTGCGAAGTTTAGTGTATAGTTCGCGGCCTTCCTAGGCATGTGTGCGAAGATTAGTCATATTATTGCGGCCAACCCCGGCGTGTGTGCGAAGATCAGTTCTATAAGTATCACTTGTCTAGTCGTATCTTATCAATAACCCTTCCTCACCCGAGGACCATATATCTAAGTTCCATAAGCTAGGTAAGTACAAGTAAATAATCCAAACCCATTCCCACCCTGGGAACCCCATGCCTTGGCTGTGTGAACTCACCTCGGTTTGCTCGGTATGCTAAAGTATATGTGCTCACAAGAAATCAGACACGTCCTAAAGTATGCACGTGTACAATAATCAGTTTATATTCAAGTTGTTTGCACATAAATATAATCATCGTGAACATCACATCAAGAAACACTGAGTATCACATCTCACGGATTTGTACTCATACAAGTATTGCTTTTATACATAACAGCAGTTGCTAACTCAGTTAAGTTTCGACAGAAATAATCAAGTTACAGTGCCTGTTTGTACCTCGACGAAACCCACATGTTTCGTCGGACATTCCCTTTGACGAATCACACTTGATTCGTCATGTTTCCCTTTGACGAAACACATGTGTGTTTCGTCGGATCCGATTCGCCAAGAATCAATTTCGTAGAAGGTCAGTTACGTCACATATCATATCAGTTACAATCATTAATACAGAAAACCCTAGCTGTCGTCATAAGAATCATGCAATCATCAACATACATCAATCATTCAACCAAATCATTGAGTAACATACTAGAAACCCGTACCCTCTTCATAACAGTTACCGAATGAATATGAAATCCGCAACAATATTAAGCGTTAACACGACTAACCCTAGTGCAGATTTATCGATTTAAGGAATCATCACAAGGCTACAACCTAGCAGTTTAATCGGGTGCGCAAATGATTGATAACACGTACGATTCATGGAGCCTTAATCATGTTTCAAATAATTTCATATAACCAGTCACTCATGCTTAATAAAAATCAGAATCATCATACCACTATACTCATATTTTTAATCTAACAATCAACAAGCATACTACACAACGTATATCGAATGATCAAAGCATCATGAAACGGATTTAACGAGCACACACACACTAACCGAGAGCAAGGCGGGTATGCGAGGACTCCTGAGGATGGAAGAGGTGGTTGCCGTCAACAGGAGAGGGGTTCTAGGGTTTACAGATTGCTAAAGATGTGAAACTGGAACCGTTTCACGTTATATAACACGAAACAATGCATTGGGCCCTAACTGGGCTTCGGGTACTCGTGGGCTCGGCGAGACGGCTTAATCTTGACGAGACAACTTGTTTCATCGGCTGGAGCATGACGAAAAGAACACCTGTTTCGTCGAACTTGTTTATGGCGAGTTGGCTTGATTCGCCGGGTCCTTTCTTGGGCTTAGGTCCGTAATGGGCTTAGTCAGTTAAGTTCTCATGTAATACTCATACAACCAAACACATAATCATGCAAACACAATACGTTTTATTATAACACGAAGTGTACAGTTACAAGTCAAACAACTAAACAGTCAAAGTCAACGGGCATTAAATGCAAAAGGGAAAGTCGGAAACTCGAGTTGTCACATTATCCCCAACTTGAAAGAAATTTCGTCCCGAAATTTGGCATGCGGTTACTGAGGAAGCTAGGTAAGTTGTATCGTTACTGGTTTTCCTGGGGTGTCACATCATCCCCCCGTTGATTTGGAATTTCGTCCCGAAATTCTGCAGTAGTAGCTTCAGCCTCAGTAGTGGTTGCATTGGTTTCGAATAACTGGGGGTACTTGAGTTTCATTTGATCTTCACGCTCCCAGGTGAACTCTGGGCCGCGACGGGAGTTCCAACGAACTCGAACAAGAGGGATTCTCGTGTTCTTGAGGACCTTAACATCCCGGTCCGTGATTTCAACAGGTTCCTCGACGAACTGCAACCGCTCGTCAATAGTGAGCTCCTTCAAGGGAACTATGAGGGTCTCATTTGACAGGCACTTCTTCAGATTCGACATGTGAAAAACATTGTGAACTGCCCCAAGTTCAGCTGGTAAGTTTAGTCTGTAGGCCACTGTGCCTATTCTTTCTGCGATTTCGAACGGTCCGACATACCGCGGATTGAGTTTGCCCCGTTTGCCAAAACGAACCACACCCTTCCAGGGTGAGACTTTGAGTAAAACCCGGTCCCCGACCTGAAATTCCAATGGCTTCCTACGCTTATCCGCGTAGCTTTTCTGACGGTCGCGAGCTGCCGCCATGCGTTGTCGTATTTGTGCAATCTTTTCCGTGGTGTTCACTATAAGTTCTGGACCCGTGATCTGACTATCCCCCACCTCTGCCCAACAGAGAGGTGACCGGCATTTACGCCCGTACAATGCCTCGAATGGAGTGGCTTGTATGCTGGTGTGATAACTGTTATTATACGAGAACTCCACTAAAGGGAGATGCTGTTCCCAGCTGTTGCCGAAATCAATGACACATGCCCGAAGCATGTCTTCTAGAGTTTGAATCGTGCGCTCAGACTGCCCATCCGTCTGAGGGTGATAAGCCGTGCTCATATCTAATCGAGAGCCAAAAGCCTTGTGCATTGCTTGCCATAGTTCTGATGTGAATCGTGCATCGCGATCCGAAAAGATAGAGGTGGGCACCCCGTGCCTCGAAACTACTTCTTTCAAGTATAGGTCTGCTAGTGTGGAAAACTTGTTTGTTTCTTTGATAGCCAAGAAATGAACAGACTTGGTGAGTCGGTCCACGATCACCCAAATAGTATCGTTCCCACGCTGGGATCTAGGTAGGCTTGTAACAAAATCCATGGAAATTTCCTCCCATTTCCACTGTGGTATCTTTGGTTGCTGAAGTAAGCCTGCTGGTTTCTGGTACTCTGCCTTGACTCTTGCACAGGTCAAGCACTTGCTGACATAGGTAGCGATGTGGGCCTTCATGCTAGGCCACCAATACGTGGTTCTGATGTCGTGGTACATTTTATCCGACCCTGGATGTACCGAGTAGCGAGACTTGTGAGCTTCATCCATCACCAGCTTACGCAAGTCGCCATAAAGTGGGACCCAAATACGCCCTGTTACATAGTAGGCACCGTCTTCCTTCTGTTCTAATCGTTGCCTTGAGCCGCGTAAGGCTTCAGCCCTGACGTTTTCCGGTTTCAATGCTTCTACCTGAGCATCTCGTATCTGTGCTGGAAGACTAGACTGAATGGTGAGTTGCAATGCTCGTACGCGCTTAGGTGTAGTGTCTTTCCGACTGAGGGCGTCTGCCACAACATTGGCTTTGCCTGGATGGTACTTAATAGCGCATTCGTAATCGTTCAAAAGTTCGACCCATCTTCGTTGACGCATGTTCAAATCCTTTTGCTTAAGGATACGCTCGAGACTCCTGTGATCGGTGTAAATAGTGCACTTGGTACCGTACAGGCAGTGTCGCCATATCTTAAGCGCGAAAACAACAGCTCCCAGCTCTAGATCGTGCGTCGTGTAGTTCCGTTCATGAACCTTGAGTTGCTGCGAAGCGTAAGCAATAACTTTATCCCGTTGCATCAATACACAACCAAGACCATGTATTGATGCGTCACAATACACCACAAAATTGTCCGTGCCCTCTGGCAATGAGAGAATAGGTGCGCTGCAAAGCCTATCCTTTAAGTACTGGAAAGCGGTTTCCTGGAAATCTCCCCAACGGTAGGTGACACCCTTCTGTGTCAGTAGTGTAAGCGGCTGTGCGATCTTCGAGAAGTGTTTGATAAATCGTCTGTAGTAACCCGCCAAACCCAAAAATTGGCGTATTTCCGTTGGAGTACGAGGCGCAGGCCAATTTCTGATCGAATCAACCTTGGAGGGGTCAACATGGATCCCACCCTTGTTTACCATGTGGCCTAAGAAGTGGACTTCACGAAGCCAGAAGTCGCATTTTGAAAACTTGGCGTACAGTTGTTCCTTTCGAAGGAGTTCCAAGATCAATCGTAAATGCTGCTCGTGTTCCTCCTGACTCTTGGAATAGATCAGGATGTCGTCAATAAAAACTATCACAAATTTATCCAGGTAGGGCTTGCATACCCTGTTCATCAGATCCATAAATACGGCAGGCGCGTTCGTTAGCCCGAATGGCATAACAAGAAACTCGTAGTGGCCGTAGCGAGTTCTGAATGCGGTTTTGGAGACGTCCTCATCCCGGACTCTCAGCTGATGGTAACCTGACTTTAAGTCTATCTTGGAGTAGTAGCTCGACCCTTGCAACTGGTCGAATAGGTCGTCAATACGTGGAAGAGGATAACGGTTCTTCACCGTTACCTTGTTAAGTTCCCGGTAATCAATGCACATCCTGAAGGTACCGTCCTTCTTCTTCACAAATAACACTGGAGCTCCCCAAGGCGAGGAGCTTGGACGAATAAAGCCCTTTTCCAAGAGCTCTTGTAGCTGCTTTGACAGTTCTTCCAGTTCAGTTGGAGCTAATCGATACGGTGCTCGAGCTATGGGTGCTGCTCCCGGAGCGAGCTCGATTTGAAATTCGACCTGACGATGAGGCGGTAGTCCAGGAAAATCTTCAGGAAACACCTGAGGAAAGTCACAAACAACTGGAATATCCTCCAATTTCTTTTCCTTCGCTGATGTATCAGTGACAAGTGCCAAAATGGCGGTGTGCCCCTTTTGTAAACATTTCTGAGCCTTCATGAAAGAGATGATGCCAACCACAGCACCACTCTTGTCGCCTTGAACTTCGAGAGGTTCCTTGCCAGAACGAGGAATGCGAACTATCTTCTCTTTGCATAAGATTTCTGCCTGGTGTTGGGATAACCAATCCATCCCAATAACGATATCGAAACTACCCAAAACTATGGGAATGAGATCAATCAAGAAGGTCTGACCAGCTAAGACGATGTTACAACTCTTGACTACATGTGCGGCTTCTACACTTTTATCTTTTGCTAACTCTACGACATGTTTGGTGTTTAGGGGTGTTGGTGTACGCTTTAACATTTTACTCACTTTTAACGATATATAACTTGTATCAGCACCCGAATCAAATAAGACAGTAACATAAATATCGTCGAGAAGAAATTTACCCATAACCACATTGGGATCATTCCTTGCGTCACCTCGACCCAACACAAAAGCACGACCCCTAGCTTCATTGTCGTTGTTGTTGTTGTTTCCCCCATTGTTGTTGTTCCCATTGCCCTGATTGTTGTTGTTGTTGTTGCGATTCTGGTTCTGGTTTAACTGGGGCAATCGCGCTTGAAATGACCTTCTGCCCCACACTGAAAACATCCCCTGTTGCCCCGCTATTGCTGCTGTTGCGGGTTTTGTGGAGCTGTTAATTGCAGTTGCTGGTTCTGATTCGCAGGTCGTGAGCTCCTGCAGTCTTTAGCTTCATGCCCTAACTTGAGGCATCTCTGACAACGTTCCTTGCGACACCGTCCACTGTGGTGTCTGTTGCACCTATTACATAGTGGGTGAAATCCCCGATATCCACCCTGCCCTTGACTGCCTGATGATTGCTGACTCGGACTCTGGTAGTCATTTGTCTTGCGCTGCTGTGCTTGAGACTGAACCGAAACTGATCCCTTGCCGGAATCCCCATCCCATTTTCTCTTGTTGTCACTGGGAGTAGCAGAAGTAGTAACAGCAGTAGTGGTAGCACTGATGCGTTTTGGTAGCTTGTTCTGTTCCACTGCTTGATCGGTGAGGAGATGAGCAAGACGCTGAATGTCTTGGATGTTGTTAAGGTTAGCCGATGTCACATGGCTCTGAATTTCTGGCGCAAGCCCCTTGAGATACAACTCAATGCGCTTAACTGGAGGGTCCACCATAGTTGGACACAAGATGGCCAGCTCATTCGACAGTTTCGTATAAGCCTCGATTTCTGACCCCGTCATCTTTAGATGATACAGTTCCACCTCCAACTTGTGGATGTCATCACGCGTGCAGTATTCTCGTTTGATCAGTTCCTTGAAATCTTCCCAAGGTGTGGCGTGAGCAGCTGCCAACCCTAGGATCTGCACTTGCGCGTTCCACCAGGTTAGCGCTATTCCTTCGAGAGTGCCAGTGGCGTACTTCACCCTGCGAGCCTCAGGGCACTCACACATTTCGAACACTGACTCGAGCTTTTCAAACCAATGGAGGAGTCCCACTGCCCCCTCGGTGCCACTGAATGTGCTTGAACGACAGTCCATGAAGTTCTTGAATGTGCAGACAGGTTGTGGAGCGTTTTGACCTATTATGCATAGAATAGGACCATATTAAATACAAAGGTTGATTTAGGAATGTAGGATTTTCAAAGATCCTAGTGTATATCCCATCCGCAGGGTATACTACCTGCTTGTGCAGCTGCAAGTGCCGCAGCTACTTGTTCAGCAATGAGAGCCGTCAACTGGGCTTGAGTCATGTTCACACGTCCAGACATGATCTTCATAGTAAAAGTAGAACAAGTGAGAATGGTTCGCGAGTAGTGCGATGACAGAAGAGTGTAAGCACATAGGTGTTCTCATGTAATAACGAATAGTAAGCAATGTAATCCAAGCATACTACGAGCAAAGTTCTATGTAGTTCTAGCATGTAGGGAATAAACATAAACCTTATTACCTAGGATGTTGAGTCTTGCACGTGGAGCGAAGCGTCGTTGTGGATCGTTGAGAGCACTGTTCTGGTTATAGTCTGGTTTTAATAAAAACGTTTTTCCCATATTAAAACCAAGTTCTCTATAACCAATGGCTCTGATACCAATCTGTCACACCCCCAAAAATCCACACGCGGAGTACCACCGCTTGGAGACGTGACATGACCAGGATCAAGCCACCAATCATATTGAACATAGCATTTAAATATTAAAAGTAATCATTTCAACCCATCACAATAAAACTGGTGTTCAATAAAAACATAATTTTAGTAGCGGAAGCATAAGTATGTAAACCCAATGTAGATCATAAGTTCAAATGTTTAAGCATTTAACATGGCATCCTCTATCCATGTCCCACAACGACCTGCTCCTCCCTGTGCAAGCTCCATATGTACCTAAGGTCCTGCAAGGCATGCAGCAGAGAGTCAACAACTAGTTGAGCGAGTTCACAGTTAATAGTTCAGTAATCGTAATAGTAAGTAAGCCATATGTTCGTTCATTAAGTCATGTATCGTATTAGTTCGTATCGCGGCCCTCTAGGCATGTATGCGAAGATTAGGGTAACTTTCTCGAGTATTCTAGACTAGGTATATTTGTATCGCGGCCACCTGGCATGTGTGCGAAGTTTAGTGTATAGTTCGCGGCCTTCCTAGGCATGTGTGCGAAGATTAGTCATATTATCACGGCCAACCCCGGCGTGTGTGCGAAGATCAGTTCTATAAGTATCACTAGTCTAGTCGTATCTTATCAATAACCCTTCCTCACCCGAGGACCATATATCTAAGTTCCATAAGCTAGGTAAGTACAAGTAAATAATCCAAACCCATTCCCACCCTGGGAACCCCATGCCTTGGCTGTGTGAACTCACCTCGGTTTGCTCGGTATGCTAAATTATATGTGCTCACAAGAAATCAGTCACGTCCTAAAGTATGCACGTGTACAATAATCAGTTTATATTCAAGTTGTTTGCACATAAATATAATCATCGTGAACATCACATCAAGAAACACTGAGTATCACATCTCACGGATTTGTAATCATGCAAGTATTGCTTTTATACATAACAGCAGTTGCTAACTCAGTTAAGTTTTGACAGAAATAATCAAGTTACAGTGCCTGTTTGTACCTCGACGAAACTCACATGTTTCGTCGGACATTCCCTTCGACGAATCATATTTGATTCGTCATGTTTCCCTTTGACGAAACACATGTGTGTTTCGTCGGATCCGATTCGCCAAGAATCAATTTCGTAGAAGGTCAGTTACGTAACATATCATATCAGTTACAATCATTAATACAGAAAACCCTAGCTGCCGTCATAAGAATCATGCAATCATCAACATACATCAATCATTCAACCAAATCATTGAGTAACATACTAGAAACCCGTACCCTCTTCATAACAGTTACCGAATGAATATGAAATCCGCAACAATATTAAGCGTTAACACGACTAACCCTAGTGCAGATTTATCGATTTAAGGAATCATCACAAGGCTACAACCTAGCAGTTTAATCGGGTGCGCAAACGATTGATAACACGTACGATTCATGGAGCCTTAATCATGTTTCACATAATTTCATATAACCAATCACTCATGCTTAATAAAAATCAGAATCATCATACCACTATACTCATATTTTTAATCTAACAATCAACAAGCATACTACACAACGTATATCGAATGATCAAAGCATCATGAAACGGATTTAACGAGCACACACACACTAACCGAGAGCAAGGCGGGTATGCGAGGACTCCTGAGGATGGAAGAGGTGGTTGCCGTCAACAAGAGAGGGGTTCTAGGGTTTACAGATTGCTAAAGATGTGAAACTGGAACCGTTTCATGTTATATAACACGAAACAATGCATTGGGCCCTAACTGGGCTTCGGGTACTCGTGGGCTCGGCGAGACGGCTTAATCTTGACGAGACAACTTGTTTCGTCGGCTGGAGCATGACGAAACGAACACCTATTTCGTCGAACTTGTTTATGGCGAATTGGCTTGATTCGTCGGGTCCTTTCTTGGGCTTAGGTCCGTAATGGGCTTAGTCAGTTAAGTTCTCATGTAATACTCATACAACCAAACACATAATCATGCAAACACAATACGTTTTATTATAACACGAAGTGTACAGTTACAAGTCAAACAAGTCAAACAACTAAACAGTCAAAGTCAACGGGCATTAAATGCAAAAGTGAAAGTCGGAAACTCGAGTTGTCACAATCTGGAACATCTACTAGCATGCAGATGTAAAACACCATGCATGCAGGTTTAAAACACCATGTACAATAACCGTACTATGAACATTATACTAAGAACACATTCTGGAATAGGAGATAGTGCCTTTAATAGTGTTATATACTTATTGAATGGTGTTATATACTTATTGAATGGTGTTATATAATTATTGAATGATGTTATATACTTATTAAATGATGTTATATAATTATTGAATGGTGTTATATATGTGCTGAATGGTGATTTTGCAGTGTTATTCGTAGTGTTTTTATAGAGATCTTTAAAATGGTGTTATATACCTATTGAATGGTGTTATATAATTATTGAATGGAGTGATATACGTGCTGAATGGTGGTTGCGGTGTTATTCATAGTGTTTTTATAGAGATCTTTTAAAAAATCATGTTCCTATAAATAAGGTGGCGGTTATGGAAGGATTTGAATTAATTAAATTAATGATAAAATTACTTGTTTACCCTTTCGAATTAATTTAGATTGAGGACACATGTCATCTCCACAATATTTCTCACACTTCTAACACTTTTAACCTCTTTTTACAATAACCTTACCCTATATATATATATATATATATATATATATATATATATATATATATATATATATATATATATATATATATATATATAGGGTAAGGTTCATGCGAGAACCACCTTTATTGCGAGAACCGCGAGAACCAATGTAAACACAACCTAAAATAGCTAAAAAAAACCTAAAAAAACCTAACCCCCACCCCCCAAAAACCTAACCCCCCACCCCCCACCCAAAAAAAAAACCTAAACCCCCCTCCCCTACCCCCCCAAAAACCTAAACCCCCCACCCCCCAAGCTAAAATGCTAAAAACTAAAGCCCCAAAAAACCTAAAAAAAAAATAAAAAAAATCTAAAAAAAAATTTTAATATTTTTTATGTTAAAATCGCTACTTCTAGTAAAAGTAGCGATTTTTTAAAAAAAAAAAAAAAAATTTTGGCTACTAAAAGTAGCGATTTTTATATAAAAAATATTAAAAAAAAATTTGTGTGTTTTTTAGCTATTTTTAGACATTTTTGGTTGTGTTCACATTGTTTCTCGCGGTTCTCGCAATAAAGGGTGGTTCCTAACGGATCTTTGTCCAATATATATATATATATATATATATATATATATATATATATATATATATATATATATATATATATATTTAGCATAGTGTAAGAAAAATATATATACTACAAACAAATCTAAAAAAAATTATTTTAAGAAATATAATTTCGGGAAACATAAGAACCATATGAAATGATTTTTGGTCACTAAATACAAAGTACATAGGTATTTATACCTAAATACATGTATACTTGTCTAACTATACGCATAGTGAAAATACAAGATATTTAAAGTATTTATACAAGTATATTTATAATAAAGTAATATTAAAAAATATTATTTAACAAAAATTATACATCCACTTTGAATTGGTCAAAGCCACACCAAGACAAGAATACATAACATGGTATAAGTATATGTATACAAGAATTGAATTATATATTATTTTTAACACTCATTTAAATTGAATTATATATATATATATATATATATATATATATATATATATATATATATATATATATATATATAGGGGGCCGCTAGTATGAGAACCAGCTTGAGTTGTAAGAACCGCGAGAACTACTTGATCCGGGGCGAGGTGGACCAAATTTTTTTTTCAAAAACGTAGATGCATGTATTATATACACATTCGTAAATTAAATTTTTTTTTACGAATGTGTTTATAATACATGCATCTACGTTTTTGAAAAAAAAAAAATTGGTCCACCTCGCCCCGTACGGTGTCGTTCTCGCGGTTCTTACAACTCGAGGTGGTTCTCATTCTAGCGGTCCCCTATATATATATATATATATATATATATATATATATATATATATATATATATATATATATATATATATATATATATATTATGTGGAAATATATGTATACACATACAATTAGAAGATACATTTTAAAGAATATATATAACATATCCGCTAGCTTCGTCAACGAGACAAACGTGTGAGACCCGACTACAAGGGGCTCGACCCTACACATGTCGTGGACACGTACATAACACTCGTGCGAGGCACGAAGTCACAAGAGGGCTAGGCCCGTTCGTACAACTCACATATATGCAAAAATATATATTTTGTGAAATATATTTTAACAACTTAAAAACTTATACGACTAAAACATAGTTGATACACAATAATTCCATACAACTTAATACACATTCAAGATGGAGAACTTGTACATAATTATCACAAGCCTAAGTGGCTAACGAATTTAGGACACTTGTAGATTGTGTCACATACAAGGAAAACATGCTTGGTTTCTAGCAGCTTACGCAAGGAACGCAATCAGTGAGTTCATGTCCCCTCTTTTAAATGCTTTCTAGTTTTTTAGCATTCTGGGGAGATACATGTACAAATGGTATGACAAGCTAGGAAATGGAACAATTTAGATCATGTGAGAATAATGTTGTACTTAAGCACCATTAATCACATCTAGACCGAGGAACGGAAGGGGTAGATCTACTGGGTTTTGGCGAGCCCCACTCCTGGTCCATGGGACCCACACGGAAGAGTACTTTTGTGTCCCAGTCGAGGGTAAGCGACATAAAAATCATCAAGGGTTGGATTGCTTCCTATGTCGTCACACATATTAATGTCCTAGCTAAACATTAATGATCAACGATTTCATTGACGCTTTCACATACCGGATTTTATACAAATATATCTCACATTTTAGATATTCATTTGATACAAAAACATCTACATGAATTCACCAACTTTGTTGACGTTTTTAAACTTACAAGTATTTCAGGAAATTAGTGAACTATGCGGGGATTTCGTGCCAAGATAGCAAGTGTTGGAAATCCATGCCATATTTTGGAGGATTTGCTAATTATATACCACCTCCTTGCGGTGATATAGTGAACAAAACCTTGAACTTTAAATATTTGTATTATGTTGAATGACATTTTGAAAACTTGTTTTCATTTGAAGTGTTGTAAACCATATTGTTAACTTTGTGTTGTGTTTCGAAACTATTATGACAATGGCATGTGGACTTTGTTTTATTCATATAGTACGTTTACTTAATCGTATGCAATGAGCATCAATAACGATCACACCTTGCACTTCCGCTTACGAGCGAGTGTGACACATGGGTGCTTTAAAGAGACGATCAAGTAGTACAACATCCAACATGAACGACTCAAGAACGTTGGTCACGTGCACCGTGGGAGAGGGCCTCGAAATCCCTATAATGTGGCTATTTGTGTCATTATCACGATTAGTAAAATGGACAAGCCCTGTGGGTTGATGACATGCATAACTCAATGCATGTACTACACTTCCCACACATCCATTAACCAAAAAAATTCAACATACCTTCCACGACCATAAACAACCCATGGTCCCTAAAAATAGCATGACGCAACACACTTCTACGTTTATCGCTAGTAAGGTGCATTCTCGTGAGATAAGAGATCAACCGAGAAATCCCTTTTTTCCCATTTCACCATCCGACCAACAATGAAATATAAGAAACGGATATTGGTAGGAGCCAATCAAAGGAATAGAAAGGGTTGTCATTAACTCAACATAAACCATGCTTCAAGTTGAAGCATGAAATCTGGTTGTAAATACCAAAATCTATGCATTGGCATATCATCAAACACCTGAAGTGCATCCATAGCAAACATTCTAATTTTAATCAATGAGCTTCCTTTTTTCCCAAATCTGAATCCCCAATAACGAAATGATAGAGAAAATGAAAAGAAATTGACATGAATGATTCGGAGAAAGAAACATGAGATCTTGAAACTTGTGAATTTAGAAAAAAAAAATGGGAGTGAAAAAGAACTAAAGTTCATCTACTATGCAGTGGGTATGGTTCAAAAGGACTAATTGTATAATCTTGGATCATGTCTTTCAAGAAGTTTGAAAATTAAAGGTTTATAAAAAGAAATAAGGGATCTTGAAAAGGATGAATTTTGATTAACTATGAAATTGAAGAATTTTGACAAATTGGGTGGAGAAATTGAAAACGAAAAAGTAGTTGATTTTCCACCATTGGATAATTCTTTAAACTTTTGAATTTGGTTAATGAATATTAAAATATTTAGTTTATCATGAGCTATCGAACAATTTCGTAGGGATTATCTTTAACTCCGCTTAATTACCTGCATTCGATCAAATACAACCAACCTCAGTCAGAATTATTTGGTCAACTCATGTCGCGTTTGACTTTCAAAAAAAAGGTAAATTACTTTTTGAGTCCCTGTGTTTTAATGGTTTTAACCACTTGAGTACAAAATCAAAATGTTTAACGCCCTGAGTCCCTATAGCCACTTTTCTGAACCATTTGAGTCTAAATTTCTAACACTGTTAGAATTTTTTGATTAAGTATTGTTAAATGACCAAAATACCCTTATTGTTAAAAAATAAATTATTATTAGATTTTTCTCTCTTTCTCTTATATATATATATATACATATATATATATATATATATATATGTATATATATATATATATCTCCCCCTTATATCTTTCTCTCTCTCTCCCTCTAAACATTCTGCACCCTTCATCTCTCTCTCTCTCTCTCTCTTCTTTCTTTCTCTCTCTAGACCACCTGCATCTCCCACCTGTAGGTCCGTTTGCGGATCGTCGGACAACTACGAGATCTTGTTTTGGATACCGTAACGAGTGCGGAATCCACGTTACGATACAAACCGAGCGAGAGATAAACACAACACAAAGATTCAACGTTTAACGGTTGTATATTGATATCGACAGAGTATTGTTACATATGATGATATACTAAGAAAATAACAATAAACTCTAAAGTCCTCTCTGTTCTCTCTCTCTAGTCTATTCAGACCCCTAACTTGTGTCTTCTGTCTGTTCAGTATATGTACTGAAAGTTCGACGAACATCAAGCAGTCGACGAACAATCCATGACGAAGATCCAAAACCGACGAAGATTGAAGACTTCGTCGTGTGGTCTTTGGTGAACAAACAAGTGATGAAGATTGGATCTTCGTCACATACACATCCTCGACGAACTATAAAGCTTCGCCAAGTTGGACTTCGTCCACGTTAATCTTCGTCGATGATACATAATTGACGAACCCTTTTAAATCTTCGTCATGCATGGGACTTGATTATTATTCTTCGTCATATAAAATCAAACAGAGAACAACTATCATGAATTCACATTTATATTTCACAAGAAAAGTCTTCACATGACCTCATCATGACATCATGGTGATGTGTCGGCGGGAAACAGTTCGCGGCGCTTCGTGCTTCGCGTGTCGAACTCTGGGGCGCACGACGGAGGAATATCGTGACATCGGGCTTCAGCCAAACCTAACTGATTCAAACGAACCGAGTCGAACCGAACGGAGTCGCGTCCACATAAAGTGTACCAACAAACTCCCCCTTGGACGCTACTCGTAAGGTTCATCTTCCATGTCTTCCATGTTGGATCTTTAAAGGTCTTCGTGTGTCACAATCAGGGAGTGTATCAACAAACTCCCCCTTGAATGATGCTCGTGAAACTTTTGATTTTCAATACTTTTGGTGTTGGTGAGTGATCAGCTGCAACTCGATCATCTTGATCTTCTGATGTAACGCTCCAAAACCGAATTATTAATTTGCTAGTTTGTTATCATGTTTAACAAAAGGGGGTATAATAACTAGGTTAGTAAACCTAGTTAAATGTCTAGCAAATTAAGTAAAGGATTGAAACTTGTGGTAACTATGATGGGTAATAAACTTGAGGGACTAGGATTGCCAAAGTTGAAAGTGAATTTAATTAAAACAAAAATCTCACACACACAAGGTGTGTGTGTGCGTGAGAACGATCAGGAGAAGGGAGTGAGGGGTGTAAACCCTAACCCTCAAGAAACCATCAAATTGAAGAAGGATTTCAGCCTAAACTAATGCATGAACACGTTTTCTTGATGATCTAGCCCTATTAAACATGTGGTAAGTTGTAATTTACGATTTAATGATCTTGCTATGAAGTGGGTTATGAACAATCCATGAAATTGTACGAAATTGATCATGTACATGTGTTAGAATCACTATATAGAACATGAACTATGCAAGATTCTAAGTAATTTGATGATTTTGGATGAAACCCACTTGTAGTAGTGAAGATGATGATATGGATAATTATACATGTTTAATTGTTGTGTAAAATTCATGTATGATGTTGTATGTAATGAGTAATTGTTAGTTAATTTGGGTATATTATGAGAATTTTTATGATTCTAGTGGAACTTGATGATCTTGATATGAACATGTAATATTATGCATAAAATACTTGTACATTAGGCTTAGAAAGTTGTACGCACACCAAGTGTTTGATGAAATGTCTAAATGGAAATGATGTGTGAAATTGTATGCAAGTAATAGGTAATTATATATAGAACGTGATAATAATGTATTTGATGGTAAACTAACATGAGAAGTGCGTTTTAGATATAGTTCATGCGGAGGCTATGTTGAAAGGATGTTGGGTTAGCTAAGTATGAGTTAAGGTGTTAGTTGTGAAGATATGAAAACGTTGGTGTGGAAGAAATGGATTATGTATGTACATGTGTATATAATTAGGTGATCATGTAGTTTAATATGTCATATAATACGATCATGAAATGCGTATAATGTTAATACTATGCTCTACCATATTAAGATGGATACATGTTCATAAGTTGAAAGTGTGTAAGTAAGACAGTTGACTTTTTGAAAGTCAACAATGAATGAATAACATGGTTAGCCTTTCGGACACAATTATAATAGTAGAGAAGTAATGTGTTATGTACTAGATGATCTACATGTCGTGTACGATGATGATTGAGATGCGTGAATGTGGAACAAGGTAACTTTTAGTCTATGCCTTATGTATGTGGTATTTGGTTAATAAAAATGCAAGTAATATATGAATGGAAGGAAATGAATGTTAGTATGAATGAGCATTTGTGCTAACCATAATGTGATTGTAATGACATGAAAGGAGAGGGATCACATTAGCATGGACTCAAGAACGGAACGTTAACGGGTCATGAGGAGGTGAGGAAGCAAGCTTGAACACGGACGCTTAAGGTAAGTGATTCCGCAATCACTTCTTAGTTGTTATGTAATGTTATATGCAATCTAATTATATGTGATAATTGAGGTCATATAGGAATGAGTTGTATGATGTCAATAAAGTATTAAACGGATCTTAGTTTGAACCAAGCTAGGCAGGTGTGATTAAGAAATTGTAGCTAAGTAGTGAGATTGGTTACTCATGCAAGAAATTCCTTTGTTATTAAGGATATAGCATAATTGACTAAAATGCCCTTGATAGGTATATCGGGCAAACGACCTTAGAAGTTGTTTGGAATCAAGATATTCGATTAGTATAATACTTTGGTCAAGCATGAAAATGTGGAGTATGTTTTTGTATGTCATAAACTACTTAATGCATAAATACCCATAACGGGTCAAGGTAAGCTTCTGACCAAAAATATGTTAAAAATAGGTAAGACATCCAAGAATTTAATCCTCTATGATAAATGACGTTGATATTAAAAGGTTCATGAGGAGTCGAGGTTAAGTAATCAGATTATGTTGATAAATGCACGAACGGGTCAAATAGTTAGAAAAGGGTAATATGTCGAATGCACGTAAGTTAAGAAATTCCTTATTCCGGAGGTAGGATTTTAAGTTAATATGATAGAATGTGAATTTACAAGCATGTAGGAAGAAACGGGAGGTTAAACGGGTAAACGGTTCAAAAGTTATGCGCGTTTTAGTGCGTACGGACGACGAAACGGAACTGCAGAAAACTGCAGTTTCTAGAGGGCGTCGCCGACGGGTATGGGGGCGTCGCTGACGGGCTCCAGAAAGTGAATTTTTGTGCTGACGGGTTAATCTCCTGTCTACGGGTTTTTGGGCTACGGGTAAATGCAAGGCCCGTCGCCGACGGCCCTAGGGGCGTCGGCGACGGCCTCCCCAAGTTCCAAAAGCTGAAATCTTGTTATTTAAGTTATTTTATGTATCGTAGGCTTCGGTTTGTCATCCGTGGTCTACGGCGGACCTTCCAAACATGATTTTGATGGTTCCTTAGATGTTTATGAGCTATAAAGCTAAGTCTAAGACCCATGTAAATAATGTATGATTATGTAAGAGGTACGCGTGATCTAGCACGTGTACATAAAGGTATGCATGTAGGTAATGACGTAGGAAGGGTATGAACAAATATAGATGTGCATGTATGTATGTATAAAGATATGTACGAGTGTATGCATGTATGTAATGATGTAGGAAAGGTTTGTACGTATATAGATGTGCATGTATGTATGTATAAAGATATGTACGAGCGTATGCATGTATGTAAAGATGTAGGAAAGGTACGTACGTATGTAGAAGTATATGTATGTATGTAATAAGACATGTATGAGAGTATACACGTATGTAAAATTGTAGGGAAGATATGTACGTATGTAGATGTGTATGTATGTATGTAATTACGCATGTCTGCATAATTTAGTCACGTTGAGGGCTAACGTTATTAATGGTGCACCTTGAGAATGAAAAGTAATGCAGGTACATTATTGAAGCCTCACCAGGAAATGGATACGCATATGAAATGCTTAAAGTTTGAAAGATGACGAAATGTGAAGTGTACGCGAATGAATCTTGTTTATATAATGTGTACTAATGTTATGAATGTATGTGGTGAGTGCAGGTTATACGGATAACGGGCGGATTATCACAAGAATTAGAGATCGAAGACCGAGTCACGAGATAGATTGTACGGGAATAATTAAGTATGTACTATTAGTAAACATGACTTATATTTTATCTTTGTAAAAGATACATTTTTAAAACGAACTTTCAAGTAAGTCAAGACGTTTGTAATGAAAGAAATTTTATGGTACGAATTTCCGCTGCGACTTTTGACAAATACGAATTAGGGCGTAACAAGTTGGTATCAGAGCCCTGGTTTGAGAGAATCAAGTAATAGAAAGTAAATGCTTGAACTCAAACCGGTGTGCTCTCGTAATCAAGAACCCGTACAATCCAAGACTCGATCGAGGCCTAAATGCAAAAGCAAATGTAAGTATGTATTAGATTATGTATTTGAAGGAAACTAATAGTATGTTATGTGCAAGGTAAGCTTAAGAGTTTGAAGAGGATGATCCGTGAATGCAGAATAGGATGAACGCTAAGGCGGGCAAAGGTGCAAATAGGCAAATTAACCCCAGGTACACACTACTAACATGTATGAGTACCGATGTCAAAAGAAAAAGGAAGGGGTCTCCTTGGGAGGGTAATTATTAAACGAAAGACAATGATGTGGTCTTGGGGAAGTTTTAGAAATATGCACGAAACTGAAACCCATTTCTCTGGCATAAGGCGATGATTACACGAAGGCACGAAACTAGTGTGTGAATTGCGCACCTGGCCAGTACGCAAGAAGCATATGACGTTCGTGAGACCGTGGCAATTATTGCAGGTATGTCCGGTAGAACTGGGTAGCAGGTGGGCGCTATGTTGTAGCGAATGCGAAAAAGCAAATCCATTGCGGATTTGGTTATGCTAACGAAGGTTATGAAAAGTTATGCGAGTCGACCGGTTCTAGCGAACAAGTCGAATAAGAATAAGCTACCATCTGTTTTGAACGGGTGATTTTGAATGCTCTAATGAATGCTAGAAGCTTAATCCGTTATACAGATTGAAAGAAGAAGTTATGATTAAAAGCGAAAGACCCAATTATTTGGGTAGTGGAATATGTATGCTTAACTCTCGTTGAGAGTATTTATGCCAAACCCAGTTATTTGGGTAGTGGAATGTGTATGCTTAACTCTCGTTGAGAGTGTTTATGCCAAACCCAGTTATTTGGGTAGTGGAATATGTATGCTTAACTCTCGTTGAGAGTGTTTATGCCAAACCCAGTTATTTGGGTAGTGGAATGTGTATGCTTAACTCTCGTTGAGAGTGTTTATGCCAAACCCAGTTATTTGGGTAGTGGAATGTGTATGCTTAACTCTCGTTGAGAGTGTTTATGCCGAAACCCAATTATTTGGGTAGTCGAATGTGTATGCTTAACTCTCATTGAGAGCGTTTATGCCGAACCCCATTTACTTGGGTAGTTGAATGTGTAAGAAAGAAGAAAGCTCCTATATGAATAGAACTAAAATGAAGTAATTATGATTCGACAACTAAGATGACTAACCTTAAAACCTTGTTGCTGAAGGTAGGTAAAACTTTAAGTTTTTGTTAAACACATGTAAGAAAGAAAAGGTAAGAATGACATGTTTGAAACCGCTAGATGGATTCAAACATAGAAGGAATGAAGGGTATGGATGTTACGTTTAAATCCGTGGGACGGATTTAAAACATAAAAGGATGTAATGAATGCCTTTATAAGTAAGCATTAATATAGGTTTGAATATATAGGGACGATGAACTATTACTAACCGGTCAAGGAAATGAGAAGGTTACGTGGAAGTATGGCATGGGAAGTATAGATTTGTTAAGAAGAAGTCAAACATGATAGGTGTATGTATAAATGGAAGTGAGAAAGGTTTCGGGGACGAAACCTCATTTAAGGGGGGTAGACTTGTAACGCCCCAAAACCGAATTATTAATTTGCTAGTTTGTTATCATGTTTAACAAAAGGGGGTATAATAACTAGGTTAGTAAACCTAGTTAAATGTCTAGCAAATTAAGTAAAGGATTGAAACTTGTGGTAACTATGATGGGTAATAAACTTGAGGGACTAGGATTGCCAAAGTTGAAAGTGAATTTAATTAAAACAAAAATCTCACACACACAAGGTGTGTGTGTGCGTGAGAACGATCAGGAGAAGGGAGTGAGGGGTGTAAACCCTAACCCTCAAGAAACCATCAAATTGAAGAAGGATTTCAGCCTAAACTAATGCATGAACACGTTTTCTTGATGATCTAGCCCTATTAAACATGTGGTAAGTTGTAATTTACGATTTAATGATCTTGCTATGAAGTGGGTTATGAACAATCCATGAAATTGTACGAAATTTATCATGTACATGTGTTAGAATCACTATATAGAACATGAACTATGCAAGATTCTAAGTAATTTGATGATTTTGGATGAAACCCACTTGTAGTAGTGAAGATGATGATATGGATAATTATACATGTTTAATTGTTGTGTAAAATTCATGTATGATGTTGTATGTAATGAGTAATTGTTAGTTAATTTGGGTATATTATGAGAATTTTTATGATTCTAGTGGAACTTGATGATCTTGATATGAACATGTAATATTATGCATAAAATACTTGTACATTAGGCTTAGAAAGTTGTACGCACACCAAGTGTTTGATGAAATGTCTAAATGGAAATGATGTGTGAAATTGTATGCAAGTAATAGGTAATTATATATAGAACGTGATAATAATGTATTTGATAGTAAACTAACATGAGAAGTGCGTTTTAGATATAGTTCATGCGGAGGCTATGTTGAAAGGATGTTGGGTTAGCTAAGTATGAGTTAAGGTGTTAGTTGTGAAGATATGAAAACGTTGGTGTGGAAGAAATGGATTATGTATGTACATGTGTATATAATTAGGTGATCATGTAGTTTAATATGTCATATAATACGATCATGAAATGCGTATAATGTTAATACTATGCTCTACCATATTAAGATGGATACATGTTCATAAGTTGAAAGTGTGTAAGTAAGACAGTTGACTTTTTGAAAGTCAACAATGAATGAATAACATGGTTAGCCTTTCGGACACAATTATAATAGTAGAGAAGTAATGTGTTATGTACTAGATGATCTACATGTCGTGTACGATGATGATTGAGATGCGTGAATGTGGAACAAGGTAACTTTTAGTCTATGCCTTATGTATGTGGTATTTGGTTAATAAAAATGCAAGTAATATATGAATGGAAGGAAATGAATGTTAGTATGAATGAGCATTTGTGCTAACCATAATGTGATTATAATGACATGAAAGGAGAGGGATCACATTAGCATGGACTCAAGAACGGAACGTTAACGGGTCATGAGGAGGTGAGGAAGCAAGCTTGAACACGGACGCTTAAGGTAAGTGATTCCGCAATCACTTCTTAGTTGTTATGTAATGTTATATGCAATCTAATTATATGTGATAATTGAGGTCAAATAGGAATGAGTTGTATGATGTCAATAAAGTATTAAACGGATCTTAGTTTGAACCAAGCTAGGCAGGTGTGATTAAGAAATTGTAGCTAAGTAGTGAGATTGGTTACTCATGCAAGAAATTCCTTTGTTATTAAGGATATAGCATAATTGACTAAAATGCCCTTGATAGGTATATCGGGCAAACGACCTTAGAAGTTGTTTGGAATCAAGATATTCGATTAGTATAATACTTTGGTCAATCATGAAAATGTGGAGTATGTTTTTGTATGTCATAAACTACTTAATGCATAAATACCCATAACGGGTCAAGGTAAGCTTCTGACCAAAAATATGTTAAAAATAGGTAAGACATCCAAGAATTTAATCCTCTATGATAAATGACGTTGATATTAAAAGGTTCATGAGGAGTCGAGGTTAAGTAATCAGATTATGTTGATAAATGCACGAACGGGTCAAATAGTTAGAAAAGGGTAATATGTCGAATGCACGTAAGTTAAGAAATTCCTTATTCCGGAGGTAGGATTTTAAGTTAATATGATAGAATGTGAATTTACAAGCATGTAGGAAGAAACGGGAGGTTAAACGGGTAAACGGTTCAAAAGTTATGCGTGTTTTAGTGCGTACGGACGACGAAACGGAACTGCAGAAAACTGCAGTTTCTAGAGGGCGTCGCCGACGGGTATGGGGGCGTCGCTGACGGGCTCCAGAAAGTGAATTTTTGTGCTGACGGGTTAATCTCCTGTCTACGGGTTTTTGGGCTACGGGTAAATGCAAGGCCCGTCGCCGACGGCCCTAGGGGCGTCGGCGACGGCCTCCCCAAGTTCCAAAAGCTGAAATCTTGTTATTTAAGTTATTTTATGTATCGTAGGCTTCGGTTTGTCATCCGTGGTCTACGGCGGACCTTCCAAACATGATTTTGATGGTTCCTTAGATGTTTGTGAGCTATAAAGCTAAGTCTAAGACCCATGTAAATAATGTATGATTATGTAAGAGGTACGCGTGATCTAGCACGTGTACATAAAGGTATGCATGTAGGTAATGACGTAGGAAGGGTATGAACAAATATAGATGTGCATGTATGTATGTATAAAGATATGTACGAGTGTATGCATGTATGTAATGATGTAGGAAAGGTTTGTACGTATATAGATGTGCATGTATGTATGTATAAAGATATGTACGAGCGTATGCATGTATGTAAAGATGTAGGAAAGGTACGTACGTATGTAGAAGTATATGTATGTATGTAATAAGACATGTATGAGAGTATACACGTATGTAAAATTGTAGGGAAGATATGTACGTATGTAGATGTGTATGTATGTATGTAATTACGCATGTATGCATAATTTAGTCACGTTGAGGGCTAACGTTATTAATGGTGCACCTTGAGAATGAAAAGTAATGCAGGTACATTATTGAAGCCTCACCAGGAAATGGATACGCATATGAAATGCTTAAAGTTTGAAAGATGACGAAATGTGAAGTGTACGCGAATGAATCTTGTTTATATAATGTGTACTAATGTTATGAATGTATGTGGTGAGTGCAGGTTATACGGATAACGGGCGGATTATCACAAGAATTAGAGATCGAAGACCGAGTCACGAGATAGATTGTACGGGAATAATTAAGTATGTACTATTAGTAAACATGACTTATATTTTATCTTTGTAAAAGATACATTTTTAAAACGAACTTTCAAGTAAGTCAAGACGTTTGTAATGAAAGAAATTTTATGGTACGAATTTCCGCTGCGAATTTTGACAAATACGAATTAGGGCGTAACATCTGATTGCATCAATGTTGTGTCTTCACTTTACGGCTTGTCATCTGACACGTTCTCTTCGCTTTTAGCTGGTTCGAATGCAACATCTGCACACGCAACAGAGCTAAACACGTAATGAGAACAACCGCTTGGAATATAGATAAATTAAACAAACGGCACATATGAGACCAACTCTCAATCAACCAACCAACCGATAACAGTTTGAAAGTTTAGAAAATGTTCAGTTTTAATCCGTTAACTTTCAAAATCTGTCAACTTCGACCGTTTATGAAGATGCAATTGTTTTCCGGCTTACAATCAGGATTTTGGGCAGAATAGACTCGAGTTCCAACATCGGTCAATCAAAAATAAACTAGAAGCAAAATCTTTTTGGCTTTTATAAAGTTTATATTAAAACATATCTAAAATCTTTTTGGAATTTAGAATATTTCAAAAGTAAAGACGGAAAGCAATAAATATAAACAGCGATGCAGAAACGAAAAAATGTAAATAAATATTTACAAACAATCTTTTTGCGAGTTTCGAGGGTAAGAGAATCATATCAGTTTACGGTCACGCCAAAACACTCTTGTTGTTCATTTTGTTAACAATTAGATAAACATCCTATAACAATTATCGGTATTGTTATCCACATAAACTCAACTTATCAGATGTAATCATGGCGAGGGGATACATTAAGGTATGATTTATACTTACCGACCGGTGTTCATCCACACACGACACATTCCCGTATCAAGGTATGCACGAGAGTTCATCTTACCGGTGAGTATACCGCTTATCATCCGTTTGACCGTATAAAAGATGTGAGAAACTCACTTATTTTTTATTGAAAACAAGCCCTATGTGATAGAATCACTTATTGATGAGGAACTTGATTTTCAGATGCATGAGGGCACAGGAGCAATTCCGTGAACAGGTTAGTACCAACGTACAGACAAAGAGACGAACTTGACTCCCGCAAGAAAGCTGTGATATATTATAACTTATATTGTTTGGACATGTGATTGATGATCACTTATTGAGGTCATATGCAGTATGTACACGTATGTATAGTATCATGGAAGATCTAGACTTCGTCTCCATTATTTCTCGGTAAAAGAAACAACCATGATACCCAGATGATAAACAACATAAAGACCACATATCTCAGAAACTCGGCAATCTCTCAAACAAAATTTCGGTACTAAGACCATATGCCAATGTGTGGTTCCCACCTGGTCTTTAGTCGATTTAAGTTTATATCACCCTACACACTTTAAAATGATTGTGAGCCTACCGATACATCTTATATAGAGCTGCTTATCGCTTTTCCATTTTAAGATCAGTAAAGGTTTCAACAGACCACTGATGTACTATCATTTTCTCTTTTTCTCGCCAGGAGACTAATTTTTGTTTTTCTATTATTTTTGCGTTTTAAAATTTTTCGATGTTTTTGAATTTTCAAATTTTGGATTTACTCCCCCTAAAATCAACAAACTATGATAAATTTAAAAAAAAAACACACAAAGGTATTTACAAAAATGATTTCCCGATGTCGGTTAACTCATGTTTTACCTCAATGTCGTTTACCAAAATTAAGTTAATCAGAAATGATTTATCAAATTTTGGAAAAATGAGTTGGCACTCTAGTAATCGGTGTGGACCATGACAACATTGACGAGTTTCATAGTGAAACAATCACGTGTGAGGTGATATTCGAGATCAACGTGTCTGGTCAAAGAGTGTTGTACGAGAGGATAATAATTCATAAAGCAGCTTAAATATCGACAAGTATAGGAGAGATTAAAAATTCAAAACCGTATCCTGCAACTGCTTCGTGCATTGCCGGAAATCTGAGTGCTCTCCCAAAGTGGATATCCACCCGGTGTGGATTTCAAGGTTGATTTTTCAGCTACTTCAATTAACCGAGAAATCTCTTCACAGCAACAAGATCAGAAACTTCCAGGTCCGGCTGGTCTTCCACATTACACCAGCGAAGGTCTTGACTTTCTCTTTGAGAAGTAGTGTGCGGTTGTTCAATCCACGCCAAGGCATCCGCACACCCGGTTGGTTTGTTCAACAAACATATTTTCTTCAATCACATCGTGGAGAAATGTACACTGCACGTTCATCTTGTTGATTTTGAACTTCAGACATGTTGTAGGTGTGTACATTTTGATTGAATCTATCCTGGGGACCCGATCAAAGCCTTTAACAATCAAACTTTGGAATGATTTCCATTTTGTCGAAGCTTTCAATTTCTTTCATTAGACATTCTTTTTTTCTTTTTCTCTCTCCATCAAAGGCCACAACTCCTAGATGTAACGATGTTTCGGAGCCTTAAGTCGCCTATCTTATGCATGGACGCCCCACTATCAACAATCCTAAGACTATCAATAGTTCCTCCTAGAACATCCTGCACACTCATTCAAAGATTAGTTGGAGAGGGGGACCCAATCCTTCATTGACTTGGATCATCCGGCATCATCGAGGATTGTAACTTCGATTTCCTGATGATTTGGAATAGATTGAGCTCCCGATCTTGGTTTCCAAATCTGTTTTTGTTTTTCATGCTTAACATCCGATTTAACAGATTTTGTTTGAAAAACCTCTAGTTTAAAAACCTTTTCAACTTCTTTTCTTTGTTTCTTTTTCTGTTTCACTTCTCGTTGTTTAACAAGACGAGGGTCTTGTTTTGGTGAAACAAATCTTTTATGGTAATTGTTACCACGTGGGGCATCAACTTTTGCCTTTCCCTTGGTGAGATATGGACAGTTCTTGACAATGTGTCCATACTTACAGCATTCAAAGCATGATCTCAGCTCAACAAACCTTGGAGTATCATAACTGTAATAGCTTGATGATGAACTTCGTGATCCTGAGGTACTTGGTCCTACATCACAACCGATTGTGTGTTATGTGTAATTGTTTTGACTGTTTCTTTTCAAAATCTTACTTTGTTTAACAAAATCCGTGTTGGATTTGTTTTCGAAAGTTTCAATTTTATCAGTGCCTCGGGATTTCATGAAGTTTACCGTCTGAATCTTCTTCTTGTTTTGGCTTTGTTTGCCTTTTCCCTTTTCTTGTTTAGCGTGATTTTGCTTTGGTTGATTGTTTTGTGTTTGCAATTTTTGATTTCCATATTTCTTTCTACCTTCGGATTTTGGGATAAGATAACACTGAGTTATTACAACTCTTGGGCTCGACTCTCCCAAAAACTTACTAGTAGAATCCTCGAAAACTTTATGAATCAAGGATTGATTGACATTTTTGATTGGGAGATCCTTTTCTGAATATATTTTATCAGAACCAATCAACATGTAAAGCAAGATTACGCTTTCAAAACTCGCAGATGAAGATTCAACAGATTTGACTGTAGCAGTCACAAACGGTTTTGTGGAAGGATCACAAAGAATGTGATTTTCGAGAGGTATATTCTCCTCTTTTGTAACCGTCTCTGACTGTTTAGTTTTGTCCTCATCCGACTCATCATCTGAACTATCACAATCCTCAACAGTTGGAGGACTTTGTTCTGAAACTACAGATGACGTTTCCTTCCTTTCAGTTGAGCCCTCCGATGAACTGTCCGATTTGAACCCTAATCCTGTAGTTACTTCCTTATAATCAAGAGGTACACTTGGTTCAAACCGAGGCATTTCCTCCTCATCGGGCATCTTGGTATAATTGTGTCTCAACGGTGGCGGACACGAATTATAACCAATACCTTTCACATGCCCTTTTAGTTTTTGAACTTCAATGATGTGATCAAGCACATATCGGGAGTTAGTATAACTATCCAATTTGAGCTTTATCGCATCATGCTCACATTTAGCCACGGCTAGCTCCTTCTTTGTTTCCTCAATGATATTAATGTAGTTATTAATACCAATTTGTTTGTTCAAAACAGTATTAGACAATTCGGAAACACTTTTCTTTAAAGTTTCAATGACTGATTTGAAATCCTTTTCATTGCGAGCTAAGGCCATGTTTGCGTCTTTGCATTTTGACAGTTCAATAACTAAACTTTGATTGTGACTATGAATCGTTTCAGATTCATGTTTTAATTTAGCACATTCATGTTTCATATCAGCACAATCACTACATATGCTAGGAGTTTCAGATTTTACCTGACTGAATTCACCCTCGGATATTGATCCATCTGCCTCAGAATCAACAACCTCCCTTGATGGATATTCGGTTCCATCCTCGCTTGAACTTGTAACATTTTTATCTGAACTACCGCTGTATCCCGAACTATCATTATTTCCTAAAGATTCACCATCATTGACATTCTTGATGATTTTGGCATAAAACGCAGTTCTTGTTTGATCACCGTTTCCCAACTGTATGGCCGGACCACAATCAGCAGTAGATTTAGGAAAATATGCACTTGGATCAAATTGAGGTTGAGATGTGGAAACTTGAGGTTGAGGTTGAGGTTGAGGTTGAGGGAACCAGGCACTTGGATCGAATTGGGGTTGAGATGTGGAAACTTGAGGTTGAGGTTGAGGGAACCAGGCACTCGGATCGAATTGGGGTTGAGATGTGGAAACTTGAGGTTGAGGTTGAGGGAACCAGGCACTCGAATCAAATTGTGGTTGAGGTGAGGGGGTAACAGCTTGTGGTTTAGGGAACCAGGCACTAGGATCAAATTGAGGTTGCTCTGGTACAAATCCAAAGGGATTTACATTAGTCACTTGAGGAAAAATGTTTGAATTCGACATTGGATTGAAAACAAGTAACGAAAATTAATCCCACTGCTTAATATCTAACGAAGAATATGTTGGACAAAAGATTGATGAGCCCACCGCTAGATTCCCACAAATAACTTGATGGGTTTTTCGTGTGAGTCAGTGGCCCAAATCTAAGATTTTCGTGAAAGATACAAGGCCCAACAGAAAAATGGGTATTACGTAAATAAGGCCCACTAAATATATTCTTTCACCAGGCCTCACGAAGAATATTTCAAGTCAGTCAAATTTACAAACCCACGAATAATAATGATCCAATAAAAAGGAAACAACCCAATGTATCGTGAATTGGGCCCAGACACACTATGTTCTTCGGCCCAATATGTTTTTAGTGAGAAACAGACCCAATATACCAAGCTGGTACTTTGTTGAATCAGGACAAGTCAGTTTGTATTTATTTGACTCAAGAGTTCTCGTTGACCAAGGTTTCAAGACAAGCTGTGTGAAAGATATTTTGAAAATCAAATCTTATCTACTGACACAATGAGCCAAGTTTTTCAAAGGGACAATGCTTTTTCCTTTCCAAAGCTTCCTTTTTCAACAAACCATCATCACAAAGTACACAAAATTTAAACAAATAATATTATAACAAACACTTCAATAATTCTACCAAGAATAACCCAGAAACTATGAAGACCACAAGAACTATATGAATGTTCCGGCCAAGACTAGTTCACCGGAAAAGTTGCCGAACACAAATTTTAATGTTGAAACTCAAAACAACTTGAACTTTCAAAGATCTCCAACCTTTTGTACAAGTTTTAACTGAATCAAACATCAAATAACATCAGATTTTCGGGTTTCAAAACAAAATTTTCATGAAACATAACTGGGTTTTTGAAATTTTATACAAAACACATTCAAAAACCAACTCGAAAATCGCACCGGTAACTCGGTTTTCAACAAGAAATCAAGCCTTACGCTCTGATACCAATTGTAGGTCCGTTTGCGGATCGCCGGACAACTACGAGATCTTGTTTCGGATACCGTAACGAGTGCAGAATCCACGTTACGATACAAACCGAGCGAGAGATAAACACAACACAAAGATTCAACGTTTAACGGTTGTATATTGATATCGACAGAGTATTGTTACATAAGATGATACACTAAGAAAATAACAATAAACTCTAAAGTCCTCTCTATTCTCTCTCTCTCTCTAGTCTATTCAGACCCCTAACTTGTGTCTTCTGTCTGTTCAGTATATATACTATATATACTGAAAGTTCGACGAACATCATGCAGTCGACGAACAATCCATGACGAAGATCCAAATCCGGCGAAGATTGAAGACTTCGTCGTGTGGTCTTTGGTGAACAAACAAGTGACGAAGATTGGATCTTCGTCACATACACATCCTCGACGAACTATAAAGCTTCGCCAAGTTGGACTTCGTCCATGTTAATCTTCGTCGATGATACATAATTGACGAACCCTTTAAATCTTCGTCATGCATGGGACTTGATTGTTATTCTTCGTCATATAAAATCAAACAGAGAACAACTATCATGAATTCACATTTATATTTCACATGAAAAGTCTTCACATGACATCATCATGACATCATGATAATGTCATGGTGATGTGTGAAGGGAAACGGTTCGCGGCGCTTCGTGCTTCGCGTGTCGAACTCTGGGGCGCAGGACGGAGGAATGTCGTGACATCGGGCTTGAGCCGAACCTAACTGAGTCGAACCGAACCGAGTCGCGTCCACATAAAGTGTACCAACACCACCACCACCACCACCGTCACCACCACAACCACAACCACCTCGGTCACCAACCACCACCACAACCACAAACCTCCAACACAGTCACCACCGTCATCGTCGCACCACCACCGCACCACCATCACCAACACCTACATCGCACCACCACCATTACCACATCATCATCATCCCCTCCATACCCAACACAAACCCTGGTTCTCTTCATTCAAAAACTGCAATCAAACACACACCACACACAGTATCAATCATCCTCTGTATTTGACCTAATTCGCCAGATTCAAAACTTTTCAATCACAAATTACCGTTTAGCCTGTTATTATACCCTTAATCTGTTCAATTGCAAGTAAAAAGTTCAACAATTGCTTTTCTATTTGATGTTGCTTTTAGTATAGATTTTGATCGGCGATAAAGTGTGTTTTGTTACTAATAATTGTTCTCGATATTTCCTTATGTTTATATGCAGGGGAGTAACATGGTGGACTGAGTCTAAGCTGGAATCTCGCTAAGAATTCGTTATGGGGGCTACACATGCTTATTCCACAACATTCATGGGAAGTGAACGTGGACTAGCATGATTTTCACATTTCATGTTATCTTTATTTAAAGGGGTTGATCAAGTGTAATTAGGAACAATCTCACATTCGCATACACACACTAGAAGCAGCAAGCTTGCACTCAAACACTCTTAGCAATCATACAATCATTGTACCACACTTGATCAACATCCGAAGTTGTAATCATCTTCATTTTTTAATATAGTTGGTGGTTGATAGTTTTCACCACCCGAGGTTTTTGTGCCGGTGATCTACTAGTGATCTAGGGTTTTTCCTCATATAAATCATCATGCATTAGCTTTATTCATCGTTCATTATTTGTTTCATTCAATCAAGAATTATACCTCACAAACAACTTTGGTTACATTATTCTTAAACAGATTTTTGACCAAAATAGTTCGGTACCGGTATTTATCAGTTTTTACCCTCAAATACCGGTACCGAACCGTACCATACCATGTATATTCGGTACCGGTACCCACTTTTGGAGGTTTTCGGTACCGGTATATTTGGTACCGGTTGGTACCGAGCTCATCCCTACATATCATTTTTCAAGGAATGAATATCAGTTTTTAAAGCAGAAAAATCATACGAATTATTCAAGCTTTGAAACATCGTGTTCATCTAATCACAAGTGACTTTAAACGAAAAGTTGTGTGTCAGATAGACATGTAGATGGAATTGAGTTTGTAACATGTTTGCCAAGCTAATATAAGCCTTATCATCTTATACTAATGAGAAATCAAATATCATGGTGGTAGTAGAGTGTGATATTTAACTTTCAACTAATATATAGGTGGCCAGAAAAACCGATTCCTAAACCGATAACCCACCCCGAACCGGTTTGGGATCCAAACCAGGTTCAACCCACACCTATCCCAAACCGGTTGAAACCACCCATTCCCCACTAGTTTATACCCCTAGAAGTTGAAACCGACCAAACCAGTTTCTATGCCAAATCGATCCCATGAAAATGGTTATAGCCGCTGAAACGCATGTTACCGTTATACAACGGGAATATAACCGTTTTCTAGATGTTTTTGGCCCCCAAAATCACCATTTTGATATTCATGTTAGTATAAATATCTAAAAATGCTCGTCTTGCAAAGTCTTCTCAATGGTTCGTTCACAATCATCCGTTGGTGGTGGTAATGAATTTTTCTATTTGTAAATTGTTCAAATTCTAAAAATAAAGTGAACCCCGAAAATTGGGGGAAGAAGGAGGTTTCGACTTATGTTTAATGTCAAACGGGTCTCAAAAAGGTCATTGCTGAAGTTGTGGTGGTTTTTTTCCAACCAACCACGAACTCGAATTTGAGAAATCATATGCTGAAATTTTACAAGCTATGTTGGATACCAAAGGTGGAATATTTATGTACAATTTAATTGCATTTTTTAAAATTTACAAACCAGTCTAAACTAATTACCAATGTTTGGTTAGCTTTACATGGTTTTCCAGAATCGTACATTTGCGTCACCGCTCATTGGTGCGATCCCGCTACATGGCAAATGATGAAATGTATGAATACGTTTGACTTGTTTTCCGTATCCACACACCGCAGAAAATTTATTTCCACTTTTATATTAGATAACAAAATAGTTATCAATTTTGTTCGATAACAACTCAAACAACACAAGCGCCATTGAAAAAAGTTAATAAGGAAATGTAGACTAATTTGCGACGTCGATTTTTTCATGCTCGATGTGTTGCATATATTATTTATTTAACAGTGCAAGACGACCTCGTGTTTCTATTGGTTGAGAGATTCCTAATTTTCGACTAATGCAATGTGATGTTTTAAACAAAATAAGCAATGACGCGCAAAATACCAAAATTGTGTCGTGATACGTTATTTAGGTCCGAATTGGGACGTATCTACTAGGTGGAATTCGATACTTACAATGTTCAAAGTTCCTTACGACAAAAATATTTTTACAAAGTTTTCATGATGATATTGCGGCATGTGCTTGAGCAAACCATTTCATGGATGCGGGTTGGGAAACGATCCAACAACTCACTTGTATTCTTGAGGTTTTTAAAAAACGCAACTACAAGATTATTGGGAACATATTATCCAAGTAGTTCAAAGACACTTCATAAATTATATTATATGGGTAACAAAATAAGCGAGTGTGAGTTTAAAAATGATTTGTTGAATCAAATTATACCCTAATGAAAGAACATATTCAAAAATATTTTGAGAAAAGCCCGATGATTTTTTCTTGTGCCTTGGCTTTAAACCCATGCTTAAATACAACAAGTGTTAAAACTATAACCAAGTACCTAAATTCCGACCTAGGTTTTTACGTAGATGACCCGAATTAGGAAATCAACGCCGAAACCGAATTAAAGAAAAAAACTTAAAGAAATGTATGATTTTTATTTAATATGATATGGTCCTATGGTACCATCTTCACTGGATTCCGGACTAGTGGTACCAGTAGTAGCTTGGGTTGGTCGACTAAAAATCCAAAACTTAATTTATTTAATATTATGAGAAATGAAACAAGTAAACTACAAAGGGTAACGCTCCACTTAGTGAGCTCGCCTTGGTTAAATCCACTGACTATATAAACACGGTCGGGCCCGATGCTTTTGATCTATTTGACCTTTTGGCTTGGTGGAAAGAAAACGAAACCCAATTTCTATTCCTATCCACTATGACCTGTGACTTACTAACCATCCAAGATTCTATGGTAGATTCAGAATCTGTGTTTTCTTTTAGTGACAGTGTTTTATCGACACGAAGGACAAAACTCACTGCCGAGGTGGTAGAAATGTCCATTTGTTTAAAGGTTCATTTGGACGCACTGGATCGTATACGACACATTTCGAGTCTCAAAGATGAAGCATTTGTTGAACAAACAATACACGAAGAAGAGATGGGTGAGGGATTACGTCCTCCACTAACCGAGGACGAAGAAGGATATGACGTGTTGGTTCACCGCCTAGCTTCTAAGAGAAGAATAAATGCTTAGTAGTTAGTAAAAGAAAAATGCACTGTTGCGGCTGATGTTGTTATTCTTATTGTTATCATTATTGTTAATAATAATAATAATAATAATAATAATAATAATAATAATAATAATAATAATTATATTATTATTATTATTTATGTTGTTATTCTTATTGTTATCATTATTGTTAATAATAATAATAATAATAATAATAATAATAATAATAATAATAATAATAATAATAATAATAGTAACAACAACAACAATAATTATATAATTATTGTTATTATTATTATTATTATTGTTATTATTGTTATTTTTTATTGTCGTCGTTATTATTATTATTATTATTCATTTTATATTTTTTTGTCTGAAAAATCAATAAACGAGAGTTTTATGTTATCTCTTTCTGTCTGTCGACTAATAAATGCGCGAAAAAATACGAACTGGTTTGGAACCGAAATTGAAACCGAACCGAAATTGGGTTAAAAAAACTGACTCTAAGCCAGCCAAACTACTACGAAAACAAACCGAAACAAATCCCAAACCGGTAACACGCCAAAACGGTTTGGAACCGGTTTAAAACCGGAAGAAAAACCGATTTGGCCACCTCTAAATTAAATTACATATTACCCAAAAAATAAAAATTGTAGGGTCAGTCATAATGTGCCAATAATTCAGATTCTGATCATTTTGGACTAGAGTCTAAACCCATTTTAGGAGGCCCAAATTGACAAATTACAAGCCCAAAACCCAACATCTTTTTTGAGTTAGTTGAGCTGCCCGAAGTCTCTGTTCAGCCCAAGAAGTCATGTGGTACCGATACGACATCCAAAAACGATTAACGGTCCTGTTTTAAAACATTAATAATTTTAAGTGCCATTACTTTGATAGTCACTCCAACTAGTCAACCACCATTCCAGGCTCCAGCTACCGAGTGTGCCTCTGATCATGTGACAACCATGAAAGCCACTGTAAGGGCCATTTCAACCTTTTTGTAGGCCAAAGGCGAAATAAAAATTTAGGACCCTTTTTCCTTCACTGATTGTTATAAACGATATTCATTTATCTGTGTTTAAACGAAACAAAAAACTAACACAACTATAATAGGGAGTTGTTTATTTGTATAAGAAATCACACAAATCTAAAAACAAGTTTGTACTAATATTAATCGTTAGCATATTAATTTTCTTTTAAGTGAAGGCCCTATTTTCCTAAAAGCCCTAGATCTAAGCCTGAATTACTTGTACTAAAGGTTCGGCCCTGACCACCACCACACATCTGAGGACTGGGGACTGAGTGTGGTTCCAAGCTCCACGATTTTGAGAAATCAATACAACAACCGTTGATATTTTATCTTCTAGTTGTAGAAAAAAAAAAATAATGAGTTACAATTAGTTCCAAGAAAAAAAAAAAGATATTCAAAAACGGAAACAGATCGAAGGTCATTTAGGTAGATTTTATCGAAACTACTATGCAAACGGCCAACCATGGTTTTAGAAAATGATAAACCAAACTGACTGCGCTAGGTGGGTTGGCTGGCGTGACTAGTTTGGAGGTTAGATTTTGATTTTGATGATTTTAACTAGTTTGAGTTTTTCTTTTTATAAAATAATTCCTTTGTACTTGATATTTTTATGGATAATAAAACGGTGTACATTATCATCATACCCAGTATATCCCACCAATAACAAAACTAAGATAGAGTCTGAGAAGGGTAAGATGTAGACAGTCTTACCCCTACCCCGTAAGAATAGAGAGGCTGCTTCCAGTGAAACCCCCGACTCAATAGTAGCTTTGCATCAAGCCTTGGACATAAGGCACATAACACTAAGCAATTGAGAAAAACGCCGATTAGTGCATGTACCCCCTTATCTTTCGGCTATCAACGCCACAACATGATGCATGACTAACCGTCCCCTCTTTTAACATTATTTTCACGAAATTAGTAAAATAATGTTAAAATTAGTGCACTTTCACTTTTACCCCCCGAGCGCTTACACATATATACTTTATGTGTGCATACCGCAAAGGGGGCGTAAATAAAAAAGGTGTGCGAATATAATATATATGCGTAACTGCATAGTTTAAACTAACAAACGGGTAGACGGTTGTATTGGTTTACATGGTTATATCCAAGTTCCAAGTTGTCGGTAGGACAGTTAAACTACGGAACCATAAAGGGAACTGTATAAATCTCAAACAAATAATTTAAGCGGTTTGATTAATTTTAGTTGCCATTAACACCCCTATATGTTAAGTATTAGGCTAGTTTTAATAGAGAATCAATAAGCTCTCATATCTTTGATTGTATTTTCATTACAGTATCAAAGATATAGAGTTAACTGCCATTTTTGTCCCTGTGGTTTGGTCACTTTGGCCATTTCAGTCCATTTTTCAAAAATGCGCTATTTTCCTCCCCCACGTTTTGGAAAGGTGCCATTTCAGTCCAAAAATCATAACCCAGTTAAGTCAGTTTGTAAATAAGGACTGATTGTGTAAATTTGTAACATAAAGGACCATTTAAGTAAAATGTATAAATATTAATATAATTATAAAATATATAATATATATATATATATATATATAATGTATACATAGGAACGGAACCGGAGCTCCGGTAGTCACCACCGCCGCCGCCGGAACCGGAGCTCCGGTGGTCACCGCCGCGCCGCCGGAACCACCACCTGCAACTCCGACGGACACCAAAAACCTACAACCCTTTCCGATCATCTTCACTATTTATCTTCACTCCAACCTCCATTCTTCTCGACCATCACTCTCTCGTTTTCGTCAATCATCTCCGTCGACGGCCTCCGATCTCCGATCTCCGGAACCTGCAACTATCTTCATCTCTTTCAAATTGCTATGCAATTATTTGAACCAGAAACCCCACTGATCAAAACTTTTTTGTTGGATAATTTCAAATTGCTATGCAATTATTTGAACAAAAACTGTTGGATTCCACCACATTATACACTGAATCCTCATATTGCATATAGAAATACAAAGTCAACATCATCAAACACAAAACTTGTAACACCTCGAATTTTTGTGTCCAATGATGTGTTAACACGTGTCATTTGTTCACACGTGGCATCTATAATAAATAAAGGACTAATTTTGACAAACCTTGAAAGTATATAAATTCGAGGGTTATAAATGTCAACAAGGGTAAATATACTGTATAGTATCCCTAAATAATGCTTAAACCTTCAAACGAATAAATTTTAGATCGTACAAAAACAAAACGCGAAAGAAAGTGAGAGATTACAAACTACAGGAGTTAACTGTGTCAACATGTTTAATAATACCTCTGAGTGACCCTTTAACGTTCCAAAGACTTTGTAACGGTATTATACACTCACTAAAATAATATATATGAATTTCGCGAAGTTTCGATATGAAACGAGAAAGTTACGATCGAATTCGTAGAAGAAGGGTTAAAAGCGTCAACAGTGAAGGTTAAGGCTTTCCAATATAATTAATAAATAAACCGGGGACTTAATAATGCGGGTAAATAACACGAGGCCCCTATCGGTAAATAACCGAGGGCTAAACCGCAAAGTTACCCCTTCAAAACCGAAAGGTCAGGTAAATCATTACGAAAGATTTCGTTATTAATGGCCAGATTCTGTAATCATAACAAAAGATTTAAAGTTTCTGAAATTATAACCTCTCGCGACCCGCGTGAAGGTTAGGGGTAAGTTGAGGCGGGCCGCGAGCCACCTCAATTACGCATCTGATTTATTAAACTCAGGCGACCCGCGTTAAAGTGCATGGGAACTCCCATGCGGGCCGCGTAAAGTGCCCAGATGCAGAATGTTGATGTTTTCTTGACTTTTGGAGCCTTGAACGATCAATAACCAACAAATGGGGCATGGGCACCCTATGCTCAACCCATAACACTTAGGGGACACCTACCATCACCTCTGGTCTGATTGTAAGTGTTGTAATGATCATGTTTGCTTGGCATTGGCTATAAATAGCATGCCTTAAGCTCATAACAATTCACACAACTCAAACTCACATCCTTGATCATTCTAAGTGCTCTCAAGTCCTCATCTCTGCTCCATAAGCAAGAACACAACCTCTGTAAGTGATCTAACCCTTTGTGGTTCCACATTTGCTTAGTATTTAGCTAAAAACCGAACCATCGTAAATACGGTTTGACATTTAAATAACTCAGTAATGGTTCAGTCTTATGACGAATCAAAAGTGGTTATGAGTTGGTATTTATGTGGGTAATAAACCTCTAAAATGGTTCCCCCTGATCACCACTCTAACTATGTCAAATGTCGAGTCAAACGTGCGGTTAAAAAGTCAACAGAAAGCTATTTTAGCGATTTATGCATAATCTGTAATGTATATGTTATGGAACCTGTTTTGACAATCATAAAACATGATAATAAGTATATAAACCTGTTTGCGCTCGTTTGAATCGATCATTTACTATATTGAACCGGTTCGGAACCAAATGTCGCAAAAGTTTGACTTTTGCTTTGACTTCAGTTCTGACCCGTTTTAGTAAGGTATAAATATACCTTAGGACTCTCTTAGGACCAGGTCACATGTTGGTATAAACCTCAGTGGTCGGTTCATGAGTTATCCGAGTCTTTTGCGCAATTCCGTCATTCGCCTAAAAGTTGACCGTAACGGCCTTTTAAAATTAAAACGAGTATTTCGGACACGTGAACGGACAAAACCTGCTTATTAAATTATAAGCATGTCCTTAAAGTTTCACGTCAATCCGAGGTCTAGAATGAGAGTTATGCTAAAAAGCGCACTTTTAAGAAAGTTTTGTAATTAACGGCGCGATTAGCATAACGCCCATCTAACCCAAGTTTTCATCACCAAAACTTTTACCCACTGTGGTAAAATAATATTTTGGGAATTTTAAAGATTTTTAATAATTTTTACCATGCACATAACCTGCGGTTATGGCTACGGTTCGGTAAATACCGAATATGCCCTTTTTGGCCAAAACGGGAGTTCTACAAGGTCTTTTGACCCGATTCCAGTTGCCACTGGTTTTAAATAATAAATAAAGTATTTTAAGCTTTATAAGCTGTTCGGGAAACTCAGATTTCCTGTAGAACTCGAAAAGCCCTTTTAAAGTCTTTAAAATGACCGAAAAGCCCCTACGGAGCATAATATAAACTTAAACTCGTTACGGGCATTACGGAAGGTATCCTACTGATACCAAAATACTTTTAAGGCATATTGACTTAGGAAATAAGCGTAGGACACTTATGGTTAACCGTTTCGCCTATTCGCGCACACGGTACGGCTCATGGAACTAGTTTTCGTGCAATAGCCGATATGGGTCAAATTATATTATTTGAACCCCAAGATCCAGAGTATGAACTATAAACCCATATAAAACAAGTCACTGAACTTGTTGGGTCCAAATCATACTCCATTCTCGGTTTTCGCCTTTTCGTGCGAATTAACCATATCTATGTATCGGAATCAACCGGTTTAAGCTACGGCTGATATAAGGACCGTTAGGATTCTAAGAGGTTAATTAAAACCTTCGTTCCAGATTAGGAGCCCCAGTAAAAGCTATCGGTGACTTGATCTAAATTAAGGATTTATACTTGCAAAGGTAAATACTTTAACTTATTTCCCCTATATGGGCTTTGGTTACGGTATATTAATACCGCTTGATTGAGCATTATATAATTCCATCGCTTAGGTGGTTAATTGATTAAATATGATCGGCTCATTTAAACAGTTTTGTTGCTTATAAGCCTTTGGGGGGTTTAATGACCGTTGTCCCGGATATCCTTGGCATCATTTTACGAAATGGCCACGACCATCGACATCCCGGTGTAGGCGTACACCCGGTATAAAGTGTCGACATTAAAATTAAAAGACGTAGCCGTTGGTTTTTATACTACGGTTTTACGCAAACGTGGTGTGTCTATAAATCTTTAACCCGGCACGACCCGGGCTACTGAACGCATAAAAGAACATGTAAAACGTTCACAAGATCATTATGAATTTTCCCAAGTTATAAAAGAGTTTGTGCCTTGTGCATTCAAATCAATTTTAATAAACATTTTCAAATGTGTCAGTTGAATGTATTTACCAGTGTAAACTGACGTATTTTCCCCAAAAAGATTAAGTGCAGGTACCTAAACGTAAATTGGCTGGTATTAGCTCCCTAGCGTCGGGATAAGTCTCGCAAGCTTGATTGCAGTATCTGATGGAACAATACTTTATGTTTATTTACGATCCACTGTGGATATATCCAACCCCTGTAATACATTTTGATATTACAATCAGAGGTTGAAATTATATATTTATCTTATGCTTCCGCTGTGCATTATATAATTGTGTGGTTTGACTATATTGTTGCCAACATCGTCACGGTAATCCCCCACCGGGCCCACCGGTGAGACACGTGGAAATCGGGGTGTGACAGGTTGGTATCAGAGCCAACATTGAGTGAATTAAACACTATCCTATTTGTGTTTAATCTCAATGACACAATTGCACATACTTGAGTCTAGACAAGAACTTAGGACAAATTCGGATTATTACTCCTTTTTGTCTTTATTTTCGATTCGATTTTTAATAAGTTTTGGAGCAGGAGAATGCCACCTGTTATATTCCGAGGAAGAGGAAGGGGACGAAGAGGCCGAGGAGAAATCGTGACACATCACGATAAAGAGGCTGGACCATCTGGTACAAGACATCCTTCGATGACAAGGAGCGAAGAGCCACAACGACGAAGAGATCTTTACGAACCCGCGAGGCATTCCACTTCGCACATCTCGACGCCATCCTACCGGCACTCCTTTGGACCAAACTCAGAAAATGATCCCAACAACCCACAACCTTCCTTCATACCTCTACAACGTTCGGTATCGCACCGAAATTACGACGACCCTACTCCATACTACATAGGTCAGTTTAATCCGGCTGACTACATACAGGAACCTTCAGGTTTTGTTCCACTAGGGCCACAAGACCACTTTTCTGAAGATCCCATGGAGGAAGATGAGGATCCTACTGAACCAGCTCGTGGTACGCCCACGCATCCGATAGAAGTTTCTGATGGGTCATCCTTCCATGGAACGCCCTATCAAGGACCAGACAGTTTCCAAGCGATGTTTGACCGACATGAGTGGTACTACACACCACCTCAACAGACATCTCAACAACCGAGACATCCACAGGATCCCTCTGAGGATTCACGCTTTGAGGCAGTTACGCCACCACCTCCGCCACCGGCACAACCAGTAATACCTGATCCGCCGAGGCGTAGGAGGACAAATGCTCGTATGTCTACACGAGGAGGAGGGGGTATCCACTTCAGCACTCCTCGACATTCTAGTAGTAGCCACTATCCGCCGCTACAAGAAGAAGGACCTTCAAGTCCTATACAGGAGGCGAACTCCGCACCAGCTGCACGAAATTCGCCACCATTTGGGTATGACCAACCCATACCTGCTTATACGGGTCCGACGGCTTACAACCCGTTCGAACCGTCACAAGCACAATACAACTATGGTTATGAACGCGACCCATATGTGGTGTCGGCAAGATATAATGCGCGCTACCCTGACGGAGCACATGGAAACATGGGACCACCGGATTACTCAGCTCATGGGTATCCAATACCTCCTAGACCTCCAGTTCCGCATCAAGCGCCACAACCACGTTTCTCTCCTCCTGAACAGGAAGAAATACTCCATCGACTAGATCGTGTGGAGAGAGAGTTCGAGGAAGAGAAGAAAAGCCACCGAGGATTTCTCAAGGGCTTAGCGAATCTACTAAAGGGCAAAAAGAAGAAACGTGACCATTAGCCCTTAATAGTTGTACTAATGTAATTTCTACCTTGAAATAAGTCCCTGTGTGGACAACTTATCGTATTTCAGTCCCTACGTGGACTTATCTTTAGTCCTTGCATGGACACCTATCTTGTATTAGTCCCTGCGTGGACTTGTCACTTATTTTAAAAACCTCTATAGAGGTATGTACTATTTGAAAGACCCGTTTAGGGCAATATGAAATTGTATTTGAGATTTTGGAATGTATGTTATGAGTTTTGTTTTAATATATATAAAATAAATCAAAACCATTCCTTTTATATTGATCTGCCTAAATAAAGAATCTTAAAAGGGTGAAACCTAGCTTGGTGTCTTTTAGATCCAGTCAAGATGGTACGACCTAATTGAAAAGATTCTGATTCCCCGTTAACCTCTGTACGCATGTTAACATTCATGACAGATGTGATTCGTTAAAATCACGCACGTCATTCTTATACAATAATCCTTTAAGGATTTCAAACCCCACTAAATGATTTATAAGTCGTGGGTTAAATCACCAATGAAGGTGATCAGTATTATAAAGACATCCATTAGTGATGCACTGCCTACGGGCCAACATATTAAAACATCCATTAGTGATGTAGTGCCTACGGGCCAATATTATTAAAGACATCCATTAGTGATGCACTGCATACGGGCCAACATATTAAAACATCCATTAGTGATGTAGTGCCTACGGGCCGATATTATTAAAGACATCCATTAGTGATGCATTGCCTACGGGCCAATATTATTAAAACATCCATTAGTGATGTAGTGCCTACGGGCCAATATTATTAAAGACATCCATTAGTGATGCATTGCCTACGGGCCAATATTATAAAGACATCCATTAGTGATGCACTGCCTACGGGCCAACATATTAAAACATCCATTAGTGATGTAGTGCCTACGGGCCAATATTATTAAAGACATCCATTAGTGATGCATTGCCTACGGGCCAATGTTATTAAAGACATCCATTAGTGATGTAGTGCCTACGGGCCAATATTATTAAAACATCCATTAGTGATGTAGTGCCTACGGGCCAACCATATTAAAACATCCATTAGAGATGTAGCGCCTACGGGCCAACTATATTTAAAACATCCATTAGAGGTGTAGTGCCTTTGGGCCATAATAATTGTCTTATAAAGACAAAAGGCAGTGGTAGTCTATGACTCTCTGTCAAGAAGAGATAAAAGAACTACGGTTCAATTCTCTATGCCTTGGATTCTCTGAAATCTCGGCTAATATTATAAAACATCATCATGATTAGGCTTTATGCCGCCAATATTATCTATATAGCTGAAATAGGATATATTCAGATCCTAATATTTAATGAAATAAAAAGTTAACCAAATATGGTCTCTGTACCATGGTTGACGAATTGTCATAAAAGACAATTATATAATAATCTTCTAAATAAAATTTTGTTATCTTCTGTAACAGAATCAAGTTACAATGGCGGATCCCAATGGAGAGAACAGCCACACAAATGAGGATGACTATGACAATGCGTCAGTGCATTTGACAGGCGCACAACTGAAGGCTCTGATTGACAATGCTGTTCAGGCAGCTATTGATCGTCAACATACTGAGTCCCAAGGCAGAACCGTGTCAAAACCACCCTCTAAACCAAAGACACACTCCAAACCACCCTCTGAACCCAAGAAAGATGACGACAAGCATTCGTCTACTGAGCACAGCGTTCATCGCGATAGAGAATATACTGATGCGTCCAGTGCTAAGGGTTGCACCTACAAATACTTTGTATCATGTAAGCCCCGTGAATTTACAGGGGAGAAAGGTGCGGTTGACTGTATCACCTGGCTAGACGAGATGGACACGATTATGGACATCAGCGGGTGCGCTGAGAGGGACGTGGTTAAGTTTGTGTCCCAGTCATTCAAGGGCGAGGCCCTGGCGTGGTGGAGAGCTCTGGTGCAGGCTTCAGGTAAGTCTGCCTTATACAAAATGTCATGGGGGGAGTTTATTACCCTCATAAAAGAAAACTACTGCCCTCAGCACGAGGTTGAGAAGATTGAGGCTGATTTTGTCTCACTGGTGATGACAAACCTGGATTGTCAAGCATATCTGACAAGTTTTAACACTATGTCACGCCTGGTGCCATATCTTGTGACACCAGAACCTCGAAGGATTGCCCGATTCATTGGGGGCTTAGAGCCGGCAATCAAGGCTAGCGTAAAGGCCTCTAGGCCGACGACCTTCAGGTCAGTTACTGACCTCTCCTTGTCTCTTACACTTGATGCTGTCCGTCTGAGGGCACAAAGGAGCAAGGAGGCTGAAAAGCGAAAACGTGAGGATGATACCTCACGAAAGTCTGGGAAAAAGCACCGTGGAAACGGTGAGGGCAAGAGAGGGTCGGAGGCAAAGAAGGAGGGGCAAGCTGATGGAAGACCTCACTGCAAGGTCTGCAAGAAACCTCACTCCGGGAAGTGTAGGTTTGCGTCTGGTTCACAGTCGCAACAAAAGACTTCATCCTGTGGGCTATGCAAGTCCAAGGATCACAAGACCGTGGAGTGCAAAAAGATAAAGGATGCAACCTGCTATAGTTGTAACGAAAAAGGGCACATAAAGAGTAATTGCCCGAAGTATGCCAAGAAGGCGGAAGAGACTAAGAAATCAAATGCGAGAGTTTTTCGCATGGATGCAAAGGAAGCGGTTAAGGACGACAATGTGCTTACAGGTACTTTTCTCGTAAATAATATATTTGCAAGAGTACTATTCGATTCTGGCGCCGACAAATCCTTTGTAGACCAGAAATTTTGCCAACTACTAAATATGCCAATCAAAACCCTTGATGTGAAATACGAAGTAGAGTTAGCAGACGGCACGATCGAAACCGTCTCTACTGTTCTAGAAGGATGTGAAATGTCCATTAGGAACCATTCTTTTCCTTTATCTCTACTTCCTTTCAAACTTGCGGGTTTTGACATTGTGCTAGGCATGGACTGGTTATCCCGTAATCAGGCCCAAATCATTTGCGGCAAAAGGCAAATAGTTTTAAAAACTCCGAGTGGTGAATCTCTCACCATTCGAGGGGATACGCATTACGGATTGCCCGAAGACGTATCTATGCTGAAAGCTTCAAGATGTTTGAACAGAGGCTGTGTAATTTACATGGCTCAGGTGATAATTGAAGAACCAAAGCCGAAGATCGAGGATCTTCCTGTCATTTCTGAATACCCCGAGGTTTTTCCTGAAGAACTACCTGGTTTGCCACCAGATAGACAAGTGGAGTTCAGAATAGACATCATTCCTGGAGCGGCTCCGATAGCAAGAGCACCTTACAGATTAGCTCCGACGGAAATGAAAGAACTGAGAACCCAGTTGGATGAACTGCTGGCGAAGGGTTTTATCAGACATAGTTCATCCCCCTGGGGAGCTCCTGTCCTATTTGTAAAGAAGAAGGACGGATCGATGCGGTTGTGCATCGACTATAGAGAACTGAATAAAGTTACCATAAAGAATAGATATCCTTTACCAAGGATCGATGATCTGTTCGATCAGCTACAAGGAGCGAGCTACTTCTCAAAGATCGACTTAAGGTCGGGTTATCATCAACTAAGGGTCAGAGATGAAGATGTACACAAGACTGCATTTAGGACTCGCTATGGTCATTACGAGTTCCTAGTGATGCCTTTTGGGCTCACAAATGCACCGGCTGCGTTCATGGATCTCATGAATCGCGTTTGCAAGCCGTACTTGGACAAATTCGTCATAGTCTTCATCGACGATATCCTTATCTATTCCAAGAATCAAGCTGACCACGAGAAGCACCTTCGTTGCATTCTCGAATTACTACAGCGTGAGAAACTCTACGCCAAATTCTCGAAATGTGAATTCTGGCTAAGAGAGGTTCAGTTTTTAGGACACATTGTGAGTGAACGCGGTATTCAAGTAGATCCCGCTAAGGTAGAGGCAGTCATGAACTGGCAAGAGCCAAAGACGCCTACCGAAATTCGTAGTTTCCTGGGTTTAGCAGGATACTACCGGAGATTTATTGAAAATTTCTCGAGGATTGCTGCGCCCTTGACTTCCTTGACCAAGAAGAAAGAAAAGTACATTTGGGGCCCAAAGCAGCAAGAGTCCTTTGAAATACTGAAGCAGAAGCTAAGCAACGCACCTGTGTTAACCTTACCTGAGGGTACAGATGAATTCGTAGTTTACTGCGATGCATCACACACAGGCATGGGGTGTGTGCTTATGCAGAAGGGCAAGGTGATTGCCTATGCTTCAAGGCAATTAAAGGTGAATGAAAAGAATTACACCACCCATGATTTGGAGTTGGGTGCCGTTGTATTTGCACTGAAGTTGTGGAGGCATTACCTTTATGGTATTAAATTTGTGATTTATTCTGATCACAAAAGCCTCCAGCACCTGTTCAACCAGAAAGAGTTGAACATGAGGCAACGCCGTTGGATGGAAACCATGAATGATTATGACTGTGAAATCAGGTACCATCCCGGCAAGGCGAATGTGGTCGCCGATGCCTTGAGCAGGAAGGAAAGGGTAAAACCCATTCGAATCAATGCCAAGAGCATTGAGGTTAAGAATAATTTGATGGAAAGGATATTAGCTGCGCAGCGTGAGGCTGTGTTGGAAGCTAATTATCCTAATGAAAAGCTGGGAGTAACTGAGGAGCAGTTGACTCTTAGCAAGGATGGAATTCTTAGACTGAACGGACGTATATGGGTTCCGATATATGGAGGACTACGAGATGTTGTTCTCCAGGAAGCCCATAGTTCCAAATACTCAGTCCATCCTGGTGCTGACAAGATGTACCAAGACTTAAAGGCAAATTATTGGTGGATAGGCTTGAAAAAGTCTGTAGCCGCCCATGTAGCGAAGTGCTTGACTTGTGCTCAAGTCAAGGCCGAGCACCAAAAGCCGTCTGGCTTGCTACAACAGCCTGAACTTCCCGAGTGGAAGTGGGAATGCGTAACTATGGACTTCATAACCAAGTTACCCAAAACCAGGAAAGGAAACGATACAATATGGGTCATCGTCGATAGGCTGACTAAATCAGCTCATTTTCTACCCATCAAGGAGACGTATAGCTCCGATATGTTAGCCCAACTTTATGTTGATAAGATTGTAGCCTTACACGGCATACCTGTGACTATTATCTCGGACAGGGATACCAGGTACACATCTCACTTCTGGAAAAGTTTCCAGCAATCTTTGGGCACGCGTTTAAACTTTAGTACGGCTTACCATCCACAGACGGACGGTCAAAGTGAACGTACTATCCAAACGCTAGAAGACATGCTTCGTGCATGTGCGATCGATTTAGGTGGTAACTGGGATAAAAACCTACCCCTGATCGAATTCTCCTACAATAATAGCTACCACACCAGCATAAAGGCTGCGCCTTTTGAGGCATTATATGGTAGGAAATGCAGATCGCCTGTTTGTTGGGCGGAAGTAGGGGAGGTCCAATTATCGGGACCAGAGATTGTTTTCCAGACGACGGACAAGATTGTCCAGATCCGGGAACGTCTCAAGGCTGCCCGCGATAGGCAGAAGAGCTACGCTGATCCAAAGCGTAAGGATTTTCACTTCGAAGTGGGTGAAAAGGTATTACTTAAGGTATCACCCTGGAAGGGGGTGATGCGTTTCGGCAAGAAAGGCAAACTGAGTCCGAGATACATAGGACCTTTTGAGGTCATTGAACGGGTCGGATCAGTTGCCTATAAACTGAACTTGCCTGAAGAGCTCAATGGAATTCACAATGTGTTCCACATCTGCAATCTCAAAAAGTGCTTCGCCGACGAATCGTTGGTGATTCCACACACAGATGTGCATATAGATGAGAGCTTAAAGTTCATAGAAAAACCTTTGTCGATTGAAGATCGACAGGTGAAGAAGCTTCGCAGAAAGCACGTACCGATTGTAAAAGTCAAATGGGATGCTCGTAGAGGTCCTGAATATACGTGGGAAGTCGAAGCTACAATGAAAGAAAAGTACCCCTATTTATTTGAGTAAATCTCGGGTCGAGATTTATTTTAAGGGGGTGAGGATGTAACACCTCGAATTTTTGTGTCCAATGATGTGTTAACACGTGTCATTTGTTCACACGTGGCATCTATAATAAATAAAGGACTAATTTTGACAAACCTTGAAAGTATATAAATTCGAGGGTTATAAATGTCAACAAGGGTAAATATACTGTATAGTATCCCTAAATAATGCTTAAACCTTCAAACGAATAAGTTTTAGATCGTACAAAAACAAAACGCGAAAGAAAGTGAGAGATTACAAACTACAGGAGTTAACTGTGTCAACATGTTTAATAATACCTCTGAGTGACCCTTTAACGTTCCAAAGACTTTGTAACGGTATTATACACTCACTAAAATAATATATATGAATTTCGCGAAGTTTCGATATGAAACGAGAAAGTTACGATCGAATTCGTAGAAGAAGGGTTAAAAGCGTCAACAGTGAAGGTTAAGGCTTTCCAATATAATTAATAAATAAACCGGGGACTTAATAATGCGGGTAAATAACACAAGGCCCCTATCGGTAAATAACCGAGGGCTAAACCGCAAAGTTACCCCTTCAAAACCGAAAGGTCAGGTAAATCATTACGAAAGATTTCGTTATTAATGGCCAGATTCTGTAATCATAACAAAAGATTTAAAGTTTCTGAAATTATAACCTCTCGCGACCCGCGTGAAGGTTAGGGGTAAGTTGAGGCGGGCCGCGAGCCACCTCAATTACGCATCTGATTTATTAAACTCAGGCGACCCGCGTTAAAGTGCATGGGAACTCCCATGCGGGCCGCGTAAAGTGCCCAGATGCAGAATGTTGATGTTTTCTTGACTTTTGGAGCCTTGAACGATCAATAACCAACAAATGGGGCATGGGCACCCTATGCTCAACCCATAACACTTAGGGGACACCTACCATCATCTCTGGTCTGATTGTAAGTGTTGTAATGATCATGTTTGCTTGGCATTGGCTATAAATAGCATGCCTTAAGCTCATAACAATTCACACAACTCAAACTCACATCCTTGATCATTCTAAGTGCTCTCAAGTCCTCATCTCTGCTCCATAAGCAAGAACACAACCTCTGTAAGTGATCTAACCCTTTGTGGTTCCACATTTGCTTAGTATTTAGCTAAAAACCGAACCATCGTAAATACGGTTTGACATTTAAATAACTCAGTAATGGTTCAGTCTTATGACGAATCAAAAGTGGTTATGAGTTGGTATTTATGTGGGTAATAAACCTCTAAAATGGTTCCCCCTGATCACCACTCTAACTATGTCAAATGTCGAGTCAAACGTGCGGTTAAAAAGTCAACAGAAAGCTATTTTAGCGATTTATGCATAATCTGTAATGTATATGTTATGGAACCTGTTTTGACAATCATAAAACATGATAATAAGTATATAAACCTGTTTGCGCTCGTTTGAATCGATCATTTACTATATTGAACCGGTTCGGAACCAAATGTCACAAAAGTTTGACTTTTGCTTTGACTTCAGTTCTGACCCGTTTTAGTAAGGTATAAATATACCTTAGGACTCTCTTAGGACCAGGTCACATGTTGGTATAAACCTCAGTGGTCGGTTCATGAGTTATCCGAGTCTTTTGCGCAATTCCGTCATTCGCCTAAAAGTTGACCGTAACGGCCTTTTAAAATTAAAACGAGTATTTCGGACACGTGAACGGACCAAAACCTTGCTTATTAAATTATAAGCATGTCCTTAAAGTTTCACGTCAATCCGAGGTCTAGAATGAGAGTTATGCTAAAAAGCGCACTTTTAAGAAAGTTTTGTAATTAACGGCGCGATTAGCATAACGCCCATCTAACCCAAGTTTTCATCACCAAAACTTTTACCCACTGTGGTAAAATAATATTTTGGGAATTTTAAAGATTTTTAATAATTTTTACCATGCACATAACCTGCGGTTATGGCTACGGTTCGGTAAATACCGAATATGCCCTTTTTGGCCAAAACGGGAGTTCTACAAGGTCTTTTGACCCGATTCCAGTTGCCACTGGTTTTAAATAATAAATAAAGTATTTTAAGCTTTATAAGCTGTTCGGGAAACTCAGATTTCCTGTAGAACTCGAAAAGCCCTTTTAAAGTCTTTAAAATGACCGAAAAGCCCCTACGGAGCATAATATAAACTTAAACTCGTTACGGGCATTACGGAAGGTATCCTACTGATACCAAAATACTTTTAAGGCATATTGACTTAGGAAATAAGCGTAGGACACTTATGGTTAACCGTTTCGCCTATTCGCGCACACGGTACGGCTCATGGAACTAGTTTTCGTGCAATAGCCGATATGGGTCAAATTATATTATTTGAACCCCAAGATCCAGAGTATGAACTATAAACCCATATAAAACAAGTCACTGAACTTGTTGGGTCCAAATCATACTCCATTCTCGGTTTTCGTCTTTTCGTGCGAATTAACCATATCTATTTATCGGAATCAACCGGTTTAAGCTACGGCTGATATAAGGACCGTTAGGATTCTAAGAGGTTAATTAAAACCTTCGTTCCAGATTAGGAGCCCCAGTAAAAGCTATCGGTGACTTGATCTAAATTAAGGATTTATACTTGCAAAGGTAAATACTTTAACTTATTTCCCCTATATGGGCTTGGGTTACGGTATATTAATACCGCTTGATTGAGCATTATATAATTCCATCGCTTAGGTGGTTAATTGATTAAATATGATCGGCTCATTTAAACAGTTTTGTTGCTTATAAGCCTTTGGGGGGTTTAATGACCGTTGTCCCGGATATCCTTGGCATCATTTTACGAAATGGCCACGACCATCGACATCCCGGTGTAGGCGTACACCCGGTATAAAGTGTCGACATTAAAATTAAAAGACGTAGCCGTTGGTTTTTATACTACGGTTTTACGCAAACGTGGTGTGTCTATAAATCTTTAACCCGGCACGACCCGGGCTACTGAACGCATATGTCACACCCCAAATTTCCACGTGTCACCGGTGGGCCCGGTGGGGAGCATAGTGACGTAGTTGGCGTCATCATAGACAAACAACACAATATATATAAATGCACAGCGGAAGCAAAAGATAAATATATTACATTCCGAATATAAGTAATGTCAAAGTATTACAACGGAAGGTAAAGGATCCACAGGCGGATCAATAAAAGATAACTGTTCAATAGACTTTAGGCATCTAGGACTTGCAAGATTCCCTAGTGACGCCCCGAGCTCCCAGCCAATTACGCATAGTACCTGTCACTTAACCTTTTGGAAAAATACGTCAGTTTACACTGGTAAATACAATTAACTGACTCATTTTGGAAAAAGAGTTTGAAAAGTAATTTGAGTGCAAACGGCACAAAATATCTTGACACATTGATTAAAATGCACAGAGGCAAAATTAATCTTTATACTTGGGACAATTTTGTTAATAAAAATCTTGTATCCGATTTACATGGTTGTCCAACATTTAGGGCCGGTGATTATACAATACAAGCCGGACAAGATTAATCGACACACCACAAATATAATCTCACAAGAAGATAATCTCACGAGTGAGTATACGTTATACATATGCAACAGGAGGTGTTCTGCCTACACCTTGTGCTTACGTCGTGGCCATTCACTTTTTAAAATGAGCCAAGGATATCCAGGACACGGTCATTAACCCCCAATGTTATTTGTTATCAATCAACACAGATTAAAACGGGATTATGCAATTTAATCATCTCCGATTAAACAGTTTCTACACCCGACCAAGCGGTATTTTTATAATACCGTATCCCAAGCCCGCATAAGGGAAAATAAGTTAAAAGTATTTACCTGAGCTAGCTCCTGTCTTAAATAGCAAGAATAATAACTCAGCCGTATCCCTAAGTAAGCGTAGGTACAATTTACTGGAAAACTCTAGTCTGGAACGATGGTATAAATAACCAATTAGAATACTAACGGGTCTTTAATTAAGCCTAAGCTTAGACCGGTTAGTTTTAAGGAAATATACGGTTAAACGCACGATTAAGCGAAAGACCGGATGGAATGTGATTTAGACCCGACAAGCTTGAATACTTGTATAATATGGGTATACTAAATACATCCTAGATTTTGAGATAAAAATGATAACGTTTGACCCGTTTTGGTCAATTTACGCAAACTAGTTACGTAACCCGAACCGAACGCAAAAAGGGCGTTACGGGTAGCCAAATAAGTCAAATGCAAGTTCCCTGAGATAATTATGCCTTAAATATGACATAATATCAGTAAGTTATGTTCTATATTGCCCGGAATAATTTTAAACTCAATTTACACCTCATAAGGGCATTTTGGTCATTTAAAAGATTATAAAAGAGTCAAATTGGAAATCTGAGTTACGGGTCTGATTTATACAGTAAATATACTTCATTTAACATATTATAACAGTAGGGTATGACCCATATACCAAACTCATCATTTAAAATCAAACTATGCACCGTAGGGGTATTTTAGTAATTTCACAAGGGCTAAAAATGCCAAACTGGAAATCTGAGTTAAAACATTTATACTTACTGTTATTATATGAAAATATACTAATTACATCAGTAGGTATAAGTCTTATATGTTTAAAACGAGTATAACGCTTACTATGCGCTTAAAACGCTAAAAATGCGATTTAAGGGCGTTTTCGGGTTTTCAAAGAAAAGCTGAGATTTTTATATTTCCAGAATACTTAAAATACTTTATTCCACAAATAAAAACAGTAGGAAAAGGTTTCGGGTCAAAAGAATGTATACAACTCATTTTATGGCTTAAACGGTCAAAACCGACATAACCCGAAATAACTAAGCGATCTAAGATCCATTCAGCCAAAAATTAATTAAAAATCATCGAAAATCCCAAAATATTATAATACATCAGTGGGTAAAAAGTTTTATATCAAAACGTGGCCAGAAATGGGTTATATGCGAAAAGGGCCGTTTATGTAACTTTAAGATATAGTTTTACGCTAATGGCCATGACTCAAAATCTGGACCACCAACTGATCCGAAATTTTCGGTGCAAGTTTATATATTAGAAATAAAGATTTCTACTCTTTCACTTTTCCAAAAATCACGTTTTATCTCAAAAAGGGCAAAATAGTCAACTTTATGTATAAATCGGAAACATGCATTTGAATCGGCTAAGTATAGACTCAATCAAAAATTCCAGAAGGTTTTACCAAAATGAAAATGGTCAAAAATAATCTCCAATACAGATCTCAAACATGCATGTACGGATCCGAATCGATAGTCTACGAAATAGCCGTTTTATAAGACTTTCGGTTCCGATTCGAATTTATACTATAGATTGTCGAGTTGATGATGATAAAACACATTCTTATATGTATAATAAGTTATTTATGATGATCAAACAGATTGCATGTTATCTACATTACCATTTAAGCTTATTTTGCCAAAAACAACTTCTGTTGACTTTTTAGAACAAGTTTGACTCGACAATTAACACGCATATAGTGGGAATCAGAGAACACCCTTTTGAGGGTTTGTTTCCCACATAAATACCAACATATATCAGGTTTCAATTCGAGAAATGACTGAAAGAAATCCGTTTAATCAGAAAGTCAAAGCTTATGAACAAACAGTTTGACTTTTAGCAATAATCAAAGCAAGAACGGATTAGAGAACGAATTGGAAGCTTACAAAGGTCCTATAGGTGCTTAGTGAACACTAGGATGCTGCCTTGATGATCAGAAATGCTCCAGAAATGCTTGAGAGAGTTTTGCAAGATGAGAGTGTTCTTGATCACAAAAGGAAATGCCAAGAAATGGGGTTTTGATCTGATTTAAAGGTGGATTCAGAGGCTTGAGGATAGGTTACTATAGCCATAGGCATGCAAGGGTGTTTATTGGAGCTTTTGGAGGTGCCATGAGCTGTTATGCACTTCAAATTCGGACCAGAATTGCAATTTTCGCGAAATTTTGCTTCTGATAGTCTCACGCGGCCCGCCTAAGGATTCCCAGGCGGGTCGCCTGGGGTCTGCAGGCCCAGAAACTTTCAAACATTGGCAGATTTGGTCCCTGTCCTTACACGCGATGTTTCGGCTGCTTATTTTGACTCGTAAACCCCCAAACTTGGTTTTTAAGAACCTTAGGACATTTACCAACATGGTAATGTCCTCGGATAACTTTGCGCTCAACCGAAAAGCCATGAAATTCGACGTTGACGCTTTTAGTCCCTCAAGTACGGTTTTGGCCATAACTTTCTCATACGTTGACGAAACTTCACGAAATTTTTACCACATATTCTAGTGAGTATATTTTAGCATTATAAAGCTTCGGGTCTGCCAAAAGTTCACTCAGAGGTATAAATTCAACATGTTGACACTTTTGGCCCCTATAGTTTGCAATACTTCACTTATGTGCAATTTCCGCGTCGTATGAACCATGAACCATCCGTTTAAGGTTATAAACATTATGTAGGGTTATCATAGAGTCTATTTATCCATTATTGACACTTTGGACCCTTACGTTCCATAGTTTTCACTGTTTGTCACTTTTAGTCCCTCTAAAGTATGTTTTCACATACCGGAACCTTATGACACGTGTCAATACATTATTGGGCGAAATTTTTCGAGGTGTTACATTCTCACCCCCTTAAAAGAAATCTCGACCTCGAGATTTACTGAAATAAATGAGGATATTTCTCTTTCATCGTGGATTCCACTTCCCACGTGAATTCGGGTCCTCTACGGGCATCCCATTTGACCTTAACAATAGGCACGTGCTTCCTTCGAAGCTTCTTCACTTGTCGATCCTCAATCGACAAAGGTTTTTCCACAAACTTCAGACTCTCGTCTATGTGTATATCTGTATGCAGTATCACCAGTGATTCGTCAGCGAAACACTTCTTCAAATTACAGATGTGGGACTCATTACGAATAGCGCTAAGTTCTTCAGGCAAGTTTAACTTGTAAGCAACTGCCCCGACACGTTCGATTATCTCGAAAGGCCTATGTACCTCGGGCTTAGCTTGTCTTTCTTTCCCAAATCGCATCACACCTTTCCAAGGTGATACCTTAAGTAACACTTTTTCACCTACTTCGACGTGAAAATCTTTGCGCCATGGATCCGTATTCGATACGGGTTTATCATTATATCACAAGTCTTCCAACCGTTATGTGATAGTGCTTCTCGACTTATTGGCGAAACATATCCCTTAATCCTTAGGGTGTAATACATTGCGAGTTCCACCAAGCTCCTTAAATAAGCTTTTAGCTCATAAGTTATATGATCTATGATACATTCGATTCCTTCGAATGATTTTTATATAAAATCAGAGTTTAACTAGTCTGATACTTATTAATTTGGCACACCCTTCCAGAGTGATGTCTTTGATGAACCTTATTTCTTAACAAGGACTTAGGAGGGTTGCTATTTTCACAACTCTTTGATTTTTCTGCCAAAGCTGGCAATCTTACAGATGATCATGGATTTGCCTGATCTTATTCGTTGTTTCCAAGGCAACTATCAGACCGGATGATTGGACTTACCAATCTTCTATGTATCAATAGATAATTAACATCCCATCTAAGCAAGGTCCCCAAAGGAGTAGCCTTGATACTTATACATCACTGTTATAGAAATTCTTATCTTAATGTGAGATGGTTCTTCCAACCATTACTTAAAATTAATCTTAAGGAATAGTTAATTCTCTTAGTTAGTCGAACAATCGACGATCCTGGGCAGCTGATGGAAATTCTTAATTGTTGCCTAATTTGGGTTGTGGTATTCAATGCATCAGCAGAATGAACCTTCTTTCTTAATTAACAATACCGATTTCTTCAGGATATCGAGTTAGGCTATATGAATTCTTTATTTTAAAACTTACTTATTCGGGTTTCGATTCTTCCAATGATGGTACTAGCTACCTTGAAGGTTTCATAATAGAATAACCTGAAATGGGATATAGATCTTAACTCTACTTGCCTCTCAAGAGGTGAACATGGTAATTCTTATAAGGAAGCTAATTATGACACATAAAGATGTCAGAGATTTCCGTACTCTCAGGCTTTGGCTCATCTATCGTTGTCGGTGTCAGATAAATGACACATTCCTTTTACCTTTGCAAAGATGCCTAAGTATAGACACTTATAAGGGCATTTTTATATTGGATATCTTCTTTGAATACTACTAGTCGACTTTAGTACAATATGACTATTGGGATATCTTCGGGGATCCCATGCATTAAACCTCCATACTGATCAGGCATGGAAGCAATCTATGGGACACACTAGGATACGCAAATCCTCATATGGTACTCTTATCAAACATAGTTTGGCATTCGCAGGTGATATAAAACAATGAGAAAAATAATAAAATAAAATAAATAATATATATTGTCGTACTCTTTCTGGGGAAGAGTACTCCAGATTCTTATGAAAGGATTTTCTTCGAGGATGGGAGAGAGGTCATTAAGGATTCCATTGGTAATTTATACCTCATATTTAATATATAGAGTCCTTATGAAGAGTTTAAAAAAAATTTGATATACTTATAGTTTACGAAGGATTTACTGGTATCCGAACCAAAATAAAAACTCTTAGCATTTAAATTACGGATAAAATGACAAGGAATTGTACCTGATGTCATCATTTATGGGCCAGCTTAGGCATCTTTAAGCGCTTTCAATTTTTGGCTTTACTTCCTCCGCCGCATTTCCTTTGACATATTTAGGGCACGTAGTCTTGATGTGGCCTTTCTCATTACAGCCAAAACAAACTGCATTCTTCATGTCCTTACAGTCCAATGCTTTATGTCCCTTAGACTTGCAGATCCCACAAACCCTGGGCTGTGATTTGGATCTTAGTTTGAGCCTGCATTTCCCATAATGGCGCTTCTTGCAGGTCTTACATACTGGTTTCTTGTCAGACTTTTGTTTGTTCTTTTTCTTAGAACTCTGGGAGTTATCTACCTCCCTTTTCCTTTTTAGTTCATCCTTTGCATCCGAGGCATGAACGAGATCCTCCTTAAGAGCAAGGGAGTGTGGTCCTAGATAAAACTTGGACCGAGCAGCATGGGGCTCCTTTAACTTTTTCACAGCCTTCTTCACAGCTTTTCCAACGGCTGCGTCTATCATATTTTGAAGAACATCTTTGGAAATTCTAAGGTTTACAATTTCAGCATCATTAGCATGTGTCGCGTCATCAATGGCGCGATTGACTGTTATCTTACCCGAGTTTGCCATACTCGATATTGGTTCCTAATACCAACAAAACAATTTCTTAGTTGAAATCCAACAACTGCTATTTTTTTTTTCACTCTGATGGCCTTAATATATACTAACCATGGTGTCAATCACCTATACAGGCTATTATAGCACTAACATTCTTAATGAACGTTATTTAAAATATATTAATACTACTTAGCCTAGGTCGCAAAAGACCATCAATGGCATTAAAGGTTTGGACCTAGTCCATTACCTTTTTGACAGAGGATCAAAACGTCACATCTGTCTTTATTATATTAAAGAATTTAGGTAGCTTGAAAGCTTGCCATAGGAATATCAGAAAAGAGTGATTCCTATTTAGATATAAAATATCCATCTAAGGTTTGTTGAAGCATTTTTTTTAAAGTATCATCGGCCAGTTCCTTCTTCGTATAAAATGACCGAAGTCCTACTAAGACGGAGGCAACAGTTCTCAACAGTGATCGTTCATTATTGAATCACATGTGTCAGTATCAATTAAATTTCTGCATAAACTGCTTGATAAGGAAAAGTACCTGCTATATAGTTATCCTTCCTGGCATTCATCCGGAAGACTCATGCATTTGTTTTTCCTGGCCTCTCAGGCTTCTTTATAAGCTTTGGGCAGTTGGTTTTGATGTGCCCTTCCTCGTTACAGTTGTAGCATGTGGCGTTCTTTAACCCCTTGCAATCTAAGGTTTTGTGGCCTTTGGTCTTGCAAATTCCACACAATTTAGCGCGTGGGTCTATTGTACATCTTCCAAAATGTTGCTTTTTGCAGTTATTGCATTTGGGTCTGTTATCAGACTGACTCGAGTTCTTCCTAAACTCGGAATCTTTCCCACGCTCCGAGCTTCCCTTCTTCTTCTTGTTAGTTTGATGAGAGTTTTCTTCCTCTCTTTCTCTTCTTCTCTCGCCAGAAGCCTTAACAGACTTAATTCTGATTGCATCCAAGGTGAGAGATAAGGATAAGTCCACCGCGGACCTATATGTGGTTGGCCTAGATGCTTTAACATTTCCTTTTATCTCTGGTGCTAGGCCTCCAATGAAACGCGCTATGCGTTTAGGTTCAGGGGTGACTAAATAAGGAACTAGGCGGGACATAGTGTTGAAACTTGTCACATATGCCGGACAATTCAAATCTTCCATGACCAAGGTCAAGAAGTCTGATTCTATCTTTTCTACTTCATGCTGAGGGCAATAGTTTTCCTTGACTAAAGCAGCAAATTGACTCCAAGATAAGTTGTAGAGTAGAACTTTCCCCGTGGCTTGGAGCAATGATCTCCACCATGCCAACGCTTCTCCTTTAAATGATTGTGAAACAAATTTCACAACATCTTGCTCCGCACAACCGCTGATGTCAACAACGGCGTCCATCTCATCGAGCCATGTCATGCAATCGATGGCCCCATTTTCTCCTGTAAAGTCTCTGGGCTTGCAGGAGATAAAATATTTATATGAACAGGTCTTAACTGGTGCCTCTTGATGAACCACAACTTGTCTAGACGGAATACTCCTTTGATTTGACAAGTCATGATCATCGTCCTTCCTTGACTCATGCGTTTCAGGAAGGGGCTCACTACGAGCCATAGATAGAGTCTTGGAGTGGGTATCATTTGATTCATCATTTTGTCGATCAAGAGCTCGAGTAACAGCATAATCTATTATTGCCTGCAGTTCTGCTCCAGTTACACTAATTCTGGTAGTATCATTGCTCTCCTTCAAACGACTGTTAACTTCATCTAATCCAGCCATGTAGCTTGATTGCTACATAATTATTAACAATGATTTATTCAGAGATTATTATGGAATCATCATCTTTGACGATTTATCAACCATGGTAATATAAACCATATTGGTTAACTTGTTGGTTATGTTTAATTAGTATTTTCCATTATGATTTATCCTAGTTATAAAACATTAAGGATATTAAAGTGGCGCATAAGGCCTAGTCACAAGGACAGTTCTAAATTTTTTGTAAGCCATGATTTCAGAGAATTGAGGCATTTAAGGTTCGAATCACGTTCATTACCTTATATTGACAGGGAGTTGTAGACTTCAACTGTCTTTTGTCCTTTAGGACAATAGGCATAGCCCGTGGGCGTTCCCCTCTTGAGGGATGGTTATAATATGATCATCTTCTCAGATGCTATTTGTCGAGATCGTATGGATCCTACCGACTATTATGCTTGGACCTGGTCCAACACTTTTAGACAGGAGGTCAGAGACCACCACTGTCGTTGTCTTATCGGACAACAAGTTTAGCCCGGAGGCACTTCATCACTATCGGATGTTTATAATGTGATCATCTTATAGGATGACACAAGCCATGATTTCTAAATCACTAGGCTAGATAAGAAAATTGGAAGAATCCAATATAAGTTTGATTGTTGTGATTTATCGAATCACATTTGTCAGGAGTGCTAACACGTTCTTAGGTGTTAACAAGGATCTGAATCCCTTGGGTAGGTTTCACCATCTTGGCCGCGTAGGCTAGATTTCACCTTTAAGATTCTTTTCAAAAATGCCTACTGGCAGGGAAGGAAGGATATTTATTTTATTCAGGATTTTATCATAAATCCTAATTTATAAGTTAATAATAGCACAAATGGCCTAGTCACGTAGACAAGTTAATTTATAAGCCATGATCGTCTGGGATCGAGGCATTTAGTAATAGCACAAAAGGCTTAGTCACGCGGACAAGTTTAATTTATAAGCCATGATCGTCTGGGATCAAGGCATTTAGTAATAGCACAAAAGGCTTAGTCACGCGGACAAGTTTAATTTATAAGCCATGATCGTCTGGGATCAAGGCATTTAGTAATAGCACAAAAGGCTTAGTCACGCGGACAAGTTTAATTTATAAGCCATGATCGTCTGGGATCAAGGCATTTAGTAATAGCACAAAAGGCTTAGTCACGCGGACAAGTTTAATTTATAAGCCATGATCGTCTGGGATCAAGGCATTTAGTAATAGCACAAAAGGCTTAGTCACGCGGACAAGTTTAATTTATAAGCCATGATCGTCTGGGATCAAGGCATTTAGTAATAGCACAAAAGGCTTAGTCACGCGGACAAGTTTAATTTATAAGCCATGATCGTCTGGGATCAAGGCATTTAGGTGTGAATCCAAGTTCATTACCTTTTCTTGACAGGGAGTCATAGACCACCACCGCCTTCTGTCTTATATGACAATTAGTATGGCCCGTAGGCGCTACATCACTATTGGATGTTTAATAAGTTTGGCCCGTAGGCACTACATCACTAATGGATGTTTTAAATAAGTTTGGCCCGTAGGCATTAAAAGATAATTATGTCCTTATAAGGACTAATAAGGAAAACGATTTTCAGTAAAAGGAGTTTCTTCTTCATCTTATTTCTGAATGCTTTCTCCTTGGATGTTCGTTCCATTTTAGCCGCGGTACGAGACTCAGCATCTCGGGCTCCGGTGTGGAGAACTCCTATTACGGCTTCTTCGCTTGGCGACGTATCCAATATAAAAATAATCGGAAGCAGTAAATTCCACATTAGAATCGGGAGTATTCCTATGTTAAGTCTAGACTCAAGTATGTGCAATTGTGTCACTGAGATTAAACACATTAGGATAGTGTTTAATTCACTCAGCGTTGGCTCTGATACCAACCTGTCACACCCCAAATTTCCACGTGTCACCGGTGGGCCCGGTGGGGAGCATAGTGACGTAGTTGGCGTCATCATAGACAAACAACACAATATATATAAATGCACAGCGGAAGCAAAAGATAAATATATTACATTCCGAATATAAGTAATGTCAAAGTATTACAACGGAAGGTAAAGGATCCACAGGCGGATCAATAAAAGATAACTGTTCAATAGACTTTAGGCATCTAGGACTTGCAAGATTCCCTAGTGACGCCCCGAGCTCCCAGCCAATTACGCATAGTACCTGTCACTTAACCTTTTGGAAAAATACGTCAGTTTACACTGGTAAATACAATTAACTGACTCATTTTGGAAAAAGAGTTTGAAAAGTAATTTGAGTGCAAACGGCACAAAATATCTTGACACATTGATTAAAATGCACAGAGGCAAAATTAATCTTTATACTTGGGACAATTTTGTTAATAAAAATCTTGTATCCGATTTACATGGTTGTCCAACATTTAGGGCCGGTGATTATACAATACAAGCCGGACAAGATTAATCGACACACCACAAATATAATCTCACAAGAAGATAATCTCACGAGTGAGTATACGTTATACATATGCAACAGGAGGTGTTCTGCCTACACCTTGTGCTTACGTCGTGGCCATTCACTTTTTAAAATGAGCCAAGGATATCCAGGACACGGTCATTAACCCCCAATGTTATTTGTTATCAATCAACACAGATTAAAACGGGATTATGCAATTTAATCATCTCCGATTAAACAGTTTCTACACCCGACCAAGCGGTATTTTTATAATACCGTATCCCAAGCCCGCATAAGGGAAAATAAGTTAAAAGTATTTACCTGAGCTAGCTCCTGTCTTAAATAGCAAGAATAATAACTCAGCCGTATCCCTAAGTAAGCGTAGGTACAATTTACTGGAAAACTCTAGTCTGGAACGATGGTATAAATAACCAATTAGAATACTAACGGGTCTTTAATTAAGCCTAAGCTTAGACCGGTTAGTTTTAAGGAAATATACGGTTAAACGCACGATTAAGCGAAAGACCGGATGGAATGTGATTTAGACCCGACAAGCTTGAATACTTGTATAATATGGGTATACTAAATACATCCTAGATTTTGAGATAAAAATGATAACGTTTGACCCGTTTTGGTCAATTTACGCAAACTAGTTACGTAACCCGAACCGAACGCAAAAAGGGCGTTACGGGTAGCCAAATAAGTCAAATGCAAGTTCCCTGAGATAATTATGCCTTAAATATGACATAATATCAGTAAGTTATGTTCTATATTGCCCGGAATAATTTTAAACTCAATTTACACCTCATAAGGGCATTTTGGTCATTTAAAAGATTATAAAAGAGTCAAATTGGAAATCTGAGTTACGGGTCTGATTTATACAGTAAATATACTTCATTTAACATATTATAACAGTAGGGTATGACCCATATACCAAACTCATCATTTAAAATCAAACTATGCACCGTAGGGGTATTTTAGTAATTTCACAAGGGCTAAAAATGCCAAACTGGAAATCTGAGTTAAAACATTTATACTTACTGTTATTATATGAAAATATACTAATTACATCAGTAGGTATAAGTCTTATATGTTTAAAACGAGTATAACGCTTACTATGCGCTTAAAACGCTAAAAATGCGATTTAAGGGCGTTTTCGGGTTTTCAAAGAAAAGCTGAGATTTTTATATTTCCAGAATACTTAAAATACTTTATTCCACAAATAAAAACAGTAGGAAAAGGTTTCGGGTCAAAAGAATGTATACAACTCATTTTATGGCTTAAACGGTCAAAACCGACATAACCCGAAATAACTAAGCGATCTAAGATCCATTCAGCCAAAAATTAATTAAAAATCATCGAAAATCCCAAAATATTATAATACATCAGTGGGTAAAAAGTTTTATATCAAAACGTGGCCAGAAATGGGTTATATGCGAAAAGGGCCGTTTATGTAACTTTAAGATATAGTTTTACGCTAATGGCCATGACTCAAAATCTGGACCACCAACTGATCCGAAATTTTCGGTGCAAGTTTATATATTAGAAATAAAGATTTCTACTCTTTCACTTTTCCAAAAATCACGTTTTATCTCAAAAAGGGCAAAATAGTCAACTTTATGTATAAATCGGAAACATGCATTTGAATCGGCTAAGTATAGACTCAATCAAAAATTCCAGAAGGTTTTACCAAAATGAAAATGGTCAAAAATAATCTCCAATACAGATCTCAAACATGCATGTACGGATCCGAATCGATAGTCTACGAAATAGCCGTTTTATAAGACTTTCGGTTCCGATTCGAATTTATACTATAGATTGTCGAGTTGATGATGATAAAACACATTCTTATATGTATAATAAGTTATTTATGATGATCAAACAGATTGCATGTTATCTACATTACCATTTAAGCTTATTTTGCCAAAAACAACTTCTGTTGACTTTTTAGAACAAGTTTGACTCGACAATTAACACGCATATAGTGGGAATCAGAGAACACCCTTTTGAGGGTTTGTTTCCCACATAAATACCAACATATATCAGGTTTCAATTCGAGAAATGACTGAAAGAAATCCGTTTAATCAGAAAGTCAAAGCTTATGAACAAACAGTTTGACTTTTAGCAATAATCAAAGCAAGAACGGATTAGAGAACGAATTGGAAGCTTACAAAGGTCCTATAGGTGCTTAGTGAACACTAGGATGCTGCCTTGATGATCAGAAATGCTCCAGAAATGCTTGAGAGAGTTTTGCAAGATGAGAGTGTTCTTGATCACAAAAGGAAATGCCAAGAAATGGGGTTTTGATCTGATTTAAAGGTGGATTCAGAGGCTTGAGGATAGGTTACTATAGCCATAGGCATGCAAGGGTGTTTATTGGAGCTTTTGGAGGTGCCATGAGCTGTTATGCACTTCAAATTCGGACCAGAATTGCAATTTTCGCGAAATTTTGCTTCTGATAGTCTCACGCGGCCCGCCTAAGGATTCCCAGGCGGGTCGCCTGGGGTCTGCAGGCCCAGAAACTTTCAAACATTGGCAGATTTGGTCCCTGTCCTTACACGCGATGTTTCGGCTGCTTATTTTGACTCGTAAACCCCCAAACTTGGTTTTTAAGAACCTTAGGACATTTACCAACATGGTAATGTCCTCGGATAACTTTGCGCTCAACCGAAAAGCCATGAAATTCGACGTTGACGCTTTTAGTCCCTCAAGTACGGTTTTGGCCATAACTTTCTCATACGTTGACGAAACTTCACGAAATTTTTACCACATATTCTAGTGAGTATATTTTAGCATTATAAAGCTTCGGGTCTGCCAAAAGTTCACTCAGAGGTATAAATTCAACATGTTGACACTTTTGGCCCCTATAGTTTGCAATACTTCACTTATGTGCAATTTCCGCGTCGTATGAACCATGAACCATCCGTTTAAGGTTATAAACATTATGTAGGGTTATCATAGAGTCTATTTATCCATTATTGACACTTTGGACCCTTACGTTCCATAGTTTTCACTGTTTGTCACTTTTAGTCCCTCTAAAGTATGTTTTCACATACCGGAACCTTATGACACGTGTCAATACATTATTGGGCGAAATTTTTCGAGGTGTTACAGCATAAAAGAACATGTAAAACGTTCACAAGATCATTATGAATTTTCCCAAGTTATAAAAGAGTTTGTGCCTTGTGCATTCAAATCAATTTTAATAAACATTTTCAAATGTGTCAGTTGAATGTATTTACCAGTGTAAACTGACGTATTTTCCCCAAAAAGATTAAGTGCAGGTACCTAAACGTAAATTGGCTGGTATTAGCTCCCTAGCGTCGGGATAAGTCTCGCAAGCTTGATTGCAGTATCTGATAGAACAATACTTTATGTTTATTTACGATCCACTGTGGATATATCCAACCCCTGTAATACATTTTGATATTACAATCAGAGGTTGAAATTATATATTTATCTTATGCTTCCGCTGTGCATTATATAATTGTGTGGTTTGACTATATTGTTGCCAACATCGTCACGGTAATCCCCCACCGGGCCCACCGGTGAGACACGTGGAAATCGGGGTGTGACAAAACTCCTAAAAAATACCATAAATCTGGGTTTTGAACTCATTATTGTTCATCTAACCACCACTCTCCACAACAAACCATTCTCTTCATCATCGGAATACCGGACTTGATATAACCACCATCATCATCTCCGACCATCTTCGTCAATGTCCGTCTTCATAAACACCATCCACCACCACTTCACCGTTCCACACCACCTTCACCGTCACACAGCGACTTCGGTCACTTCCATTTCCACCATCAACCTCCGCCGTTAATCCAGCACATCACCATCGTCACCCAACCTCCACAACCGTCCCCGCTACTGCGACTCGTTGACGGTGATACTCCGGCCGTCGAGGCTCTGGCCGTTCATTGTATCAGAACTCTCAACCTCGAGAGTTATAGTCTTTTCGGTTTAAAGTTTTTACAAAGATCCGCATCTTGAAAGATAACTAAAAGCAAATTATAGTTTGTGTTGATTGAATCGAAGAGAGAGAGAGGGGAGAAGAAGGTTTGTTGCAACTTCCTGTTGATGTGTGTTTTTAGGAGATGGTATTAGATTGTTGTTGCAGTGTTTTCTAAAGGGTTGAAGAAGGGTTAAGGTTTTACTTAAATGGTCCTTTATGTTATAAATTTACACAATCAGTCCTTATTTACAAACTGACTTAACTGGGTTATGATTTTTGGACTGAAATGACACCTTTCCAGAACGTGGGGGAGGAAAATGGCGCATTTTTGAAAAATGGACTGAAATGGCCAAAGTGACCAAACCACAGGGACGAAAATGACAGTTAACTCAAAGATATAACATAACGTATATAACATAACATACATGAAAAAAAAAGTCACAACCATATCCGCTGTAGAAATACTCAAAATCTAATTACTAACTATAAGGCTAAGAGTAATAATGGGGGCGTGGAGGGCATGCCACCTCACGACATGCCCCCAACACCACTATACTATCACTAAAGGCAGGCGGCATTCACCTTTCGCCAACAGAGTAACGCGCCCGTAAGGAGTGTGGGAGATGGTGTCCCCCAATTAACCAATCACACATTTTTATTTTATCCTTTAATTTAATTTTTAGCTAAAATCACTACACTCTTGACCCTTGTGAAAGGGTAGTTTAGTTAAAGATTCACAGCCTACGTGACAATGGCGTGCCACTGTAACAAACTCTTTTACTTAGAGCATCCACAATAGGATGTATGTTGATGTTTTTAAAGAGAGAGAAAGATGAGGTGGATGAGAGAGGGTGTGAGGTGGAGGAGAGAATGTGTGGTGGTATATGTAGGGAAAAACATTTATTTGAGGAGAGAGAAATGTGTTGTGAGAGGGAAGGAGGAAAGAGGAGAGAGAAGAGAGAGTGTTGTTTTTGGATGATAATATAGGGCAAGAGAGAGAATGTGTGTGATTGATGGGGCAATGCCACATTGGCATAATAAAAACATCAAAAAACACCCCTTAAACCATGCGTAGTGGGTAATATTCACCCTTGGGCGTTTTGCGTCATGTGGCAGCCCAGTCAGCAATTGGGCATTATGGGGCGTTTTCTAAAATGGGTGTAGTTGGGATGTGGGGATTGTGGGGCATTATGTTTTGTAATAAAATAAAATAAAAAAAACATTTCAAAATTCTTATTGGCCACCAAATGGAAGCTCAAATGTGATTAGCCAAGAAATCCCCCCTTTGGCGTGATTTATAAAACGCCTCAACAAAAAAGTCGCCAATCACGCCCATGCGTAGTGGGAGAGGGGCGATATTGGGCTTGATCTTGGAAAAAATCCGCCAAACACGCCCATGACTACGGGTGGTCTTATTAGGGATGCTCTTAGGCTAGAGGGTATGGTGTCTATCCTCCCTTGGAGGATGATCCGCCACGTAGGCGTCATATCATAGTCCTCCAAGGGTTGGTCCATCCTACAAAACTAGTGGAAATGGGAGGATGGTCATAGATGATCCTACCCTACCACTTTTATATTTTTTATTTTTTTAATCTTCTACTTTTTTTAGCATTTAACAAATAAATTAACAAAATATTTTCATTAATATTAAAAACCATTACATAAACTTAAAAAAGAAAACATAAACTTAAAAAAAAACATAAACTTAAAAAAAACATAGACTTAAATAATTTGAAGCTTCTTCATGATGTCGGTTTGTAGTTTTTTCAAAATCGAACGTTTCGGCTCGGGATAATCATCGACATCCATCGTTATTATTTCCCACTCCTTGAGCCGAATCTTTTCATCGGACAATCGTATTTTTTCATTGGACAATCGGACCTTTTCGCGTAACTTTTCTTCCGCCACACGAGACTTTTCTTCGACGGTCCGCTCCTTCGCCTTCGCCTTTTGGACCGAGACGTCCGTGTACGTTTTAAATTGTGCCATAAACTCGTCCATCTTCGGGTCCACCTTTTCCTTTTCTTTCCCCTTCGCCCGCTCCTACTTTGATTTGTCCCGGCCCGTGGGACGCTCCGCTTCATGTACGGCGTATTCTTCTTCGTCGAAGTCGGCGTCATCGTTTAAGTTTATGTGACACCTCGCGTCCGATCCACCGGCGCTAAAACTACCCGATTCCGATGTCCTTTTCCGCTTCGCCATCTCCACCTCGTTGGGAATCGGCGCCCATTTTTGGTGCGTTCGCAAAACTTCCCATGCCCGAACGTGTGCGAAGTTGATATTACCACTGTTCGCCTTGTACATCTCCAACGCCTTTTTAAACACATCTTCGTCGCTCATGCCGCTACAATGCCCACTTAAATATATTTTATTATATTCATCGCAAAACTTATTGACGAACTCGTTCATTTTTCGCCACTTTGATGACACCGAGTCGATATCTCGATACGGGCCTTGGTCCATTAGCTCAAGGAACTTCGTCAAAACCGCCTTCCAAAACCCGTCACCCGTTTGATTATTACCTATAAAATATGTTACAAAAAATAAAAAACTAATTCTAAAAAATATAAACTTAAAGAAAAAAGTTAGTTTTACCAACCTTTTGTCGGGTGTGTAGACGTGCCTGTAAGCCTTAGCTAAGGCTTCTTCTTCGATTGGCGTCCACGGTTTCGCCTTTGGTTTGGACGGTTGCTCACCCACCACTTGCTTGCCTTTTCTTCGTTTGCCTTTTTCTTTTTGCGGTTGGGTTTCGGGAACAACTTCCACTTCCTCGTCGGGTTCGGATTGTTGAACGGGTTGCGTCGGGATCGGTTGGGGTTGAACGGGTTGCATCGGGTTCGGTTGGAGATTAAAACCACCCCGCATCATCAATTGTACTGAAGGGCTTGATTTTGAGAGAATTGGTTCGGTGAGTGTTGGAATGCGGCAAAGGTGTTTGACGAATATTGAGAGAATTGGTTCGGTTCGATCGTCGGATAATATCCCGGAACCGAGAAAACATTCGGTTGGGTCGGATTGTTGGGATTGTTCGGGTTGTTGGGGACGTTCGGGTTGTTGAAGGGATCCATGGTAGAATATAAGTTTATAAAAGTGGAAGATGTTTATAAAAAATAAAGGGAGAGAGATGAGAAAAAGGGGTTAAAATGGTGAATGGAGGTGAAAATAGGTTTGAAATTTATATATTTTGGGGGAAATGACCGTTGCATTTTGAATTAAACTAGTATTAAGCACTCTCGCGTTGCGGTGGGGGCGAACACCAACGTCACACTACTATCAGCAACAACCAACACTGAAGTTGCAGCGTGTTAATGCGAAAAAATTAAATCGAAATGTAAAACATAGAAAAAATAACTAAGTCGATCTAGGACTCGAGCATTACGATGAACCTGTGAAACGGAAAAAACAGACGACGTAGAAACATTTAACCATACACGCACGTTGCGCCGTGTTAACTCGCAAGATTATTTATAGTTTTTAAATGACATAACAATTTGTCTTTAGTCGTACAAGCCACTAAGCATCATGTTACAAATAACAATGCCAACAATTCTTGCAAATTAATATATATAATTATAGTTTTTAAATGACATAACAATTTGTCTTTAGTGGTACAAGCCACTAAGCATCATGTTACAAATAACAATGCCAACAATTCTTGCAAATTAATATATATATATATATATATATATATATATATACAGAAAAAGTATATCGTACATTACGGCTTAACGTACTTCACGTACAACAACGTGCGTGATTTGTTCTATAACATGCGTGATTAATGTTTTCAATATGCGTGATTATTGTGTTTCAACATGCGTGATTTTGGATTTTTGAGTTATAACGTGCGTGATTTTAAAATGAACGTGCGTAATTACTTGTCGTACGTGATGTACGTTAAGCCGTAATGTACGTTAACCTTCCTCTATATATATATATATATATAATTTGGTAAATTATTATTTTTTATTTAACGGTAACAATTCAAGGGGGGCCCACCATTGGAGGATCGTCTAAAACGCCAAGAGCTAGGCGGAGAGGATTGAGGGGGGGGGGCAGGATGGTGTGCTGGCGGCGCCAGTCCTCGACGGCATGGGGGACGGACCCCATACCCACTATCCTTAAAACCACTACATTTAGTCGAATATAAGTAGTTAAAGTCGTGAGTCACACTCAAGGGGCAAGTTAAAAATTATTCACACTTAGGCTATGGGGTGTGGGGGTCATGGATTGAAACATTATTTCCACATAAGACCATTAATTAAATGGTATACCACCCCCCTCCTTGATTGATGGTGGTTCCCATGGATTAAACCACGATTGCCACGACCCTCCCATTTGAAAATTTTAAGACAAAAATAAATTAAAAAATAAAGGGGGTAGTGGTTTGGGTCATGACCACACCCTTAGGGTAGTGGTTTTAAATGATAAATTAAAGATAAATAATATGGTGCCTATGTAAAGGATCATGGTGGTCATAAGGGTCATGACCACACCCTATAGCCTTAAACACTATAATAACATCAGGCATGTTTTATGAATGAATTGCACCTTGCATTTGTTTGAGGAATGAGGAGGTAAAGCATGCATACTCCTAATTAACCCTATTGAACCAAAAATATTTTATAACATATTATTATTAAGCTTTAACCAAAAAACAAAAATAAAATAAACATCTAATCTGGCCATTATTGTAATAATGGATCGACATACATTTGGTCTCGTTATAAATGACTAAACATAATTTACACATCAAGAAAAGCCAAGTCTTTCTCAAAGTAATATTCTTTGCCCACTATCCTATATTTACAAAAGCACTAATTTCGAACCATAGATGTCATTTTACAAACAAACTTAAACCAAGGCCACATTCTTTAACGTCCAATTATTTCAATATAGTAATTAATCATATAAAGAACAGAGAAAAAAGAAAATAAATATCTTAATATAAGTTTACTAGGATATATAACCAATTTTAAATAGATAAGTATGTGAGCAATATAAACATAAACATATGTTTATATTTTTTAGTTATAAATCATAAAACATTTATGTAACTACATAACAATTTTACTCTCTCTCTCTCTCTCTCTCTCTCTCTCTCTCTCTCTCTCTCTCTCTCTCCCCTATTAATTCGGATACGTGTTACGCAATAGTAGTTATACATTTATCATGATTTCTACTTAAAATTAGTTATGGAAAACCCTTTAATTGAAATCTTAAGCAGTTTATAATGTAAACCAAAAAGAAATAAAAACAAGAAGTAAAAATACTTTTCCGTCATTTCATAGAGTTGGTAAGCAAGAATAAATTTGGACTTTAATATGTGATATTATTACTCGATTAAGATGGCATCACGGACCATGTAGTCATACTTTCACGAATCACTACACACGAACGACATAAATTGATTATGATATTATCTTTTAAAATTTGTTTTTGTTCTAAGTTATGTCTAATCTCGTATTTTATTATCAAAGTAAAGAACCAGTTCGATGGCTCTATTATTTCTGTGGTCCCGACTAATTGGTAAGGGGTGTTTTTTTTAATTGTAATATAAAGAACCTCTCAAATTTTATTACAAGACTAGAGAATTGAAATTAACAATCTTTGACTAAATAATGTTATTAGTGACGAAGCTAGTTAATTAATTTAGGGTATCCATTTTTTTTAACGTTCAATCATACCATAATAAAAAACAATAATAAATAAAGTAAAACAAATACCTAATATATTTCTTCTCTTCTTATTTTCATAGCTTGAAATCGTTCCATTACATCGTCGTCTTTTACCTTATCAAAAGTTTCTTTTTCGACCACACAAACTGAAGCATTTGTCCTTAAAAGTTTCTCAACACCGGTCAACGGAGCAGCCGCAGGGACGTCGAGTAGCAGCATGGACGCTGGGACGATCACAATTCGCTGTGACGTTCTGTTTCCAACTTTGCCGCCCATACACAAAAGGATATTTTATTGTTTTGGGGCTTGGGCTAAGTTTACCAATTGGGCATCTTTTAATTATATTATTCCTAATTTGGGTTAACTCTGTCATGTTGGCTTAATTATCATACGAGTTTGGTGTTGTAAAAGGTTTTGGCTTATAAAAAACGGAATTTTAATAAATTAAGGTATCCTAATTTTAGGGGTATCCCGTATTTGTTTAGGAGTATCCTTTATATAAAACCGAGAAAAATATATATAATTTACACTACGAAGACGGGGTTGAGCCCTACTTCGTTCTACTCCTCCTTACACTATACGTACGCAAACCAATTTGTCGCTTTTTGTAGCTTTTTTGTCACAGAACTAAGACCCTTTCTTGTTCGTCGGAATTTCGTAGGAAAAGTGTCGGCATATTCGTTCGTAGGAAATGCGTAGGAAATTTTGGTAGAAATAGTAACAGTTTTCTAGTAGTGCACGCCCCAATAATGTATATAGTATACGTTTTGGCATATAAAAGCACATTGTCATGGATAATATCACATCATTTGTGTTATTGTTTGTATGGTAATTTATACACTTCATCGTTATATTAGTAGTATGACAAATATGTGGTAGTGTGCTCAACCCACAACGTCTTCCTTTTATTTTGTGCTTGAAGTGATACTGGATAACTAACTGATCATAATGATTAATGATAGAAGGACAGGGCCGGCTCTATAGGCTTTGCATTCTAGACATAGACCTAGGGCCATCAAAAAATAAGGGCCTTCAAGTTTAAGGAAAGTTTTTTATATAGTATATGTATTAGGCCTAAATAAATACGTTTATTTTAAAACTAAACTGGTTTTTCATTGAAAGAACCCCAAATAAATATTGTTTAGCAAAAAAGACCAAGTTTCAAAAACCATTTCGCCTTGATTTCCAACTATTACAACACAACAAACATCGACCTAATCATCAATATTTAGCGGCCTAAAGCCCCTAAATACAGCCGTAATCATCATCGTTCTCACTTCCCATCGCAACCTACTTTCAATTTCTAGGTTTTCGGCTATCATAAGACGAAAGTTAGGATTGGAGGAGACCCATGGCGTCGTGATTAGACGAGAGTTTATCAGTGAAATTAGGGCCCCCTCTTCATAGTTCGCTTAGGGTCTCCAAAAACGTAGGAACAGCCCTGTAGAAGGCATATATATGAATTCATTCTGGGATTTACTATTATTTGTAGATGATTCTGGGATTACTATTATTTGTAGATCGTTGTGCGTGTATGCGCACCCTGTCAAAGTTAGTTGTACAATATTATGGCTTATTTACACCATTGTTATGGTATAGTTTTCTGTGTGCTCTATTGGTATTTTCGTAGGGATACAATTATATGTTCACTCACTTATTTGGAATATTCTCTCTTTTACTATGTGCTTGGGTTAACACTTAATCATTGATCATAATCATTAAGCATAGGAGGCACAAGAATAATAACTAGGATTTAGTATTATTAGTGGATGGTTGTGTATGTCCACACCCGTCACACATTAGTCGTACATTATGATTCGCAAGCATGTGTACAGTGTACACTGTAAATAAGCTTTAGATTAGGTTATTATTAACTTTGAATATTGGGGCTTTAGCTTTTGGACATTCGTAACAATTTGGATTTTCATTTACATTCAACTGGTTTAATTGAGTCATCATTAGCGGTTAATCATTTTTGTGTGATGTTTCACTAAGTATTTCTATATGGGGCGTTACAATTAGTATCCAAATTCGTACTATTGATGTCAAAGGAAATCTATTATGAACACACTATGTCCCAATAAATGTCTAAGTGGTAAATCCCAATAAGCATAACATAAGGATCAGGTGATAACAAGTCCAAGACACTATAATCTATCACTTACACAATTAGGTTAAGGATCATGTATAGTGGCTGTAACACCTCAACCCCGCTAAGGATAACGTGTCACTCTTATAGATACCAAAACCAATCCATAACACTAAAACAAAATGAAAATTGATAACTAAGTTAAAACTACAAGTCTAATAGTAAGGGATAAGGTTTGTGGTAAATGGGATAAGATGACAAACATGAGGGGCTAAATATAGCAAATTGAATTAAAGTTTTATAAAAACCAAGAACTCTAGTAAGTGTATGTGTATATGTCGTTTGTAGAGAAAGAGGGGAAGATAGGAGGTGTAAACCTCTCATGATCAAGGAAGAAATTTAACAAATTGAAGGATGTTGAATGGATGATCAAATTCATGGATCTATATCTAGCATCATCCAGCCCTAACCAACGTGTGGTAAGTTGTAGTCTTATTTGGTGATCTTGCAAGAAATGGGTTATGATCAAATCCGTGAATTAATATGAAATTAAGCATGATTGTGTATTAGAATCAAGTAATTTAATGTCTAATATGAAAACCCACTAGCTTGCTCAAATCTTAATGTAGTCTGATGTATTTGATGAACTCTTGTTAGATAGATCGAGTATGGTATATAATTTATTTAATGTTTGGTTTTATTTGATGAATAAAACAAGTAGTAGGAGGATAAGCATATAATACTTGTACCTTATGCTTAGATAGTGGTATGTACACCAAGTACTTGATAAAATGTCTAGGTGTGATTAATAGATGTAATCGTATGCAAATGATGGATGAAAATGTATAAAATGTGGATGTAATGTATTTGATGGTAATTAAACATGAGAAATATATTTTAGATGGAATACATGTAGGATATTTGGTTGATTGTATGATTTGGAAAAGTATGCGTTAAAAGGTTGTACTCTATGTTTGAATGGTATGATGCATACTATGTGTTGATTAATTGATGGTTAGATGAAATCAAAAAGTGACTTGGTGTTAATTGTGAATAATGTGAATGTATTAGGGAGGAACAAATGTTGAAATGATGATTTGGGTTAGCTAATCATGGGTTATGGTGCTACTTGTAGGATTATGAAAATACTAGTATAGATGGAAGTTGATTTTGCATGGGTGTGCTTGTAATCAAGGTCATGTGGTGGTATCTGTCGTAAAACATAAGTATAAAATGTATATGGTGACATTAGTATGGCCTACCATAAAATGTATATGGTGACATTAGTATGGTCTACCATATATCAATATGGACAGATGTTCCTAAATTTGGAAGTTGTATGTTTGACAATTGACTTTCTGAAAAGTCAACGAGTATGAGAATTGCATGATTAGAATTCCTAATATGATTGTAAGATTAGGAATATCGTGTGATGCATGATGCGTCATTATATGTTATACTTGAGAATATATTAAATTGTGTGAATTTGGAATGATGCATTGTTGACTTATGCCTTGTGCTTGTTATAATTGACTAATGAAAGTCAAATGTGAGATATGAATAGACTAATGAAATTCAAATGTGTGATATAATTTGATATGTACAATCATGTATTCTAACAAGAATGTGAATGTCATGACATGTATGGATCGGCATCATGTCAAGGTGACTCAATCAAAGGAGGCTAACAGGTCAAGAGGAAGCAAGGAATCAAGTATGATTATGGAAGCTCGACGTAAGTGATTCCCGAACTCACTTCTTATAGTATAGATGAAGTATGATATGCTTGAATATAGGGAATCATGTAAGAAGGTATAGGTAATGGTAATTACCAAGGTTAGTATTGTTGTAGCGAGTCGTATGTAATTATCTATGTTTGAAACTACATGGTAGAATTAAATGGGTCAAAATCTAGAAAGTAAGATAATAAGCATAGGTTTTGGTTATAAGAGCATGGGATTAGTGTTGGGATTATTTGGGGTCTTGGAACGTAATGCCTCGTATTTTCGTATTCCTATTTTTAGAAAGTTCGTATTCGCATTCTACTTTTAGAAACCTTACATTCATATTTTAATTCCAATATCACGATTCGAGGCATTAATCTTAATGGAATTCATGTTTTATACATATCATGTTAATATCCACACTTGTTCGTTATCTAAACAATCATCCAGTACATGGTTAAAAGCGAAACCAATACCTGACATGCTTAGAAATATTAATCATACATGCATCATACTCGTACAATACCTTGATACACTTTAAATACCTAAAAACGGGCTAAAATACAAGGAACACGACATAAAATAACATAATTACAAGTTCAGGGGCCAAATTGCAAAAATTAAACTTGCAAATGAACTCCTCGCGGGGCACGAACCACTAAGCTTTCTCCGCCGCGGGTGGCGAGAGGGCTTGATCCGTATAAAGTTGTTTCCAGCTCTTGCATTGGCCAACTTTCCCACCTTCTTCTTCACCCAATCACCTTATAACTTCATTTAAACCCAAACTGTAATCCACCATTATAAAACCAAGCCTTCCACACCTCCATTTCACTTTTCCAATTCTCTAAACACTCTTTTAACACTCTCAAATTACTGAAATTATCAAGAGAAGGCAGAATTCTTCTAAGTTCCAAAGTGAGCTTCTATCTCACTTTTCTTCAAGTTTCTTCACTTCTTCTTCTTCTTGAAAGCTTGGAACACCTCTAGGAGTGTTTCCACAAGTTTACCATGGTAAACTAAGGTGGAACATCACCATTTTGAGGCCAAACTTTCTATTTTGTAGAAGCTTTTACTTAAACTTCTATAAACATGTTTAAACTTGCACAATCTTGCACGTACCTTGCTTCTAACCAAACCTATGGTTATGGAGCTTGTGTATGGTTGATTTCCATAAGTTTAGAGGTGCAAACACCCTCTAAACTTTTTGTTTTAACAAGGTTCCAAGCAACCTTCAAGTGTTGAGACCATCCAAGCTCACAATCTCCCATATGTTGAGACTTATGTTTTGGTGAAAGTGTGAACCATGGAAGATTTGGCTCTCCAATCTTGTTCTACTACCTCAATTGATGATTTGTTATCTCCATACCACCAAGTCTCAAACAATTTCCAACAAAGGGACAAGGCTACATCACGTCCCCAAACACTTTCCATGTTTAGGATGCACGCATCTAGCTAGCTCACTTGGTTGTTTATAGATTTAGTAGGATTACATTCTTATTATTTTCTAATTCATGGCCAACCTAAATCATCAACAAAGTTGATGATTTTGTGCTTTGATGAATCATATAATGAGGTTAAATGGATAGAATTCCTCATACCTCCTTGCAGGACCATTCTTATGATACTTTAATTTAATTCACAACACATTAACTTGTAATTTCCGAATCCGATCCGTTAAAAAAACCACAACTTCATTTCCCTCTTAGGGTAACTTCGGTGCTCCATAAACTCAAGACTCATCCAACTTACTTTCGTTGAATCTCTACGCAAACCGCGAGTATACATAACCCCCTTTCTGTTTTTACACTTTTGGATGCAATATATACATATCATATTAAAACTCACACGGACACACATATACGCAAATACTTTATTCATGCAATCGAATCCAATATACATGCTTTATACGTCTATACTCTAGAAATGCATGCATGCTAGAAAGCCATTCTTGCATAATACTTTGTCATTAACTTCGTACAAGCCTCCCTTAACATGTATAGCGCTATAGGAGTAGCACACCACCCGTTTTCTTTCGATCATGTTAACTTTATACATACAAAACGGTCTTGTCACTACGACGACAAGATTACGCTAGTGGAATCTTTGGGTTGACATGTATGTGATGCATGCTAGTTCATGTTATGTTATACCTTAGTATACGTTATTGCCAATGGGATTTTGTCAAAAACATTTATACTTATGCTAGTAGCCAAACTTGTATGCTCACCAATGCTTTATGTGTTGACATGTTACTTTAATATATATTGCAGGATTGTGATCACGAAGCGATGAAAATAATCTAGTAGGAAGGACTAGAAACGCATCAAAATTTAATTCATGTTTAGTACTTTAGTCGTTATGTTACATTGTTGTACTTTTGTTTCCAAATCATGTACTTGAACCGTTAGCAATGAAATGAAAGTTTACTTTTTAAATACTTGTCACAATTAGTGGTTGTGATATCTCTTACAATCTCGTTTTCGTCTCACACTGGTGTTTCCGCCATCGGTTGAGGTGTGACATGGAATAACGTTGTAACGCTTCGCTTTTTGTAACTTTCCTTATTTAGAAAGTTTGTCTTGTATTCTATTTATGGAAACTTATATTCTCTTGTAATCGTATTTCGTTTCCAATCATTGTAATCTGAGGCTTTGATCATAATAAAATTTGATCATTTTATATGAATTATACTTTGATTATACGTACTTGTTCTACATTCAATTTATATACATGCTTGATACATATTCATCTTTCACACAAACTCGTACTTATTTTACATACAAACTATCGCAAATACATGTTTTAAATACTCTTATACGTGCAATATACTTAATCATAATTTACAATACTCAACTTATGCCTTATACATGTTTCGTACTCAATTATATGATAAATACGCAAGTTATAACCTAAAATACATCAAATACCAAACTTTAGGGGCTTAATTGTAAAAACTTGAAACTTCCCCAGATGGCACGCTCTGCGACACTCGGCATAGACCCTCTCTTCTTCCGCTTACCTCCTGAGGTACCGATCCGCAGCTAGATGTTTCTTGGCTGCGGGTTCGTCCATTTTCTCACCCACTTTTCACTCTCAATCACTTCTAACCTTCATTAAACATCAAACCTAACCCATCCACTATATAAACAACCTCTCTAACCCTCATTTGCACTTTCCAAACACTTCTAAATCATCAAATCACTCTCAAATTCTCTGGAAATTCAAGTTCAAGACAGATTTCTTTCAAGTGCAAAGTGAGTTCAAACTCACTTTTCTTCAACTTTTCTTCACCATTTCTTCTTCTACAAAGCTTGGAACACCTCTAGAAATGTTTCCACATGTTTACCATGGAAAACTAAGGTGGAACAACACCATTTTGAGGTCCAAACTTTCTGTTTTGGAAGATCTATGGTTAACTTTTTATAAACTCAACTTTTCTTCAAGAATCTTAAGCCTAACAGCTTCCTAAACCCATCGGTTATGGAACTTGTTAGAGCTTGATTCCTACAAGTTTAGAGGTGCAAATACCCTCTTAAATTTCTATTTTATTAAGGTTTAAGACAAACTATTAGTGATGGAAACCATCCACCATCCAAGCCTACCATAGTTCATATGGCAAGACTTCTGCTTTGGTGAAAGTGTGAACCTTGGAAGCTTTGGCTATCCTAACTTGTTCCACACCTCACTTGATGTTTTTACTTTGCTATTCCAAGTAGTTTGCTAGTCTTAAAGTAACATAACCATGTCTAGCCTCCAACACTTAGTTAATTCTTTCCATGTTGTGTTGGCTCACCCGGGTTATATCTTACTTGGCTACTTAATGATATATTAGTTAGTTGTATATATTTCCTTTTCATTCATGACCATCCGAATCATCCTTGTGATGATTTGTGTATTGGTGAATCATACATACAAGGAGGCTAATTCTCCATGCTGGACTTACATGACAATCTATGATACTCTTGATGGACTTAGCTTAGATTACTATATAACTATATATATATATATATATATATATATATATATTACATACATACATACATACATACATACATACATACATACATACATACATACATACATACATACATACATACATACATACATACATACATACATACATACATACATACATACATACATACATACATACATACATAACCGAACTTATGATGATAATCGGTTTATGATTATATATCATGAGCTTAGGTTACTGTATCTATGATTCTAAGTCTCTCGTTGTTGATTCTAATGGGCAAATAGGACACATGAAATCACATACAACTTATTGTCAAAATGAGTACATAGACTAGATATACTTTTATGCATACATACTTTTTGTACTTTAAATTCCAATTCCAATCCTCCGTCATAATTCCGATTACTCACACACCTTCGTTTACCCCATGTAGGGTGACCTCGGTGTTTCATCCTCCAACTCTTCAACTCTTCACGGGAGTAACAAAGGAAGTTTTGCAAAACCTTGAGTACACTCGAACGCCCTTTTTACGCTTTACACTTTTTGGGTGCAATATGTTTAACCTATTAAAATACACACAATCACACTTATACTTTATGCAAACACAAACAATCCATTATACATGCTTAAATAAGTGATACTTGATTTGTATTCTTGGATTATTCTATGTGATTCGCTTGTCATTAACTTCGTACAAGCCTCCCTTTAACATGTATAGCGCTATAATAGTAACGTAGGCCCGTAGTCTTGTGGTCATGTTAAGTATTTTATTTATGCGATAATCAGAAGATTGACTTGTTAAATTGCATGCCATGATACATTAATCTTGTAAACTATTTTTGCCATGTGGAATGGTTTAAACCGTTTTTTACATGCTTATGCTAGATTAAACTTGTGTACTCGCCAATACCTTGTGTGTTGAACTATACTTTTAAACATGTTGCAGGTTGATGATGTTGATCTTGACGAAATCTAGTAGGGACGACTTTAGATACACGTATCGAGATACTAGATTTTGTTATTAGAGTGTTGTTGAATTTTGTTGTACTTTGTTGATTCAATGTTGTATTTTGATATCCTATCTTGTAACTTGACAATTATTGCTATGAAATGGAATTTGTTTTGAATTAAATATTGTCACAATAGTGTTATGAAGTCTCGAGCAATCTCGTTCGTCTCACTCCGATGTTTCCGCCATCGGTTGGGATGTGGCAAACGTTATGTTACGTTTTGGGACTCACGGTATGCGTTAACGGGGGTCGAAATAAACAAAATAAACAAAATCCGGGCGCCACACCAGATAAGGGAGTCGCCAACGCCTCCTGGTTTTTTTCCAACGCCGGGATCGACTGCCGACGCGCCAGCAACGCCAGTCTGGTCGTTGATGACACCTAAAAGCCTGTTTTAACCCGTTTATTCGTTTTCCTTGATCATGAACATGTAGCCCCGTGCGCAAGTTCCGAAAAGCTTCCGAAACGCACCAAAGCATACCGAAATGGTTTTATGAGGTGCGAGTAAGGATGGAACTAGTATGCGAGTACGAATGGGAATGAATAATGAATGTGGGCATCTATGTGTGGGTTTATATGTAAGTGTGTGATTAGAACTGGTGTGAACAAATATGTTAGAATGTAATACACGCGTGAAAGTACGAAACTTGTACATAGGTATGTTTATAGATGGATAGTTGTGTGCCTGTATTAGTATGGTATTTGAATGTGAATAAGTGAACGTGACTTGTATGTATGTATGTATGTATGTATGTATGTATGTATGTATGTTTGTATGTATGTATGTATGTATGTATGTATGTATGTATGTATGTATGTATGTATGTATGTATGTATGTATGTATGTATGTATGTATGTATGTATGTATGTATGTATGCATGTATGTATGTATGCATGTATGTATGTATGCATGTATGTATGTATGCATGTATGTATGTATGTATGTATGTATGTATGTATGTATGTATGTATGTATGTATGTATGTATGTATGTATGTATGTATGTATGTATGTATGTATGTATGTATGTATGTATGTATGTATGTATGTATGTATGTATGTATGTATGTATGTATGTATGTATGTATGTATGTATGTATGTATGTATGCATGCATGCATGCATGCATGCATGCATGCATGCATGTATGCATGTATGCATGTATGTATGTATGTATGTATGTATGTATGTATGTATGTATGTATGTATGTATGTATGTATGTATGTATGTATGTATGTATGTATGTATGTATGTATGTATGTATGTATGTATGTATGTATGTATGTATGTATGTATGTATGTATGTATGTATGTATGTATGTATGTGTATGTATGTATGTATGTGTGTGTGTGTGTGTGTATGTATGTATGTATGGAATCGTAGTGCGTGTAAGTAGTGTGAACTTGTATGTGTGCACATATGTATCGGACACGTATGTATATGCTTGGATATATGAATATGTATCCACATGTTGTAATCTAAAGAAGGTAGACCAACGGAATATGTTTATGTGAAGATGTGGATTTTCAATATGTTTGAGATTACGCATTAATAACCGTGTTACAATTAAGAATGAAATGGAAGCACATGTATGGTAACGTTGGGCTCTCGAGGATTTGATGCCGGAATGGAGTGAATGAATTTGGAAGGATAACCAAATGGAATAGGTTACGTAGTATGTAGTCGCATAGACTTTTGTTTTAATGAACATTAAGAATTTAAGAATAAAAAACTGTTATTCAAACTTTCAAATGATTCTTGAGCATGTAGAATGTTAATGAAGAAAGAATTTTTATGGCTCGTATTTTCCGCTGCTTCTTTTTTTGATAAAAACGTATTAGGGCCTTACAAATTGATATAATTTTGTATATGTCGTGATGACGTGCTTATTTTTATCTACGTCTCGATATAAATTTACTCACAACCGAGTTGTGAATTATAATGTATAAATGATTGAAGCACAAACATACATGACATCAGAGCTACCTCACTGTTTAGTTTTATTTTATATAAAGCAACGTTGTTTCCCTTTTTAATTATTTAATCATAAAATATAATATTTTATAAAATTACTAATATAACGTTATAACATGTTTATTTTTATTTACATTTCGATAAAGTTGTATTCAAAAGTGAACAAGGCAAATATATTTTATTTTGTTTGTTGTTTACTATAACAATACAAACTAATATCATTCAAACAATATCAATACCGGTATTAGTTAGTTTTTAGTGTTTTTTCTTGTTTCATATGAATTTGAAGGATAAGAGTTATATGCTTTAAACGAAATAAGATTTGTTTCTCCTTAAATTAGATAACATATGTTATAGTGATTTAAAATATTTATAGTATTGGGTACAACTTTTTCTTGATCATATTGGCTGTTTTGTACAACAAATAAAACAACTTTTTGTTGACTTTTACTCTTAAATTCATATGCATAGTTAACTTTAAAACAAAGTTTTTGTTGACTTTACTCTCAAATTCATATCCATAGTTAACTTTTAGTGTTTCTAATCATTAAATTAAATATTAATTAAATATTACATTATTAATTATTAATTAAATTAAATAATATTAAATATTGAAACATGATTATGTATTATGTTTTGTACTACATCTTTGTAAGTTGTATCTTTTACCATTCACGTTCCTTTCATCATTTTATTTTATAATTGAGTGAGTTAATTACATAGTTAGTCCATGTGGTTTGCACAAAATAACATACTTAGGTACTAATAGTTTAAAATCACCTTCTAGGGTATTAACTTTTCATTTTGTAACGTTTGGAGGTATTAACTTTTAGGGTATTAATATAGTTAGTCTCCGTGGTTTGCACAAAATAACATATTTAGGTACTAATAGAATGTGATTTTAAACCTACAAATAACGCTAATACTCTCAAATGTTACAAAATGAAAAGTTAATATCCTAGAATGTGATTTTAAATTATTAGTACCTAAGTATGTTACTTTGTGCAAAGCACAGGGACTAACTATGTAATTAACTCTAATTGAGTTAATTGCCAAAATCATTCCTAAGGTTTGGGCATGTTTGCCATTTTCGTCCAAAATAACGCTTTTGTACAAAATTGCCCTCAACGTTTGTAACTTTTTGCTATTTTCATCCAAACCACTAACTTAATTTATTTTTTCTGTTAAAACCACAGGAACGATTTTGGCAATTTACTCAAACCCTTTTTAATTTCTTTTATTTAATTATTTTTGTTACATATATAATAAAAAAGAATATACATGGAGTTTTTAGAAAAAAAAATTATTAGTTTTGTCACATAATTTTTATAATTTTCATCCAAATCACTAACTAAGTTTATTTTTTCTGTTGAGGTGAAGAATGTTTTAAATTTTATAAATTAAGACAGAAATTAATTTACAGTTTCTTTATATAAATCAGTATTATAAATAGAAAACGTCATTGGTGTGCAACACATAACAATCGATTACAACTTTTAGTATTTATCAGTTGTAGAGATAGAAAAAAATTGTAAGACGTTACATATTTTTTAAAAGTGTTGAGCACCTAGGAAATATATTGGTAGAAATAAAATATTTATTTAATTAAGATTATGAGGGTAACTAACTAATACTTATTCTGAGTGGCTTGAGTAAAGAAACTTTTGGTTCATAACATTATAATTAAAATTTGGTGGGAAATTTTAAGTTTTGGTAATGATACGTTGTTTGATAAAGGGGGGGGGGGGGGCACCGGCTTATGTCTTTCCTTAGGAGCGAATTAAAAATAGTAGAAGATGAATTACAAACTTGGTATATATGATAAGATTTTTTTTATTTGACATTTTTTAATAAGATCACCAGCATTTTAGTTTTATAAAATTTAGAGGTTTAAGTAGATTTTATTTTTACAAAACTGATCTATATAAAAAAATTAGAAATTAATTTCGGTCTTAGTTTATAAACATCCTTCGTCTTAATAGAAAAATTAACTTAGTTAGTGGTTGGATGAAAATTTATAAAAATTATATGACAAAGTTATTATTTTTTATATAAAAATTGCATATATATTCTTTTTTATTATATATTTAACAAAATAATTAAATAAAAGAAATTTAAAAGAGTTTATGTAAATTGCCAAAATCATCCTTGTGGTTTTATATTTGCCAGTTTCATCAAAATATCCTCAACTTAACAGAAAAAATAAACTAAGTTAGTGGTTTGGATGAAAATGGCAAAAAGTTACAAACGTTGGGGACAATTTGGTACAAAAGTGTCATTTTGGACGAAAATGGCAAACCTGCCCAAACCTCAGGGACGATTTTGGCAATTAACTCTTTATAATTATATTAAAAATAACTATATTTTTTTCTATTCTTTTAATTAAGTAATACTTTTTATATCTTTATCAATACCATTTTTATCTCCTCCATTCAAAACAACTTTCAATATATACTAGAAAATTATAGAGTGTGAGCAATGTCACCTCAAATATAATGATAAACAATGACATTTTTTCTCTTCTCAACTCACAATTACTTACAACAAATTTTTATAATATAAAACGTCACTCTGAGAATTTGATAGATGGATTGTGAATGCTCTTACCTTGTTCTTTCTTTCTTTTTTTACTTTTATCCCTAATAATTTTCATCTGTTACATTTAACTGTAACATATTTTTCATTTTAACTTTGATCCTATATACTTTTTATGTTTTACAATTTTTTAGTTTTACATTTCAGTCTAAATTTTTCGAGTTAACAGGTCATGGCTCAACGTAATATTTACTTCTATTTTTCTTGATTAACGGTCGCGTTGTGTTTTACGTTTTGGTCTACTTTTTGCGTATTAAAACCCCGTAACAGGTGTGCATGGTTCACCGTTTTTACGTTTACTTTTCGTACGGTTTTATTTTTTTCTTTTATTTTACAAACTTTTCCTCTATTGGTGGTCGCTGATGACGATGTGACATTGACGATATTTGACTTGATTTTATGCCTCGCCGCAACTTAAAGGCTTATCACTAGTTACAAGGACATGAACGACTTTTTACATGGGTGTGTGATTTCAACATACGAGGGTGATAGCAACTTACGACAATGACAAATGACCAAGATTTTCGTCCTCATGTTCAAAATATGAAAACATGATTACTTTTTCTATCAAAATAAATAAATTATAAATGTTATCTTTTATTTTACTTTAGCTTAGTTCATCTTTTCCAGCGTATTATATCTTGAGTACTTATAATAGTGTATTTTAAAAGTGTGGTTACGTTAAATGGCGAAGCTTGAGATTTTCGACCGATGGGTCGAAAACGTATATACCTAAAAAAATATAAAACCAGGGGGGTCGAAAACGTATATACCTAAAAAAATATAAAACCGGGGGGTCGAAAACGTATATACCTAAAAAGTTCTATACGAAACTACATACCGGCCACTACTGAGTGAAAAGTTCAGGGGGTCAAGCGCCCCCGGCCCCTACAAAGTTGCGCCCCGGTTACGTAAACACATGGCCACTTTGTGCTGAAAGCCTAAACCGGCTCCAACGCAGCCTCAGAAACACGTCCTCTCTCCTCACCTCTTACGTAACTCATTTTTGGACGTTTTTACACAAGAACGTTCATCTTTCATCTCTTTTTCCAACTCATCTCCGCTATCCTAAAAAACGTCCAAAACCAATCTACTGTAAATTTGTTTATTTTATGAGGTAAAATTGGCATTTAGTTACGGTACTTTTTTAAAACTGTAATAGTTTATGTGTTGGATACTTAGGGGCTGTTTGGCAACTTCTGAATGGTTACGTGCTGAACCAGTAAGAGGTCTGAACCATTAAGTGCTGAACCAGTAAGAGGTCTGAACCACTAAGAGCTAGTATAATGCTTAATCGTTCAGAGGCAAATGTCTGACCAATTCAGATTATAGGTCTTAACCATTCAGACTTAGTATAATTCTTAACTATTCAGAGGCAAATGTCTTAATCATTCAGACATCTGTTCGCGAAACAAACAATCTGAACCACTAAGTGCTGAACCAGTAAGAGGTCTAAACCATTAAAAGCCTCATTAAAAGGTTAACAAACGGCCGCTTAGTTTATGATGATTAAAGTTTAAATAATGAGTTTAATTTAAAATATGATGATTTAACAGCATAATAGTGAAATCAACAATATTAATTATCGATTGCCTTCTGAACAGAAGTGGGCCACTAATTAATCGTGATTGCACCATGCTATATTTAATTAGTTAGTATTTATTCATGATCATGTGCTATCATTATAATTTACTTATCATGATAATAGTCATATTAAATAATTATTAATTTGGATTTCAGTTGATGGTTCTGCTATCTTCATTGTCCCCTTTCATGCTTGTCATTTTCCCTTCAAATTACAGCCAAATTTTGTGGTAATCATCCAAAGTCAATAATTTATGATTCGGAATAGTTGGTTTAACCCAAAGAGAACTATGGAAAATTATAATTGCTGCGAGTATTATTATTATAAAAAGTCAGAAGACGAAGTTCTAAGAACTAACGAAAGTTCTAAATTTATAAATATAAACATAGTAACATACTCTTTACCTTTTATTTTTTTTTTTTTAATGAGAACGTTTACTCATACTCTATTACTTTAATAATTCTAAATTAATCTTCCTTGCCTAGCTTTAAACCTGAGACCTCACCTTTAACATGTATAACCAAATGGGCTAGCCCCACATTGGCTCATATACCCTCTACTAGGACTCGGTATTTTTTTTAAACGACAAGTAACGACGTGCCAACCACTTTGACACCGGACGATGTGGCCAAGGTCGATTACTCGACTGCCGCCAGCCCCTTGGCTCTCCCAGATGCGCGTAAACCCGACCTCCATCCGCTCGAAGGCACGACAGTGGAATAATCCCATCCAAGACGAACCGGCGCCACCCGTATTCGCCCTTCAGCTGGATGCCGCGGAAAATAATGGGGAGAATGGTAATCGAACCTGAGTCACAAGAAACACCAAGTTTTTTCTCAATCACTCCACCACTAACTCATTAGCGATAGGACTTTGTATTTCACACACATTGGTTCACATACCCTCTACTAGGCTCACATACCCTTTCGTGATCCTTTGGAACACTCCAAAAATCTCTCATGTATGTTCTTTTCTCTTTAGCTCTTAGTATATAATGGGGTTGTAACTAAACCGAGTCGAGTCGAGTCAGATTGAGCTCGAGCTGGCTCGTAAAATGTTCGAGCCAAATCTAGCCTGCTCGTTAGTTTTTTTCTTTTTCAAATATTGATAACGTAAAAAACAAAAATAAATGAAAATTACACATAATCTATATGTATTATATTACTTTTTAAATATTTAAAAAACTGAAAGACTTATTAAAAGTATTATATGTATTATTTGAGTTTATTTTTTCATTTTTATATGTTATTAATTAATTAAACTTAATAGTATTATCACTGTTAGGATTGAACCCTATCAGATGAACATATAATTAAAGCCAAAACTGGATCAGAGCAGTGGATCCAGAATAAGCAGATGTTTGTATTTCATTCTCTCCCCTTGGAAGTGGTTCTAACATCTGATGACCTTCATCCACTGATCCTTTACAACAACAACTGCTGCTTTACAACTGCTGATCAAGTTAAAGACTGATGAAGACAAAAAGCCCTGATGATCAATCTACTGTTATAGGTCAAGCACTGTTGAAGAAACCAAGTACTACTGGAGTCACAATAGTGGAAGGATAAGCAGTAGTTTAGTCTTTCCTTTTGTAATGTATTGTAATCAGTAGTTAGCTTAGCAGTGTTTGTATTAGATCAGTAGTTTCAGGTTGTTAGGAGGTTAGATGTCACTTTCATGGTGACGTCAGCCAAGATGCTTCAGTGGTTTGGACGTGCCTATAAATAGAACAGTACACTGTACTGTTCTATTAGCTCTTCATCACTTTTCTTCCTGTACGAATAAACATTGTGAGCTCAGGCTGAGGGGCAGTTTGTTACATGCATGCAAAGTTGTAATCAGTGATTGGAATAAATTTAATCATTCGGTTCAATGTTCAAACATGTGTGTTGAAAGCATTTCTCCTATTTGATTGTGTGCAAAGTTTATTTCCATTATTATTCCGCAATTACTTGTTCATCTTCATTACTTTCTAAACAAAAACACAATAAAAAAGAAACTCAGATCCTAACAATTGGAATCAGAGCTCGGACAGTCAAATTTGATCTAACAATCATTTTGACGTAAATAGTTCAGCTCACAATCGTTGATACTGATAGTTGTTCGTTTTGTTGAAAAACAGAGTAAGGTTTAATCACGTTCAAAGTTGATTAATCAGTGCCTGTAAAACAACTAGGATGACGTCACAATCACAAGATGCTAACAATAGCATCGGTTTACTCTTCAAACCACCCATTTTGAAGTGAAATGAATACAACATCTGGGAGAGAAGGATGGGTCACATCCTTGCTCAACAGAATACCGGATGTTGGAGATCTGTTGTTTTTGACCACATGTTCCTATGGTGCCAAGTGCTGAGGATACCCAATTAAATTTATGCTGGGATGTTACACTGTAACAGTGCCAAGGAACTATGGGATGCACTTAAGGAACAATTTGGGGGAACTGAAGAAGTGATTGAAAATAACAGGGAAATTCTGAATCAGCATTATGAAACCTTTTGTCACATTAAGGGTGAATCATTAACCCAACAATTTGAGCGATTCTGTTGTCTCATTAGTGAGCTAAGACTTGTTAAAGTTGAATTTGCTAAATCCACACAAAATAGCAGGTTTCTTAGATCACTACTTGAAAAATGGGATACAATTGCATTTGTGACCAGAAATTCTGTTGAGTTCAAAGATCTGACACTGACCCAACTTCATGGTAGACTCCTGACCTATGAAAGGGAGTTAAACCAGAAAAAGAAGTTGCAAGAGTCTGGCAAAGTTGCAGATGACTACTCATTTGGCAACACAGCTCTTCTGGGTCAAGAAGAGTCTGGCAGCAGTAAGGATCAGAGTTATGATCATTTTATTGATATAACTGCTGGTGGTAATTTCAACTCTGATCCTCACTCATCCAACTTTGCTTTCACAGCAAATGGAGAAAGCCAGAACTCAGATAATATGTGCTTTGAACTCAATGACTTAAAGCACTTTGATCCAACTGATCTTGAAGAAATGGACATTTTGCATCAATTGGCTTTGCTTAGTGTAAGAAAAAGCAAATTTTATAAAAGGACATGGAGAAAATTCCCAGGGTTACATGGGAATTTAAAAGTGGGGTTGGATAAGTCAAAGATCAAGTGCTATAAGTGCAATAGGCTAGGCCATTTTGCTAGGGAATGTAGGAGTCAAATCACTGGTCCAATTATTACTCATCCCAGCTCAAACCCTAGACCACAAAACCAAAGCAGTGTGCACTATGCCCAATATACCCCAGCAGCCTATGTTAACACTGCTCATTATGCTGCAACCCCTGTTCCTGTGCATTATGTTTAAACCACTGTTCCACAAATTCAGTATGTTCAAGCCCCTGTCTCTCATTTTCAAGTGCAACCAGATGCACCACAACAAGCTGCTCTAGCAGTGGTTCAACCAGATCAGCAAAGCTTCTTTACCCAAGGCTTTGTTGACTGGAGCAGTATGCCTGATGAACTTGGTGATGAAAATTTTGCACTCTATGCTACTAATGATACTTCTAATGATGACTTTTGTTTCATGGCATTAGAGTCAATACCAGAAGGGCTGAAGGCTGAAGAAGGACAGTCAAGTGATGAAACAGTGGACAAAGTTACTGTTGCTGGTGAGATATTACTGGAAGAAAATTAAGAACCTCTGATTGAACCACAGTTTGACCCCTGGTCTGAAGAAGAAGAGAAGAAACATGGTGAGAAGGAAGAGAAGGTGACTGATGAGAAAGAGCATACTTGTGACTGTGCCATGATGGCTGCAGCTAAGATCATCTCAGGTTCTTGAAAATCTGTGTTCAGACAAATGCATCATAGCATTTGCTAACATTAAAGAGGTGAATGAAAACCTTAGGGATAGAGTGTTGAATGATGAGGTCAAATTTGAGAAGTCTTTAAAATAACTTAAAAACAAATTGGCTGAAAAAGATAAAGAAATCCGCAGTCTCAAAGATGAGCAGAGCATAACCAAGAACCAACTTCAAACAATGGTAGAAAAATACCAAGTTTTCAAAAAGGAGTTGGAATCCACCCAAATCACTTGTGAAAAATGGGTGGAATCTTGCAAAGGTTATGAAGTCATGCTTGAAAAACAGATCAAAAGCAATATAAAATTTGGTATTGGTTTTAGAAAACATGATGAAATTGAAAACAATGCTTTAAATGATTCTGTTCAATCCACTGTTGAAATCATTCCCACAAACAAGGATGGCCAAAAGGTTAAAATAACTGACAAACTTGGTAACAAGATCACTCTGGAAAGATCTGTGGGGTCCTCAACTTTTGAGGAAATTGAGAAATACCAATTTAAACCTACATGGTCTGATGAGTGTAACATCCTTGAAAATTTCAAACCAATGGACTTCACAACCACTGATGGTGTAAAAGCTCCTAAAGCAAATGGCATTCCTCTCAAAGACATCCCAACAGTGGTTCAAAACTCTGTTGCTAAGGAGTTTGAGAAGAAGAAAAGAAGAGAAAAGGTTAAAAACCTATTTTGTGATTTCTGTGAGAAGAAGAATCATCTAACAAAAGACTGTTTTCATCTAAAAGCATATGATATCAACAAACCAAGTGTCATTGCACCTGCTGAGAGCTGCACCATCTGTGGTAAATCAAATCACAAAACTCAGGAATGTGTGTATCTCAAATCCTTTGATGCAAAAAACAATGAGTACACTGCAAAAACATCCTTGAGTTCATCAAATTCATCTGTCAAGTTCACCAAGAATCAACCACTGTTTGTGCCAGTCCAAACAGCTGTTACTAAACAGCTGAACCAAACCTCTGTTAAAAGAAATGTTCAGGTGATTGATACACCCCCTGCTAACCAATACCGAAGAGGTAAAGGTCAACCACCATACCAAAGGATCCCACATGTTTATGAGGTGTACAAAAAACCCTCTAAACCAAGAGTGAACAGGTATCCATTTGGTTATCAGCAGGTGATTGGGCAAGACCCCCAACAGTGGTTAGAGAAAAACATTCCCAAAAATGTTCAAACCCCTGACCTAACCACTGTCTATCCACCTGAACTTAACACAGACACTGTTGAGACCCCATCCAAAGCCTTATGGGCTTTGGAGACCCTAATGAACTAATCCTTTTACTTCATGTGCAGGGAGCTTCTGCATGCTTAGATATATCTTTGGTATGTAGATAGTGGAGGCTCCAGGCACATGACAGGATGTAAAGCCCTACTCAAAGATTTCAAAATCCATGGAGGGGGTGATATATCCTTTGGCAATAATAGTAAAGGAAAGGTTCTGGGGTTGGTACAGTTCAATCTGGTAAAGTTAAGTTTGAAAATGTCAATCTAATAGACAATCTAAAATTCAACCTCCTGAGTGTCTCTCAAATGAGTGATAAGGGCTATGGCTCATTCTTTACAAAGGACTGTTGTAGGATTGTTGGACCAGAAATGATTAAAAAGATTGAAGAAATAATAAAAAATGGAAAAACCCAACTTGTTGCTCAAAGAAGTGGCAATGTTTATGTAGTTGATATGTCAAACGAGAGCCCCAGGACTGATGCCTGTCTGTTCTCAGCTGCCTCTAACAAAGAGACAAAATTATGGCACAGAAGATTGGGGCACATAAATCTCAAGACAATCACTGCTATATCCAAAAAGGGGTTAGTAAGAGGCTTACCTCAAAAACTGTTCACCTGTCCTGAGCATTGTGTTTCCTGCCTAAAAGGAAAATAGCATAAAAGCTCATACAAGTCAATTGAAGAGTCCAAAACAACCAAGTGTCTGCAAATGCTCCACGTGGATTTGTTTGGCCCATTTAAAGTCATGAGTCTTAGGAAGAAAAGATATTGTTTGGTTATTATTGATGACTTTTCTAGGTTTACATGGACTTACTTTTTACATTCCAAAGATGAAACTGCAGGCATTCTGCAAGACTTTGTTACACAGGTTGAAAAGCAGTTTGATCTTCCAGTAAAAATCTTTAGGAGTGAGAATGGCACAGAGTTCAGAAATAAGGAGTTAGATGATTTCTGTGTATCAAAAGGAATTGTAAGGCAGTACAGCATTCCAAGAACACCAGAGCAAAATGGGGTTGTTGAGAGAAAGAACATGACTTTGATTGAGGTTGCCAGAACCATGCTTGCAGATTCAGGTTTGCCATTAACTTTCTGGGCAGAGGCAGTAAACACTGCTTTCAGAATAGAGTTTTAATCAACCCTAGACATCAAAAGACTGCTTATGAACTGCTGTATAAAATAAAGCCATTAATTTCATATTTCAAAGTTTTTGGCTGCCCATGCTTCATTTTAAACTTAAAAGATTCTATCTCAAAGTTTGCAGCCAAAATTGATTGTGGTTATTATCTGGGATACTCAACCACTGCTAAGGCCTACAAAGTGTTTAACACAAGGACTAAGACAGTGGAAGAGACTTTGAATGTAAAGTTCAAAGAACTTTCATCAATGAAAATCCCAGTAAACCCTGTAGAATTGTTTGATCTGATAAATTCACTTTTGAAAATACTACTGTCAAGACTAACAGTGCAGGTCCATCACAAAGTCCTCCATCAGACTATGGATATGAGGTCATCATTCCACAACAAAAGTCTGCATCAAATGGTAGAGCAGCAGATGTTTAACCACTGCTACCTCAATAGTTGTTGACCAAAGTAGCCCATCAACCCCTGCTTCCTCATTATCAAACACGGTTGATAAAAGTCCTCAAACAGTGGATAAAAGTCAGCATGTGTCCACACCACTTCCTCCTATTCCACCTCCATTTGAATCCACTGTCGGATCATCAAAGTCACCAGCAGTGGTTAGCTCAGATGATTCACATCTGCAGCCCTCACCAACAAATGCCATTGTTCCATACAAAGGAGATCTTATCTTCTTGAAGTCTCATCCACCTGACCAAATCATTGGTAACATCAGTGAAGGGGTGCTCACAAGAAGTCAATCCCAAAACATCTGTCTTTTTGCTGGTTTTCTATCTCTCCATCAGCCAGTCAAGTACCAAGAGGCACTGAAAGACAACAGCTGGGTAGAAGCCATGCAAGAGGAGCTCCAACAGTTTAGAAGACAACAAGTATGGGAGCTTGTACCATTGCCAGAGGGTGTGAGTCCTATTGGCACAAAGTGGGTCTTCAAAAATAAAACTGATAAAAGGGGTATTGTTGTCAAGAATAAAGCCAGGCTTGTGGTTCAAGGATCCAGACAGGAAGAGGGCATTGATTATGATGAAACATTTGCCCCTGTAGTAAGATTAGAAGCTATCAGACTATTCCTGGCCTTTGCTGTTAACCACAACATCAAGGTGTATCAAATGGACATCAAATGTGCATTCCTCTATGGTAAGATTCAAGAAGAGGTTTATGTTTGTCAACCTCCAGGTTTTGAGGATCCATTTAATCCAAATCATGTCTACAAGCTAAATAAAGCTTTGTATGGCCTGAAACAAGCACCAAGAGCCTGGTATGAAACTCTTTCCACCTTTCTACTTTCCATTGGTTTCACAAGAGGTAAAATAGATAAAACACTGTTTTTGAAATGGAGAGGGAAAGACTTGATGATTGTCCAGATTTATGTGGATGACATCATTTTTGGAAGCACATGTAATAAAATGTGTGAAGAGTTTAGGCAACTCATGACAGCTGAGTTTGAGATGAGTGCAATGGGTGAACTCCAGTGTTTTCTTGGTCTCCAAGTAAGACAACTGCAAAATGGCACTTTCATCCATCAAGGCAAATATACCAAAGAACTTTTAAAGAAATTTGAAATGGATGATTGTAAACCATGCAGTACACCCATTGCAACAAATAAAATAGTCATGTCTGATGAAAAGGATAATTTGGTTGATCAAACTTTATATAAAAGCATGATTGGGTCTTTATTGTACCTAACTGCTTCTAGGCCAGACATCATGTTTGCAACATGTGTTTGTGCAAGATCCCAATCAACCCCTAGAAAGTCAAACCTTATTGTTGTAAAAAGGATATTCAGATACCTAAAAGGTGCTCCCACACTTAGTATCTGGTATCCAGCTGATGGAAATATCAAGCTTTCAGGTTTCTCAGATAGTGACTTTGCTGGATGTGACAAGACAAGAAAGTCCACTTCAGGAGGTTGCCAATTCCTAGGCAATTGCTTAGTGTCTTGGCAAAGCAAAAAGCAAGCAGTTGTTTCCACATCCACTGCTGAGGCAGAATATATAGCTGCTGCAAGCTGTACAGCCCAACTACTTTGGCCTCGCTGGATTTTGGTATCACTGCCCTAAAGACACCACTCATGTTGCATAGCCAGGCAGCAGAAAATATCATAAAAAATCCAGTTTCCCATTCAACCACAAAGCACATTGATATCAGACATCACCTTGTGAGGGATTGCTATGAAAAAGGTTTGATTTCTATGCATCATGTACCAACTAGAGATCAGCTGGCAGATGTGCTAACCAAAGCATTAGACACATCCACCTTTGAAAGCTTGATCTCTAGGATTGGCATGCTATACATGGAATAACAAGCAAAATCTTGTTTTTCTATGAATAAAAGCATTAAAATGTTTTCAGAAAATCAAAAATCCATCCTTAAAAATAGCTAAAAATGAATTTTTCATTAAATCCTTAAAAGTCTGCCATAACCACTGTTTTGTTAAAACGGCTGTTCTGTTAAAAGTTGTCCACTACTGAAAGTCAACCCCTGCTCTCTCATTTCCTTGGTAATCCTGTTGTTCAAAATCAGTGTTTTCATCCACTAATAGTTAAAATCACCCACTGTTTTCATTGTACCGTTACAACCACTGATATTCCTCCATCAGTGGTTTCATAAAACAACTGTCTTCCATTACTCATCAGGGGTTGGCACGTGGACAGTAAAAAGCAGTCAGATCTTTTTGTAACCGCTACCACGTCAGCATTCACTTTTTCCAGTATAAAACTCTGAGCAAAACCCCCAAACAGGGTTTTTACTGTCGAATCGAATTCAAAAATTCCTTTCTCAAAGCAGTTATCTTTCATTTCTCTCAAATCATTCATCATTCTTCTTCCTAAAATGGCAAAATCACCGTCTTCTTCATCTGAAAAACCCACTGAAAAAGCCATTGAAATTCCATACAAAGCTCCCCACAATTACTTGGGTCTACTCACAAAACCCACAAACACTAAAACCTTCGATTCCATCATAGACGCACTTTCGTCCTCAAAGTACAAAACTTTGTTGACTGCTGATGCTCCGATTTACCTGAAAACCCAGAGAGAATTTTGGAAAAATGCCACACTTGAATCTCAAGGAGAGACAGTCATAGCCATCAATTTCTCAATACTGGGTAAAAAGGTCAAAATTACACCACAATCCATCTCAGAAGTATTCAAACTCGATGATCAGCAAGGTAAAACTTCTTTTCCCAAAATCGAGTATCAAACTGATTTTATTGAGAGGGGGTATGCTGAGGAAATGAAGAGGGACACCTTACAAAAAGGTTACTTTCCTCCTGCAACAAGATTTTTGTTCCATACCCTCTTGATGTGTGTTTCAAATAAAACAACTGCTTTTAATGAAATACCATTGAAGATCTAATACCTGGGTTATGCTATTTTACATAACGAAAATTTTAACTACTCCCAGGAGATCTTCGATGACTTGGTCAAAAATGTCACTAACAAATTATTTTTACTATTTCCAAGGTTCCTAAGCTTTTATTTTCAAAAGAAATTTGAAAAGGATGATGCTCATGTGCTTATCCAAGGTGAACCTTTTCAAATAAATGGCTTAACTCCTGAAACTTTTACAAGATGATCAAAGCCTTCTAAAACAAAAGCAGAGGCTCCTGAGCAGAATTTAGCAGCTACCACTGCTCCTCAGGCACCTGCTGCTGAGCCCACTGCTCTAGGTGATCACAGTAGCAAAACAACTGTTGTGAAACCCACACCTAAATCCTGAGCAGAATTTAGCAGCTACCACTGCTCCTCAGGCACCTGCTGCTGAGCCCACTGCTCTAGGTGATCACAGTAGCAAAACAACTGTTGTGAAACCCACACCTAAAACCACCAGAAAACCAAGACAAAAGAAAACTCAAAAGCCCCCCAAACCTACAAAAAAGGCAACTCTGGAAGATGAGATCCCAGAGCAACTGCCAGTGACAACACAAAAGTCACTAGAAACCATTGCTGCTACTTCCTCACAGCAGATGATAGAAAGATCTCAACCCATGCCTCAAACTCCTCCTGCTTCTTCTCAAAAAGAATAGGTTTTAAGAACAGGGACACCACAATATGATGCTCTAGAATCATTTGCTTCCATTGATGTGTGTAAAATGCAACATATAAATCACATCAATTAAGGCATAAAACTAACCCTTTTTGAGTACTAATGTTGGAAAAAGAGTGTTTTTGTCTTCCTTTTGTATTTTCAGGATGAAATGAGCTCAAAATCACAAAAGAAGCAAAAAAGACAACTAATTCTACCATAAATACAAGAAAAGGAACAAAAGTAGACTGCCCGGACCCTCAACGGCACCTCCCAAGGCAAAGGCAAAGGAGAAGAAACAGAGTCTGAACACGCCCCGTGTCCAGCGAACACGGGGGCGTGCCCAGGAAGCAGCAGAAAAGACAAACCAGTAGAAGCTTCCATTGCCCACCACGGGGCCGAGTCCAGCGAGCACGGGGGCGTGGTGAAAGTACAGCAGGCGCATTAATTGTAATTCGCAATTACAATTAATGAAGAGAGAGAGTGTCAGACGGGCACGGGGCCGTGTCCAGCGGACACGGGGCCGTGTCCAGCCTTCTGTTCAGCCTATAAATAGAGGAGCTTGGCTTCATTCTCTCTCATCCCTTGGCACACCACCTCTCTCACACTTCATCCACCACCCACCACCACCATAACACCATCATCCACCACCATCATCCATTGTCCATCGTAGAGTGTGTGAGTCGTCTCGGGATCCAAGATTGATCGTAAGAGTTCTTGACAATCAAGGCCATGTTTGCCTAAGTCTCTTACATCACTTGGTGAAGACAAGTGTTTAGTATAATACTTTTTATTTTTAATCTTTTGCACTTTTTATTTGGTTTTGTATTAATGACTTTAATAACTAGTTACTTATGTTGAAGGTGATCTTTCCTTATCGTTTGTCCGTGGTGTCTTGGCATTATTTTACTGTCTATATAAAATAAAAGATTTTCACCATTCATATCTCCACGGTCTATATGGAGGTATGTTGGCTACCTGGTCGGGGGTTAAGGGAACGGTTTGGTAAGGGTCTTGCCCTTGTTCAGCGTTTAGAGGTCCTGCTTGGGACCTGGGTCAAATTTAGTAGGATCTCCTTCAATGCCCATAGGTATTGGATGGCGGGGATCCAAACTCTTTGACCCCCTCATAAGTTAACTACTATTAATACTATAACCCGGCTATTTAGGACTGTATCCCTGCTGACTCAGACTACTTAGCCGAGGGTAACGTCACCGCCAAAAGCGGGGCCTACCACAATTCGCATTAATAACTTAATTCATTATCTTTCAATAATCCGACCCTTTAGGATTGTATCCTTGCTGACTCAAACTACTGGGTTGAGGGTAACGTCGCCTTCAAAAGAGGGGCCTACTACAATAACTAAGATAATCTCTTAAACAAGTGCAAACGTGCGAAAATAATCAAAGGTTATACTAATACACATGTCGGATCCAAGTGATTCATCTTGTCTATCTGTTTTTATTTTATTTTTATTTTCAGCATTTAGTTAGTTTTTACTTTTCTTAGTTTAAAACATTTTTCTAACCTTTTTGATTTGATTAGACGTTGAGGATAAACCGGTACTAAAAGCTCTTGTGTCCTTGGACGACCTCGGTATCTTACCAACACTATACTACGTCCACGATGGGTGCACTTGCCCATATGTGTGTTTAGTGTTAGTGAGTATCGTGTTTTATAAATTTAAAACTTGGCTAAAAGTGTAAAAAGGGCTTAAATATATATCTAAAATATAACACACTTCACGCACATCAAGTTTTTGGCGCCGTTGCCGGGGACACAAGGATTTTAAGAAAGTTAGGAATCAACGGCCTAATCATATTTTTATTTTTCTTTAATTTTTTAGGATTTTTTCTTAGATTTTCAGCTTCTGCAGAGCTCAGCACGGGGCCGTGCCTGGTCGGACACGGGCCGTGCTCAGCATTGTTACTGGCAGTTTTTTTTGTTTTTCAAGTTACAGAAGGCTGACCACGGGGCCGTGCCGGTGCAACACGGGGCTGTGTCCAACTTCCAGTAACTGGGATCTGAAAAACAATCACTGTAATTCCGACCACGGGGCCGTGTTCACTCAACACGGGGCCGTGGTGAACCTTCTGACCAACATTCTTTTCTGTTTTTATTGCAGGACTTGGAACCCGACGCCAACCTCTCGTAGTGTATGAGCTCCAGTTCCAATAAAGACATAAAAGAACCATTAGAAGAACCCGAACGCTTTCTCAGAAAAAGGTTAAAAGCCAAAAACCAAGAGAAGGTTTCGGGTGATCCACCTCCAATGGCGGACCAACGTACCCTTATGGATTATCTACGGCCCACCGTAGGTAATCTAGGCGCCGCTATCAATGCTCCGAATGTCGAAGCCAATAACTTCGAGCTTCGACCGCATTTGATACAAATGCTCCAAAACTCCGCAACCTTCCACGGGCTTGCGGACGAGGATCCCCATCTACATATAACTAATTTCTTAGAAATATGTGATACCTTTCGGATCAATGGAGCATCAAACGACGCCATCCGCCTCCGTATGTTTCCATTCTCGCTAAAAGACCGAGCGAAAGCTTGGCTCAACGCCCTCCCAGCTGGTTCGGTAAACACCTGGGATGAACTAGCCCAAAAATTTCTATATAAGTATTTCCCTCCTGCTAAAACTACTAAATTAATGGCTGAAATTAATACATACTCACAAGAGGATGGGGAATCCTTATATGAAACTTGGGAAAGGTTCAAGGAGCTATTACGCAAGTGTCCCCATCACGGCCTCGCAATATGGCAACAAGTATCCACTTTCTACAATGGATTGTTGCCACACACTAGGCAGACACTTGATTCTAGCTCCGGGGGACTTCTAGGTAACCGACGCCCACATGAAATATATAATCAAATTGAGGAAATTGCTCAAACCAATTTTCAATGGCACACCCCCCGGGGAAATAAGTCTATCGCCCCGGGCGCCCATAAGGTCGACGAAAGCACTTCTTTACAAGCCCAAATCGAGGCCCTTTCTTCAAAAATAAAAAAATTAGAAATGACAAAAACAGTCTCGGTTATGGCTTGTGAAGGGTGTGGTGGGTCACATGAAAATTGGAGTTGCATGAAAGAAACGGACGATCAACAAGAAATGGTAAACTACATTGATAATAGACCTAGGCCGTCGGGTCCTCCAACGGGAACTTACAACCAAGGATGGCGAAACCACCCAAACCTTGGTTGGAGGGAACCCGGCAATAGTAGTAACCAACAAACCCAACGAACAAACTTTCAGCAATCAAGAAATGAGTCACAAAATTTCACTCAACAACAAGGTGGACGAGAAAGGCTCGAAGATACTATATCTCGCCTTGTCTCTGACACTGATAAGAAAAACTCGGAAAGATTTCTACAATTAGAGTCTAATTTTAGGAATCAACAAGCTAGCATTCAAAACATAGAAAAACAAATAAATCAAATAGCTCAAAACTTTTCCGAGAGACTGCAAGGCGCATTACCTAGCAATACCGAAACAAACCCAAAGGCGCAAGTTCACCTCATCACACTACGAAACCGCACCGTAGGGCCTGCAGAAGTACCGCCACCTACGGAAGAAACAATGCCAACACCTCTGCAGGAAAAGAACTCTCCTCCATCACCAGAGCCTACCAAGGCTCCTCGAGTTCCGTACCCCGGTAGGTTAATTCGTCAAAAGACCAATGAGCAATTCGCAAAATTCGAAAGTCTGTTAAAACAATTGCATGTCAATATTCCTTTTATCGAAGTCCTAACCCAAATGCCCAAATACTCTAAATTTATGAGGGACTTCCTTACACATAAAAAGAAAATTGAAAATTTGCAATTAGTTAATTTAGGCGAAGAATGCTCTGCCCTCGTACTCAATAAACTACCCCAAAAGAAAATCGATCCCGGAAGTTTCACGATTCCATGCTCAATAGGGGAATCGCCCGTTCGCAATGCCTTGGCCGACCTAGGGGCTAGCATTAACCTCATGCCCTTATCAATGTTCAAAAGGCTTGGCTTGGGAACCACGAGCCCTACAAAGATAAGCATACAACTCGCTGATCGATCCGTCAAGTTCCCACAAGGTGTCATCGAGAATGTCTTGGTAAGGGTAAGCAGATTCGTTTATCCAGTTGACTTTGTCATACTCGATATGGAGGAAGACACCGAGGTCCCCCTTATACTAGGGAGACCCTTCCTTGCCACAGCACAAGCGGTGGTAGACATGAATGACGGGACACTCACTTTGAGGTATGGGGATGATGAAGTGAGGTTCGGAGTTGGGAAAAGAATAGAGGACGACGACCCACTAAACTACATGAAGGTTATTGATTCAAGCTTGGATGCTGCTCTCCGATGGTGTAACATGGGAAGCAAGGCATCCCACTCAGAAGATATATAGCCTCAAATCGGGTCTAGCCAAGGACCCTTATAAACGTGGCGCACCACGGAGGCATTCCGCGGAACTATCCTTAATTTAGTTTAATCTTTTAGTTTTTGCAGAATAAAACACACTCATGGTGGTAATGGATGAAAAAGGGAACGAGAAAAATGGAACCATGCAAAAAGAACAGAGCAACCCGACACAAATCTCCATCACAGAAGGCTCAACACGGGCCGTGCCCAACCAACACGGCCCCGTGCTGAGCCCCCTGCAGAAAATCACCCAGTTCAGGTAACTGGACACGGGCTGTGTTCAGCGGACACGCCCCCGTGTCCAGACTTCTGTTTCAATTCTCTAATTTTTGTTACTGGCACTTGACCACGGGGCCGTGCCCGGTCAACACGGGGCCGTGTCCAGGATGCCAGTAACACAAAACTTTGCTTTTAAACCCACTTTTACACATTCTAATCAACCAAAAACTTTATTTTTGGACACATTGAGGACAATGTGTAATTTAAGTGTGGGGGGGATGCTAAAACCTTGAAATTTTGCAAAATCCTAAACACAAGCCTTACACAAAACTCTATTGGAACCGCTAAACACCCCAAATTTTTTTAAAAACTTTTTCATTTTTTTTATTTACTTGTCCTAGTTTAAGTTGGGAATAACAAGTTCTAAAAAGGTTATATTTTTACAAGTTTACAACCGATAGCGTCGTGATAAAAAGAACCAACACAAGAAAATTATGAAACGGCATGACAAGCTTAGTTAAAAATTCGATTATATATACTTGATCACATAAAAACCCATTCCCACAAAAGTGAGTTTTGAGCCTTTATTGAGCATAAAAATATACATATTTAGATTAAATGCTCATTTTTCGTTTCTTGTGTGAATAGCCGCTCGGTTCTTACAAATCTAGAACTTGCCACGACGATACATTCCCGGTCCTTACCAACTTAAACCCAAGTAAGTAAATGATGAAGGCATTAGGACTAACCATTTTTCTTTCAAAACCATTATTTTTCATTTTTTTTATCACCTACCCAAAATCCCCCTAGATAGCCCCTTTGAGCCTAAACCTTTCATTTCATTACCCCAAAACCCTTTTTACCCACCAAAAACCTTTTTATTTTTCACCCTTTATTTTAGTAACAAGCTCGCTTTTTCGTAAACTCACCTTTTTATGCGACGATCAAAAAAAAAAAAAAATTTATGATGAAGTCAAAAACAAACAAAAGCTATATAAAAGCTTGTTTGGAGAAATACTTCAAAAATAAAAAGTCACTAAAAACAAAGGTATTTCACGAAAACCGACGCTTGTTACGATTTTCGCCCTTTTTACTAACCACTAACCAACCACCCACCTTTAACCCAAGCCTAACCCTTCACCCCAAAAGTCCTTTTGATATTTACAAAGGTAAAAAGTTAAAAAGGAGGAGGATTGATTGCTTGGCAAGCCTATGGAAGGCGTAAGTTCCATGCCGCTCTCGAGTGATTCACTAAAAATATACACCTTCGGCCGAGTGTTGAGTGATCTCCCGTGAGGTATGTGAACTTGTATATAAATGGAATTTTAATAAGGCATGCTATGCCCAAATAAGTAATTTATCTTATGAAACGTTCAAAATAAATCATAACGAATAGGATTGTAAATAAATAAAAATAAAACCTATAAAAACCTTGGATTCCCGACACTCTAGGACAAGCTAAAAACTTCTCTTCTACCTATTCCATTTGGGAGTGTAAGCCACATTTAAAGAGTTTTGCTTGAGGACAAGCAAAAGTTCAAGTGTGGGGGTATTTGATGTGTGTAAAATGCAACATATAAATCACATCAATTAAGGCATAAAACTAACCCTTTTTGAGTACTAATGTTGGAAAAAGAGTGTTTTTGTCTTCCTTTTGTATTTTCAGGATGAAATGAGCTCAAAATCACAAAAGAAGCAAAAAGACAACTAATTCTACCATAACTACAAGAAAAGGAACAAAAGTAGACTGTCCGGACCCTCAACGGCACCTCCCAAGGCAAAGGAGAAGAAACAGAGTCTGAACACGCCCCGTGTCCAGCGAACACGGGGGCGTGCCCAGGAAGCAGCAGAAAAGACAAACCAGTAGAAGCTTCCATTGCCCACCACGGGGCCGTGTCCAGCGAGCACGGGGGCGTGGTGAAAGTACAGCAGGCGCATTAATTGTAATTCGCAATTACAATTAATGAAGAGAGAGAGTGTCAGACGGGCACGGGGCCGTGTCCAGCGGACACGGGGCCGTGTCCAGCCTTCTGTTCAGCCTATAAATAGAGGAGCTTGGCTTCATTCTCTCTCATCCCTTGGCACACCACCTCTCTCACACTTCATCCACCACCCACCACCACCATAACACCATCATCCACCACCATCATCCATTGTCCATCGTAGAGTGTGTGAGTCGTCTCGGGATCCAAGATTGATCGTAAGAGTTCTTGACAATGAAGGCCATGTTTGCCTAAGTCTCTTACATCACTTGGTGAAGACAAGTGTTTAGTATAATACTTTTTATTTTTAATCTTTTGCACTTTTTATTTGGTTTTGTATTAATGACTTTAATAACTAGTTACTTATGTTGAAGGTGATCTTTCCTTATCGTTTGTCCATGGTGTCTTGGCATTATTTTACTGTCTATATAAAATAAAAGATTTTCACCATTCATATCTCCACGGTCTATATGGAGGTATGTTGGCTACCTGGTCGGGGGTTAAGGGAACGGTTTGGTAAGGGTCTTGCCCTTGTTCAGCGTTTAGAGGTCCTGCTTGGGACCTGGGTCAAATTTAGTAGGATCTCCTTCAATGCCCATAGGTATTGGATGGCGGGGATCCAAACTCTTTGACCCCCTCATAAGTTAACTACTATTAATACTATAACCCGGCTATTTAGGACTGTATCCCTGTTGACTCAGACTACTTAGCTGAGGGTAACGTCACCGCCAAAAGCGGGGCCTACCACAATTCGCATTAATAACTTAATTCATTATCTTTCAATAATCCGACCCTTTAGGATTGTATCCTTGCTGACTCAAACTACTGGGTTGAGGGTAACGTCGCCTTCAAAAGAGGGGCCTACTACAATAACTAAGATAATCTCTTTAACAAGTGCAAAAGTGCGAAAATAATCAAAGGTTATACTAATACACGTGTCGGATCCAAGTGATTCATCTTGTCTATCTGTTTTTATTTTATTTTTATTTTCAGCATTTAGTTAGTTTTTACTTTTCTTAGTTTAAAACATTTTTCTAACCTTTTTGATTTGATTAGACGTTGAGGATAAACCGGTACTAAAAGCTCTTGTGTCCTTGGATGACCTCGGTATCTTACCAACACTATACTACGTCCACGATGGGTGCACTTGCCCATATGTGTGTTTAGTGTTAGTGAGTATCGTGTTTTATAAATTTAAAACTTGGCTAAAAGTGTAAAAAGGGCTTAAATATATATCTAAAATATAACACACTTCACGCACATCACCATCATCCACAGCCCATTGCCCGGGGCAAATTCGCTTTCTACACCCACACTCACTGCCACAATTCCCTTACAAACAAAACTTCTGTTGGATGCTCTTGATTTGAATCAGGCACAAACCAGTCCTTCTCAATCACCTGTCAATGAGAACATACCTCAACAAGTGACTAGGTCTGATGTTCCAATCATTGCTAACCCACCAACAACACCCGAGGAGGTTACACCCCCTGAGTTACATGTAACTCTTGGTGGTAGTTCAAGTGAAGCAGCCACTACAAGTGCTGAACCCACTGGTTTGCATTTGGACAGTGGTTACATCAATAAGACTTCCTTGAAGGCAATTTCTTCTCTGGGAACTCTTGTGTATCCAATATTCACTGGTTCACTAAAAAATGTTCTCAATTTGAAGGAAGAAGTCCCCAGTTCCAAGACAAAGGGGCATCAGTGGCTGATTTTACCAATTGGGATACACTCCCTGAGTCAACCACTATTACAACCACTGAATGTGGGAAATCAGATGATCCCATTTAATTGGGTGATGGTTTATGTAAGGACCTTCAAAAAAAAGTCCCTAAATAACCCGTAAGTATAAACTCGGACCCCTGAAACCCTAATCCATATCAAAAACCAAGAAATCTAGAAAATTGGTCTTCAGGCGAGCCGCGTAAAGGTTAAGCATATCCTTACGCGGGCCGCGTCAACTTGAAATTCATCCGGATAAGCATCCGGGCCACGTATAGCCCATCTGTCAAACCTAAGCCCTTGACCCATCAACCCTACGCGTAGACTAGGTGGCCACGCGGGCCGCGTAAGATTTAACTAAGGGTTTACGCGGGCCGCGTAAAACCCAAATTCAGGCTATAAGTAGCCTAGCTCAGGGGATTTCATTCTGTTGTCGAAACACTTTCAATTATAATCGATTTCTCACTGTTAAAGCTATAATTTCATAATAGCGAGGTGCTGCAACGATACCGGGTATTAACTCGATCGCTATTACGATTCAACGTCCGATCGATTGAAACTATCCAACGAATGTTTAAGTGCTGCTCAAATTGGGTTTATACTTTGTCATTCGTCGTTAATTCGATGGATGTTTAAGTTTTTCACTTTGTCATTTGTTGTGAGGGTTTAATCTCGTGAATTGTCGTAAATGCTGTATTAGTTACTAACCCAGTTCATGTGCATTGTTATTTAAATTAGGTTAAACAGGCTAATCAGTAGATTAAACTCCGCCCGCATAAATCTGCAATGTGAGTCATTCTCTTTTTACCAAACTTGCTTTCAAAATCATGTTTGTTTTCAAAGTTATAATTACAGGGATTAAGTCTTTGTAATCACCAAGTTACAGCCGGTATGTGGGGTTTTGTATACATTACTTGATAACCGTCACCATTGGACAATGGGTTAGCCAAGGGGTGATATGACCATAGTCACAGACACCATTGCACAACGAGATAGCCAATAGGTGGTCGAGTGACAAATACCGTGGGTATATGGTTGATAAACAGAAACATTGTAATCGCTCTTAATACTGTAAATTATAACAATATACCGTTTTAAACAAAAAGAATGATTCACTCAGTATTTCCCCGCTGACAAAACCTTTTTCAAACATGTTTCAGGTGATCTGCTGTAATCCAAGAAAAGTGCTATGAAGCACTACAAGCTTAAGGAAGTGGCTCAATATAAATAAATAAAGAAACATGTTTTGTAAAATAAAGATTTCCCAGTGAAATCACTGTATTGTAAATTACGGGGTTTATCCCGAATGATGAAATAAAATAATCGGGCATTTTATGTTTTAAAAGATCCTGTTTAAAGACTTCCGCTGTCGCCTAAATTAAATATCACGGGGTTCCTGTCCCACGGCTCTTGACCGGGTCAAACCGGGGTAAGGGTCATGACAGGAAAAGGTGGTATCAGAGCCACTGATTTAAGCTAATTAAGTATTCAGCAAAATACTTAATTTTACTGATTGCCATTATGTGATTATGTGCTTTATTAGCTGACTATTTGTTAGTTACAGTATGGGTAAACAAAGACTTTCGGCTATCTATCATAAATTAGATACTTCACCTAAAGAAAAAGGAACTTCCTCAAAATACCCAGCAGATATGGATGAAGGAATATTTGTCCGTAAAGCACAGTTTGAAAAGCCACTTTCTCCCAATAAAAGAAGTTTGATTATTACTAAAAGTCAGGAAAAAGGAAAGAAATCACAACCAAAGGAAGTGAGGTTTAATCCGGAAACCCAGGAAATAGGCAATAATCCACCTTTGGAAGACAAATTAGATGAAAAATGGGCAGATCTTTATATGTTAGCAACGGTAGCAGTAAATACCAACCTTTAAAACTATCAGGACCCTGAATCAGTATTAGCACCTATACTACCTACAAGCCAGAAGCTCTAAAGAAAAGTTATCCCGTAAATAAATAAATTACGATATACCCTAGTGTGTTTCAAATTTCAGTTGTCCTTTGTATTAAATTAATCACACGGTATGCAATAATACTTAAATGTTTATTTGTGAAATTTTGTTATAAAATTTTAACTTAGCATTTTTGTGCAATTTGCATATATGCTAAACAGCATGAATGAGTTATTTGAAGCCCTTCAGAATCTCAATCTCTATCCTGTACCAATAGAAGTTTCCAACGACTTTACTGGTTACATTGCTGATTTGGAGGAACCTATGGAATTTCAAGCTCCACCTCCGTAGAAAGCAAAGCCTAAGAAAAGAAGAAGATATGTAGGATGGAGGAAAGTGCGCAGGAGGAAACCAGCAACTAGGAAAATTCCCAAAATAGAAAATCCTATGGATAAAGGAAAAGGGATCGAGATTGGAGAGAGTTCTAGGCCAGCAGAGATAGAAATCGGGGAAAATGTTAGGCAAACAAGAATAGAAATCAGGGAAAGTTCTAAGCAAACTGAAGAATTTCCATTTCAGGAGGAATTAAATCATCTACTGGCAAGCTGTGATATCGTTAGACCTATCACCAACAATCTCTACCCTTATCCTGCTGAAACCCAACTCCCAAATAAACTTGGAACCAGCTATTCCAGACCCTCTAATCCACGCCCAACCTTTAGGAGAAATGGACGAATGGTGGACTAACGACTGGCAGTTCCAAAACCTTCTTAATAATCCTTATATCTTTTTCCCTCAGTTCGACCCAGAACCTATACCAAACCCACCGATTAGTAATGAGAACCTAGCCGAACTCCGCCATTTTGGCGAAGAACTGATAGGTACAGGGAATAGGATCCGGGAAATGGGAGAACAAATCTCCTGGAAATACGACGAGAGAGAACGTCGCTACTAAAATGCCAGCTGACAAAGGAATAGTGGGGTTGGGAGGCTGTATTTGTATAATAACAGTAGTAACAAAAATATAACTTTGTAAAATAGAAATAAAACGTTGTAAGATAAATAGTGTTACGGATGCCTAATATAATCTATAAAAATGAAAGTCGAGAAATCGACAATTTTGGCTATATATGTGTTGTAAAAAATTTGTGTGCTTATGTGCAATTGTTTTGTTATATTTAATTATCGATTATTTGTCACTAATAAGTTACACCTATAATAATTATCAGATGGAAAACGCTGGTAATGAACCAGTTAATGAAGTAAATCAATCTGAGCAAAATCAGGAAAATCAATTTATGACCAGGCAAGATATCGAAAATATCGTTGCTCAAGGGATAGCCAAAGCTATTCCAGCAATCCTGGCTGCTGCCCAGAAACCTGCTGAACCTCAACAAATCATTCCTAGTAAACGTACTCAAGAAGATAACTTCAGTAATAGCGTAAACGGAGGCGGCAATCATGATAATCACAACAATGATCCACGACAGGCCCCACTTCTTAAGAAAATGAAAGCTGCAATGCCTGGTTGCACTTATAAAGAATTTCTTACTTGTAAGCCAGTAGAATTTGCAGGCAATGTTAGAACTTTTGAGATCGTTGATACTTGTGCTGGATTAGTTTAGTCATAGTTTGTAGCTATTTTGAATGTACAAGGGCTTATTTTGTAATTCTCTAAAAGTAAAGTTCCTGACCTAGTGTAGATAAGATTCCAGCAAATTTATAAATTTGCTGGCTAATCAGGAACACTATATATAGCCCACACATTGTAACCAACTTAAGCTTTTGGCTCTTGAATGAATATTGGTGTTGTTACATTCTAGTGTTGATCTTGTGCTCAAATCTGATATCCAAGGTGTTTTACTGATTTATCTTATTGTTTGGATTCAATACAACACTAGTTGTATTCATTAATCCATACGCTTCACCTTCATCTTTGATCATTCTTAACTTTTCATAGCTCAAACACCTAATCAATAGGTGTTTTGGGTTAAAACAACCAACCACTATGATCCGGATTCGTTTTGGGATCTACAATTTGGTATCAGAGCCTTAGTGCTCTTGGTTGTTGTGTTCTTGTTGAGATTTTTCATAGTTTTGAAGGTTTTTCAAGAGTTTCAATCAAATTTTTGGACTCAAAATGGATTGATTTGGTGTGTTTAATCGATAGGTTGTTGTTAATATATGATTAGGGAGTCATTTTGGACATTTTGATGCATCAGAACATGGTTTTTGAGCTGTTTTTGAGTGATTAGAGGGTTTTAGTTCGTGTTAAACCCTCTGGTCAGCGAAATTAACATGAATGCAGCGAACAATATATGAAGGCGGCGAACTTATTTTGTTGAATATAGAGAACAAAGCTTGAAGATAGCGAACTTAGCGAAATTGTTGAAAAACTCATCGCAGGATCATTAATTTCGACGATCATCATTCGAGCGAAATTACTGATCATCAGCGATATAGTGTCCAGTGACCCTTGAGCGAAATTATCGAAGGCGACTTCGAGAACTGTGATACTGAACCACAACGTTCTTATCACGGTAATCGGCGAAATTAATCTAACTAACGTCTGTGTTTTGTTTTTCAGCGGAATTATCGTGTTCGCTTGTGCAGGACTTCCTAAATTACCAGCGAAGGTCGAGGATTTGTCAGCGAATTTGATCAAGCTTCTTTGGTCATCGGCGAAATTAACTTTGTCACTGATTGTGTGTGACTTGTCAGCGAAATTAGCTTCTGATCAGCCCCATTTCGTCAAAATCAAGCAAAGATGTCGTTGAATCAACTAAGACCAATTGCTCAAGCGGAACTTGAGACTGGAACCACTAATCGGCCACCAAAGTTGAAAGGTGCTGAAGACTTTAGCACCTGGAAGACTCGCATTCAATCGTTCTTCGAGTACACGGACTACAATCTGTGGCTCTTTGTCACAGCTAGACCCCACATTCCAACTGTTGTTCGAGGAGATGCGGTAGTTGCCAACAATGATGCAACTACCTTTACTGATGAAGACAAGGCCCTAATCCAACGTGATCGTCGTGCTCATGCTGCCTTAACCATGGCACTATCAACCAACGACTGCAACATGTTTGAAGAACACCGAACTGCAAATGCACTCTGGAATGCATTGATTGAGTACTATGAAGGAAATGAAGAGTTGATCGAAAGCAAGAGAGATATGGTGCAGAAACAATATGACATGTTCTGTGGAGTTCGTGGAGAAAGTCTTTCTGACCACATCAGTCGTTTTCTGATGATGACCAAAATGAAGAAGGCGGGAAATCCTGTCATAAATCGTGCTGCAATAAAGAAGCTGCTAGATTCACTCCCCAAGGAATGGAGCCTACAATGCATGATGATCAAGAAGGATTTCCTCAACAATCCAAATCCTGTCACTCTGTCCGACCTGATCAACACCCTAAGAGCCTTTGAAATGGATGTCAACAAAAGAGAAATGAACACTGCTGGTTACCCACCAAAGTCAACACAAACCACCGCTGGTTTAAAAAATGTGGCATTTCTTGCTTCAGGGGGTATCACTCCACAAGCTTCTGACTTAATATATGCAAACGCTTCCGCAAGCGCATCAAAAGCTCCACAACTTGTTGAGAAGACTATCACTGTTAACACTCAAGCGTTGAAAGTGTCCACTGAAAACGTGGCACTTTTCAACACATTTCTGAGCAGCTATGAAGCCCTGATGTCTGGGGAACTAAAAAGGGAGATGTTCACTGCTGAAGACATGTATCAGGTTGATCCAGATGATATGGAGGAAATGGATCTGAAATGGCAAATGGCCATGATTACTTTGAGGCTAAAGAAATTTCAAGCGTTTGGGTCTTGGAAAAGCTGGCTTTGACAAATCTAAACTTAGGTGCTACAACTGCAAGAATCTAGGACACTTCAAGCGTGATTGTCCTCTGTTGAAAGAAGGAAACAGTAAAACCACTCCTGCTGTAAAGCAAATCACAGTTGAAGAGAATAAGAACAACGCGTCTCCTAGCACGCCAAAAGCTTTAGTCGTCGAAGACTATGATTGGAGTGAAGAAATTACTGAAGCAAAGGAGCAAGTCAACAAAGCTCTGATGGCCAAGATCTCAGGTGAATCCTCATCAAGACAATTTGAAAAGCAGACTGCTGGAATTCCAAAAGCAGACAATACTGCTGACAAAGATTTGAAAAGCATTCTGACCTCAGTGGAGCCTGAAAATGAAAAGAAGTGTGGTCAAGCAGAGGAGCATGTTTCGAAAGAGGCATCTGAGAAGGGCAAGGAAAAGGTCCCAGCAGCCGCCATGAAAGCAGATTCATCAAAGGAGAAGGCTGGCAAGGACTTGGTAAACAGTATTCCACTTAGTTTCAAAGAAAAATTATGCACACCTGCATGTGTTGATGTCATGGCACATTACAAATTCTTAAATCTAGAATTTGAAAGACAAAAGGACAAAGCTTTAAAATTTAACAACGAGCTTAAATAGAACGAGGCTGCATATTAGAGAAAGTTGAACTCAACTTTAGCTGAAATGCAAACTCTTAAAGAATTTGTGTTTAGAAAAGATTTTATCATTAACGATCTTACAGAAAGATTAGAAAAAGCTTTGAACGAAAAGAATAAATTACAAATTATAATAGATAAATGGAATGTCAGCCAAAAGGCCTTAACTGACATTAAAAACTGCCAACGACCAACGTTTGTGAAGGACGGGATTGGGTATAAGGATAGGCACGGAAATGAAAGAAAACTTTTCTTTCCTCCACATAGCAAAAACTATGTGCCTATGCCGACTCCTCATCCCGAAAACGATCTTATCAAAGAAAAGGCCTCTGTTGAACAAAATGAGTTTTGTGAAAATGAGACAACTGCTAACTGTTCTAAAAGCAATGCAGATTCCATTGAGTGTAAAGAAGATGTGTGCGATGAGGATGGAGACTGCGGCGGGTCAAAAATAGGAATCGGATATTCAGGCAACAGTTATTCCACCGTTAACTGGTTCGTCTGGAACTGTTCTAGGAAAAACAATGTTAAGGATGAATGTAATAATTTAAGTAGGATGGATGACGGTAATGGCCGAGTGCCTAAATTTAAATCTTCGGATGACTGTAAGGGCCATGTGCCTACATTTGAGACCCGTGATCGTGAACATTATGTGTCTGAATGTCATGATTTAAATTATGCGTGTTGTGATGATAAAGTTGCTTGTGAATCTCCTGTATTTGTGCCAGAATTAAAAAGGAATAGTTTTTGAAAATTCCTCACAGAGGAAATTCCCGAATTTATTCCTTCCAGAACAGGTATGACAGATTCAGAAAATAGTGTCACTGAAGATCAAGGCAATGAAGACTCAACCATCACTGCCTCAGACGACGAGCAAGGATCAGAAAGTTCAAGTGAAGAACAAACAGCTAGTGATGAAAGCTTCGAATGTTCAAGTTCTGAAACCATTGAAGACCAGGACTCAGAAAGTTCAGACAAAGATCGAAGCTACAATGAGTCAAGTTACGAAGCAAGTGAAGAGCAAGCCAAGCGAGGACAACATGTCTGAAAGTTCATTCGATTCAGACAGTGATGAAGAACACTCAGAAGATGAAAGCAGAGTGGACAAGAAAATGAAGAAAGCAGAAAGCTCAAGACTCTCATCACATACATCATCTTCTAACACCAAAAGACCCGACATAAAAGATGCTTTCGCTGTGGTCATTTAGGACATACAGCGAAACATTGTAAAACCAAGAAGTTTTCTAAACCAGAACATGATTTCGTACAAACGTCACATATCAATTAAATTATCTTAAGAAGTCTGTTAAAAATCTGGTTGAGTCAACTGCCTATTTTTGGAAACAAAAAGAGGTCAAAGTGGGTTAAAACCACGATAGATTCCAAATGAAGCAAATCTGGATTCCTAAATCAAGCTAATTTGTGTATATATTTGTGTATATCAGAATAAACTCCAGAAATGGCTCCGCATGCTTATGGAGTACATCTGGCACGTAGACAACGGATGTTCAAGACACATGACTGGATTGAAGGAACTTCTGAAGAACTTTCACTTCATCGATGGTGATTTCATATCTTTCGCTGGAGACGAGAAAGGAGGAAAGATTGTTGGAGTAGGAGATGTGGTGTCGAAAGCCCTCACGTTGGAGAATGTCAACTATGTTCCGGAGCTGTGTTACAATCTCATGAGTGTCTCTCAAGTCTGTGATAAAGGAATATCGGTGCTTTTCAATGACATGGAATGCTTGTTCCTCAAGCCTGGATATGTTGTTCCTGCTGAAATGATCATGCTCACTGCTCCAAGACAAAAGAACACATACGTGCTCAACATGAAAAATGCCAAGACAAATGACAATCTAACCTGCTTGATCTCTAAGGCTTCAGAATCGGAGTCACTGCTTTGGCATAGGCGATTGGGGCATGTTAATTTTTAAAATATGAATAAACTCTCCAAGTTAAACTTAGTAAGAGATCTTCTGGTTAAAGAATTCCCATTTTCTGAAAAATGTATAGCATGCGCCTAGGGAAAACAGCACAAGAAATCGCACAAGTCCATAGCAGTGAATACGATCACTGCGCCTCTTCAATTGATGCACATGGATCTTTTTGGTCCAATTAGTGTTAAAAGTCTTGCTAAAAGTTCTTACTGTTTGGTGATCACAGATGATTTCTCTCGGTTTTCATGAGTCTATTTTCTTGAAGCAAAAAGCGAGACAGCTGAAGTTCTCAAATCATTCATCCCGCTGGTTGAAAATGTGACCAAACTAAAAGTGAAGTCGATCAGAAGTGACAATGGGTCCGAGTTCAAAAATCAGACCTTCATATCCTTCTGTGCTGAAAAGGGAATTCATCTCCAATACAGTGCAGCCAGAACTCCCCAATAGAATGGAGTTGCTGAACGCAAGAATAGAACGTTGATGGAAGCTGCACGAACCATGCTGGTGGACTCAAAGCTTCCAATTATCTTCTGGGCAGAAGCTGTAAATACGGCATGCTACGTTCTAAACAGGGTACTCATTGTAAAACCACACGGAAAGACAACATATGAACTTCTCTTCAAAAGAAAGTCGCTCATTGACTTCTTCAGACCATTTGGTTGTTCGTGCACCCTTCTAAACACTCAGGAAAACCTCATCAAATTTGAAGCAGTGGGTGATATCTGCTACTTCATGGGGTATTCATCCACACAGAAGGCCTACCGGGTTTACAACAAAAGAACGAAGATGGTGATTGAATCTTACTATGTTGATTTTCAAGAAGGAAACTACACCAACACCAGAAGTACTCCTGATTAGTTCTATGATGTGGGTGTGATTTTTAACACCTTTGAAATTCCAGATGTAGTTCCAGAAACTGAACCTGTTGAAGACACTCAAGTTGAACCACTGTTTGACTCATCTGACATTGGTTTAACCCCATTTACCACCCGTCTATCTCCATCATCGGCTGACCCTATTCTGGCTGTGAATGAAGCAACTGGTGACACTTCGCCTGAGAACACCCAAGACAATGGTGCTTCTTCTTCACAGGTGAATGTGGATGAACCAACTCAAGAAGATGATCCACCAGTGATTTACGTGGATGAACACTTCACCAACCTTCCGCAGTAGATTGAATCTCTAACAAATGCCGGATACAAGACAAATAGAAATCATCCTCTTGAAAACATCATCGGCGCAGTCGAAGAAGGAGTACGTACACGTGGGCAGTCGTCAAGCATCAACAAAGGTCTCTTCGCAGCTTTTCTTTCGCAATCTGTTCCACGAGACATTGAAGATGCTATTCAAGACTCCAGCTGGGTCCAGGCCATGCAGGAAGAGCTATCTCAATTCAGAAAGCTTAAAGTTTGGGAACTGGTAGATTTACCTGAAGGAAAGTTTCCAATTGGTACTAAATGGGTCTTCCGTAATAAGATGGATGATCGAGGAGTGGTAATCAAGAACAAGGCCAGATTGGTGGTACAAGGTTTTTGTCAAGAAGAAGGGATTGACTACGAAGAAGTATTTGCTCCAGTTGCACGACTGGAAGCAATCAGAATATTCCTGGCTTATGCATCATATAGAAATTTCAAAGTTTTCCAAATGGATGTCAAGAGTGCTTTTCTTTATGGGAAAGTAAAGGAAGAAGTGTATGTATGTCAGCCTCCAGGGCTCGAAGATCCTCATTTTCCAGGTCGCTATTTCAAGTTGGACAAAGCACTCTACGGTCTTCACCAAGCCTCACACGCTTGGTACGAGACCTTGTCTACATACTTGTTAGAGTGTGGATACACCAGAGGAAAGATCGACATGACTCTCTTCACCAAAAAGATCGGGGAGGACGTAATGCTAGTTCAAATCTACGTCGACGATATTATCTTCAGGTCAACTAACGAGGCGTTGTGCAGAGAATTCGAGACCGTCATGAAGGCAAAGTTCGAAATGAGCATGATGGGAGAGCGGAATTTCTTCTTAGGGCTAGAAGTGAAGCAAAAGGAGGATGGGATTCTCATTCATCAGGCGAAGTACATTCGAGACATTCTCACGATGTACAACATGAACGATTGTAAAGTTGCAAGCACCCCGTTCGCCTCTCAGACAGAACTCACTCTAGACCCTCAAGGAAAACCAGTAAACAAGTCCTTTTATCACTCGATGATCGGTTCTCTGATGTATTTGACGGCTAGCAGGCCGGACATTATGTGGGCAGTTTGTCTTTGTGCTCGATTTCAGAAAAATCTCAAGGAATCCCATGAAACCGCTGTAAAGCGCATCTTCCGCTATCTCAAAGGAACTCCGAAACTAGGTCTTTGGTATCCTAAAGATAGTAATTTTGATCTTATTGCGTACTCTGACAGTGATCATGCAGGTTGTAAAGTAGATCGCAGGTCTGTATCAGGAGGATGTCAATTCTTGGGAAATCGTTTGATTTCATGGCAAAGCAAGAAGCAAACAACGGTGTCCACCTCAACCGCTCAAGCAGAATACACCGCGGCCTACAGCTGTTGTTCACAAGTTCTTTGGATACAAAATCAGTTGCTGGAATATGGAATCAACATCATGAAGACTCCTATATTCATCGACAATGAAGCATGTCTAGGAATTGTGAAGAATCCCATACACCTCTCAAGAACAAAGCACATCGAAATTCGAATTCACGCGATTCGAGATGCCTACGAGAAGGGATATATTCAAGTGGTGCCAGTGGATACAACACAGCAGCGGGCCGACATCTTCACGAAAGCCTTCGATAAAACCCGATTCAACCAGTTGGTAACCTAGTTGGAAATGGTCAATTTCCTTGACTGGAAATGAATCTTGTGATCGAAATTAATCCAAAAAAAAAAAATGTTTGTTGAGAGTAACACAAGTATCGGAAAATGTCGCCCACCAAAAAGATTTTCTCATTAAAATTTTATTTTCGGGCAAATAGACTCACGAAAATAACGATTTTAGGGGGAATATATTCAGAAAATCCAAAATCGAATGCTTATGTCTGACTCCTGCTAGAGGAAGTGATAGAAAATTGCTAACACTCTGTCATTTCTTGCAAATGCAGAAAACAAAAAGAAATCGGGGTACCAAGCAACGACGTGTCGGTAGATTCAGCAACACCGACGAGTAAACTGCTGTTAGGGAGCAAAACATAATGTCTACACAAGGATTCTGGCTTTTCTCAAGCATTACGCACCTCTGTGGGTAACACGTTGCGGCATATGGCTTAATGGTCTTAAATCTTGCGTTGACAGATTGCCAAAGTCTGAGATTTCAGGTCTTTATATTGGTATTTCATTCGGAGGATATCATAGTTGTTCTTCTGCTGCATCCAGATACATGCTAACCTAGACGCTATGATATTCTCTTAATAATAAGTGCCTTAAAAAAAGGCCAAACCCCTTCTAATAAGCGCCATGTTTTGGCCAAAACCCATAATAAGCGCCATTTTTGGCCAAAATCCTTAGATAGATTAGTTTGGTAACTCTGCTGTACGGTGGTACTGACCTGTTCACCGAACTATCTGTCTTAGCCCTCAATAGCTCTTGGGATCTCTGTTGTACGAAAGTACAGACCTGATCTCTGTTCTATCGTTGAAGAGAATGAAACCAATATACTCACCTGTTATAAGGAATCTTTGTGCATACCTTGATCGCGGGGGTATGTCCTGATGTGGGACTCACGGGGGCGTAATGATTCTATTCTCAATAGCTTGTGTGGGGGCCATCGAAGACTTGTCAATATTACTAAAACATGATAAAAGCGCTCTCCGAAGGCATGTTGAAAGAAGGATGCATGGATTTAAGCGGACAAACATACTGGCAGTTTTTCTTGTGCCCTGGTTAGTAAATAATAATAATAATAATAATAATAATAATAATAATAATAATAATAATAATAATAATAATAATAATAATAATAATAATAATAATAATAATAATAATAATAATATATAAAGAATTTGGCGAGTGTCGGCAATATGATCCTCTGCAGGTAAGTTCGGTGAGCGTCGAATATTTCAAGAAAATTTGCATCAAATGGATCCTCCCAGTGCTGAAAATTTGAAGTTCGGAGTCAAAATGGGCCAAATCTTATTAAGTTTGTGAATATTACGTAATAAATAATTTTTTAATCAAAAATGGGCACGTTTTACGAGAAAGTTTGAAATCTACGAGCGAAATTAAAAGACTTAGAAAATATCTCCAGGGGCGGCGAAATTAAGATGCCAACGAAATTATTATTTCGCTGGCTATCCGGTTTTCCCTATATAACCCCTATAACCGTCACTTTTCAAAATTTTCAAAAACTCATCTCTTCATCTTCCTCGCTAATACTCTCTAATAATCGGACAATCTTTCTGAAACTCATCACAAGATTCATTATCGTTCAAACTCAACAGGTTTGTTTTCTCATCAATACTCAACTATGTACATTCCGCATTCCATTGTCTCATGATTGCCTTAGATCAGATAATTGGTTTAGTCTTCCATCATAATTCTAGGCCTTTTTGAATCTGAACTCGGCTATGGTTGTTATTGAGAATGTTATGAATCATGAAATCGGTTTAGGGTGTGACATCGAAATGCTTGAATCTGTTTTATCGGTCTGAAATCCATGATCTATCTAGGAAAACCGTTAAGGGTTTTAAAAGGGTTTTATAAGAAATTTATGGTGCCAGCGAATTAAACTTGATGACAGCGAAGATAGCGAAATTAACAAGGAATCTCAAAAGTCTCGAACGCGAGTTCGAGCAACCGGCAAAATGGTCTATTTCGCCCGAATGCGATCTAGATCATTACCTTCGCTGGTAAGTCGTTCTCGAAAACGAAACCTTGTCTTCGCTAAGTTCCCTAGCGAATTTAACCTGGTAACAATTCACTTGATCCGGACTTGATGCCGACAAAGCTAACCGAGCCACTAGCGAACTCAGCGATGACACGAGTATTGTCAGTGAGCGACAATAGCGAAGTAAGCAGCCTGGTCAGTCAGCGAAGACAGCGATGATGACCTATCTTCGTTGATTGATCTTAACTCCGGATCTTGATAACCGGCACCAGTCAGTCAGCGAAGACAACGAAGATGATAAATCTTCGTTGATTGATCTAGTCTGTGGATCCCGATAACCAGCACCAGCGATGACAAATCATGTTTTAGCAGCGAAATTATGCTGATATATTTTTTTTAATTAATTAATGAACAAATTCTTTCAATATTCTTTAAAGTTGTGTGCATAGTTTCTTGTGTAAATATCCATTCTAACTTGCCTCGTTTTACGTGACATATGCAGTATGGTGAAGAACCTCGAGTGGGATAAAACGTTGAAACATAATCAAAGCATCAACCTGGATGAAGTGCCACAAGATTTTGATGATGTAGCTAGATGGGTTCGTTCTAGCAGAATCGGGTATGCTGTGGAAACAAACGTTAAAGTTTACAAAATTCACATACAAGAATTCTGGGAAAATGCAAAACCTGAGACTATCAACAACAAAAGAGGGATAGCGTCAACCGTTCGCAACAAAAGAGTAGAAGTAACTGAAGACAGGATCCGCCAGGTTCTGAAGCTACTAGACAAGGTTCAAGATCCGTTAAGCCTGAGCAAAGATGATATTCTTGATGGTTTTCGAGGAATGGGTTACGCTGGAGATTTCAGTCAAAAGAAAGAAATTAAGAGAGGAGGACTCACCAGAGACTGGAGATTCATTGTTCATGTTATTTCTATGAGTCTGGCACACCGAAAGGGTGGTTATGATGGTTTGAACTTGGAATGGTCGGCAGCTATGCTAAATCTGTGTCTTAATCAGAAGTTTAATCTCTCTGGCTTAATATTCAACTATATGCTTGAAAATGTAAGTGGAGCAACGTGGGCGATGTATCCAAGATTCGTTCAGATGCTGATCAATGACCAATACAAGGATCTTCCAAACAATGGAGATCTTTACAAGTTCCACGTCCCCACAAGCCGTCAGTACACTGAGATAAAGACTAATGAATGGGTGCTGTTGCATGATTGGATGTACCGAGCTGAGAGATTGCCAATAGTAAAGGAAGCTTATAGAAAGTACAAGGAAGCTGTTCGAGAAAAACAACAACGAGCTGCTCAAGCTCAAGCCGAAGCAGCTTCAAAAGAAGAACGCTCTAAAGGAAAAAGGAAAGAAAAACAGGCGGCTGAAGACGAACCACCCAAAAAGAAAAGGGCATCAGAAAGCACTGAATGATTTATGGGTGCAAGTATAAGGGCGGCCGAGTCAGAAGAACACCGCCAGCATATCAGGGATTTGAAAGACATTCACGCTTTGCAAGAAAAGGAGAAGAGAGAAAAGAGGTTAAAGCAAAAAGAGATATCAGCCTCAGAAAGACCAGAGACGGTGACTGAGGAAGTTCAATCGTTGAATGATTTCGTAGATGCAATGATTGTTGACCCCGATGAAGCTTCAGCAAGCAAGGGCACCTCCAAAGTGTCTCCTGTGAAGCCAACGAGGGTTTCAAAGCCTCCAGTACCTCCACAAAGGGTTCGACCCTTTCAAGAACTTTACGACAAACTGATCAAAGATACCGGTCCCTCAGTTGCCAAAGAAATTTTTCTGCTGAAGAATCAAGTAAACGACACGAATTTTCTGAGGGAAAAGATCAAGGATCAGAGGAAGAAAAACAAAGAAATGAATGCCTACATGGCTAAGCAATCCAAGTTCATCAGATTCCAGCAAGCGGGGTTGGAGAAAATGTATAGAATGATGAGAAACATGTGTGAGCAAATGAAAGTGAAACCCATGTTTTCCTTCGAAGAACTCTTCGACTTTGAGGGGTTCGTGGAAGAAGAAAATGCTCGAAAGGAAAAGGAGGCTGAAGCTAAGAAAAAGCGTTTGGAATCGGTCGAAAAAGTGACTGAGGGAAACAAAAGTGATGAAGAGGCAGTGGATCGAGATGATATGCCGGCCAAATTTCTCGAATGGGGTCTTGAAGAAGAAGTTCTCTACGAACAAGAAAATGGAAAAACCTTCTCTCCTGAACACCCTGAATGGTTCAAGAAAGAGAGAGAACGACTCCCAGACTTTTATCAAGTAATAATAGTAGAAAAGAGTGAAGCTACTGACAAGATCATCAGCTGGATGTACGACAATCTTCGAGGAATGTTTGTGGTAAAGAGACGTGGTGGAGTAATTCAATATTTCCAGACCGGATTTGATCTTTTCACACTTCCCAGGTGGGATCTGCGGGAACTTGGTCGTCTGGACATATTAAACCCAGAAGAAAGAGGAATCGGGAGGGATTTCGAACGGATAATTGCCAAAGAAAGCAACAAGGGTTTCCCCAATCATGCTCCGCAGCGTCCAAGACGCAGAGTTTCAAAAACAACTATTGATCCAGTAACCGGAAAGGGAAAGTGACGTGGGTGATCAACCCTGCCTAAGTTGTCATGAGGATCAAGCTTCCGGAAGAAGTTCCTGTCGCCCTCAATGATTTTAAGAAATGGTTTTACGACAGCAGGACTGGTGAAGCTGTAATAAGATCCAATGAAAATGTGGATATTCGTATTCTGGATCCGATGGATGTTTTTATGTTTGGGCTCTCAGATCTAACAGTGTTGAACGCTAGCCGTATAAACGTGGGAGCTGGTAATGCAAACATGGAGGAGGCAGCGTTATTTCAGAGAGCGGTGGAGCGAGCCTGGAAGTTAAAAAGGGAAATGTTGGATCTGGTAGATAAGATTGAGAAGAGGAAAGAAACTGATGAAAAGAAGAAGGAAGCAAGGAAGAAGAAGAAACATGAACGCAAGAAAGAAAAATCTTCCGCTTCAACAACTGAACCCACCACAACATCACCACCTCCGGCCTCATCCACATATGAGGCCACTATGGAGGATCAACCTATTTGTGAAGCTGCAATTACTCAAGAAACTCCGGTTACACCAACCGAGACTCAAGCACCACCAGAAATGACAGTGCATGAAGACAGTCCCAAAGAGCCTGAGAAGCAAGCTACAGAGAATCCAGCGGTCACAACTGAAGAATGAAAAGACAAGTATGCAACGATCTAAGGGGGATATTGTTAGAACTTTTGAGATCGTTGATACTTGTGCTGGATTAGTTTAGTCATAGTTTGTAGCTATTTTGAATGTACAAGGGCTTATTTTGTAATTCTCTAAAAGTAATGTTCCTGACCTAGTGTAGATAAGATTCCAGCAAATTTATAAATTTGCTGGCTAATCAGGAACACTATATATAGCCCACACATTGTAACCAACTTAAGCTTTTGACTCTTGAATGAATATTGGTGTTGTTACATTCTAGTTTTGATCTTGTGCTCAAATCTGATATCCAAGGTGTTTTACTGATTTATCTTATTGTTTGGATTCAATACAACACTTGTTGTATTCATTAATCTATAAGCTTCACCTTCATCTTTGATCATTCTTAACTTTTCGTAGCTCAAGCACCTAATCAATAGGTGTTTTGGGTTAAAACAACCAACCACTGTGATCTGGATTCGTATTGGGATCTACAGTCAATGAAGGGGCAACTACGACACTGCGTTGGTTGGAGAAAACCGAAGCAGTACTTATGATCAGTAAATGTGCTGAAGAAGATAAAGTTATGTATGCTTCGCATCTTTTTAAAGAAGGGGCACTAGAATGGTGGAATATGGTACTTCAAGCCAAAGGAAGAAATATGGCCTACGCCATGAATTGGGAAGAATTTAAGCAGCTAATGGAAAGAAAATTTTGTCCCGAATATGAAAAGGAACAAATGGCAAATAAGTTCCTGAGCCATCGTATGGTGGGTGTAGACTGTCGAGGATATACTTCAACATTCTTCGAATATGCGAGAGTGGTACCAACCCTGGCTTCGCCAGAACCGGTGCTTATTTCCCGTTATATTTGGGGATTAATTGGAGAGATCCGTAATATCATTAAAGCTGTGAGACCTCGCACTATTGACGATGCGGTAGAATTAGCTAACACCCTAACTAATGAACTGGTACGCACAAGGGAAGAAAATCGGAAGAAAGAGTTAGCTCAGAAAATTACCCAAGGATTTCGTATGGGTAATAATAGCAATGCTAAGAAAAGAGGAACGGGGCAATCCTCAAATCCACCTTTCTGCAGGAATTGCAGAAACAAACATTTTGGAAGATGCAATGTAACCTGCAACTTTTGCAAAGTTATAGGACATCGTGAAGAAGACTGCAGAAAGAAAACAAGGGTCTGCTATAACTGTGGAGAAACTGGACATTTCAAATCAGAATACCCTAAGTTAGCCAAACCAGCAGACAATAAAGCCAAGATGGCCGACGGAGCTACTAAAAGGAATGCCAGAGCATTCCAGCTGACCACTCAAGAAGCAGAACTCATTCCAGATGTGATAGCTGGTACGTTCTTGGTTCACAATGTCTATGCAAAAGTATTATTTGACTCGGGTGCAAACCAAAGTTTTATCAATACTTCATTCTGCCAAGCTCTTAATTTACCATTGACCAATCTTAGGCAGATTTTTACAGTCGAAACGGTAGATGGAAATTCTGTTAAAATAGATAAGGTTTTGCGAGAAGGAAAGATAGAACTATTAGGATATAAGTTTTCTGCAAACCTGTTACCTATGAAGTTAGCAAGGATTCGATGTGGTGTGAGGAATGGATTGGTTAGTAGCCAACCATGCTCGAATCCTTTGTGATAAAAATTCCGTAGAAATTCGTACCCCCACAGGAGAAGTAATTTTAATTACAGGAGATAAACCTCGAAAGCCACTGAAATTTATTTCAGTAATGAAGTTGGTCAGTTATTCAAGAAAACAAGGAATGGTGTATATGATTTCTGTAATCACTAACACTAAGAGTAAGGAACTTCAGAAAATCCCAGTAGTCTCAGAATACCTCGATGTATTCCCAGAAGAACTACCTGGATTACCACCCAACAGGGAAGTAGAATTTAGGATTTATCTAATTCCTGGAACTACACCAATAGCCAAAGCACCTTACCGACTAGCACCCACTGAAATGCTAGAATTGAAAAAGCAGTTAGATGAATTACTAAGCAAATGATTTATACAACCTAGTTCATCCCCTTGGGGAGCACCAGTGTTGTTTGTGAAAAAGAAAGATGGATCGATGAGAATGTGTATCGATTATAGGGAACTGAATAAGGTTACAATTAAGAATCGATACCCATTACCTAGGATTGACGATCTTTTTGATCAACTCCAGGGAGCTAGGTATTTTTCTAAGATAGACTTACGCTCCGGATATCATCAGTTGAAAGTACAAGAGGAAGACATACCTAAAACTGCTTTCAGAACTAGGTATGGTCATTATGAGTTTACAGTCATGCCCTTCGGACTAACAAATGCTCCTGCAGCATTCATGGACATGATGAACCGGATTTGTAAACCATACTTGGATAAATTCGTAATTGTCTTCATCGACGATATACTTATTTATTCCAAAATTCAGGAAGAACATTGTGAGCACCTGCATGCACTCTTAACTTTGTTAAGAAAGGAAAAGCTTTACGCCAAATTCTCTAAGTGTGAATTCTGGCTGCAAGAAGTGCAATTTCTAGGGCATATGGTAAATCACGAAGGTATTCACGTAGATCCTTCTAAAATAGAAGCAATCACCAAATGGAAGGTTCCGCAAATAGCTATGGAAATCAGAAGCTTTCTAGGTTTAGCTGGATACTATAGACGATTTATTAAGGATTTTTCTAAGATAGCTGTACCATTGACTAAGCTAACCTGTAAAGCAATTAAGTTTGAATGGGGACCTAGACAAGAAGAAGCTTTTAAGATTTTAAAGCAAAGATTGATAAATGCTCCAATTTTAGCCTTGCCAGAAGGAACTGAAGATTTTGAAGTATATTGTGATGCTTCAAAATTAGGATTAGGATGTGTGCTAATGCAACGCAAGAAAGTAATTGCGTATGCCTCCAGGCAATTGAAGAAGCACGAGGAAAACTATACAACTCATGATCTAGAGTTAGGAGCCATAATATTTGCCTTTAAGATCTGGAGACATTATCTGTATGGAAGTAAGTTCACTGTTTATACAGATCATAAAAGTCTAAGATATATATTTGGGCAGAAAGAGTTGAATATGAGGCAAAGAAGATGGATGGAAATCCTAAGTGACTACGACTGTGATATTCAATATCATGAAGGGAAAGCAAACATAGTCGCTGATGCTCTAAGTCGTAAGTATCATGAAAAGCAAAAGCAAGTCCGTGCTCTTAGATTAAATCTGCAATTTGACTTAATGGAACAAATAAAGAAAATTCAAGAAACATCAATCGAAGACGATGCTGAAGGAATGAAAGGACGAATAAAAGAGTTAGAGCAAGGAAATGATGGAATTTGGAGATTCCACAAGAAAAGGATTTGGGTACCTAAGCAAGGAGAATTAAGGGATAAGATTTTAGAAGAAGCTCATAAATCCAGGTATACCATGCATCCAGGAAACAATAAGATGTACCAAGATTTAAGAAATAATTTCTGGTGGATAGGATTGAAAAAGGACATAGCTAAATATGTATCTAAGTGTCTTACTTGTTCGCAAGTAAAGGCAGAACATCAGAAACCTTCAGGACTACTACAGCAGTTAGAAATGCCTGTATGGAAATGGGAACTCATAACAATGGACTTTGTTACTAAGTTACCCAAAACCAGAAAAGGTAATGATGCGATTTGGGTAATTGTGGATCGATTAACCAAATCAGCTCATTTTCTACCCATGAAAGAAACCTTTAGCATGGAAAGGTTAGCCAAGTTGTACGTAGACAAAGTAGTATCTTTACATGGAGTTCTGCTCTCCATTGTATCGGATCGAGATAGTCGTTTCACTTCCCATTTCTGGACTAGTTTTCAGAAAGCATTGGGAACCCGACTAAATTTAAGTACTGCATATCATCCACAAACAGACGGACAAAGTGAAAGAACGATACAAACTTTGGAAGACATGCTCTGGGCATGTGTAATAGATTTCGGTGGAAACTGGGATGATCACCTACCCCTAATTGAATTCTCCTATAACAATAGTTATCATTCAAGCATTGAAGCTGCCCATTTGAAGCACTATATGGACATAAGTGTAGAACTCCAATTTGTTGGGCAGAAATAGGAGAAAGTCAGTTATCAGGTCCTGAAATTGTGCAAGAAACCACTGACAAGATAACTCAAATCAAGGAAAGACTGAAAATGGCTCGAGATCGTCAGAAAAGCTATGCAGACAATCGCCGCAAGCCACTCGAATTTCAAGTCGGAGACAAGGTACTTTTAAAAGTTTCTCCTTGGAAAGCAGTCGTACGATTCGGTAAGAAAGGAAAGCTGAGTCCAAGGTACGTAGGACCATTTCTAGTAATTCAATGAATAGGACCAGTTGCTTATTGTTGGGATTGAACCCTATCAGAGGAACAGATAATTAAAGCCAAAACTGGATCAGAACAGTGGATTATGAATAAGCAGATGCTGATACACAAATCTCTCCCCTTGAAAGTGATTACAACTACTGATGACCTCCTATCTGCCGATCTTACCAAACTGTTGTCTCATAACTACTGCTCAACTAAAGATCTGATGGAAGACTAAAGTCCTGCTGATTCAATCTACTGCCTTGAGTCAAGCACTGCTGATCCGGACAAGTGCTGCTGGGTTCACAGCAGTAGAAGGTTGCAGCAGCTGTTTTAAAGTCTGTTATGTAATAGAATGTATTAGCAGTAGTTAACACAAGCAGTGTCTGTATAGATCACGGGTTAGAGTTTGTTAGGAGGTTAGATGTCACTTTCATGGTGACGTCAGCAAAGATGCTCAGTAGTTTGCAAGTGCCTATAAATAGTTCAGTACTTTGTACTGTTCTATTAGCTCTTTGCATCATTCGTCTTCTTTGCACGAACAAACTACTGAGCTCGGGCTGAGGGGGAGTTTGCATTCAGACATCTATCTTTGTAATCGTTGTTGAAATTAAATTCAATCATTCGGTTCATAGTGTAAAAGATGTTTGATTAAAGTATTACTCTCATTTGATTGTATGCAAAGTTTGTTTCCATTTTAATTCCGCTGCACAACTCATCCATTTTCATCTTAACTTCAAACACAAAATACAATCAAAAAGAAACTCAGATCCAACAATTGGTATCAGAGCTTGGACAGTCAAATTTGATTTAACAATCATTTTGACGTAAATACTTCAACTCAAAACAGTTGATACTGATCGTTTGTTCGTCATTGAAAAACAGAGTAAGGATTAATCACCACTAAAGTTGATTTCTCAGTACCTGTAAAACAACAAGAATGATGTCACAATCTCAGGACGATAAAAACAACATTGGTTCTCTCTTTAAACCACCTATGCTAAAAAGAAATGAGTACAACATCTGGCAGAGGAGGATGGGTCACATCCTCGCTCAACAAAGCACAGGTTGTTGGAAGTCTGTTATCTTTGGTCCTCATGTTCCTACAGTGCCAAGTGCTGAAGATGCTAAAAAACAAGTTCCTAAACATGTTGAAAATTATACTGAAACGGATTATCAAAAGTTTGAACTAGATGCTAAAGCATTTAGTATCATAGCATCAGCGCTGCCCAACGAAATATATGTTGGATTGTTACATTGTGACAATGCCAAAGAGTTGTGGGACGCACTTAAGGAATAGTTTGGAGGTACCGAAGAAGTCATAGAAAACAATAGGGAAATCCTGAACCAACAGTATGAAACATTTTGTCATGTTAAAGGTGAATCACTGACGCAACAATTTGAGCGGTTCAGTTGTCTCATCAGTGAACTGAGGCTTGTTAAAACCACTTTTACAAACTCAACTCAAAACAGCAGGTTCCTCAGGTCACTGCCAGATAAATTGGACACAATAGCGTTTGTCACCCGAAACTCACCTGAGTTCAAGGATCTGACCTTGACCCAACTCCATGGTCGACTCCTGACCTACGAAAGGGAGTTGAACCAGAAAAGGAAGTTACAAGAGTCAGGGAAAACCATTGATGATTATTCATTCGGTAACACTGCTCTTCTGGGTCAAGAAGAATCTGGTGGTAGTGGTAAGGATCAGGGTTATGATCACTTCATTGACATAACTGCTGGTGCAAATTTTAACAACCCTGATCCTCACTCTACAGGTTATGCATTCACTGCAAATGAAAACCAGATGTCAGACAATTTAAGCTTTGAACTAAATGATTTACAGCATTTTGACCCCACTGATCTAGAGGAAATGGACATCTTGCATCAACTGGCCTTGCTAAGTGTTAGAACTAGCAAGTTTTATAAAAGAACAGGGCGAAAATTCCCAGGGTTGCATGGGAATCTAAGGGTTGGGTTGGATAAATCGAAAATCAAGTGCTATAAGTGTATCAGGTTAGGACATTTTGCTAGAGAGTGTAGGAGTCAAACAACTGGTCCCATAATTACTCACCCTAGTTCAAATCCTAGACCTCAAAATCAAAACACTGTGCACTATGCCCAATATGCCCCAGCAGCACATGTGAACACTGCTCACTATGCTGTTGCTCCTGTGCCAGTGCATTATGTCCAAACAGCTGCTCCACAGATTCAATATGTTCAAACCCCTGCTCCTCAGGCACAAGTGCAACCTGCACCACAAACCACTGCTCCAGTAGCAACACAACCAGATCAACAAAGTTTCTTTACTCAAGAGTTTGTTGACTGGAGTAGTATGCCTGAAGACCTCAATGATGAAAACTTTACACTCTATGCTTCTAATGTTTCTTCTCATGATGAATTTTGTTTGATGGCATTAGAGTCAATACAGGAGGGTGTTGAATCTGAAGAGAAACAGCTGGTCTCTGAAACAGTGGATGAGGTGATTGAAGCAGTGGTTACTGCTGTGGCTGATGAAGTACTGTTGGAAGAAAGTTCAGGTACCCTGATTGAACCACTGACAGATCTATGGACTGAAGAAGATAAGAAAGAAGAAAAGGCAGGTGAAGAAGAAGAGAGAGCTGGTGATGAAGAGAATACTCAGTGTGATTGTGCAATGATGGCTGCTGCCAAGGTATCACCTCAAGTTCTAGAAAAACTATGTTCTGACAATTGCATAATTGCTTTTGCTAACATCAAAGAGGTGAATGAAAACCTTAGGAACAAAATCTTAACTGATGAAGTCAAATTTGAAAGATCTTTAAAAGAACTTAAAAACAAATTGGCTAAAAAAGAGAAAGAGATTAGCAGCATGAAAGAAGAGCAAAGCATAACCAAAACCCAACTCCAAACTATGGTAGAAAAATACCAAGTTTGCAAAAAGGAGTTAGAGTCCACCCAGATCACATGTGAGAAATGGGTGGAATCATGCAAAGGGTATGAGGTTATGCTTGAGAAACAGATAAAAAGTAATGTGAAATTTGGGGTTGGTTATAGAAAACATGATGATGAAAACACTGCTTTTGGAAAATCTGTTTCAACCACTGATGTAACCACTGAGTACATCCCCACAAACAAGAATGGCCAAGAAGTGAAAATCACTGACAAACTTGGTAACAAAATCACACTTGACAGACCAATGGGCCCCTCTGCTTTTGAGGAGATTGAAAATCATCAATTTAAACCAAAATGGTCTGATGAGTGTGATATTCTTGAAAATTTCAAGCCAATGGACTTTACATCAACTAATGGTGTTAAAGCTCCAAAAGCTAAAGTCATTCCTCTTAAGGACATCCCAGCAGTGGTTAAAACCTCTGCTGCAAAGGAGTCTGAAAAGAGGAAGAAGAAAGAAAAAATTGATAACTTGTTTTGTGAATTTTGTGAGAAAAGGAACCATCTAACAAAAGATTGTTTCCACTTAAAAGCTTATGATATAAACAAAACAAGTGTCATAGTGTCAGCTGAAAGCTGCATTGTTTGTGGTAAAACAAACTAGAAAACTCAAGCATGTGTGTATCTCAAAAACTTTGACATAAAAAAGAATGAGTACCTTGCTAAAACATCCTTGAGTCCATCAGCATCACCATCTGTCAAGTTCACAAAGAAACAACCACTGTTTGTGCCAGTTCAAATAGCTGTCACAAAACAGCTGAACCAAACATCTGTTAAAAGAGATGTTCAGGTTACTGATGCACCCCCTGCCAATCAGTTCAGAAAAGGCAAGGAAAAACAGTCTTACCAAAGGATTCCGCACGTTTATGAGGTCTACAAAAAGCCCTCTAAACCCAGAGTGAATAGGTATCCTTTCGGTTACCAGCAGGTGATTGGGCAAGACCCTCAACAGTGGTTAGAAAGGAACAGTACTAAAACTGTCCAAACCCCTGACTTAACCACTGTTCATCACACTGTATCCATGTCAGACACTGTTGAGACTCCATCCATAGCCCTGTTGGCTTTGGAGTCCTTAATGAACTAATCCTTTTACTTCATGTGCAAGGAGCTTCTGCATGCTTTGATAGTCTTTGGTATGTAGATAGTGGAGGCTCCAGGCACATGACAGGATGTAAAGCCCTCCTCAAAGACTTTAAAATCCATGGTGGGGGTGATATATCCTTTGGTAATAATAGTAAAGGAAAGGTTTTGGGGTCTGGAACAGTGCAATCTGGCAATGTAAAATTTGAAAATGTCAATCTAATAGACAATCTAAAATTCAACCTTCTGAGTGTATCCCAAATGAGTGACAAAGGGTTTGGTTCATTCTTCACAAAAGATTGTTGTAGGATTGTTGGACCAGAAATGGTCAAAAAGATTGAAGCAATAATCAAAAATGGTCAAACTAAACTTGTTGCTCAACGAAGTGGCAATGTTTATGTTGTTGACATGTCAAAAGAGTGTCCCAGAGCTGATGCCTGTCTGTTCTCAGCTGCCTCTAACAAAGAGACAGAACTTTGGCACAAAAGACTGGGGCACACAAATCTTAAGACAATAACAGAAATTTCAAAAAATGGTTTGGTGAGAGGCCTGCCACAAAAATTGTTTTCATGTCCTGAACATTGCATTTCCTGTTTAAAAGGAAAACAGCATAAAAGTTCCCACAAGTCCATTGAAGAGTCCAAAACAACCCAGTGTTTGCAAATGCTACACATGGATTTGTTTGGCCCAGTTCAAATCATGAGCCTTAAAAAGAAAAGATATTGTTTGGTAATAGTTGATGACTTTTCTAGGTTTACATGGACTTTCTTTTTGCACTCTAAAGATGAAACTGCAGGCATTTTGCAAGACTTTGTGACACAGGTTGAAAAGCAATTTGACCTTCCAGTGAAAAGCTTTAGGAGTGACAATGGCACAGAATTTAAAAATAGGGAGTTGGATGCTTTCTGTGTGAAGAAAGGGATTGTAAGGCAGTACAACATCCCTAGAACACCAGAGCAAAATGGGGTTGTTGAAAGAAAGAATAGAACTTTGATTGAGGCTGCCAGAACCATGCTTGCAGATTCAGGTTTGCCATTAACTTTCTGGGCAGAGGCAGTAAACACTGCTTGTTATGTCCAGAACAGAGTTTTAATAAACCCCAGGCACAAAAAGACTGCCTATGAAATTCTGTATAAAATCAAACCACTGATCTCATACTTCAAAGTGTTTGGCTGCCCATGCTTTATTTTGAACTTAAAAGATTCCATTTCAAAATTTGCAGCCAAAATAGATTGTGGTTATTTTCTGGCTGGGATACTCAACCACTGCCAAGGCCTACAAAGTGTTCAATGCACGGACCAAGGTAGTGGAGGAGACTTTGGATGTAAAGTTCAATGAACTTTCATCAATGAAAATCCCAGCAAATCCTGCTGAACTGTTTGATCTTGAAAAATTCACTTTTGAAAATACTGCTGTCAAGACTAACAGTGCAGGTCCATCAGAGGATACAACACCAGACTATGGGTATCAAGTCATCATCCCTCAAAGGTCTGCCACAAAAGGGAAAGCATCAGTTGTTCAAAACATCTGTGAAAGCTCAACCACTGCTACATCAACAGTTGTTGATCAAAGTAGCCCATTTCCCACTGCTTCCACATCCTCAAACACTGCTGACAAAAGTCCTCAAACAGTGGATAAAAGTCAGCAGTGGTCCACTCCATTACCACCCATTCCACCACCTTTTGAAGCCACTGCTGGGTCATCAAAGTCACCAGCAGTGGTTAGCTCAGATGATACACATTTGCAGCCTTCACCAACAAATGCCATCATACCATACCAAGGAGATTTAATCTTCTTGAGATCTCATCCACCTGATTAAATCATTGGCAACATCAATGAAGGGGTGCTCACAAGAAGCCAAACCCAAAAGATTTGTCTTTTTTCTGGTTTTCTATCACTCCATCAGCCAGTCAAGTACCAAGAGGCACTAAAAGACAACAGCTGGGTAGAAGCCATGCAAGAGGAGCTCCAACAGTTTAAGAGACAACAAGTATGGGAGCTTGTACCACTGCCAAAAGAGGTTAGTCCCATTGGTACAAAGTGGGTCTTCAAGAACAAAACAGATTAAAGCCAGGCTTGTGGTTCAAGGTTACAGACAGGAAGAGGGGATTGATTATGATGAAACATTCGCCCCTGTTGCAAGATTGGAAGCTATCAGACTGTTCCTGGCCTTTGCTGTCAACCACAACATGAAGGTGTTTCAGATGGATATCAAAAGTGCTTTCCTTTATGGTACATTGCAAGAAGAGGTATATGTATGTCAACCTCCAGGCTTTGAGGATCCATTTTATCCTGATCATGTCTACAGGCTAAACAAAGCCTTGTATGGCCTGAAACAAGCACCTAGAGCCTGGTATGAAACTCTTTCCAACTTTCTTCTCTCAAATGGTTTCAAAAGAGGTACCATTGATAAAACACTGTTTCTTAAATGGAGAGGGAAAGATTTAATGATTGTCCAAATTTATGTGGATGACATTATTTTTGGAAGCACATGTACCAAAATGTGTGAAGAGTTTAGAGAACTCATGACAGCTGAGTTTGAAATGAGTGCAATGGGTGAGCTGCAATGCTTTCTTGGTCTCCAAGTACAGCAATTGCAAAATGGAACTTTCATTCATCAAAGCAAATATGCTAAAGAACTTTTAACCAAATTTGATATGAATGATTGTAAACCATGCAGCACACCCATGGCCACAAATAAGCTGGTCATGTCTGATGAAAAGGATGAGCTGATTGACCAAACACTCTATAGAAGCATGATTGGGTCTTTATTGTACCTAACTGCATCTAGACCAGACATCATGTTTGCAACATGTGTCTGTGTAAGAAGTCAATCAGCTCCCAGAAAATCAAATCTCATTGCTGTAAAAAGGATTCTCAGATACATAAAAGGTGCTCCCACACTTGGTATCTGGTATCCAGCTAATGGGAATATCAAGCTTTCAGGTTTTTCAGACAGTGACTTTGCTGGATGTCACACCACAAGGAAGTCCACTTCAGGAGGGTGCCAGTTTCTAGGTGATTGCTTAGTATCCTGGCAAAGCAAAAAGCAAGCAGCAGTTTCAACATCCACTGCTGAGGCTGAATACATTGCTGCTGCAAGCTGTACAGCCCAACTCCTGTGGCTTCAAAATCAGTTATTGGATTTTGGTATCACTGCCTTAAAGACACCACTCATGTTGGACAGTCAGGCAGCAGAAAATATCATCAAAAATCCAGTTTCCCATTCTACCACAAAGCACATCGACATCAGACATCACTTTGTGAGGGATTGCTATCAAAAAGGATTGATTTCTCTGCATCATGTTCCAACTAAAGACCAGCTGGCAGATGTGCTCACAAAAGCACTTGATACAGCCACCTTTGAAAGCTTGGTCTCTAGGATTGGGATGCTAAACATGGAATAACAAGCAACATCTTGTTTTTCTATGAATAAAAGCAACAAAATGTTTTCAGAAAATCAAAAATCCATCCTTAAAAATAGCTTAAAAATGAAAATTTCATTAAAATCCTTAAAGTCTGCCATAACCACTGATTGTTCAAAAGTCTGCTCTACTTCAAAAAGACTGCCCACTGCTGAAAGGCAACCTCTGTTTTCTCATTCCTTGATAACCACTGTTGTTCAAAAGCAGTGTCTTATCCATTGATATGTTATCCACTGATAGTGAAAATCATCCACTGCATCCTCTCCACTGCTTTCATCAGTTGCTTTCACAAAAGTACTGTCCTTCATTTTCACCAGTGGTTGTCACGTGGGCAGTACATAGCAGTCAGACCTTTTGTAACGGCTGCCACGTCAGCGTTCATTCTCTTTCCTATAACATCCCCACTCACCATCAAAACAGGGTTTTACTGTCGAATTGAATTCTTAAAAATTCTCTTCTCAAAGCAGTTTTTCTTCTCATTTCTCACAAATTTCTTCGATCGTTTCGTTTCAAAAATGACAAAATCGAAGCTTTCTGCAAAACCCTCATCAAGATCATCGAAAACAGCCTCTCAAAAGGCAACTACCACTGAAATTCCATTCAAAAAATCTCACAATATCCTGGGTCTTCTCACAAAACCAGGAACCACAGATGTTTTCGATTACATTATCACCATCATGGCAAAATCAAAGTACAAAACTTTGCTCACCGCCGACGCACCCATCTACTTGGCGACCCAAAGGGAATTTTGGAAGAATGCAACCCTTGAAAAACAAGGAGACCTTGAAACTGAAATCCACTCTTCCATAAAGGGTAAAGCTGTCCACATTACACCACAATCCATCTCCGAAGTCTTTCAACTCGATGACCAGGCAGGTAAAACTTCCTTCACTAAAAACGAGTTGCATATTGACTTCATTGAACGAGGGTATGAAGCAACAATGATGAAGAAACTAACCTTAGAAAAAAGGTTATTTTCCTCCTGCATCAAGATTTCTATTTCATACCCTCCTCCTATGTGTGTCAAACAAAACCACTTCTTTTAATGAGATCCCTATAAAGATTCAAAATCTGGGATATGCAATTCTTCAAGAAGAAAATTATAACTATTCTCGGGAAATCTTTAAAGATTTGGTAAATAATGTTGAAAGCAAATCATTCTTACTGTTTCCAAGGTTTTTAAGTTATTATTTTCAAAAGAAATTCAGTAAGGATGATTTAGCTTTAATAAACCAAGGTGAAATAACTGCAATAAACTGCCTAACATCTGAAACTTTTTCGTGAATGTTAGCACCTTGCAAAACACAAGCAGGGGTACCTGAGCAGAATTTAGCAGCAACCACTGCTCCTCAGGTATCTGCTGCTGAGCCTACTGCTCTAGGTGATCAAAGCAGCAGCCCAACTGTTTTGAAACCCACACCTACAAAACCCAAAAAGCCTTACAAAAAGAAAAATCAAAAACCCCCCAAACCAATCAAAATGGCAACTCCGGAGGATGAGATACCAGAGTTAATGCCTGTGACAACACAAAAGTCACAAGAAACCACTGCTGCTTCTTCCTCACAGCAGATGGTACAAATATCTCAACCCATAACCATAACTCCTCCTGCTTCTTCACAAAAAGAACAGGTTGTACACAAAGGGCCACCACATTATGATGCTCTGGATACACTCGTTTCCATCATCCACAGCTCAATGCCCGGAGCAAATCCGCTTTCTACACCCACCATCACATCCTCAATTCCACCAAAAACACAACTACTGTTGGATGCAATTGATTTGAACCAGGCATTACACAGTCCTTCTCAATCACCTATCAATGAGAATATGCCTCAACAAATGACTGAGCCTGCTGTATCATTCTTTGCTAACCCACCAACACAACCTGAGGAGGTTACACCCATTGAGTTACAAGTAACTCTTTGTGGTAATCCAAGTGAAGCAGCCGCTACAACTGTTGAACCTACAAGTTTACAGTTGGACAGTGGTTACATCTATAAGACTTCCTTGGAGGCAATTCCTTTTATAGCACCTCTGCCAACCACCAGTGGATTCATCTATCCTACTGGCAACATCAAAAGGTTGTCAAGTGTTGAAGGAAGAAGACCCCAGTACCAAGAAAAAGGGGCATCAGTGGTTAAGGTTTGGAGTAAACTCCCTACTTCCACCACTGATAAAACCACTGTTAGTGGGAAATCAGATGATCCCATTAAATTGGGTGATGGTTTAAAATACCAGAAATTGACGGCTCGTGTTGAAAAACTTGATAACTCTGTTGCAGAACTCAAAGACATGCTACAACAGTTGTTACAAGTACAAAAGGTACAGTCCACTGCTGTTCCACCTCAAGCACCTGCTCTACCACAGGCACCTGCTACAAATGAGCTCTGGAATCTATTTCAACCTTTTCTCCATCATCAAGCACAAATAGCATATCAGCAACATGAAAAACATGTTCAACAATTGAGAAATGCTATGGACTCTTGGTACAAAGACACTCAGGCTGATCTAAAGGCTCTCAAAACTCAGATCTTGCACTCCACTGGCACTGCTCCTCCACCAGTATTCTTCATTGATCAACTCCCCGAAGATAATGCCAAAAAGGGGGAGAAAATTCAGGAATGGAGAAGAAAAGGAATAACAGATGGTCTCTACCTCGCACCAGAAAATTCAAATATGACCAAACAGATTCCTTTGCCAGATGGGAGTAAGAAAATCGATGTGACTACAAATGCACTTGCAGAAGCACTTGCATGTGTAAAAAGGGATAGAGAGGCCAAAAAGAAAGCCAAGGTGGATTATCCAGATCAGGGTACTTCAGGGTCAAGAGATGATGAAAATCTCTTTGATGAAAAGAAGAAGCCTGCTAGAAAAGTAAGGCTACCCAAATCCATTCCGGTCAGACGTTCAAAGTCTGCTCAAAAACCACCACCTAAGACAGCTGTTGTAACTCCTGGTGTATCAGCTGCTGTTGGTACTTCAGTAGTTTCAACATCTGCTCCCACTTCAACACACACCACTTCAACACACACTACATCAAATGTTTTACCTCCATCACCACCAAAATCACAATCACCTCCTGTCAAAAGGCAGAAGACAGCAGTTGTTATAACTTCTGTTGTAAAGACAACAGTGGTTGGAACACCAGTTGTTCCAACAGCTGTTAGTCTATCACAAACCACTGTCACTACAACCACCTTTCCATCCAAAACATCATCAGTCCCTCCTCAAATAAAGAGGAGAAGGCTAATTCCCAAAGATGATGTCACTTCACCATCTCCAACATCTTCAAAACCTTTAGCTCTTGTCAATATACCAAAACCAGTTCCACTTTCTTCAGTTCCAATGCACAAACCCTTACCTCCTGCAGGTGTTCAATTCCCTCTTGAACTAGAAGCTGTCAGAGAAGAGATAAAATCCTTCTATACTGAGGATGACCCTGCCAAAAGGAGTTTGCCTTCAATCAAAGGATATCCCTGGCCCAAAAACATTGAAGAATATTTGAAGATAAAGGCCAAGCAAGCAGAGGATATCTCGAAAAGAAACACACAAGGGAAATCTGACAAAGAAGTATCAAGATACTACCAATATCTGCTCACACAAGTCAGTTCCCTATAACGTTTTGCTAAAAATGTCAGTCAACAAATTTCAGAAAGAGCAGCTGAAACTCTGAAGAAAGACTACATTGAAAGCATTATGTTCTACAAGAAATACAAAGGAGAGAGACACATGTACAAAGAGTGGACTGTTCCAGAGCTTGAAGCTAAATCAGCCAGAATTCAAGTTATGATAAAAAGGAAAGTCACTCACACTCCTCCTGATTGGGCAAAGTTCAAAAAGAATGTACCTGAAAAGCAGTTGGAACTAAAAAGAATGAAAGAAGAATTGGTTGTTGCTGAATTTGGTACCAAAAGACAAGTTGCTAGATGGAAAGAAGACTTGGTCAGGTCAACCTACAAAAGGTTGGAGGAATTAAGGAAGAAAGATCCAAAAATTCCTCAAAAACCTGACTACCCTGAAGCAGCAGTTTCAAAAGGACCATCAAAGCTGCAAACCAGGAGAGCCACTGCTCCAGCTGGTACTGCCATCTACAAAAGAAGGACACAAAGCCAGTTTGGAGCTGAAACTTTTCAAGAAATTCTTGCTGGAAATGCTGTCTTAAAAGAAGGCTTGTTAAGAACGTTAAAAGAAGAACTTGAACAGGAAAACTCTGCTACCACTGCTCAGCCAGTGATGAACCGGTCAGCCTCACCAAATACTTCTGCAAATAAGCATCTCCCAAGAAACCCACCAGGCTCAAAAATACAAAAGTGGGCAACTGACAAACAGACCTGCGTATTGACTTTGCTCAGGCCTGGTGGAGTAGTGGATAAAATATCAAGGGAACAAGCTCTTGGCCTGAGTCTTGAAGATTTGCAGGATCTCCTTGATCTTCCACTTAGCAGGGATGATGAAGATACAGGTGCCCTTGACTTTGAATTACAATTTAAAGGTCAGATAAGGGAGCTGTTAATGAGGCAATAAAGTATCCACAAATAATGAAGGGTTTTGGCATTATCTGTTCCAGGGGGAGATTGTTGGGATTGAACCCTATCAGAGGAACAGATAATTAAAGCCAAAACTGGATCAGAACAGTGGATTATGAATAAGCAGATGCTGATACACAAATCTCTCCCCTTGAAAGTGATTACAACTACTGATGACCTCCTATCTGCTGATCTTACCAAACTGCTGTCTCATAACTGCTGCTCAACTAAAGATCTGATGGAAGACTAAGGTCCTGCTGATTCAATCTATTGCCTTGAGTCAAGCACTGCTGATCCGGACAAGTGCTGCTGGGTTCACAGCAGTAGAAGGTTGCAGCAGCTGTTTTAAAGTCTGTTATGTAATAGAATGTATTAGCAGTAGTTAACACAAGCAGTGTCTGTATAGATCAGAGGTTAGAGTTTGTTAGGAGGTTAGATGTCACTTTCATGGTGACGTCAGCAAAGATGCTCAGTAGTTTGAAAGTGCCTACAAATAGTTCAGTACTTTGTACTGTTCTATTAGCTCTTTGCATCATTCGTCTTCTTTGCACGAACAAACTACTGAGCTCGGGCTGAGGGGGAGTTTGCATTCATACATATATCTTTGTAATCGTTTTTGAAATTAAATTCAATCATTCGGTTCATAGTGTAAAAGATGTTTGATTAAAGTATTACTCTCATTTGATTGTATGCAAAGTTTGTTTCCATTTTAATTCCACTGCACAACTCATCCATTTTCATCTTAACTTCAAACACAAAATACAATCAAAAAGAAACTCAGATCCAACACTTATCGTTTACAACTACCAGAAGAATTACCTGGAGTACATGATGTATTTCATGTATCCAACCTCAAGAAAATGTCTATCGGACGAATCCCTGGTAGTACCTCTTCCAGAGATAGAGGTAAATGAAAAGTTGAAATTTGTGGAGAAACCACTGCAGATAGAAGATAGAAAGATCAAGTTTCTTAAGCATAAACGACTGGTGCTGGTCAAAGTCAAGTGGGATTCGAAAAGAGGATCCGAATACACCTAGGAGCTGGAATCAGAGATGAAGCGCAAATATCCACATTTATTTCAATAAATCTCGAGGACGAGATTTTAATTAAGGTGGGGAGGATGTAAGGACCTTCAAAAAAAAAGTCCCTAAATAACCCGTAAGTATAAACTCGGACCCCTGAAACCCTAATCCATATCAAAAACCAAGAAATCTAGAAAATTGGTCTTCAGGCGGGCCGCGTAAAGGTTAAGCATATCCTTACGCGAGCCGCATCAACTTGAAATTCATTCGGATAAGCATCCGGGCCACGTATAGCCCATCTGTCAAAACTAAGCCCATGACCCATCAACCCTACGCGTAGACTAGGCGGCCACGCGGGCCGCGTAAGATTTAACTAAGGGTTTATGCGGGCCGCGTAAAACCCAAATTCAGGCTATAAATAGCCTAGCTCAGGGGCTTTCATTCTGTTGTCGAAACACTTTCAATTATAAACGAATTCTCACTGTTATAGCTATAATTTCATAATAGCGAGGTGCTGCTATGATACCGGGTATTAACTCGATCGCTATTACGATTCAACGTCCGATCGATTGAAACCATCCAACGAATGTTTAAGTGCTGCTCAAATTGGGTTTATACTTTGTCATTCGTCGTTAATTCGATGGATGTTTAAGTATTGCACTTTGTCATTTGTTGTGAGGGTTTAATCTCATGAATTGTCGTAAATGTTGTATTAGTTACTAACCCAGTTCGTGTGCATTGTTATTTAAATTAGGTTAAACAGGCTAATCAGTAGATTAAACTCCGCCCGCATAAATCTGCAATGTGAGTCATTCTCTTTTTACCAAACTTGCTTTCAAAATCATGTTTGTTTTCAAAGTTATAATTATAGGGATTAAGTCTTTGTTATCACCAAGTTACAGCCGGTATGTGGGTTTTGTATACATTACTTGATAACTGTCATCATTGGACAACGGGTTAGCCAAGGGATGATATGACCATAGTCACAGACACCATTGGACAACGAGATAGCCAATAGGTGGTCGAGTGACAAATACCGTGGGTATATGGTTGATAAACATAAACATTGTAATCGCTCTTAATACTGTAAATTATAACAATATACCGTTTTAAACAAAAAGAAGGATTCACTCAGTATTTCCCTGCTGACAAAACCTTTTTCAAACATGTTTCAGGTGATCTGCTGTAATCCAAGAAAAGTGCTATGAAGCACTACAAGCTTAAGGAAGTGGCTCAATATAAATAAATAAAGAAACATGTTTTGTAAAATAAAGATTTCCCAGTGAAATCACTGTATTGTAAATTACGGGGTTTATCCCGAATGATGAAATAAAATAATCGGGCATTTTATGTTTTAAAAGATCCTGTTTAAAGACTTCCGCTGTCGCCTAAATTAAATACCACGGGGTTCCTGTCCCGCGGCTCTCGACCGGGTCAAACTGGGGTAAGGGCCGTGACAGTTTAATGTACCAAGAATTGATGGCCAGAGTTGACAAACTGGATACTTCTGTTGCAGAAATCAAAGAAATGCTGCAACAGTTGTTGAAAGTTCAAAAGGTACCACCCACTGCTGAACCAATTCCAACAGATGCTCCATCATCTGCTCCTACTACAGATGAGCTGTGGAGTTTATTTCAACCACTGCTCCATCATCAAAGAGAATCAGCTGATCAACAACATGAGATACAAGTTCAAAAGATCAGAAATCTCATGGAAGCAAGGTTTAAAGACACTCAGGCAGATATCAAGGCAATCAAGGCCCATATACTAAACACCACTGGCACTGCTCCTCCCTCTGTTATCTTTGTGGATAACCCACCACCAGATAATGCGAAAAAGGGGGAGAAATTAAAGCAGCTGAAAAAGAGAGGATATGAAGATGGTCTGTATATTGAACCACAAAAAGATAGTATGCTTGCAGACATCCCTTTGCCAGATGGGTCCAAAAAGATTGATGTTACCACAAATGCACTTGCTGAGGCAAAAGCAAGTGTAAAAAGGGATAGGGAGGCTAAGGATAAAGCCAGGTGGGAATAGGAGAAAAGAGCTTTTATGGAGCTGAATGAGCAGGGTATTTCTGAGCCAAAGGATGATGAAAATCCTGAGCCAAAAAGAAAGCAGCCCACTAGAAAAGTGAAGCAACCCAAACACATACCATCCAGACCCATAAAGCAAACTCCCAAACCTACCAAAAGCTCTAAACATCAATCTCCCAAACCAACAGTTGTTAAAACTCCTGTTGTACCAACAGCTGTTGATACTTCAGTGGTTTCAACAACTGCTAGCCAAACAACTGCCACCACTTCAACACACACCACAACCACTGCTTTACCACCACCACCAAAAATACCATCACCACCAAAAACAACCTCATCACCACCATCACCTCCTGCCAAAAAGCATAAGACAGCTGATGACACATCATCAATTATAATGACAACAGTGGTTGAAACACCAGTTGTTTCAACAGCTGTTAGTCAGCCACCTTCCACTACAATAACCACCACTTAAATCACCACCACTGAACCAACCAACACACCACAAGCCTCTCCTAAACCAAAAAGGAGAAGGATAATTCTAAAAGATGATGATTCTCCACCACCACTAACATCTTCACAACCTTTGTCACTTGTTACTATTCCAAACCCTGTTCCTCTTTCTTCAGCTCAAGTTCAAAAACCAAAGACTGCCATCACTCCTGCAAGTGTCCAGTATCCTTTAGAGCTTATAGCAGTCAGAGAAGAGATCAAATCTTTCTACTTTGAAGATGACCCTGCTAAAAGGAGTTTACCATCTGTTGAAGGATATCCTAGGCCTAACAACATTGAAGAATACTTGAAAGTTAAGGCTCAACAAGCAGAGGATATCTCCAAAAGAAACTCACAAGGAAAATCTGACAAAGAAATTCAAAGGCATTATCAATTCCTGCTCACACAAGTCAGAACCTTGGAGCAGTTCGCAAAAAATGTATGTCAGCAACTATCAGAAAGAGCAGATGAATCCTTGAGAAAAGACTATCTTGATAACATCATGGCTTACAAGAAATACAAAGGAGAAAAATACATGTACAAAGAATGGACCATTCAAGAGCTTGAAAGTGAAGCAGCCAGGATTCAAGATATGATCAAAAACAAGGTTAAACATACTCCTCCTTATTGGGCAAAATACAAGAAGAATGTACCTGATAAGGTGTTAGAGCTGAAGAGGATGAAAGAGGAATTAATCACTGCTGATTTTGGTTCAAGAAACCAAGTAACAAGGTGGAAAAAAGACAAAGTTAGGGCCAGCTACAAAAATTTGGAGGAACTAAGAAAGAAAAATCCAAAAGTTCCACAAAAACCTAACTATCCTGAAGCAAAGGTTTCAACAAGACCACCAAAGCTGTAAGTCAGGAAATCCACTGCTCCACATGCTGCTATCCACTATCAAAGAAGGAGACAAAAGCAGATGGATGCAGAAACACCAGAGGATCAAGCAGCTGGTGATGAAGTTTTAAAAATGGTTCTTAAACAAATGATAGCTGATATTCCTGAACTTGCTAAAGCTCAAAGCACTGCTCAGTCAATTATCACTAGGCTATCATCTCCAAACTCCTCATCTAATAAAAATCTCCCAAGAAACCCATTGGATTCAAAAATACTAAAGTGGAAAATTGACAAACAGACCCACGTATTGACTCTGATCAAATCCAGTGGAGAAGTGAAAAAAATATCAAGAGAACAAGCACTAGGCCTAAGTGTTGAAGATCTGCAGGATCTCCTTGATCTTACACTTTGCAGGGATGAAGATGATACAGATGCATTAGACTTTGAGTTACAACTCAAAAGGCAAATAGGGGAACTGTTGATGAGGCAATAAAGATCTACAATAATGAAGGGTTTTGGCATTATCTGTTCCAGGGGGTGATTGTTGGGACTGAACCCTATCAGAGGAACAGATAATTAAAGCCAAAACTGGATCAGAGCAGTGGATCCAGAATAAGCAGATGTTTGTATTTCATTCTCTCCCCTTGGAAGTGGTTCTAACATCTAATGACCTTCATCCACAGATCCTTTACAACAACTGCTGCTTTACAACTGCTGATCAAGTTAAAGACTGATGAAGACTAAAATCCCTGATGATCAATCTACTGTTATGGGTCAAGCACTGCTGAAGAAACCAAGTACTGTTGGAGTCACAACAGTGGAAGGATAAAGCAGTAGTTTAGTCTTTCCTTTTGTAATGTATTGTAATCAGTAGTTAGCTTAGCAGTATTTGTATTAGATCAGTAGTTTCAGGTTGTTAGGAGGATAGATGTCACTTTCATGGTGACGTCAGCCAAGATGCTTCAGTGGTTTGGACGTGCCTATATATAGAACAGTACCCTGTACTATTCTATTAGCTCTTCATCACTTTTCTTCCTGTACGAACAAACACTGTGAGCTCAGGATGAGGGGGAGTTTGTTACATGCATGCAAAGTTGTAATCGGTGATTGGAATAAATTTAATCATTCGGTTCAATGTTCAAACATGTGTGTTGAAAGCATTTCTCCTATTTGATTGTGTACAAAGTTTATTTCCCTTATTATTCCGCTGCAATTACTTGTTCATCTTCATTACTTTCTAAACAAAAACACAATCAAAAAGAAACTCAGATCCTAGCAATCACTTCAACCTCCCTCCTACATATTTTTTATTTTAATACATTTAAAAGTTAATTTAATTATATATAAATAAAATAATTAGAGGTTGCTCGCGAGCTCGCAAACCGAGCCAGGCCTAGCTTGAGCTCGGTTCGCTTACAAACCGAGCCGAGCCGGCTCATTTAGAACCGAACTTTTCTCAAGCCGAGTTTTCTTCAAGTTTTTTTCGAGCGAGCTTCAAACAAGCCGTGAATTACGAGCTTTTTGAACACCCCGAGTATATCATTGGAAGGTAGTACTCAAGGCTCCGACCCTTTTAATTCTAGCCGGTTGGGTTCTATGTTCACAACAAGATGTGAGCTAGAATAATATGATGATCAGCCTAGCTGATAAATTAATCAGTGTAGCAACAATGACGAGAAAAACAAAACTACTTGGCCACTTCTTTACCAACAATTGATCCATGAGAATCACCTTATTAATGTCTTATACATGTTTATTATTTACAATATGTCAAAACTGTTAACTTTTACTTTTATCTTAGTCTTAATATTTTAGACTGTCAGTCATTTAAACATCTAGTTTAGATTATGAGTTGAGTTAAAATGATATATTTTTTTAGATGAAAAAGAATAATCTTTTCCACTACATCATATATATATATATATAGGGGACCGCTAAAATGAGAACCACCTCCAGTTGTAAGAACCATGAGAACCAATATCCACCAATCAGGTGTTGCCAACAAAAAGGGTATATCGGTCATTTACCCCAAATGTCTTATCCTATCTCTCTCCTCTGTCTTTTTTTTAATTTTCTTGTCTCCTATCTCTTTCCTTTAAATAACTTGCAGACTTTAGGGATCTCTCATTCATTATCTCTCTCTCTCTCTTGCAGACTTTATCTTTCCAACCCCAAAACCCATCTTCCTTTAAATTAGTTGCAGTCTCTGCATATGTTCAACCGAAGTCGATGATGACGATGACTTAACCCACTATTAAATCACAACACAACACCCTCACTTTCCAGCGGAGCCGACGACTGCCGGCATTCCGATGACTCTCCGGCACCCCCTTTTCAAGCCGGAAAACGTTCACGCACACCCACACCCCCTCGTTCTGACAACCCTTGTTCTCTCTCTCAAAACCTGACCGGAGAACAGAAACGGAAGCTCCGTGAGATCACCACCGGCGCCATCATCGCCGCTTCGATTGGGGGGTAGTGATCTCCGATTTGATGTTTGTGGTTGTTGGTTTCCCGATCTATGGTTGTTGGTGTCCCGATCTGTGATGTTGGTGCCCCGATCTATGATGTTGTGGTTGTTGGTGTCCCGATCTATGATGTTACGGTGGTGGTTTGTAAGGCGGCGGTGATTCTAACAGCAGGTTAGTGGTGGCGGTTCGACGGTGGGTGGTGGCGGTTCGACGGTGGGTGGTGGCGGTTCAACGGCTGGGTGGTGGTGGTGGGTCGACGACAGGTGGGGGTTAGTTGATTTTTCTGATGATTCTTGGTTCAATGGCATTTTTGGTATGATCTGTGTTTGAATGATGTTCTTTTTGGGTTTGTTGTTTCTGCCATTTTTGTTGTTACTGCCATTTTTGTTAGATATAAAAAAACGGACGATGTTCTTGATTTTTCTGATGATTCTATGTGGGTGTTAGATCTTTGTTTGAATGATGTTCTTTTTGGGTTTGTTGTTACTGCCATTTTTGTTGCTACTGCCATTTTCGGTTGAATCTGGTGCCTTTTTGAATCGGCGGTGATGATAAGAAAAAACGGACGATGGCGCGGCAAGGACGGCGGAGGGTAGGTTTTTTAAACCTGCAACCCCTCTTTTGCAGCCTTTTGATTATCCGTTAATCTGAGCCAAACCCTTTTTTTTCGAGATACACTTTTGTTTTTTTGGTGTTGTTGGTTTTTATATTCTTTTCCCCCTTCGATGACGATAGAAATATATCCGAGACACCTACCGACTTTGCGATTTATGGGTACCTTCGTCTTTGCGTAAACAAGTTTTCGTGTAAAAAAGTTTTTGTGGAAAAAAAGTTCAACCGTAAACTTTTACGTATAACGTAAAAAGTTTATCGTAAAACTTAAAAAAGTAAAACGTAAAAAGTTTAACGTAAAACTTAAAACGTAAAAAGTTTTACATAAAACGTAAAATTTAAAAACATAAAAAGTAAAAAAATGTTGACGTAAAAAACCGGTGCGTAAAACGTAAAAAAAAACGGCGCGTAAAACGTAAAAAACGGTTGCGTAAAACGTAAAAAAACCGGCGTGTTAAACGTAAAAAAACCGGCGTGTAAAACGTAAAAAAACCGGTGCGTAAAACGTAAAAAAACCGACGCGTAAAACGTAAAAAAACGTTGACGTAAAAAACCGGTGCGTAAAACGCAAAAAACCGGTGCGTAAAACGAAAAAAAACCGGTGCGTAAAACGCAAAAAACCGGCGTGTAAAACGAAAAAAAACCGGTGCGTAAAACGTAAAAACACCAGCGTGTAAAACGAAAAAAAACCGGCGCGTAAAACGTAAAAACGTTAACGCAAAACTTTTTTACGTTCCGTAAAAAAGGTAAAAAAACGTTAACGTAAAAAAACCGGCGCGTAAAACGTAAAAAACCGGCGCGTAAAATGAAAAAAACCGGCGCGTAAAACGTAAAAAACCGGCGCGTAAAATGAAAAAAACCGGCGCGTAAAACGTAAAAAACCGGCGCGTAAAACGTAAAAAACGTTAACGTAAAACTTTTTTACGTTTCATAAAAAAAAAGCTCGTAAAAAAACGCTCGTAAAAAACGGCGCGTTAAAAAAAACGGCATTAAAAAAACGGTTTGTTAAAAAAATCTTAATTTAAAGAAAGATTTTAATAAAAAAATTCTTTTAATAAAAAATTATTATACAAATCTGAATTTAAATTATTGTTTAACATAAAATTCTGTTTTTTTAATATAAAGTAATTAATGAATAAGACAAAAAGGCAATTAAATACTAATATATATATAAAGACAAAATAGTGTAATTTTACTATACTACCCTTTTGGATTATAATATTAAAGACATAATAAGACAAAATCTATTTAATATTAATTTTAGTTACTTTAAATCTCATCCATCCATCTCCTTGATCTAAAGGCTAGAAAGTGGTTCTCTCAGTTCTTACAACTGGAGGTGGTTCTCATTTTAGCGGTCCCCTATATATATATATATATATATATATATATATATATATATATATATATATATATATATATATATAGGGGATGATTCAAATGAAAACCACTTTTATCGCGAAAACTCGAAAACTAACTAAAAAAACCTAAAAAACACCAATTTTTTTTTTATTTTTTCAATTTTTTTATTAAAAATCGTAGGTTTTTTTATATAAAAAATTTTCAAAAAAAAAAAAAAATTGTAGTGCACATGTGTACACATGTGCACTACAATTTTTTTTTTAAAAAAAAGTTTTTTTTATATAATTTAAATAGCGAAAATTGGTATGCAAAAAAAAATTGGTATGTTTTTTAGGCTTTTTTAGTTGCTTTTCGAATTTTCGCGATAACTATTGGTTTTTATTTGAACCTTCGCCTATATATCTATACTATATTATAATGCATGAGTGAGAGGTATTTTAAGATACCCAAAAAATAAGAACTTTTCCCCTCCTTTATTTATAGATAGACCCCTAAAATGAGAGTAATTTAGTCTTTTAAATACTATTTATTTTTTAGCCCCCAAATTTATTACACTAACATCCCTGAGTTTTAACAAAATTATGGATAATTAGTTACACTTTCCCCACTACACATCAAACTTACAATTCTTTTGCTTATTCTTGCTATATCTTATAATCTATAATGTTTTAAAAAATCCAAAGGTACCGTGACGACCTACTAATTTATGTCGACGTTTTGATAGTTGTCTTGGTCACTATTGACGTGCGGATTAAAAGGTACAAGTAGATGGTGCCTTAGTGTACAAGTGATTAAAGCCCACGTACTTGGTCATCTATACTATCTATAACTATATACTATATTATATGCATGAGGGATGAGTATTTCAAGATACACAAAAAATAAGATTTTTTTTTGTTTTAATAAATAATGTACAACCTAAAATAAGGGTAAGTTAGTCATTAAATACTAATTACATTTTAATCCTTCGTATCAGTTACATTCTTATTCCTAATCCTTAGTCAAATCCTAATAATTTGGATAATTAGTTAGTAGTTTAAACATATAGGAACAACCTCACTATTCACAATACTCATCCAATTTTTTTCTTGGGCGGGCTTTTGACAAACTCAGCTTTGATTTTGAATTCCCCATTCAAACAGCAAACCCTACCCACATTTCAAAACTCAAATCCAGTCTCTCTCGCGCGCTCTCATATTTAATGCAGATCTAGGTGTTTCAATACCCAATTTCTGCATTTACGTTTGGATTTTATGATAGCATTTCACCATGACACTTGAATGAGGCAAGTTCTATTTTGGATTTACTCACACAAAAACTCAATTTGATCCTGATCTAAGATTCTGTGTTGTACCACATAGGGTTGAATCAAGATCTACGTATAAAGAATATGAGCGGAGAATAGCGATTTCAGCTCTCAGACATTAGGTTAATCTGTGATTTCTTTAGTGTGGCAACAAGACTCTCATTAGCACCCTTGGTTCAACTTCCGGTACGAAATTCATTCGTTACATTGATTCATCTACTTCAGTTGTGTTTTTATGTTTTCTAATTTTGTTAAGCAATTACAGAGATGATGATTAGCTTCTACTTATGCTATTTTATGTGATTTATTATTTATTTATTTGTAGATCTGAACTTCCAGTAGCAGTTTTATCAAACCGCTAGATAATCTTCTGGTTTGTGAGAACTAGATCCTCCTTAGGGTTCGATATCATGTATAAGAATGCTAAATTAGGTTTACTAAACAACTGTAGTGCTATGTGTTTAATTTGTCAAATTACCACATATTTTGTGTTCTTTCAGACCAGTGGATGGTGAATGAGGAAGCTTGCATTGGAATCTTTGCAATTAGGGATATAAGATGGTACCTAACTCCAAAAGATATTTGATATTATTTACAATGTTATTCTGACACTTCTCTTTTACCTTTAATTAAGGGTTTTCGAATTTGATTGTTCGATGTGCAGATGGCGATTTGATGAATGTACAGAGTTTGACGACCGGAGATCATTCTCCAGAGAGACGACGACGGTGTTATCTACAGCTTGTTCCATTGCCGATTTAAGATCCAACGTCAATAGGGATTTCAAATGTGGGTCTTTGAAAAATATGGCTGTTGATGATTTAAGGAGAATGTAAAGCAGACAAATTGGTGAAACTAATTGGAGTTTTTGTATTGGTGTTGGAAATATAACGGATTTAATGAGAAGGTGTGTAAATGCCTCGAACCGCTTTGTGCTTTTTGAACCAAGGTTGGTATTTGAGGGAGGGCAAACGACAAATGTGGTATTGTATTACATGAATACACTAATAGACTTTAAACTACATGTTTTGTGAACTTTTTTTTATCATATTATGGTGGCATTGGGGATTGAACAGGAAAAAGATACAAGTAAGAACAAAAAGGAGAAGCTGGTTAAAGCTATAAAGAAAGGTGCATTAATATTAGATCAACGGATACATGATCATGTTAAGTCTTATTACCATGTACTACAACAGGTAATATTTATGAACTAACTTATATAAAAGTCATACATGTGGATTTTGGGTTTCAAATAAAGAGCTGCATAAAGCAAAAGAAACCTTTTAAAATGGATTCTCCATCGTCACTTTAACAAGTCAACAAAGTCTACTGCTTGTTCTCTTATATATATGGACCCAAGCTGAGTTTTTTTGACATGTTGGGTCATATTTTCAGTTTGCACGCCCATTGCTTAAAATTTTTTAACCGAATCGATCCAAGTCTAGCATCGCGCAATACATCATTGATACTGTTGTCGACATAGTCTTGGCTCGGCCCAACTTGGCTTAAGTTAAAGGGAAAATTGACCCTGCAAGTTCTCTGCTTTCAGTTTCTACCATTCTAAGTATTCCGGTATTTTACAATATAAATCAGGTAATGTACTATAGATGAGTTGTTAAAAGCTTCATTTAACTTTCTTATTTGTAATTAAATAATCACCCAGTTAAATAGAAGCTTGACGAATTGCACCTTTCAACCCGACCCCACTGACTACCTTGTAACATTTTAAAAACTGTGTTACTAAACTTACAAAGAATGCACTAACTTCTAAAAAAACATTTAAAATAAGTCATTGAGTATAGAATTTATCAAGGAAGGTTATGAAGATTGGGTGGGTTCAGTTTGGGTTAAAACCAAAGTTAACCAGAATGATAATATTAGTTAACTTGGTTTAAAGTTTTTAACTTTTTAAAGAAAGTTATGAATTGAAATTAGTTAACTTGGTTTAAAGTTTTTAACTTTTTAAAGAAAGTTATGAATTGAAATTAAATTCTCAGACCACTTTGCCATCTTTTTAGAAGGCAAAAGTACAATGAGCTTGTTTCATTTACACTTATGTGGGAATCTTATTAGAAACTTTTTTATTTAATTTCAGTTAGAAACTTGTTCTTATCATAACATAGTTAAACCGTGTCTTGTAGTCTATAATCTTGCGGTGGTTGTAATGATTACACATAAAGATAGATTAATAGCTTTCTGAAAAAACCATGTTGCTTGCTTTCTTATTTTATTGTTTTTTAATGACCAATGAAATAAATGTCCGACTACCCGAGGTAACCCAATTGCAAAAGACAACCATATACGGTCGTGACCGCACATATATGTGTAGCCCAAGCCCACCATCACCAATTCTGGGAAAAACCCGTCGTCCAAAGGCCCACTGTGGTAAAACCCGGTTGGGATCAGATTCGAACTTGAGACCTATGGTATGAAACCCAAATCTTCACTTCCCCTACAATGCTAATTGAGATATTGCTCATTGGCTCTTATTTCATTGTTCTAATCTTCAAATTGTTTGTTTGCCGTGTTTTTAACTATAGCGTTGCATGTTCTCACCATTGCAACCTCAAGTACGGTGGTGTAAATTGTCGTCCCCGCAGCATCGCGCGGGTTTCCTACTGGTATATATATATATATATATATATATATATATAGGGTCAGGATTTAGAGAAAACGGTGGAAAGTTTGAGAACGGGGAGAACGCTTTTGGATCGTCCGATCAAAACAATCTATAGACAAGATTGGCGCTGTGGCGTTTTCCTAAATAACACGAATTCTATTAAGTGGACGCGCTTCATTAAGGGTAAAAGGGTCTTTACACTTCTCTACCAAAAACGCCAAACTAATGAATAAAACGTCATTACGGGCCAAATCACATCCCTATATAAACAAAACATCTCAAACATAAAACACACCCCCCGAACCTGAAACGTCATATTTTCTACTATATACCATTCATCTTACAAACGCCAAAAACCCCAAAACATCAAACACACCTACTAAAAAACGCCATATTTTACTATATAGCAATCATCTTAGAAAACGCCAAAACACTCAAACATCAAAGATTCCAAAAAATCGACGTTTCTTTCAGATACACTATTTCATCAGTAAAACGCCAAAATGGCAAACATCGTTTCTTGTATATTCAATATTGTTCTACGCGAAGTTTCGCATAATGCATTCTTCCCTGAGGTGTTGTGACTCAATAACATTTTGCTGCATGAGATGGACAAATCTTAAACAAAAAGATGCTGGTGTCAGACTTATGTCATTTTTTGTGTTTTGTTATTGATGAATATTATAATGGCATGAAGAGACGAATGACACTGATGAATGGTTTGAAGATACATATTCAAACAAAAAACTTACGTCATTTTGTCTTTCTAAACGGCCACAAAAACTCAAGCATGACAAAGTCAAACCACCAGTGAACATCTTTCAAAGAAGAAAGAGACTGATGACAGTGAAGATTTGGAAGATGAATTGTTTCTATTTTTATTTTTTTAATTTTCTTTTTCTGTTGTTTGTTATTTATTTTTCAGCTAAGAACAAAAAAAAAATACATTATATTAATAAAACGGCAAACAGTCATAATGATTGTGAAACACTATAATTCAGTAAAACGGCAAAAACTCCCAAACTATAATAAAAGTAATTTGGACAAGTATTATTAAAAGCTAAAAATGAAAAAAAAAGCCAAAAACTACTTAAAGCCATTAAAAACGCCAAACTTGGAAGATGGAACGTCTATCACCCTAAAAACTCATAAAAAGCTGAACAAAAACAGTAAAAATACACACAGTAACTGAAAAGACGGCTACTTTATTAATATCATTTATTATAAATAAAATCCCGTCTAAACTACGCGCCAAAAAAATCCTATAAAAGAGACGTCTCTGCACACAATCAACTGACCACACGCCAAAAACAACGCCATGTTTCCTAGAAACCATTCACTTTAAAAAGCCAAATAAATAGTTAAAAAAGCCACAGATGGAGAACCTCATTTCTTCTATATTGAGTGTTGTTCTGAATGAAGTTTCACTGAATGGATTCTTCTCTGAGGTGGGTATCTCTATAAGCTTTTGCTGAATGAGATGGACAAATATTCATGAAAAAGAGACTGATGACACTGATATGTCATCATGTCACTTTGTTCTTGATGGATATATGGATGGCATGAAGGGATCAATACATCCGAGCAGGCGTTGATCTTCAACATGTCACCAAACAAGTACATATCAAACCACAATACAGGATGCCACTAAAAATAAGCATCTTCTAAAGACAGGCGTTATGTAGGAAAATAAGGATCTACATAAGGTATTCAAAACAGGTTCAAAATGCCAAAAATGTTAAAGTAGAAGAGGCTTATGACAGTGAAGATTTGGATGAGAAATTAGATTAGAATTTTTTTTTCATTTTCTATTGTTTGTTATGTAATTCTCTGTTGTTTATTATCTAATTCTCTACTAATAAAAAAATTGAGTATAAAACGCCAAAAACTACAAACACTAAAATGCCTGATAGTGTGAAAACTGTGAGAACTGATGCTAGCAAAGCACGTTGTTGCTATATAAAACGCCAAAAAATGCCAAACAAAGTATTACTGGAAAAAGCAACACTAATTGACAGATGAAATTGAACGAAACAATAATTGCAAAACAATAAAATGAAGAGACGGTAGCATTATTGCCAAGCATTTATTATATTAAAAGTCACTACATGGAAAATTTAATTTGTTTATCTTTTCAAAACGCCATAATTGCCTGTCACATTATAGGCCTACATCCTACATGCCACAACACTTGATAGAAAAAAATAAACATCAAGAAAATTACTGATGTTTTTTTAAATTATAGGCCTGCATCCTACTTGGCACAATAATCAAAGCCATACTTAGTTAAAACGCCAAAAAATTTACTATGCTCCTGATCTAAAAAAACAATAAAAACGCCATGTATTTGTTAAACGCCAAAAAATGGAGAGATGTTGTGAGACGCGTTTAAAAAAAGAATATAAAAGGACAAAAAAGCCCCTCCGCCATTCACTATGTCGCGTGACACGTGTTGGGCCAGGATGCGTTCTCACCGTTCTCACACTTTTGGGCATTTTCTCCTGATCCCGTCTCTCTCTCTCTCTCTCTCTCTCTATATATATATATATATATATATATATATATATATATATATATATATATATATATATATATATATATATATATATATATAGGGGACCGCTGAAATGAAAATCACCTCCAGTTGTAAAAACCACGAGAACCACTTTCTGGCCATTAGATGAAGATGATGGATGGATGAGATTAAAAGTAGTTAAAATTAATATTAAAAACTTTTTGTCTTATTATGTTTTTAATATTTTATTCTTAAAGGGTATATAAGTAAATTTTATATATATTAATTTTAAATTACCTTTTTTTCCTATTCATTAATTACTTTTTTGACTTAATTATTTTTTATTTATAAACAGATTTTTTTTGTTAAACAATTTTTTGAAATCAAATTTTTATTATAATTTTTTTTAAGATTTCTTTAAAAAAACGTTTTGAAGAGCCGTTTTTTTTTACGCCCGGCTTTTTCAGGCGTCGTTTTTTAAACGCGCCGTCATTTACGTTAAAAGCTTTACGTTTTGCGTTAGGCACCGTCATTTACGTTAAAAAACTTTACGTTTTGCGTTAAAAAATTTACGTTTTCCGTTTTACGTTAAAAAATTACGTTTTCCGTTTTTTCGCCCGACTTTTTCACGCATCATTTTTTAACGGGGTCGTTTTTTAACGCGCCGTTTTTACGCCGGGCTTTTTCAAGCGTCGTTTTTTAACGCGCCGTTTTTACGCCGGACTTTTTCAAGCGTCGTTTTTTTTAACGAGACGTTTTTTACGCGCCGTTTTTTCAAACGTCGTTTTTTTTACGTTGTACGTTTTACGTTAAAACTTATAAGTTTTTATGTTTTACGTAAAACTTTTTACTTTTTACGTTTTACGTTTTACGTTAAAACTTATAAGTTTTTATGTTTTACGTAAAACTTTTTACTTTTTACGTTTTACATTTTACGTTAAAACTTTATACGTTTTACGTTTTACGTTTTACGTTAAAAATTTTACATTTTTACGTTAAAAAGTTTACGTTAAACTTTTTACGTTTTACATTTTACGTAAAACTTTTTATGTTTTACGTTTTACGTAAAAAAATTTAAGTTTTACGTTTTACGTAAAACGTTTTACGTTTTATCTAAAAGTTTTTTTACACAAAACCAACGCACCCAGCAAATCGTTACTCGGTAGGTGTCTTAGATAGATTGCTATCATCATCGACGCCTCAAAAAAAATAAAAACCCAAACAAACAAAAATCAAAAGAACGAGTGGATTTCTCGAAAAAAACGATGTTTTGGCTCAGATTTTCCGATAATCAGAGGCTGCAAAAGTGGGGTTGCAGGTTCAAAAACCTACCCTCCACCGTCCTTGTCGCGCCATCGTCATCAAAATATACGTTTTATTTTATTTTTTATTTTTTTTGCATCATCACCGCCCCATTTTCAAACATATTTAAAGATTCAACAGATTCAGAAAGCACCAGATTCAACACTATCCAAAAATCACCAGATTCAACCATATTCAAAAAAACACCAGATTCAACCATATTCAAAACATTCAAAAGGCACCAGGATAAACAAGAACACAGGCAAACCCACAAAAGTCCATTGATCAAAAATCACCAAAGTCCACTGATCATAAACACCATATAAAAACAAGAACACATGCAAAAAATCAAAGAAACCCAACCAAAAAATCAAACCATCAAACCCACATATTTCATCAGACCCACATACCAAATCAAAATCCCCAACATATCAAAACAGAGATAAAAAATACCAGAGAAATCAACAAAACAGGCCAAAGGAACTCGTCTGGAGGAGACCGAGACCTCCGCCGCTCACGGCGGCGCTGCCGCCGGTCCACCACCCAGCCGTCGAACCGCCACCACCAGTCTTGAACCAACTAAACCCATAACCTCCAAAGTCGACCAGAGCTTTAACTCGTCGGGATAAGACCGGGACCTCCACCGCTCACGGCGGCGCTGCCGCCGGCCCTCCACCAGCCAACAACCCACTGTTAGAACCATCGCTGAAACGACACCCAAAACTGACCGGAAATCTTTGACCGGAAATCTAGCGGGTCCACTGCCGGAGGTTTCATCAGCGGCTCCAATGTCGGAGGTTTCATCTCCGACAGCCGCCGGTTTGCCGGCACCTCCTTTGTGGTTTCGCAGATCTTGAAACGAGAGGGAGAGAGTGAAACCAGATCTAATATGGAGATGAGAGAGGAGAGAGTAAATGTGAGATAAGAGATGATAGAGTAAATAGGAAATGTCAGTCACATTAAATAGAGAGAGAGAGAGAATAGACTAGACATTTAAGAGTAAATGACCAAATTACCCTTTTTCCTGATTAGTTGAGAGTGGTTCTCGCGGTTCTTACAACTGGATGTGGTTTCTATTTTAGCGGCTCCCTATATATATATATATATATATATATATATATATATATATATATATATATATATATATATATATATAGAGAGAGAGAGAGAGAGAGAAAGTGTACTGTACAATATTCCTTATCGTACATTACGTACGCTACAATCTCAGCCGTCAGATCAATCTTCCCGCATTGAAATCGCATGTTGTTTTTTTTGTAACAATTTCGCATGTGACAATTTTTGATGAAATCGTATGTTGTTTTTTTTTTTAACAATTTCGCATGTGATAATTTTTGATGAAATAGCATGTTGTTTTTTTGTAACAATTTCGCATGTGATAATTTTGATGAAATCGCATGTTAAAAACCAACATTCGAAATTGTTACAAAAAAACAACATGCGATTTTCAATGCGGGAAGATCATCTGACGGCGGAGATTGTAGCGTACGTAATGTACGATAAGGGCATTTGTACGTTAACTTAACCCTATATATATATAGGTCGATTAACGTATAAAATGCCTTAACGTACATTGCATACTCGACTCAGCATTAACATGCGAAATTTGGTTTACATATATATGTACATGCGATTTCATTAGTATATATACACATGCGATTTCATATATATGCACATGCTATCTCATTAGTCTGTAGAAAAAGTATATACACACATATACAACATGTGATTCCATTAAACCATACAGTCACTTTCATATATAACATGCGACTTCATATATATACATATTTGATTTCCAATTTTTTTATAATATAACGTGCGATTTTACCATGGCGTACGTAATGTACGTTAAGGCCAATTATACGATATACTTTCTCTCTCTCTCTATATATATATATATATATATATATATATATTGGAATATAATATGAAGAACAATGAACGAAACTAAGGGGCTAGGAGGTTAGGCTAAGGAGTGACGGAGAGGATTTTAGTGTGCCATAAGGATGAATGAGAATGCAAGAAATTTCAATTGAATTCTGGGATGATTTTTACAACTGCATTCTATGCCTTATATAGGCAAAAAGAAAAGCTATCCTACAAACAAAACACTGTACATATTGCTCTAGTGTCAGAAAAATAAACGGATACAAATAAAAGAAAGAAAAAGACAATAGACACTATCTACAATAATGGATTCTTTTTCAGATGCATGTGCTGGGCAACAATCTGTCTAGAAATGCTGTGTACACCTGTCTCTTTAGGTCAATGCTTTCATCATGTCTTTTTAGAAATCTCTGTGTGTTGAGTCTATGGACTGTGGACTAGAACAATCTTCCAAGTTATTGCCTTCTTCGTCTTCTAAGTTGATAATGTGTTGTAATTGTAAGGTGTCTCCTTCCCCTGCAAAGGGTAGAAGCATTCTCCAGACTGGTTTTGTATAGATTTGTATATAATGTCCTTCACCTACCAAGTGATAATTCCTCCATGGATAATAATCAGGAAGTTCTGGGGTTTCCTGATATTTTTTGATAAATTGTGTAAAATTATCTGGACTTTTTTCATCTGAATGACTTAACCAAGGTAGAGTTGAAAACTCTATATCAGTTTTTGTCATTGATGTCTGTAGATGATATTGATGGCATATATTACTTTTATGTTCAATGAAAATCCTTTTTCTTGCTGGTCTATATGTGTATGCATCTGTTAGAATCGAAAGTTAATTAGCCGAACAAACAAAAAAGATAATATAATTTTTTTATGAAACAAATGTTCAGTTTTCATAATAGGCAATTTCATAATACCATAGTCTCGCTGAAGCTCAATATTGAAGCCACATTGCCACAACGATAACAGTAGTAATAATAGTAATAATAGTAATAATAATAATAATATATATATATGGTAGGGTTCATGCGAGAACCACCTTTATTGCGAGAACCAATGTGAACACAACAAAATAAACTCACTACACCACTACCCAAAACCTAAAAAAAAACCTACCCCCCCCTCCACCCAAGATAAATGCTAAAAACTAAACCATAATGCTAAACCCTCCAAAAAGCTTAAAAAAAACCTAACCCCTCCCCCCCCACCCCACCCCACCCCACCCAAGCTAAATGCTAAACACTAAATCATAAAGCTAAACCCCCAAAAACCTAAAATTATCTAAAAAACACACAATTTTTTTAATATTATTTTATAAAAAATTGCTAGTTTTCGTCATAAAAAATAATTTTTAATGACGAAAAGTAGCGATTTTTTTATAAAAAATAATAAAAACAAATTTTGTGTGTTTTTTAGATTTTTTTAGGTATTTTTGGTTGTTTCCACATTTTCTCGCGGTTCTCACAATATATATATATATCTATATCTATACTATATATAATATACATATCCAAAGGACTTCTTAAAGTCATTAAAATTTCCTTAAAACACTTCTAAAGCATGATGTACAAGTCTTTTAAGCACCATAAAAATTCACTTTCCACTTATACCCTTTCCCCTATACTAAACACGCGGACACACAAAAAAACTAGGGTTTCTCTCATCTCTCATTTGGTCCGCCGCTCATCCTCTCATCCTCTGCTCTCTCTCTCTCTCTATGGCGATTCCTAGCGACTTCATCAGGCCTCTCTCTCGGATCTCACCAGATCTCTCACCAGATCTGTGAGGATTTCACCAGATCGATGAACGTAACCTCCTGTTCTCTCTCTCTCTCTCTCTCTCTCTCTCTCTCTCTCAAATTCGTCAACAACGCTGAACCGGACTTTATATCAACCGGACTTTATCTTTTTGTTAATGTTACATATTGTAAGAGCTTGTGAAGGTGTTGACTGAATTATGGATTGTTTTTGCCCTAAGTTTTCAAAGTTACGTTTCTGACACTATTTTTTGCGTTGTTTGAAGTTTTTTCAGGTTTGAATAGATAGGGGTTTGATCGATTGGTAGATCCTTTGTGATAATCTATTTACCAAGGTTTGATTTCTAGCATTTTTTTTCTGTTACGGTTGGTTTATTTTTAGTTTTAGTGTTATTTTTTGTGATTAGGTTATATTCATCTTTGGTTTTATATGTTTGGCTTTATGCAGCCCAATATTGGTCCGCAAATTAATGCATCAACAGTTGGGAAAGCTCTGGTTGTGGATATCTGTTGGAGCACTCCTTGGGTTTTTGATTATCTTCAACATATTCTTTATCGTAGCACTAACTTCCCTGAATCGTACGTATACGTTTGCATCACATTTTCTTCCTCAGTCTCTTGCTTTAGATTTGATTCTATGAATCTTTTCTTTCAGCCCCGGTGTGATGCTAAACCTGTGATCAGAGAGGAAAATATATAAAGAACTCAAAAAATAACAGCTTACAGTAGGCTCAGCTGGTAATGGGTTGGGTCAGATTGTTTTTTGTAAGAAATTAGCAGTTTTATATATGAGTTATACTCATTCAGTAACAATATACTTTAAGGTATGGCCAATCACATAAGCTTTGGTGGACCTCCCGTGAAAACCGAGACAGCTGAAGGAGCAGGAGAAACAGGTATTCAATAACAGTTACTCACAAAAAGATCACTTTGAGGTCTTCCCAGAAAGGGTTTTGGGTAAGTATCCATCGCCTGTTATGGGTCTGTTAGTGTATCAAAGAGATTAGATTTCCTTTTTAATGTCTTTAAAGGTGCAAGTGGAGAATTGAAGTTGGTTTGACTTGACTTGTGGAGACAGATTAGGCCGGGCAATTGCATGGATTAAATGATTTAAACTATGTCACTTGTCTTTCGTGCCTCTTCTGTAAATGTGAATCAAGAACTACAAACAAGTTTGCATCATTTGTATTTGTTTTCTATGGATTTGTTCTCTTTCAAATTGGAATTAACTATGGAGGTATTTTCTATGAATTTGTTCATTGGAATGGAGTTGTTGAACAGGAAGTTGCTTAGTGGGTTTACTGGCACGAGACCACTGAAAATGAAACACATGAGGTTACCTTTTTTTTTTCTCTTGCAATACCCATTTTTTTCTTTGTCAACAAACAAACTTATGCAAGATCCTTTGGAATTTGACGGTAACTTTTAATTTTGTTTACATACATCATATTGGCTGCTTAGAGGTGGGTAAATGGGCGGGTTGTGTAATGCGTTCCGTAGTCAAAATGGGGGGTGGTTTGACCGAGAAACATTTTAGCACTTAAATTGAAGCTATCAATGGTTTTGCTTAAGGAATCTGATTTTTTTTTTTCATTTTTATATCATTTTTGGCCTTGCTTATCTTGACTAAACTGAGCTATTATATATGCAGGTCATTAGTGGCCATTTGGGGTGGGTGAGATCTGTTGCGTTTAGTCCAAATAACGAGTGGTTCTGTACCGGTTCTGCAGATCGAACGATTAAGGTAATTGTTTTATTCAATAATGAGTGGTTCTATACAGGTTCTCCATATTTTCTTGAAACTAACACTAAAGGATTTTTTTATATAATTTTGTCAGATTTGGGATACTGGATCAGGACGGTTAAGGTTGACACTAACAGGGCATATAGAACAAGTTAGAGGCACGGTACTTTAACTAACATATAATTTTGAATTCGTGGTTTTTTGTTTATTGAAATTTCTTGTTCTGATGAGCGCAATTAGGTTACCAGAAGGTAGATTGTGTAGGTTGATTTTGGATTAGTTGCAATGCCGTGTAAGAAATTTGTTGAAGATATTCATATTTGAACTCGAAGTCTCGACCGGAGGATTGTTTATAAATAGCACTTACAAAATATGTCATCATGAATTTTTGTTTTAAATCATCTCGATGACCTAAAGTGAATAACTATTTGTATCAGGAACCCTGCTACTTTTCTTCATGCGTACACTTGTCTTCCCCTTGCTTACGCTACAAGGCAAGCTGCTGGTGCTATTTTGCAAGATGTTGCTGATACGGGTGTCGTTTTTGTGACATTGATGTTCAAAGACAAGGTTTTTACAGCCATAACTCTTATGTCAATGCCTTCTACAAATAAATAAATTTATATATTTTTTTAGTTTGTGGAATACTGGATATCATCCTTATATAACTAAAATGTAGGTTGTTAGTCTGGTAGGCTTGCAGAAATCATCACTTCATCCTGATGATATGTTACTGCTGGCTAACTTCGTCATGTCATGTCATGTCATCTGAATCTTTTAGGTAAGTTTGTTTCTTTCGTTCTACTTTATATTATAGAATAAATAGTAAAATGCCATTTTCGTCCCTGAGCCTGAGGTTTGGCCAGTTTTGCGACTTTTGTCCAAAGGTTTGTTTTTCCGCATTTGGATCCAAAGGGTTTGAAATCTTGCCATTTTCATCAGGCTTGTTAACTCCATCCATCTTTCTCCGTTAAGTCAAGGGCATTTCCGTCTTTTTTGGTAACTTAAAGGGCAATTTGGTCCTTTTCACTTTATGTAAAAAGACCAAAAAGTCGAAAACCCCTGAAAAAGACCTAATTGCCCTAAGTTAACAAAAAGGAAGGAAATACCCCTTACTTAACGGAGAAAAATGGATGGAGTTAACGAGCCGGATGAAAAAATGGCAAGATTTCAAACCGGTTGGACCCGTATGCTTAGAAACAAACCTTTGGATGATAGTCGCAAAACTGGCCAAACCCAAGGAAACGAAAATGACATTTTACTCTAGAATAAACTCAGAGGTGGCAAATTGGGTTGGTCCGGCTCATTGTGGAATATGTCAAAACCGTTAAATTTTGTACTGGTCAAAACAGGTTGGGTCAGGTTGTCACAAAATTCCTTTTGTCCAAAAGTTTTAGATATTTTTAAATGCCATTTTCGTCCCTGAGGTTTGGCCAGTTTTGCGACTTTCGTCCAAAGTTTTAAATGCCATTTTCGTCCCTGAGGTTTGGCCAGTCTTGTTTTTCCGCATTTGAATCCAAAAGTTTTGAATTCTTGCCATTTTCATCTGAATCGTTAACTCCATCTGTTTTTCTTCGTTAATTCAGGGGTATTTCTGTCTTGTTTGTTAACTTAAACGGCAATTCGGTCTTTTTAAGTGAAATAGACTCACTGATTTGATTTAGGTTTTTGTCCGAATTGAGAATCTGAATTGTGAAGCAACATTGTACTTAGTTGAACTGTTGATGTGCGCATGTTGTAGATAATTAAGGAAGTATATTCATTGATTCAGACATTCAGTGAACTATAATTTTCCATGAATATCTATTGGGCATCCTATAGCTTTGCTAAAAATGTGTGTGCGGTTTTCTTTCAAACATCAAATGTTTTTTTTTCGAATGCTGATGTATACAGTAAAGAAGCCTGCTCTGGATGCAGATCGGACAATCTCACTTGCATAATCATCACAGTTTCACACTTGATTCCACTCGATTCCGTTCACAGGGATGATTATGAGCGAAATCGGGAAATGTACCTTCCTCTGCTCCTTGTGAGCGAAATCAAGTGCAAATGTAAGATGATTATGCGGATCAGGTTGTTTGCTTGTTTGCTGGTTAAATTTCTGGTATTATTAAGCCGATGGGTCATAGTTTAGGTTTTTAAAATTCAGTTTGCTGTAGATAATTGTGTGTGTGTGACTGTGTGTGTGTGTATAGAGAAAATAAAGTGTTGTTGAAAACCTCACCGAGGAAAGTGTTGAGGGACTCGGACCATGTAATGGAGCTGCTTTCCGTCTGTGAATGTGAGAACATCTTTGACAATCGTAACGATTTTAACAATTCATAGCCTTTTTCAGGTATAGAAACGTAAACGTAAATTAGTTAAAGAAAAGAATTTTTAAAAGTTTAGGGGTCGTATGATAACTCTATTAAAGTTCAGGGGTAAAAACGTACTTATTTAAAGTGCAAGGGGTGCAAGTATAAAAAAAGCTAAAAAACATAGTTGTACATGCATGAATAGTTCCATTTTGTTAGTAGGATAAGAGTTGTTTTTGAATATATATTGAATTTGTGTTAAAAGGAATTTTGTATACTTAACTTTTTACAGAGATTTGACGATAGCATCCATCATACAACAAATATAACCGAGTTCAATAACGGTATATTTGATAAGCTAATGGAAGAATCAAAAGAGCTAGAAAATCATGCTAATCACGTTGACAAGATACATACAAAGAATATCAATGACTTTCACAAGGCGTACGAGGTAGTACATTCAAAACATTTTAAATAAAATATATGAAAGAAAATGGTATTTCTAAGTTCTAACATCACTTATTTTACAAAACGACCACTCTACACAGTCTGATGAGATACAACAGAAGGCACATGATACTTTGCAGCAGAAGTATATGGTAAGATCAAAGATGACACACTATCAATTCTCGATGAGTCATACTCGTATAATTACATATTGACATTTTTTTATGTGCAGGATTATGAACCATCTGGTAATACTTTCATAAGATGCGACCCTGCTGTTCCAAGTAAGGATACCATAGAGTCGCTTCGGGCAATGCCGATGGAAACTCTATTGGAGGAATTCAGGGAAAACCATTCATTTGAGTTATTGGAAGTTAAGGACGGCAAGATTACTCCTGCTTCTCAATCACCTCTTTCAGAAATAAACTAAACATCATAGTGTTGTGATTTATTTTGGTCTCTTTGTACTTGTTACTATGTATATTGTGAAAATTGAAGAGAGAGTATGATAGATGGATCAACTCAGATAATCCCTGCTTGGGATTTATTGTTCTGTTTTCACCAATGTAGTAGAGGGGTTTCATTTTTGAATCACATTTCATTTTATGATTTTTCTTCACTTGAAGAGAAGATTTCTATCATTTGGATATTGACTTTACGTGTGTACTAGCTATAAATAAAAAAACCCGTCTTATGAATTCTCATATTGTTACTTGGTCATCGTGAGTCATGTATAATGTTTTAGCTCTAAGTATTAGCTCAAAGTATTAGTTGTACTTACCGTTGCGTTTACATTTCTATTTATATATTGTTAAAAACCGGTTTGCCCGTTGTAAGTTGCGAGTGAACCCACTAGAAAGGATTGATAAACTAACATAAAACAAAACAAGTACGGTGTTATATGGAGCACGACAAGAAAGTGTTAAACAAGTATCGTCCCGTACATAGCTCTAAACTCACCAACCTAAGTGATGTTTCCCGCCGCATCGCGCGGGTAAACGACTAGTATATATATATATATATATATATATATATATATATATATATATATAGGGAGGTTCATCGCGCGGGTAAACGACTATATATATATATATATATATATATATATATATATATATAGGGAGGTTCATTTGAGAAGAATCTTCTTGAAAGAAGAAAAATAAATTAATCTAGACCCTATATTTTTTTGATCAATGGTTGAGAATTAAGATATCATTTTTGTCCACTTTTAATTAAAGTTTTAATTACTAAGGGTAATATAGACAATTTGATGTACATACTAATAAATATTTTAAAGAGTTACTCAAGTCTCATTAATGCTATCATAATTGTCTCCCTCATCACCATTAATGTGTTGGATCCTACACTAATTTTATTTGAAGTGACAAAATTATTTAAAAGTGTTGTGTCCTACACATATTTTATTATGAGTCGCAAAATTATTTAAAAGTTTTGAAGTCCTACACATTCTGTACCCTAGACCAAAACATTGTTTTAATAGTGTAGGAAACGTTGAATATGTAAGATCATGTGCATGATTGTTTTTATTGTGTAAGGTGCATAACTATTTTATAAGATAGACTTATTAAATAATTAGAGTTCATTAATTTGAATAACAAAAATAAATAATAGACTCATTAAATGATTTGTTAGAATTACCTTTGTATCCTTTATTCTTTTTATTCTTAATTTGTAATTTCTTCTCATTTGAACTCTCTACTATATATACATAGAGGTAGAGGTTCCTGTAAAAAAGGGTTTTTTGTAAGAAAGGTAAGAAATAATCTAAACCATTAGATCTTTGATCTAATGGTTGAGATTATAATGGCAAAATTGTAAATAATGTTTACTATTAAACATATTAATTTTCTAGATTAAGGGTATATAGGTAAATTTAACATTTTTAAATTAAGAAACTAACATTAATGCACATGTAACTCCCCCCCCCATTCTTTTTTAAACGTCAATAACTTTTTATACGTAACTTAAAAAAAAATACACCATAATAACGAGCGTTTTTTATCTTTAATATGAGTACCATATTGCTATACTTATCTAGAGAAAAAAATATGTTTCGATCAGATGTTTAGTCCATGAATGGTGTTATATACTTACTGAATGGTGTTATATACTTGCTGAATGATGTTATATACTTGCTGAATGGTGTTATATACTTGCTGAATGGTGTTATATACTTGCTGAATGGAGTTATATACTTACTGAATTGTGTTATATACTTAGTGAATGGTGTTATATACTTGCTGAATGGTGTTTATAGAGATCTTTTAAAAAAATCCAGTTCCTATAATTAAGGTGGCGGTTATGGAAAGTTTTTAATTAATTGAATTAATGATAAAATTACTTGTTACCCTTTTGAATTAATTTAGAATGAGCACACATGTCATCTCCACAATATTTCTCACACTTTTCACACTTTTTTAAAATATTGTGGAGATGACATATGTCCTAAATCTAAATTAATTCAAAAGGGTAAACAAGTAATTTTATCATTGATTTAATTAATTGTTAACCTTCCATAACCGCCACCCTTATTTATAGGAACATGATTTTTTTTAATGATCTCTATAAAAACACTAGGAATAACACTGCAACCACCATTCAGCACAAAATACCATTCAGTAATTATATAACACCATTCAATAAGTATATAACACCATTTTAAAGATCTCTATAAAAATAGTACGAATAACACTGCAACTACCATTCAGCACATATATAACACCATTCAATAATTATATAACACCATTCAACAAGTATATAACATCATTCAATAAGTATATAACATCATTTTAAAGATCTCTACAAAAACACTACGAATAACACTATAACCACCATTCAGCACATATATAACACCATTCAATAATTATATAACACCATTCAATAAGTATATAACACTATTAAAGACACTACAAACACCATTCAACAGTTCATAACACTGTAATAAGTACATAACACTACAAAACAAGTTATAACGCCGCAAATCACTATAAAAACACTATGAATAGTATATAACACCATATTACCCTATTATAACTCTGTATAACACTACAACCCCGTCGTTCCACTGCCGGCACCACCACTGTCGCCCGCCGTCGTGGAGAGGTGGTCGACGCCGCCTTTCTACCGTCACCACCGCTGATGATGATGATGATTCGAGATGGACTGATGATGATGATGATTCAAGATGGACTAATCTGGAGAAGAAGAAGGATTCGAAAATCTGGAGAAGAAAGAGGATTCGAAGATCTGGAGAAGAAAGATGATTAAAAAATGTAGGGATTTGATTTACAGTTTCCTATTTCAAGTGGATATTAAAGACTCTATTACCCCTACAATTTTCAAATCAGTCCAAAAAACCCTATTGATCTCAACCATTAGAGCAATGATCTAATGGCTGAGATTCTTTTTTACTCTTATCACACTTTTAATCTTTTTTTACAAGAACCTCAATCTATATATATATAGGGGGCCGCTAGAATGAGAACCACCTCGAGTTGTAAGAACCGCGAGAACCACACCATCCGGGTCGCCGTTTACCATGATTTTTTTTACAACTAGATGTGTGTATTATAAACACATCCGTAAAAAAAAAATTTAAACGCCGCGGCCGAGGGGGTAGTTTTTTACACCACAAGTTTGGTGTAAAAAAAAAAGAAAACAAAAAAAAATAAAAACACCAAACTTGTGGTGTAAAAAACTACCCCCTCGGCCGCGGCGTTTAAATTTTTTTTTTACGGATGTGTTTATAATACACACATCTAGTTGTAAAAAAAATCATGGTAAACGGTGACCCGGATGGTGTGGTTCTCGCGGTTCTTACAACTCGGGGTGGTTCTCATTCTAGCAGCCCATATATATATATATATATACTAGTCGTTTACCCGCGCGATGCGGCGGGAAACATATCACTTAGGTTGGTGAGTTTAGGGCTATCTACGGGGATGTAGTTTCCAATGTGGCTTGTGACGACGATGGTGGTAGTGTAGCAGAATGTGATGGTCGGTTGAGGCCTTCTTCAGCGGCGAGAATCAGCGATTTGCGGCGATTGGTGGTTTCGTGATGGCGTTTGGTGGTTATTGTGCGACTCAGGAGAAAACAAAGAAAATTGTTTGATTCTAGTTATGTTACCTGAAATAGACGGACTACCTAGGCTTTTGTTGGTTCAAATTGTGATACAAATTCACAAATAACTAACATTAACTACTATATTGTAAGATGTACAAAACATAGTCAAAAATTTCCCAAACAGTCTTAGGTTTGTAAGAGTCCTTAATCTTGAATTCCTAAGGTTTGGAACTGAAATTTGTCACAAAATAAAGGATTTCCTTCAATTAGTTTCTTAAGTTCAACCAGCATCATACCTCGAGCAGATTTAGTATCTCCATATTTGGATAATTGTTCATTCTCCCTAAAGTAGTGATCTATAAAAGTCAGTCAGCAAAGGCGCGATAGATGATGCTTAATACAAAAATTAAAGTAAGATAAATAAGTTCGTTTACAGACAAATGGTTACAAACAAATCAATCGAGTCGTTAATCAAACGATTAAACGCATAAACAAAACAATAAATATGAATTTGTACATTCTGATACATATCTACTTAGAGGTGGCAGTTTTTTTATTTTTTTATTAACCATGCCGCTGCGCTCGTTGCGGCTGCCCTCACCGCGCCGCTGCGGCTGCACTTGTTGCGCTCGCATGCTCACTGCACCGATCAAATTTTAGTAAAGTACACGGATGGTAAGCCAGAGACAACTGAGGTGATGGCACCAAGCAAGAATGACACAGTGCTGAACACTGCTGTTCCCTATTACCCTGCATATACCAAACAAACTTGCGATTAGTTTATGCACAGCTATTCATAATCATTTTATCATGAAATAAGGATACCTGAACAAATGTCTCGCTCGACCAATAGTTTCCCTTGACGCATTATGCAAGGTTCGCTCGGTCCAACAACTCAAGCAAATGTTTTCTATGTTTTTTAGGGGGAAGATGGGTGCTTCTCTCCACAGGGCATACAAGACACAGGTTATTGGCGGCAGTCCGCCAAATTTAACATATAAAGTTTTTTTATATGTTAAATATGGCGAGCTGCCGCCAATAACCTATGTTTTGTATGCCCTGGGAGAGAAGCACACATGTTCCCCCTAAAATGCAAAGAAAACATTTGCTTGAGTTGTTGGACCGAGCGAACCTTGCACAGGCTCAGTTTTTGCATCACAGCCTCAAACACTTTCAGTTCAGATAGATTACACAGGCTCAGTTTTTGCATCACAGCCTCAAAACACTTTTACTTCAGACAGATTAAGAACACAAGCTCAGCTTATGCATCATAGACTCAACACTTTTAGTTCAGACAGATTAAGAACACAAGCTCAGCTTTCGCATCACAGCCTCAAACACTTTCAGTTCAGACAGATTAAGAACACAAAATCCGGAGTACACAACAAGAGTAATTTGCCACTAAACTTAAACAACCTTTAAAGCATGATGTACACGTGTTTTAAGCACAAGAAACAAATATGTAACCTGACAGACTCAGCTTATGCATCATAGCCTCAAACACTTTCAGTTCAGACATATTAAGAACACAAGCTCCGTTAGTTCTCGCAAAGTCAACCATCATAAAAAGAAATCAAGTATTAGTAAAGATTTGATATTAGTTATAACCAGTACACTATTAACTTAAAATAAATTTAATATAAATCACATTTTGTCAAGTTGCAAATATAAAAACCTTTATTCTAATGAAGCAGCGTTCAGCGTCACTAAAGCCGATTCCGAGACTCTCCAAGCAGATACACTTTCTCCGGCTGCCAGAAGATCGGAGTGAGCTTGTTCTGCAATAATAGTGATCGTGACAGTCGTTAACCAAAGGTATAACTAATTAAATTCAGTTCAGGAAAAAGCAACACTTTAATTTTGTGTGAAAGACAGCTTGCTTGCTGCAGTCTCTATAATATATCAACACTCTTCCATACACTGTTTAAAAGACACCATGCTTGAAAGACAGCATGCTTGCTTCAGTCTCTATAAATAATTCAGAGATATCTACACTCTACTCACACTTTACAAACTCTCAACTACACTCAACTGAAAGACTCAGACATGTAATTGAGAGATGAACACAACTACGGGTAAAGCCATGGCTGCAACACACGGTTGCAAAGTGAGAACTTTGCAACCTGGATATTGCCCCGCCAAGATGCTACTCGGATCTTCTATGTACCCTCAAAATACAATCATCATCACAGTCTATTGTGTTATGTAACCCCGCTTTAAAGCATGATGTACAAGAGTAATTTTCCACTAAACTTAAACAACCTTTAAAGCATGATGTACAAGTGTTTTAAGCACAAGAAACACATATGTAACCTCACAGGCTCAGCTTATGCATCATAGCCTTAACAGTTTCAGTTCAGACATATTAAGAACAAAGCTCAGCTTATGCATCATAGAGTCGACAGGCTTAGCTTATGCATCATAGCCTCACAGGCTCAGCTTATGCATCATAGAACACTTGGGAAATGAAAAAGTATATCAAAACATCCCACAGAACAAACTAAAATAAAAAGTACATAACAATCTATCTTTTCACTATTCCATATCTAAAATTGACCTAACTATCATAATTTTCATTGAACTACAACACTTATCATCCCCAAAAATGACCTAAATATCATAATTATCACAAAACCATGACACATATCAGTCCAAAAATTAAAGGAAAAGATCAAAATATAACAGAACAAAGTAAAATCAAAACTACAAAAACAATTTATCCTTTCACTATGTCATATCTGAAATTAACCTAACTATCATCACCAAAAATACAAATTCAAATATGACAAAACTTTCAACCTAATTTGAAATAACCGCATCTACTAACAAATCCACATCAAGATTAAAGATAAATCAACATTTAGAACCTAACCTGAGTCGATTCATCACAAAACACATGCGAAAATCCTTCGTAAACCTCAGCTTTCGTCCTTCGAACATCCGTCAAACATATGTGAAGGACAAGATGGTAATTGAACAAGGTGTTGAAAAAACACTTAATGCACAATGTACAACTGTTAAGGCACAAGAAAACACAAACCCTTTTACCCTTTACAAGGATATACATCTGCCGTCCAAATGTTTTACTTTCTCACACGGATAAATTGAGAGATGAACACAACTACAGGTAAAGCCATGGCTGCAACACACGGTTGCAAAGTGAGAACTATGCAACCTGGATATTGCCCCGCCAAGATGCTACTCGGATCTTCTATGTACCCTCAAAATACAATCATCATCACAGTCTATTGTGTTATGTAACCCCGCTTTAAAGCATGATGTACAAGAGTAATTTTCCACTAAACTTAAACAACCTTTAAAGCATGATGTACATCATGCTTTAAAGGTTGTTTAACTTTCTCACACGGATCAACATCGGGACCGTCCATTTGACTTCACACGGATCACCATATGCTTTCTCTCTCAATGCTCACACATCTCACAAAACAACATCAGATCTTCTCTATTGATCATCATCACAGTGAGGAAGAGCTTGACGGATGTTCAATTACCATCTTGTCCTGGATCATCATCACAGTCTATTATGCATCATAGCCTCACAGGCTCAGCTTATGCATCATAGAACACTTGGGAAACATCCAAGTGATATATCGTATAGTACTTTATAGAGACTGCAGCAAGCAAGCTGTCTTTCAGACATGTACTTTTAGATCTGTGAATCTGTGATAATACTTTTACAACTGGAAGACTCAGACATGTAATTGAGAGATGAACACAACTACGGGTAAAGCCATGGCTGCAACACACGGTTGCAAAGTGAGAACTATGCAACCTGGATATTGCCCCGCCAAGATGCTACTCGGATCTTCTATGTACCCTCAAAATACAATCATCATCACAGTCTTTTGTGTTATGTAACCCCGCTTTAAAGCATGATGTACAAGAGTAATTTTCCACTAAACTTAAACAACCTTTAAAGCATGATGTACAAGTGTTTTAAGCACAAGAAACACATATGTAACCTCACAGGGTCAGCTTATGCATCATAGCCTTAAAGATAAATCAACATTTAGAACCTAACCTGAGTCGATTCATCACAAAACACATGCGAAAATCCTTCGTAAACCTCAGATTTTCACAAAACCATGACACTTATTAGTCCCAAAAATGAAGGAAAAGATCAAAATATAACAGAATAAAGTAAAATCAAAACTACAAAAACAATTTATCCTTTCACTATGTCATATCTGAAATTAACCTAACTATCATCACCAAAAATACAAATTCAAATATCACAAAACTTTCAACCTAATTTGAAATAACCGCATCTACTAACAAATCCACATCAAGATTAAAGATAAATCAACATCTGTCTTTCAGACATGTACTTTTAGATCTGTGAATCTGTGATAATACTTTTACAACTGGAAGACTCAGACATGTAATTGAGAGATGAACACAACTACGGGTAAAGCCATGGCTGCAACACACGGTTGCAAAGTGAGAACTATGCAACATGGATATTGCCCCGCCAAGATGCTACTCGGATCTTCTATGTACCCTCAAAATACAATCATCATCACAGTCTATTGTGTTATGTAACCCCGCTTTAAAGCGTGATGTACAAGAGTAATTTTCCACTAAACTTAAACAACCTTTAAAGCATGATGTACAAGTGTTTTAAGCACAAGAAACACATATGTAACCTCACAGGCTCAGCTTATGCATCATAGCCTTAACAGTTTCAGTTCAGACACATTAAGAACACAAGCTCAGCTTATGCATCATAGAGTCGACAGGCTCAGCTTATGCATCATAGCCTCACAGGCTCAGCTTATGCATCATAGCCTCACAGGCTCAGCTTATGCATCATAGAACACTTGGGAAACATCCAAGCCATCTAGGTCGTATAACTTAGGACCTTAGTCCGACAACCATCAAACTCTGCCATCTGTCCGGCCCTTAGAAACACCTTTGTCTTACTAATCTGCATGTGACATATAAACAAACAAGTAAACATAAAAAAAATTAAAAAGGTAAATCCTAACTAAAACATCGGATGTAGGAAATAACCGCATCTACTAACAAATCCACATCAAGATTAAAGATAAATCAACATTTAGAACCTAACCTGAGTCGATTCATCACAAAACACATGCGAAAATCCTTCGTAAACCTCAGATTTCGTCCTTCGAACATCCGTCAACCGCTTCACCTGAAAAGTAAGAATCACAAAAGAACATGGTAAGATATATAACACTCATTGCAACTTATCAGAACATCAAACGGATCCCTTGTTCAAATCTGTGGATCCCTTGCCAGATAAAGCTTGTGATACATCTCATCAAACCCTAGATCTGCTCATCGAGCATCCCACAGAACAAACCAAAATCAAAAATAATAACAATCTATCTTTTCACAATTCCATATCTAAATGACCTAAATATCATAATTATCACACAACCATGACACTTATCAGTCCCAAAAATGAAGGAAAAGATCAAAATATAACAGAACAAAGTAAAATCAAAACTACAAAAACAATTTATCCTTTCACTATGTCATATCTGAAATTAATCTAACTATCATCACCAAAAATACAAATTCAAATATCACAAAACTTTCAACCTAATTTGAAATAACCGCATCTACTAACAAATCTACATCAAGATTAAAGATAAGAATCACAAAAGAACATGGTAAGATATATAACACTCATTGCAACTTATCAGAACATCAAACGGATCCCTTGTTCAAATCTGTGGATCCCTTGCCAGATAAAGCTTGTGATACATCTCATGAAACCCTAGATCTGCTCATCGAGCATCCCACAGAACAAACCAAAATCAAAAATACATAACAATCTATCTTTTCACAATTCCATATCTAAATGACCTAAATATCATAATTATCACACAACCATGACACTTATCAGTCCCAAAAAATGAAGGAAAAGATCAAAATATAACAGAACAAAGTAAAATCAAAACTACAAAAACAATTTATCCTTTCACTATGTCATATCTGAAATTAATCTAACTATCATCACCAAAAATACAAATTCAAATATCACAAGACTTTCAACCTAATTTGAAATAACCGCATCTACTAACAAATCTACATCAAGATTAAAGATAAATCAACATTTAGAACCTAACCTGAGTCGATTCATCACAAAACACATGCGAAACTCCTTCGTAAACCTCAGATTTCGTCCTTCGAACATCCGTCAACCGCTTCACCTGAAAAGTAATAATCACAAAAGAACATGGTAAGATATCTACTAACAAATCTACATCAAGATTAAAGATAAATCAACATTTAGAACCTAACCTTAGTCGATTCATCACAAAACACATGAGAAAATCCTTCGTAAACCTCAGATTTCGTCCTTCGAACATCCGTCAACCGCTTCACCTGAAAAGTAAGAATCACAAAAGAACATGGTAAGATATCTACTAACAAATCTACATCAAGATTAAAGATAAAGCAACTTATCAGAACATCAAACGGATCCCTTGTTCAAATCTGTGGATCCCTTGCCAGATAAAACGGATCCCTTGTTCAAATCTGTGGATCCCTTGCCAGAACATCTCATGAAACCCTTGATCTGCTCATCAAACGGATCTGGTGATAGATTCAAACGGATCTGGTGATAGATCTCATGAAACCCTAGATCGCCGAGAAGAGAGAAAAGAGAGAGAGAAGAGAGAGAAGAAGATCTGATGTTGTTTTGTGAGATGTGTGAGCATTGAGAGAGAAAGCATATGGTGATCCGTGTGAAGTCAAATGGACGGTCCCGATGTTGATCCGTGTGAGAAAGTAAAACATTTGGACGGCAGATGTATACCCTTGTAAAGGGTAAAAGGGTTTGTGTTTTCTTGTGCCTTAACAGTTGTACATTGTGCATTAAGTGTTTTTTCAACACCTTGTTCAATTACCATCTTGTCCTTCACATATCCTTATTAAAGTAGTATAGATATATATATATATATATATATATATATATATATATATATATATATATATATATATATATATATATGAGTAAACAATTAGCTTGACTTATTTGAGCACTCAAAATTGACTTGTTTGAGCACTCAAAATTAGTCCACAAAAGGTTGCATGTTTCCTTTTTTTAATTTTTACTTCATCCTTTCTCTTAGATATGATCTTCATGCATAAATTTCATTGGAATTTACTTTAATTAGTTTCATTTAAAATAAAGGTATGTAGTGTGGTTATGACCTAAAAGATCACACCACTACTTTTTTAAGTCAGCGTGATATCATGTTATCCCATCCTCATCCACCACCCTATATGGTGTGGACCATAATCCCCACTATCATCCGTTATCTCTCACCAATCAAAATCCTATAATTAATTAAAAGAGGGTCATTGTTGACATGGATTAAACCATACGAACCATCATGGTTTGCATCGAGGGGCGATGTAGCGGTGGTTTCATGGTCCTACATGACAATCCATGACCCCAACCCACCATCTCCATACCCCAAAGCCTAATTAAAGAGAAGAAAATGTCAAAGATATCGATCGAATATTTTTTAAGAAATTATAATAGAAGCAAAATTCATTTCTATATTTATAATATTTTCATCCACTATTCCCACAAGTGGATCACCAAGAAACCAGCACACTTTCGAACTCACCTAGAAACCATGTCTAAATTGCTAAACAGCCTAAAAGTATTAAAAAAAAAAAATTAAAATACCAAGGGTGTGTGAATGGGCAAACGGTACAACGTTCGGGTTCTAGCTATGCAGGTTTCGAATTTAGTCCTTGTAGTTATCTTTTAACATGTTAGTTCGACATATAAAAAGTTTCTGAACGATATAGACGTCTTACACTATCATGTTCTTCATATAATTTATGATCGACTTCATTCTTATATTCTCTGTAGCTTGCTAAACGTGTAAAGACCAATGGTTTTTCGATTTTATTTATTAATAGGATCACAAATTTAGCAGGAGGAATTAGTGTTAGGTTTTAATGTTGAAGTTGAAGAGGGGCCGTTTGGCCAAATGTTGTCTCAAAGAGATTACGTGTAACACAAGGTATAAGTACTTGCAACAAATTAACTGACATGCATATTTCAGCCACATGTTTAAGGAACATGCGATTTGTGACTTTGCCTGATTCTGTTACATATGATAGCTAAGGTGGTGGGCTTGCTATTTTCTTGTGCCGCAAATCTTGGTTCTTTTTTTTTTTATCTTGTTTGGTGTATTTAAATTTAGAGGCAAAATCAAGAGTCATGACCCTCCTTCCTCCTTTATTTTCCCTCTAATTAGAGTAACTAAATGTTTAAAATTTCCAATGCCTTTAACATCAATTGAATGCTTATGTCTTTTTGTCGTTGATATGTCACCAAAGCCCTCGTTGTCATTGTAGGTAAATAAGTGAATATAGATTAGGGTTTTGAAAGGTGCCACTCTTTTGTAATGCCGTTTATACAACCTCTAATTATCTCTACTGCTATATAATACATTTCTATCAGACAATAGTATAATTTCAATTCAATTTTAAGATACTTAAGAAAAATGTTGTTGCATTTGATAAAAGTATTGATGAATAGATAGATAACTTGTCATTTACAACTTTTTCCTCTTATATTTTAGCATTTAATAATGTAGTGTAATATATGATAAATGATAATATATAGTTATTACATGTAGCATTCATATTTATAATGTAATACTATTTTATAAAACACCTGGCCTGTTGATCTAGTGGTATGATGTTTTTCTTTTCGAATATGAGGTTAGGGGTTCAAATCCTAGAAAGTGCAAGGTTAGGTGTTGAAAAACTTATGGTTCAAAAATATATATATCTTACTATTTTATTAAAGCTATTTTGATACTTATAATCGAGTTGTAACAAGATGTTTTATAGAAATATTCGACATGGAGTAGCTGATTTTGATTAACTGACCTAAGTGGAATTGACACGATCAATGAATACCTGATAACTTGACCTGTGTGCCCCCGTGATTAACTTAATCATCATTGATTGTTTGTCCAAACATACTGCCTTATGTAAGTGAAACCCAAGGTAGCGGATTATCATCAATAATAGATTCAAGTGATTCAACAACTCAAACAACCCATTGCTTTAATTAAATCAAAGCAGATGATCTTTCTTTTAAGAAATCAAAATCTGAAGACTCATTTTACATAAAAACTTTTATCCAGAAACCGAAAGGGGCGGAACTAGCGTCAGTACAAACCCGTTTCATCTTTTTGTCATAAGTTTTTAAAAAACTATCTTGACCCTCTTGAGTGATTATTGCAGGTGGCTAGGAAATATATTGTAGTTATTTATTTAATAAACTCATTAGGGGTAAAATATTCATTCTATAAGAGTATTTTTAAATAAAATGAATAAATATGTAATATATGGTGTTTAGGAAGGTGAAATATGTAATTAAATTTAGAGATTAGGGAAATATGTAATAAAAATTTAGAGATTGGGGAAATATGTAATAAGGCTTCTTTAGGAAGGGTAAATATGTAATTAAATTTATGGGTTGGGGAAATATGTAATAAAACTTCTTAGAGTTAATTGCCATTTTAGTCCCTGTGGTTTGGGTCATTTTGCCACTTTAGTCCAAAGGTTTAATTTTTAACATCTGGATCCAAAAAGGTTTCATCGTTGCCATTTTAGTCCAACTGACTTAACCCCATCCGTTCACCTCTGTTAAGTCAGGGGCAATTTGGTCATTTCTCTTATTATTTTAATGAAATCTTTTTACTTAAAGTTAATATATAGATATATAAATTCAGTCAATACAAACCGTAAACATAGTCTCTATCTGAGAACTTTCTCTTTCTATGAACCACCACCGCGTTGCCATCTCTACCACCACCTAAAACCACCATCACCTAAAACTACTCCTGCTAGTTCCTCTTATCCGACGGCCACCAAGTTCCACTAATAACAACCATCTCCGGATGGTTCCTCATCTTATATAAACCCTAAACATCACAATGAATCAATCACAAACCACAAACAATAACTATAGAGAATATTAACAAAACTTCATTTCAATCTCTCTGATATCCAATGGCTCGTACCAAACAAACCGCAAGGAAATTCACCGGAGGAAAGGCACCGAGAAAGCAACTGGCAACAAAAGCAGCAAGGAAGTCGGCACCGACGACCGGAGGAGTGAAGAAGCCGCACAGGTTCAGGCCTGGAACCGTCGCGTTGAGAGAGATCAAGAAGTACCAGAAGAGCAATGAGCTTTTGATCAGGAAGCTTCCGTTCCAGAGGTTTGTGAGAGAAATTGCTCAGGATTTTAAGACAGATCTGCGCCCCACCAACACCATCGTAGATATGAATCGCCTTTCTCTCTCTGTCTCTAAACCTCGTGGGTATCCGATTTATGCCCTTACGAAACTTGGAGAGGTAAATTAAGCCACTTGAGTTTCGCCGGAGCTCGCAGGATGACGGTGGGTCACCGGATCTAACCACCGTCGTCACTTGATCTTTGTTAAAATCCCCCACAAAAAGAAGCAGGCGTGGTCACGAGCCACCACAGTCCCTAACATGCGGTTATCATCGTGGTAACTAGAATGGTGGTGGTGGTGGTGTGGTGGTGGTGAATGGTGGTGTGGCTGGAGGTGTGTGAGAGAGAGGAAGAGAGATGAAGTTGTGTGTGTATCTTTTTTATGAAAATAACATATATATATATATATATATATATATATATATATATATATATATATATATATATATATATATATATATATATATATATATATATATATATATATAACTGATTAAATGGGTAGGCTTAATAAAATTAGGAAAAGACCAAATTGCCCCTGACTTAACAAAGGTGAATGGATGGAGTTAAGTCAGTTGGACCAAAATGGCAACGATGAAACCTTTTTGGATCCAGATGTTAAAAATCAAACCTTTGGACTAAAATGGCAAAATGGCCCAAACCACGGGGACTAAAATGGCAATTAACTCAACTTCTTAGGAGTGGGAAATATATAAAAATCCCTTCGTGAATCTAAGGAATTTGCATTTTCCCCAAATGTAGGAGGAACTTGAAGACGCACTAACAATGTCTTGTAAACTTCTATTGGGAATCATAGAACAAATTTGTCTGGAATCTCCTCAGAAAAAAACAGTTACTTGCCTCCAAATGGGAATTATGAGTCGTTACAGCTATTACAACTCAACATGTCTTTCAAAGTTCTATCCAAAGCTTTAAATGCATGCTTATGAAACATGGGTACTTTTTTCTATATAATCATTGTGGTTTTTATTTAAGTAACGAGCAACATTATTGTCACACACCAACCGATAGCAAAAACATTGAAGTATGTCACACCCCGAATTTCCACGTGTCACCGGTGGGCCCGGTGGGGAGTATCGTGACGTAGTTGATAACATCATAGTCAAACAACACAATTTATAAATGCACAGCGGAAGCAAAAGATAAATATTTTACAATCCGAATATAAAGTAATATCAAGTATTACAACGGAAAGTAGAGGATCCACAGGCGGATCTTAAAACTTAAATGTTGTTCAACAGACTTGAGGCGCCTAGAACTTGCAAGATTCCTTATTAACGCCCTGAGCAGCTTCCAGCCTATTACGTACTTGTACCTGTCACTTAGACTTTGGAAAATACGTCAGCTTTCACTGGTAAATACACTCAACTGACTCATTTGAAAAGAGTTTATGAAAATTGGTTTAGGCGCACAAGGCACAAAACTATTTTGACACTTGATTAAAATGCACAAGGCAAGATTAATCTTTTATACTTGGGACAAACTATATCTCATGTTATCAGTTTTACATAACTTGCTCTACATACGGGGCCCGGTACTATGACGGTTCAAGATTAACCGACACACCACTATTCCCTTATTGGGAATCCCTTATTGGGTATAATTGATTAATAAGCATAAAGCATCTGTCAGGTGTATGCCTACACCCCGTGCTTAGGTCGTGGCCATTGTAATTAATGAGTCAAGGATATCCAGGACACGGTCGCATTAACCCCCAATGTTTCAGTCAAGCAATACAAATTAAAACAGGTTATTTGGATTTCCCGACTCATTGGTCTTCGAATCCCATACCTGACCATGCGGTATTTATATTACCGTATCCCAAGCCCGTAATAGGGAAAATAAGTTAAGAGTATTTACCTGAGCTAGCTCCTGTCTTAAATAGCAAGAATTATAATAACTCAGCCGTATTCACTTAAGTAAGCATAGGTACAATTTACCGGAAGGCTCTAGTCTGGAACGATGGTATAAATAACCAATTAGAATACCAACGGGTCTTTAATTAAGCCTAAGCTTAGACCGGTTAGTTTTAAGGAAACATACGGTTCAAGCGTACGATTAAGCGAAGACCGGATAGAACGTGATTTAGACCCGACAAGTTTGAATACTTGTATAATATGGGTATACTAAATACATTCTGGATTTTGAGACAAAAAAATGATAACGTTTGACCCGTTTCGGTCAATTTATGCAAACTAGTTACATAAACCGAACCGAGCGCTAAAAGAGCGTTACGGGTAGGCAAAAGAGTCATATGCAAGTTCCTTGAGATAATATGCTTATAAATATGATATAATATCAGCAAGTTATGTTCTATTATGCCCCGAATAAATTTAAACTCAATTTATGCCTCATAAGGGCATTTCGGTCATTTAAAAGTTTATAAAAGAGTTAAATTGGAATTCTGAGTTACGGGTCTGATTTATACAGTAAATATGTTTAATTTGACATATTATAACAGTAGGGTATGACCCGTATACAAAACTTATTATTTAAAATCAAACTATGCACCGTAGGGGTATTTTAGTAATTTCACAAGGGCTAAAAATGTCAAAATTGAAAATCTGAGTTCAAAGACTTATACTTACTGTTATTATATGAAAATATGCTAAATACATCAGTAGGTATGAGTCTTATATGTTTAATATGAGTATAACGCTTACTATGCGCTAAAAACGCTAAAAATGCGATTTAGAGCCGTTTCCGGGTTTTTAAAAGAAAGCTGAGATTTTTATATTTCCAGAGGGCTCAAAATAATTTATTTAACAAATAAGATCAGTAGAAAAAGGTTTGGGGTCAAGAGGATTTATAAAACTCATTTTATGGCTTAAACGGTCAACACCGGCATTAACCGAATCGACTTAGCGATCTATGAAACGATCAGCCAAAAATTACATAAAAATCTTCAAAAATCCCAAAATATTATATAACATCAGTGGGTAAAAAGTTTTATATCAAAACGTGGCCTGAAATAGGTTATACGCGAAATGCGCCGTTTATTAAACATAAAGATATAGTTTTACGCTATCGGCCATAACTCAAAATCTGGACCACCAACTGACCTCAAATTTTCGGTGCAAGTTTATAAATTAGAAATAAAGATTTCTACTCTTTCACTTTTCCAAAAATCACGTTTTATATCAAAAAGGGCAAAATAGTCAGCTTTTAAGCATAATCGGAAACATGCATATGAATCGGTTATGCATAGACTCAAGTCATGATCAGATCTTGACGTCAAAATAAATTTGAAATATTGCTAGATCAGTTTATAAACCACATGCATGCTCATAATTGTTAAAAATTCTCATTTTAACATAAAAGGGTATTTTAGGCGTTTTAACGAAACTTGCGTTAAATCTCAGATTCTGAATATGATCTTGTAGTATGACCCCAGAGGGTTATACTACATAATATAAGGATCATAATATGACTTTGATTCAGCTCTTAAAGTTATTAAATCGGTCAGATTTAAAAGTCAAACAAAAGTCAAAATATAGCGTTCTAGGCTAAATTAAACTATGAACAACAATCGAAACATGTTTGGAGTACTTACGATCACAGAATGAAGGATCAAGAACACCAGTAAGATCCAAGATGGTTGAACAAATCGGATTGGAACAGGTTTGGGTGATTGAAGTTGCAAAAATGTTGCATCTAATGGAAAGGGCATGCATTTATAGGATCCTTGGAACGAATCAGCTGTTGCCAGGTGTTAAACCACTCATAAAACTCTGTGGGCTGCCCCTTGAATCGATTTTGAGGGATTAGAATTCAGTTGGCACATGAAAACAGCAAGAACCAGGCTGTTAACAGCTGGTTCTGCATCAGATCAGCCTACGCGGCCCGCATAAGGGGGTCAGCAGGCTTCACGCGGCCCGCCTGCAGTTCTGCACCAGCCAAACAACTTTCTGAAGTTACAGAATCAGCCCCTGTGAGCCTTTAAAGTCATTTTAGGCCCGTTTAAGGCCCGTTAACCTCATATAAAGGCCCCACTACGATGTTTAAACTTGGGAGACAGGAAACATGTTCAAAAACATGTCGGATGTCGGTTCGTTTGGCCGTACGGTTACGAATTACGACGAAACACGGACGGATGCTAAAAACGAACCAAACGACGCGACGAAAGGAATTTTATCAAGGCGATCACTAAAATAAAATATTTTAGTGCTTACATAAATTTTTGGGGGTCCGGAGATGTTCAGATTGTGAGATATGCGCGAAAGTGCAAACTTGTGCCCTTTTTGACACTTTTAGTCCCTGCATGACCTTAAAGTTTATTTTTGCGCACCAAACACCTCTAAGCCTGAATATAAGCTATAGAAACGATAATTAGGGTATGTTTAACTCATGGACACTTTCCGGAAGGTCCGTTATCATGCGAATCGACATACTTTTACAGTTTGACGCAAATAGTCCTTAAATTGCGCAAAGTAGCGCGAAGTGCCGTTTAATGCTATTCAAGCCTTCCATGACCCATATTTATCCTTACCAAGCATATACTTAAGTATTAATGCGCTCTCGCTCGCTTAGATGGTCCCCGAAAGGCATAGATTCAAAAGTTGACGCTTTAGGCCCCTCTTTTGCGCAAACTTGCGCATTACAACATTTAATAGCATTGAAGCCTCATCTAATCCATATTAGGCATTCTTGAAAGTATTATTAGACATCACGATGCTTCGGGTTCGCTAAAAGGTCATTCAGAGGTATAATTAAACATATTGACACTTTTAGCCCCTCTAACTTGCAAAGTTGCGCGTAACTTTGCTTATAGGCATAAAAACTTTAGATGGCCATCATTTGGCATTCCCGAGAGTATAATTAAATATTATTAAGCTCCCGGTTTGATAGAAGGTCACTCAGAGGTAAGAATTAACATGTTGACGCTTTTAATCCTTTTATTGCGCAACTTTCCATTAATTACGCAAACGACTATACTTATTCATCAAGTGGCACGTTTGCGAATGTAAACACCGTGAGAGGTTATTTGGAAACTTATTTTTGGCATGCTAACACTTCCAGTCCTTTTATTATCAAAGTTTTCGATTTTTTCGAAAAGTTAGTCCCTTAAATTCAACATCGGACTTTATTAGGGTTTATTACACGTGTCAATATATCATTGGACGTGATTTTACGATGTGTTACATCCTCACCCCCTTAAAAGAAATCTCGACCTCGAGATTTGCTAAAATGCTGGAAGTACCTTCTGTCACATAAATGATTTAACTTCTATAGCATATCTGGAGTCTCTCTAAGCTTTCAAATTGACCTCTATAATAGGTATATGTATCTTTTTTGAGGTTTCTCATCCTGGCAATCCGCATTCGATCTAGGTTTATCATTATATCACAAGTCTGCCAACCGTTATGTGATAGTGCTTCTTGACTTATTGGCGAAACATATCCTTTAATCCTTGGGATGTAATACTTTGCGAGCTCCACCAAGTTCCTTAAATAGGTTTTAGCTTATAAGCTGTTTGATCTTGATACATTCGATTCCTTTGAATGATTTCATATATTCAGAGCTTAACTAATTTGATAATTTAACAGATTGGCACACCTTTCCAGGGTGATAACTTTTGTTGAACCTTATTTCTTAACAAGAACTTAGGAGGTTTGCTATTTCCATGAATCCTTGATCCTCTGCCGAATACTGGCACTTTATCGATGGTTATGGATTTGCTCGATCATATTCGTTGTTTCCAAGGCAACCTTTAGATCCTGATAATTGGACTTACCAATCTTCTGTCTAGCAATAGATGTTTAACATCTTATCTATACATGGTCTCCCAAAGGAGCAGCGTTGATACTTATATAACAACTATTACCGAAAAGCTTATCTTAAGGCGATACGGTTATTCCAATCACTGCTTGACTAATCTCAAAGAATAGTTGTTCCTTACAGCTAGTCGAATAAATCGACGATCCTGGCAGCAATTGGGGATTCCTAGATATTGCCTAAATAGGGTTGCGGTTATCAATGCATAAGCAAGATGAACCGTCTTTCTTATTTACTAAAAATCGGAGTTCTTAGAACCTCGAATTTTGGCTTTACGAAACCTTATCCAAAACTTATTTATTTGGCTCTTAGTTCTTCCTATTTCGTTGGTAATAACAGATATAAGATTCTTACAATAACTGCAGCCCTAAGCGGGATGTTTGTCCTAACATCCTCTTGCCTCTCAGAAGGTAAACATGGTAATTCTTATAAAGAAGCTAATTATGACACATAGAGATGTCAGAGATTTCCGTATTCTCAGACTTTGGCTCATCTATCGCTGTCGGTGTCAGATAAATGACACATTCCCTTTACCATTGCAAAGATGCCCTAAGTAGAGATACTTATAAGGACATTTTTATATTGGATATCTCCCTTGAATACTACTAGTCGACTTTAGCACAATATGACCATTGGGATATCTTCGGGGATCCCATGCATTAAACCTCCATACTGATCAGGCATGGAAGCAATCTATGGGACACACTAGGATACGCAAATCCTCATATGGTACTCTTATCAAACATAGTTTGGCATTCGCAGACGATAGAAAACAATGAGAAAAATAATAAAATAAAATAATTAATATATATTGTCGTACTCTTTCTGGGGAGAGTACTCCAGATTCTTATGAAAGGATTATCTCCGAGGATGGGAGAGAGGTCATTAAAGATTCCATTGGTAAATTATACCTCATATTTAATATATGAAGTCCTTATGAATGTAATCCAAAGTCTGCCAAGCTTATGGTTGGCTAAAGGTTTATTATCCCTTGCATCAATGCAAAAATACTTGGCAGTCACTATCAATGCTAAACGGTAAAGGACGTACCTATTGCCATTATCGATGTGCACTGTCTCAGGTACTCAACCGGTAGTCCAGGCGGTTCCTTTCTTATCCTTTCCAGGCCTAGCTGCTCCTTTCTTGGCAGCCTTAGGGCAATTAGTACTGATGTGCCCCTTTTCACCACAGCTGAAACAGTTTGCGTCCTTCATGTCCCTACATTCGTGGGACTGGTGGCCAGTTCTTTTACAGATGCCACATTGCTTTATCCTTTGGCTTAATCGACACTGCCCCCAATGTCTCCTTTTGCAGGTTTTGCATGTAGGCTTTTTGTTGGAATCCTGTTGGTTATTGTTGAGCTTGGATTTGCTCTTCTTAGGATTCTGAGAGTTATCCTCCTCCCTTTGTCTTTTGTCATTAGTTTCATTCATGAACGACTTTTGTCTCACTACATCTAGAGTGAGAGACAAGGATAGATCTACAGCTGATCTGTAGTTGGTTGGCCTTGAAGCCTTAACATCCCCTTTTATTTCTGGTGCCAAACCACCAATGAAACGCGCAATGCGTTTTGGTTCCGGGGTGATTAAATAGGGTACTAGTCTAGATAGGGAGTTGAAGTCGGTAACATATTGCTGACAATTTAGGTTTTTCATTGTGAGATTCAGAAAATCTGTCTCCACCTTTTCCACTTCGTGCTGTGGACAGTAGTTCTCTTTGATAAGGTCCGCAAACTTGGACCATCCCATAAGGTATAGGGGAATTTTCCCCGTGGACTGCATCATGGCCTTCCACCATACAAGAGCCTCTCCTTTAAAAGATTGTGAAACAAATTTTACTACGTCCTTATCAGCACAATCGCTGATGTCCACAACCGTTTCCATTTCCTCAAGCCATTCCATAGCATCAATTGCTCCTTTTTCGCCATTTAAATCTCTGGGTTTGCATGAGACGAAATATTTGTAGGTGCACCCGCCCTCAGCTGAACGGGGCTTATCATAGAGTACTAACTCCTGAGGTTCGCTCTTTTCATTTGAAGAGTGAACGAAACTCTCTTTTCGAGCTGATGTATGCGTTTCCGTATGGATCTTTGAGTGAGTGACACTCGGTTCCTTTTTGTTCTCCAGGACCTTATCCACAACTTCACTAATTGCTGCGCTAATCAAGGCCTGAAGAGTAGTGCCATTAACATTTATATTTATATTTGCATCCTTGTTTTTAGCCGCTGCATTGTTGTGTGCTTCGTCGGAAACCTCCATTCTGGCGCTTTGGTACTAACACCAAAATAACATATGCTTAGATGCAAGTTATTATGGAATCATCGTGACGGATGATTTATAAAGTCATGGTATTACCAAACCATAATGGCTGCTAGGTTTATAACTTCCTTATAGTATGCTACTAGAAAGTATGTCAATTATATTTAGCCTAGGTCAAAAAGGACCATCAATTGAGTTTATGGTTTGAGTCCATTACCTTTTGACTGGGGATCACAATGTCACAGCTGTCCTTGTCATAATGACAATCTTTAGATAGTTGGAAGGCTTGCCATGAAGGACATTAGTAATCATAGGCCCGAAGGCCTTGTCACAAAGGACATACAAATATGGCACTTAAGGAATTAATATATAAGTTGCAATCTTATTGGATCAGAGATCTTAAGGTTCGAACATAGTTCATCACCTTTGGACAGAGAGTCAAAGACTACAACCGTCATCTTTTGGAAGATAATTTATTTTGCCACTAAGGCTAGTCAATGTACATCATCCTGACTAACTAGATGATTGGGAGCCCCAGAGGAGTCGGCCGTGGAAAAGCTTTGAAGGCTAACTAACCATGAAGTAATAGCGTACTTAATTACAGGGAATTGTCGAACCTGATAATTTAAATAGCCATGGTGCAAACAAACCATATAGGCCAATAGATAGTATTAAGTTTATTTGATCATGTTTTGCCTAGATTTTTAAATAAACCATCTTTGGCGTTTAAATGGAATAAATCCTTTATACTTACTAGACAGGGGACATAAGTCACGACTGTCAATGTCATAGCGACATCTTATATAGCACAACGGCTTGTTCCATAGGACTTTTCGATGGCACAGAAGCCTTGTCACTAGGGAAATTTTTAATACATAGTCAATGATTCCTCTGGATCGGAAAATTTCATAATTCATTGTCTTGACAAGAAGTTATGAAATAAAACTATCGTTTTCATGTATGCATCTTTGCCCGTAGGTATACATCCCAGGTGGATGTTTAGATGTGTACATCATGTTTGACGTTTATTAGCCATGATTCCTATCGATCATATATGCTAACTAAGGTTAGAAAGATTTCTAATATAAGGATGACAAGTGTGATTTCATCGCATCACCCATTGTCAGGAGTGTTAATCACGTTTTCAGGTGTTTAACAAGGACCTCAGTCTCTTTAAGCAGGTCTTACCATCGTAGCCAGGTCCCTAACGACATTCAAGCTAGGTTATACCTTTTGAGACTCTTTTTAATATAATTGCAGGCAGGAAAGGAATGATATTTATTTTATTCAGGATTATAATTATCCCAAATTTATTGAAAATATAACTTTGGCATAAAAGCCTAGTCACGTAGACAAGTTTAATTTATAACCCATGATTTCTGAGAATCGAGGCATTACAATTTATCCTAGTTATAAAACATTACGGATATTGAGGTGGCACAAAGGCCTAGTCACAAGGACATTTATAAATTATAAGCTAGGATTTCTGAGAATCAAAACCTTGAGGTTTGAACCTAGTTCGTTACCTTTTTCTGACAGGGAGTCATAGCTACCACTGTATTTATTAAAATTTCTGGCCCGTGGGCCTATCAATTAACATCTCGTAAGATGTTAAGACATATAGTCATTGTACTGATGATACGTTCAGCGGTCAAAGTAATGACATGACGTCATGATCAGTGTCATTAATTTAATCAACTGTCGTTCAGTGGTCATAATGATGACATGACGGCAGGATTAGCACTTAATTTAAATCAACTGTCATTCAGCGGTTATAATAATGACATAACGACAGGATTAGTACTTTAATTTGAATCAATTGTCGTTCAGCGGTCATAATAATGACATGACGACCAGATTATCGTCTAGAGGGCTTTTGAGCATAGCTCACCCCCTTAGGACGGGGAATCTCAAAAGATCACAACTGTCGATGTCGCAATCGGACAGGGTATTATAGCCCGTGGCACTTCATCCTTAAGGGATGATTATTTTACTTACAGGGAATTTTAAATAAATCCCAATTTTCAAATTTATTACCCGTAGGCACTTCATCCTTAATGGATGGCTGTTTTACTTGCAGGGAATTTTAAATAAATCCCAATTTTCAAATTTATTACCCGTAGGCACTTTATTACCACGTATGGCTAAAATATAATCATCTTAATTGATGATGTAAACCCAGGATTCAGAGATCATTAAACTGGGTTAGGAATCTTTTGAAGAATCCTTAATAACGTGTGTGATTTCCAACGAATCACATCTGCCGAGAGTGTTCACATGTTTTCAGATGTTAACTGGGATACGAATCTTTTAAACAGGTCTTACCATCTTGGCCCGGTCTTATAATTGACCCGAAGGCTAGGTTTCACTCTTAAGATTCTGAGTTTATAATTACCGCAGAACAAATTTTTAAATTGAAATGTTAATAAGGATCTGAATCTAAATTGAGGAACTGCCATCTTGGCCGGGTCTTAATATGACACGAGGCTAGGTCTTGTCCTTTTTAGATTTTTTTTTCCATTTTATTATAATGGTAGATATTATAACAGAATTTGTTATTTTAATTTACTTCATATATTATATTCATATAAATGATATAAACGAAATTTAGATAAAACATCCCAATGGTTTTAAAAGAGGTATAGAATTGCCCAAAAAGGGACTTAAAAGAAATGATGTTGTCCTCAAAGGGACCAAAAGATAAATATCATTATAAAGACTTTTAAGGAAACGATCTTCAGTAAAAGGAGTCTCTTCTTCATTTTTGTTCTGAATGTCCTCTCCTTGGTCGTACGTTAATCCCGGTCGTGGTACGAAGCTCAGCCTCCCCTAGGCTTCTAATGGGGAGAATTTCCATTATAGCTTCTTTGCTTGACGACATATCAAGAATATATAGAATTGAAAACAAAAATTCTCCGAATAGAGATGAGGGTATTCCTATGTTAAGTCTAGACTCATGTATGTGCAATTGTGTCACTGAGATTAAACACGTTAGGATAGTGCTTAATTCACTCAGCGTTGGCTCTGATACCAACCTGTCACACCCCGAATTTCCACGTGTCACCGGTGGGCCCGGTGGGGAGTATCGTGACGTAGTTGATAACATCATAGTCAAACAACACAATTTATAAATGCACAGCGGAAGCAAAAGATAAATATTTTACAATCCGAATATAAAGTAATATCAAGTATTACAACGGAAAGTAGAGGATCCACAGGCGGATCTTAAAACTTAAATGTTGTTCAACAGACTTGAGGCGCCTAGAACTTGCAAGATTCCTTATTAACGCCCTGAGCAGCTTCCAGCCTATTACGTACTTGTACCTGTCACTTAGACTTTGGAAAATAAGTCAGTTTTCACTGGTAAATACACTCAACTGACTCATTTGAAAAGAGTTTATGAAAATTGGTTTAGGCGCACAAGGCACAAAACTGTTTTGACACTTGATTAAAATGCACAAGGCAAGATTAATCTTTTATACTTGGGACAAACTATATCTCATGTTATCAGTTTTACATAACTTGCTCTACATACGGGGCCCGGTACTATGCCGGTTCAAGATTAACCGACACACCACTATTCCCTTATTGGGAATCCCTTATTGGGTATAATTGATTAATAAGCATAAAGCATCTGTCAGGTGTATGCCTACACCCCGTGCTTAGGTCGTGGCCATTGTAATTAATGAGTCAAGGATATCCAGGACACGGTCGCATTAACCCCCAATGTTTCAGTCAAGCAATACGAATTAAAACAGGTTATTTGGATTTCCCGACTCATTGGTCTTCGGATCCCATACCTGACCATGCGGTATTTATATTACCGTATCCCAAGCCCGTAATAGGGAAAATAAGTTAAGAGTATTTACCTGAGCTAGCTCCTGTCTTAAATAGCAAGAATTATAATAACTCAGCCGTATTCACTTAAGTAAGCGTAGGTACAATTTACCGGAAGGCTCTAGTCTGGAACGATGGTATAAATAACCAATTAGAATACCAACGGGTCTTTAATTAAGCCTAAGCTTAGACCGGTTAGTTTTAAGGAAACATACGGTTCAAGCGTACGATTAAGCGAAGACCGGATAGAACGTGATTTAGACCCGACAAGTTTGAATACTTGTATAATATGGGTATACTAAATACATTCTGGATTTTGAGACAAAAAAATGATAACGTTTGACCCGTTTCGGTCAATTTATGCAAACTAGTTACATAAACCGAACCGAGCGCTAAAAGAGCGTTACGGGTAGGCAAAAGAGTCATATGCAAGTTCCTTGAGATAATATGCTTTTAAATATGATATAATATCAGCAAGTTATGTTCTATTATGCCCCGAATAAATTTAAACTCAATTTATGCCTCATAAGGGCATTTCGGTTATTTAAAAGTTTATAAAAGAGTTAAATTGGAATTCTGAGTTACGGGTCTGATTTATACAGTAAATATGTTTAATTTGACATATTATAACAGTAGGGTATGACCCGTATACAAAACTTATTATTTAAAATCAAACTATGCACCGTAGGGGTATTTTAGTAATTTCACAAGGGCTAAAAATGTCAAAATTGGAAATCTGAGTTCAAAGACTTATACTTACTGTTATTATATGAAAATATGCTAAATACATCAGTAGGTATGAGTCTTATATGTTTAATATGAGTATAACGCTTACTATGCGCTAAAAACGCTAAAAATGCGATTTAGAGCCGTTTCCGGGTTTTTAAAAGAAAGCTGAGATTTTTATATTTCCAGAGGGCTCAAAATAATTTATTTAACAAATAAGATCAGTAGAAAAAGGTTTGGGGTCAAGAGGATTTATAAAACTCATTTTATGGCTTAAACGGTCAACACCGGCATTAACCGAATCGACTTAGCGATCTATGAAACGATCAGCCAAAAATTACATAAAAATCTTCAAAAATCCCAAAATATTATATAACATCAGTGGGTAAAAAGTTTTATATCAAAACATGGCCTGAAATAGGTTATACGCGAAATGCGCCGTTTATTAAACATAAAGATATAGTTTTACGCTATCGGCCATAACTCAAAATCTGGACCACCAACTGACCTCAAATTTTCGGTGCAAGTTTATAAATTAGAAATAAAGATTTCTACTCTTTCACTTTTCCAAAAATCACGTTTTATATCAAAAAGGGCAAAATAGTCAGCTTTTAAGCATAATCGGAAACATGCATATGAATCGGTTATGCATAGACTCAAGTCATGATCAGATCTTGACGTCAAAATAAATTTGAAATATTGCTAGATCAGTTTATAAACCACATGCATGCTCATAATTGTTAAAAATTCTCATTTTAACATAAAAGGGTATTTTAGGCGTTTTAACGAAACTTGCGTTAAATCTCAGATTCTGAATATGATCTTGTAGTATGACCCCAGAGGGTTATACTACATAATATAAGGATCATAATATGACTTTGATTCAGCTCTTAAAGTTATTAAATCGGTCAGATTTAAAAGTCAAACAAAAGTCAAAATATAGCGTTCTAGGCTAAATTAAACTATGAACAACAATCGAAACATGTTTGGAGTACTTACGATCACAGAATGAAGGATCAAGAACACCAGTAAGATCCAAGATGGTTGAACAAATCGGATTGGAACAGGTTTGGGTGATTGAAGTTGCAAAAATGTTGCATCTAATGGAAAGGGCATGCATTTATAGGATCCTTGGAACGAATCAGCTGTTGCCAGGTGTTAAACCACTCATAAAACTCTGTGGGCTGCCCCTTGAATCGATTTTGAGGGATTAGAATTCAGTTGGCACATGAAAACAGCAAGAACCAGGCTGTTAACAGCTGGTTCTGCATCAGATCAGCCTACGCGGCCCGCATAAGGGGGTCAGCAGGCTTCACGCGGCCCGCCTGCAGTTCTGCACCAGCCAAACAACTTTCTGAAGTTACAGAATCAGCCCCTGTGAGCCTTTAAAGTCATTTTAGGCCCGTTTAAGGCCCGTTAACCTCATATAAAGGCCCCACTACGATGTTTAAACTTGGGAGACAGGAAACATGTTCAAAAACATGTCGGATGTCAGTTCGTTTGGCCGTACGGTTACGATATGCGTCGAATTACGACGAAACACGGACGGATGCTAAAAACGAACCAAACGACGCGACGAAAGGAATTTTATCAAGGCGATCACTAAAATAAAATATTTTAGTGCTTACATAAATTTTTGGGGGTCCGGAGATGTTTAGATTGTGAGATATGCGCGAAAGTGCAAACTTGTGCCCTTTTTGACACTTTTAGTCCCTGCATGACCTTAAAGTTTATTTTTGCGCACCAAACACCTCTAAGTCTGAATATAAGCTATAGAAACGATAATTAGGGTATGTTTAACTCATGGACACTTTCCGGAAGGTCCGCTATCATACGAATCGACATACTTTTATAGTTTGACGCAAATAGTCCTTAAATTGCGCAAAGTAGCGCGAAGTGCCGTTTAATGCTATTCAAGCCTTCCATGACCCATATTTATCCTTACCAAGCATATACTTAAGTATTAATGCGCTCTCGCTCGCTTAGATGGTCCCCGAAAGGCATAGATTCAAAAGTTGACGCTTTAGGCCCCTCTTTTGCGCAAACTTGCGCATTACAACATTTAATAGCATTGAAGCCTCATCTAATCCATATTAGGCATTCTTGAAAGTATTATTAAACATCACGATGCTTCGGGTTCGCTAAAAGGTCATTCAGAGGTATAATTAAACATATTGACACTTTTAGCCCCTCTAACTTGCAAAGTTGCGCGTAACTTTGCTTATAGGCATAAAAACTTTAGATGGCCATCATTTGGCATTCCCGAGAGTATAATTAAATATTATTAAGCTCCCGGTTTGATAGAAGGTCACTCAGAGGTAAGAATTAACATGTTGACGCTTTTAATCCTTTTATTGCGCAACTTTCCATTAATTACGCAAACGACTATACTTATTCATCAAGTGGCACGTTTGCGAATGTAAACACCGTGAGAGGTTATTTGGAAACTTATTTTTGGCATGCTAACACTTCCAGTCCTTTTATTATCAAAGTTTTCGATTTTTTCGAAAAGTTAGTCCCTTAAATTCAACATCAGACTTTATTAGGGTTTATTACACGTGTCAATATATCATTGGACGTGATTTTACGAGGTGTTACAAAGTAAGACGAACGAGATTGTTCAAAACATTATAATATATTATTTATGACAATAATTTAATAATCTAAGTTTCATTTCATTAATAACTTGAAAGATACATCATTTTGGAAAGATTATCCAAAGGAAGAGGAACAAGAAAACATGAAGAATTGATAAGAAAGTGAGTCGAAACTCACTTTTGCACTTGGAACTATTCTACCCAAAGTTGCAAGATCTGGAAGTTTTGAGGTGTTTGAGAGTGATTAGAGAGTGTGGAAAGTGAAATGGAGATGTGGAAGGCTTGGTTTTATAGGTGAGGATTAGGGTTATGTGTTTTAATGAAGTAGTTAGTGGTTAAGAGTTGAGAAAAGGTTGAAACAAGTGAAATTCAAGATTTAAACAAAACCGGCTGTGAAATTGGGGTCTAGCGTCGCGCGGCAAGGGAGACCCTTAACTCTCGCGGTGACGCGAGGGTAGGTTTTTCCAACTTGTTGAGTTTTGATCACTTTTAGTCCCTCGTGTTTGATCTCTTGGTTGTGTTATGCAGAAAGTGAATTTTAAGTATGTTTTGGGTATGCACAAGCATTTATAACTTATAATCATGAATGCAAGTCGTATGATTTGCATAAAACATGTGTATTGATGGTTGTTTACGTATCGCATAAGCATGATCAAACATGGGTGATATAAAATATATTTCCATTATGATCAAAAGTCTCGGATTACAAAGATCGAAATTGAATATGAATACAAGTTTTCTAAAAATATGAAAACAAGGAATGTTACAATCATTTTCTATCTTTATATGACAAAGAGGATCCTAATAAAAATTTAAAGGTTTTAGAAATCAGGAGTAGGAGTGTGATGTCCTTTGTCTAATCAATAGCAACGATGTAATTCCACTTTTTCTGAACGACAAATTTCTTTTTAATCCTTGTTGTTTATGGGACTTGAGCCCAAGACCTCTCCCTCTCAAACTAAGTTCAGATCAACAAATAAATTCCACCATGGCTATAAAAACCGTGGAAAGTGAAATGGAGATGTGGAAGGCTTGGTTTTATAGGTGAGGATTAGGGTTATGTGTTTTAATGAAGTAGTTAGTGGTTAAGAGTTGAGAAAAGGTTGAAACAAGTGAAATTCAAGATTTAAACAAACCGGCTGTGAAATTGGGGTCTAGCGTCGCGCGGCAAGGGAGACCCTTAACTCTCGCGGTGACGCGAGGGTGGGTTTTTCCAACTTGTTGAGTTTTGATCACTTTTAGTCCCTCGTGTTTGATCTCTTGGTTGTGTTATGCAGAAAGTGAATTTTAAGTATGTTTTGGGTATGCACAAGCATTTATAACTTATAATCATGAATGCAAGTCGTATGATTTGCATAAAACATGTGTATTGATGGTTGTTTACGTATCGCATAAGCATGATCAAACATGGGTGATATAAAATATATTTCCATTATGATCAAAAGTCTCGGATTACAAAGATCGAAATTGAATATGAATACAAGTTTTCTAAAAATATGAAAACAAGGAATGTTACAATCATTTTCTATCTTTATATGACAAAGAGGATCCTAATAAAAATTTAAAGGTTTTAGAAATCAGGAGTAGGAGTGTGATGTCCTTTGTCTAATCAATAGCAACGATGTAATTCCATTTTTTCTGAACGACAAATTTCTTTTTAATCCTTGTTGTTTATGGGACTTGAGCCCAAGACCTCTCCCTCTCAAACTAAGTTCAGATCAGCAAATAAATTCCACCATGGCTATAAAAAAACACACCTCCTTTGTTATCTTAAACCAATGTCATGGCATCGTCGAAAACACATCACTATTCATTTGTTAATGCAACAAATATATGGAAATTGAATTGAATTATATAAAGATGGGTAGTCAGCTTATCATGAAAACGAGGTTTATGACCTTTTTTCAGATGTGTATTTTTTTTTTTTGAACGAAGACTTTTTCTCCTGAGACTTGAACTTAAGACCTCACACTTTAATGTTTTAAAAGACTTGCCTTGTCGCTGAAGTTACTAATTATTTTTCTATTTACAATTAAATAAATTAATAAATTATCTTCCGGAATCATAGTTTATATCTCTCTCTTATTTAGTATAATTGATAAAGGGAGTACCTTACGTTCTTATAAGGCCTTGAGTGTATTCTAACTTAATTAATGCTAAAGATGACATGACAAGTTAACATGTATTACAAACTACTCTCTTCCCATGTTAAGGAGTATTAAAACCTTCCTTGGTTAACATGTTAACCGGCATTGCACACCATTTCCTCCTTGTGTTAAGGGGTGTTAAAGGGATTATATGTTAACAAGTTTACATGATGTTAAGAGATTGTCTTAATTTGTTTTCCTTTTTTACACCCAAACCATTAAAAGAATAAAGTTAAGGGGATTAAACGATTTCCTTTCCTTGATGTGAGGTAAAGTGAAATGGAGAAAAGTAATTGACGTGGCACCTAGGTTGTGTTAAAGAGAGTTAAAGTATACCCTAAGACCAAACTTTATTAGTGTTAAAGATGACATGACAAGTTAACATGTCTTTCAAACCACTCTCACCCCATTTTAAGGGGTGTTAAAAACCTCCTTTGGTTAACATGTTAACTTAAGCAAAAAAAATAAGAAGTTAATGTTATTTTAGCTAAGAAGTCAATGAAATGGCTTTATTATCTATTTTGTGTATAATTTAAATATTTAATATCAAAATAATTAAAAAATGGTGGGTGAGGCAGAGTTAACAAGGTTAAACCATTTCATTAGGATGAAGCGAAACAAAAAGAGAAAAAAACGGGTGATCTGACGCTTATATGGAGTTAAGAACGGTTAATGTATACATCATTATATGGAGTTAAGAACGGTTAATGTATACATCATTGTCTTGCACAAAAAAAGAATAAGAAATTAATGTTATTCAGAATCAATGTTAATTTTAGCTAATAAGTTAATGAAGTGATATTATTATTATTATTATTATTATTATTATTATTATTATTATTATTATTATTATTATTATTATTATTATTATTATTAGGGTTATTAGATTTTAACAATCCAAAATTTCACCGGTTGGCCAATAATTCAAACTTCAAAAATTCCCTCTGATAATCCAAACTTGTTAGATTTTGGCACCCATCGAGCCTTTTATAACTGGGTTAGTTTTTGATGACGTGGATGTTGATGTTTTAAAAAATGAGTTGGTTCATTATGTGAATGATGATGTGGATACTGACATGAAAAAATAATTTTTAATCTATCTATTATATATAATAAATGAAAATAAGTGTGGGACACATGTCATATTTTTAGTGCTTCTAGATTTGTTTTTGCCTGGAAAATAATAAGACATTATTTTAATAAAGTAATTGCATACTTAAATTTTTTTTCCAAATTTAAAATTCGTCAATTTTTACAATAATTTCTTATTTTTACTTTCGTTTACAATTATAATAATTTCCTTTTTTAATTTCCGTTTACAACTTTCCCTATATGATTTTTTTATTTATGGTATAATTCATTTGTATCTTTGAATTTAGATTGGAGTTAATTACATACTTAGTCCATGTGGTTTACAGAATTAAGAAATATGTCTATATAATGGTATAATTCATTTGTGACCGAATTTTTTTAATCAGTTTCACAATTATACTTTCCTTTATTTATATGCAATCGTTTACACACTAATTAAGCAATATGTTTATATAATAAATTCAAGAGTTAATTGCCATTTTAGTCCCTGTGGTTTGGGCCATTTTGCCATTTTAGTCCAAAGGTTTGATTTTTAACATCTGGATCCAAAAAGGTTTCATCGTTGCCATTTTGGTCCAACTGACTTAACTCCATCAATTCACCTTTGTTAAGTCAGGGGCAATTTGGTCTTTTCCTAATTTTATTAAACCTACCCATTTAATCAGTTATATATATATATATGTTATTTTCATAAAAAAAGATACACACACAACTTCATCTCTCTTCCTCTCTCTTCCTCTCTCTCACACACCTCCATCCACACCACCATTCACCACCACCACACCACCATTCACCACCACCACACCACCACCACCATTCTAGTTGCCACGATGATAACCGCATGTTAGGGACTGTGGTGGCTCGTGACCACGCCTGCTTCTTTTTGTGGGGGATTTTAACAAAGATCAAGCGACGACGGTGGTTAGATCCGGTGACCCACCGTCATCCTGCGAGCTCCGGCGAAACTCAAGTGGCTTAATTTACCTCTCCAAGTTTCGTAAGGGCATAAATCGGATACCCACGAGGTTCAGAGACAGAGAGAGAAAGGTGATTCAGATCTACGATGGTGTTGGTGGGGCGCAGATCTGTCTTAAAATCCTGAGAAATTTCTCTCACAAACCTCTGGAACGGAAGCTTCCTGATCAAAAGCTCATTGCTCTTCTGGTACTTCATGATCTCTCTCAACGCGACGGTTCCAAGCCTGAACCTGTGCGGCTTCTTCACTCCTCTGGTCGCTGGTGCCAACTTCCTTGCTGCTTTTGTTGCCAGTTTCTTTCTCGGTGCCTTTCCTCCGATGGATTTCCTTGCGGTTTGTTTGGTATGAGCCATTGGATATCAGAGAGATTGAAATGAAGTGTTGATAATATTCTCTATAGTTGTTGTTTGTGGTTTGTAATTGATTCATTGTGATGTTTATGGTTTATATAAGATGAGGAACCATCCGGAGATGGTTGTTATTAGTGGAACTTGGTGGCCATCGGATAAGACGAACTAGCAGGAGTAGTTTTAGGTGATGGTGGTTTTAGGTGGTGGTTCATAGAAAGAGAAAGTTCTTAGAAAGAGACTATGTTTACAGTTTGTATTGACTGAATTTATATATCTATATATTAACTTTAAATAAAAAGGTTTCATTAAAATAATAAGAGAAATGACCAAATTGCCCCTAACTTAACAGAGGTGAACGGATGGGGTTAAGTCAGTTGGACTAAAATGGCAATGATGAAACCTTTTTGGATCCAGATGTTAAAAATCAAACCTTTGGACTAAAGTGGCAAAATGGACCAAACCACAAGGACTAAAATGGCAATTAACTCTAAATTCAAATTTTTTAATACATTTCCATCGTATCAAATTATTACGTATAGTATCACTTAAACTTTACTTTGTAGTGGACATGTGATAGAAATGGAGTTGTATGACATGAAAAAAATAGCTACATATCTACTCGTTTGAATATTGAAAAAAAGTCTGTTATATATGCGACACGTGTAAAGTTGGTTAATTGGAACTCAAGTAAGATGTTGTTAGTATACTGGTTTACATTAATTATCCATTACTTATCTAACTATTATACCTTATATCTTACATACTTAAACTTTTATGTTATGTAGGAAACATTTTAAGGTCAACAAATTTGACTAGCATCGTATACCACCCTAATATCCCTGAAGCATACATTATTGCTTTTAAAATTTGGTCGTGCACATCCCATGCCATTGTATTTTAAAATGATTATCAAATTGTTCTTCATTTATTATTTGAATTTTTAATTAAATGTTATCTTCAATCAACATTCATTATATGTTTACATAAATTTTTTTAAATATTTTAACATTCTAATACTCATAAATTCTAATACTCCACAACGTTAGTGCGAATAGAACGACACCCAATTCCAAATCATGGGTGGTGTAATTCATTTCATGCACCTTAAGTTTTTGTGATGCATATGCAATTATTTTGCCTCTTTGCATGAGTACACACCCCATTCATGTGTGCGAGGCATCACAGTAAACAACAAAGTCTTCAATCCCCTCAGGTAGGGTTAAGACAGAAGCATTGCTCAATTTATGCTTTAGAATTTCAACAGATTCTTTTGTTTGGGACCCCAGTCAAACTTGACATTCTTGCGGGTCAGAGTAGTTAAAGGAGTGGCAATACGAGAGAAGTTCTCAATGAACCTTCTATAATAATCGGCCAGTCCTAAGAAACTACGAATCTCGGGTGGATTATTGGGTGCTTCCCAATTCATAATAGCTTCAATTTTGGCGGGATCCACCTGGATATCTTGCTTACTGATCACATGTCCAAGAACCTGGACCTCTCTAAGCCAAAACTCGCACTTAGAGAACTTTGCATAAAGCTTTTTTTTTGCTTTATCAATTCAAGAATGCATCGGAGATGTTTCTCATGACCATTCTGATTACGGGAATAGATAAGTATGTCGTCTATATAGACAATGACAAAATTATCTAAATACGGCTTGCAGACTCTATTCATGAGATCCATGAATGCTGCAGGTGCATTTGTGATCCCAAAAGGCATCACAAGAAATTCATAGTGGCCGTATCTAGTTCTGAAAGCTGTCTTTGGAACATCCTCGCTCTTAACTTTCAGTTGATGATAACCAAATCTCAAATCAATCTTCGAGAAATAACTAGCTCCTTGCAACTGATCGAACAAATTGTCGATCCTTGGCAATAGATAATGATTCTTAATCGTTATCTTGTTCAGCTAGCGGTAGTCAATGCACATCCGCATTGAACTATCGTTCTTTTTAACGAACAGAATAGGAGCTCCCCATGGCGAAGAGAACTAGGCTGAATAAAGCCTTTCTCCAATAGCTCATCTAGTTGAGCCTTCAACTCCTTCATTTCAGTTGGAGCTAATCGGCATGGAGCTCTAGCTACAGGAGCAGCTCCAGGCAAGATGTCGATCCTAAACTCGACTTTTCTTTCTGAAGATAGACCGGGTAAATCCTCTAGAAACACGTCTGGGTATTCTGAGATAATTGGTGTCTCTTCAATATTTGGCATCGGTTCAGCAATCGTCACTAGTGCCATGTAGATGACACATCCTCTCTTTAAACACTTGGATGCCTTAAGCAAAGATACTTTCTCAAGCAATCCATAATCTTGATCTCCACGAATGGTGAGTACTTCACATGATGGGGATTTAATCTCGATAAGTTTCTTATCGCAGTTAATACGGGCTTGGTTATGAGCTAACCAATCCATGCCTAAAACTATATCTCTTAATGGATATAACGCATCCATCAAGAATCGTGGAGGCTATTTCTATACTACCGTCAGCCAACTCAACTTCATCCGTAATATCTAAAGCTCTTATGGGTAGGTTTAGTAATTTACTAAACTTATGATCTACAAAACTTCTATCAGCTCCAGAATCAAACAGAACTCTAGCAAATACATCATTTACGAGAAACGTACCCGTAATGATGTTCGCATCATTAACTTCTTTTCTTGCAGTTAGCTGGAAAGCTCTCGCATTGGGCTTCTTTGCCTCCCCAGGCTTAGCAGTACCTCAGCAGTACGCTTCGGGCAATTGGTCTTTATGTGGCCATTTTTCACAACATCTGAAGCAATCTGCATTCTTCAAATCCCTGCACTCACGGGACTGATGACCAGTCTTCTTGCAGATAACACTCAGCTTTGACTGTTGGTTAGTCCAACACTGTCCCCAGTGTCGTCTACCACATGTTTTGCAAACAGGTCTGTCATCCGACCTCTGCTGATTCTTATTGAATCCAGATTTGCCTTTCTTTGATTTGTGGAAGTGATCATCATCATGCTTTTTGACTTTAATCTCACTTCATTCTGAGTGAGTGAAAGAGATAGATCCACATCAGATCTAAAATTTGCAGGCTTGGATGCTTGAACCATGCCATTGATCTCTAGTGCTAACCCACTGATAAATCGAGAAATGCGCTTAGACTCAGGAGTGATCAAGTAAGGAACCAATCTGGATAGTGAATTGTAGTCGGACACATATTTTCGACAATCCAGATTTTTCATTGTAGGAGTCAAGAAATCAGACTCTACTTTCTCCTCTTCATGTGGAGGGCAATATATCTCCTTGATTAGGTCCACGAATTTGGACCATTTCATATTGTACAGGGACACTTTCCCTACTGACCATATCATGGCCTTCCACCATGTTCGGGCATCGCCCTTAAATGATTGAGATACATACTTGACAATGTATTTATCAACACAGCCGCCGATGTCTACTACAGTCTCCATCTCATCGAGCCATTTCATGGCATCGATGGCGCCTTTCTCCCCCGTGAAATCTCAGGGTTTGCAAGATACGAAATATTTGTATGTGCACCCGTCTTTAATAGACTGGGCTTTCTCCTTCGCAACTTGTTTAGGCTCACTCCTCTCATTTGAGGAGTAATGTGAGCTCTCAGATTTATGCATGGAAGGATGTGGGATTGATTGGGACTTCGGATGGGTCGAACTCTATCCTTTAATTGTGACACCCCAGGAAAACCAGGAAACCAACGCAACATAACTAGCTTCCTCAGTAACCACGTGCTAAATTTCGGGGCGAAATTTTCTTAACAGGGGGAGAATGTGACAATCCTCAAAATTCCATGTATTCCGTACAATTTATTAATGATAATTAAAGTGCTTAATGACTGTGCTGAATCATTTAACTGCTCTCTGATTTCTGTGTTATACTTACATGTGCTTGTTAACATACTAGTAGTATACAGAAAAGTTACTAAATAGTCCTGTGTGTTTTCCTAAGTGTTAGAAATTAAAAGTATTATAAAAATATATATATGTATAAGACACTTTGCAGAACAATTAAGCACTTTAACGGAACGGTATCCAACCGAACAACCGGACATCACCCAGAACATAAAAATATTGTTAAACACATTGTTTCACTTTTACTAAGCTAGTTATGAGCCCCGAACATCATAACCTATCCTATAAACATATCATATGCATAACACCCTAACTAAACCATTAGAATCTAACTAAGTTCCCTAACTTGCCATTGCATACCAACTAAACACCCCCCCTATCTTACGGCTACAAGGTAGCCCCCATTCCTAGATTTTATTTGCATTGTTTATTTGATTATGTTGGCTCCATAGGAACATATTACACATAAGACATTTTCATGTTGGAAGATTATTTATATAACCTCTAGATTATCATCACTCTCATCTTCACACTTCAACAACACACAAAACTCTCCCTTCTCTCCCTCATGCTCGGCCGAGAACACCACCACCATCATCAACAATTTTCGATCATCTCCTACCAATTTCAAGAGCATGCATAGGTGTTAGAAGGCATACAACGAAGCTCGGTGCGTTCGGAAGTTGAAGGACCACTCCCATCTTCTTTTAACCATCACTTTTCTACACTCGAACTCCCCTAGCCTTGAGCTAGTGGTAAGAACTTAGATCCGTTCATTTTTCATGTTATTTAAGTGGTTAATAGTTATTTGATGATGAGAATCCATGAACACTATAGGGTCATAAACAAAGTCTCGAATATAAAGTAACATGATGATGAAGTAAGATGAAAACATGATGTTAATATGAAGTTGTTTTGATTCTTGTTGATTATCTGATGATTTGCTTGTTAATATTGATGTTTGATGTCGTTGTGATCACTAAACATGTTAACGGAATCGATCGAACACGAGTTAGAAATCTAAAAGCTGAAAACAGGAGTCTGATTGGTGATTACAGCCAACTTCAGTTTTTTGTAACAGGACTTTAATTACACGAAAACTGTATTTTCTGAAGCCAATCATAACTTTTGGACTTCGTTTACTATTTTTAAAGTGTCGTTTTGTAACAGCAGCTAAAGCTGCATTTTTGCTGCTGAAAATATGTGTTATATTCTTCATCATAACTTGAAACCTCAGTAGAACTAGGTAACGAAATTGGTAGTGTTGATGGACACTGATGTTGTAGTAATTTTCCCACTGGAATTTCGTCAATCCGACTTACAATGAATTTTTAATGAATTATTCCGTGGACTGCAGTCAGAAAGTAATGAATCTGATTGCCGTCTGGAAAATGAATTTTTATAAAATATTGCTGATGAATTAGATCCCAAGATTTTTACACAACAATATTTGGATCGTTTAGCACCTTCTGTAAAAAGTTGGGAATTTTTGAAGTAAGATAACTATTTTATTAAAATGCCCGAAAACAGCCCAGTTTTGGATAGTAAAGCTGAAATGACATAAGTAGTAGATTGCGTGTCTAAATGTCGAGTATGTTATCTGAGGATGATCTAACATGTTATATGTCAATGAAAGTAATATGTGCAATATCGTGTGCTTGTTCTTGAGTAGCTATAGGTAGAATGTTTATATGAGCATGAACCGTTAAAGTGATGCATGTTATGTGATAGACGCGTGTAGGAACTTTGTGCTTATTTGAAGTCACTACTAAACTAATTGGTAATCATATTAGGACGTGATTGAATGACTTTGACTGTTAGCTATATTTGAAAATCTAACCGAGCAAACCAAGGTGAGTTCACACACTTTCTAAGGCATGGGATTCCCGGTGGTTGGGAATGGGTTAAAGAACTTAAAACGGAATCTACATATCCTCCTTGGGTAGGATATGTACAGCCATCCTCCATAGGTAGGATGCCAATATTAATCATGCGTATTCTCCTTGGGTAGAACTACGTACGTTCGTCCTCCTTGGGTAGGACAACAACCTTAAAACTTACTAGACAAAACTCTATCATGAAGTCCCTCATTTTATATCGACTTAATCGCCGAGGCCAACGGCGAGCGGGTCATTAGTTAATAGCGCTATTAGGTTTAACAAACCTCACACCGTGCCAGTCGGACGGGCGTGTGCTAATGGACTATGGCAAACTGTCAGTGATGATAGACATTGATGTAGGGCACAACTTATTTGCGTTAGTAGTCGATATGGTAAGGTCTAGTGGTTCACATGGGGAAGCCCCCACTGATCATGGATATGGTTTGGGTAATAAAGAATGAACTGGTTAATCATGCTTTCAACTACGGGGTAACCCCCACAGCAATTACGCCAATGAAAGACAAACCACGTTTTTCAGAAACAACTTAAAACTAATCAACCAACTGTGAACTCACTCAACTTTGTTGTTGACTCGTTGTTACATGCCTTACAGGTCGTTAAATGCTTGGAGCTTGCACGAGGAAGGAGTCGTTGTGGGATACGGACTGCTATGTTCTGTGCCTAAATTTTGAAATCCTTATAAACTTATTAAACTTACGCTTTGGACCTTAAACTTATGAACTATGGATTTATGTTTTGGGTTTTACTTTTAATGCTTCCGCTGTTTAATTCGAACTTAGTTAACTAGCTTTGGTCGCTAATTGTATTGTGGTTGATTTTATTTACTTATTACGTTGTTCAATATGATTGGTGGCTCGATCCTGGTCATGTCACGCCTCTAAGCGGTGATACTCCGCATGGTGGATTTTGGGGGTGTGACAGATTGGTATCAGAGCCATTGGTTATAGTGAAATTGGTTTTAAAAGGGGAAAAGCTTTTTGATAAAACCAGACTATAACCGGTACAGTGCTCAACGATCCACAATGACGCTTTGCACCACGTGCAAGACTCGACACAATAGGTGGTATGATCTATGTAATATTGTCGGTTAGATAGTTTACACTGTGCATTAGTTAACGTGATAATTGTTATTTGAACCTTGTGTGCTTACTCTCTCCTGTCGTCCCACACTTACGCACTTTCGCGACACTTTTCTCACTTACGTTGCTTCGTTTTGAAGCTCATGAACGGACGCGGAGGATGTATCAACCTAACTCAAGCCCAGCTGACGGCTTTGATCAATGAACGAGTTGTTGAGGCACTCGCAGCTGTCCCTGCAGGAGGTATAACCTGCTATCTTGACCTATCTTAGGACGTTTTAGATCCTACCTTCGCAAACCAACCCTCGTGCTTAACCTTGTCCTTATTCTCGCACCACAGGTCAACATGCTCAGCCTCCTGTTTGCACGTTCAAAACCTTCATGGATTGCCGACCTAGTACTATCCGCGGCACAGAAGGAGCTGTAGGTCTTCTTCACTGGTTCGAGAAGCTTGAGTATGTTTTTGAGATGTGTGAATGCCCCGAAGATCGTAGAGTGAAATATGCTATTGGAACACTCGAAGGTGCTGCGTTAACCTGGTGGAAGGCACAGGTTCAACTGCTTGGGTTGGCGGTTGGTAATGCCACCCCATGGAATGGTTTCAAAGAACTGATCAAAGAAGAGTACTGCAGTCGTGACGACATCCACAAGCTGGAGGTGGAAATTTTCAATTTGAAGATGACGGGGTCTGAGATCGAGGCATACACGAAGAGGTAAAACGAGCTAGCCATCTTGTCTCCTACAATGGTGGGCCCTCCCATCAAACGCATTGAGTTGTACCTTAAGGGTTTGGTGCCAGAAATCCGAAGCCACGTAACCTCAGCTAATCTTGGCACCATTCAGCAAATCATCAAGTTAGCTCATCGTCTCACTGATCAGGCAGTTGAGCAGAACAGGCTACCTAAGCGTATTAGCGCTACTACTTCTGATGCTCCTAATGATAATAAGCGCAAGTGGGATGGAAATTCGGGCAAGGGTTCGACTTCAGTTCAGTCTCAGCAGCGAAAGACTGATGACAACCAGAGTCCTGGTCAGCAATCTACTGGTAGTCAAGGACAGGGTGGATACCGAGGAAACCACCCCAAGTACAATCGGTGCAACAAGCATCACAGCGGGCAGTGCCACAAGGGTCGTTGTCAGAGATGTCACAAGCTGGGTCATGAAGCTAAGGATTGCAGGAGCCCACGTCCTGCGAATCAGAATCGCCAACAACAACCAGCTCCACAGAACCACCAGCAGCAGCAATAGCAGGGCAATAAAGGATGCTTTCAGTGTGGCGCTGAAGGCCACTTTAAGAGGAACTGCCCTCAGCTGAACCAGAATCAGAACAATCAAGGAAACGGGAACCACAATGGAAACAACAATGGAGGCAACAACGGAGGCAACAATGGAGGTAACAATAATGGCAATGGCGCCCGAGGTCGTGCCTTCGTGATTGGTCAGGCAGATGCAAGGAACGATCCCAACGTTGTGATGGGTAAGTTTCTTCTGGATGACTTATTTGTTACTGTTTTATTTGATTCGGGTGCCGATACTAGTTATGTGTCCTTAAAAGTTAGCCAAATGCTTAAGCGCACTCCAACGCTTCTGAACACCAAACACACGGTAGAAATAGCAAACGGTAAAAGTCTTGAAGCCACGCACATAGTTAAGGGCTGTAACCTCGTCCTAGCTGGTCAGACCTTCTCCATCGATCTTATTCCTATCGTTATGGGTAGTTTCGACGTCATTATTGGGATGGATTGGTTATCTCGTCAGCAAGCGGAAATTCTTTGCAACGAGAAGATTGTCCGCATCCCTCGCTCTGGTAAAGAACCCCTCGTGATTCGTGGCGACAAGAGTGGTACTGTTGTAGGCATCATCTCTTTCCTTAAGGCCCAGAAGTGTTTGCGAAAGGGCCGCACTGCTATTTTAGCCCTCGTTTCTGATGCATCCTCAGAAGCAAAGAAAATAGAAGACATTCCTATTGTGCGCAACTTTCCTGAGGTATTTCCTGAGGAATTACCTGGACTTCCGCCTCATCGCCAAGTTGAGTTTCAAATCGAGCTAGCTCTTGGAGCAGCGCCCATAGCTCGAGCACCTTATCGTCTAGCTCCACCAGAACTTGAAGAATTGTCCACGCAACTACAAGAACTCTTAGAAAAGGGTTTCATACGTCCTAGCTCTTCACCTTGGGGAGCTCCGGTATTATTTGTGAAGAAGAAAGACGGTACCTTCAGAATGTGCATCGACTACCGCGAACTCAACAAGGTGACCGTGAAGAATCGTTATCCTCTTCCACGCATTGATGACTTATTCGACTAGTTGCAAGGGTCGAGTTATTACTCTAAGATTGATTTGAGATCGGGCTACCATTAGTTGAGAGTCCGAGAGGAAGACGTCTCCAAAACAACATTCAGAACTCGTTACGGCCATTATGAGTTTCTGGTTATGCCTTTTGGATTAACGAATGCACCTGCAGTCTTCATGGATCTCATGAACCGAGTGTGTAAGCCTTACCTGGATAAATTTGTCATAGTCTTCATCGACGACATCCTGATCTATTCTAAGAGTTAGGAGGAACACGAGCAACACCTGAGGCTTATTCTGGAACTTCTTCGTAAGGAACAGTTGTATGCCAAGTTTTTGAAATGTGACTTCTGGCTTCGCGAAGTCCACTTTCTAGGCCATGTGGTAAACAAGGATGGGATTCATGTGGATCCATCCAAGGTTGACTTGATCAAGAACTGGCCTGCACCCCGCACACCAACAGAAATCTGCCAATTCTTGGGTTTGGCAGGATATTACAGAAGGTTTATCGAGGATTTCTCAAAGATTGTGCAACCTCTCACTTCACTGACTCAGAAGGGTGTCACCTATCGTTGGGGTGATGCACAGGAGTCCGCATTTCAGCACTTAAAGGATAGACTTTGTAGCGCGCCTATCCTCTCATTGCCTGAAGGCACATATGATTTTGTGGTTTATTGCGACGCTTCCATCCAAGGACTTGGTTGCGTGTTGATGCAACGTGACAAGGTCATTGCCTATGCATCTTGCCAACTTAAGGTTCACGAAAGGAAATACACTACGCACGGCATGGAATTGGGAGCAGTTGTTTTCGCGCTTAAGATATGGAGACATTACCTGTACGGTACCAAATGCACCATTTACACCGATCACATGAGTCTCGAGCATATCTTCAAGCAAAAGGAATTGAACATGCGACAACGCCGATGGGTCGAACTCTTGAATGATTACGAATGTGCGATTAAGTATCATCCGGGCAAAGCCAATGTTGTGGCCAACGCCCTCAGTCGAAAGGATACTATACCTAGGCGTGTACGTGCGTTACAGCTTACCATCCAATCTAACCTTCCCGCTCAGATTCGAGATGCTCAGGTTGAAGCATTGAAAACAGAAAACATCAGGGCTGAGTCCCTACGAGGATCGAGGCAACGACTAGAACAAAAGGAAAATGGTGCCTACTATGTTAACGGACGCATCTGGGTTCCACTGTATGGAGACTTACGCGAGCTTGTGATGGATGAAGCACATAAGTCTCATTATTCAGTACATCCTGGTTCGGATAAGATGTACCACGATCTAAAGACTACATACTGGTGGCCTGGTATGAAAGCCAGCATAGCAACCTACGTTAGTAATTGCTTGACTTGTGCTAGGGTCAAGGTCGAATAGAAGAAACCATCAGGCCCACTTCAACAACCAGAGATACCTAAATGGAAATGGGAGCAAATATCCATGGATTTCGTTACTGTCCTGCCCAAATCTCAACGCGGAAATGATACCATTTGGGTGATCATGGATCGACTGACAAAGTTTGCACATTTCCTGGCTATCAAGTAAACGGATAAGTTTTCTACTCTAGCAGACATTTACCTAAAGGAAGTGGTATCAAGGCACGGAGTGCCAACCTCCATCATTTCTGATCGTGATGCGCGTTTTACTTCTGAACTGTGGCAAGCCATGCACAAGTCTTTTGGCTCACGTTTAGATATGAGCACCGCTTATCACCCACAGACGGATGGGCAATCGGAACGCACCATCCAGACCCTTGAAGACATGCTTAGGGCATGTGTAATCGATTTTGGTAACGGCTGGGAAAAGCATCTCCCGTTAGTGGAGTTTTCATATAACAATAGTTACCACACCAGCATCCAGGCTGCTCCGTTCGAGGCATTTTATGGACGGAAGTGCCGATCACCTCTCTGTTGGGCAGAAGTTGGTAACAGTCAAATCACTGGTCCAGAACTCGTAGTAGATACAACCGAGAAGATTGCTCAGATACGACAACGCATGGCGGCAGCTCGTGACCGTCAGAAAAGCTATGCCGATAAGCGAAGGAAACCACTCGAGTTCCAGGTTGGGGATCGAGTGCTACTGAAAGTCTCACCTTGGAAAGGTGTAATCCGTTTTGGCAAACGAGGCAAGCTCAATCCGCGTTATGTCGGACCGTTCGAAATCAATGAGAAAATTGGCAAGGTCGCCTACAGGTTGAATCTACCTGAAGAACTCAACGAAGTTCACAATGTTTTCCATGTGTCAAATCTGAAGAAGTGTCTGTCAGATGAGACCCTCATAGTTCCTCTCAAGGAGCTCACTATCGACGACCAGCTGCGATTCGTCGAAGAACCAGTAGAGATTACGGATCGAGATGTTAAAATTCTCAAGCGCACCAGGATACCTCTTGTCCGAGTCCGTTGGGATTCCCGTCGTGGCCCAGAGTATACCTGGGAACGAGAAGACCAAATGAAACTCAAGTATCCCCAGCTGTTTAAGAAAAGTGCAACCATTACTGAGGCTGAAGCTACTGCAGAATTTCGGGACAAAATTCCAAATCAACGGGGGGATGATGTGACACCCCAGGAAAACCAGGAAACCAACGCAACATAACTAGCTTCCTCAGTAACCACTTGCTAAATTTCGGGACAAAATTTTCTTAACAGGGGGAGAATGTGACAACCCTCAAAATTCCATGTATTCCGTACAATTTATTAATGACAATTAAAGTGCTTAATGACTGTGCTGAATCATTTAACTGCTCTCTGATTTCTGTGTTATACTTACATGTGCTTGTTAACATACTAGTAGTATACAGAAAAGTTACTAAATAGTCCTGTGTGTTTTCCTAAGTGTTAGAAATTAAAAGTATTACAAAAATATATATATGTATAAGACACTTTACAGAACAATTAAGCATTTTAACGGAACGGTATCCAACCGAACAACCGGACATCACCCAGAACACAAAAATATTGTTAAACACATTGTTTCACTTTTACTAAGCTAGTTATGAGCCCCGAACATCATAACCTATCCTATAAACATATCATATGCATAACACCCTAACTAAACCATTAGAATCTAACTAAGTTCCCTAACTTGCCATTGCATACCAACTAAACACCCCCCCATCTTACGGCTACAAGGTAGCCCCCACTCCTAGATTTTATTTGCATTGCTTATTTGATTATGTTGGCTCCATAGGAACATATTACACATAGGACATTTGCATGTTGGAAGATTATTTATATAACCTCTAGATGATCATCACTCTCATCTTCACACTTCAACAACACACAAAACTCTCCCTTCTCTCCCTCATGCTCGGCCGAGAACGCCACCACCATCATCAATAATTTTCGATCATCTCCTACCAATTCCAAGAGCATGAATAGGTGTTAGAAGGCATACAACGAAGCTCGGTGCGTTCGGAAGTTGAAGGACCACTCCCATCTTCTTTTAACCATCACTTTTCTACACTCGAACTCCCCTAGCCTTGAGCTAGTGGTAAGAACTTAGATCTGTTCATTTTTCATGTTATTTAAGTGGTTAATAGTTATTTGATGATGAGAATCCATGAACACTATAGGGTCATAAACATAGTCTCGAATATAAAGTAACATGATGATGAAGTAAGATGAAAACATGATGTTAATATGAAGTTTATTTTGATTCTTATTGATTATCTGGTGATTTGCTTGTTAATATTGATGTTTGATGTTGTTGTGATCACTAAACATGTTAACGGAATCGATCAAACACGAGTTAGAAAGCTAAAAGCTGAAAACAGGAGTCTGATTGGTGATTACAGCCAACTTCAGTTTTTTGTAACATGACTTTAATAACACGAAAACTGTATTTTCTAAAGCCTAAATTTATTTATTATGAAATATGGTTCTAATGGCACTGGAATCATAATTTTTGGACTTCGTTTACTATTTTTAAAGTGTCGTTTTGTAACAGCAGCTAAAGCTGCATTTTTGCTGCTGAAAATATGTGTTATATTCTTCATCATAACTTGAAACCTGAGTAGAACTAGGTCACGAAATTGGTAGTGTAGATGGACACTGATGTCTAGTAATTGTCCCACTGGAATTTCATTAATCCGACTTACAATGAATTTTTAATGAATTATTCCGTGGACTGCAGTCAGAAAGTAATGAATCTGATTGCAGTCCGGAAATGAATTTTTATAAAATATTGGTGATGAATTGGATCCCGAGATTTTTACACAATAATATATGGATCGTTTAGCACCTTCTATAAAAAGTTGGGAATTTTTGAAATAAGATAACTATTTTATTAAAATGCCTGAAAATAGCCCAGTTTTGGATAGTAAAGCTGAAATGACATAAGTAGTAGATTGCGTGTCTAAATGTCGAGTATGTTATCTGAGGATGATCTAACATGTTATATGTCAATGAAAGTAATATGTGCAATATCGTGTGCTTGTTCTTGAGTAGCTATAGGTAGAACGTTTATATGAGCGTGAACCGTTAAAGTGATGCATGTTATGTGATAGACGCGTGTAGGAACTTTGTGCTTATTTGAAGTCACTAATAAACTAACTGGTAATCATATTAGGACGTGATTGACCGACTTTGACAGTTAGCTATATTTGAGAATCTAACCGAGCAAACCAAGGTGAGTTCACACACTTTCTAAGGCATGGGATTCCCGGTGGTTGGGAATGGGTTAAAGAACTTAAAACGTAATCTACATATCCTCCTTGGGTAGGATATGTACGGCCATCCTCCATAGGTAGGATGCCAATATTAATCCTGCGTATTCTCCTTGGGTAGAGCTACATATGTTCGTCCTTCTTGGGTAGGACAACAACCTTAAAACTTACTAGACAAAACTCTATAATGAAGTCCTTCATTTTATATCGACTTAATCGCTGAGGCTAATGGCGAGCGGGTCATTAGTTAATAGCGCTATTAGGTTTAACAAGCCTCACACCGTGCCAGTCGGACGAGCGTGTACTAATGGACTATGGCAAACTGTCAGTGATGATAGACACTGATGTAGGGCACAACTTATTTGCATTAGTAGTCGATATGGTAAGGTCTAGTGGTTCACATGGGGAAGCCCCCACTGATCATGGATATGGTTTGGGTAATAAAGAATGAACTGGTTAATCATGCTTTCAACTACGGGGTAACCCCCACGGCAATTACGCCAACGAAAGACAAACCACGTTTTTCAGAAACAACTTAAAACTAATCAACCAACCGTGAACTCACTCAACTTTGTTGTTGACTCGTTGTTACATGCCTTACAGGTCGTTTAATGCTTGGAGCTTGCACGAGGAAGGAGTCGTTGTGGGATACGGACTGCTATGTTCCGTGCCTAAATTTTGAAATCCTTATAAACTTATTAAACTTACGCTTTGGACCTTAAACTTATGAACTACGGATTTATGTTTTGGGTTTTACTTTTAATGCTTCCGCTGTTTAATTCGAACTTAGTTAACTAGCTTTGGTCGCCAATTGTATTGTGGTTGATTTTATTTACTTATTACGTTGTTCAATATGATTGGTGGCTCGATCCTGGTCATGTCACGCCTCCAAGCGGTGATACTCCGCATGGTGGATTTTGGGGGTGTGACATTAATATTGGCCATGAAATTCTCCATGGCTTTGCCTACCTCAGTAGCAATCAGGGCTTGAAGGTCATTACCTTCACCCTCACGGGTTGCGTATCCAATGTTACCACGCCCGTCAACGGCTCCTCCAGAATTCTGGTTGGCCATCTATAGAAACTTTGGACTATGCCAATAAATAAATATATTAATATTCAGTGCAATATGCTTGATTAAAAATGGTCATTGATTTTGATGACTTGATAATAATATTAGTCGTGATCTTAATGGGTCACAAGGGCTATAAGGCTTGGACATAGGTCCTCCACCTATTTTGGTCAGTGTACTCATTGTCACAACTTTCTTATTATAGTTTAACACTACATTGAGTGTTAAAAGAAATGATCATTGAAGTTATGTCTCAATGATTTGATAATGATACAGGTCGTGAACTCATTGGATCATGTGGCTATAAGGTTTGGACATATGTCCGTCCTCAACCCTATTTGGACAGTGTGCCATATAGTCACAACTGCCATAGTCTCAATGGATAATAAAAATATAGCTCATAGGCAACTCATTTTAAAATTACAGTGAATGTTAAAATAAAATAATCATCGAATTTGCTGAAAATACTTGCCATGATCTTATTTGATCATATAGGCTACAAGGCTTGGACATATGTCCTCCACCTTTTGGTCAATGTGATTCCTCATTGCCCCAGTGCTAGAATACTAACATTTCATTGAATGTTAATACAGAATAAATGTCTTAATGGTCTGATAATATATATATATATATATATATATATATATATATATATATATATATATATATATATTTCATTATCCGTAGTCTCATTGGACCACAAGAATAAGGTTTGGGCATATGCCCTCCACCTCTTTGGTCAGTGTGATTCCTCATTTTCACACTGCCATTTCATTACCAATTATTTAGGCTTGCCATATAGGCTGATCAAACCATTAAAAAGATCTTGTTGGTATTTTTATGGCATAATATATGAATTTGCATAAAACTCAACAACTGATTATGATCAAATGGTATAACCAAAAAGGGTTATTCCATACATAAATATGATCATAATGCAACTTCAAATAAGTAGCTAACTTAGCTAAATCGGGTCAGAATCGAAAGTCAAAGCAGAAGTCAAACTGCTTGACTTTCGATTGCAAACCGAACTATAAACTGGAAATGACGGGTTGGACATGCTTAGACATGTTCTAATATGTTATACCAACTGATATAATGTCAAAAACATGTGTTTAAATTTTTATAAGTTCATTTTACATGTTTTCCGAAAAACTGCGTTTTGACTTTTCTTTTATTATAACTTTAACCCGTCATTTAACCAATTTAACATGATCTTCCAGGAGGTGCCCTCATAGAGGATTATCACCTACCTTATTACGATCACGTAGCCATGTTCAATTCGAACAATGGCTGGACCATAATGGTCATAACCGAAAGTCAAAGCAAAAGTCAATTTGCTTGACTTTCGGCTAATTACTTAGCCTACAAAATAAAAGAACTGAGAAGGAACACTTACAATTGTTCTAGTATGAAAATGAACTCAGTTAGGAGGCCTCTAAAGAGAAGCAATCTCCAGAAAGAGTGAGTAGAGAAGAAATGAGTGAAATGAGCAAGTTGGTAAGTTGAACATGGATGTTATTTATATTTGGAGAAAGAGTGGCATTTTGCGAGAGAAGTGGCACATGAGCAGACTGCCTTGGTCTGCAAGTGACAACTGACTGCACGGTCCCTTACGGACCGTAAGGGTTCACCACTTACGGCCCGTAAGGACCTCAGCACCCATGGTTTCTTATTTGCTTACGGTCCCTAAGCCCCAATGGCTTACGGTCCGTAACCGTCTTTCAGCAACAAAAATTTATTAGCCTTACGGTCCGTAAGGCATTAGGTCTTCCAGTTCGTAAGGTTCACTCAGAGGCCAAATTATTGGCTTATTGACACAAATGGTCCCTCCATGTAACACCTCGAAAATTTACGTCCTATAATGTATTGACACGTGTCATAAGCTGGAACGTGTTAATGAATACTATAGAGGGACTAAAGTTGGAAACATAGAAAGTATGTGAATTCAAGGGTTCAAAATGTCAACAAGGGATAAATATACTTTACAGTAACCCTACATTATGCTCGTACCTTCAAGCGAATGAATCATGGATCATACGGAACGAAATATGGAAGAAAGTGAGAGATTACAAACTACAGGGGTGAAGTGTGTCAACATGTTTAAGTTATACCTCTGAGTGACCCTTTATCAAACCCGAGGCTTGGTAATAGTAAATTATGCTCACTAGAATGCACAATATAAATTTCATAAAGTTTCGTTATCAAATGAGAAAGTTATGATCGAATTCGTACATGAGGGGTTGAAAGCGTCAACGTTGGAAGTTAAGACTTTTCGGGTAGTAATAAAGTAACCGAGGACTTAACAAGACAGGTAAAAGTCATGAGGCCCTTATACGTAAATAAGAAAGGCCCAAAATGCAAAGTTACCCCTCCGTAAAACCAAGAGCCAACTGCAATAATTAAAAAGATTTGAAAAATCTTACAGCAGGTCTCAGACGGGCCGCGTAAGATATAGCAAGGGCTTACGCGGGCCGCGTCAATAGTGAGAAGATTTGATTTCTGTCAGTGAGATTAAGGCGGGCCGCGTAAGCCTTGTTAAGATCTTACGCGGGCCGCGTCAGACTCCCAGATGCAGAATACGTGGGCAGCAGCACTGTTAGGTGTTTTAACCGACTTTAAACATTATTGCAACAGCATGGGCACCCCCTAAACGACCCCTAGGCCTTAGAGACACTTGTTGATGATCTGGTTACACTTGTAGACTTGTGTGTCATGATCTAATGCATCCATGATCACTATAAAAGGCCATGAGATGCAACCATTGTAACCACACCTTCATTCAACACTTTTGATCATTTATGGAGCTCAAGTGTCTTCACTAAGCATCTCTGGTCGTGCATAGGACTTCAGTAAGTGTGCTTAACCCTTCTTAGTTAAGTTTTTGCTTAGTTTTAGCTTAAAAGTCAATCCGTCGTAATTAACGATTGACTTAGCGATTAATCACAAATGGTCCAGTGATTAGTCGAATCAAAGGTAGTTATATGTTGGTAATTATGTGGGCATTAAACCCTTAAAAGGGCACCCTCTGATTCCCACTCTAACTAGTCCAAATATCGGGTCAAAGTTGCTTAGGAAAAAGTCAACAGAATGCTAATTTCCGATTTAACGCATAATTAACAATGTAGATGGCATGTAACCTGTTTTATCACTCATATAACTTGATAATAAGTATAAGAACTGGTCTAAGCTTGTTTGATCCGACCATTTACTGTTTTGACCCGTTTCGGAACCGAAAGTCGCAAAACTTTGACTTTTGCTTTGACTTCAGTTCTGACCCGATTTAGTATGACTTAGAAATGCCTTAGGACTCCCTTAGGACCAGGTTACATGATGGTATAACCCTCTGTGGCTGGTTCGATGTTTGTCCGAGTCATTTGCACATTTCCGTTATATGCTTAAAAGTTGACCACAATGCCCTTTTGACCTTAAAACGAGAATTTTGGATATTTTAAAGGACAATAACCTTAGTTACTGATTTCTAAACATGAACCTAAAATTTCATGTCAATCCGAGGTTCAGAATAGGAGTTATGCTAAAAAGCGCAATTAAGGAAACTTTAGTAATTAAACAGCACAATTAGCATAAAGCCTATCTAGACCCAAAATTTGACACCAAACCTTTTACACACTGATGTAAAATAATATTTTGAGATTTTTAAAGATTTTTAATTATTTTTAACCTGCTCATAACCTGCGGTTATGGCGTTGGTTCGGTAAATACCGAATATACCCTTTTCGGACCTTAAATGAGTTCTACATGGTATTTTGACCCGAATCCAATTGCTACTGATTTCATATAATAAATAAAGTATTTCGAACTTTATAACCTGGTCAGAAAACTCAGATTTCCTGTATAACCCGGAAATCTCTTTTATAATCTTTAAAATGACCAAAATACCCCTACGGGGCGTAAATTGGGATTAAACTCGTTATGGGCATAATGGAAGGCATCCTACTGATATCACAACCTCTTTAGAGCATATTGACTTAGGAAACCTGTGTAGGACTCATACGGTTACCCGTTACGCCATTTACGCGTTCGGTTCGGTTTATGTAACTAGTTTACATAAATTAGCCGAACGGGTCAAACCTTGTCGTTTTGATCTCAAAATCCAGAATGTGATTGGATTACCCATATTAAACAAGTCTTCAAACTTGTCGGGTCTAAATCACATTTTGTTCCGGTCTTCGCTTAATCGTGCGTTCGAACCGTATCTTTCGTTAAAACTAACCGGTCTAAGTTTAAGCTTAATCAAAGACCCGTTAGGATTCTAATAGGTTATTATAAACCTTCGTTCCAGAATAGGAGACCCGGTAAAAGCTACTTGCACTTGCCGTTTGTGAATTATACTTGCAAAGTTAAATACTTTTAACTTATTTCCCTATACGGGCTTGGGATACGGTATATAAAATACCGCTTGGTCCAGCATTGAATCTTTAATCAATTAGTGGTTAAATCATTGATATGCTCTGTTTTGAAATGTTTTGTTTGCTTAAAGCCTTTGGGGGGTTAATGACCATGTCCCGGATATCCTTGGCATCATCTTACGAGATGGCCACGACTTGAGCACGGGGTGTAGGCGTACACCCGTCAGTGCATAAATGAATAAATAAATAATGTGGTGTGTCTATTGATCTTTAACCCGGTCTACGGAACGGGCTACTGAACGCATAAGGAACACGTAATTCGTTTACAAGTATTATATTAAAATAATTATCCCAAGTTATAAAAGTTTGTGCCACGTGCATTCAAATCAATTTTATTAAACCTTTTTCAAAAGTGTCGGTTGAATGTATTTACCAGTGTAAACTGACGTATTTTCCCAAAAAGGTTAAGTGCAGGTACTATGCGAACTAGGCTGGCTTTCTCCTAGCGTCCACAATAAGTCTCGCAAGCTTGGATGTCAACTGTTGTACAATATTTCCTATTTATTTTTGATCCCCCTGTGGATTATTTTCAACTGTTTGTGATACATGATATTACAACAACATTCGGTTGAAATATATCTATTTTTGCTTCCGCTGTGCATTTAAATATTGTGTTGTTTGACTGTAATATTTCCAACTACGTCACGATAGTCCCCCACCGGGCCCACCGGTGAAACGTGTGGAAATCGGGGTGTGACAGGTTGGTATCACAGCCAACGTTGAGTGAATTAAACACTATCCTTATGTGTTTAATCTCAATGACACAATGGTGAGGCCTTGGCCTGGTGGGGATAAGGATGTAGTGAAGTTTGTATCTCAATCATTCAAGGGTGAGGCCTTGGCCTGGTGGAGATCATTGATTCAGGCTACTGGGAAGGTTCCACTGTATAGTATGTCATGGGAACAATTTGTTGCCCTCATTCGAAAACTACTGCCCTCAGCATGAGGTTGAGAAGATTGAGTAGGATTTTCTGTCGTTAGTGATGAAGAATCTGGATTGCCAAGCTTACCTTACGAGCTTTAATACCATGTCAAGATTGGTTCCTTATCTGGTGACCCTGGAACCCAAAAGAATAGCTCGTTTCATAGGGGGCTTAGCTCCAGAGATCAAGGCTAGTGTGAAAGCCTCCCAGCCAGCTACATTCAGGTCAGTAGCTGATATATCCTTATCCCTCACCCTGGATGCGGTCAGACAGAGATCGCTGAGGAACAAGGATTCCGAGAATAGGAAGCATGATGATGATGACAACTCTCGTCGATCAAAAAAGAAGCACCGAGGAAACAATGACCACAAGAAGGGATCTGGTTCAAGAAAAGATGGGCATCAGTCTGGGGATAAGCCCAACTGTAAGACTTGTCAGAAATACCTTTTTGGGAAATGCAGACTTGACACAAAATCCTAATCTCAGACAAGGCCTTGTGGGATTTGCAAATCCACGGAACATAAAACCCTCGAGTGCAAGAAATTGAAAGATGCGACATGCTACAGTTGCAACGAGAAGGCGCACATTAAGACAAATTGCCCAAAGTATGCAAAGAAAGCTGATGAAGGAAAGAAGACCAATGCTAGGGTCTTCAGAATGGATGCAAAGGAAGCTGTGCAGGATGATAACGTGATCACAGGTACCTTTCCCATAAATGATGTCTATGCAAGAGTACTATTTGGTTCAGGAGCTGATAAATCTTTCGTAGATAATAAGTTTTGCAAATTGCTGAATTTACCGGTTTAAACCTTAAGTGTGAAGTATGAGGTGGAACTAGCTGATGGCACCCTAGAAACCGCCTCAACCATATTAGAAGGATGTTGCATATCCATTAAGAACCACTCTTTTCCGTTGTCCCTACTTCCTTTGAAGTTAGCAGGATTCGACATAGTTTTGGGTATGGACTGGTTATCTAATAACCAGGCCCAGATTGTCTGTAATAAGAAGCAAGTAGTGCTCAAGACTCCGTCTGGTGAGTCACTTACCGTTCAGGGAGATACCCGGTATAGGCTGCCGGAGCAAGTATCTATGCTCAAGGCCTCTCAGTGTCTGAAGAAAGGTTGCGTCATCTACATGGCACAAGTAACTATTGATAAGCCGAGACCCAGGATTGAGGATATCCGTGTCATTTCAGAATACCCTGAAGTTTTCCCCGAAGAACTACCTAGGTTACCCCCAGATAGGCAAGTAGAGTTCAGGATCGACATTATCCCTGGGGCAGCACCTGTTGCTAGAGCACCCTACAGATTGGCACCTACAGAGATGAAGGAATTAAGGGCACAACTGGATGAATTGCTAGCCAAAGGTTTCATTAGACCTAGTTCGTCTCCTTGGGGAGCACCAATCTTATTTGTTAAGAAGAAGGATGGATCGATGCGTCTGTGCATCGACTACCGTGAGCTTAACAAGGTCACCATCAAGAATAGGTATCCATTGCCCAGGATTGACGATCTGTTCGATCAACTTCAAGGAGCAAGTTACTTCTCTAAGATCGACTTGAGGTCAGGTTATCACCAATTGAAGGTTAGAGATGAAGACGTACACAAGACTGCATTTAGGACTCGTTATGGTCATTACGAGTTCCTAGTGATGCCTTTTGGGCTCACTAATGCACCAGCGGCATTCATGGATCTCATGAACCGTGTCTGCAAGCCATACTTGCACAAATTTGTTATCGTCTTCATTGACGACATCCTCATCTACTCAAAGAACCAAGCTGATCATGAGGAGCATCTTCGCTGTATTCTTTCACTACTTCAACAGGAGAAGCTTTACGCCAAGTTCTATAAATGTGAATTCTAGCTTCGAGAAGTCCAATTCCTTGGACATATGGTTAGTGAGCATGGTATTTAAGTGGATCCCGCTAAGGTGGAAGCTGTCATGAATTGGCAAGAGCCGAAGACGCCCACAGAAATTCGCAGCTTCTTGGGATTGGCAGGTTATTACAGGCGCTTTATTGAAAATTTTTCAAGGATTGTTGCACCCCTAACTTCTTTGACTAGAAAGAATATTAAGTTTAACTGGGGCCCTAAGCAGCAAGAGGCTTTTGATATCCTTAAGCAGAAGCTAAGCAATGCACCTGTGTTGAGATTGCCTGAAGGAATAGAAGAATTTGTGGTATACTGTGATGCATCACACACCGGGATGGGGTGTGTGCTTATGCAGAAAGGCAAGGTTATTGCCTATGCTTCACGTCAGTTAAAGGTGCATGAAAAGAATTACACCACCCATGACTTGGAATTGGGTGCCGTTGTATTCGCACTGAAGCTATGGAGGCACTACTTATATGGTATCAAGTTTGTGATCTATTCTGATCACAAGAGCCTCCAGCATCTGTTCAACCAGAAGGACTTAAATATGAGGCAGTGATGATGGATGGAAATTTTAAATGATTATGATTGTGAGATAAGATACCATCCTGGAAAGGCGAATGTAGTTGCTGATGCCTTGAGTCGAAAGGAAAGAGTGAAGCCTATAAGAATCAATGCCAAGAGTATTGAGATAAAGAATAGTTTAAATGAAAGGTTGTTAGCTGCGCAGAAGGAAGCTGTGCTAGAAGCTAACTATCCTAATGAAAAGCTAGGAGTAACTGAAGAACAGTTATCCTACGGAAAGGACGGAATTCTAAGGTTAAATGGACGAATATGGGTTCCAGTTTATGGAGGACTTCGAGATGTTATCCTCCAGGAAGCCCACAGTTCCAAATACTCTGTTCATCCTGGAGCTGACAAGATGTACCAGGATTTGAAGGCAAACTTTTGGTGGATAGGCTTGAAGAAGTCCATAGCTACCTATGTAGCTAAATGTTTGACTTGTGCGCAAGTCAAAGCTGAACATCAAAAGCTGTCAGGTTTGCTGCAACAGCCTGAACTTCCCGAGTGGAAATGGGAAATGGTGACGATGGATTTCATCACCAAGTTGCCGAAGACAAGGAAAGGAAACGATACGATATGGGTAATAGTTGATAGACTGACTAAGTCAGCACATTTCCTACCCATTAAGGAGACTTATAGCTCCGACATGCTAGCCCAATTATACGTAGATAAGATTGTATCTCTACATGGCGTGCCTGTGTCTATTATCTCTGACAGAGATACCAGATACACGTCACATTTTTGGAAAAATTTCCAACAATCTTTGGGCACGCGCTTAAATTTTAGTACGGCTTACCATCCACAGACGGACGGACAGAGTGAGCGTACAATCCAAACCTTGGAAGACATGCTTCGTGCATGTGTGATCGACTTAGGTGGTAGTTGGGATAACCACCTAACACTAATCGAGTTCTCATATAACAATAGCTACCATACGAGCATTAAAGTTGCTCCTTTCGAAGCCTTGTATGGTAGAAAGTGCAGAACGCCCGTCTGTTGGGCGGAAGTTGGGGATGTCCAGTTGACAGGACCAGAAATAATATTTGAAACGACGGACAAGATTGTCCAGATTCGTGACCGTCTGAAAGCTGCCCATGATCTGCAGAAAAGCTACGCAGATTTGAAGCGTAAACCTTTTAACTTCGAGGTAGGTGACAAGGTATTGCTTAAAGTATCACCCTGGAAGGGAGTGATGCGATTTGGTAAGAAAGGCAAGTTAAGCCCGAGATACATTGGACCATTCGAGATCATCAAACGTGTCGGATCGGTTGCCTATAAGTTAAACTTACCGGAAGAGCTCAGTAGTATTAATAATGTTTTCCACATCTGCAATCTGAGGAAGTGTTTCGCTGATGAATCACTAGTTATATCCCATACAGATGTGCACATCGATGAGAGCTTAAAGTTTGTTGAAAAACCTGCGTCGATCGAGGATCGACAGGTTAAGAAGCTTCGAAGGAAGTATATACCGATTGTAAAGGTAAAATGGGATGCCCGTAGAGGTCCCGAGTACACGTGGGAGGTAGAGTCCACGCTGAAAGAAAAGTACCCTCATTTGTTTCAGTAAATCTCGAGGTCGAGATTTCTTTTAAGGGGGTGAGGATGTAACACCTCGAAAATTTACGTCCTATAATGTATTGACACGTGTCATAAGCTGGAACGTGTTAATGAATACTATAGAGGGACTAAAGTTGGCAAACATAGAAAGTATGTGAATTCAAGGGTTCAAAATGTCAACAAGGGATAAATATACTTTACAGTAACCCTACATGATGCTCGTACCTTAGAGCGAATGAATCATGGATCATACAAAACGAAATATGGAAGAAAGTGAGAGATTACAAACTACAGGGGTGAAGTGTGTCAACATGTTTAAGTTATACCTCTGAGTGACCCTTTATCAAACCCGAGGCTTTGTAATGGTAAATTATGCTCACTAGAATGCACGATATAAATTTCATAAAGTTTCTTATCAAATGAGAAAGTTATGATCGAATTCGTACATGAGGGGTTGAAAGCGTCAACGTTGGAAGTTAAGACTTTTCGGGTAGTAATAAAGTAACCGAGGACTTAACAAGACGGGTAAAAGTCACGAGGCCCTTATACGTAAATAAGAAAGGCCCAAAATGCAAAGTTACCCCTCCGTAAAACCAAGAGCCAACTGCAATAATTAAAAAGATTTGAAAAATCTTACAGCAGGTCTCAGGCGGGCCGCGTAAGATATAGAAAGGGCTTACGCGGGCCACGTCAATAGTGAGAAGATTTGATCTCTGTCAGTGAGATTAAGGCGGGCCGCGTAAGCCTTGTTAAGATATTACGCGGGCCGCGTCAGATTCCCAGATGCAGAATACGTGGGCAGCAGCACTGTTTGGTGTTTTAACCGACTTTAAACATTATTGCAACAGCATGGGCGCCCCCTAAACGACCCCTAGGCCCCAGAGACACTTGTTGATGATCTGGTTACACTTGTAGACTTGTGTGTCATGATCTAATGCATCCATGATCACTATAAAAGGCCATGAGATGCAACCATTGTAACCACGCCTTCATTCAACACTTCTGATCATTTCTGGAGCTCAAGTGTCTTCACTAAGCATCTCTGGTCGTGCATAGGACTTCAGTAAGTGTGCTTAACCCTTCTTAGTTAAGTTTTTGCTTAGTTTTAGCTTAAAAGTCAATCCGTCGTAATTAACGATTGACTTAGCGATTAATCACAAACGGTCCAGTGATTAGTCGAATCAAAGGTAGTTATATGTTGGTAATTATGTGGGCATTAAGCCCTTAAAAGGGCACCCTCTGATTCCCACTCTAACTAGTCCAAATGTCGGGTCAAAGTTGCTTAGGAAAAAGTCAACAGAATGCTAATTTCCGATTTAACGCATAATTAACAATGTAGATGGCATGTAACTTGTTTTATCACTCATATAACTTGATAATAAGTATAAGAACTGGTCTAAGCTTGTTTGATCCGACCATTTACTGTTTTGACCCGGTTCGAAACCGGGAGTCGCAAAACTTTGACTTTTGCTTTGACTTCAGTTCTGACCCGATTTAGTATGACTTAGAAATGCCTTAGGACTCCCTTAGGACCAGGTTACATGATGGTATAACCCTCTGTGGCTGGTTCGATGTTTGTCCGAGTCATTTGCACATTTCCGTTATATGCTTAAAAGTTGACCATAATGCCCTTTTGACCTTAAAACGAGAATTTTGGATATGTGAAAGGACAATAATCTTAGTTACTGAGTTCTAAACATGACCCTAAAATTTCATGTCAATCCGAGGTTCAGAATAGGAGTTATGCTAAAAAGCGCAATTAAGGAAACTTTAGTAATTAAACAGCACAATTAGCATAAAGCCTATCTAGACCCAAATTTCGACACCAAACCTTTTACACACTGATGTAAAATAATATTTTGGGATTTTTAAAGATTTTTAATTATTTTTAACCTGCTCATAACCTGCGGTTATGGCGTTGGTTCGGTAAATACCGAATATACCCTTTTCGGACCTAAAATGAGTTCTACATGGTATTTTGACCCGAATCCAATTGCTACTAATTTCATATAATAAATAAAGTATTTCGAACTTTATAACCTGGTCAGAAAACTCAGATTTCCTGTATAACCCGGAAATCTCTTTAATAATCTTTAAAATGACCAAAATACCCCTACGGGGCGTAAATTGGGATTAAACTCGTTATGGGCATAATGGAAGGCATCCTACTAATATCACAACCTCTTTAGAGCATATTGACTTAGGAAACCTGTGTAGGACTCATACGGTTACCCGTTACGCCATTTACGCGTTCGGTTCGGTTTATGTAACTAGTTTACATAAATTAGCCGAACGGGTCAAACCTTGTCGTTTTGATCTCAAAATCCAGAATGTGATTGGATTACACATATTAAACAAGTCTTCAAACTTGTCGGGTCTAAATCACATTTTCTTCCGGTCTTCGATTAATCGTGCGTTCGAACCGTATCTTTCGTTAAAACTAACCGGTCTAAGTTTAAGCTTAATCAAAGACCCGTTAGGATTCTAATAGGTTATTATAAACCTTCGTTCCAGAATAGGAGACCCGGTAAAAGCTACTTGCACTTGCCGTTTGTGAATTATACTTGCAAAGTTAAATACTTTTAACTTATTTCCCTATACGGGCTTGGGATACGGTATATAAAATACCGCTTGGTCCAGCATTGAATCTTTAATCGATTAGTGGTTAAATCATTGATATGCTCTGTTTTGAAATGTTTTGTTTGCTTAAAGCCTTTGGGGGGTTAATGACCATGTCCCGGATATCCTTGGCATCATCTTACGAGATGGCCACGACTAGAGCACGGGGTGTAGGCGTACACCCGTCAGTGCATAAATGAATAAATAAATAATGTGGTGTGTCTATTGATCTGTAACCCGGTCTACGGAACGGGCTACTGAACGCATAAGGAACACGTAATTCGTTTACAAGTATTATATTAAAATAATTATCCCAAGTTATAAAAGTTTGTGCCACGTGCATTCAAATCAATTTTATTAAACCTTTTTCAAAAGTGTCGGTTGAATGTATTTACCAGTATAGACTGACGTATTTTCCCAAAAAGGTTAAGTGAAGGTACTATGCGAACTAGGCTGGCTTTCTCCTAGCGTCCACAATAAGTCTCGCAAGCTTGGATGTCAACTATTGAACAATATTTCCTATTTATTTTTGACCCCCCTGATGTGTGTTGGTGTATATATAATTTAAATGTATATTTAAGCCCTTTTTACACCTTTAGCCAAGTTTTAAATTTATAAAACACGATATTTACTAACACTAAACACACATATGGGCAAGTGCACCCATCGTGGACGTAGTATAGTGTTGGTAAGATACCGAGGTCGTCCAAGGACACAAGAGCTTTTAATACCGGTTTATCCTCAACGTCTAATCAAATCAAAAAGTTAGAAAAATGTTTTTAAACTAAGAAAAAAAAATAAAAACTAACTAAATGCTGAAAAATAAAATAAAAATAAAAACAGATAGAAAAGATGAATCACTTGGATCCGACTCATGTATTAGTATAACCTTTGATTATTTCCGCACTTTTGCACTTGTTTAAGAGATTATCTTAGTTATTGTAGTAGGCCACTCTTTTGAAGGCGACGTTACCCTCAACCCAGTAGTTTGAGTCAGCAAGGATACAATCCTAAAGGGTTGGATTATTGGAAGATAATGAATTAAGTTATTAATGCAAATTATGGTAGGCCCCGCTTTTGGCGGTGACGTTACCCTCAGCTAAGTAGTCTGAGTCAGCAGGGATACAGTCCTAAATAGCCGGGTTATAGTATTAATAGTAAGGCTGGTGTAGTGGTTAGGTGGAACCCTCACTAAACGAACCAACTCAGATTCGATTCCGTTTCTTTGTAAACACAATGCTTTAAATCGGATACGTTGAAACACACGTTTTCATATGTTTAACGCATCATATAACATGTTTTCAACTATAAAAAAACTAAGACGTCGCCGCCGCAACGCGCTGCATAGGGCAACAATCTAGTTAAAAACATAAATGAATGAATAGTAAAATTGAAATGAATTGAAGGAATAGTATCATCACTAAGGAATGAGCAAATAGTATCGGGTACCGGTATTGATATTAAATTTATCAAACCGAGTGTATTTTTGGTACCGGTTCGGCACCGGTATTCACCGGTTTTTACGCTCAAATACCGGTGCCGTACCAGTATTGACCGGTACCGAGCTGTACCGTAACAGGTATATTCGGTACCGGTACCCATTTTTGGGGATTTCGGTAATGGTATTTTCAGTACTGGTTGGTACCGAGCTCATCAAATCCTGTAGCAACGTAGCAATGCAAGTAATTGCACCGTTTAGATTACTTTTTATACACACAGTAAGTAAATTGTATTTCGTTTGAATGAGGTTTTATATACACAACAACTTATTTTGCTTTATTTTTTGTCTTTTTTGTAATGATAGAATTGTAGCATGTAAAATTAACTTGGATATTTAGATTATTGATGAGCAAATCGTATCAAATCCTGTAATCAAACCGGTATCGTATCGGTACCAAATTTACTATACCAAATCATTTTCGGTACCAACTTGGTACCCACCGTTTGGCGTTTTCAGAATCGTTACTTGTGGTTCGACACCTGTCTAGCACCGTATCTGTATTTATTGATTTTTACCTTCAAATACCATACCGTATTGTAACGAGCATTTTCGGTGCCCGTACCTAATTTCGATGATTTTCCGGATCGGTACTTTCGGTGCCGTTACCGGTACCGAGCTCATCCGTAATTTAACGTGTTAGCACCGTAATAACTGAACTGAAAACAACCGAATTTCCAACGTGTAGGACGTGTGGGTCCTACTATTATATACTTGGTTATTTAAAATCATTTATTTAGGACGAAGTGACCATCCTTTTCACGACATTTTTATTTATGTTTTGATATTCGGTATCTGCTTGTCGTTACTGACACACGTTTTGCAGTCATTGGGTCTCCGCCGCAATGCGCTGACGAAAAATCATGTAGTTCTTTTTATTAAGAAACTTAATACTTATAAATCAGACTTCTAGAATCTAAATACCTCCTGTCCACTCATTTCAAAACAAGTTTTGTCTCACTCTTATCACTTAATTATTTAAATAGATGTGACCATATATTACTACAATAGACCTTTATGTCATGACGGAGGACCCACGATTATTGAATCTGGAAAATTCTATAGAATCTTAAAATACAATGTCGCCATGTCGTGACATTTTCAACTCTACCTCCATCTTTTGGTCAAATCTGATTTTTTTTTTTTTTTTTAAAGGCCAACAAACAGCAAATTTTATTAAAACACACCCAGGCCAACAGCTTGTTAACCTGGGACAGTTGCAGCGCTAAAACAAAAAACATACATCACCACAAGCAATTAAGAGATTTTTACTTTAAGTTTTGTCAATTGTGTCCTTATTAACCTCTTAACTTTATTATTAATTGTGATTTCAACCTCTTAACTTTTTATAAACTTTATAAAATGTCATTTTAACTCCCTCAATAGTATATATAATATGATTTTTTCTTACTACTACCTTCGTTTGTTAACTTAAAAAAATAATTTGTTACGTGCATATTTTTATAGACGTGTTAGTATAAATTCGAGTTAATCTACGTTTCGATGTAAATTTTGTTTGAAAACGAGCCGAGTCAAATATAATACATTTTCATTCGTCGGTTAAATTCAAGTTGGTTCACGTTTTAACGTAAAGGTCGATAATGATCTATACATAATCACATCACATAGCCGATACAAATTTCGAGTTTCTTTACATTTCGACATAAATTCGGTATACGTTTTCATATAAATTCGAGTTTGTCTGCGTTTCGACATAAATTTGGTGTACGCTTTCGTGTTTTGTACGTCTCCTACGTGTGAGTCGGGTTGCTTATAATACACTTTGACTGATAACCTATACATAATTATGCCGCATAGTCGGTACAAAGTTCGAGTTTGTCTACATTTCGACATAAATTTGGTATACATTTCGTATAAATTCAAGTTTGCTTGCGTTTCAATGTAAATTTGGTGTGCACTTTCGGATTTTGTACGTTTCCTACGTATGATTCGGGTCGCATATAATACACTTTAACTTGGTGGTGTAAATTCAAGTTAGTCTACGTTTTGACCGACCGCTAAAATGTTTTGACGGTATAAATTCCAGTTACTGTATATTTTGGCGCCGCTAAGTCTCGATGCAAAGGTGAGGGTGGTGTAGTAGTTAGGTGGAATCCAACTAAATGAACCAACCCGAGTTTGATTCTGTTTTTTTTACGGTATAAATTCGATTTACTTCACTTTTTATTCGGCCACAATAATTATATAGGTTACATTGAGTTAAATCGGATACGTCGAAACACACGTTTTTATATAATTAACCCATCACATAACGCTTAAACTAATTAATTCGATGTTTACAATAGGCCCGTGGCGCATCGTGCACGGGTCATATTACTATCATATATTAATACAAAAAGATCCGAATCTAAAATTGAGCTCGAATTACCCGAAATTTTGACTTGAAATATTTGAAATTTTAGATATCCGTAATTACTTAATCATATTCGGATTTTTTTTTCTTCAAAATACGAAAATAGCTATTTTGTTGATGACGATCATAGTCTTGTGAAGTGTATGACTTAGAGTAAATTGTCATTTTAGTACCTCAGGTTTGACCAAAATTGTCACTTTAGTATAAATAGTTTTTTTTTGTCATTTTAGTCTAAATAGTTTTGTTTTCTGCCATTTTAGTCCCTGGCTTTTGTTATTTTTTCCATTTTCATCGAATCCACTAACTTCATTCAAAAATTTAGTTAACTTAGGTGAATTTTGGTCAAACTACATTTTTCTTTCTTTTTTTTTCGGGTGTGATTGTTTGGGGATGGTGTTGTGCCGGTTTATAGTGAAGATGATGGCGGTGGTTGTTGGTTTTACGATGATGGCAACGGTGTTGGTTGATGACGTGGGTGGCGGGAAAGTGGTCGGTGGTGGTGGAAATGGTGGGTGGTGATGGTGGCGGGGTTGGTGGGTGGTGACGGTGCAGGTAGGTGGTGGTGATGATAGAAGGTTATGACGAGATAGGTGGTGGGATGTGGTGGTGGTGGTCGATGAAAATAGCAAAAATGACAAAAGTTAGGGACTAAAATGGCAGAAAATAAAACTATTTGGACTAAAATGGCAGAAAACTATAGTGCCCATTTTAATCAAATCTCAAGGACTAAAATCACAATTTACATAAGTATTCAATTATCACATACCAAAATAAAGTAATTTGATTTGGTTTAGAGGGTTAGGATATAATAGAAAGTTTTTTTTGCTAGGAAGGCTAGGAAGTAATCTTGACCATCAATTGATTTAATCAAGGGCTAAGATTAAATGATTGAAATTGAAGAGAAAAAAAGAGGCGTGTGGGTTTGTGTAAGGGCATTCTAGTCAATCCAGGACAATAGTTTTCTCTCTCCTCCAATTCTCCCCATTTTTTAAACGTTAATAATTTTTTCATACGACATTATTTTTTTTTATTAAAATTGCACCAAAAAACGAGTTTTTTTTTATCTTTAAAACGAGTATACTATTGCCATATTTTCGAAAAAAAATCGAAAACCCAGTTACGTAAAACGCAATAGACAAAAAATGCAAAAAATGACTTTTTTTTCTAAAACGCAATGCATCAAAAACACAAAGAAATGTCTTATTTCTAAAACGCAATGGCGAGAAAACACAAAGAAATGTCTTATTTCTAAAACGCAATGGCCTAAAAACACAAAAAGAAAGTGTTCTTTCTAAAACGCAATGGACTGAAAACACATAAAAATGTGTTTTACTTAAAACGCAATGGACTAAAAACACTTCAAAATGTGTTTTTCTAAAACGCAATGGACCAAAAAACACTTAAAAATCTCTTTTTTCTAAAGCGTAATAGCTTAAAAACACAAAAGAAAGTGTTTTTTCTAAAACGCAATGGACTGAAAACATATAAAAATATGTTTTACCTAAAACGCAATGAACTAAAAAACACTTCAAAATGTGTTTTTCTAAAACGCAATGGCTAGAAAACCCAAGATAATAGATGATATATATCAAAACTGAACATGCAATACTCATTTGACTTTATTGCGTTTTATAAGTAGTAGACATCCAAAATGAATAAAAAGGAATTTGACTTTATCATCCAAAAACCCAAATAGAAAAAGTGTTTTATCATCCAAAAACCCAATAGAAAAAGTGATATACATCAAAAACTGAAAAACGCAATACATGTTGATAAACGATTTACATCGTCAGAAGCAAAATATTTATACTCATCTCCAAAATCAATAAAGAAGTAGTCCATGATTTGACTTTTACATCAGTTCAAGCTTCAAAAATGGTGGTTCGACGACCATTGCGTTTTAGCTTAATCTTTTACTTATGAACAAAATCGGATACCTTTCTTCTTGAAATCGCTTCTTCAAGTAAGTTGCATCGAAAGTGAACTTGGCAACGACGTCTAAAAAGGCAGCAACTCCAGTGATGGCTAACACGTTCCGTCTCCGTTAGGGCAGGGCCATCGTTGCAGCGGTGGGATAAACTTAATACATAGCTGACAAATGAAAGGAGTGGCGATCAGGTTAAGATATAGGGCAGTAGCTGGTGATGAAAGTGGTGGCAGATTGTCGAATGGTAGTGATGGTGCAGGTTGGATATGGTGGAGGTGGTAGTTATGGAAGTGGTAGTGGTGTTGGTGAGTAGGGTTGAGAAAAGAACGTACATGTTTTGAGAAAAATAAAAAGGACAAAATTACTCTTTAATCTATTTTTTAAGGAGTACCACATGTCATAATTCTATTGCTTCTTATTTTTCCTAACAAAAAGAAATTTCCTATTTGATCCTCACCCTTGGTTTAGGTGCTTGTAAATAGACCATCTCACATCGACACTTGTTGTAAAGACAGAATTTTAATACAGAAAAATAAATTAAATGTATGAGGTGTACTTTTAAAACTTCAAAATCCGAATCATGTGGGATTTTGCTACGTATAAAGATTGCAATTTGGTTTTCAACAAAATTTTTATCAAAATATTAAATCTTTAGTTAAAATTGCTTCCCTATTCAATCTTTTTAAAAAATAATGAACATAAATCTTTCAATACTAATAAACAAAAATCTTTTTGTACATGTGTCACTATCTGGTGCCCCCTTCCTTTTAATAATAGTATTACACTAGGTTAGTTCCCCGTGTCTTACACGGGTTGAACAATTTAAACTATTTAATACCAAATTGACATAAATAAGTTAATATAAAGAGGATGTATGCTAGTATTAAAAAATTCGCTGTGTAACGTTATTTTCTTTCTCATCATTTATTTCCTTGAATTTATTCTATCATTAGAAAATTAAGTAAAGTTCAAAATCTTTTAATTTGTTTTACGTTATTATTTGTTTATATCATTCTCACCAATTGGTGTTCTTAAACAATACGTAACAACTTCAATAATATATAAATCAATTAAGTTACAACTTAATCTTTAATCATATCTTTGATTTGCTTTTATAGACAAATAATAATAAAAATATTAAACTGATAAATATAGGGAGATTAGATTTCAGGATTATTATTATTGTTATATATATATATATATATATATATATATATATATATATATATATATATATATATTTTAAATTTAGGATTAACTATAAAACTAAAGGGATTATATTTTATGCGGGAAAATAGAATTTTAGATAGTCTCAATGATTGCCATGTGTCTCAAATTGGTTTACTTTATTATATGTATAGATATTAATTTTTATACACAAAATATAATATAATATTAAAAAATATAGTTAGAGATAAACGTATAAATTCAAAGTTAATTAATAATTATCTATAACAAATATAAATGTATCAAATAATATAATAAGTATAATATTATTTAATATAGTTAGAGATCAAACGTATAATTTCAAATTTAATTAATAGTAAATTACTTTTTGAGTCCCTATGTTTTAGTGGTTATAACCACTTGAATCCAAAATCAAAAAGTTTAATGCCATTAGTCTCTAACCGCTCATTCACACCCCCTTTAAAAAATTCAAAAAACCTTTTGTAAAGCCGAGTTCTCTAAGTTCTCACAACTTGTAGAAATTTTCATTTTACCCTAACCATATATATTTGTTAAGATAAAATATATTATTTAGATATAAACAATAATTACTAATAAAGTATCAAATCACATGTACAAGTACTTATAGTATATAACTTAGAAAACTAAAATTACAAGCGGATTATCTAAATGAAGTACCAAATTATCTTTAAAGCGAACACTAAATGGTTTTTAAAAGACATATTTTTTTATATTCTTTTGTTTTACTATTTTATCTAAATAACTTATCTCATTAATAAGGATTATATACAAGTTTATAATTTACATTTTTTCGTCATTTAACCCATGTAATATACGGGGTTGTAAGCTAGTTATTATTAAAGGAAAATCAAATTAAACAAAATATAAATAGGTAAAATGCATATATTATTTATAGTGTTTGAGATTGAGTCTGAAAATGACTTATTAACTTATTGGAGCCAACAAGTCAATACCTCATTTCCAAACTCAATCCCAAACAACCCCTAAAGTATAAGAGATAAAATTAAACTTAAAGAAAATATAATGTTTTATAATAAGATTAATATTTATTATCTATCAAATTAATAAGTTAATATAATTAATTAAGTATAGTAATATAGTAATTTGAAAAAGGTATACTATAAGAGTTCCTACCTTGTTTGACTTTGTTTCAATCATCACATTTTTTATCATCACAAATTGTTTTGGATGGTGAATATTTTCTCCAAATCTACTTTAGTTTTGTCATCTTCCTAGCTCTTCATCAAAAGTATGGAATAAGGGCTAAACGATCTTGTCGTCACTATTTAAACGCATGGTATGTGTCGAATACCCAACTCTCGGATGACGTTAGATAGATCTTCACTGACGTCAAGAGGCCCTATCTTCGTTACTGCAAAAGAACAAACCGTTAGCCTCGTCACGGAGGGCCCCGAGGGGGGGGGGATCCGTGACCAAGCTCCGGCGTGAGAATAAGTAAACTTGTCGGAAGAGCTGAGGAGTTTATCCCGATGAGTATGATCACCGGGATGTTTCCTCTAAGGTGTGAATCTGATAAATGTGATATGTGTGATGAATATGTGGGAATGTTGGTCGGAAGTTAATATGAGAGTAGTTAATGTGAGTGTAGTAAATGAGATACCTGAGTGTCCCTGTGGTCATCGTTTCTCACTCTTATATAACCACCAAGCCTTATCTCTCACATGAGATATTTTAACGCGAAGATCCGACGGGTTTCGAGAGTCTTCGGGGGGCTCAGACACGTGTCTGACCCCCAACGGTAAGATCACAGTCTCATTTAATGTTTCCGGCTATGAAGTACATTTCCAGCAAGAGATCCTTTTCCAATCAAGCATTTAATGTCGTCTGCCTTCTCTGATCCTTTTTCCCGCTCATAACGATAACCTTGATGGGCAAGGTAAACTCTTGTTGGGCTTTGCCTGTTGGGCCCACATGATGATAGCCCAAAGCGAGTAAATGGGACTTCCCATTGGCCCGTCGTCAAGTCATCTTTAATCCCTGGTTCTGAGACTCGAGGCTCATGATCCAGGGCTGAATCATAACTGTTCAAAGAGAGGTTTTTCTTTCCTTTGAGCTCTGAGTGTGGGCCCGCTCCTGATCAGTTATAATTAACCATTCCCACTAGCCATCATGCCGCCGGACACCTATAGCGGGAGTTAATCCCTTAGAGACACGTGCCCTCCTTTTTGAATTTTGAAGGGACTGATGACATGACGGTTTCCTGCATGTCAGTTATCTTCTTTAAATACCCCATACCCTTTCAAATTTCCTATCTAAACTTTCCGGTTCCTTCTCTTTTCCATCACCATTCCTCTAGATCATCATTCTTTCTCCGACCATGAGTCGCTCCGGCCTTTCTGTAATTAAGTCAGTCCTGACGGCAAAGGATTTGAGGTCTTTTGTCGAGACATTTGCCATCCCTGAACAGTTCTCCCCCACTTTGCCGGATCCTAATGAACCGGCGGTGTTTACACCGGATGTGATCCCTCTTTATATCTTGGTTTTTTCCTCTTGCGGGGTTCGATATCCTCTTTCCTCTTTTAAAGTCGATCTGCTTCGTCATTTTGGGGTTCACTTTTCTCAGTTGCATCCCTTAGGGTGGATGAGAGTGGTGCACTTCAAGTTGTCCTGTGCTGCTATTTCCGGTGAACCTTCCATTCCTTTGTTCTATATGTTTTACAAGCTGATTTCTGATGGAGATTGGTTTACCTTTGCCAAGAGACAGAACAATGTGTCAAAACCCTGTTACTCCTTCATGCCGACCTCCACTTACCCGAAAGATTGGAAAAGTAGGTTTATTTTTGTCTCTGCTGCCATGATGCCAGAATCCCCTTTGCCTAGGGATGTCGATACCCCCATTGAAGATGATGTTCCTACCTTATCGGCAAATGAGACCGTTCAGTGGAAACGTATGTATGAGAACCCTACTAGGGCTTTCACTTTTTCCGAGGGTATTTTGGCTATGGGGGGGTTGAGTCCCTCCTATCCTGTTCGACCCAAGGCTTTCTTTGGTAAAAAAGGTATTTTTCCGTCTCAGATCTGCATTTGTTTGTTTTTGTTTCTTTGTATCCGTGTAGTCATCTTTAGTGCCTTTCTTTTGCAGAGTTGACTTTGTGGAAGTTGCTTCAGGGAGATTCCAAGGATGTGCAGTTTGTGGTTGATGGTGAAGTTGTTCCGGGCCTGAACGGGAGTGGGGTAGTGTCAGTTACCGGGGGTTCTGCCCAGGCGGGAGGCTCCGCTGCTGTAGAGGGGGGTGAGGGCACTTCCTCTGATGGGGAGGAGAGCTCCCCTGATCCTGCCCCTGTTAAGCATTCTGATAGGAGCGATGATGAAGATTTGGAAATTCGTTTAGTTCGCAAGAGAAAGGCTGCAAGTCCTCAGCAAGCCCCCGTTCCCCGTGATATCCGTCAAAGGCTCCGAAGTGCCAGTGGGCAGAAGCTCCCCCTTCCTTCAAAAGCTGCTTCTGAGCGTCCCCCTGTTGGGGTCAAGGGTTCCCTGTCCAAACATCTGAGGTCTTCAAGCCTTGTGAGTGCACCTTTGCTGGTGGGTCCTTTCTCCTCCTTGTTTATTCTGTCTCATCTTTGTTTGATTTCTGATGTTTCTTTTGGCGTAGGGGAGTTCTCGCGATCCCATAGAGATCACCACTGGTCCTTTATCTTCCAGTGTTCGGGACAAAACTCCGGAAGTAGGCCTAGCTCACTTTACCTCAGCTTTTGAACTCTCCCCTCTTCATGCTACGGGGACCAGTAAGCTTACTGAGCCTGAGGGTCTTACCCTTCGGTCCCCTTTGGCTCCTTTGTTTGCTGACGCTATTCCCTTTACCGATGTCCCCAAATGGAAAGTGACTAATTCCTCAGTGATAGGAACTCCTGAAGCTGCTAGAGACTTCTTGAGCCATGTTGTTCCTCCCTCCCATAAATTCGTGAATTCTGCTTTGAGGGATGACCTTTTCGAGGATCAATATAGCATGTCTCTTTGTGAAAGCTTTTTCAGGGGTGCTGGTTTGTTGCAGAGGGTTGATGATCTGAGGAGGGCGAATGAAGGACTCAAGGCTGAGCTCAAGACCTCCCAATCTGTTGCTGCCGGGCTTAGGTGCCTAGTGGTTGAAGCTGAGAGGAAGTTGCAGGAGGAGAAGGTATACAGTCCTTCCTCCCTCCCTCCCCCCCCCCTTTTTTTGTTTTTTGGATTTTTTGTGATGATTTTTGTCCATGGGGCTGGAGCCATGCTGGAGAAGAATGAGCGAGCCTGGGAGCAGGAGATGGCGGTGTTGGTGGGAGAGAGAGAAGAGTTGGCTGCTGAGTTGAAGTATTTGAAGGAAGTTGGCTCTGTTTCCCAGGAGCAACTTAACACCATGTATGCGGACTATGGGATAACCTCTGATGATAATCAGCGGTTGGCAAAGGAAAAGCATTGGCTAATTACTGAAGGTTTTGGAGCCTTCCTTGCCGCTGTTGCCCAGTCAGAGGATTTTAAGAGCGGTTTGGAGGAGATATACAGGGCTTACCGGGATGTTGGCTACCAGGCCGGTCTGAAGGATGGTTATGCTTATTCTGCTCAGGGTCTAGGCAGGAAAGAGACTCTGCTGTACAACTCCAAGGCTAAGAAGAGATTATCCAAGTTGGATGAGGAGTTTGGGAGCAAGACCCCTGTTATTCTGAAGAAAATCCTGGAGCATCCCTTAATATCGATAGATAAGTTAAAAGCCCTGTTCTCCTCTGTTGGTCCCTCCTCTCCGCCATCTTTGTCTGGGGGTGCACCCCAGTGATTCCTGAACATTTGCTTTCTTCGATATGGTTGTAACTTGAATAACTACTTTCCTTAGGATGCTTTTGAACGTTTTGTGTTTGGAAAGGGGGGCCTTTGTGTGGGGGTCCCCCTTAGTAGCTAATCGTATGACTAATGATCCTGTGTTGCTGCCCTGTTATTTGCATACTTTCTGTTATGTTTGTTGCTTTGCAGGGGCTTTTGCTTAGGATCCGGCTGATGTTTTTCCTGGGGACTTTTGGACCGTTTTGCAAGAAGTTGAGCTGTGGTCTTTTTGGTTGAACTTGTTGTGCTTTGCTGTCTTGTATTTTGGCCAAAGTTACTAAGGCTTTTCTCTGTACATTTGTTTTGTAAATGAATAAAACATGATATCTTTTTGCAGTTTTGTTTACAGAAATATGTTGTGCTTTTAGTAAACTAGGATTTTCTGTTTGAGGCCAATCACAGGACAAGTTTATAATGTGTTATTATGTTTTTGGTTGGTTTTGTCCGCTTTCTTTGGGTTAGCTAGACCCTATTTGCCCCACGGCCGGGCTTTTGGCATGTTTGAAATGCTCTGTACACATGTGTTTGCCTGTTAATTAGGTTTTATGGTGTTTCTGGGCACGTCTGCCTAGGTATAATACCCGCTATTTTGTCAAAAGAGGACATGCTAACTGTCCGTTTTTCATTTACTTCTTGGGGATTAAACTTCCCAGTACAAATTGTTACAAAAGATCCGTCCTTGGGGGAACCCCGGATTAATAGTTATATGTTACAAAAGCGGCTCTTGGCCATTTTTTCTGGGGGTAGACCCCTTACATGTGATATTTCCTGAGCTGCATGAGGTTCCATGTCCTGGGGACCTCCTCGCCTTGGAGTGTTTCCAATTTGCAGCTCCCTTTGCCGTTTGCCCATGCGACTCGGTAGGGCCCCTCCCAGTTGGGGCCTAGCTTTCCGGTGTTCTCCTGCAGGCTAGCTTCATTTGCTCTTAGGACTAGATCCCCTAGGACGAGGTTGAGCTTTTTCATCTTGGCGTTGTAATAACTTTCCAGCTGCCTCTTGTATTTGGCCTCCCTGATTGCTGCTACTTCTCTTCTTTCTTCCAAAAGGTTCAGGTTCATCCGGAGGTCTTGCTCATTCTCCTCCTCCCGGAGCCTCATTCGGGCAGTTGGGGATCCTATCTCAGCCGGGATGACAGCTTCTGTCCAGTAGGTTAGGCTGAAAGGAGTTTCCCTATTGCAATCTTTAGGAGTGGTCCTATATGCCCATAACACGAATGGTAGTTCCTCCAGCCATCCTTTTTGTTTTCTCCCGAGTCTTCCCTTCATTCCCTTGATGACACTTTGGTTAGCTCTTTCTACTAATCCATTACTTTGGGCATGAGTGACGGAGGTAAACACTTGTTGGATGTGCATCTGCTCGCACCATGGCTTAAAAGGTCTTCCAGCAAATTGGACGCCATTATCACTCACCAGTTCCTTTGGGACCCCGTATTTGCAGATGATGTTGTCTAATACAAACCGCCTCATCTGTTCCCCAGTTATTTTTGCCAAGGGCTTTGCCTCGATCCACTTGGTAAAATAATCGATGGCCACTACCACATACTTGACTCCTCCTGGACCTTCCGGGAATGGCCCGATTATGTCGATAGCCCATTTTTGGAAGGGCCAGGACGTTGAGACCGGTATCATAGGGTGTTTGTGTGGTGAGTCATTGGTGCATGTACCTGGCAATTGTCACACTTCTTAATCTCCTCGGATGCCGTTTCATACATTCGTGGCCAATAGAACCCCGCATTCATCGCCTTTGTTACTATCGTCCTTGGCCCCGAATGCATTCCACAAATCCCCTCATGCATTCCACAAATCCCCTCATGCATTTCCTTGATCACATACTCAGCTTCTTCCATATCAACGCATTTCAAGGATGGGCCCAGATATGATCTTCGGTACAGCTCCCCATCAATCAACTCATACTGCAGGGCCATAACCCTTACCTTTCTGTCTGCCCACTCCCCCTCAGGCAGGGTTCCGTCTCTGAGGAACTTTATAATTGGTGTCATCCATGTTTCCTGAGCACTTTCAACTTCAGCCACCTCCTTCGTGCTAAGGGAAGGAGAGGTCAGGACTTCCACTTTAACTTCCCTTGCGAGATGGTTGAATGCTACTGAGGCCAGCTTACTGAGGGCGTCAGACTTTCTGTTTCTCCCTCGGGGGATGTATTCTAACTTGAAGGTTTTGAATGCTTCAGCTGTTTCCTTTACTTTTGCCATGTACTGAGCCATGATGTTGTCTTTGGCCTCATACTCTCCTTGGTATTGCTTAACCACCAGTTGTGAATCGGTGCTGGCTTCCACATGTCTTGCTTTCATTTTTTGTGCTAGCCTCATTCCTGCCAGAAGGGCTTCATACTCTGCGGTATTGTTGGTGTTTTCGAAATCTAATCTTATGGCATAAGTCAACTCAACCCCCTCAGGACTTACCAAGGTGATGCCTGCTCCACTTCCTTCCTCGCTGGAGGCTCCGTCTGTGAATATTTTCCACACAGCCTTGTCTTCTTCCTCTTTCTCTTTTCTTTCTAAGGCCTCCCATTTCTGGAGTTCTTTTTCTTCATCCTCCGGGACCTTTGCTAAAAAGTCGGCCAGTATTTGTCCCTTTATGGCTGTTCTGGGCTTGAACTCCAGGGAGTGTTCTCCCAGCTCTACGGCCCACTTAGCCAGTCGTCCGGACAGTTCTGGCCTCTTGAGCACCTTCTGGAGGGGCTTATCGGTCATCAAAGTGATCTTGTGTCCCTGGAAGTACCTTCTGAGCCTTCGGGATGCGAAAATGAGGGCTAACGCCACTTTTTCCAGGGGCATGTAACGCCCCTCAGGACCTTGGAGGGGCTTATCGGTCATCAAAGTGATCTTGTGTCCCTGGAAGTACCTTCTGAGCCTTCGGGATGCGAAAACGAGGGCTAACGCCAATTTTTCCAGGGGCATGTAACGCTCCTCAGGACCTTTAAGCGTTCTACTGATGAAGTATATTGGTATTTGCTTCCCCTCTCGTTCCACCATCATGACCGCGCTTATGGTTGTCTTTGAGGCCGACAAATACAGGAGCAGGTGTTCTCCAGGTATTGGGGTGGCCAGGGTTGGGAGCTGGCAGATATAGTTCTTCATTTCTTGGAAAGCAGTTTCTGCTTCAGTGGTCCATCTGAATTTGTTTGTTTGAAGGCAATCCTTCAGCACCTTCATGAAGGGGAGAGTCCTGTCAGCCACTTTTGATAGAAAGCGGTTCAGCGCAATCAGTCTTCCGTTCAGCTGCTGGATATCTTTTAAGGACCTGGGAGATCTCATTTCTGCCACAGCTTGGGTTTTCTCAGGGTTGGCTTTGATTCCACCCTTGGTGACCACTACCCCCAGGAATCTCGCTTCCTCTACCCCAAAACAGCACTTTCCGGGGTTTAATTTCATATTCACATCTTGCATGGTGCCGAGGGTCTCGGCTATGTCATCTATCATGGCCATTTCTATCAGGCTTTTGATAACGATGTCATCAACATATACCTCCGGGTTCCTTCCTCGTTGTTCCCTGAAGAGGGTGTTCATGAATCTCTGATATGTGGCCCCAGCGTTTTTAAGACCGAAAGGCATTTTGGTATAGCAAAATGTCCCCTCGTCTGTAATGAAGGCGGTTTTTTCTTCGTCCTCTATTGACATCTGGATCTGATGGTATCCTTTGTAGGCATCCAGGAAGCATTTCAGGGGGTACTGAGACAAAGAGTCCACCTGGACGTCTATTTCTAGGAGGGGGTAACAGTCCTTGGGACATGCTTTGTTTAGATCCTTGAAGTCAATGCACATCCTCCATCCCCCGTCTTTCTTTTGAACCATGACTGGGTTGGCGACCCAGGATGGGTACTTGACCTCTCTGACTATTCCTGCTCTGAGCAGTTTTCTGGTTTCCTCACAAGCAGCTCTTCTTTTGTTATTAGATCCTTAAAGTCAATGCACATCCTCCATCCCCCATCTTTCTTTTGAACCATGACTGGGTTGGCGACCCAGGATGGGTACTTGACCTCTCTGACTATTCCTGCTCTGAGCAGTTTTATGGTTTCCTCACAAGAAGCTCTTCTTTTGTTAGGTCCCATGATTCGTTTTTTCTGTTTTACTGGTTTTGCCCATGTGTATGTGTTGAGTCAATGTTCGGTTAGGCTCCTGGGGATTCATGTCATGTCCCCGTGTTGGAATGCAAATACATCTATGTTGAGGAGGAGTAGTTCCTTGAGAGCACTCTTACATTTGTCACTTAACTGACTTCCCACCTTGACTGTTTGCTCTGGGAACCCATCACAAAGGACCCATTCCTCGACTCCCTCTTTCCGGGGCTTCTCGGATGCTTCCCCTTTGGATACTAAGGAAATCACTTCGTATGCGGATTTTACCCAGGCTAAGCCCTTCGGCGTTTGAAACACTAAGGCTCCATGGGGGGTGGATGCCTGTGCTTGTAAATCCCCAATTCCAGGTCTTCCTAGGATTGCGTTGTACTTTGAGGGGGCTCGGACCACTGTGAAGGTCAGGTTTATTTTTCGAACACGGCCCCCTACCCCGACAGTGAATGGGAGCCTGATTTTTCCCAGGGGGTGCGATACACTATTGTTGAATCCCACTAAAGGGATGGAGTCTTCTTCAAGCCGATCTCTTATATCTCTGTCAAATCTGAGGAAACAATGCTCATATATTACTTCGACACCGGACCCTCCGTCCACATGTATTCGAGACACCTTGTGACCAGCTATTATAGCTGAGATGTTGAGGGGAAGTCGTTGCACTTCGTTTTCTTCCAAGTGTGGCATAAGGATGGGAGCTTTCATGCAGTCCGGGGAGCCCAGGATTCTGGCCTTTACACTCCGGGTGGTATCGAATTCATTCCTCCTTCTAATCATATCCACATCTGCCCTCCCAGGCTCCCGTGCATCTCTTCCCTTGCGATCCCCTCCTCCCTCCTTGATATCCTTAACCAAATGGGCCAGTCTTCCCGTTTTCACTGCAACTTCTATCTCTCTCTTCAGATACATGCAGTCATCAGTTTTATGCCCAAAACCTTTGTGGAAGTCACAATACTCGTTTGGTTGTGCCTTTGGCCCGGGTTTTATGGGTGGTGGCCTTGGGAAGGAGTTCTTTACCCTCTCAGTGGCCAGTATCTCACTTGGGGTCTTGGTGAGAGGGGTGAAATTATCAGAGTAAGGAGGGGGGCCTCTCCCCTGAGGTCTATATGGGGAATATGAGGGCCTTGCTCTGTCATGCAACATTCTACCAAGAGTGGGTTTTCTGGAATAAGGTGTACCTTTGTTAGGAGGCTTTGTAGCTGGGGTGATCCTTCGGGGTGTGACGTCCGTCTCCTTGGCTTTGCTGACCGTGTCTTTTCCCCTGACAAAGGCTCTGACCCTGTCCATGAGGTTGTCAAACGAGTGGGGGAACTCCTCCCCAAGTTTCTCACATAGCTGTGCATGCTTTAGCCCGTTTATGAAACTGCTGATTTTCATGACCTCCGGGACATCCTTGATGTTCATGCTCTCCTTGACAAACCTCTCCATATACTGGTCTATTCGCTCGTTGTCCCTCTGCCTTATGTGCAGAATCTCGTTTGGATTCTTGACCACTTTTCTCTGCTGACCAAAGTTTCTGAGGAACTTCTCGCTTAGCTCTTCATAATTGTCGATTCCTCCCGGAGGGAGGCTGTCAAACCAGAGCCGGGCCCCCTCCGTCAAAGTTTGTACAAACATGTGGCACCACACCGGCATGGGCCATCGCCTAAGTTGTCCCGCTCCCCTTAAGGCATGGAGGTGATCTTCAGGGTCTCTTGTCCCATCATAGCGGTCAAAGTTTGGAGGTAGCTTTGTCTTAGGGGGCATCGGTGCTTCTGCAATCCTCCGTGTGAACTTCGAGACCTCAGCTAAGTCCCGTGGCAGATAGGGTTGGTCCAAGCCATCATCATTTTTGTTATCCTTTTCTTTCCCCTCTCCTTTTGACTTCTTTCCTATGATGAGGTCCTCCCTTTCTTCTGAGGACATTTGTCTAAGGGCATTCATGAATGTTTCCAGTGGGTCACCACTGTTGCTTCTGTTTTGAGGGTCTGTCCCTTCCTGGTTGGAGGGTGTGTCAAAGGAAAGTCTAGCCCTGAGGCTGATAAGCTTTTCTTGTCTCTATAAATCTTCGAGACATTTTGTTAACTTTTCTCTGTGCATGGCCACAAAATCTGGAGTGATGTATTCCGTTCTCTGGGTTTTCCATCTGGTTCTCATTGCCCTCTTCATGAGTTATGTCTTCTACTGTGACCTTATCAAGGTCATTCTGTACCGTCTGGATGGTACGTGAGCTTGGTGGGGTTGCCATGTTGCTGTTTGTGAGATAAGCTACTCTTAACATCGGAGTTTGATGTGGGAACACCGGCCAGGCTGACGTCCCACGGATGGCGCCAATGTCGAATACCCAACTCCCGGATGACGATAGATGGATCTTCGGTGAGGTCAAGAGGCCCTATCTTCGTTACTGCAAAAGAACAAACCGTTAGCCTCGTCACGGAGGGCCCCAGGGGGGGATCCGTGACCAAGCTCCGGCGTGAGAATAAGTAAACTTGCCGGAAGAGCTGAGGAGTTTATCCCGATGAGTATGATCACCGGGATGTTTCCTCTAAGGTGTGAATCTAATAAATGTGATATGTGTGATGAATATGTGGGAATGTTGGTCGAAAGTTAATATGAGAGTAGTTAATGTGAGTGTAGTAAATGAGATACCTTGAGTGTCCCTGTGGTCATCGTTTCTCACTCTTATATAACCACCAAGCCTTATCTCTCACATGAGATATTTTAACGAGAAGATCCGACGGGTTTCGAGAGTCTTCGGGGGGCTCAGACACGTGTCTGACCCCCAACGGTAAGATCAAAGTCTCATTTAATGTTTCCGGCTATGAAGTACATTTCCAGCAAGAGATCCTTTTCCAATCAAGCATTTAATGTCGTCTGCCTTCTCTGATCCTTTTTCCCGCTCATAACGATAACCTTGATGGGCAAGGTAAACTCTTGTTGGGCTTTGCCTGTTGGGCCCACATGACTTTGACTCACAACTTAGTTGGTGTAGTAGGGGTGAAATAAGGCTTAAGTGTGATAATATGGGCTAAAATATCTTCTCGTCACTATTTAAGAGTTCTATTAATAACTAAACAATCAGCCCCTAAGTGTGATAATATGGAATATTATAATTCCATATTACAAGACTTATAAATATATACACAATACTCCTAACAAACATGTAGCTAAACTAGGAAAAAATAAATTATGATAATACAAAATACATTTAGTAAAAATACAATAATTGATTGCTCTGTTAATAACCCCCGGAATGGTAGCAGTAGTCGGTCGAATGCACAGACTGGTTTTTAACCGTGTAAATAAATGACATGGGAGACCTTTGGTAAAAACATATGCGTATTGATAAACCGCTAGAACATCTAAGACGCGAACGGGGCCAAGCGGAACCTATTCCCGGATGAAATGTATGTCGATTTTGACATGCTTAGTACGTTGATGTTGGACCTAGTTTTGAGATAAATAAATGGCAGAGATGCTATCACGATAAATATTAGAAGCAATCTATATAGGCATGTGTAGTTCAAGGAGTAAATTTCTTAACCATGTGAGTTCGGAACCAGTGTTAGCAACCCCTTTATAGTCAGCCTCGGCACTCGATCTTGAAATGGTGGGTTGTCGTTTGGAAGACCATGATATTAAGTTATCACAAAAAAAGATACAATAGCTCGAAGTTGATCGTCAATTGTCGGTCATTATACCTGGATATTAAAAGATACTGGTATTATATCTTTGACTGGTCATTATACCTGGATATTAAAAGATACATGTATTATGTTTTTATGGGTAAATATATCGGGTTTTCAAAAATACATGTATTATGTCTTTCGTGGTAAGTATACCGAATTTTCAAGGATATATTTATTGAAAAGTATGACTAGTTTTCAAAGATACATAAATCTTAATTCTTCAAAAGATGAGTATGTTGGATTTACAAAAAAAAAATGTGCCTATTATGCATTTTAATGACGACCTTTTCAAAACATATAGGGAAAACGATTTCTATTATGTAGAATAAAACCTGTGAACTCATCAACTTTATGATGACGTTTTAAGCATGTTTTCAGGTAACGTTTAATATGGCATGGTTGGAAATAGGTGAATGTTCGTAATCTTAGAAGCCCGAGACCTTGGCATGTTCAAGATTGGCTTTTAGATTGAACCACTACCTAGAAGGTACATAAATAACATGGCGATCAGCATTCCACAAGCCTTAGTTATATATTCCAATGCATAAGAAATGATATTAGAATGTCACGCTAAACTCTGATTTTTGCGGGTATGACAGATGTAAGCATGTCAACAAATTATAAATCAGTTGTTTAATAATGTTTGGATGTTATCGAATTAAAAAAAAAAAAAAAAAACCTAAAGCCCTAGATGCTTAGAACACAACCAAATTAGCAGAGGTGCATGCACGAGACACAAAGCTAAAGAGATACGATATCCGATAGCCAATACACAATCTCAATCCACAATCATTTTAATGTTGGGCCAACAATTATTGTTGACAACCTGCTATCCTCCACACGATCCTCACTCTTTCGGATTGTTACCCCATATTTAGCCATATTTCTCTTATATAGGGAAAACGTAAAATGAGAACTACCTTGAGTTGTGAGAACCATAAGAACTAGGCCTTCTAAAAGGTTTTTTTCAGAAAAATAAAATTCTAAAAAATCTTAAGAATATCACATGTTCCAGCGAAAAAATAATTAAAATGTTGCATGCAAAAATTTACATCGGGTGTAAAAAAAATTATTGGTGATGTAAAAAAATTCACACTGACGTAAACAAATTTTACATCAGGCGTAACTATCGACATATATATATATATATATATATATATAGATTGAGGATCCCTTACATTAATCCAGAAGTGTGAGAAGTGTATTATAACACTATATATAACACTATATAACACCATATAAACACCGTATAATAATACCTAACACCATATAACACCATATAACACCATATAACACTATGTAACACTATATAATAAATATAACAATATAGGTTGTCTAATAGCATGTCTATGATAGATGTATAGTGTTATATATTGTTATATAGTGTCATATAGTGTTACATAGTGTTATATGGTGTTATATGGTGTTACATATTGTTATACTGTCACACCCCGATATTTCCACATATTACCGGTGGGCCCGGCAGGGAGTATCGTGACGTAGTTGATATCATCATTGTCAATACACACAAATATATATAGCATAGCGGAAGGCTTGGTGAATAAATTATTACGAAGTATAATGTCCGAGTGTTCGAGTTTGAGAATATATAGACTGGAATGTAATAAGATCCACAGGCGGATCATAAATGTATAAGAAACAAAAACAACAGACTTCAGGTATCTTATGGATTTGCAAGATCCTCTATGACACCCTATAGCTCCAGCCTATTACGAAAGGTACCTGTCAATCAGCCTTTAAGAAAATACGTCAGTTTACACTGGTAAATACAATTTAACTGACTCATTTTGAAAACATTTATGAACATTGATTTAAGTGCGCATGGCACAAACCATTTATAACTTGGGACAATCTTTAATAAAATCTTATATACAGTTTTACATGTTTGTCATACATATGGGGCCGGTTTGGAAGCCGGTCATGATTAACTGACTCACCACTTATAAAACCCACAGAGGAGTTATCCCCAACTTGTGGGTAATTTAATATTTAACATTTGCATCTGTCAGGTGCATGCCTGCACCCCGTGCATAGGTCGTTGCCATTAATAACTTAAATGAGCCGAGGATATCCAGGACACTGTCGTTAACCCCCAATGTTTATGTTATCAAACAATACGGATTAAAACGGGTTATGCAAATTTATTAAATCACAATCCGACTAAATAATCTCATACCCGACCAAGCGGTATTATTATAATACCGTATCCCAAGCCCGTGTAGGGAAAATAAGTTAAAAGTATTTACCTGATGCTAGCAGTAAAATCCTAAAGCTTTTTGAAGGCACCTTCTACCAGAATCTATTTAATCTGTATAGAAGGTTTATTAACCTATTAGGATGCTAACGGGTCTTTAATTAAGTAAAGGACCTTACGGTTCTAAATGCTAGATTAAGCGGAGACCGGGATAGAATGTGGTTTAGACCCGACAAGCTTGGATACTTGTATAATATGGGTAAACTAAACACATTCTGGAAAATGAGAATTTAATGATAAGGTTAAGCCCGTTTCGGCTATTTTACGTAAACTAGTCATGTAAACCGATCCGAACGCATAAACGCGTAACGGGTAACCAGATAAATTATATATAGGTCTTAATCATTATTATGCTTAAAATATGTTAATACATCAGTAAAGATGTTAACATATATGCCCAAAAAGTAATTTAAACCAAAATAAGTCCCATAAGGGCATTTTGGTAATTTTAATGTCCATAAAAGAGTATAAATGTGAAACTGAGTTGCAGGTCTGATTTAATCAGTAAAAGTATGTATTTTTATAAGTTATAACAGTAGGGTATTTTATATATGTGAAATTTATCTTATATAACCAAACTATGCACCGTAGGGGCATTTTGGTAATTTCACATAGGCTTTAAAGGTCAAAATACACTTCTGAGTTTAAAAACTTTGGCTTACTGTATATTTATATAAATTAGCTTAAAACATCAGTGGGTAATAAGTTTTTGATGCTAAAAATAGTTTTGACCCATACTAGGTGCTAAAAATGCTTAAAAGTCGGTTTAAAGGGATAAAATCTGAGTTTTTGATCAGTTTATAAGGTTCAAAATATTTTATTTATCATATGAAATCAGTAGCAAAAAGTTTGGCACTAAAATGTTATGTAAAACTCATTTTATGTATGAAAAGGGTAAAACCGACAATTACCGGAATCAAGCTATAATCCTATGTTATGCTCAGCTTAAAAATATTTAAAAATCTTTAAAAATCCCAAAATATTATTTTACATCAGTAGGTAAAAAGTTTGGTGTCAAAAATCAGGTTTAGATAGGCTTTATGCTAATTACGCCTTTTAAATAATATAAAGCTCCTTAATTACGCTATTGAGCATAACTCCTATTCTAGACCTCAAACTGATGTCAAATTTTCGGGACATGTCTAAATATCAGTAGCAAAGGTGTTAGTCTATTTACATTGCTAAAAATCTGTAACACCTCGAAAATTTCCGTCCAATAATGTCTTGACACGTGTCATAAGGTTCCGGTATGTGAAAACATACTTTAGAGGGACTAAAATTGACAAACAGTGAAAACTATGGAACGTAAGGGTCCAAAGTGTCAACAATGGATAAATAGACTCTATAATAACCCTACATAATGTTCATAACCTTAAACGGATGGTTCATGGATCATACAACGCGGAAATTGCACAAAAGTGAGGAATTACAAACTATAGGGGCCAAAAGTGTCAACATGTTGAATTTATACCTCTGAGTGAACTTTTGGCAGACCCGAAGCATTGTAATGCTAAAATATACTCACTAGAATATGTGGTAAAAATTTCATGAAGTTTCGATAACGTATGAGAAAGTTATGGCCAAAACCGTGCTTGAGGGGTTAAAAGCGTCAACGTCGAATTTCATGGCTTTTCGGTTGAGCGCAAAGTTATCCGAGGACATTACCATGTTGGTAAATGTCCCAAGGTTCTTAGAAACCAAGTTTGGGGGTTTACGAGTCAAATTAAGTAGCCAAAGCATCGCGTGCAAGGACAGGGACCAAAGCTGCCAAGTTTGAAACAATTTTGGGCCTGCAGACCCCAGGCGACCCGCCTGGGAATCCTTAGGCGGGCCGCGTGACCCCGCCAGCATCAGAATTTCGCAAAAATTGCAATTTGGGTCCGAATTTGAAGTGGTAAACAGCTCATATCACCTCCATTTTGCACCAATTAAATCCCTTGCATGCCTAGGCTACTGAGAAGCTCTCTATACATCTGAATTCCTCTATAAGTTGATCAAAAGCTCATTTCTTTGGCACTTGCATTGTGATCAAGAACACCCAAAACTTGCAAACGCTCTCAAGGCACTTCTGGAGCAAATCTGAACGACAAGGCCACCTCCTAGTGTTAACTAAGCTTCATTAGGACCTTTGTAAGCCTTCATAACATTCTATAATTCGTTCTTGCATTGATTAATTGTTAAAAGTCAAACCGTTGTTCTTATACTTTGACTTTTCGATTAAACGAGTTTTACTCTGTCATTTCTCAAATTGAAACCACTGATATGTTGGTATTTATGTGGGAAACAAACCCTCAAAAGGGTATTCTCTGATTCCCACTCTAAGCATGCTATTTGTCGAGTCAAAGTTATTTCTAAAAAGTCAACAGAAATCGTTTTTGCAAAATATAGCATAAATAGTAGTGTAGATGACATGCAATCAGTTTGATCATCAAAAATAACTTATAATGAATATAAGAATGTGTTTTACCATAATCAACTCGACAATCTTTAGTATAAACTCGGATCGGAACCGAAAGTCTTATAAAACGACTTTTTCGTTGACTCTCGATTCGGATCCATGCATGCATGTTTGAGATCTGTATTAGAGTTTATTTTTGACCATTTCATTTAAGTTTAACTCTCTGGAATTTTTACATCTTGAGTCTATGCTTAACCGATTCATATGCATGTTTTCGATTTATGCTTAAAGTTGACTATTTTGCCCTTTTTGATATAAAACGTGATTTTTGGAAAAGTGAAAGAGTAGAAATCTTTATTATTAATTTATAAACTTGCACCGAAAATTTGAGATCAGTTGGTGGTCCAGATTTTGAGTTATGGCCGATAGCGTAAAACTATATCTTTATGTTAAATAAACGGCGCATTTAGCGTATAGCCTATTTAAGGCCACTTTCTGATATGAAACTTTTTACCCACTGATGTTATATAATATTTTGGGATTTTTGAAGATTTTTATTTAATTTTTGGCTGATCGTTTCATAGATCGCTAAGTCGATTCGGTTAATGCCGGTGTTGACCGTTTAAGCCATAAAATGAGTTTTATAAATCCTTTTGACCCCAAACCTTTTTCTACTGATTTTATTTGTTAAATAAATTATTTTGAGCCCTCTGGAAATATAAAAATCTCAGCTTTCTTTTAAAAACCCGAAAACGGCTCTAAATCGCATTTTTAGTGTTTTTAGCGCATAGTAAGCGTTATACTCATATTAAACATATAGGCAAAAGATCAAATACAAATGATCTTAACATACTAAACATACAAATTGAAGGAAAACCCAAAAAGACAAGGTGGCATTTTTGTAATTACCACCAACTATCAAAGTTACAACCAAAATACCTAAAAAAACACAATTTTTTTTAAACATTTTTTATTAAAAAATCGCTACATTTCGTTAGCAAAAAAAAAAAATTTTTTTTTTGCTGCTACTAAAAGTAGCGATTTTTAATAAAAAATGTTAAAAAAATAAAATAAAATAATTTGTGTGTTTTTTTTTTTATTTTTTTAGATTTTTTAGGTTTTTTGGGGGGTTTAGTTTTTAGCATTTTAGCTTGGGTGGGGGGTGGGGTGGGGTGGGGGGGGGGTTAGGTTTTTTTTAGGTTTTTGGGGGTGGGTGGGGGGGGTTAGGTTTTTTTAGGTTTTTGGGGGTGTGTGTGTGTGGGGGGGGGGGGTTAGGTTTTTTTTTAGGTTTTTGGGGGGTGGGGGGTAGGTTTTTTTTAGGTTTTGGTTTTTGGGGGTGGGGGGGGGGGGTTAGGTTTTTTTAGGTTTTTGGGGGTGTGTGTGTGTGGGGGGGGGGTTAGGTTTTTGGGGGGTGGGGGGTTGGTTTTTTTTAGGTTTTGGTTTTTGGGGGGTGGGGGGGTGGGGGAAGTGGTTAGGTTTTTTTTAGGTTTTTGGGGGTGGGGGGTGGGGGGGGTTAGGTTTTTTTAGGTTTTTGGGGGTGTGGGGGGGGGGTTAGGTTTTTTTTTAGGTTTTTTTTTGGGGGGGGGGGGTTAGGTTTTTTTTAGGTTTTTGGGGGGTGGGGAGGGGGGGGTTTAGGTTTTTTTTGGGGGTGGGGGAAGTGGTTAGGTTTTTTTAGGTATATTTGTAGAGTAACTTTGATAGTTATTGATAATTACAAAAATGCCACCTTGTCTTTTTGAGTTTTCCTTCAATTTGTATGTTTAGTATGTTAAGATTATTTGTACAAGAACTTTACCCTAAACATATAAGACTCATACCTACTGATGTATTTAGCATATTTTCATATAATAACAGTAAGTATAAGTCTTTGAACTCAGATTTCCAGTTTTGACATTTTTAGCCCTTGCGAAATTACTAAAATACCCCTACGGTGCATAGTTTGATTTTAAATAATAAGTTTTGTATACGGGTCATACCCTACTGTTATAATATGTCGAATTAAACATATTTACTGTATAAATCAGACCCGTAACTCAGATTTCCAATTTAACTCTTTTATAATCTTTTAAATGACCGAAATGCCCTTATGAGGCATAAATTGAGTTTAAATTTATTCGGGGCATAATAGAACATAACTTGCTGATATTATATCATATTTAAAGCATATTATCTCAGGGAACTTGCATATGACTCTTTTGCCTACCCGTAACGCTCTTTTAGCGCTCGGTTCGGTTTATGTAACTAGTTTGCATAAATTGACCGAAACGGGTCAAACGTTATCATTTTTGTCTCAAAATCCAGAATGTATTTAGTATACCCATATTATACAAGTATTCAAACTTGTCGGGTCTAAATCACGTTCTATTCGGTCTTCGCTTAATCGTGCGCTTGAACCGTATATTTCCTTAAAACTAACCGGTCTAAGCTTAGGCTTAACTAAAGACCCGTTAGTATTCTAATTGGATATTTATACCATCGTTCCAGACTAGAGCCTTCCGGTAAAATTGTACCTACGCTTACTTAAGTGAATACGGCTGAGTTATTATAATTCTTGCTATTTAAGACAGGAGCTAGCTCAGGTAAATACTCTTAACTTATTTTCCCTATTACGGGCTTGGGATACGGTAATATAAATACCGCATGGTCAGGTATGGGATTCGAAGACCAATGTGTCGGGAAATTCAAATAACCTGTTGTAATTCGTATTGCTTGACTGAAACATTGGGGGTTAATGCGACCGTGTCCTGGATATCCTTGACTCATTAATTGCAATGGCCACGACCTAAGCACGGGGCGTAGGCATACACCTGACAGATGCTTTATGCTTATTATTTGATTATACCCAATATGGGATTCCCAATAGGGGAATAGTGGTGTGTCGGTTAATCTTGAACCGGCTTAGGACCGGGCCCCGTATGTAGAGCAAGTTATGTAAAACTGATAACATGAGATATAGTTTGTCCCAAGTATAAAAGATTAATCTTGCCTTGTGCATCTTAATCAAGTGTCAAAATAGTTTTGTGCCTTGTGCGCCTAAACCAATTTTCATAAACTCTTTTCAAATGAGTCAGTTGAATGTATTTACCAGTGAAAACTGACGTATTTTCCAAAGTCTAAGTGACAGGTACAAGTACGTAATAGGCTGGAAGCTGCTCAGGGCGTTAATAAGGAATCTTGCAAAATTCTAGGCGTCTAAAGTCTGTTGAACAATACTTAATTTTTAAGATCCGCCTGTGGATCCTCTACTATCCGTTGTAATACTTGATATTACTTTATATTCGGATTGTAAAATATTATCTTTTGCTTCCGCTGTGCATTTATAAATTGTGTTGTTTGACTATGATGTTATCAACTACGTCACGATACTCCCCACCGGGCCCACCGGTGACACGTGGAAATTCGGGGTGTGACAGGTTGGTATCAGAGCCAACATTGAGTGAATTAAACACTAGCCTTTTGTGTTTAATCTCAATGACACAATAGCACCTTCCTTAACCTTCTGAGTCTAGACTTAACATAGGAAAACTCCCGATTCTAATCTGGAATTTATTGCTTCCAATTATTTTTATTGGATACGTCGCCAAGCAAAGGAGCCGTAATAGGAGTTCTCCACACCCGGAGCCCCGAGATGCTGAGCTTCGTACCGCGGCTAAAATAAAACAAACATCCAAGGAGAAAGCATTCAGAAATAAGATGAAGAAGAAACTCCTTTTACTGAAGATCGTTTCCTTAAAGTCTTTATAGCCATATTTACCTTCTGGTCCCTTTGAGGACAGCATCATTTCTTTTAAGTCCCTTTTTTTTGGGCAATTCTATACCTCTTCAAAAAAAAAACATTGGGATGTTTTATCTAAATTTCGTTTATATCATTTATATGAATATAATATATGAAGTAAATTAAAATGACAAATTCTGTTGTAATATCTACCATTATAATAAAAATGGAAAAATCTAAAAAGGACAAGACCTAGCTTCGTGTCATATTAAGACCCGACCAAGACGGCAGTTCCTCAATTTAGATTCAGATCCTTATTAACATTTCAATTTAAAAATTTGTTCAGCGGTAATTATAAACTCAGAATCTTAAGAGTGGAACCTAGCCTTTGGGTCAATTATAAGACCGGGCCAAGATGGTAAGACCTGTTTAAAAGATTCGTATCCCAGTTAACATCTGAAAACATGTTAACCCTCTCGGCAGATGTGATTCGTTGGAAATCACACACGTTATTAAGGATTCTTCAAAAGATTCCCAACCCAGTTTAATGATCTCTGAATCCTGGGTTTACACCATCAATTAAGATGATCATATTTTAACCATACGTGGTAATAAAGTGCCTACGGGTAATAAATTTGAAAATTGGGATTTATTTAAAATTTCCTGCAAGTAAAACGGCCATCCATTGAGGATGAAGTGCCTATGGGTAATAAATTTGAAAATTGGGATTATTTAAAATTCCCTGTAAGTAAAATAATCATCCCTTAAGGATGAAGTGCCACGAGCTATAATACCCTGTCCGATTGTGACATCGACAGTTGTGATCTTTTGAGATTCCCCGTCCTAAGGGGGTGAGCTATGCTCAAAAGCCCTCTAGACGATAATCTGGTCGTCATGTCATTATTATAACCGCTGAATGACATTTGATTTAAATTAAGTACTAATCCTGTCGTTATGTCATTATTATGACCGCTGAATGACAGTTGATTTAAATTAAGTGCTAATCCTGTCGTCATGTCATCATTATGACCACTGAACGACAGTTGATTAAATTAATGACACTGATCATGGCGTCATGTCATTACTGTGACCGCTGAGCGTATCATCAGTACAATGACTATATGTCTTAACATCTTACGAGATGTCAATTGATAGGCCCACGGGCCAGAAATTCTAATAAAGACAGTCGTAACCTATGACTCCTTGTCAGAAAAAAAAAAAGGTAATGAACTAGGTTCAAACCTCAAGGCTTTGATTCTCTGAAATCCTAGCTTATAATTTATAAATGTCCTTGTGACTAGGCCTTGGTGCCACCTCAATATCCGTAATGTTTTATAACTAGGATAAATTGTAATGCCTCGATTCTCAGAAATCATGGCTTATAAATTAAACTTGTCTACTCGACTAGGCCATTTGTGCTATTACTCACTTATAAATTAGGATTCATGATAAAAATCCTGAATAAAATAAACATTATTCCTTTTCTGTTAAGTGTATGTATTAAAGGAGAATCTTAAAAGGTTTGACCTAGCTTGAATGTCATTGAAGACCTTGCTAAGATGGTAAAACCTGTTTAGAAGAGATTCAGATCCTGATTAACACTTGAAAACGTGTTAACACTCCCGACAACAGTGATGCGATAAAATCGCGATTGTCACCTTTATATTAGGAACTTCCAAACCCCTTAATTAGCCTATATGATCGATAGGAATCATGGCTAATAAACGTCGAACATGATATACACATCTAAACATCCACCTGGGATGTATACCTACGGGCAAAGATGCATACATGAAAACGATAGTTTTATTTCATAACTTCTTGTCAAGACAATGAATTATGAAATTTTCCGATCCAGAGGAATCATTGATTATGTATTAAAAAATTTCCCTAGTGACAAGGCATCTGTGCCATCGAAAAGTCCTATGGAACAAGCCGTTGTGCTATATAAGATGTCGCTATGACATTGACAGTCGTGACTTATGTCCCCTGTCTAGTAGGTATAAAGGATTTATTCCATTTAAACGCCAAAGATGGTTTATTTAAGAAAAATCTAGGCAAAACATGATCAAATAAACTAAATGCTATCTATTGGCCTATATGGTTTGTTTGCACCATGGCTATTTAAATTATCAAGTTCGACAATTCCCTATAATTAAGTAGGCTATTACTTCATGGTTAGTTAGCCTTCAAAGCTTCACCATGACTGACTCCTCTGGGGCTCACAATCATCTAGTTAGTCAGAATGATGTACATTGACTAGCCTTTGTGGCAAAATAAATTATCTTTCAAAAGATGACGGTTGTAGTCTTTGACTCTCTGTCCAAAGGTGAAGAACTATGTTCGAACCTTAAGATCTCTGATCCAATAAGATTGCGGCTTATATATTAATGCCTTATGTACCATATTTTGTATGTCCTTTGTGACAAGGCCTTCGGGCCTATGATTATTAATGTCCTTCATGACAAGCCTTCCAACTATCTAAAGATTGTCGTTATGACAAGGACAGTTGTGACATTGTGATCCCCAGTCAAAAGGTAATGGACTCGGTCCAAACCATAAACACAATTGATGGTCCTTTTTGACCTAGGCTAAATATAATTGACATACTTTCTAATAGCATACTATAAGGAAGTTATAAACCTAACAGCCATTATGGTTTAGTAATACCATGACTTTATAAATTATCCGTTACGATGATTCCATAATAACTTGCATCTAAGCATATGTTATTTTGGTGTTAGTACCAAAGCTCCAGAATGGAGGTTTCCGACGAAGCACACAGCAATGCAGCGGCTAAAAACAAGGATGCAAATATAAATATAAATGTTAATGGCACTACTCTTCAGGCCTGATTAGCGCAGCAATTAGTGAAGTTGTGGATAAGGTCCTTGAGAACAAAAAGGAACCAAGTGTCACTCACTCAAAGATCCATACGGAAACGCATACATCAGCTCGTAAGGAGAGCTCCGTTCACTCTTCAGATGAAAAGAGCGAACCTCAGGAGATAGTACTCTATGATAAGCCCCGTTCAACTGAGGGCGGGTGCACCTACAAATATTTCGTCTCATGCAAACCCAGAGATTTCAATGGCGAAAAAGGAGCAATTGATGCTATGGAATGGCTTGAGGAAATGGAAACGGTTGTGGACATCAGCGATTGTGCTGATAAAGACGTAGTAAAATTTGTTTCACAATCTTTTAAAGGAGAGGCTCTTGTATGGTGGAAGGCCATGATGCAGTCCACGGGGAAAATTCCCCTATACCTTATGGGATGGTCCAAGTTTGCGGACCTTGTCAAAGAGAACTACTGTCCACAGCACGAAGTGGAAAAGGTGGAGTCAGATTTTCTGAATCTCACAATGAAAAACCTAAATTGTCAGCAATATGTTACCGACTTCAACTCCCTATCTAGACTAGTACCCTATTTAATCACCCCGGAACCAAAACGCATTGCGCGTTTCATCGGTGGTTTGGCACCAGAAATAAAAGGGGATGTTAAGGCTTCAAGGCCAACCAACTACAGATCAGCTGTAGATCTATCCTTGTCTCTCACTCTAGATATAGTGAGACAAAAGTCGTTCATGAATGAAACTAATGACAAAAGACAAAGGGAGGAGGATAACTCTCAGAATCCTAAGAAGAGCAAATCCAAGCTCAACAATAACCAACAGGATTCCAACAAAAAGCCTACATGCAAAACCTGTAAAAGAAGACATTGGGGGCAGTGTCGATTAAGCCAAAAGATAAAGCAATGTGGCATCTGTAAAAGAACTGGCCACCAGTCCCACGAATGTAGGGACATGAAGGATGCAAACTGTTTCAGCTGTGGTGAAAAGGGGCACATCAGTACTAATTGCCCTAAGGCTGCCAAGAAAGGAGCAGCTAGGTCTGGAAAGGATAAGAAAGGAACCACCTGGACTACCGGTTGAATACCTGAGACAGTGCACATCGATAATAGCATTAGGTACGTCCTATACCATTTAGCATTGATAATGACTGCCAAGTATTTTTGCATTGATGCAAGGGATAATAAATCTTTAGCAAACCATAAGCTTAGCAAACTCTGGATTACATTCATAAGGACTCCATATATTAAATATGAGGTATAACTTACCAGTGGAATCTTTAATGACCTCTATCCCACCCTCGGAGATAATCCTTTCATAAGAATCTAGAGTACTCTCCCCCAGAAAGAGTACGACAATATATACTAATTATTTTATTTTATTATTTTTCTCATTGTTTTCTATCGTCTGCGAATGCCAAACTATGTTTGATAAGAGTACCATATGAGGATTTGCGTATCCTAGTGTGTCCCATAGATTGCTTCCATGCCTGATCAGTATGGAGGTTTAATGCTTGGGATCCCCGAAGATATTCCAATGGTCATATTGTACTAAAGTCGACTAGTAGTATTCAAAGGAAATATCCAATATAAAAATGTCCTTATAAGTGTCTCTACTTAGGGCATCCTTGTAATGGTAAAGGGAATATGTCATTTATCTGACACCGAAAGCGATAGATAAGCTAAAGCCTGAGAATGCAGAAATCTCTGGCATCTCTATGTGTCATAATTAGCTTCCTTATAAGAATTACCATGGTTACCTTCTGAAATGCAAGAGGATGTTAGGACAAACATCCCGCTTAGGGCTGCAGTTATTGTAAGAATCTTATATCTGTTATCACCATCGAAATAGGAGGAACTAAGAGCCAAATAAATAAGTTTTAGATAAGGTTTCGTAAAGCCAAAATTCAAGGTTCTAAGAACTCCGATTTTTTTTTTGTAAATAAGAAAGACGGTTCATCTTGCTTATGCATTGATTACCGCAACCCTATTTAGGCAATAATTAGGAATCCCCAATTTGCTGCCAGGATCGTCGATTTATTCGACTAGCTGTAAGGAACAACTATTCTTTGAGATTAGTCAAGCAGTGATTGGAATAACCATATCGCCTTAAGATAAGCTTTTCGGTAATAGTTGTTATATAAGTATAAACGCTGCTCCTTTGGGAGACCTTGTATAGATAGATGTTAAACATCTATTGCTAGACAAAAAAAAATTGGTAAGTCCAATTATCAGGATCTAAAAGTTGCCTTGGAAACAGCGAATAAGATCGAGCAAATCCATAACCATCTATAAGTTGCCAGTATTCGGCAGAGAATCAAGGATTCATGGAAATAGCAAACCTCCTAAGTTCTTGTTAAGAAATAAGGTTCAACAAAAGATATCACCCTGGAAAGGTGTGCCAATCTGTTAATTGTCAGGCTAGTAAGCTCTGAATATATGAAATCATTCGAAGTAATCGAATATATCAAGATCAAATAACTTATGAGCTAAAACCTATTGAAGGAGCTTGGTGGAGCTCGCGATGTATTGCACCCTAAGGATTAAAGGATATGTTCCGCCAATAAGTCAAGAAGCACTATCACATAACGGTTGGCTGACAGACGGACAAAGTGAGCGTACCATCCAAACATTGGAAGACATGCTTCGAGCATGTGTGATTAATTTAGGTGGCAGTTTGGATAACCACCTACCCTTGATAGAGTTCTCCTATAAAAATATCTACCATACTAGTATTAGGGCCGCGCCTTTTGAGGCCTTATACGGTAGGAAGTGTAGATCGCCTATATGTTGGGCAGAAGTTGGAGATGTCCAACTATCAGGACCAGAAATCGTTTTCAAGACGACAGACAAGATCGTTCAGATTCGCGATCGTTTGAAAGCTGCCAGGGATAGGCAGAAAAGTTAAGCGGATCCAAAGCGCAAAGATTTTCACTACTATGTAGGTGATAAAGTGTTACTTAAGGTATCGCCCTGGGAGGGGGTGATGCGATTTGGTAAGAAAGGCAAGCTAAGCCCGAGGTACATAGGACCCTTCAGGATTGTCGAACGTATCGGGTCAGTTGCTTATAAGTTAAACTTGCCTGAAAAACTTAGCGCTATACCTAATGTGTTCCGCATCTGTAATCTGAAGAAGTGTTTCGCTGACGAATCACTGATTATACCGCATACAGATATACACATAGATGAGAGTATGAAGTTCGTGGAAAAACCTTTGTCGATTGAGGATCGACAGGTAAAGAAGCTTCGAAGGAAGCATGCACCTATTGTCAAGGTCAAATGAGATACCCGTAGAGGTCCCGAATATACGTGGGAAGTGGAATCCACGATGAAAGAAAAAAAAATATCCCCATTTGTTTCAGTAAATCTCGAGGTCGAGATTTCTTTTAAGGGGGTGAGGATGTAACACCTCGAAAATTTCCGTCCAATAATGTCTTGACACGTGTCATAAGGTTCCGGTATGTGAAAACATACTTTAGAGGGACTAAAATTGACAAACAGTGAAAACTATGGAACGTAAGGGTCCAAAGTGTCAACAATGGATAAATAGACTCTATAATAACCCTACATAATGTTCATAACCTTAAACGGATGGTTCATGGATCATACGACGCGGAAATTGCACAAAAGTGAGGAATTACAAACTATAGGGGCCAAAAGTGTCAACATGTTGAATTTATACCTCTGAGTGAACTTTTGGCAGACCCGAAGCATTGTAATGCTAAAATATACTCACTAGAATATGTGGTAAAAATTTCATGAAGTTTCGATAACGTATGAGAAAGTTATGGCCAAAACCGTGCTTGAGGGGTTAAAAGCGTCAACGTCGAATTTCATGGCTTTTCGGTTGAGCGCAAAGTTATCCGAGGACATTACCATGTTGGTAAATGTCCCAAGGTTCTTAGAAACCAAGTTTGGGGGTTTACGAGTCAAATTAAGTAGCCAAAGCATCGCGTGCAAGGACAGGGACCAAAGCTGCCAAGTTTGAAACAATTTTGGGCCTGCAGACCCCAGGCGACCCGCCTGGGAATCCTTAGGCGGGCCGCGTGACCCCGCCAGCATCAGAATTTCGCGAAAATTGCAATTTGGGTCCGAATTTGAAGTGGTAAACAGCTCATATCACCTCCATTTTGCACCAATTAAATCCCTTGCATGCCTAGGCTACTGAGAAGCTCTCTATACATCTGAATTCCTCTATAATTCGTTCTTGCATTGATTAATTGTTAAAAGTCAAACCGTTGTTCTTATACTTTGACTTTTCGATTAAACGAGTTTTACTCTGTCATTTCTCAAATTGAAACCACTGATATGTTGGTATTTATGTGGGAAACAAACCCTCAAAAGGGTATTCTCTGATTCCCACTCTAAGCATGCTATTTGTCGAGTCAAAGTTATTTCTAAAAAGTCAACAGAAATCGTTTTTGCGAAATATAGCATAAATAGTAGTGTAGATGACATGCAATCAGTTTGATCATCAAAAATAACTTATAATGAATATAAGAATGTGTTTTACCATAATCAACTCGACAATCTTTAGTATAAACTCGGATCGGAACCGAAAGTCTTATAAAACGACTTTTTCGTTGACTCTCGATTCGGATCCATGCATGCATGTTTGAGATCTGTATTAGAGTTTATTTTTGACCATTTCATTTAAGTTTAACTCTCTGGAATTTTTACATCTTGAGTCTATGCTTAACCGATTCATATGCATGTTTCCGATTTATGCTTAAAGTTGACTATTTTGCCCTTTTTGATATAAAACGTGATTTTTGGAAAAGTGAAAGAGTAGAAATCTTTATTATTAATTTATAAACTTGCACCGAAAATTTGAGATCAGTTGGTGGTCCAGATTTTGAGTTATGGCCGATAGCGTAAAACTATATTTTTGTGTTAAATAAACGGCGCATTTAGCGTATAGCCTATTTAAGGCCACTTTCTGATATGAAACTTTTTACCCACTGATGTTATATAATATTTTGGGATTTTTGAAGATTTTTATTTAATTTTTGGCTGATCGTTTCATAGATCGCTAAGTCGATTCGGTTAATGCCGGTGTTGACCGTTTAAGCCATAAAATGAGTTTTATAAATCCTTTTGACCCCAAACCTTTCTCTACTGATTTTATTTGTTAAATAAATTATTTTGAGCCCTCTGGAAATATAAAAATCTCAGCTTTCTTTTAAAAACCCGGAAACGGCTCTAAATCGCATTTTTAGCGTTTTTAGCGCATAGTAAGCGTTATACTCATATTAAACATATAAGACTCATACCTACTGATGTATTTAGCATATTTTCATATAATAACAGCAAGTATAAGTCTTTGAACTCAGATTTCCAGTTTTGACATTTTTAGCCCTTGCGAAATTACTAAAATACCCCTACGGTGCATAGTTTGATTTTAAATAATAAGTTTTGTATACGGGTCATACCCTACTGTTATAATATGTCGAATTAAACATATTTACTGTATAAATCAGACCCGTAACTCAGATTTCCAATTTAACTCTTTTATAATCTTTTAAATGACCGAAATGCCCTTATGAGGCATAAATTGAGTTTAAATTTATTCGGGGCATAATAGAACATAACTTGCTGATATTATATCATATTTAAAGCATATTATCTCAGGGAACTTGCATATGACTCTTTTGCCTACCCGTAACGCTCTTTTAGCGCTCGGTTCGGTTTATGTAACTAGTTTGCATAAATTGACCGAAACGGGTCAAACGTTATCATTTTTGTCTCAAAATCCAGAATGTATTTAGTATACCCATATTATACAAGTATTCAAACTTGTCGGGTCTAAATCACGTTCTATTCGGTCTTCGCTTAATCGTGCGCTTGAACCGTATATTTCCTTAAAACTAACCGGTCTAAGTTTAGGCTTAATTAAAGACCCGTTAGTATTCTAATTGGATATTTATACCATCGTTCCAGACTAGAGCCTTCCGGTAAAATTGTACCTACGCTTACTTAAGTGAATACGGCTGAGTTATTATAATTCTTGCTATTTAAGACAGGAGCTAGCTCAGGTAAATACTCTTAACTTATTTTCCCTATTACGGGCTTGGGATACGGTAATATAAATACCGCATGGTCAGGTATCGGATTCGAAGACCAATGTGTCGGGAAATTCAAATAACCTGTTTTAATTCGTATTGCTTGACTGAAACATTGGGGGTTAATGCGACCGTGTCCTGGATATCCTTGACTCATTAATTGCAATGGCCACGACCTAAGCACGGGGTGTAGGCATACACCTGACAGATGCTTTATGCTTATTATTTGATTATACCCAATATGGGATTCCCAATAGGGGAATAGTGGTGTGTCGGTTAATCTTGAACCGGCTTAGGACCGGGCCCCGTATGTAGAGCAAGTTATGTAAAACTGATAACATGAGATATAGTTTGTCCCAAGTATAAAAGATTAATCTTGCCTTGTGCATCTTAATCAAGTGTCAAAATAGTTTTGTGCCTTGTGCGCCTAAACCAATTTTCATAAACTCTTTTCAAATGAGTCAGTTGAGTGTATTTACCAGTGAAAACTAACGTATTTTCCAAAGTCTAAGTGACAGGTACAAGTACGTAATAGGCTGGAAGCTGCTCAGGGCGTTAATAAGGAATCTTGCAAAATTCTAGGCGTCTAAAGTCTGTTGAACAATACTTAATTTTTAAGATCCGCCTGTGGATCCTCTACTATCCGTTGTAATACTTGATATTACTTTATATTCGGATTGTAAAATATTATCTTTTGCTTCCGCTGTGCATTTATAAATTGTGTTGTTTGACTATGATGTTATCAACTACGTCACGATACTCCCCACCGGGCCCACCGGTGACACGTGGAAATTCGGGGTGTGACAAAATCTCAGTTGTGTGTAAAAAGGGCGTTTATGGCATTATTAAGCATAATCACGATCAAGTACATATAGTTCAAACCATTAGGCATCATGCAATATAACTTCAGAGGGTTATACTACTGAGTAATGTGGTCCAAATGGAAGCTTAAAATATGGGAGAATTAAGCTTGAACGGGTCAGAACTGAAAGTCAAAGCAAAAGTCAAGCTTTTGCGACTTTCAGTTATAAACTGACCTTAGACTATTAATTGCCGGGTTAGAACTGATAAAACATGTTTTAATATTAATTACCAAGTCATTATAATGTTAAAATATAATTTAGAACCTCTGCTTTATTAATTTTAATCATTTGTAAACATTCTGTCCAGTTTGACTTTTTGTCAAACTACTTTGACCCGACAATTAACTGGTCAAACGAGATAATTAGGAGGTGCCCTTTTAAGGGTTAACCACCTACGCTAAGATGGTTCCATAACCACTTTCAATTTGATCAGTGGCTGGACCATATAAGATTAAAACGAAAGTTAAACTTAAATTACGATAAGTTTAACTTCTAGGTAATTAAGCTACTTAAAAGGACTAAACAGGTAATTAGGAGCTTACTAAAGATCCAAGCTGTCTTTTCTACACTTCTAAGTCTTCTCCAAGTCCTTGCAAGCTCCAGAGATGAGTGCTTGAATAATGTTGCAAATGTGAGTTTTGAGAACTCAACATCAAAGGCCTATTTATACTTGATTATAAGCTCATGGATCAAGCACAGCTGTTAAGGAAGGCCCTAGGATCACCCTAGGTGTCCTAGTGGTTTGTATATACCATCCAATAGTCCCTGGTTTCGAAACAAGTAAGCTTGAGTCAGTTTAACAGCTGAAACATACATCTGTCCAAAATTCTGCCCAGCGACGAGCTTACGGACCGTAAGCTAATATCCTTGCAGACTGTATCCAGTTCTTACGGACCGTAAGTCCGAATGAATGCGGTCCGTAACCGAACCTGTATTGCATCGCCCAGTTACCTCCTTGCGGACCGTAAGCCTAGGGCCGTACGGTCCGTAACCGATGACAAGAGGACAAAATTTTTAAAACTTTCATACACTTGACCATGCATTTCCAAGACCGAATCTTGAACAATAATTTCGTATAATAGTCCACATGGTCAGTTCTGTATACTCAGATTCCCGTGCCATGCAATGTGTCTCCTTGGAGTTATAGAAGTTGGCCATATATAAAGATTTGTCGGTATTGCACATGAATTTCAAATTCTTGAATTGTTGTATGAACTATCACTAATAGCCGAGGTTTATAATTTCTCTAATAGCCATTTATCAAGGTGTATTATACAATTTATAAAGCTTTCGGGAAATGTTTAAAAGGTCACTCAGAGGTAAACTTAACATGTTGACACGTTTAATTCCCGTAGCTTTATTATCTTTCATATATATACACAAACGACTTCTTATGTTCAATTAATCTTTCGATTAAGAATATATTATCTACGTAGTGTCAATCAGAGGCTCTGGTTTGGCATGTTGACATTTTAAGTCCTTCAAACTAAATTTTCCACATGTTTAAAGTTTCAGGACACGTGTCTATACATAATTGGACACATTTTTACGTGGTGTTACATATACGGTATTTATATGGTGTTATATCGTGTTATAATACACTTCTCACACTTCTGGATTAACGTACAGGGTCCCTACCCTATATATATAGGGAAAGAATAAAATGAGAACTAACTTGAGTTATGAGAACCATAAGATCTATGCCTTCTAAAAGGTTTTTTAAAAAAAAATTTCTAAAAAATCTTAAAAATATCACAGGTTCCAGCGAAAAAATAATTAAAATGTCCCATGCAAAAATTTACATCGGGTGTGGAAAAATTTTATTGGTGATGTAAAAAATCCACATTGCCGTAAACAAATTTTACATTAGGCGTAACTATGGCCTCGACATTTTTTTTGTTTTTTAGATGTGTTTATAATATTTTCATTCACGTTTAGGCAAAAACTGGTGACCCAAATCGTGCGAGAAGTAGGAGTTCTCATGGTTCTCAAAACTCATGGTGGTTCTTAATTGAACCGAATCTTATATATATGTGTGTGTATGTATATATATGCGTCTGTATGTGTATGTATTCACTCTATGTTTATGTTACTTCGAAGCGCATGCTTTTTTGTTGTGTGTTTGTTTTACAAATATTTTTTCCTATAATCTATAAGATATTTTAAATTTCAAGTCTTTGTAATCAACTAGGATTTAGGACTTGTGCTAAAAAAAGGTAGATGTAAAAATGTTAAATCACGTACGTGCGTTATGGCGTGTCAAGTGTCAAAAAACAGACCAAAATGTAAAACATAGAAAAGAATAACTAAGTCGACTTATGACCAGCGCATTACGAAAGGCCCGTTAAAACCGTAAAAAATATCACGACTAAAGTTGAAAGTGGAAAAGTGTTACGGTTAAAATGAAAAATTATTTAGACAAATTTCTAAAAGTTGAAATGTATAAGGGCTAAACATGAACAGATTCTTTGTGACACATAGTAAAAGTTGAAAACTATCGGGTTAAAAAGAAAAAAAAAATGAATAGTGTTTTTATGTGTGAAAAGAAAATTTCTAAATTATATATAGTTAATAATTAATAATTTTTTTTAATAAAAACTAGAAATACCGAAGTGTAGTTACATGGAAATGTTGGCAGTATATCGATGAGGACTATTGGTAATCCTTACTTAAACATCCATTGCTAATCTATCGAAAAATCATATAAGGAAGATGTTGCAAATTAAATTAAGTTGCCAATAATCCGTTGGTGATGTCGCCCTTGGTGATCTATCGGAGGCTCACCTACATATTTTTATTTGTAAACGAATTCACTGGTGGATTTACAATAGAAATAACTGTGATGATACTCACCTGTTGTTGTTTTACGATGTTAGAAATTTTCGCTCTCGTATTGTAATTTTATAGAAAGAAAAAAAATATATATATTGTACCTTTGTTTAAATGTTATATTAAATAATTCTTAAAGTTAAAAAAACTTCACATCCTTATTTTTGACATGTGATTAATCATTATTCTTAAAGTTAAAAGAATAGTGGGTAGATTAAGATTAATCATACGATTACAGATGATGATACGATGGTGTGCATGAAAAAATGTCGCCTACAAAAATCACCAAATGTGATGTTTTTGATGCCATCGGTGTAGCAAAAGCTTGACATTTTGTCTTCAAACCCTCATCGCCGATCTTGCTTTTTGTAGCCCTAATGTCCCTCCAATAGGCCCCACTTTTCCACGTCAGCAGCATGCGTGTCAACTTCTCATTGGCCATGCTTTCAGTTTCACACTCCCCCTGTTATCCTCTAATATCCTTACACCGACTAATCCTACCAAATTACCTATATGCCCTTTTTTCTTTTCTTTTTTCTTAAGTTATGATCAAAGTATAACTTTATTTATTAAACAAATGTAAAAGCCAGTTTTGTAACAAACTTTACAATAATTGTTACTTTTACTGTTTGATTATTATAAAATTAATTATTTGATATCATGAAAAAATGAGTCTCACTTTCCATATACATAAGACCAAAAAGTCGTCTCCTTTCAAAGATAGCGGTGCCCATGTCCTACAACATAGGCACACCTGAAATTTTTATTCTTTCATTAAAAAAAAGAAATGTTTTTTTTTTTTATTTAAAAATAAAGTTTGTGATGAGATTTTGAATAGTTCGTGCAATATGTTATGTTTGTATGTGTATCATACCAAAATGGATGTTCAACTAGTTTGTTATTTTTGACATATATATAATCATATATATGATATATATGATATGTGCATGTGTATCCCATGTGTATGTGTATGTGTTAGTGTGTTTTCAAGTATATTTGTCCGTATATATGTGTTTATAGTTTATACGTTTGATCGTTCTTGTAGATATTGTTTTATGATGTGAAAGGAAGATAAAATTTTTTTAAAGCAATATATATAGTTTTAGATTAAGGTTTTTTTTAACAGCATTCACTTGTCGTATGAAATAATAAACATGTTCGTGTGAATAGTGCTTCTTTACATATGTATGTATACAAAGAAAAAAATTGTGATAGTTTTTTTATTAAGATTAATTATAGAATTATTTTAAGTTTTTTTAGTTTTGATGATATCTCGGAAAGTAAAATTTTTGTTATTGCTGAGGTTACTACTTAGTGGCTGGGACCCCCCCCCCCCCCCCCCAAAAAAAAAAAATCAAGTCTCGATAAGTTGTAGCAATGATCATACTTTATTAATATCTTTTTGATGAACTTTTTTTATTATATATCATACTAAATAATGTCCTAGGGGTCATCAGAAAGTAAATTCAGACTTTATCATAACTTAAACATGTAGCGTATGTTTGGTTATGGTGTGATGGTAAAATGGTACTCTCGTTATAAAAATGAAACGTTCATATTCCGTATTGTATAGATATAGAAGTATCTAGAAATACGTTGTTCAAATTTTGTATTGTACGGGTATAGAAGTATCTACAAATACGTTAGATTGTCATTGATTACATTGATCGTTTAATGATCAAGATTGTATTTAATTTAAATTAAAAAATTAAATATAGCTAGAAGAGGGAAAATGAAATTTAGATGTAAGTTTCACTTTTAGTGTAAAATAGTTTCTTACTATTAATTTTTTTTCCCTGATGTTATAATACACTATATTAGATTTTTTTAATTTATATCCTAAAATTCTAATTTTAATTTACTAACAACGAATTGACTACAGTTTTTATATATTATTTTGTAATGAATAATGAATTTTGATATATTATTAACCATAACACTTCATCCAAAAATTAGACCTGAGCTATTTAACGATAAAAGAGTAATTAATCACAATAACAAATTCAGTCTGGATTCACATGTCACATAATTAATTAGGAAAGCAACCTTTCATTCAAATGTTATATCTTAATCAATATGATAATACTAATATTTACATTATATTTTTGTCAAGATTACTTTTTTTTTTTTGAATGACAGAACACACCTGAAAATTAACAAAATTAAATAAATAATAATAATAATAATAATCATTTTCTTTTTAGATAAATCATTATTTTAAGTTTGCAACTTAAGTCGTTTATTTCACTTTCAGTAAATTTACCAAAAAAAAAAAACTAATTGTTTGCAACGTTGTAATCACGATCCAAAAATTATAAAACCAATGTGAAAACAATAGTTTGACTATTCTATCTTATTAGTTTTCCAATCAAAATTACTTTACATATTTAGTTAACAATAATTATCAATTAAAATCTCTACTTATGCACGATTATGTTAATTGGAATTCGACATATAACCTACTAATACATACAATTCACCCACTCAAATAATAATCTTACATTTTTTTCTATAAAATACTACTCTTACATACGGTTTATACCCATGTTGATACCATGGTCCCCGTATAACAATATATAGACCAGCTTCTGTAATTTCTTCAACCTAAAATTCTCTCTCTATATCTCTCTTTCTCTCTCTCTCTCTCTCTAGATACTTATGCTTTTTCTCTGATTATTTACTAATAATTTTCTTCATTAGTTAAATATAAGGCTGTGAAATTGAGGTTGATTAACATAAACATGGAGAGTACGGATTCATCATCAGGTTCAAAACAACCACAGTTACCTCCGGGCTTCCGGTTCCACCCGACCGACGAAGAGCTAGTGGTTCACTACCTCAAGAAAAAAGCGGCATCCGCGCCTTTGCCGGTGGCGATAATAGCCGAGGTTGATCTCTACAAGTTTGATCCATGGGAGCTTCCAGGTTTTCTAATTATGAAAGATAAAAATATTTGTTAACTTTATTAATTGATTTATTTTGACTGTTTATGTTTTTTTTTATATGTGGGATTGTAGCTAAGGCGACGTTTGGTGAGGAAGAGTGGTATTTCTTCAGTCCAAGGGATCGAAAGTACCCGAACGGAGCTCGGCCGAACAGGGCCGCGACTTCGGGGTACTGGAAAGCCACCGGAACTGATAAGCCGGTGTTGACATCAGGGGGAACTCAGAAAGTTGGTGTGAAGAAAGCACTTGTGTTTTATGGCGGAAAGCCGCCAAAAGGGTCTAAAACGAATTGGATCATGCATGAATATCGTCTTGCTGATAGTAAAACAATATCGAAGCCACCAGGATGCAACCCAGTCAATAAAAAAGCTTCGTTGAGGGTAATTTGTTAACTCATATTTTTCTTTTTGGCGATAATTTTTTTTCGTTGAACAGTGATATCAGAACAGTGATATCAGAGCAGCTTCTATGTTTCCTCGGGAATATAGAAGCTGCTCGTAGACCCTGTAAAGACTTTACAAGGTACAATTATTTTATTACCGTAAAGATTTCTTTCTTTGAACCCCTAGTCTTAGTGGGATAGTAGGATGACTACAGCTTCTCTCTTCCACTTGGGGGACAAAAACAAAGAAGCTGACGTCATCCCACTCTGGCATATATACAGGATTTTACTGGGTACAATTTATTTATTTTAGAAGTATTTATAAGTTTTCTAATGATTTTAATTTTCATTATAGTTGGATGATTGGGTGCTATGTCGAATATACAAGAAGAACAATATTCAAAGGCCGGTGGACAGCGATAGCAACGACCACGCGATGACCGGGATGTTAGCATCGATACCACCGTCGATATCACTCAGACCGACAGGGTTCAACACAATGCTGGAGAATCATGAACACAACGTTGTATTCGACGCTATGTTAACCTCAAACTTAAACTCAACCGAGAATGTCAACATCACAACTTCGAATCTTCTTCCTGTCAAAAGATCCCTCCCTAATTTCTTCTGGAACGATGAAGGACACACAAGTAATTCACCATACACAAAGCGGTTTATTTCCGATAGCAATAGCGACGGTGGTGTTTTGGTCACAAGAACAAATGAAGAAAACAACGGTGGTTCCATTGCTAATCTTTTGGGACAGCAACAAGCATTGTTAGGCTCGGTTGGAGACACTGGCGTTTACCGACAACAATACCAGTTACCTTCAATGAACTGGTACTAGTAGATCATTTTTGTTGAAGTGGTTATGAATTGGGTAATGCTAAATTATTATTATACGGGTTTTATGATATTTATAGATGGGTGTGTGTATATATATAAAACTTTTAAATATGTATATGGTTTCGATGGAGAAAGTTGGAGGTAGATGGAAGTCAAGTATGAATAGTGAGAGGCTCAACCTTTAGTGACAAATTTGATTGGGAATATGAGTTTTAGCAACGGCAATTGTCTGTAATTTGATGCCAATTTTAGGTGATTGTGGGGTGCTTATGTATAGAGATGCAGATGATTAATTAATGGTGATCATACTTTTTTATTATTAAGCCTATAATAAATCATGGTTATAGTTTAAACTTTAACTTGTTTTTTTTTTTTTTTTTTTGGAGTCATTACAAATATACTGATTTTATGTTTATCATGTCGTAATGTTGCTAATTTTTTTATTTGTGTTTTTTATTAGGTTCAATTCAATATTGATTTTTTCGTGACCATAAAAATGCATGGTTTTTTGGAAGTTTTCATTAAAGTAAAAGCTTTCATCTTCTTTTTATGGTATTTTTCCATCCATTGATCGATCACCATACAAGCCTTAACAGGTAAAATATGATTATATCTTTTTTATTTTGTGACTTCTTAAGCTTTAAAACTATGCAAAAAAATGATGTAACGTCTCTGTTATATGAAAAATTGTATACATCTCTATATGTTAATGGTCACATAGACCTTTTTGGTTCAATAAATCATCATTACCATATATGAATATAATTTAATTTATTCTTTTCTCTAATTATATTCTTGTTACCTTTGATTTATTCTAGTCAATTATTTTGGTGGTTCAAATTTAAAAATTGTTCTTATGATGGTCATCATCATTTCTTGTTGAATTAAATCTTTGAAAAATAAAAAAAATAACTTGTCTATTAAGCATAACATTATGCACCCATGACATTATAGTCTAGTGGTATCTTGATGGTGGGATAAAGCTTATGACCATTAGGTCATGCGTTCGATTCCCACAAAGGGGGTTTTCTCATATTTATTGGGTTTCCTCCTGAATTGGTGTATAGCCATTATTGCCTAGTGGAGATGGATATGATCGGGTGGTTCTGCTGGTGGCACGATGATACTCCAGTGGTCCGTCAGTGATTCAAATTTGCCGTTAAAAAAAAAAGAAAAGGTATAATGTCTAGACTTGAAAAATTAGGGTTTTTTAAAGGAAAAATTCTTTTTTCTTTTGTCTAACATGCTATACTTTTAACTTCAATACATGTAAGCTTCTATTATTTTTATATTGAGAAGATATAGAAGATATACCATACAACATTATTCAATTACAATAACACGTAAAATGCTTTTTTTAGTTGTTTTATATTATTAACCTGAAAAACATGAGCCACATTTTTAACAAAAATTTTGGTTTTATATATTTATTTTTACTAAAAGTATAAACTTTATTTGTTGCTGTCGTTAACAAACTAAACTAAGCTCGACACCACCATTGTCCTCAACCGGTTTTCACACTATGACCATCACTTTCCTCCACTAGTTTCCACACCTCCACTAATTTCAACATCACCATATTCGTCATCCGTAGAATATTATTTGGAATTTGTACTTTCTAGAAATCCCCTTAACACATTGTTTTGGAGTGTTTTTGTTTAATGTTTTAAAAAATGAATTTTATCAGGTACCAACCCGAGAATCAAATTGTCAAGAATGTGTCAAGAATGTTTCTAAATGATTTTCTTAAAAAAATTCTCTTGACCATGATTGTTTTGAAGATGTGTTCAAACTTTTCTTACAAACATTCAATTATAGATACTTGATCGATATGGTGATTCTTGTGTATGTTTTGAGATTTCGTTTCTATCTAACTTTGATATTTTCAGAATTGAGTAAGGATCTATTTCAGGTACAAATATTTAATATTTTTTACACGGAAACAATAATTGGATAAGACATAAGAATTTTATAAAAAATGAGAAGCTCTTCTCGAAATTCGAAGTGTTAATTCGATGTATTTGAATATGATCAAATGAATCCTTTATATATGGGGTCGAATCAACCCAATAGTTGGGTGAAAAGTCAAAACCTTTGGGCATAACTGCGCTATTTATATTTATATTAATAGCGAATTCAACATTGTCGGTGGTAGCTGTTATATCAATCTTGTTTAATCTATTAAAAAAGGTTTTATTGGGGTTGTAGTAAAACTAAACATGTAAACCAATTTTAACTAAACATGTAAACCAATTTTAAATTGACTAGAATAAAAATATAAAAACATATATATTTTTAAATGTGTTGAATTAGATTTGTTGTCTTTTATACAAATATTTCCGGTTTATCAATTTCACCCTACCAACCATGTTATCCCCACACCCCTATACGCCACATCACTATAAAATGAGTGAGCTATCGAGGCTTGCTTTATGTCATCTTAACCGAATCTTAATATGCAGTTATATGTTACCCTATACATTTTCACGCAATATTTTACTGTTGATTTAAATAAAATGGAATGTTAACCAAATTAAAAAAATGATAAAATATACAAGTTTCCCTTCTTTTATTACGGATATATGTTATATATCAAACTTTAAGTCATCTTTATAATACTTTTCGTGCTATGTGCTCTCACTACAATTAATAAAACAAAGGATTATTATTCTTAAATCAAGTGAATAAAAGAACAATGATTGTATATGAGCAACTAAATCTTAAAAGGAACAATTTCGAGATTAGAATCAAAATTAGAAGTAGGTGTGCGATTGAGGTATTAGGACAATTGTAAATTACCAATCAAAACATGATACAATATTACCTTAATCAACAGGTGACGTTGAAATTTGTGGCAATTGTATTTGAAGTCCCCATTTCCATGGCGGATGCATACACCATCGACGCTACAATTAACAGTGAACCACCATCATGATAGTAAAAACATTAGGTGTAATTGAGATGTTCTTCGTCGCCGATTGGGCTTAAGGAGTTTCTCATTGGGATCCCAATACCGACCTAGAGTATCGTTTCTCAGACCAATTACAGCCTTACCGATTTAAGTTTTACTGATGAAGAAGCAGAGGATATGGGTATCGCGAATCAGGGATCGATAATCCAGGTTCGTCTATTATGGCGTCAAGGGTGAGCCGTGGATGGAAAACGAAAATGCTAGGACATGGAAAATATAGAAGAGATGCAGGAAAAATGTGGCAGAAAATTTGGAAGAAAACATGTTCCCACGATATTATGACGCGTTTTAGCACAAGAACACTACTAAAAGTTTTTTAAATTAATAGAGAGTATAATCGAATTAAAAAAAAAGTAAAACATAAATTCTTTTTTTATTACCGATATGCATTCTTATCTACCTATATACTAACATAACAAAACATTGGGCGTACATGTGTCATTCCCTTAATGAGTTTCAGTAGCTTATTTGACTTTTTGACTTTTTGACTTTTTAACTTTTCCTATGAAAAATTGCGGGATCCGAACCCGAAATACTAGACCCGTTTGAGAAAGTTCAGATCCTTTATAAAAGTTTGCATCCAACAATTTCCTTATTCTATTGCTCATCACCTACATGAAACCTAATTAATCACTCTCTCAACTGAACATTGCTTTGCTGTGGAATCCATCAAGATCGAACCAGTCCATCAACCGATTATCTTCTCATGTCTCCTAGATATACGCAAACATGTATTGATTATTTTAATATTACATTCATTTGTGTTATTTTGGTTTTGTTTATGGATAGATGATTTTTATGAAATTTGTTTGATTATAAATTGTTATGGATATTTGTTATATGTTTTGTGTTTAACAATGATATTATTGAAAAAGCCCTAAAATTTTAGGGTTTCGCAGCACATTGATATCCTGATTCTTTGAAATCGGTTAATTCTAAATTTTTATCCATTATTTTTGTTTATTTTATGCATAACTTTGATGATGTTGAAAAAGACCTAATTTTCTAGGTTTCGTGATGTTCTTCATTTGAATGGATTGTAAGATCATAGGGTTTTAGGGTTTTTATGGAAAATGTGTGTTACTTTTTAGTCGTGAACATTTCGTTCTGTTATTGTTAAATCCATTGGATTCTGAATTATGTTGTTGCTATATTGTTTCTGTACAAACGAAGAATTCACTATATTTGAATGAGATCTACATAATTGTTTTGATATTCATGAATTGTAATTTGATTATGTTTTAGGGTTTAACTGAAAAACTAAAATTTAAGTTTCATCGATAATTTTAAAATTCGTATTATTCATGAATCACTAATTTTATAGGGTTTGAGAAGTTTTAATCGATTGTGTTTTGAAGTTACAGTGTTATTAGGTTTTAATCTGATGAATTGTAATTTGATAGTGATGGTGGGTTTTAATTGAAAACGTAACTTGAAACATTTGTATAAAAATTTAACTTAAATCATTCGTGTCACTCCCTCAATGAGTTTCACTTATAATATTGACTTTTTGTCATTATTCACGTATCTTGCGGAACCCTTAATGTTTTAGAGTTTATCCTATTTAATCCAATCCATATATTATTGTTTAATCCATATCTATTGTCTTTGTTATACATAATTTATGGAATGTTTTTACATATATTATTAAATAAAGTCGGATGTTGAGTATATTATTTTTTAGTTGTTCATATATGTTTGCGATAGTGTTTTTAGAGATATAATGAAATTATTTCATATAGACCATTGAGTTGATTACGTTTAGGTGTTTTAAAATCCTAAATTGATATATGTTTGATGTAAAATATTGAAATAATTCCGTTTTTTACCATCCGGTGTATATATTTGATGGTTTTGAGTAGTTTTTGAATAAAGAGCTCAAATTTGACAAAAAATATTTTAATTCCCAAATGTTTGTGATTCATTTTATATGGTTAATGCTTAGAGTAGGTTATGTACAATTGTATTTGTTACATCTATATTATTAATATGTTGTTACATTCCTGTTAGTGTGGTACATGTTGATTGTTGGAGCATCTATATTATTATGCATGTGTGCCACTTGATCAATTGTTAATAGTAAATTCGTAATCATGTTTATATAATTTTGAGTTGCAAGTTAAAGTAATTACCTCTAATAATTCAGGTTCTGCCTAAAGCTTATGTTCAGAAGAACATGTGCGGTCGTTTGTCAAGAAGAAGTTGATAATCAGGTTTGATAGTAGGCGTTTATGGGTTCTTTCATTCAAGAGGGTTCGTGATGGAATAGCAATTACAGATGGATGGAAAACTGTTGGGATTAGCTTGGATTGAAGATTAATTGTTTGTTGGTCTTTACACCGTTTAAGCCATACTCTGATTTCCTGTTAATAGCCTTTAATGTTGTGTACAAAAATAAACTGAGGCTTTCAAACGTTTGTCTTGTGGATGATCCATGTGACAAAAATAGATCTTTCAACTACATCATTTTAGATCATTCGAGCAGTCGTGTTGTACGTATTATTTAATTTTTTATTTCCTTTAAGTAATATTAGTTGTTTATTTTAAATTAAAAAAAACTTATTTTTGGTAACTAGGATAATTGATTTTCATTACTTATTATAAGTTAAGGAGTAGGATCAAATACAAACTACATTTTGTATACAAACTATAAGAACCATTTAAAAAGTTTCATGTGACATCCAACCAATTATAGAGAAACCAGTGCTAATACCCGCGAATTTCGCGGTGTTGAGAAATGATATGTTTTTTATTTTTAGAAAAAAAATTACGTTTATACTGATCATAAAGAAACTGTACGCATGGACTTATTATGGAAATCGGAAGTTGAAGATTAAAATACAACGAAGCATCGTACTATAGATCAAACAAAACCGAAAAGATAAGTAAATGAAGGAAATATGTTTTCTGGTTTGAACACAAAGCATGTCTACACCCGTAAAGTTTGTCCCATTAGAGAAAAAGCAAAATCCAAATCAACCTTTTTTGTTACCCTTACTAAAAACTTAAATTGCAAAGTTGAGAATCAAGATTATTTCACCCTTAAATGTTGGCTTGTTTAAGCAAATCGAGAAGTGCATCATAGGTTATGTAAAAGAAATTAACTTGTCAATAACACATAAACATCCATAACAAATACACAATTCGACACCCGAATAAATGACTTGTTTGAGGATTATAAAATAAAAGAATTAAGTACATAAGCCATACAATAATGGTGAACAACCAACTGAGATAGTGGCCATCTAATAAATCATTCCTAAACTTCTCTAAATATTAGGATTCATAAGTTTGCGTATAATTATTATGATTTAGAAACATTTGTTTCAGAGTTCCATGTCATTGGTATAGTCGGTGACAATCAGCTCGACGTTGATATCATTAAAATTATCCACATGGTTCACCTCCTTTTCTTTTCTTTTGAGAGAGGCTTGGTAAAGTTCACATAAATGTGAAGGTGTACCATGTACGACAAGCCTTTGACCAATGGTTTGTACTTCCACATCTGAAACAAGAAGTGCCATTGTTTTCGGACCTACCAGCTTCATTCCTTTTCTTATACCGGTTGGAATTGGTATTTTGTGGTGTATGGTAATTGGTGGTTCTTTGATTTCGACCACGTCCACGACCATGGAAATTACCTTGGAAATTATTATTTCCTTTAAGGAATGGTTGCGACCATTACCTTTACCAAAATGGCCACGGCCACGGCCTCGTCCCCATTTTCATCCAGAGTCTTTAGTATCATCATTAATAACAACATTTGCTTCTAGAATGGCTAATGATCCAGTGGGACTAGGTTGGTGATTTTTCATTAGTAGCTCATTGTTTTTCTCTGCTACGAGGAGAAATGAATTTAGATCAGAATATCTTTGAAACCTGAAGACATTGGCTTTTTCCCTGTCTTGATCGCAACAATCATTCCCCTCCTTTATCATTTCCAAAACACTCATTGATTTGAGATGTCGCTTAACATGTGCCGTCCATGGCATATAATTTTCTCTGGTGATATTAAGAGCCGGGAATTCAATTTTTGCGATGTTTGCCAATTTGTTGAATGCTTATGATGGATATCTTTGTGCTTAAGGTCTTTCTTGATTAGGATATAAGTGACTCGTGCTGATAACGTGTTATAATATAACAAGAATTAACACAAGATTAGTGCTAGAACTTTAATTAATAACTTTAGAAGATTATAAGAGTAAGAAGTAGAGAATTGTATAACTTATGAAAGTGTATACATGAGGTGCATTTTCTCTTCTACCTTGAGCTAGTATTTATACTACAAAAAGATTAACTATTTGGTAGACAAGGTTAACTATTTGATGGACAAGTAGTATGGTACATTATTCATAAGTTTGACAAAGAGTTCATCACTTGCTTGGTAGATCTAGAGGTAAATCTTGATCTATATGGTAAACTTTATCTAATATTCATAACAAAAATGAAATTTTGTACACTAAAATCTCTTTTGGGGCCGATTTGTGATATTCATTCGTTGACCCGTCTTATGCGTGGCTTAAATTATTTATTGTTTTCTTTTTATGTTTATAACTAACCATAATTACGTTAGCACGAACGAAAATCAAACAAAAAATTCAAACATTTGAAAATGATACGAAGTAAATAAATAAACGTATAACTGAGGTGTCTAGAAAAAGAATGCTTATTCTTATAGTGCATTGTGTATATGAGTTAGACAAACCTTGTTTATGGGAAATGATACCTACGTAATCAAAACTCATTACAAACATTGAAGGAGACTTGGAGGCACCATGATATTAAATGTACCATCGTTACATGTTCTAGACACAATGTTGTAATCGTTTAAAAGTATCATCGTAACTCGTTTAGACACAGTGCTCTAGTTAGAGATGGTAATAGGTCAGGTTCGGGTCCGATATTGCTAATTTGAATCCCATACCTAGTTGTTAGATCGTGTATAATGCCTGGCCTAAAACTTGTTGAGTATATGTATGCATGGTTGTAGAAATCGTTATGCGGTGCAAGATCGGTCGACTTAGGAGTTGTGTGTATTCGACTTAGCCAAAGAGTATTCTTACTTGGTAAATTAAAAAAATTAAGAACATTATATAAATGTCAATTATCATAAGTTTACTAATATGTATAACAAAATTCGTGAATATTTATAGAAATTAAAAGATACATGTTCAAATACTAAAGTATTTCAAAAAGTGATTTTCAATCTTTAATATTATAAGCATAGTAATCATTTAATTCTCGCCTTCCAATGTACCTCTACGTAAAACAACGAAAATCCAACAAGAATCAGTGAAAAGCAGCGAAAAATCCGACTTGACTGAGTTTGACCGACTAGCTCCGAGTTTAACCGATTCCATGTTATATTGAACGAGATGAAAAAAAATGACTCAGCACCCTATCGATTATCGTGTACTCGGCCTCCAAAATCGACTTTTACAACATTGGGTATATGTCAGATACTTACTTGTCAGGTATCATGCGTACCCGTATGTATTTGGCATACTCGTTAGTTTATTATAAAGTAAATGTTGGGATTTAGAAATAGGGGTAACTTTGTAGAATAGTAACCAAATTTTAAAAGTGTTCCAATTAGGTCACTCAAGTTTAAAAAGTGTTCCACTCAGGTCACTCAACATTCATTTTTCATTAAAATTAAGGGTCTTTTCATCCATTTCATAAGTAACCATAGTGATGTGGATTTTTGTTTCTTTTTTCCTTTTATTTGATGCTAGCTTTGAGTGATGACGTGAATTGTAACTTGTTTTTTTAATTTTTAATGTAATTAAGGTGTTTTTATTTTTAATAAATATTATTTCATATATTAGAATAATCTGATCCCAACATCTTTATTCTTCATTTTTTTTCTTGACACATAGAAAAAAGGACATGACTCGATTTGAATGTTAAGTTATCTAATTGGGACAAAAACGATACGAGTGACCTAATTAGAACACTTTTGAAACTTGGTTACTATTCTGTGACATATTCCCTTAGAAATACAACTTTTTACCATTTTATTTTTATATAACTTTATGTTATTAACAACTGCAATAAATTACAATATGATTAATACATACGTATTCTTATCACTATAACGTTTAAAATCCCTAGAACATGTAAAATTCATGATTATATAAATCTCAAAATATAAGTTAATATGTTATATTATATAAAATATTAATAATACTATCAAATACTTATTACATAAAAGAATCATTTTATATATAATAAAAATATTATAATAAACCGTTACTAGACTATGGTTAATGAAGTGTAAACATAAATACTAAGAAACCTCAGGTATATGATTTGTGTAAACAAGAATATGTTTTTGGGTAATTGGGTTGGGTATCACCTAAACCTATATACGTCCCATGTCTGTGAAAATTTTCAAAACTAATTCATACCTGAATACCTATCCCAACAGGTATGGTATTTTAGTAATCTTTATTATATTATTTGTAAGTTTTATGTGTGTTTTATAACTTTTACACTTTTTAAAAATTAAATTTGAACTTTGTAGTATATATATATATATATATGCATATATGTATATATGAGAGAGAGAGAGAGAGAGAGAGAATATGCATATAAAGTTATTTGTGCTTTAAAAAGTTGAAATCATATATGTAGTATAAAGCTTGGACAATGATGTGTGTAAAATGCAACATATAAAATACATCAAATAAGGCATAAAACTAACCCTTTTTAAGTACTAATGTTGGAAAAAGAGTGCTTTTGTCTTCCTTTTGTATTTTCAGGATTAAATGAGCTCAAAGTCACAAAAAAAGCAAAAAGACAGCTAAATCTAACATAAATACAAGAAAAGGAACACAAGTGGATTGCCCGACCCCTCAACGGCATCCTCCCAAGCAAAATAGAGAAGACAGAAGACTGAACACGCCCCGTGCTCAGCCAGCATGGGGCCGTGCCCAAGAAGCAGCAGAAAAGACAAACCTATAGAAGCTTCTATTGCCCACCACGGGGCCGTGTCCAGCGGACACGGGGGCGTGGCGAAAGTACAGCAGGCGCATTAATTGTAATTGCGAATTACAATTAATAAAGAGAGAGAGTGTCAGACAGGCACGGGGGCGTGTCCAGCGGACACGGGGCCGTGCCCAGCCTTCTGTTCAGCCTATAAATAGGAGTGCTTAGTTTCATTGCAACTTATCCCTTGGCACACCACCTCTCTCATACTTCATCCACCACCCACCACCACCATAACACCATCATCCACCACCATCATCCATTGTCCATCATAGAGTGTGTGAGTCGTCTCGGGATCCAAGATTGATCGTAAGAGTTTTTGACAATCAAGGCCATGTTTGCCTAAGTCTCTTACATCACTTGGTGAAGACAAGTGTTTAGTATAATACTTTTTATTTTTAATCTTTTGCACTTTTTATTTGGTTTTGTATTAATGACTTTAATAACTAGTTGCTTATGTTGAAGGTGATCTTTCCTTATCGTTTGTCCGTGGTGTCTTGGCATTATTTTACTGTCTATATAAAATAAAAGATTTTCACCATTCATATCTCCACGGTCTATATGGAGGTATGTTAGCTACCTGGTCGGGGGTTAAGGGAACGGTTTGGTAAGGGTCTTGCCCTTGTTCAGCGTTTAGAGGTCCTGCAAGGGACCTGGGTCAAATTTAGTAGGATCTCCTTCAATGCCCATAGGTATTGGATGGCGGGGATCCAAACTCTTTGACCCTCTCATAAGTTAACTACTATTAATACTATAACCCGGCTATTTAGGACTGTATCCCTGCTGACTCAGACTACTTAGTAGACGGTAACGTCACCGCCAAAAGCGGGGCCTACCATAATTTGCATTAATAACTTAATTCATTATCTTCCAATAATCCAACCCTTTAGGATTGTATCCTTACTGACTCAAACTACTGGGTTGAGGGTAACGTCGCCTTCAAAAGAGGGGCCTACTACAATAACTAAGATAATCTCTTAAACAAGTGCAAAAGTGCAAAAATAATCAAAGGTTATACTAATACACGAGTCGGATCCAAGTGATTTATCTTGTCTACCTGTTTTTATTTCATTTTTCAGCATTTAGTTAGTTTTTATTTTCTTAGTTTAAAAACCTTTTCTAACTTTTTGATTTGATTAGACGTTGAGGATAAACCGGTACTAAAAGCTCTTGTGTCCTTGGACGACCTCGGTATCTTACCAACACTATACTACGTCCACGATGGGTGCACTTGCCCATATGTGTGTTTAGTGTTAGTAAATATCGTGTTTTATAAATTTAAAACTTGGGTAAAAGTGTAGAAAGGGCTTAAAATATACATCAAAAATATATTACACTACACACGCATCAAGTTTTTGGCGCCGTTGCCGGGGACACAAGGATTTTAAGAAAGTTAGGAATCAACGGCCTAATCATATTTTTATTTTTCTTTTTAATTTTTAGAATTTTTCTTAGTTTTTCAGCTTCTGCAGAGCTCAGCACGGGCCGTGCCCGCTGAACACGCCCCCATGCTCAATAATTGGAACTGGCAATCCTGTTTTAAGTCAGACAGTAAGCTGAACACGGGGCCGTGTTCACTCAACACGCCCCCGTGCCCAAGATTCAATTACTGAAAATAGAACCGTTAGATCCCGGCGGTTGGTAATTTCTGACATAAACATGAGTGATAGTAATTCTTTTTACTTTCGGCACTCTTATGGTACGTGGTGTCAATTATGTGGAGGCGAACATAAAGGGTTAGAATGTTATTTTCTAAATTATAGGCCCCACTACATAGACCCACCGATTCCTTATAACCTTAAGAGGGGCGAAAGTAAAAATAAGCACTATCTCTCCCTCGAATGCGCCCAGCCAGATATTCTAGGAGAAATGCTCCTTGACGAGTTATTTCAACTAGAAGAGCTAATTCTAAATTGGTCAAAAGAGCTTAGGAAGGATTTCATTGATCCGCCCCAAGACGATGACCATGAAGAAATGTTGGGATCGCATTCCGACAACCTCGTTGCTCCCAAAAATACCTTCATTCCTAGCAAAGACTTGGACGATAGTCGTCCCTGCGTCGATTGTGCCGTGAAGGACTCTCCATCGACTTCGTTCGGTGCATACATAGACCTGAGCGATTCGGCATACACCTTCTTTAACGAGAGCCCGGGAAAGGGTTGGACTTGTCCACCTAGAATGAAAATAGGAATTACCCTCACCGACAACCTCTTGCGTTCTCGCCTTAGTCTAGGACAATTAAGGTATCTTAGGCACTTTGGGGTTGTTCCACCCAGTAAGGAACCACCCGATATCGACGAAATCCTTAGAAGTAACAAAACTCCATAAGACAGCCTCTAGACACGGGGCCGTGTCCAGGTCAGCACGCCCCCGTGCCCACCTAAAAGATTCTCTGCTGATTTTGTCAAAATACGGACAAAATGTGTCAGGATTTCCTCTACACACAGGGCCGTGTCCAGCCAACACGGGGCCTTGTCCAGTGCGTTGTCGTTTTCTTTAAATGCAGCCTGATCCTTGCTCATTTTTGACCACTTCAAAGGACAAAGATTCCTGGGATTTTCACTCATACCATCCTAGGTAAGTGCTAAAAGAAGGTTCCCAAGGACCATCTTGTCCCTTCCACTTTTATTCATTTCCTCTTCTTTCAAAATTTTTCAACATTTCCTCCATGGGAGCTTAGAAACTCCATGATTCCAACCTTCTATGTGAAGTTTGTAAGATTATTTGCTAAGGATTCTTGCTTAAAGTGAGTTGTAAAACTTTGTTTTAAATTATTTAAGCTTAAAGCCCAGCTGAAAATCAGGAAAATAATTTAAAACTCCAAGACTCCTTAGCCTAAAATCCTGCAGATTAATGGACACGGGGCCGTGCTCAGCGAGCACGGGGCCGTGTCCGAGGAACTGTTTCGTAAAAATTTAGCTTTCTTCGGTTTCTTTCTCAGAAAATGGCAAGCAGAACAAGCGGATCATCTTCAAGAAATAACCGACAAGGGAGGAGATCATCAATGGCAGAGGACTCTCTGGTAAACTATGTTTACGCCCTAAGGGAGGCTATTGACGAAATGACGGGAGTGGAGGAAGCATTGGTCGACCGTATCAACCATCTGACGGTAGGGCTGGAGGGCTGTCTCCGAGAGGTAAACCTCTTGCACCAGAGGTTAAACCTTCTCGCCTCCCCGCCCTTGGTACCTATAATAACCCAAAGGGCGTGGAACGTGGTGCCCGAGGTCATCATTCCGGCCGAATGGTACGCCATGCACCAAGAGCCTCCACAAAGGGTGGTGCAAGGAGTCCCGATGAATGTTCCCCCTCAGCCATAATTTACTGAGGAAAATGAAGCCGCCTTCTTCCTTCCAAGGGAGATCGAAGAATGGCTTTAAACGGCATTTAGGGAAGAAAACCTTCGGCCAAAAGTCCTACTGTATCGGGAAACTATTCTCGAAATTTTATTAAAATAGCAGAACTCTTTATGATAACCTCGTGTACTCCTGACCTATTTAGTTAAGTTTTTGTTTTATCTTAGGACTATGTAAGATCTCTCTATGATTTCAATGAAATGATGGTTTTAAAGTTTGAATGGTCCATAATAAGTAAAACACGCTCATGGTGGTAAAGGATGAAAAGGGGAACGAGAAACATGACCCCATGCACAAGAACAAGGCAACCCGACATCAATTTCTCCGACACAGAAGGTTCAACACGGGCCGTGTCCAACCAACACGGCCCCGTGTTGCACTCCCTGCAGAAAAATGCCCAGTTCAGGTAACTGGACACGGGCCGTGTTCACAAGACACGCCCCCGTCTCCAGGCTTCTGTTTCTTTTTTATAATTTTCGTTACTGGCACCTGAACACGGGGCCGTGTCCAGACTGCCAGTAACATAAAATCTTTGCTTTTAACACCATATTACACATCTAATCAACCTAAAAATTTATTTTTTAGGACACATTGAGGACAATGTTTAATTTAAGTGTGTGTGGGGGGGGGGGGATGCTAAAACCTTGAAATTTTGCAAGTCCTAAAAACAAGCCTTACACAAAACTCTATTGGAACCGCTAATCACCCCAAATTTTTTTTTTCAAATTTTTCAATTTTTCTTTACTTGTCTAAAGTTTAAGTTGGGAATTCTAAGATTAATAAGGTTATATTTTTACAAGTTTACAACCAATAGCGTTGTGATAAAAAGAACCAACATACGAAAATTACGAAACGGCATGACAAGCTTAAGTTAAAATTTGATTATATATACTTGATCACATAGAAAAACCCATTCCCACAAAAAGTGAGTTTTGAGCCTTTATTGAGCATACAAATACACATCTTTAGACTAAATGCTCATTTTTCGTTTCTTGTGTGAATAGCCGCTTGGTTCTTACGACTCTAGAACTTGCCATGACGATTCATTCCCGGTCCTTACCAACTTAAACCCAAGTAAGTAAATGATGGAGGCATTAGGACTAACCCCTTTTTCTTTCAAAACCATTATTTTCATTTTTCTTTTCACCCACCTAAAAACTTCCCCTAGTTAACTCCTTTGAGCCTAAACCTTTCATTTCTTTACCCTAAAAACCCTTTTACCCACCAAAACCTTTTTTATTTTTTATTTTTTACCCTTTATTTTAGTAACAAGCTCGGTTTTCGTGTGACTAAAAAAAATGATGAATTTTGAAATAAACAAACAAAGCTCTTAAAACAAAAAGCTTGTTTGAAGAAATACTTCACTAAAAATAAAAAGTCACTAAAACAAAATGTTTTACGAAAACTGACGCTTTTTACGCTTTTCGCCCTTTTCTACTAACCACTAACCCATTCACCCACCTTTAGCCCAAGCCTTTACCCAAAAAAAAAGTCCTCTTGATATATACAAAGGTAACAAGTTAAAAAGGAGGAGGATTGATTGCTTGGCAAGCTTATGGTAGGAATAAGTTCCATGCCGCTCTCGAGTGATTCACTAAAAATACACCTTCGGCCGAGTGTGAGTGATTTCTCCCGTGAGGTATGTGAACTTGTATATAAATGGAATTTTAAAAAAGGCATGTTATGCCCAAATAAATAATTTATCCTATGAAACGTTCTAAATAAATCATAACGAATAGGATTATAAATAAATAAAAATAAAACCCAAAAAAGATCTTGGATTCCCGACACTCTATGACAAGCCAAAACCTTCTCTTCCACCCATTCCATTTGGGAGTGTAAGCCACATATTAAAGAGTTTTGCTTGAGGACAAGCAAAAATTCAAGTGTGGGGGTATTTGATGTGTGTAAAATGCAACATATAAAATACATCAAATAAGGCATAAAACTAACCCTTTTTAAGTACTAATGTTGGAAAAAGAGTGCTTTTGTCTTCCTTTTGTATTTTCAGGATTAAATGAGCTCAAATTCACAAAAGAAGCAAAAAGACAGCTAAATCTAACATAAATACAAGAAAAGGAATACAAGTGGATTGCCCGACCCCTCAACGACATCCTCCCAAGCAAAATAGAGAAGACAGAAGAATGAACACGCCCCGTGCTCAGCCAGCACGGGGCCGTGCCCAAGAAGCAGCAGAAAAGACAAACCTATAGAAGCTTCTATTGCCCACCACGGGGTCGTGTCCAGCAGACACGAGGGCGTGGCGAAAGTATAGCAGGCGCATTAATTGTAATTGCAAATTACAATTAATGAAGAGAGAGAGTGTCAGACAGGCACGGGGGCGTGTCCAGCGGACACGGGGCCGTGCCCAGCCTTCTGTTCAGCTTATAAATAGGAGTGCTTAGTTTCATTGCAACTCATCCCTTGGCACACCACCTCTCTCACACTTCATCTGCCACCCACCACCACCATAACACCATCATCCACCACCATCATCCATTGTCCATCATAGAGTGTGTGAGTCGTCTCGGGATCCAAGATTGATCGTAAGAGTTCTTGACAATCAAGGCCATGTTTGCCTAAGTCTCTTACATCACTTGGTGAAGACAAGTGTTTAGTATAATACTTTTTATTTTTAATCTTTTTCACTTTTTATTTGGTTTTGTATTAATGACTTTAATTACTAGTTGCTTATCTTGAAGGTGATCTTTCCTTATCGTTTGTCCGTGGTGTATTTTACTGTCTATATAAAATAAAAGATTTTCACCATTCATATCTCCACGGTCTATATGGAGGTATGTTGGCTACCTGGTCGGGGGTTAAGGGAACGGTTTGGTAAGGGTCTTGCCCTTGTTCAGCGTTTAGAGGTCCTGCAAGGGACCTGGGTCAAATTTAGTAGGACCTCCTTCAATGCCCATAGGTATTGGATGGCGGGGATCCAAATTCTTTGACCCCCTCATAAGTTAACTACTATTAATACTATAACCCGGCTATTTAGGACTGTATCCCTACTGACTCAGACTACTTAGTCGAGGGTAACGTCACCGCCAAAAGCGGGGCCTACCATAATTTGCATTAATAACTTAATTCATTATCTTCCAATAATCCAACCCTTTAGGATTGTATCCTTGCTGACTCAAACTACTGGGTTGAGGGTAACGTCGCCTTCAAAAGAGGGGCCTACTACAATAACTAAGATAATCTCTTAAACAAGTGCAAAAGTGCAAAAATAATCAAAGGTTATACTAATACACGAGTCGGATCCAAGTGATTCATCTTGTCTATCTGTTTTTATTTTTATTTCATTTTTTAGCATTTAATTAGTTTTTATTTTCTTAGTTTAAAAACCTTTTCTAATTTTTTGATTTGATTAGACGTTGAGGATAAACCGGTACTAAAAGCTCTTGTGTCCTTGGACGACCTCGGTATCTTACCAACACTATACTACGTCCACGATGGGTGCACTTGCCCATATGTGTGTTTAGTGTTAGTAAATATCGTGTTTTATAAATTTAAAACTTGGCTAAAAGTGTAAAAAGGGCTTAAAATATACATCTAAAATATATTACACTACACACGCATCAGACAACAAACAATAATGAGAGAATTTTCTTTTTTTATCATTGAAAACACTTTCAATCATAATTTGTTTTTCTATTATAAGTTTAATATGATTTGTTATAAGATTCTAACTATCTTGTTGTGACATGTTTATTTTTATTTACATCTCTGTATAAACTTTACTCAAAATAAAGTTGTGTATTGTAATGTACTAGTGACTGAAGCATAAACACATACATGTCATCAAATTTGCCTTACAATTTACTTTTATATATATATAAAGTGACATCTTTAAACTTTTTTCGTTATTTTAATAATATTTTATAATTTTTATGAGGAAAAAAATGTTTTATGAGATTTTAAATATACCATTACGAAGGGCTTATTTCATATATCTACCTTTCAATAAAAATCTTATTCAAAATCCATCAGGTCAAACATAACTTATTTTTTTGTTCGTACCGTGATGAACGGATAATGTCTGAAAACATGGCTCTAGGTAGGGGTGTTCAAAACCGGATATCCGAAATTAAGTCGAATATCCGAACATTTCGGATAGTAGATTTCACTATCCGAATCCGTATCCGAAATCTCGGATATCCAACTTTTGGATATCCAAAATTTCGGATACGGATTCGGATAATGAAACGGATATCCGAAATTCAAAAAAAATAAATTTCAAAATACAAGTTTCTAGCTTTTCCAACATAACAAACAACAAATAAAAGAGCTGATGTTCAAAAAAAAAAAAAAAACAAACCAACATAAGATATTTATGAACAAATTGTATGAACAAATCTACGAACAATCGGAGTTTTTCTTTCCATCTTGTTTCTTCTTTTGCCTTTTTTTTCTTTAGCCTTAGAAATCACCTCTTTTCCGACACTAGCTCACAATCGGAGTTGTTTGCATTGGAGATATCCATTTAAAACAACCTGTAACAAATCAAAATACAATGAATCTATGAACAAATCAAAACAATACAACAAATCTATGAACAAATCTGAATGGAAATTATATGAACAAATCAAAAAAAGATAACAAATCTATGGAACAAGCCTGAATAGAAATCGTATGAACAAATCTATGAAAAAAACGTATGAACAAATTTATTAACAAATCAGAAACTTGGATTTGGAATATGAAACAAATCGATGAAACTGGAAACAAATCATATATAACAAATCGAACAAGATAACAAATCGTATATAACAAACTCTTATATAACAAATCAAATAGAAACTTGGATCTTCAAACAAATGGAACAAAAACTTGGATCTTCAAACAAATCGTACAGAAACTTGGATCTTCAAACAAATAAGATTCGTATGAAACAGAAAGTTGGAAGTGAAACAAACCTTGGATCTTCGATTTTCAGATCTCGACGTGTTGCCGTGTTGGTGTTTTGATTATTCGATTCTTCGATGCTGGATATTTTTGAGTTCGTGGGGTGATTTAGTGTGTGAGTGAATGAAGAGGTGAGAGCGGCTGAGAGAAAAATATTAGGGTTAGGTTTTCTATAGTGGTATTTATATACAGGTATGTTTAAAAAAATCGGATATCGGATATCCGAAATATCCGAAACTTTCTGAAATCACTATCCGAATCCGAAAATTCGGATTATCCGAATTTGAATTTTCGGATAATTCGGATTCGGATAATCGGATAAATCGGATTCGTATTCGGATGATTTTGAACACCCCTAGCTCTAGGTACTGATATTCGTTTTTAGCTTTTCTTGACGTTCATACGACTGTCTTGACGAATCGACATCATTCGACCAAATAACATCATTATTGATATTATCATAACCGGTACCGGTATTCGTTAATTTATGGTTTTCGATCAAATCTGAAACAGATGTCAATATCCTCTTAGGCATAACTCTTTTGGTTGTTATACCGAGTGCCAGTATCATATGAGTACTATAACAAACCAAACCAATACCGTTTTATAACATAGAATCCTATAACTTAAATTTAAATCAGAAGGTGAACTTTTACGTCTGATTCTTTATATCATTAGGACCATACCTTCCCGACCTCTCTCCCAAATACATATTGGGTATCCTTATCTACTGAAAAATCAATAGTGTAAAGATCTTATACTTTGTACAGAATTTTAACTTTTTATTTGATCATATATATGCAATGTATGCACTCCACTCATTTATAATTTCTTTGATTTTTTGTGGACAGTCATCATAAGGAATCATTATCTTAAAACCACATAAAATTAAATCACACTAATATGTCTTTCCTTTGTTAGTAAGCATGACAAATCAACTTTAATGCATAGTGTGTTATTGGTGGCTTATTTTGGTATAATCTTAATATGGACTTTGATTTTTTCTATAATGGAGGACTTGATGCTCTTTAACAACCATACCACAAGAAATCATCTACTACCCAATTGAATTGTCTACAGATAACTATATGTTTTTATACGATGCGTATATGATGTATATACGTATGTACATATACGTATAAAAATATGTGGTATGATAAGGTGAATACGTAGAAGAGTAAAGTAATACCAAAAACTAATTTTTATAGTTAGAAACTTAAGTTTCTAACTATGTATATGCCTCACCTCTACACGGTAATAATTTCAAATGAATTATGTCATAGTGATTAGAATATCAATAACACCCCACATATAATCTTTTACATTTATTATCTAACACTTTTCATTTCCCTTTTTTAACCATGGACGTTCATGATATTAAACAAAATTCATGTTATTATGTATTTGAATCATGATCGGATAGTTTTTTTACGATTAATTTCTTTAAAGTTTTCAAATTTCAATAGTTAGCTCCACGGGGGCTCTTAGGCTAGCCAAACCGGGCGACAGTCCGAGGCCAAAAAGTTTTTTATAAGTTTTATATTATTTATATGTTGAAATCCTAAAAGAAAAACCTATTTACCAATTTTGTAACGGGGCTAAATCTACTAAAGGCCCAAAATTTAAACCCACCAAAAATTGATTATTCATTGGACTGTGGGGCGCCCAAAAAACAACATTGACGTTTCAGGTTTTTAGGGGGACGGTTGGTCGAACGACAAATGAGATCATCAACAACATTCATCGTATCAAAGATCAACAACAGTCTTGCATTCTTGCTTACAATGATCGACCTTTCAGGTTCGATACCAGCCTACAACAAATTTGAATGTAAAATTCTACCAAGGGTTTATAAGTAGGGCTGCAAACGAACCGAACGAACACGAACAAGACCTTGTTCGTGTTCGTTTGTTAAGAAATATATGTGTTCGTGAACCGTTCACGAACACTTATCAAACGAGATTTTATGTTCGTGTTCGTTTGTTAAGGAAATGAACTTGTTCGTGTTCGTTTGTGTTTGTTTGTTAATTTTAGGCAACGAACGTTGACGAACACAAATGAGCACAAACTAACGTTCATGAACACAAATGGAAACAAACGAACACAAACAATCGTTCATGAACAAAATATATAATACACTGACACTTATTAGATATTTAATTTATCGGAATTTTGAAGTATTTAAATAAATATAAAAACTAAAAACACTAATGAATTATCGAACACAAACGAACATGTTACCGAACGTTCACGAACATAAACGAACGAACACGACCTCTGTTCATGTTTGTTCATTTAACTAAACAAACGAAATTTCTTGTTCATGTTCGTTTGTTTAATAAACGAACGAACACAAACGAACTTCCCGCCGAACGGTTCACGAACTGTTCGCCGAACGTTTGGTTCATTTTCAGCCCTATTTATAAGCCTTAAGGGTTTGCATTCTTGCTTTACAATCACTGATTATTTATGAAATAGTGAATTCGAATGTAAAATTTTGATTTTTGATGCCATTCCTTGATGAATAATGGTTTCTTCCTAGCTTAATTTTTTGATGTCATTTGATTAAGTAAGTTAGTTCGATAATTTGGCTACACTACTATTGTTTTGTTTATTTTATAAAAAATTAATCAATTAACATCGTATTATGGGAGGAGCTTAACTTTTTTATCATTCTCGAGGACGGCCCTCGTCAGCTTTCAAGTCTCATGCTTTCGTTTTTTCTCAATTGCATGGCACTTACTCATGAGTAACAAATGACTTGTTGAAAGTTAGAGGCTAATTATATTATTTAGGCCTACGATATTAAGCCGTTATTAGTATAGTGGAGAATTCAAATGAGAAGAAATTTTTTGTAAGAAGAAAAAAGAAGAAATTTCAATCGATAAGAAAGCTTTATTTTACTTCATTTAATATAACTATTTAATATTACTATAAGGATAGATTAGTAAATCTACATAGGTCATTAAATTGTAGTCTTCCTCTTTAATAGCTAACTATATTAAATTTTTTGTAACTTATCTTCAAAATATATATATTTTTTCAAAAAGAATAAAATAAAATAATTTAAAGTGTAGGATAAATTATGAGTTGTGTATGATAAATTACGAGTTGGGTAGGATAAATTTCAATGTGTAGGATGAATTTCGGAATATGTAAGATAACTTTTGATGTGTGTAAGCAAAAAAAGTTAGTGTGAAGGATACTAGTCTTTATGACTAATTAATTAGTAAAAAATGATAATAAATGAGATAAGTGAAAAAACTATTTAATGTTTTACAAAATTACCCTTTGTTCTTTTTTTTTCTCAATTAAATTTTCTTCTCAAATGAATTTTCCTCTATTAGTATATACCTAACTATATTAAGCCGTTAGTATAACTTATATACGTTAATTTAAATATATGTATATTATGCCGTTTGCATAACTTATATACGTTCATTTAAATAAATGTATATTAAGCCGTTTGCATAACTTACATACGTTGATTTTATTATAAATATATTGATATTGTGGTTATCAACTTCTAAAATAGAATAGACTTATTCTCCAAGTTTCTTTACCCTATATGTAACGCCCTGCTTTTTTGTAACTTTCCTTAATTAGAAAACGCGTCTTTTATTTCTATTTTTGGAAGCTTGTTCCTTTTGTATTTCGTATTTCGTTTCAAACCATTGTAAATCCGAGACTTTGATTGTAATGAAATTCTAATTTTTATACAATCTTATACGTGTCGCAATACTTGGGTTATACGTTGTCAATCTCGAATGCATACGCGCAACCAATACCCGACATACTAGTACTCATAACTTATACATGCTTGTTAACTATTAAATACGTGGTTAATAATAATAATAATAATAGTAATAATAATAATATAATATAATAATAAAAAATCTAATAAGGTAACAATAGTAATTTACATACTAACTAACGTAAGTTGAAAAAAAAATAATGAAATGTTATGGCTGCTTAAAGCAGCGACCGCCAGTGCCAAACTTATTTACTTGTTCGATTTTATTTTCAATGTCTAAACCACCTCATCATATAATAGTTTTCATAAGTTAGTTATGCACTAACTAATATAATATGCATCATTATCAAACATGTATGTTATAATTAACAAAAAAAAATAATATAAAAAGTGGGGACAACTACTTTCGATCACCAGTTATGGAGGGTTTGGTTTTGTTTGCTTTAGTCATAAATCTCCAATCTAACCATAGTAAATTTACACTTATTTAAATTGTTATATAATATAACATTTATACACCATTTGATATGGCAAAGAAGAAAAATAAAAGGGTAAAGAATGTGGACTGTTTTAATTGATTTTTTTATGTAATAAACTCCCACCATATAATCCCAACACATAATGTATCATTTGATTGATTATGTGGATAATTAAAATAACATAACTTATTAACACAATGCCTACCTAAGTCAACAAAAAAAAAGGGTAAAAGATAGATGGCAGCTGCGGCCGCAACTATTGTTGCAGTTTTGTTTAATTTTTTTTTTTTTTTTCAAATCACCCAACAACTTACATTTATTACACAACAACTTAAACCCTAATTACTCCCTATATAAGCAACACTTCCCATACTCATTTTCCACTTTACAAACCTCTTAATCACTTCAAAAACACTCTCTAAATCACTCAAAAATTCCCAGCTTTGAGCAGAAAGTTTAAGGGTTTCAAAGTGAGTTCTAACTCACTTCTTCTTCTATTTTCTTCTTGTTTCTTTATTCTTAACACTTGGATAACCTCTAGGAAGGTTTTCACAAGTTTGCTTGGGCAAACTAAGGTGAAACCTCACCATTTTTGAGGATCAAAGTTCACTTTAAATTCTGCTCATTTTTATCTTTTTAAATCTTCATGTTTTGATAGAAAACTTGATGGAATCTTGTTCCCACCAAGCTCACAACTTAGTCTATGGTTGTGGGTTTGTGTTTAGGGGATTTCCATCTAAGTTTTGGGTTCAAACACCCATTTAAATTCTGTTTAAACTTGATAATTGAATGATGAAAACAAGCACAAGTCATCATCTTCCATATGATGAACTTGTGACTTGTGAAGTGTGAACAAATGGAGGCTTTGGCCTTCCAAACTAAGTTCCACTCCTTCATTTGAATACTTTTATGACGTGATTAGATTATATTTACTTTATCGTTATTCATGACCCTCCCACCATCTTCAAGATGGTGTGTGTAGTGGTGAATCTTATAATGAGGTTTTCTAACCTCCATGCTTGACATACATGATGTTATATGACAATACTTGATTGGACCTAGTCTAGGATATATTATTACCTTATGAATATATCTATTATTATATAGAAACACGGCTGAGTTTGTGGTGTTAATCAAGCTATGATTAATCACCATAAACCTAAGCTAACATATCAAAGATTCTAGAGTACTTGTTATGATTCCGATGGGCAAATTGGGACCCATGAAACCACTTGATATGGTGTCATAAACAACTTTTAGAACTTAGATATTACTTTCATACATACATACTTTGTGTATTTTAAATTCCGAATTCCGACTCTAATCATACCTTGAACTCTCCAACCCGAATACATTCAACCTCCTAAACTCATTCACTCGTCAAGAAATTGGATAATTGGAAGAATTAGCAATTTTGTGAGTATACTCGCAACCCCCTTTTTATGTTTACCACTTTTTGGGGTGTAACATGTTTTACTATTAAACACACTTAAACTTATTCTTTATGCAATGCACAAACCAAATCTTATACATGAATACTATGTTATGATACTTGATGCTTATGTGGACCATACTTATGTGATATGTTTTAGTCATTAGCTTTCACAAGCCTCCATTTGACATGTATAGCGCTATAGGAGTAACGCACCGCCCCCCTTAAACTTGGGTCATGTTGAATTAACTAAACTTTCTTGCGTAAACAGAGGATTGGCTAGAAATATTGCATGCCATGTTAGGTTGATCTCGTATAAACTAAGTTGCCATGTGGATTCGTTTTTAAACTTTTACACTTATACTTATACTTATGCTTAAACTTGTATACTCGCCTTTGCTTTTGCATTGAATTGTATTTTAAACATGTTACAGGTTGATGATGACGATGCTATGAAAAGAAGTAGCGTTGATGCCTAGATACACATATAGACGTTTAGGTTTAATATGTTGTATCAATTTTGATTATGTTGTTACGTATTTCCTTTGAACATGTTGTTATTTGAATTTCCTTGTATGTCTGACAATCTATCTATGAAATGAAATCGGTTTATTAAATATTGTCACAAATAGCGTTATGATGTCTCTAGCAATCTTCACACTTCGTCTCATCCCGATGTTTCTGCCATTGGTTGGGGTGTGACAGATTGGTATCAGAGCCATAACTATAGGGAATTAGGAAAAGTAGGAATGCTTTAACCTAGTCTATAGTTCTAGAGCCTTATTCTTATGTTTTGCTTGAACCACTTGCATGATACATTATTTACTCCTTATTTACTTGCTTTTGGCCTTCTAAACATATATGCCACTCTTGTGTTAATACTTGCTTTGTTTGTTAATACTTGTTGCATTATTCCATCATTGTGTATCCTTGAAATGCCTTTTACGTATTATTTCTTGAAATGCTCATTATGCTTATACTTGTTATTATTATTTTGAACATACGTCTTTTACTCGTTTATACTAAAATCAAAGCCACTCATAATACACAAACGAGACGACTTCACCAAAATAGGCGTGAAACCCACAATTTGGTGAATGACTCTCAGTCCTTCTACTTTTCTTTCTTACCCGAAATTCACCACCAAGTTAGGAGTGAAATCCTCACCTTGATGGAGAAATTCAAATTTTGAATTCTAGTGGACTCTCGTCAAAGTGTTGAAATCAAATTTTGACCCGACGAGTACCAACCACACTTAGGATACTAAATCGCCAAGTTAGGGGTGAAACCCGCACCTTGTCGACTAGTTCCACTCCTTGATTTTCATAAATCCCGCCAAGTCTCGAAATTTCAATTGATTTGGGACATGTAGTAATCGGAAGGGTAAATACCGTTAACCGACTTGTCGGCGAGAGTCTTTCACCTATTAGGCCAAAGCATGCTCCTCAAATTCGAAAGACTTTTCGACCACTTTGGTTAGTCAACGTTCCGTTTTGGAACCATCCCAAATTTTAATCGAGCATGTGTTTCTATTATTTATTTCATACGATGCGATCTTTCAAATTCGAATTTACTTTCGATATTTTCTTCTCGCACACACACAACATATTGAACATTTTTCCATACATTTATGCATATGCATGATTTCGTATAATTTAAATTCATATTCCTTGTAACGACAAGTGGAGACATATCATCGAGATAGGAGTGACTTCCTTACCTTGACGATTAACTCCACTCCCCTTTTCTTAAAACGACCTCACCAACGAGTTAGGGGTGATTCCCTTACCTAGGTGATCGTTACCAAAACGTCCATTCAAAATATCTTATTATGCAAACTCGATCATATTTTATACCTAAATTGTTTATCATTAACCAAATCCCTACTTATGCGATTCTCAAAATTTATTATTTTATCAAATGTAATCTTTATTCCATTATACATTTCACATAGATCATATACACGAGATTCTTAATCATGTCTTAGACGTTTTACTACACAAATTTCCAAACCTTACGAAATGCTACCTATCAATTTAATCGACCCAATGAATCTCTTGCCCATGAACTTAATATTCCATTTAATAACAAAAACATGTTCATATTATACCATCATACTAGGGACTTCTACTCTTAATCAAAATCAAATCTACCTTTCTCACACACTTATAAAATCTTATAGATATTATAAGATCATTTTACCAAAGACTATTTTCAACATCAACCAATCATGGACAAAACCCTTGACAATGAACACTAAAGACCTTTTCTAAATCTTTTGTTTTTCTCTCTAAGGATCAACGTTTTCACAAGAACCCCCCCCCCCCAAAATACAAAAATTTATTGTTTAATGAAACAAATTTACTTTTTATCGAAAACCTTTTTCCTACACTAATTTACAAACACGTGGGCAAAAAGACTTCATGGGACCGACCATATTCGGATTACGTAAACTCTTTTAAAACAAAAGTAGCATTTCCATTCATTACAGAATACATTATGCTTAACCAATAAGTACTTTATATCCTCTTACATATGCAAATTATATTCTACCTTTCAAACCAAGCTAAATCTAACTATGATACGGTAAACTCAACGTTTCGCTTAAACAACTATACATGCAAATCATCATACACGTTTTAGTCGTTGCATCGCGACAATTTCATTTATATCGTTCGTACTTACATGCTCAACCTCTTGAGCACTCTTACATGCTTAAATTTGTTATGTTTCCAATTAATACTATATACGCAATCGTTAGTATTCATACTCACACTCACACTCATATTCATAACAATACATTTTATGCTCATACTTATAATCGTATTCATACTTATACTCATGCGTTTTATGCTTATACTTATATTTATACGTTTTATGCTTATACGTATACACATACTACTCGTACGTTTTATGTTGATACTCATACTTACGTGCATATTCATACTTAAACTTATACTTATGCTCGTACTTTCATTAATACCCATGATTCATACATTCGTACCTATACGCGAGCGTAATCCGAGGGATTCGCTTGCGTGGGTCTCATACATACTCAAGCATGGACTTGCATACATACTACATTCTTACACGTACACATTCTTAATTTTTAAATTATGTATACCCTAATTCATACACAACTAGTACAAGCTATGCGGATCATGCGACGATCAATAGAATCGCGGGTGCACACGGGATTATAGTGATGGGCGTATGAAAACCATAGAGTGTACTATTGTGTATGGTAAGACACGGAACGTAACATGACACCGAATACGAAACGGACGTAACATGGTCAAAACATGGTGGATACGCCATTGGTACTTCCTATATACAAGTGTTATCATCATGTTACCAAACTTTCGTAAAATGTGCCATGAGAAATTCAGTGTTTTGCAGACCTTTTAGACCTAATTCAAACTTTAAACAACTCACAAACGCGTTAAATCCGATTATCCATGACGAGACTTCATTCTTAGCACACTACTTTCGTCTATCCAAAACATATGTCATTCTTATACTTGCATTCGTTTATTAAGAGTCAATCGTTCAATTCCATATACGCAACTATACGTTTCCAATTATGTTTGGTACCTCAAATCATTTTAGATAAACGAACTCCTTTGCAAAACTATCTTGCCATTCTTCAAAATTTCATACTTTTTACGTTTCAAAATTTTCGAGTCTCAATTCTTAATAATCACCTTTTGCCAAAACTCTTTCAAGTCTTCCTCTTAAATAAATTTCGGGACGAAATTTCTTAAAGAATGGGAGACTGTAACGCCCTGCTTTTTTGTAACTTTCCTTAATTAGAAAACGCGTCTTTTATTTCTATTTTTGGAAGCTTGTTCCTTTTGTATTTCGTTTCAAACCATTGTAAATCCGAGACTTTGATTGTAATGAAATTCTATTTTTTATACAATCTTATACGTGTCGCAATACTTGGGTTATACGTTGCCAATCTCGAATGCATACGCGCAACCGATACCCGACATACTAGTACTCATAACTTATACATGCTTGTTAACTATTAAATACGTGGTTAATAATAATAATAATAATAATAATAATAATAATAATAATAGTAATAATAATAATATAATATAATAATAATAAATCTAATAAGGTAACAATAGTAATTTACATACTAACTAACGTAAGTTGAAAAAAAAAATAATGAAATGTTATGGCTGCTTAAAGCAGCGACCGCCAGTGCCAAACTTATTTACTTGTTCGATTTTATTTTCAATGTCTAAACCACCTCATCATATAATAGTTTCCATAAGTTAGTTATGCACTAACTAATATAATATGCATCATTATCAAACATGTATGTTATAATTAACAAAAAAAAAATAATATAAAAAGTGGGGACAACTACTTTCGATCACCAGTTATGGAGGGTTTGGTTTTGTTTGCTTTAGTCATAAATCTCCAATCTAACCATAGTAAATTTACACTTATTTAAATTGTTATATAATATAACATTTATACACCATTTGATATGGCAAAGAAGAAAAATAAAAGGTAAAGAATGTGGACTGTTTTAATTGATTTTTTTTATGTAATAAACTCCCACCATATAATCCCAACACATAATGTATCATTTGATTGATTATGTGGATAATTAAAATAACATAACTTATTAACACAATGCCTACCTAAGTCAACAAAAAAAGGGTAAAAGATAGATGGCAGCTGCGGCCGCAACTATTGTTGCAGTTTTGTTTTATTTTTTTTTTTAATTTTCAAATCACCCAACAACTTACATTTGTTACACAACAACTTAAACCCTAATTACTCCCTATATAAGCAACACTTCCCACACTCATTTTCCACTTTACAAACCTCTTAATCACTTCAAAAACACTCTCTAAATCACTCAAAAATTCCCAGCTTTGAGTAGAAAGTTTAAGGGTTTCAAAGTGAGTTCTAACTCACTTCTTCTTCTATTTTCTTCTTGTTTCTTTATTCTTAACACTTGGATAACCTCTAGGAAGGTTTTCACAAGTTTTCTTGGGCAAACTAAGGTGAAACCTCACCATTTTTAAGGATCAAAGTTCACTTTAAATTCTGCTCATTTTTATCTTTTTAAATCTTCATGTTTTGATAGAAAACTTGATGGAATCTTGTTCCCACCAAGCTCACAACTTAGTCTATGGTTGTGGGTTTGTGTTTAGGGGATTTCCATCTAAGTTTTGGGTTCAAACACCCATTTAAATTCTGTTTAAACTTGATAATTGAATGATGAAAACAAGCACAAGTCAGCATCTTCTATATGATGAACTTGTGACTTGTGAAGTGTGAACAAATGGAGGCTTTGGCCTTCCAAACTAAGTTCCACTCCTTCATTTGAATACTTTTATGACTTGATTAGATTATATTTACTTTATCATTATTCATGACCCTCCCACCATCTTCAAGATGGTGTGTGTAGTGGTGAATCTTATAATGAGGTTTTCTAACCTCCATGCTTGACATACATGATGTTATATGACAATACTTGATTGGACCTAGTCTAGGATATATTATTACCTTATGAATATATCTATTATTATATAGAAACACGGCTGAGTTTGTGGTGTTAATCAAGCTATGATTAATCACCATAAACCTAAGCTAACATATCAAAGATTCTAGAGTACTTGTTATGATTCCGATGGGCAAATTGGGACCCATGAAACCACTTGATATGGTGTCATAAACAACTTTTAGAACTTAGATATTACTTTCATACATACATACTTTGTGTATTTTAAATTCCGAATTCCGACTCTAATCATACCTTGAACTCTCCAACCCGAATACATTCAACCTCCTAAACTCATTCACTCGTCAAGAAATTGGATAATTGGAAGAATTAGCAATTTTGTGAGTATACTCGCAACCCCCTTTTTATGTTTACCACTTTTTGGGGTGTAACATGTTTTACTATTAAACACACTTAAACTTATTCTTTATGCAATGCACAAAACAATCCTTATACATGAATACTATGTTATGATACTTGATGCTTACGTGGACCATATTTATGTGATATGTTTTAGTCATTAGCTTTCACGAGCCTCCATTTGACATGTATAGCGCTAAAGGAGTAACGCACCGCCCCCCTTAAACTTGGGTCATGTTGAATTAACTAAACTTTCTTGCGTAAACAGAGGATTGGCTAGAAATATTGCATGCCATGTTAGGTTGATCTCGTATAAACTAAGTTGCCATGTGGATTCGTTTTTAAACTTTTACACTTATACTTATACTTATGCTTAAACTTGTATACTCGCCTTTGCTTTTGCATTGAATTGTATTTTAAACATGTTACAGGTTGATGATGACGATGCTATGAAAAGAAGTAGCGTTGATGCCTAGATACACATATAGATGTTTAGGTTTAATATGTTGTATCAATTTTGATTATGTTGTTACGTATTTCCTTTGAACATGTTGTTATTTGAATTTCCTTGTATGTCTGACAATCTATCTATGAAATGATATCGGTTTATTAAATATTGTCACAAATAGCGTTATGATGTCTCCAGCAATCTTCACACTTCGTCTCATCCCGATGTTTCCGCCATTGGTTGGGGTGTGACACTATATATATTCCATTGTATTTATTATATGTATACACATATCAATGAAATATTAATCTCTTTTCCTCTACATCTATTCTATATTGTTTAGCTATTAGGCTTGTTGTTTCACTACACATTATCAGCACGAGTTACTTTTGGAATGGAATCACGTTGATACATCAATGCTATATCATCAATTTTAACTCTCTAAACATGTCATCAACATCACAGGCGCTAAAGGTATGATTTTATCATTTGCAATTGGTGTTTCATCTTTTTGTTACAATCTATGTATGTTTATTTCCACCGTTGGATGATATAAGTGGAGATGAAAGTATGACTTTTCACGTTGACAGAAACTTTAAGAGTAAATGGTATCATGTTGGGATATGCATATATCAATGAAATATTAATCTCTTTTCCTCTACATCTATTCTATATTGTTTAGCTATTAGGCTTGTTGTTTCACAACACGTTATCAACACGAGTTACTTTTGGAATGGAATCACGTTGATACATCAATGCTATATCATCAATTTTAACTCTCTAAACATGTCATCAACATCACAGGCGCTAAAGGTATGATTTTATCATTTGCAATTGGTGTTTCATCTTTTTGTTACAATCTATGTATGTTTATTTCCACCATTGGATGATATAAGTGGAGATGAAAGTATGACTTTTCACGTTGACAGAAACTTTAAGAGTAAATATATGATATTTTTGACATAAATATTATCTATGGTTTTCACAATAATCATTTTTTCTAAATCTAAAGTTTTTTTTTTAGTTTAAATGTTATATATGAGTGTTATCTATTTTAAATTATTTACACCTTAGTTGGCTATGATTTAACAAGTCGAATATGGTAAATAAAATTAAAACTAATATCACTGTTGTGGAACTATTTTCCTATAAATAATGAAACAACTTAATTTATCAATGAACAACTTAGATTTGGGTGTGAGATTCCAACGTGCAAAAAAATTTTGAAACTTAAATGGGTATGACTTTTGGGTCATGTATTGCATATATGTGTTTAGCTGTATATATTTACTAGGTTATCACCCGCGAACTTCGCGGGTAGGAAAATTTACTTTATATTAATTAAACTATGTCAGAAAGTTGTTTTATAATTGTTTTGAATTGAAAGTTGTAGTCATTAGGGTTGCGAACAAACTTGTTTTTTAATTGTTTTGAATTGAAAGTTGTAGTCGTTAGGGTTGCGAGTAAGGTTAGAAACTTTGGGCAAGAACCGGAGGCAGAAATTTGCCTCACTGAATGACCCACGACAAAAAAAAAACTTTTATTTATTATAACAGATTATTAGAACTTTATTAATATTTTGTCCGTTCTTTATTATAACACTTAACATGTACAAAAAAAATAAAAAAAAAACTATAATGAATTCTCCAAGCCTTTAACACCACCATTGTCACCAACCTTTGAAACACACAAACACAATATCTTTTGATATGCACAATCACATTGGTTGAGTACCACACATATAGGCCAAACAGATTGAAAGTTGACTGTAGTGCAATCCAAATTTCAAATGCATAGTTTTCAAATGTATTTATTATTGTTATAATATTATTTACGTAACTATATTTGACCTATTAATTATTATTTACAAAACATACTAAAAGTGGTTTTTGAAACTTTAAAAGTTAAACATATGAGGTAAAATCTTACTTCATAATAATAGATTGTCAATTTGTAAACAAAATTATTAACTCAAAATTATAAAATAAATCTATCTATGGAGTATGCATTGGTAAACATACACGACATTCTCAAAATTACAGAGACAAATTTCAATAGTTTGTTTGATTTGCAAAATATTTTATAAATTGATATTAACAAACGGGAAAAAATAAAGATAAAATATAAATTATTAATGTTTAGTTTATTAACAAATTCGAAACCTTAAATTTTTACCTACTTTGATTTTAAAAATATAAGAAAGTACTCACGGTTACGTTATTGATGGTTTTAAATTCAATTTGTTTGTTTTTAAAAATAAATTAATTTGGAAATTCAAATTGTTTGTGTAAAAAAATATTCATGCATTGATCAAATAAAACGTTGTATCCAAATGACTTGTTTTTGTATAATAAAACATAAATGATATTAGTTTGTATTGATACAAAAATTTCCATGATCACAACATCAAACGGAATTTGATCCATTATACGAAACACCTAGTAAAATGGAAACGTATAATAAAACATAAATGATATTAGTTTGTATTGATACATGAAAAAGAGATTGTGTATTACTTAAAAATTTTGCAAAGTACCTGGTTGAAGAAACCAAAGAATAGATTGAAAGTTGATATGTAATGGAGATGTATGTTGTAATTTATATAAAATGATATTATAAATGGAATGTTCTTTTATGATGAGAAATTTAATAAGATAAATTTTTAAATCCTAGACTTAATAAGATACCTTTTTAGGTTTTAACAACACCAAAATGAACAGATTTGACAACATGGGCTTCAAGATCTTGACTAAGCATGTATGAACACATGTCCTTCGCATAATCATCCCAAAGAGTTAAATCAACCTCAACATCTCTAAAAAAAGAATATAGGCAATTAATTTCAGATTAACAAAATTAGGTAATATTTATAAAATATAAAGAAAAAAAATGTAAATTGTATTACTCGAGATCTTGAAGCTTAAGATTGAGGCGTTTTCAAATTAACATGAGATTTAACACTTACCTGCATAACCCAACTTTGATCAAAACAAAACCTCATTTTCAAATAGAAAACTGTGACAATAAAAATAAGGATTTTTTTATTAGTACTCAACAAATGATCGTTAAATAATTAATTAAAAGTGTAATACCATAGAACAAAACAAATATTATATTTATTTTGATAAAAAATAAAATATCTACATCAAAATTATTTGTCATTCTATGTAGTTTCCATTTTACTTAAAAATGATTGTCAATTAATAAAGAAACAAATTTATCTAAAATTAATTTGGATATGTTATTGCATTATAAATGGAAATATTAATTTACAAAACTTTGGAAATTACGAATAGACAAAATCGACAAAATAATTTAACATAAATAAATTATCATTGTTTTGTTAATTATTATAAATATTTATAAGTTTCCTAAAATAAATAATAAGTTAATAAAAATATAAGATATACATCTAGAAATAAGTCAACATACAAATTCAAACATCAATTTATTTGGTAATTTGACTGTTATGTTTTATCGTGTGTAAGATATAGGAGTATTCAATTGTTATATTTTTTAATAAAAATATATAAAACTAACATTCGTATCGAAAAAAATTATATATTCGTATTAAAATAATATATGTAGAGGTTCGGATGTTTGCGTTGGATACTTGGATATTAAAAAAGTAATATGATTGGTTGTGCAAAGCTAATAATAAAATTGGAAAAAAGAGTAGTACCAAAATTATGTTCTAAATTAAAACAAAAATTAACTTGTAAACTTTCTTACAAAAGAGGGCATGTTTAAGTACTAATTGTCCAAACAGAAAACATAACTGACATCCAACTTGGGCCATACGAAGATCAAGTAGAAACTATGCAAACAACTGTAAACCCACCATCAACTAATAACTACCAGTTCACGAAAACATATACAAAACCAACTAACAACCACAAATGCAAACAGTCACGGACGGCCTCTTTTCTTTATCGTCTTGTGTACAAATTTGGTCAAAATCAAAAGCTGCGAAGACTTGACATATTTAAAGAAAAGAGTAGCGCCATGTGTATTTGATTTGATTTCAAGAAAGCCGACCACTTGGAAAAACCATACCTGTAACCATCTCCATTCTTTTCCGCTATCGTCTTCATGTTTGTTACCTCACATCTAATGTTTTGGATTGAAACATCACGGAGGTTGTGAAAAGAAAGAGACAACTCATCGGAAATAGCAGACGGTAAACGCTGAAAGTCACAAAACAAAAATTTGTCAAAGTAATCTAAAACATATGCTTATTACTTGAATAAAATATATAAATTTTAATAATATGAAAACACATACCATTCTGTTCTCGGCGACTTTGGTGAACTCAATGGTTGAAATTGTTTTCGACCTTTTCAATGTAGAACGTTTACGACTAACAGATGTGGTTTCAGCAGCCATAAACTTATCAACAACCACAAATTCATTTTTGTTTCTAAACTTTGAACGTGTACGATGAGCGATAAGAGACTCATCGGACACCAACATAACTGCTTTACATTTCTGAGTGGCCTAATAAGTTCAAATAAAATAATAATTAGTTCTTTTTTAAGAAATAAAATTAAAAGTAAAAAAGTTATATATGATACTATACCTTCCTCTTTATCGGCAAAACAATTTGACCAACATCAACTTTATATTTCGGAATGGTCTAAAACAGGTAAATAAATACATAAGTAACTATCATAATTCGAACAAAATATCGAATCAGAAATAATCACATCAGAAACAACTATGGAGGACAGACTCGGTTCAGAAATAAAAATATTTGTTTTTCGTGTAGGATCAACCTATAAAACAAAAGAGTATAAAAATTATTAATATAGAATGAATTAATACATTGAATTATATAATACTTAAGTAATCAGATATACATGGGAGTTATTCTTCGGTATCAAAAATTTGTCCAGGTCCATCTCAAAGTTGCTTTTGTCCTGAAAAAAGGTAAACGTATAAATAAAAAAAATGTAAGGTAATCAACTTAAATTCATAAAAATATAATTAAGTAACTGAACCAAAACCTTTAAACTTAGATTTTCATCAACAACAACATTTGTTTTCCCCTTCGGATCATCGTAAGAAACATAAAACATTAACGGTTTAAAATGAAAAAATATAGGTAAAACAATTCAGTTAATTACAAACTCCTATAAATGAATACAAACTTTTAAACTTTGATTTTTATCACAAACAACGCTTGCTTTGCATATCGGATCAGTTTTTTTATCTCAGTCATCTTTGAACTACATATAAGGGAAAAGTGTTTAACAATATAATAAGAATAATAATTAAATTTAACAAAATACGAAAAAAACAATGACAAAAAATTACTTTCTTCTTAAGGTCTTCCATTTCAAGTAGAGATGAGAAAAAGTTATCAAACTTCGAATCATCAATATCCTACACAATTAACAATAAACAAATGTATAAATACAAAAAAAAATATTTATGATAAGTTTTAATAAATTAGATTAAAATATAGGGGTTTACATTGAACACAGACTCAAAACTTGCCAACTGAAATTTGTCGTCTTCACATTCCACAACAACACTTTCCTGAAAGTCAGTTTCGGCAGTACTACACTTCTCCTTATGTTCGGACTACAAAAAAAGATAAAAAATAACAATGTGTGAAATTCAAGATCTACTTGTAAGCTCGCGTTAATAACTAACTAATAGTATAGATGTATAATTCTAACCGCAATAACCAAATCATCACCATCATCACCATAGATGGAGTCATCCAAAACAACTAACTCAACCTTGTTGTTCTGAATTTGAGTACTGGTTTGATGATAAAAGACTGAAAGCTCGAAAATTTTATTTCCAACCATTGAAAAGACAAAGATAGATCGGCTGTCTAAGGCAAGATCGTTTACCATCTTAGAACATCCATGAGTAAAAACACAGCTGTCAGTTAATCCGTCCATCTTAACGTTCCAAAATCTATCTCCTAAATAAAGAGTTGATTGACCACCTTTGAAATTTTTTCCCATAAAATTGCCTCCAAAATTCATCAGCCATGACCCGCATAGGCAGTGATAATTAAAATTAATTTAAAAACCAATATACAGAAAGAAAACATTATTCATCATACTGGTTGTATAATATACTACTTACAATAACGTCTTTGTCAGGTGTGATTTTGGATATAAAGCAGTATTGATGAACAAATGATTTAAACACCATTAGAAAGAATGATGATTGTCCAAATGACTGAAACATAAGATAGTTATTTTTTCTTATACAACTATCCCGAACAACTTTGGTGAAGCCATCAGCAAGAACATGGCCAACATCAGTTTTTTTTCAGTCTTACAAACCATAACTTGTTGCCATCAACAATCTTAACTGAATCTTTGTAAGGTGGTTGGTCTCCCCAAATCATTGAAGCAAAGTCATTAGGTATTTGCTATGAGTTTAAAAAAAATAAAAAAAAAGACAAACATCAGTTTACTAAAAATATGATTAGTATTTAGAATACCAATAACCGTACCAAAAATATCTGGTCATCTTCCTGAATAAGCTTTAAAAATGAAGGACTGTTGTTTATTGGATCCATATCTGAAAATTAAATATGAAGGTTTTTTACAAAATTAAACGGTAAAGTATTTATAGAAACACAATCAATATTTCTCAATAAGCTTTAAAACTTATCTCAATAGTTTTGTTATTACTGATTCACCCACTATTGTTGGTAGGGTAGCCAATGCAGATGCAACTTGTATTCTTATCTTGAAAATAGAATAATTACTGAGCGAAGTAAAAGAATACAAAAAACTGAAGGAGCCCTATGCAGAGCAAAGTAAACACAAAATTCAAACACCTATTAGTTCATCAAAGCACTTATTCTGCAATCCAAATAAAAAAACTCGGTAAAATAAGTTTAAAATATACCTTCACATTATGTTTTATATTCAAGTCAAAACACAAAATAATACATTGAAAGAAATTATAACGCAAGAGAATTCAAGTAATAGAAATATTGAATTTTGATGTTAATTACCTTAGCGCTATCCCCTGTAAGCGGAAGAGAATAATCAATTAACAAAGAAACCTTCTTATATCAATCCATCAATTCCGTCACATTAAAGATGAATTAAGTTAATTGAAAAAGGAATGGCTAAATGGATGAAACACATTAATGGTTTACTTCCAAATTTAAATTTAAAAAAATGATTGACTTCCAAATTTAAAATCAAACACATTAATGGCAAACTTCAAAATTTAAATTTAAGATAATGATTGACTTCGAAATTAAAAATTTAAAATCACACACAATAATGATTTACTTCAAAATATAAATTTAAAATAATAATTGACTATCATTATACCGGATCAAAAAACACCAAAAAACGATAAAATTAAACTTACCTCTTGTGTTCGAAAAAGATTCAGACTCATGCAGTTGCATAAGTCATCATCAATAAGTTCAAGACATTGACCATATGGAACTTTTCTTCCCACAATAAGCTTGCAAAATCATACGGTATTTCCTATGAATCGAAACAAAAAACATATAAGCTTAATATTTAATTTTAATGATGTAAAACTTATATGTAACAACCAATAAATATTTTTAATATGATTGTTGAATAATTTGAATCTAATTAGCTATATAGAAACCAATAATTGTTGATTAAAGTTTATTAAAAATTAGGATAATTAACAATTATACAAAATGAATATAGTCAACTTCTATTTTAGGTAACTTTATTTAAAAATAAGCCAAATATAATTTAAATTTAAAATTACTATAATATATTGGAAGATTTAATCAAAATTATATATAGAATTTTAAATTTTAAACCACTAACATGTCTTTGTACATTGAACCCACTTAAAAAGGAAATCCAATTAATGTTATTAACTCCAAATCGTTTACTTCCATAATATCCTCCAAATCAAAATTTTGAATTTTAAATCAAGTTATTATCTATCATCTAAATAAGGAAATTATCAGCCAAATATACTAAAAACACATTTGTTGACGTTTTTAAAAAATATTAATATATTCTTAAAACAGGCTTCTAATAATTAAAACGATATTAGAAAACATACAAATGTTAGCATCTTGAAGGACATAATCATCTAAAATATAGTGAAAGTTCAAAACTCAATTCCGTATCTATTATTTTAATGATTTAAAGCATATACGGTAAAAACCAATAAATTTTTTAATATGATTGTTGAATAATTTGAATCTAATTAGTTATATAGAAACCAATAATTGTCGATTAGAGGTTATTAAAAATTAGGATAATTAGCAATTATAAAAAATGAATGTAGTCAACTTCTATTTCAGGTAACTTTATTTAAAAATAAATCAAATATAATTTAAATTTAAAATTACTATGATATGTTGGAAGAATTTAATCAAAATTATATATAAAACTCTAAATTTTAAACCATTAACATGTCTAGGTACATTGAACTCACCTAAAAAGGAAATCCAATTAATGTTATTAACTCCAAATCGTTTACTTCCATATTATACTCCAAATCAAAAATTTGAATTTAAAATCAAGTTTTTATATATCCTCTAAATAAGGAAATAAAAATTAACAATAATAATTTTGGAACAAACGGATGGATAGCACCGAACCGTTATCATGATCCGAAATTCAATTGTCAAACATCAAGGATCAAACCATTAAACTCCAAGAACAAATATGATATTCAATCAAGCTTCAAACAAAACAATAGAAACGTGGAGCAAAGATTCTGACAAAACAATATTACAAACTTAAAAAAGAGAAAACAACTATAACATTCAACTAACCTCTGTTGCTTGTTGAATGATCGGAGTCCGATTGTTATCCAAGATTTAGGGATTCACATGAAAATCAAAATAAACAAAAATCAGTAAGTTTGATAAATGTCCAATACATGAGTTTGATAAATGTCCAATACATGATTAACGTTCATAGACACTACATAAATCAGAGAATGTAGATGATGATAACAAAACCTCTGATCTTGATATTGTTTGCAAACAAAATATAAATGTTCAATCGCTTAGATTAAAGATGCACAGTAGATAAACAACAAACTAAAACAACATACCTTCAATTTTATGATCGGATCTACAAAATTCAGAACAACATAACTTATTTTGGTAGACTAACAATCCGAGTCCGAATTTCAAAAAAGATTGAGGGTTCACCATGAGAAAATACAAACCATAAATCATTCAGAACATATATTAATAAGTAAAAAAAATGAACAGAAAGGATATAAAATTACATATTACAAACTTAAAAAAGATAAAACAACTATAACACTTAACTAACCTCTTTTGATTGACGAATTATCGGAGTCCGAAATCAGATCTACAGAAATCAGAACAAAGAAAAAGTTATTACAAATCAGAACAAAGATTATTAGAAATCCAAAGAAAGAAAAAGATAAAGTTTGATCGGATCTACTGAAATCAGAACAAAGAAAACGTTATTAGAAATCGAAAGAATCTTTATAAAATGAACTTTATATACAATTGAACAACATAAATAACAACATACCTTTAGTTTCTTTAATCAGATCTACAGAAATCAGAACAAAAATGGTTTTTAGCAATCAAAACAATATTCATAAAAACAACTTTGTATAATACAATCGAATAACATAAATAACAACACACCTTTAATTTCTTTTATCGGATCTATAGAAATGAGAAAACAAATGGTTTTTAGCAATCAAAACAATCTTTATAAAAACAACTTTGTATATACAATAACATAAACAACGCAGATCTAGGTTCGATTAGGTATATTTACCTTTGATCTTGATAAAATCTTGAAGATCCGATGAGACGATGAACAATTGTAGAAGAAAAAGAAGATAGAGAAGGGAGATTCGGTAGGTATGATTTCGGTGAAGAAGAATGAAGATGAAGGAGAATGAAGATTATTGACTCGGAATGGCAATGCTTGAATCGTATGCTTGAACCAGAAGGGAGATGAAAGGAAAATGGAGATGAATGTGGTGTCTAGGGTTTTGGAAAATAACATATAGGATCCATTTTCTGTTGACCCGACCCAACTCAATTCGGATCCCGCCTTTTTTCCTTGGAATCGTGATTGTTGAAAGCTAATTGGGATTTCCCTCCTAAACCAAATTGACACATTAGCCTAGATGGCCAAAGACAAAGGACACATAGCCCAAATTCATCTCATTTATATATATATATAGATGATAAGAATGAAATTATGTATAAGTTAAAAGATAATGCTTTCTTAATATACACAATTTTAATATTTAACTGTTATTTTTTAGTATACACAATTCTTAAAATCTAAGCTGGTATGACGTTTATTCATTGTGATCTTAGTATCATATATATCATCTAATATATGGATATGGAAGCTATAATTTTTATATTTCTTATTATGGTAATTAAAAAAGTAGGAAAATAATGCCTACAAAAATATATCGACTATTTATAAATACCGGTCATTTTTTTACGTGAAATATGAATATGAGAAACAGTATATTTGGTTGCCACGTCTCTTTTATATATTGGAACTATGAGTTAAAGTTGGAGGCTATTCGACTTGTGAGAATTAATTTTAACGAGCATACGACTTGTTGATGATTTTTAAGGATTTAATTTGTAATCCTTTAAACTCATATCATTTATTAAAGTGACAGAATATGTGTGTTCGTTTAGATATGTGCATTATAAGGTATTGTTCCAAAACCATGAGTCTTTATATAGCACAAACTCCTAACTTGAGTATAAAGGATTATCAAAACTGAATATTATTGTTTAATATTTATTGTTTTTTCATGATTTGGTTGAGTCTCTATTTTGTAGTAATTATATATATTTTGTTAGACACTCTATATATGTCTAGAATATATTTAGTAAGTAAGATTGATATATATGTCTAAAATACATTCAATAAAATTGATAAGAATCATGGACAAATAATTTTCATATATCGTGGTACAATTTTGTTTAATTGACCTTGTTGTAACCATTGTAAATTGTAGTGATAAGTTTTATGATTGATTTTCATAGAGTGACATATTTGTTGAGAAAACTAAAAGAAAACCGAATATTGATAATCACAAATATAGTCTTTAATTTAATTGGTTTTATTACCTTCTTTTTGTATGTATCATATATGTGTTGATATTTGAACTTCATTAAAATATACATGAATTGTATTATATATGAATACATGAAACGTTCCAGTGACAAGATATATGGTGTCTTATATGAAATTATATGACTAATTATTATATAACTTCTATTGATGAGAAATTATTGCTATAAATTAGTTGTTAAAAATCATATGTTGATTTTCATATCTTTACAAATTATATACTGATTTTCTTATCTTTATAAATATTTGTTTGCTTCTATAACTGTAATATATGATTCAAGATGAATGATTTCATGGTTCTTTCGTCATATAGTTTTGTTCGTTATGAAACAAACAATATTTTAGTTTTGTTCCTTATGGAATAAACAATATTTTGAAAATTATGTACTTGCTATTAATAAAATAGATAATGATGTATAATGGTTTTTATCGAAAGATTATCACTATTGCAGTTATATTCTTTTAAGTATTTATATCGATCTTGTTAGATAAAAAAAATTAAGGCCAAAGTTAATTGTTTTATTAGCACTCACATGAATAGTATAATATGTTTAGATATAACACCTGAGGGGTTATATCCTCTGAATCTCATTATCTAGTTATAAAGGGTCATAAGATGTATAATTGATAAATCTTATATGATGCGAACGTTTAGTCACTTCTTATTGATGTTATGTGAAGAAAAGATTATATACAAGGAAAATTTGGATACAATAATTTTCATTGTCACACCTGAGATATATGCTCCCGAAATAGCATATCATTATGAGATTCATGAAAAGTTTGAAATAATATATACTCGTGTAACTGAGTAAAGAATGAAAAGCTATGAAACTTGTTTTGGTTCTACTCCATTCCCTTAAGTGAATGTGAGTAAAGAATAAAAAGCTATTGATCATTGTAAAGATTAGTGATCATAGACATTATTGAGAAAATTGTAATGATGAGATCGACCATGAGAATTATATAATGGTCAAGTTAATAATGAGATTGACTATTAAAACTGTAGTGATGGTCATAATGAGAACGACCACCAAAAGTGTCAAACTAAAGGAATGTTATATAAGAATATATAGTTTGGAATGATGATACGGTCTTCTCTCATATGTTATGTCTTGAATTATCATGAGTGCAAGTGATATATATTGATCATAAATCATAAGTTTATACATCATGATTATTTAATTAGTTGGCATGACCGGTTAGACCACACCGAGTCGACGATGTTGTGAAACTTAACGAAGAATCAAAAGATTCTTGTCATCTTTGCTCTCAAGGGAAATTAATGATTCACCAACCAAAGTAGGGTAAGAATCCCTAAATATTCTGGAAGTGATTAAAGGATATGCATATCCCAACATGATACCATTTAGTTTTTTTTTTTTTTTTTTTTTTTTTTTTTTTTTTAAATCGATGCATCGTTTAAATGGTTATCAAATCCACAACCTAAAGTTTGTGTGATTATGACTTAGCTAATTTGATCACAAGCATATTATTCCAGATTGACATATTTATTTTGGTTGTAATAGTGAATTGGATTCCCAAGTTATTGATCATCATTGGAATACATGTTTTGTTGAGACGATCGCTAAACGTCTATGATTGGTTGCAAAACCTATGATCATGAGAGTAGAAGTTCATATGTTATAGACATGTTATTTTACATGCAACATTAATTCACATCAAGCCAACAAGTCATAATACTTTGTCCCCGTATCGTTGGTTTTTGGTAAGGAACCAAAGATGTCCCATCAAAGATTTTGGTTTTGCAACATATATTGAAATTGATCCACCACGATGCACAAAGATGGGACCTTAAAAAGTGGTTGGGTATATATGATAATGAATAGAGCCATTGACGAGATATTTAATTACAGCTCAATTATTTGATATACATATCAATGGATTAACATTCCCAACATCAGGGGGAGATAAAAAGCAGTTGAAAAAAATGAGTTGGTATGAATTATCATTGATCCTCAAAAACTAAAAGTGTGAACCAGAAATTCAAAGAATAACTCATATACAAAGATTAGCGAATCTATTACTAGACGCATTCACTGACCTTAAAAGGTGATTATGTCACATATATCAACTGCTAATGCTCCAATTAAGATGAGTGTCCTAGAAGGACAACCACATGTTTGTAATGAGTCTATTGCACGTCTGAAGCGTGGTAGACTAGTCGATTCCAATAATAAAATTTCTCGAAAGTTGGAGCAACTAATTAAGATGGTCAAGTCGGGGTTATATTAAAAAGGTCTCCCGAGGAGACGGTAGACATGATGGTTCAAAAAGAACCTCAGGTACCTGAAACTAAAGAAATCTCGATAAGTTGTATCATGTCTAAGAAATGTATGGAATCGAAATAAAAATCGACGTCGTTATACTTTTGTATATAATATAGCGCTTGAAATGATGAAATGACGAGGATCAAGATTTAAGATCTGCCTATGAATGAAAATACATAAATGATTAACCAAAATGGAAAGACGCAAAGTATGGCAGATTTAAATTCTCTAATGAAATGGAAAGTTTTCGGACCAACAGCCCATACAACTGAATTTGTAAAATATGTTGGATTTTAATGGGGCTTTTATGCGAATCATGTGAAAATCAAATTAAATGAGATAAGGCAAATACGATGCACAAGGATTTTCGCAAAAACCCATGATTGATTATAATGAGACACATTCTCTAGTGGTGGATGTAATGACTTTCCAATATTTTATTCGTCTGGTAATATAAAGAGAGAATTGATATACGTCTTATGAATGTTATGTATCACTTGATACTAAAAGTTTACATGAAAATCCTAAAGGATTAAATTATGTAAGTCATGTAAAGTAAGTTCTCGAGAACAATATGATCATTTATACATATATGGACGTGAATAGGTTATGATTATTTTACATGTTGGAACTCCTGATGAGTTTCTAAAGCAATTAAGTGCTTAAAAGGTTAATTGAAACATTTTAACGATGTAATACTTGTGCACCAAGAAACATACATAGAAGATTTGTACCCGATGATTATGACATCTCAATAAATTGTGTACACGCATGGTACAATATGGATTTTGGAGATAAAAGTAAGTGTTTATGACATTTTTGCATATGATATAGATATCTATGTGTTAAATGGGCAAATTTATGTAGCAAAACTCCTAAAGAGTGAAAGCACATGCATATTGGGATAAAATGGAATGAATTCCCTCAAGGATCGATAATGCTGGAATCATTGATGTGAAAACCTTAAGAACATACTATATGAAGTTGACAAAATATGTATTGACTAAAATAGTCGGGTCGAGTGTTGTATAACTTGAGATATTCGCATAAAGAGGGATATAAGTTTGATTAAATTAGCCATGTTATATCAACATTCCACTTTTAAAAGTTCACTATAATCGCAGTTTACAGTGATGATGTCTAGGCATCATCGAGAGAAACTGTCGAGCTTTTAGAGGGAGAATTTTTGAATGACATTGGCACGGTCTAATTATTACTCAAACTGCAGTTCGAGTATATATGTAATTATATCTTATCAATCCCTCAAGTACATCTAGAAGATGATGTTGGGATATTTAGTATGGACATAGTTGAACCTTAAAGTATGTTAAAGGTTTTTAAGTCACTTGTTATAAGAAACGCCTATTATCATTTCCTACCAAAGTAGAGATTTTCATTCTATAAGTACCATGTTAGATGCATATGTGCATTAATATGTTTTGCTAGCTATGTATGGTTATAATATCTTTCACTTGAGCTTATTATCATGATATAACCTTTGTCAAGCGAAGAGACATTGGAATGAGTTCAATGAAATATTTCATGTATAAACGATATTTGATTATATTTTACTAACCCATCAAAACAAGTTTGGTTAGTCTTGTAGATGCAGGAATGTACCAAAACACAGTTGTGGATATATGTTATTTTTTGAAAGGAGGGACCTACAGTCTCGTTAGAAGATTATACAACATTGCTCAACATAAAGGATTGCACATTAAGGGATTAAGGGATCAAGCGACAAATCATTGGTTACAAAAGCTTTGATCAACTTTCAAGGAAGATCGACACGCGTCACTTAAAGGATACATATTTTAATGAGGGGGAGATTTATTCAAGTTGCACTCTTTTTCCCTTAACTAAGTTTTGTCCCATTGGGTTTTCTTAGTAAGGTTTTTAATGAGGCAACATACCCGATCCAGACGTATCAGGGGGAGAAAATAAGCACTGCACTCTTTTTCCCTTAGCTGAGGTTTTGTCCCACTGGGTTTTCCTAGCAAGGTTTTTAACAAGGCAGCATCTCCAAGCGTATAAAGTTGATAACCAAGGGGGAGTATTATAAATATATTGATATTGTGGTTATCAACGCCTAAAATAGAATAAACTTATTCTCCAAGTTTCTTTACCCTATATATATATTCCATTTTATTTATTATATGTATACACATATCAATGAAATATTAATCTCTTTTCCTCTACATCTATTCTATATTATTTAGCTATTAGGCTTGTTGTTTCACAACAGATTTAAATATATCGTGTTAATATTAACATGTCCACATCAATCTTTAAATTTGGAACTTGGGCATGTTACTTTCTACTAGTTGATTGAAGTTTTTAATCTTGATTAAGAAGTACTCTTTAACTTTAGAGTTAATTACAAAAGACATCTATACTTTTCGGAACTGATTCCAAAGTTATATTTAGTTATATTAATTTTTTTAAAGTAAAGGATAACACGACGTATTTTACACAAAGATTAAACACACAGCTAATGAATTTGTTCAACGAACATTATTCGTCTCCCCCACTGCCGTGTCGTGTTGCATAAAAAAAATAAAAATAAAAAAAATTGAAAAGTGAATTTCATTTTCATTCATACTTGCCAAGTTACATTATAAAAAAAAAAAAAAAAAAAATCCTTGTTTCTTATGTGTTTACTTGTTTTAATTTTCTTCTTTTTAAAAAAGTTTAATTTATGTTTAGTTTTTTTATGGATTAGTAAATCTTGTAAAAGGTTTGTATATATCTATATAATTTAAGAAATTTATAAAATTCAAGAGTTCTTTAAGGCATCTAATGACACAAATTTTGTAAAACATATACGTTTCTGAAATTTTAAATTTGTATATTTATATTATGTAAACATTTTGGTAAACTTTTGAGATTCACACTATGGAATAAAGTATCTAACATTGAAACTCCCCCTAAGCATTTCAGGTCCTGAGTTTAAAATATCCATACAATTATATAATATCTAAATCTATTTTTTTTAACTTTAATTTTTCACGTATATTATAATATTTATCTAAACGATAAAAAATAAATATTTATTATAATGAATAATATAGTTATGAAAACAAATATGTAAGATGGTGATAAGGTGAAAAAATCCTCAGGACTATCTTTAATGAGTCATATTGAAGCACTCATGGAGTGAGGTGAACGAAAGAGAAGGCCAATAAGTTGACATAGCGGGCAGAGACACAAGTGGTCGTCATTGCACAAGAGCTTGCCTGTTGAAGCTTTGTGAGAGGGAGCGAAAGTGCCGGAAAAAGGAAGAGGGAGGATAGGTTTTTGACCGGCTAAGTAGGAAGCCAAGGGGGAGCCCTAGCTCTCCCTTCCGTTGCTTAAGGGTTGTTTGTTTACCTCTTAATAAGACTCTTAATGGTTCAGACTGTTTGTTTCACGAGCAGATGTCTGAATGGTTCAGACATTTGCCTCTGAATGGTTAAGATTTATACAGAGTCTGAATGGTTAAGACCTCTAATCTGAATTGGTCAGACATTTGCCTCTGAACGGTTAAGCATTATATAGGCTCTTAATGGTTCAGACCTCTTACTGGTTCAACACTTAATGGTTCAGACCTCTTACTGGTTCAGCACTTAACCATTCAGATGTTGCCAAACAGCCCCTTAGTCTTAGGTGAAAAATAGTGTATTTTTGCAAATTATTATGGACTAAAACCGTTGCAAGGTATGGGACTTGTTCATAACGGTTATATGAGCAACTGATGTGGGGTTAATATACCAAATGGGCTCTCTCACCCACCAGATTAGTCTTCTGGGTTAAGTTCTCCTATTTGGTATGTAACATTGGTATCTGAATCAGACTCAGAGTGGTGGTCTAGAAAGAGTCAGTCGTGATCAACGGGGATGTTGGCCCTTAAAGAGGGTAGATTGTTAAGGACTGAAACGATTGCAAGGTATGAGATTTGTCCACATCAGGTGTATCGGCGAGTGATGTGTGGTATACCAAATGGGCTTTCTCACCCAATCTCATCTCACATCCTTGGATAAAGATAATGATAGGGGCGGCAATACTTGACATGACCCGCCAACTCGACACGAAAAAAACAGGGTTGGGTCGACTAACACGACCCGTTTAAGAAAACGGGACGGGTTGACGCACATTAAAAACGGGTCAGGTTCGGGTTGACCCGTATAAATGGGTTGACCCATTAACCCGTTTAATTATTTAGAATTATTTTTATATTTTTGTTTTTGTTTTTCCGTTCCTATTTACATAGTTAGTTATAAAAATGTTAGTTTTAACACGTGATATTATTTATTTATCGCACGCATACTTGTCATTAAACATGTTATCGATAATCCGCTTAAAACCAAGAACTCGCTTATAAATTGTTAACTTGTATGACTCATTTAAAAATATGGGTTAAACGGGTCGGGGTCTGATTGACCCGAATTTATATGGGTCGGGTTAAGGTTGAAATCTTTGACCCGTATAATAATATGGGTCGGGTTCGGTTGAACATTTCAACCCACCAACCCGCTAACCCGCAACCCGTTAACCTGCTAACCCATCAACCTGACACTGTTGACACCCTTGTATAATGAATTCCTGATATTAAATTTGAGCATGTTACTTGATGCATGTATTTGTTTTTTTAGTGTTTTCTAGTTTTATTTCAGTCAAGAGTATATAATTGCAAATATCATTGTGTATACCCATATATGCTTTATTAGCTTTCTTATATATATTGTTAGGTATCAAATCCAACAAATAAAATAATAAATTTAACTTACTTCACACACAAAGACAAGTATTAGTGAAAGTAGACTTCGTGTCTTTAAGGATATGGATTGATAGGATTATACCAAAAACATTGAAGTACAAGTATGCTTGTTACTAAAATAAATTATTAGGGATTTTTAAGATGAAAAAGAGTAATAATAAAACTAAACAACCGAAATTGTGGAAATGGCTATTTAAAAAAAAGGAATATGTCACAGAATAGTAACCAAGTTTCAAAAGTGTTCTAATTAGGTCACTCGGATCGTTTTTGTCCCAATTAGATAACTTAACATTCAAATCAACTCATGTCCTTTTTTCTATAGGTCAAGAAAAAAATGAAGGATAAGATGTTGGGATCGAATTATTCTAATATATGAAATTATATTTATTAAAAATAAAAACACTTTAATTACATTAAAAATTAAAAAAACAAGTTACAATTCACGTTATCACTCAAAGTTAGCATCAAATAAAAGGGAAAAAAGAAACAAAAATCCACATCATCATGGTTACTTATGAAATGGATGAAAAGACCCTTAATTTTAATGAAAAATGAATGTTGAGTGACCTGATTGAAACACTTTTGAAACTTGAGTGACCTAATTGGAACACTTTTAAAACTTAGTTACTATTCTATAAAGTTACCCCTTAAAAAAATACCAGCTAACCAAAGGAATCCTACACCCCCCTTTTTAAGCTTCTTGTTTGAATCTACGAGTTGGATCTTTATCTATAAAAAAAAAATTTGCTACTAACGTTTATAAAGTTGTGATGTATAAACAAATATTAAAAAGCAATTCCAATACAAAGGTAATCTTTTAATTTAATTTGTCCTATGGTCACTAGCAGTTACATTGCAATAATCCTTTTTAGTAATTTTTTTTATTTGATACTAGACATCGATCCCTTATAACATCCACTCCAGATGGTTGTCTATCCGGATGTTGTTCGTTGATTAGATTGCGCAGGTGATGATGATGGGGATATTGATTATAATAAAAACACACACAATGTTTAATTAGATTGTGTGATTCTATAATGAGTATGAACTCATAGACAAACACAAATCATTATTTGTTACTTTTAACAAGAATTAAAATCTTATTAGGGTTTCAATTCTTGAAAGACTTTATTAGAAAATAGAGTGAATTGCAAGTTTTGTCCTTTATCTTTAGGCCATTTTGTAAGTTTTGTCCTTTATGTTTAAATTTGACGAGTTTTGTCCTTTATGTTTGAAAATCAAGCACGTTTTACCCTTTGGGGCAAAACGTGCTTGATTTTTAAGGACAAAACGTGCTTGATTTTTTAAACATAAAGGACAAAACGTGCTTGATTTTTAAACATAAAAGACAAAATGTGCTTGATTTTTAAGTCCCAAAGGGTAAAACGTGCTTGATTTTCAAACATAAAGAACAAAACTCGTCAAATTTAAACATAAATGACAAAACTTGCAAAATGGTCTAAAGATAAAGGACAAAACTTGCAATTCACTCTAGAAAATATGACAAAGTGATCAAGTTTATCAACAAGCTAATATATTTATGGATTAGATCCAGATTTAAGATCAAATAATCACACAAATAGACCATTCAAAACTAGATCTTACATAAACGTTTCACATCATTTTTTAATCGAAGCCATGAAACAAACCTAAGTATTGCAACTAAAATTGATTTAGTCAGAAATGATGACTATATCAATCAAAATGTTCAATAAACTAAACATAAAAATATAACCAAAAGAAACAAAATTAAAATGACAAACTTAATTCATCCAACAATTACTTTCTTCAAAGTTCAATCGCGTTTAGCAGCCGACGAGATCTCCTCCAAAATTGCCGTTGTCCAGCACTCACATTGAAACAACTATATCTGTACTTTTCTATACGATATAGAAGAAAAAAATAGAGTTAAAACACCACCACATTGGATTGGATACTCTATGATAAATTTTTTTTTTAAAAAAAAAAAGCTAAATACACTTCTATATTTAGATACTTATCAACCCCTTATATTTAAACTTTGGTTGTATAAAAAGAGAAAAACTGAAAAACAATATAATAAATATTTGTAAGTTACATAAAGATAGAAAGTTAGATGTTAAAGATTTTTGGAAGATAAATAAAAAATATTTATTTTTAGTTAAAATATAAAAATAAGAGTAAACTGCCAAAATGGTCCTAAGGTTTTGTCACTTTTGCCACTTTAATCCAAAACTCAAACCTTTTGAATCTGGGTTCTTGTGGTTTCAATTTTGTTGTCATTTTCATCCAAAAGCAAAATCTGGTTAGATTTTTTAGTTAACATCCAGTTTTTTTCTCTTTTAATGAAGGGCAAAATGGTCAGATTCTTTTAGTTTGTTATTATAAAACGTTAAAAGACCATTTTGCCCTTCATTAACAGGGAGGAAAAAGAAAAAAAAAATGAATGTTAACTGAAAAATCTGATCAAATTTTGATTTTGAATGAAAATGATAACAAAATTAAAACCATATGAACTCAGATTCAAAAGATTTGAGTTTTATACTAAAATAGTAAAAGTGATCAAAACTTAGGAACTATTTTAGCATTTTACTCTAGTCTCTAAATATAAAGGCTTAAAGCAAATGGAATATGGACTAAAACTGTCATAGCGTTCTCGTTTCTTTTAACTCCCGTAAATTTGTAAGTTCTAACCAGCTCTAGTGGGTTATGAGGCCCAATAATGTGTTGTGATGAAAGGCCCATGCAATCAAAGTAAAACCACACAAAACCAATTAATTTTTTCGTTTAATTTATCTTTCTTTCCCCTGACATTTATTTCATTTTAATTAATCTCACCTCAGATAACTAAACTACACTTTTTTTAACGGCAACTAAACATTACTATTACTCTTGAAATTTATATCACTTGTTTCAAATAAAATTAAAACCCTTACCCATCACGACTTTGAGAAATGGCCACAAATGCAAAGCTTATACAAGCCCTTTATTAATTTTCTTTTTTAATCATTTAACTCAAGATATTATTTTTTCAACATTAACTTTTTTACATGTAGATATCAACTTTTTGAAAGACAATTCACGTAATCTTTAAATACCAACTAACTTTACATTTGCAAATTACAAGAATTTCACCAAATAAAATAACCTAGCTTCCTTTTAGCTTAAATAAGCTTCTTTATCTGTTTTCTTCATCAACTCTTCCTGCACAATTGAAGACGGTCGTTTTGGTCTTCTTGTCCAAGCATGACCATGTCTTCTTGAATCCTTCCGGTTCTTTCCAATCAGGCGATCACCATTGTAATTGGCAATTGCTCAGTAAACTTCGTTCCACGTTCAAGTGTTGCACAAATTAATTGATGAGTATAGAGTTAATTGCAAATTTTATCCTTCATATTTATACTTAATTTCAGACGGCGTCCCTTGTCTTTAAAACTGATAAGTTTTGTACTTAATAAACTTCGTTCCACGATCAAGTGTTGCACAAATTAATTGATGAGTATAGAGTTAATTGCAAATTTTATCCTTCATATTTATACTTAATTTCAGACGGCGTCCCTTGTCTTTAAAACTGATAAGTTTTGTACTTAATGTTTTAAAATCGTGCATGTTATGTTCTTTCGCCCTAACCTAGCTAGTTACAATTTCCTGTTAAATCTGGTTATGTGACTTGCATATAAGGGCTTATTTGTCTTTTCACCATTACAAGGACTATTATACAGATATTTAATATCTGAGGATTATTATGTAAAACAATAAAAAATAAATAAATAAATAAATTAAATCTTTATTCTCTCTTTGTACAAAGCACAACCACCACCACTTGGTTACTTATATGAATCACTAAATAAAAATTATATGAATTTCTACCAAAAAAATCCATACCAGGTCATTCTCGCCAGACACCATCAAGTTTGCAGTAAGTATCTCTACCTACAATTAACATCATTCTATACTTCTTTCAAACTCATCTGGAATATGGCAACGTGGCACCAAAGATGCTTCCTCCGACAAAAAAGGACAAATGTGTCACCATTCATCAAGCGCCATGTAGGCCTGTAACAAATCAAGGAGCAGGACTGACATCAGCAGTACTCGTTCCACGTTCAAGTGTTGCACAAATTAATTGATGAGTATAGAGTTAATTGCAAATTTTATCCTTCATATTTATACTTAATTTCAGACGGCGTCCCTTGTCTTTAAAACTGATAAGTTTTGTACTAAATGTTTTAAAATCGTGCATGTTATGTTCTTTCGCCCTAACCTAGCTAGTTACAATTTCCTGTTAAATCTGGTCATGTGACTTGCATATGAGGGCTTATTTGTCTTTTCACCATTACAAGGACTATTATACAGATATTTAATATCTGAGGATTATTATGTAAAACAATAAAAAATAAATAAATAAATAAATTAAATCTTTATTCTCTCTTTGTACAAAGCACAACCACCACCACTTGGTTACTTATATGAATCACTAAATAAAAATTATATGAATTTCTACCAAAAAAATCCATACCAGGTCATTCTCGCCAGACACCATCAAGTTTGCAGTAAGTATCTCTACCTACAATTAACATCATTCTATACTTCTTTCAAACTCATCTGGAATATGGCAACGTGGCACCAAAGATGCTTCCTCCGACAAAAAAGGACAAATGTGTCACCATTCATCAAGCGCCATGTAGGCCTGTAACAAATCAAGGAGCAGGACTGACATCAGCAGTACGACGTTTCCAGCATGAGCAAATACAGGCGCGCCACGTGTACCAGTACCCTGACCACAGCAGAGGAGACCAAGAGGATATTCCCCTTGGTCGGACAGCTGGCGCCCTGTAACAGCTGGCAACGCTGCTCTTCCCTCTTCCATCGCCCGACTATAAATAGGACCCTTCATCATTCAGGTTTCTTCCATCTTCCCTCCCTACTCTCACACTCAACACACACTGTTTTATCCCTCTCAGAACAGTACTTGTTCTCACGCCGGAGCTTGGTTAAGAGGGAAACCCCCATATTCCCCTCTTAACGAGACTAACGGTGTTGCTGTTTTGCAGGATCATAGCCTTTTTACGAGTAGAGAAAAAGATTGAACCCACAGAAGAGACAATCCCACAGATTGACCTCGGTGTTAACCTGTGTTTCATCATTGGCGCCTACCGCATTATTGCAAAACCACCCTCATCTCTTTTCTCTTCAAAGAACTCTCTGAAATGGCAGAAACAACCCCTTCCCACCAGGTGGATGGAGAAGTTTCTTCTTTTGAGCTCATTTCGGACACCGCGCACGTCCAAAGGGGCCAAAGGAACGAAATCATCCAAGAAGGGCAAATGAACAACGATTTTCCTAGTAACTTTGGAAGTGCATCCAGGGTTGTTAGCCAAACCACAACTGGACCCACTTTCCAACCTCCAACTAGGATCACCACCCAAACTACAAATGGAGCCACTTTCCAACCTTCATCTGGGGTAGTCCAACAAGCACCCCCACCAGTGCAAACACCAAGCCATGGAACCTTCATCTGGGGTAGTCCAACAAGCACCCCCACCAGTGCAAACACCAAGCCATGGAGCTGGCCCCTCAGCTCCATCGGAACAGGCACAGCTGAACTTCTCTGCACTTCTAGGGCTACCCGAAGGAAAAACTCTGGCTTCCTGGTATGCCAAACAGATGGCGTATATAAATCTCGTTTACACACAACTTAGCGCACAACAAGCTTTTCTTCAAGCACAAGCCAACCAGTCCGCATTCGTTACTCCACCTCAAAGGTCTTTGAGTACACACACAACTCAGCAGACCAATGCATGGAACCTGCGTCCAGAGAAAGGACCTGTGCCAAACATCAGAAAACCAAGTGCGCATGACACACGCGACACTTACGGTGAAATGGAAAGCAACTATGTGCAGTATTCCCACCCACCAAGGAAACCATACGAAGTCGTTTAGGTCCGCGCAACATAAACGACGAGCTTGATAGTTATAAAGAAGAAGACGACGAGACATACAAAGAAAGAACATCGTTCAGCAGATTGCCGCCAGAACACGAAGCATACAAACCTCACAAGCGCGTAGGTTATAACCCAAAAGCAGAGCATGATTACACCTTGAGCTATCGTCCGGACGACATGGCCGAAAATTCAAAATTCATCAGAGAGATTGCCACAGCCGCTATTGACAAAACGAAACTGCCACACAACGTGGGCAAATACAACGGCTTGACAGACCCGGATGATCACCTTCAAGTTTTTAATGGTGCAGGAGCAACAGGCGGATGGAATTTACCAACTTGGTGCCATCTCTTTGCCCAAGCCTTCATCGGCGCAGCGCGCGTTTGGTTTGACAGCCTACCAGCAGGAATGATCAAATCATGGATCGACTTTCGAGACAAGTTCCTCGCGCACTTTTCCCAGCAGCGCAGGCACACCAGAGATCCGGCTGATTGTTTGAACATATGGCGAAAGGGCCACGAAAGCATGGAAGACTTCATCACCAGATACAACAAAGAATGTCTGGAAATTGGAGATGTAGGTGAGAAGATGATGTGCGCGCATTTCATGAGGGCAGTAAAATGTGACGATCTAATCAAGCGGCTAAAAGGAAGGGACGGAGGACCCAAAGATTGGGAAACCTTCATTGAGGCAACAAAAACCATTGCGCAAACTGACAAACAGTTGACCGGTGATGACAACCGTCAGCGCGGATACAACCATAACGACCGACATAACAAGAAGGGCAGAGGCTAACCATGGAAAACATCCGGTCACAGAGAAAGAAGCCCAGCAAAAGAGGACGCGCGCCATACGATCAATCAGATAGCCCATCGAAAAGAAGTAAAAGGAGAAAACAGAGAAAAACAGTGGACACCCCTAACAAAGACCCCTTCCGAGGTCTTGTCCACTCATCTGATAAAAGGTGGAAAGCACGACTACCGCCAGATTCAAAGAAGAGAAGAAGGGCCAGATAACAAAAAACTCCTGAAATTAGAAACCCACATGGTTCAAGGGGGTCCACGAAGGCCAAGAAAAAACTATAACAAGCGCACACAAGATGACTCATGGCGCGAAAGACAAGTTGTTTTCCCGGTTGTAAGAGGAGGTCCAAGAGAAAGAAGACCCATAGTCATATATGGGGTAATTGGTCACTACCAAACCGACTACATCTTTATCGATCCAGGGAGCACCGCGGACATCATATACGAACAATGTTTTAATCAATTCGACCAAGAGGACAAGGCGCGCTTGGAACCTGTTGACTACCCACTAACTGGTTTTTGCAATGAAGCCGTTTTTCCTCTCGGCCAGATATCATTCCCGATGCTACTCTCAGACGGAAGAAATTCAAGAACAGAAGAAGTCACGTTCATGGTATTGCCCGCGCATTCAAGACACGATATCCTCCTGGGAAGAGAGTCTCAAGGAGATTTTAGTATGATTTGCTCCGGACCACATTCAGCTGTGCGATTCTCAACAGAAACAGGGATAGCAATAATATACCCAAGCAAAGAAGTCTTAGCAACGGATGAAGTCCGACCAGTAAAGGCAAGCAAACCAGCACCACGCGCGGAAGCAGAAAAATGGGTGTTAAACAATGCATACCCAGAACAAACAGTTACCTTGGGCCCTGCAATGTCCGATCTCACGCGTGCGGCGCTAAAAAAGTTGTTGTTCGAAAACATGGATGTGTTCGCCTGGACACCAGCTGACATGGTGGGTGTTCAACGGCACATAGCGGAACACCGATTAAATGACTCAGAAAATGCAAAACCGGTGGTACATGCCAAACGCCACTTGGGAGACATAAAACACGATGCTATGCAAGAGCAAGTCATGGAACTGTTGAATGCTGGTATCATCAGAGAAGTCCGATACCAAACTTGGGTGGCGAGCCCTGTAATGGTACAGAAACAGAATGGTAGTTGGAGAATGTGCGTAGATTACAAGGATCTGAACAAGGCATGCCCACGCGACTGTTACGCCTTACCAGATATCGATGAAAAGATTGATTCGCTAGCAACATTCAGATGGAAGTGCTTCCTTGACTGTTACAAGGGGTACCACCAGGTTCAGATGGCCATCCAAGACGAAGACAAAACCTCATTCCGCACGCCGACAGGGCTGTACTGCTACACCAAAATGCCTTTCGGCTTAAAGAATGTAGGGGCAACCTATCAGAGATTGATGAATGAAACGTTCAGTGATGCCATCGGCAAATACATCGAAGTGTATATGGATGACTTAGTCATCATGAGCAAAGAAGAAAGTATGATGCTGGTGAATATTCAGAAGACATTCAACACACTGCGCAGTGTAAGCATCAAGCTAAACCCAGCGAAATGTTCTTTCGGCATGGAAGAAGGAAAGTTCCTGGGTTTCATTGTCACAAAAGATAGTTTTAAAGTAAATCCTGAAAAGGTATAAGCAATCGAGAGAATGCCTTCACCATCAACTATCAAAGAGATGCAAAAATTGGCAGGACAGTTGGCAGCACTTAACCGCTTCCTAGCCAATCACGCAGCTAAATCTTTCCCGTTTATCAAGACACTCCGCAACTGCATGAAGAAAAGCCAATTTCAGTGGACTCCGGAAGCCGGGAGCGCATTCCGCGAGATGAAAGATTGCCTCATAAGATTGCCAACATTGACGGCACCAGTGAAAGGAGAACCTCTGGTATTATATCTATCAGCATCCGATAGAGCAGTCGGAGCAGTTTTACTCGTCGAGCGACAAGGTGTTCAAACACCGGTTTACTATGTGTCTCGTACTCTGACCGAACCAAAAAATCGGTATGCCATAATGGAAAAACTAGTGCTAGAACTAATCCATGCATTAAGACGGCTGCGCATGTACTTTGCCAACCACGTCATTCACGTATTAACAAATTACAACATCGGCAACATCGTCGCAAGGCCAGAGATTTCTGGAAGATTAGCAAAATGGGCGATAGAACTGGGAGGCCATAATGTGGTTTTCAGGCCAAGACCAGCAATCAAGGGCCAAGTACTGGCTGATTTCATGACGGAAGTGCCTGATTAAAAGAATCGGGAGTGTAAAGCAATGGAGAAAGCTGAAAGGCAACAAACAGAGGAACCATGGCTACTATACACAGACGGGGCGTCTAATGAAGACGGTGCAGGCTCAGGCTAGTAAGCCCTGACAAACATGAGTTCACGTACCCCATAAGGCTAGACTTCAAAAGTACGAATAACGAAGCCGAATACGAAGCATTCCTTGTCAGCTTGAGATTGGCAATCAAGATGGGAGTCAGACACATTGAAGCGCACGTGGACTCAATGTTAGTAGCCGGACATATCAATGGGCAGTACGATGCCAAAGGAGACGTGATGGCGCTCTACTTGAACCAAGCAAAGACATTACTGCAAAATTTCTATTCCTACAAGGTGCACCACATCACTAGGAGCGAGAATAAACCAGCAGACGCGCTGAGTAAACTCGCATCCACAATGTTGGATCGGTTCCGTGACCCTAAACAGTCAGTAAAGGCAGTTCATCATCATTTACTAAGGCGGAATCAAAGTAAACAACGTCACACAACTTGTTCTCTTTAACTTTCTTTCTATTACTGCTTTTCCGAGTCTTTATAATGAATTCTGACTAAATTTTGGCAGCACCTCGACTCTTACACAACGACCTGATTCCGCTCCAAACGTTACAAATGACTTGAACACTCACCTATTTATAGCCTCTTGATTCCGCTTGAACTGACATGACAATCCCAAGCGAAATCTGATTTCGCTTGAACTGTCCAAGCGGAATCACTAAAATAAGTTTCGAGCGGAATACCTATTTAACCTGATTTCGCTTGAAATGACAAACAAGTCATTTGAAGCGGATTACATGATATATCCACTAAACTTGTTTTCCAACCCTAATCAACCTATCTAGACCTAAGACTCGATTAAGATGTAGTAAACAGACATTCAGTGCACCAACAGACTCCCCCTTGGATGTTGAAGAAGTCTTCGGCGTCGAGTCTTCAGTCTTTGTCTCTTTCCAACTTTGTCTTCACATTGTAAAAACTCTCTCTTCACAGGTTCAAGATCTCAACCTAGCTCCATCTTCAATCTCCCCTTTGACTGTTGATTCAGAATTCTGACTCCTCCTTTCACAGACTCCCCTTCTCGGAATGCTGGGACTTGAATTCTGGATCAAACTTTAACGTTTTGATACCATGGGGATTTTGAAATCCACAACCTGTTTCTCAATCATATAACATTACAATCTATTGATTTTCAACAATAAATCACAATATCTATTAGTTTTAGAAATCCACTCAAGTATTCAGGTCCAAGTTTATGACCCTGATTACTCAATTAATCTACCAAGTCCAACTTAATGACCTTGGTTGATTTTAGACAAATCAAACTGATTTAGTTCAAGAATTTTCAAACAATTTCTAAAAATAACAAGTTTCAAATTAATGAACTTGCTTTTGACTTTTCATCAATCAGATTTTATCAAGATAAGCTCTCCTCATCCTCCAGTCCAGAAACTTCCTGCATCTGCTTTAGTCTTCAAGAATCAGACAATCAACTTTCTACTCTGGTTTGTAGGAAAATAAAGCAGAAACGAAAAATCTTTTTGGATTTTCAATAATGTTTCTAAACTAGAAATGAAATACAGAAACTTATATGCAGAAAATAATAGAAAGTAAACTATTTACAGACATATTTTTGGTGAGCGTGTTAGGGAATCATATCAGTTATCAGACAAGTCACTAGTACCGTTAAGCTTTAATTTCATACTCAGAATTAAACAATACACTTAGATTGTCGATATACTGGTCCACTTAAATTCTCACACAATCTTCAATCTGTTCAGGATATGAATTAGGTGAATTAAGAACTTAAACTCATTCATGTGTCCCACCTCTTGAATATACTCCCGTATCCAGAATCCCAATATTCAGTCTTACAGGTGAGTATACCAAAGATGATATCTGTAAGGGGTTAGATGCGAAACCGTGAGAGCTCAGGTCAGAACTTCCGTTCAGCAGAAAGATGACGGTTCAACTTTCCGGTGTGTCCCCTTTAGAGGATCTTTTCTTCAACAGCAATGATTATCAATTTTATTGTTTAATCATTTATGCTGAGGGCTGCGCTATGTTTCAAGCAATGCGGAAAGTATTATTCGGGGACTAGGTCAGAACTTCCATTCAGCAGAAGTCCCGGAATAATACCCCAGATATCACTGAGTATAAAGACCTAGTATTTCAGAAAGAGGGACCTTTCAAACGAGATTTCAGGGGTTACCTATATATCCAAGTAGTGTTCCCCACGAAATAAGCAAGTTTAAAATTTATGTTTTTATCCCAAACAAACCTACTAAATGTGTAAAAACCTATCGACACATCATCAGTGAGACTGTTTAACGCTTTATACTTTACAAATCTTTAGCGTACAGTAACTGTCAAACTGATGTACTATCATTTTCCCTTTTTCACACAAGCTCTTTTCCAGTTATCTATTATTTTTGGATTTTGAAATTTTCTCATGTTTTTGGATTTTTGAATTTTTTACTGTTTTTGTATTTTCTGAAAATATATCTACTCCCCCTAAATACCAAAACAAGTAAAAAATCGACAAACCATTGCAGATTGTTTCTCATCGTCATCTACAACAATACCTTCATCAACGCCAATAATGCCATCGGACACCGAGAAAAACATCATACCATTCAGTTTTAAAAGATATTTAAAACGTGTTTTATCAAAAGCTTTGGTATGTAAATCAGCTTTCTGATTGTCAGTGTGGATTTTTTCAATTCGTATCAACTTCTTCTCGAAGCAATCTTGGATGAAGTGATGACGAATTTCTATATGTTTCGTTTTAGCGTGATGTACTGGATTTTTCGTTATATTTATAGCGGCCTCATTATCAACAAAGATAGGGGTATTTAGAAATTGCAAACCGTAGTCGTGCATCTGTTGCTGGATCCACAAGATCTGAGAGCAACAACTGCTAGCAGATACATACTCCGCTTCACATGTGGATAGAGCCACAGAGGTTTGCTTCTTGCACTGCCAGGTGACCAAACGAGGTCCAAAGAACTGACAACCCGTTGTTATTGATTTTGCATTGACTTTGCAGCATCCGAAATCGGAATCGGAATACCCTTCGAGCGTGAAATCGCCTTTTCTAGGATACCACAACCCCAATGTTGGAGTTCCTTTCAGGTAGCGTAATATCCTCTTCACAATAATCATATGCGAAGCTCTCGGGTTAGATTGAAATCTTGCTGCGAGGCACGTTGGGTACATGATATCGGGTCTTGAAGCAGTTAAGTACATCAACGAACCGATCATGGAACGATAAAGCGTCTCATCTACCCTATCTCCAGTGAGATGTGGGTGTATCCCATGATTCATCGCTAGTGGGGTTGACGCTGGAGTAGAACTTGACATCCCAAATTTCTCTAGAATATCATGAACGTACTTCGTCTGGTGAATGAAAATTCCCTCAGGTAGTTGATCAACTTGTAAACCCAAAAAGAATTTCATCTCCCCCATCAATGACATTTCGAATTTCTGCTTCATCACTGATTCAAAATCTTTGCACAAATTCTCATTTGTAGACCCAAATATTATGTCGTCCACGTATATTTGAACTATCAGAAGATGTCCGTCGACCTCTTTGGTGAAGAGAGTGGCATCCACTTTCCCTCGGATAAAGTTGTTGGCTAGTAGGTGTTGAGACAAAGTCTCGTACCAAGCTCTCGGGGCCTGGTGTAAACCATACAGCGCTTTGTCCAGCAAATAAACCTTGTTTTTGTGGATTGGATCGGTAAAGCCCGGCGGCTGTCTGACATATACCTCCTCTTTAACCTTCCCGTAGAGAAATGCCGATTTTACATCTAGCTGATATACTTTGAAGTTTTTCCACGATGCAAATGCTAGGAAAATTATGATTGCTTCTAGTCGAGCTACAGGAGCGTACACTTCAGTAAAATTTATCCCCTCCTGTTGACTGAAACCCTGGACTACGAGTCCAGCCTTGTTTCGCACAACTACTCCTCGATCATCTCTCTTACACTTAAACACCCATTTTGTGTTTATCTTCCTATGACCTTCCGGTAAATCTACCAGCTTCCACACTCCCAACTTCTCAAACTGACTCAATTCTTCTTGCATAACATTAACCCAAGAATCTTCATTTAGCGCCTCTTTGTATGTTCGCGGTTCGATCTGCGAAATAAAACAACTCAATGAAAATTCAGTTTGAAAAGGTGCTACTGTAGAATAAAAACAAGTAAGCCCTTGGTCAATTTGACGTCTAGTGCGAACGCCTGATTGCAGTTCTCCAATGATCAGCTCCTCTGGATGGTATGAAAGAGTTCGTGGCATCACTTCGCCTGGAACATCCACCTCGCCTTCCAGATTAGTAACATTCTGATTTGCACCATGTTCACTAACTGGGTTTGTTTGACTTGAAAGCTGAATTTGCTCCCCCTCAGAATCTGAATCACCATGATCAAATACGGGCATGTTCTCAGATTCTTGATTATCATTCGCAACCATCTGATTATCTTGAGCAACTTCATCTTGTTGGATATCATCATGTTCACCAGCACTGCTAGGACCTGCTTCATCATCATTTAAAGTTTGTCGTGGTCGCCTAGAATACTAAGCTGGGAACCTTTCCTGCGACAACTCATACTCTCGCAAAATATCCAACTCATCAAAGAAATCTTCTTCTTCTTCTGGTTCTTCCATCATGTCAAACGAATCCCACAACTTGTCGTAATGATAACGCCATGAATCTCCAGGATTCTGCGGCGGCATTGTATAACCTTGACATTCAACATTAGGAGCTTCAATAATCCGCTTCAAGTTTGGAATGAAGACTCGTCGTAATGGACTTGCATAACCAATGAATATCCCTTCAATACTCTTCGGACCAAACTTTCCAAAAGGCTCTAGAACTGTACAGGGTGACCCAAACGGTTCAAGACTTCAGATTTGGTTTGCGGTTATTGATCAACTCAAAGCATGTTTTGATGAATTTCTTGACAGTGAGAACTCTGTTGAGCGTATAGCATGCGGCGGAAACAGCTTCTGCCCAAAAATTTATCGGAAGCTTTGAATCAGCCAGCATTGTTCTGGCCGTTTTGATTAGCGTCCTGTTTTTACGTTCTGCAACTCCATTCTGCTGCGGAGTGTACGGAGCACTAAACTCATGCAGTATACCTCTTTCATCACAAAATTCTTCCATCTTGTTGTTCTTGAATTCAGTACCATTATCACTTCTGATTCTCTTAACGCGCCTTTGGTACAGATTTTCATTCTTTTTGAACAACGCCATCAAACTGTCAAACGTCTCATCTTTCGACTTTAAAAATGAAACCCACGAAAATCTAGAATAATCATCAGTAACCACAAGACAGTAGTAATCTCCTGTAATACTTTTGACATTCACAGGACCAAACAAATCCATGTGAAGTCTCTCCAGAGGTCTTGAGATTGAATTGACTTGCTTTTTAGGGTGTGACTTTTTCTTCTGCTTGCCTTTGACGCAGCTAATGCACTCCCCTTCCAGATGAAAACCTTTTACATGAACCCTAGTAACCAAATCATTGTGCACCAAGTGACTCATTTTTCTAAGATGTATATGACCCATCCTCTGGTGCCACAATCTTGTCACACCCCGATATTCACACGTTTCACCGGTGGGCCCGGTGGGGGAGTATCGTGACGTAGTTGGTAACATTACAGTCAAACAACACAATATTTAAATGCACAGCGGAAGCAAAAGATAGATATATTTCAACCGAATGTTATTGTAATATCATGTATCACAAACAGTTGAAAATAATCAACAGGGGGATCAAAAATAAATTGGAAACATTGTTCAACAGTTGACATCCAAGCTTGCGAGACTTATTGTGGACGTTAGGAGAAAGCCATCCTAGTTCGCATAGTACTTGCACTTAACCTTTTTGGGAAAATACGTCAGTTTACACCGGTAAATAAATTCTACCGACACTTTTGAAAAAGGTTTAATAAAATTGATTTGAATGCACGTGGCACAAACTCTTTATAACTTGGGATAATTATTTTAATATAATACTTGTAAACGAATTACATGTTTCTTATGCGTTCAGTAGCCCGTTCCGTAGTCCGGGTTAAAGATCAATAGACACACCACATCATTTATTTATTCATTTATGCACAGACGGGTGTACACCTATACCCCGTGCTCAAGTCGTGGCCATCTCGTAAGATGATGCCAAGGATATCCGGGACATGGTCATTAACCCCCCAAAGGCTTTAAGCAAACAAAACATTTCAAAACAGAGCATATCAATAATTTAACCTCTATTCGATTAAAGATTCAATGCTGGACCAAGCGGTATTTTATATACCGTACCCCAAGCCCGTATAGGGAAATAAGTTAAAAGTATTTACCTTTGCAAAGTATATTTCACAAACAGCAATTGCAAGTAGCTTTTACCGGGTCTCCTATTCTGGAACGAAGGTTTATAATAACCTATTAGAATCCTAACGGGTCTTTAATTAAGCCTAAACTTAGACTGGTTAGTTTTAATGAAAGATACGGTTCGAACGCACGAATAAGCGGAGACCGGAATAGAATGTAATTTTGACCCGTCAAGTTTGAAGACTTGTATAATATGGGTAATCCAACCACATTCTGGATTTTGAGATAAAAACAACAAGGTTTGACCCGTTTCGGCTAATTTATGTAAACTAGTTACATAAATCGAACCGAACGCGTAAATGGCGTAACGGGTAACCGTAAGAGTCTTACACAGGTTTCCTAAGTCAATATGCTCTAAACATGTTGTGATATCAGTAGGATACCTTCCATTATGCCCATAACGAGTTTTAATCCCATAATACGCCCCGTAGGGGTATTTTGGTCATTTTAAAGATTATAAAAGAGATTATTTATGTTTCTGATGTTCGGGTCTGAAGAAATCAGTAAAACCACTTATTTTAACAAGTTACATCAGTAGATAATAAGTCTTTATGACAAAAATGGTTTTAAACCCAAACTATGCGTTTAATACGCGTATAAAGTCGTTTTAAGCGATTTCCGGGTTATACAGGAAATCTGAGTTTTCTGATCAGGTTATATAGTTCAAAATACTTTATTTATTATTTAAAATCAGTAGCAATTGGTTTGGCGTCAAAATACTATGTAGAACTCATTTTACGTCCGAAAATGGTATATTCTGTATTTACCGAATTAAGGTCATAACCTTAGGTTATGAGCAGGTTAAAAATAATTAAAAATCTTTAAAAATCCCAAAATATTATATTACATCAGTGTGTAAAAGGTTTGGTGTCGAAACTTGGGTTTAGATAGGCTTTATGCTAAGTGCGCCGTTTAATTAACAAAAGCTTTCTTAATTGCGCTATTTAGCATAACTCCTATTCAAGACCTCTAATTGACATGAAATTTTAGGGACATGTTTAGAAATCAGTAGCTAAGGTTATTGTCCTATCACATGTCCAAAATTCTCATTTTAAGGTCAAAAGGGCATTATGGTCAACATTTAAGCATTTAACGGAAATGTGCAAATGACTCGGTCAAACAACGAACGAGTCACAAAGGGTCATACCATCATGTAACCTGGTCCTAAGGAAGTCCTAAGGCATTTCTAATTCACACTAAATCGGGTCAGAACTGAAGTCAAAGCAAAAGTCAAAGTTTTGCGACTTTCGGTTCCGAACCGGGTCAAAACAGTAAATGGTCGGATCAAACAAGCTTAGACCAGTTCTTATACTTATTATCAAGTTATATGAGTGATAAAATATGTTACATGCCTTCTACATTGTTAATTATGCGTTAAATCGAAAATTAGCATTCTGTTGACTTTTTCTAAGCAACTTTGACCCGACATTTGAACTAGTTAGAGTGGGAATCAGAGGGTTCCCTTTTAAGGGTTTAATGCCCACATAATTACCAACATATAACTACCTTTGATTCGACTAATTACTGGACCATTAGTGATTAATCGTTAAGTCAACCGTTAATTACGACGGTTTGACTTTTAAGCTAAAACTAAGCAAAAACTTAACTAAGAAAGGTTAAGCACACTTACTGAAGTCTAATGAACGACCAGAGATGCTTAGAAGACACTTGAGCTCCAGAGATTATCAGAAATGCAGATTGAAGGTGTGAACAATTGTTACAACATGAATGGCCTTTTATAGTGATCTTGGTGGCTCAAGATCATGACAACTAAGTCTAGCCATTGCCCCTGATCATCAACACATGTCCCTAGTGCCTAGGAGTCGTTTAGGGGTCGCCCATGCTGAGAAATAATGGCTTAAGTCGGTTAAAACACCAAACAGTGCTGCTGCCAACGTTTTCTGCATCTGGGCGTCTGACGCGGCCCGCTTAAGATCTTAACAAGGCTTACGCGGCCCGCCTTAGTCTCACTGACAGAAATCAAATCTTCGCACTATTGACGTGGCCCGCGTAAGCCCTTGCTATATCTTACGCGGCCCGCCTGAGACCTGCTGTAAGATTTTTCAAATCGTTTTCAGTTATTGCAGTTGGCTCTTGGTTTTACGGAGGGGTAACTTTGCATTTTGGGCCTTTCTTATTTACGTATAAGGGCCTCGTGACTTTTACCCGTCTTGTTAAGTCCTCGGTCACTTTATTACTACCCGAAAAGTCTTAACTTTCAACGTTGACGCTTTCAACCCCTCATGTACGAATTCGATCATAACTTTCTCATTTGATAAGGAAACTTTATGAAATTTATTTCGTGCATTCCAGTGAGCATAATTTATCGTTACAAAGCCTCAGGCTTTCTAAAGGGTCACTCAGAGGTATAACTTAAACATGTTGACACATTTAACCCCTGTAGTTTGTAATTCCCTACTTTCTTCCACATTTAGTTCCATATGATCCATGATTCATTCGTTTGAAGGTACGAGCATCATGTAGGGTTACTGTAAAGTATATTTATCCCTTGTTGACATTTTGAACCCTTGAATTCACATACTTTCTATGTTTGTCAACTTTAGTCCCTCTATAGTATTCATTAACACGTTCCAGCTTATGACACGTGTCAATACATTATAGGACGTAAATTTTCGAGGTGTTACATCCTCACCCCCTTAAAAGAAATCTCGACCTCGAGATTTACTGAAACAAATGAGGGTACTTTTCTTTCATCGTGGACTCTACCTCCCACGTGTACTAGGGACCTCTACGGGCATCCCATTTAACCTTTACAATCGGTATATACTTCCTTCGAAGCTTCTTAACCTGTCGATCCTCGATCGACACAGGTTTTTCAACAAACTTTAAGCTCTCATCTATGTGTACATCTGTGTGTGGAATGACTAGTGATTCGTCAGCGAAGCACTTCTTCAGATTACAGATGTGAAATACATTGTGAATACCACTGAGCTCTTTAGGTAAGTTTAACTTATAAGCAACTGATCCGACACGTTCGATGATCTCGAAGGGTCCTATGTATCTCGGGCTTAACTTGCCTTTCTTACCGAATCGCATCACTCCCTTCCAGGGTGATACTTTAAGCACTACCTTGTCACCTACTTCGAAGTTAAAAGGTTTACGCTTCAAATCTGTGTAGCTTTTCTGCCGATCACGGGCAGCTTTCAGAGGGTCACAAATCTGGACAATCTTGTCCGTCGTTTCAAAGATTATTTCAGGTCCTGTCAGCTGGATATCTCCAACTTCCGCCCAACAAACGGGCTTTCTGCACTTTCTACCATATAAGGTTTCGAAAGGAGCAGTTTTAATGCTCGTATGGTAGCTATTGTTATACGAGAACTCGATTAGTGGTAGGTGGTTATCCCAACTACCACCTAAGTCGATCACACATGCTCGAAGCATGTCTTCCAAGGTTTGGATTGTACACTCACTCTGTCCGTCCGTCTAAGGATGGTAAGCCGTACTGAAGTTTAAGCGCGTGCCCAATGATTGTTGGAAACTTTTCCAAAAATGTGACCTGTATCTAGTATCTCTGTTAGAGATAATAGACACAGGCACACCATGTAGAGACACAATCTTATCTACATACAATTGGGCTAGCATGTCGGAGCTATAAGTCTCCTTAATGGGCAGGAAATGTGCTGACTTAGTCAGTCTATCAACTATTACCCATATCGTGTCATTTCCTTTCCTTGTCCTTGGCAATTTGGTGATGAAATCCATCGTCACCATTTCCCACTTCCACTCGGGAAGTTCAGGCTGTTGCAGCAAACCTGACGGCTTCTGATGTTCAGCTTTGACTTGTGCACAAGTCAACCATTTTGCTACATAGGTAGCTATAGACTTCTTCAAGCCTATCCACCAAAAGTTTGCCTTCAAATCCTGGTACATCTTGTCAGCTCCAGGATGAACGGAGTATTTGGAACTGTGGGCTTCCTGGAGGATAACATTTCGTAGCCCTCCATAAACTGGAACCCATATTCGTCCATTTAACCTTAGAATTCCGTCCTTGCCATAGGATAACTGTTCTTCAGTTACTCCTAGCTTTTCATTAGGATAGTTAGCTTCTAGCACAACTTCCTTCTGTGCAGCTAACAATCTTTCATTCAAATTGTTCTTTATCTCAATGCTCTTGGCATTGATTCTAATAGGCTTGACTCTTTTTTTTCGACTCAAGGCATCGGCGACTACATTCGCCTTGCCAGGATGGTATCTTATCTCACAATCATAATCATTTAAAGTTTCCATCCATCGTCGCTGCCTCATGATCAAATCCTTTTGATTGAACAGATGCTGGAGGCTCTTGTGATCAGAATAGATCACACACTTGATGCCATATAAATAGTGCCTCCAAAGCTTCAGTGCGAATACAACGGCGCCCAACTCTAAGTCATGGGTGATGTAATTCTTTTCATGCACTTTTAACTGACGTGAAGCATAGGCAATAACCTTGCCTTTCTGCATAAGCACACATCCCATCCCGGTGTGTGATGCATCACAGTATACTACAAACTCTTCTATTCCATTAGGCAATGTCAACACAGGTGCATTGCTTAGCTTCTGCTTAAGGATATCAAAGGACTCCTGCTGCTTAGGACCCTAGTTAAACTTAACATTCTTTCTAGTTAAAGAAGTTAGGGGTGCAGCAATCCTTGAAAAATTTTCAATAAAACGCCTGTAATATCCTGCCAATCCCAAGAAGCTGCGAATTTCAGTGGGCGTCTTCGGCTCTTGCCAATTCAAGACCGCTTCCACCTTAGCGGGATCCACTTGGATACCACGCTCACTAACCATATGTCCAAGAAATTGGACTTCTCGAAGCCAGAATTCACACTTCGAAAGCTTGGCGTAAAGCTTCTCCTATTGAAGCAGTGAAAGAATACAGCGAAGATGCTTCTCGTGATTAGCTTGGTTCTTTGAATAGATCAGAATGTCATCAATGAAGACGATGACAAATTTGTCCAAGTATGGTTTACAGACACGGTTCATGAGATCCATGAATGCCGCTGGTGCATTAGTGAGCCCAAAAGGCATCACTAGGAACTCGTAATGACCATAACGAGTCCTAAATGCAGTCTTGTGTACATCTTTATCTCTAACCTTCAGTTGGTGATAACCTGACCTCAGATCGATCTTAGAGAAGAAGCTTGCCCCTTGAAGTTGATCGAACAGATCGTCGATCCTGGGTAATGGATACCTATTCTTGATAGTGACCTTGTTAAGCTCGCGGTAATCGATGCACAGACGCATCGATCGATCCTTCTTCTTGACAAATAAGATTGGTGCTCCCCAAGGAGACGAACTAGGTCTAATGAAACCCTTGGCTAGCAATTCATCCAGTTGTGTTCTCAATTCCTTCATCTCTGTTGGTGCCAATTTGTAGGGTGCTCTAGCAACAGGTGCTGCCCCTGGAATAATGTCAATCCTGAACTCTACTTGCCTATCTGGGGGTAAACCAGGTAGTTCTTCGGGAAAAACTTCAGGGTATTCAGAAATAATAGGGATATCTTCAATCTTGGGTTTCGGCTCATCAATAGTCACTTGTGCCATATAGATGACACAACCCTTCGCCAAACATCTAGAAGCCTTGAGCATAGTCACTTGCTCAGGCAGTCCATACTGGGTATCTCCCTGAATGGTAAGTGATTCACCAGACGGAGTCTTGATCACCACTTGCTTTTATTGCAGACAATCTGGGCCTGGTTATGAGACAACCAGTCCATGCCTAAAACTATGTCGAAACCGGCTAACTTCAAAGGAAGTAGGGACAAAGGAAAAGAGTGGTTCTTAATGGATATGAAACATCCATCTAATATGGTTGAGGCGGTTTCTAAAGTGCCATATGCTAATTCCACATCATACTTCACACTTAAGGTTTTGACAGGTAAATTCAGCAATTTGCAAAACTTATTGTCTACAAAAGATTTATCAGCTCCTGAATCAAATCGTACTCTTGCATACACATCATTTATAAGAAAGGTACCTGTGATCACGTTATCGTCCTGCACAGCTTCCTTTGCATCCATTCTGAAGACTCTAGCATTAGTCTTCTTTCCTTCATCCGCTTTCTTTGCATACTTTGGGCAGTTTGTCTTAATGTGCCCCTTTTCGTTGCAACTGTAGCATGTTGCGTCTTTCAGTTTCTTGCACTCGAGGGCTTTATGTTCTGTGGATTTGCAAATCCCACAAGGTCTTGTCTGGTGTTGGACCCAGTATGGCCATAACAACTTCTTTTTATGTAATATGGCAAGTGATTTCAGTATATGTGAAAAAGATGTGCGGAAATGGAAATCAGACTTTCAAGAAACAAGACCTACAGAATTATCAAGTTTATATCACTTTGAAACAAATTAGTTTAACAAGGTGATTGTAAGATTATTATCTAATAGAAATGAATCTTGATTTCTGTGGGTGAGAAGAGCAGTTGGAGTTTGAGTGTTTGTATGTGAATGCTAAGCTTCAAACTCAAGTATCTTCTGCCTCTCGAGCCTTCTATTTATAGACGGCTGTGGGCATGAATAAACAATTGTTTATTCATGCAATAAGTCCTGCATAAAGTAGCAATTTGACATATTCATTGAATCCATCGTTCAAGTTACATTTGTAATCATGAAAACCAATAATGTCATGCTTCGGTCATGGGTGGCAGGATAGGTTGTGATTTTAGACAAGTGGGCCTGTCATCAGAATTTCTGATAAGCCACTTCATCAGAAATTCTGGTGAACAAATCATCAGAAAGTTTGATGATCAGAATTTGTCAGAAACTGATGATCCATCAGAAACGACCTTCTCTGATAATCCAAATCAACTCTTTATCAACTTGAGATTCTTTGTAGTATATACTTTGCTTTTCAGTTGTCCCAACTATTTTTCTTCATCTTGCTATGTTCTTCAGGACTGTTATCTTCTTCAGAGATCCAGTTGATTGAGATTTTCTTCAATACTTACAAATAAAGTTTCCTAACAGTTTCCCCCTAAGTATTGTAAGAAAATGAACTATCTCATGAATATAAAATTTCCAAACAGTGGAAACTAAATACTTGCAAAATTTAAACCAGTTACTAAAGTTTTTTTTTTGAAAAACAAATTACATAAAAGATAAAAATAAACAATTTTTAATTCAGCTTCACTCTCTTATGCATATCTCCTTTCTTTATCTTCTTTTTGTAGGAGATGTATTTGTTGCAGCTGTCATACATGTCTTTGTACCATTCCCTTGCTTGAATCCATTCTTCAATTATTTGCTCAATTTCTTTCCTGTTTCCTTCCAAGTTCTTTTCTATCTTCTGAAGATGTTCCTGTCTTTTGTTCATGGTTCTTAAGATATACCTCAGGGTTTGATTTGAGTACTTACAAATGTCAACACTTCTGAACAGAGCTTTGTTATTGTCTTGATCTCTGAAGATTACACCATATTCTTGTTCTCCATCTTTGCTTGTTTGCATAATGATGTCTCCAGATCTTGCATCATCTAGTATTTCTGAGGGAAATTTTGTCTTAGGTGATCTAAAGTACACCTTTTTGTTGTGCACATTGACGGGTGGTCCGTAGGACAACCCTTAAGTGCCTTAATAAGATTAAAATCCCATGCTTTACACGTTTAATTGTTTGAACTTGGTAACTACTAGTTGTTTGGACGTGCAGGTGCAAATAGAGCTTAAAAGGGAAGTGATTTGGAGCATCAATGAAAAAATCAATTTTTGGAATTGAAGAATTAAGAGGATAGCATGATAGAGGGCGAAATTACGAGAACGTAGGCGAAAACGGTGAAGAAAACGGAGTTGAAACGAAAAAGTTATGCTGAAAACAAGTTTTCATGCTGAAGCCTGCCGTAAGCTACGGCAAGGGCCGTAGCTTACGGCGCCGACTGGCACTTTTTGTCACCGTATGACAGTTTAAAGCCACCGTAAGCCATTCCAAGCCACCGTAAGCTACGGTGGCCACCGTAGCTTACGGCGCTGACCTACGTAAATGTGTAACTTCCACCTTTTAATGCGGATTTATGATGCCCTTTCACCTCTAATCAATCCCATTCGGTTACACAACAATAAGGGACGATTTTTGGTTGTGCTTGGGGGCTCGAAGACATCTTTAATCATTGTTATTATGTTTCTAACTTATTTGGAAGATCAAGACTTTGTTATGATGTTTGTTAAAGCCATGAGTGGCTAAACTTGTTATGATTGTCTTTAGTTGAAGGTTTGTAAGACTTTATGCTTTGATTTCCTAATTTCTAGAATAACAATCTTTATCTTTATGATTTGTTTGTTATGGTGTGTGATTGCTTTGTTGTAAATTGTTGATTCTTATGTTAATCTAGTTTGAAATCATACATTCTTGGTGCCGTTGGCAATCGAGATATCATGGGTAAAATTAGACTTGGGTAAGGGTTAATTGATCATCGGGTAACAACCTCACGTTCTAGGAATCTGAGTACTTAGTTCCCTTTCATCACTACAAGTAATCACACATGAGCTATGTCTATGTAGTTCTTTCTAGTGGAATGATAGCATAAATGTCAAAGCAAACCGGAAACTAAAGATGATCATTTGTCTCTAAATTGTTTACAACCAACACTTTCATTTTGCAATTAGAATAGTAATTTAGTTTTTTAAAACTCAATCAATCAAACCAACTCTTGAACTTTATTTTATTGCAATTAGCTTAATTTAGTTAAATTAGATAAACTTTCAAATAACACATATTCCACAAACTCCCTGTGTTCGATACCCACTTGCCACTATCTATATAGTTGTTATTGGGATTAAATTTGATTGTGACCACGACATCACGTCAAATTTTGGCGCCGTTGCCGGGGAGTAGTGCGCAACGTGTGTTATTTTTGTTCTTGCTTTGAGTTTGTCATTTTTCTGTTTTACGCGAGGTGTGTTTAGTGTGCAGGTATTTACAGGTGCATGCGTACTAGAAGCTCTCACAAGCTTTCACCGCTAGTGTTTGATCCGGAAATCGAGCGAACTTTGCGAGCAAACAGAATTTTGTTAAGGGAAAATACAATTAGCAGTTCACCAACAACACCAATTACACCGATTACACCACTTCGATACATGGATCCACCACCACCACCACCCACTACGGGTGAATCCACTTCATCATTTATACCAACATCCACTCAACCTTCACCAAATACCACCATTCCACCAAATACTACCGAACCCACCATACTTCAAAATGTCACATCAACCAACACCACACAGCCCATTACCACACAAGAAGAACCAACCATCACATTTAACCCTTCCACTACTATACCACCATTATCCCATTTTTTTCCGGGTGCGGGTCCGTCATATTCAAGCCATACCATAGCACCAATTTCGTCTATTGTCCATGCTACACCGTTTCGACCATCAAATCAGTCGGGTTTCCAATACTCGACTCTTCCATTTGGGCAATCGTCGGGAATTCAAGGAGATGGGTATGATGAAGGTTATGAGGAGTTTGAAGGTTTTGATGAAGACGGGTACGCTTATGGGGGTGATGGAGAGCAAGGGGAATATGGTTATATGCAAGGCCAAGTACAAGTGATTCCAAATGTTGGTGGGGTGCAACAACAACAACTCATACCTCAACATATTAGGCCAAGGCCACAAGGGCCGCAATTGCAACGTCCGATACCTTTGCAGCAAATTCGCCCACAAAATGTGCAACCACACTTCCAAAGGCCAATTCAACACCCACCGCTGCCACAACAACAATTTCAACAACTAAATGCACCACAAGGGCCTATACAAAGACCAATGGGTCAAGTTCGTCCAAGGGGTCGATTCGGTGTGCCAAGGAGGCATCTTAGGGAAAATGCGAGGGGTATTGAAGCGCATTTTAGACCGGTGATCACTCACAATCCTTCACCGGTGGTCATCCCTCATAATAACCAAGGAAGAACTTTTGAAGTAAGGACAAATTCCTTACAAAGCTTGCCGAAATATAAAGGTCTAGCGACGGAGGAACCTTATTTTCATTTGGAAGCCTATGACTCAATTTGCAACACCCTTGGGAGTCAAGGTTTTTCGGCCGATGACGTGAAGTTGGTCTTATTTCAATTCTCCTTGGAAGATAAGGCAAAGAAGTGGTTCTACACTTTGCCTTCGGCATCTATTTATACTTGGGGGGAGATGCAACAAACATTCTTAGACGAATTTTATACCGCCCAAAAGACCAATGATGCGAGAAAAGGGTTGAGAAGCTTTCAACAACAACAAGGAGAAATGTTTCATGAAGCTTTCGACCGTTTAAACATGATGAGAAAAAATTGTCCCCACCATGGGATTGAGCTTTGGGAGTTAATGAACGCCTTTCATGAAGGGTTGTGTGCCGAAGATGCACGAGATTTGATGTCCATTACAAATGGGACTTTTGGCACAAACTATGAGCATGAGGATTGGGAATTTTTAGAGCAAATGGCAATCACTTCAAAGAGAAAGGCTCAAGCTTTAAGGAGAGCACGACCGGCCGTTACCCGAACACAAGTGCATGCGGTTGATGATGGTAACACACAAACTTCTAACCAAATTTATGATGTTTGTGCATTGTGTAATGAAATAGGTCATGCGGCGGAAAATTGCCAAGGAATGGTGGAAGGGCAATTTGAAGAAGTTCATGCCGTTCAAGGTCATGGAGGGGGTGCTAGAAATTTCAATATGAATTCTAACACTTATCACCCCGGGTTGAGAAACCACCCTAATTTCCGTTATGGGAACCCTTCGAATCAATCAAACCCGAATTTCCAAGGTAGCCAAGGAAATTATGGTTCACGTCAACCTTATAATAATCAAAGTGGATATCGAGGTGGGAACAACCAAGGATACCAAAAGCAATACCAAGCGTGTCAAGAACAAGGGGGGTCTTCGGGTGGTAATGAAATGATGGAAATGTTGAAGAGCATGCAAGCGGAAATGCAAAAGAGGAACCACATGGATGATGCTCGCATACAAAAGGATGAGGCTCGAGACAAAGCAATCCAAACTTTGACCACTCAAATGGGTCAACTTGCCACCGAAGTGTCCGAATTAAAAAAGAGTAAAGGTCAATTACCAAGCGACACTAAGGTAAATCCATCCCATGGTACTTCAAGAGGTAACAATGTTAATATCCATCATGTAAGTGTTTTGAGAAGTGGGAAAGAGTACAAAACCAATCCTTCACCGGATTTGGTTGATGGGGTGGTTGAGGATATAACGGGTCAAGATAGTGAGGAAGAAAATGAACCACCCATTGTTTCTTCTAAAAAACCCAATTTTGAAAAACCCGAAGTTATTAAAGAAAAAGAAAAAGTAAATGAGGGTGAGGGGTCTAGTGAAGTACCGTTTCCTTCGGCTTTATTAGATCCGGGTAAAAAAAATTTTATTTCAAAATGGGGTCCTCAAAAAGAGGAAATGTGGGAGGTTTTCAAACAGGTTAAAATTAATCTTCCTTTACTTGAAGCTATCAAACAGGTACCCGCTTATGCCAAGTTTCTAAAAGAATTGTGTACTCAAAAGAGGCAACAAAAAGTGCCTAAATTGGTAGACTTGACGGAGCGGGTAAGTGCGGTATTGAAAGGAGACCTTCCTCCTAAGTTACAAGATCCGGGAACGCCCCTTAAAAACATTCAAGTTGGAAATTTTCAAACCACAAGGGCGTTATTGGATCTTGGAGCCGGAGTAAGTATCTTACCGGGAGGGTTATATGACCAATACGATTTCGGTCCATTGAAGCGAGTTGAGACAACGGTTGTATTAGCCGACTTGTCTCATAAACTTCCCCGGGGTATCGTACGGGATGTGATAGTTAAAGTTGATGAATTTTATTATCCCGTTGATTTCCTTGTGTTAGACTACTCATCCGCGGATCCAATTCAACAACAAAATGTTATTTTGGGTCGACCATTTTTGAATACCGCACATGCTATTATTGATTGTCGATATGGTACGGTCGACATGACATTTGGTAATAGAAAAATGAGATTAAATGTTTTTACTAACGGTACTAATGTTTATGGTGATGAGTGTTTCTTAGCAGATTTTGTAGAGGAATATGACCCGAAGGAGTTCGAAGAGGAAATTTTGGATTCTTGTGTATGTGATGTGTCTTTGCAGGTTCATGCATGTGAGTTGGAGGTAGAAGAGAAAGAGCAAGAGGCTCTAGCGGTGAAAGAAGGAAGACCTCCATGGACCCACCAAACGGACTCTTTACCGGTGGAAATTGATTCGGGTACAAAGCCCTCTTTGGAAAGTCCACCAAGTGTGGAGTTGAAGGAGCTACCAAAGCACCTAAAGTATGCATTTTTGGGGGAGAATGACACTTTACCGGTGATCATTGCTTCCAACTTGGAGGTAGCTCAAGAGGAAGAATTGATGCGGGTGTTGAAGGCTCATAAGGCGGCGATTGGATGGACGATAGCCGATTTAAAAGGCATTAGTCCATCCATTGTGATGCACAAGATTATTACAAGTGAGGACGCAAAGCCGACCCGTGAAACACAAAGAAGGTTAAATCCGAACTTGAGAGAGGTGGTGAAGAAAGAAGTTATCAAGTGGTTGGATGCGGGGATCATTTATCCCATTTCGGATAGTGCATGGGTAAGTCCGACTCAGGTAGTGCCTAAAAAATCCGGTATCCAGGTAGTGAAAGATGAACAAGGTGAGCAAATTGCCACCCGCCCGGTAACCGGGTGGCGAGTTTGTATTGATTATAGAAAACTAAATGCGGCTACCTCAAAAGACCATTTCCCGTTACCCTTCATTGACCAAATAATTGAAAAATTTTCCGGTCAAAAATATTATTGTTTTTTGGATGGGTACTCGGGATATAACCAAATTGCTATTCACCCGGACGACCAACACAAAACCACGCATGTCCATATGGTACATTTGCTTTTCGGCGAATGCCATTTGGACTATGTAACGCCCCCGCCACATTCCAAAGATTATGATGAGTATATTTTCGGACATGGTCGGGGAATCTCTTGAAGTGTTTATGGATGATTTTTCCATTTTTGGTCCAAGTTTCGATTCTTGTCTTAATGAATTAGAAAAAGTTTTAAAAAGATGTGTTAAGACAAACTTGGTATTAAGTTGGGAAAAGAGCCATTTTATGGTTCAAGAGGGTATTGTGTTGGGGCATGTCATTTCGGACCGGGGAATGGAGGTAGATAAAGCAAAGATTCGGGTAATTTCATCTTTACCCCCACCAAAGAATGTTAAGGGGGTGAGATCTTTTTTGGGACATGCGGGGTTTTACCGAAGGTTTATTAAAGGCTTTAGTGTAATCACAAAACCTTTATGTAATCTACTATTAAAAGATGTTCCATTTGATTTTACTGATGAATGTTTGCAAGCGTTTCATGTTTTGAAGGAACAGTTGGTGAAGGCTCCTATTTTGCAACCACCGGATTGGTCAAAGCCGTTCGAGATTATGTGTGATGCTAGTGACACGACCATTGGAGCGGTTTTGGGTCAAAGGGTCGATAAGAAGCCGGTGGTGATATACTATGCAAGCAAAACTTTGTCCGAGGCGCAACTCAACTACACCACAACCGAGAAAGAATTATTAGCAGTGGTGTATGCCTTGGACAAGTTTAGATCTTACATTTGGGGGAGCAAGGTGATAGTGTATTCGGATCATAGTGCGGTCTGATATTTGATGGAAAAGAAGGATGCGAAGCCCCGATTGATTCGTTGGGTGCTTTTGCTACAAGAATTCGATCTTGAGATTCGGGACAAAAAGGGATGTGAAAATGTTGTTGCGGATCACTTGTCCCGAATCCCGTTGGAAGGTGTTGATGACCCGAGTGAAATCAATGAACGGTTTCCCGATGAACACTTGTTGGCCGTCTCTACTTATGTTGCACCTTGGTATGCCCATTTCGTTAATTATTTGGCTAAGGGTGCAATTCCAAATCATTGGACTAAGAAGAGACGACAACAGTTTCTTAGTCAAGTGAAGCAATACATATGGGATGAACCCGACTTGTTCAAAATCGGGGCCGATCAAGTGATACGAAGATGTGTTCCCGAAACGGAAGTTTTAGAGATCTTGATCCATGCTCATTCATCGGCATGTGGAGGGCATTTTAGTGGGAACAAGACGGGTTATCGGGTGTTATCTAGTGGGTTTTATTGGCCCACGATTTTCAAGGATTCTTGTGAGTATGCCCGGAATTGCATCAATTGTCAAAGAATGGGAAGTATTTCGAAACGTGATGAAATGCCGTTACAACCGATTTTGGTAGTAGAAGTATTTGATGTTTGGGGAATAGACTTCATGGGTCCTTTCCCAAACTCAAATGGGTTTTTATATATATTGGTTGCGGTTGATTACGTGTCGAAATGGATTGAAGCTATTGCCACAAGGACCAACGATCATTTCGTCGTATGTAAGTTTGTGCAATCTAATATTTTTGCTCGTTTTGGTGTGCCTAGGGTGATAATAAGTGATGGTGGTTCACATTTTAAAAAATTCAATTTTGGAAAATTACTAAAAAGATATAATGTGAATCACTGCATTGCTACACCCTACCACCCGCAAACGAGTGGTCAAGTGGAAGTATCCAACCGACAAATTAAAGAAATTTTAATGAAGATGGTTAGAACGGATCGGAAAGATTGGTCAAGTAAGCTTGACGATGCATTGTGGGCTTATCGAACGGCCTACAAAACTCCACTTGATACCACTCCTTATCGAATGGTTTACGGGAAAGGATGTCATTTGCCTATGGAGTTGGCACATCGGGCGTATTGGGCAATTAAAACGGTGAATGCAAACTATGATGAAGCGGGTCGGGCGAGAAAGCTTCAATTGAATGAAATTGAGGAAATAAGGGATCAAGCCTATGAGTGTGCATCCGCATATAAAGACAAACTGAAAAAAGTTCATGATGCGAAGATAAAGAAAAAGAACTTTGAAGTGGGTCAAAAGGTGTGGTTGTACAATTCAAGGTTAAAAATGTTCGCGGGGAAACCCAAAAGCAAGTGGATGGGTCCTTACGTTGTCCGACGAGTAGGAAGGTTCGGTGATGTTGATATTCAAGATGAACAAACAAACAAGCAACAAACGGTGAACGGGCATCGGCTCAAACCGTACTTGGAAGGTAATGATATCAACAATCTCGAGCTAGACAAAGTGGGTTACATTTTACACCCGGTGGATGACGGAGAAACGTGAAAGAGGCCCAGGTTTGGTATTTGTAAATAATTAGTTTAGTTTATTTCGTTTTGAATAAATCCTGTTGAAACCGGTGTTTGAAACAAGTGTGGGGAAATTCTTACGGATTTCCCGAACATAGTGTTGAGGACAACACGGGTTTTTAACGGGGGGTAGGGTTATAATTTTCATATTTTTATAAAAATAAAAAATAAAAAAAAAGACAAATAAATAAACAAATAAACATATAAGAATTCTAAATTAAAAAAAATGAATGAGATTGCGATTGCCCAGCTCTAGCCGTAACCTACGGCTGATGGGCGTAGCTTACGGCTCCAAGAAGAAAAAAAAGAGCCTTACGGCTCGTAGCTCCTGTCTTACGGCAGGGTATTTTCTTCCAGGTCCAGCCGTAAGCTACGGCTGAGGACCGTAGCTTACGGTTCCGAGAAAAAAAGGGGGTGGGACGCTTGAGGTATTTATGTCGGCAGTTTTTATATAAAAAAAATCCGAAAAATCTATAATAATAATAATTAAATAAAACCAAATTAACCTCATCCACACCTTTCATCCATCTTTCCCCAACCACATTTCTTTCTCTTCTTCTTCCCTATCAAGAACCCTAAAACTCCATTAATCTCCAACTTTCACATCTTCATATCTTGCTCAAATCTAGTCCGATTTTAGTGATTCTTGAGTGCATTTTGGGTGAAATTTCACAAGGAATCTAGATTTACACTTGTATTTTGAAGATTTCCTTGTTTTGGGGTCGGATTTGAGCATAAGGGTGCCGAAATTTTGGGGCTTTTAGTGGGTTTTTGTATGAACTTCAAGTTTTTGTGATTCTCATCTTCTACAACACCAAGGTATGCAATTTCTTTTCATTCTTTGAAGTACATTGAGGTTTGTAAGTTTTCATTATGTTTTTGCTTACACACTTGCTTTTATGAGATAGATGATAGAACTTTGTGAACCATTGAGTGCTATGGGTATGAATGTGTTTGATGTCTAATAAAAATTTTAGAAAAGTTCTGATTTTAGGGGACATCATGCCAAAATTTTGTTTGAAAGAATAAAATTTTTGGTTCTTGCACATCAATACCCATAACATGAAGCAAGTGTGGGGAAGATTGGGTAAGAATACTAACTTGATTTGTTTACATGGTTTTTGAATGTGTGTAGGCATGGCGTCTAAGAAAGGGAAAGGAGTTGCAAGTTCTTCTCAAGGGGATGCGGCACAACAAAAAAAGAGGAGATTGACCCGGGTTGGTGACCCGGACTCGGAGGAGGATGCACCTCCAAGGGGGCCAAAGCCGGATTGGACAACTGGTTCATTGTTAGACCAACCCGCGGAATGGAGAGAGGATCTATTTCATGAACAAATGAACAAGTTAAAACAAAGGGGTGAAGCATTTATTTGTGAAAAGGAGATCCGGGAGGTTGATTTCGGGCCATTCGGTATCATAGCCAAGTTTAACGCGTTGGGTTGGGGGGCGGCTACAAAATGTTATGATGGTGAAGTGAAAAAAAATGTATGACACGCAGATTCAAGAGTGGGTGGCATCACTTGAATGTCCCCAGTTCAAGGCTCCGAACAAGATGCGGTTAGTTGGGTGGTGTAATGGGGTGAAAGTAGAAATGTCATACGACTCTTTGCGCCGGGTAGCAAAGTTTGATGATGGGTCGGCCAATGAATACATTTACCCGAGTCTCAAGGATCTTTACCATGAGCCCGCTAAGCATCCACAATGGCAAAATATGCTTGACTACCTCTTCCTTCCGGGTACAACACATGGGAAGCTATATAGAAGAAATTTGAGGATGGAAGCAAAGTTATTGTTGACGTTGTGCATGTACAATGTCATTCCGAGGCGGGGTGACAAGATGGAAGTGCGACATCAAGAAGTGCCAATCTTATATATGATGATGCATGGGTCACCCAAGGTTCCTTTCCGATTTTTGGTGCTAAACAACATTTGGTTGAGCAAGAATAGTGGGGAAAAAAAGATTATACCTCACTGCCGGTTGATTACGGCATTGCTTAAAAAGTACGGGGCAATTAAGGGAGATGAAAAAGGTTCTTACAAGAGGTTTAGACCATTCGACCTTAAGAATCTTGGGTCGGATTGGACTTACACAGAATCGGAAAGGTTTCATAAGTTGAAAACGGATGGTAGAAGGTGGAGAGCATTGAAAGTGGATGCGAGACCGTTACGACCGGGAGAGGAAGAGGAACCCGAATCAGCGGATGATGAAATAAGTGGAGATGATGATTATCGTGAAGACACATTCATGGTAGATGCTCAGGTGAGGGTTGCCGGTCAAGCGGGGGTTCAAGGAGCTGGCGTACAATCTGGTTATGTGGGTAGTGCATTTGATTATGCACAACAGGCTTATGACCCATACTGGGCCCATTCGGGGGATATGGGTCAAATCATTCAACAAAGGCGGCCACCCACTTTTGGTGATTGGAGTGAACCAAACCAGATGCTTTTTGATCAACAAACGTTCATGGGTGCTAGTGTGGAAAGGGCTATCAAAAGAAGTTATGATAGAAATGAGCAATGGAATCGTGCTCATAGATATGCCCATGAAGAAGAAAAAAACAACCGTTATTTGGATGATCGTCAAAGACGCATGCATGACCAATGGCATGCGGGGCAGCCAGTTGTAGGAGATCCGCCCATTGTGGACTACACCACATTACCACCACATGATGGTAGTGTGTCATACCCCACCCCACCATTGCACCATTCTCAGTGGGTGGATCCGCATGCTATGAGTTACCAACAGGCGAATCCAAGTAGTGATCAAGGAAGCAGTAGTAGCGGTGGAGCATTTGGCTTTGGTGAGTGGACGGATATGATGACATCCATTTTCGGGCCTCCACAGCCGAAGTACTACTAGCCAGGTTGTATTTTGCTCCTTTGTACATTTTTGTATATATATGTCTTTTTGGTATGTTTATGGTTGGGAGGTAGGGTGGTGTTTTGATGTTGATGTGTTTGTTGGGTTGTGAAAGTTGGTGGTGTTTAAAAAAAAAATTGGGGTTCAAGTTGCAAAGCAAATGTGGGTGTTTTTGTTGAAAGCGATCTTTCCCTCAAAACCATACATTGGGACAATGTATCCCAAGTGTGGGGATGGGGGAAATTTTTGAGAAATTCAAAAATTTTTGCAAATCCAAGCGAAAAGTGTAAAAATTTGAAAACTTGATATTGTTCCATTTGACACACCGACAACCCTTTCTAGTCATTTCTTGGTGAGTGTTTGAGCCACATATGATTATTAGAGAATATTTCTTTGTTTTGAGTGGCGGTGTTTGTATTGTGTTAATAGAACTTGTGTACGAATTCTTGTTGAAGCCTAGGATTAGCATGCTTATGAAAATGATAGGGATTTTAGGTAGCCTCGTCCGAATGTGTGAGAGTGTGGGAATTGGGGGTTGGACCTCATACATTACATATATGAGCTTGGTATTGTGAGGGGTGGGGGTTTGGTCTTTAGAAAGCCATGTTTGAGCCTTATACTATTCGGTTGTGACCCAAACCTACTTCTTACAAAAAAAAAAAAACTTTACCTATTGAAACGACCCGGTTTAGGAATTTAGTTTGTGATTGTTGATGTTCTTGTATATATTGTTGAGTTTTATGTGTTATGAAGAAAATGAAAAAAAAGAAGAAAGAAAAGAAAAAAAAGAAAGAGAAAAATATGAGAAAAATACAAAAAAAAAAGAAGTATTTAGTTGCAATAGTAGTTGAGAATGTTGAAGAAGTTGTGTATATAGTTGATGTTTGCTTTGTTTAGTAGTAGAAATAAAAACCGGGTCAAATCAATTAGCTCTTGCATATATATCCCACCATTTTCCTACCTTTACATATAGCCCCGTTATAACCCGTAAGTCCTTTTGATTCATAGGCATGCTAGGTATTTGATAGGAGGAAACTTGATTTGTATACAAGCTTATTGTCGCACAATCACACACTTGCATTGAGCGTGTTAGCATAATGTTGCTAATATTACTTGTCACCGAGAGTTGTTGTGAGGGGTGTGTCTTGTGGTATGATAAAAAGTTAGTAAAAGGACGGTACATTTTAGCTTGGTTTGCATGTTGATCGCTTGTGGTTTTGAATTGGTTAGTGAATGAGTTGCTTGGGACAAGCAACGGGTAAGTGTGGGGATGTGACGGGTGGTCCGTAGGACAACCCTTAAGTGCCTTAAAAAGATTAAAATCCCATGCTTTACACGTTTAATTGTTTGAACTTGGTAACTACTAGTTGTTTGGACGTGCAGGTGCAAATAGAGCTTAAAAGGGAAGTGATTTGGAGCATCAATGAAAAAATCAATTTTTGGAATTGAAGAATTAAGAGGATAGCATGATAGAGGGCGAAATTACGAGAACGTAGGCGAAAACGGTGAAGAAAACGGAGTTGAAACGAAAAAGTTATGCTGAAAACAAGTTTTCATGCTGAAGCCTGCCGTAAGCTACGGCAAGGGCCGTAGCTTACGGCGCCGACTGGCACTTTTCGTCACCGTATGACAGTTTAAAGCCACCGTAAGCCATTCCAAGCCACCGTAAGCTACGGTGGCCACCGTAGCTTACGGCGCTGACCTACGTAAATGTGTAACGTCCACCTTTTAATGCGGATTTATGATGCCCTTTCACCTCTAATCAATCCCATTCGGTTACACAACAATGAGGGACGATTTTTGGTTGTGCTTGGGGGCTTGAAGACATCTTTAATCATTGTTCTTATGTTTCTAACTTATTTGGAAGATCAAGACTTTGTTATGATGTTTGTTAAAGCCATGAGTGGCTAAACTTGTTATGATTGTCTTTAGTTGAAGGTTTGTAAGACTTTATGCTTTGATTTCCTAATTTCTAGAATAACAATCTTTATCTTTATGATTTGTTTGTTATGGTGTGTGATTGCTTTGTTGTAAATTGTTGATTCTTATGTTAATCTAGTTTGAAATCATACGTTCTTGGTGCCGTTGGCAATCGAGATATCATGGGTAAAATTAGACTTGGGTAAGGGTTAATTGATCATCGGGTAACAACCTCACGTTCTAGGAATCTGAGTACTTAGTTCCCTTTCATCACTACAAGTAATCACACATGAGCTATGTCTATGTAGTTCTTTCTAGTGGAATGATAGCATAAATGTCAAAGCAAACCGGAAACTAAAGATGATCATTTGTCTCTAAATTGTTTACAACCAACACTTTCATTTTGCAATTAGAATAGTAATTTAGTTTTTTAAAACTCAATCAATCAAACCAACTCTTGAACTTTATTTTATTGCAATTAGCTTAATTTAGTTAAATTAGATAAACTTTCAAATAACACATATTCCACAAACTCCTTGTGTTCGATACCCACTTGCCACTATCTATATAGTTGTTATTGGGATTAAATTTGATTGTGACCACGACATCACGTCACACATGCTCATAATTGATGCATAGATCAAAGTCTGAAAAAGACATCCTTTCAAATAGCAATATTCCAGCTTTTGATATGCCATTTAATGCCCTTCTGACCTCTTGGTTATTTTTCTTTTCCTTTTCATAGTTATCCTTCATGAACAGAATGTCCAAAGGATGCAACTGGTCAGCTAGTTCTTCATCAGTCACTTTCTGTTCATCCCCCTTTTCTCTTTGAAGTGTGTATCTGTTTTGTACAAACGTTCCCCCTATATCATCAGTTGCTACTTTCACTTCTTCCACCTTTAGAATTCTCTTTACTGGATTTTCATTGTGTTTGTGAATGCTGTATGGCCCTCTTTTCATTCTTTCTTCTCTTAACCCCAGTCTGGTAGGAGATAGTGATCTTGGTATTTCATCTTCTTTTGTTAAGTAGTAGCTTACCAGATTGTATTCGGGAAACACCATTACATCTCTGGCAATTTCTTTGACCATGATAGACTTGGATTCTGAGATTTTTCTCTTAACAATCTTTGATTTTGCTTCTGACTCACCTTCTTGTTCCCATTCCTTCATAGTTTGTATATTCATATATTTGCTTATTGCCGAGTCATCAGATATTGTTGGATTTGGAACAGCAGCCAGCATCTTTAAATTTGTAATGACATGAGGTTTTGCAGCTGCTAATCTTTTCAGCATTTCTTCTTTTGGAATATCTGGAGGTGGTCCCATCACTGTGGTATCAGCTTTGGTGATTGGTGTGGTTGTTGATTGTTGAGGAGTTGACCTTGGAGCCTTCTGATGTGAGCTTGAATCAGGAATTTGCTTCATGAGTTGTTGAGGATCCACTTTGACTAAGCATGCAACATTGAATTGCATTCTCTCCACTAGTTGTTGTGTTTCTCTCACTAGTTTTGAGTTGTTGGCCATGTTCTTCTGAGCTTGATTGAATTCAGCTTGAGCTTTCTTCTGATTTTCAGCGCATTCCTTTGACAGCTTTTCAAGGGCATCTGTGATACTGTTGTTACTTGCCCTTAGAATGGAAATTTCTTCTTCCAAAACTTTATTTCTACTGCTTGACTGTCTTGACTCCATCACATTCACAACTTGTGTTTTGATCTTTTCTATTTTTGTGAGAATCGTTTGAATTTCTGATGCAGAAATGTTTAGTTCTGGTGCTTTTTCTTTCATCTTCTGAAGGGACTTTAACGCTTTAGTGTTATCATCAGTTTGTTTCTTTATTGCTTTCACTGATTCTGATAATATCTTCATTTCAGCCCTTTGACCTTGTATTTCTGACAGCAACATATCAAGTTTTTCTTCCACTGGATTTCTTTTGCAGATTTTGTAAGCTTTTTCCAACATTGTTTCCAGATTTTCTTGATTCATGGGTTTTTCAGGGATATTTGGAACAACAGATGTTCTTGCTAACATACCAGCTGCAAACACATTTGCTTCTGTTTTGGAAATGATAGGATCACTTTTTGCTTTACCAGTATCATCTCCACCAGTGGTGAGTGACATACTCTCGTCCTGGATTTCCTTATGTCCTTGAATCACATCAAGATGTGATTCTCCGTAAGTTTTTAAGGTAAACATATCACCTTTTTCTAGATTTCCTTGATCAGTTTCCTGATCTCTATCTGTTGAGACCTCATACTCCTCCTCATTTTCTGATTCAGAGTTGAGATTATAAGCACTAGTAACCTCTTTATCAATTTCAGTTTCTTTATGTTCTAAGTTGTAAGAAACATTTACTGAACTTTCTGAATTAGTTTGTTTTGAGTAAGTGTCAATTAAAACAGTTCTTGAGAAAGATGTACCCGCGATATGAGATTCCTCATGATGTATTACTTCCGTTGTTTCAATTTCAGCGACACCAAATTGAATTTCTTGATGAATTCTTCCAGCAATTTGTGATTCTGCATGATGTTCTTGTGTTGTTTCTTGTAGTATATCAAAATCTGGATGAATTCTTCCTTCATGAATTTGATCATTTTCAGCATCATTTGATGTGTTGGTAATCATCAGAATTCTCTCTCCTTCTGCTTCTTTTGATGATTTTGACTTTTGTTCTTCATCTCCTTCCAGTGATGAAGAGCATTTGAAAACTTCTCTGCTGCCTCTTTCTGATGTGGAGTCTGACTTGTTTAGAAGAGTCTCATGCTGTATTCTGAATTGTGAATCTTGTGAAATGAAACATAGCATGCTTTCTGGTAATATAGGAATATCTTTGTCAGATTCCCATCCATGATTAGAACTCCAGGCATTCATTGTGTTTGATCTCCACAGATTTTCCAGAATTGGAATTTCCATTTCTCTTGCAGCAAATGTTTCAGAAATAAAAATAGAAATTAATCTCGGATATGGCAAATATGAGATTATTTTTCCATTTTTGGTGATGATTGACCGTTTGATCAGGTTAAAAATTTCTAATCCATAATCAATTCTGAATCTAGTTATGAGTCTATACATGATTGTTAGAATAGCTAGATTAATCTGATTAGTTCCTCTAATTTTTGAAGTGAGACATTTGTTTAATACTTCCATCATCACTTGCCATATTGCTGGTAGTTCATTTCTTATGATCGAACCAATTTTGTTGATCTTCTTGTTCTTGTAAACAAGCTCCACAATAAAGCTTAATAGTTCTTTCCTGCTTGGTGCTTCAACATAGTTATCAAGAATGGGTAGTTCAAGCCATTCTCTTATCCTTGCAGGAGTTAATGTTACAGAAACATTTTCCCATACATGGGCAGAGAGTTGGTTTTCTTCAACTTCATCAAAGGTGTGAACAAATTGTTGCAGCAGTTTTTCTGGTACCTCTTTCTCTTTTGTTAGAGCTCCTGTAATTGGACAGTTCATGAGATATTCTATCAGAAGTTGACATCTCACATCATATTCTGAGTGCTCTGTATTCATCAGTAAATTGTTTTCCTACATTGGCAGAAATTCATCATCGTCAATGAAAGGTACATCATGTTGAACAATTGGGATGTTGAGATTTACTTCGGCCATTTTGAATTAGGCTTTGAAATTTAGGGATTTTTGAGTGAGGTAGAGAACTTTGCTTTGGTTTGAGACTTGTGAGGTAGGTATGATCCTTTTGAATTCTCTGCTAAGGGCTATATATAGTGAAGATTTTTAGCAGAGTGTTTGTGGATTTATGGAGTTGAGAGTATATGGATCGTGTCATGTAGTGGCGGTTAAAGGATCATTAATTGTCTTTTATACCGTTTGATCATGGGATGTCGGCTTTTGATTCATGATATAACCGTTAGATCGTGGGTATCAAAGCTTTAAAGATGATTAATCGTGTAATCGTGGTTGTGCCCTTTCAACTTGTTCTTTTTGTAGTTTCACTGAAGTGCTTCATCTGAATTAAAAAAAAAACATTATCGGTTGTATGACACTTTTCCTCCTTTGTGGACCCTACTCTTTGAGGAGGTCCAATTAGCTTTCTTCATCTTCACTGAAGTCAAAATTTCATTTCTTTGATCGTCTTCCACTCTTTCGATCAAATAAAGTCAACAGAAGTCAACAGAATTTGATGTGTTTTCCCCCTCAATTTGTCACCCCTTTTTTTTGAGTTTTTTTTAATGAGTTTTATCAAAAAATTTCAGATTTATCTGGTGAACTTGAATCAAATTCTGATGATTTGATGAAGTTTCTGATAAATTTTATCAGATTCTGATGATTTATTAAATCCTATCAGATTTTATTTGATTCTTACCAGATTTTCCTTGTTAAAAAAAATTACTTATGTAGCAAGATTTAAAGCAAAACATGTAGCATTTTTGATACCATATAAACATATCTACTACATACCATCTACACACATAAGACCTACTTATGAAAGGTTTTAATCAATATCTATTCCATCTCCATATTCAATCTCAAGTAGTACCCATTGCTCGGTTACTAAACCAAAATTTTTATTTGTTGGTCTAAGTAAAGCTATGCTTGTATTTTGCTGAAGAATCAGCTCTGCTCTTTGATAACCGGCAGGAATTCCACCGAAGTCCAGTTGACTTGTGATTATCTTCATCAGAAAGCGTGGATACATCAAAAATGGCCTGCTTGACCACATGTTGCTTGCAAAGTCTCTCATTAGATAATAAGAGAAGTTGTAAGGAACTTTCAATGTTACAGCTCGACAAATTTCTAACAACTTGTTAGATGCTTCATGATGATTTATGGTTTTCCTCGAGAAGCATGCACCCAGTTGAGTGATTAGAAACTACCATGGTTTGATGAAGCCATTCTTGTTGATTGCTCTAGGATCATTTTCAGGATTGTACCCCATGTGCTCCAAAGTTTCTTCAATCTCATCTTCTGAGAACATCAGAACATTGTTGTCATCATTGAGTTAAAGAGCTGTTCTGATGGTATTTTCAGTTATTCTGATCGTTTGATTGAGAACTTTACTTTCAACATATATCCACCCTCTATCTTGACTTTCTGATAGTTTTGCATTTTGCCAGAATGTTTGAAGGATTTCAGGGAATATTGTTATGTTTGCAGTTAGAGCATTTCCTAAGTTACTTGCCATAAGCATGTTTACCACAGCTTGGCATCCATCCCAGAGAGGACCCTCAAAACTGGATCTGAGTCTGAGGTTGTGGTATGGATGTAAAAGAAGTGGGAAACGATCAGCTTGTATGGTAAGCATTTTTTTTAAGTGATGATCTTTATCTGTGAAGAAGGAAATGAAGAGATTTTTCTGATGAAGGTGATTGTTTTTGCTTAATGTGGTAGACATATATAGTAAATTTTAAGAACAGTCATTAATGTTATCTACCCACTGAATCTTGTCTACCACAATCTTAGTTATTTTATTGTTTTATCAGGTGATCTTAAAAATAACCCAGATTGAACCCTTCTTCATTAAATGATTTAGGCGGCTATTTTTCAGTTTTCTATCATGATTGCCTACTGTTGTCATTTCAGTGTATTTAATGAAGAAAGAAAGAGAAAAAATATCTCTACACCTATTGATAATATTCAGAAAATCTTCTGTCATGTGACGTTTGCCAAAGAGAATAAAATAAAAAAAAATTATGAATTTTGTCAATTTTGAGTTATGACTAAAGGTGATGAAATGTATGAACTTGTTCAAATAATTATTCGTTAAGAAGCTTTTCTGATTTGTTACCAGAAATTCTGATAATTTGTTAGATTTTTCTGATGATGTATCAGATTCTCTTAAATTTTATCAGATTTTCTGATATCTTATCAGAAATGTAAATCTTTTGATTCTTTTTATTCAAACAGGTTACAAATCACAGAGAACTTTATCACAATTTTGACCATGATTTAGCAGAATGTACCTTAAGCCTTTATAGGCTACTTTCTTCAATGGTCAAATGTTCCTTTCATTTTCAAAAATTTACCATTTTACCTAGCTTTGAGACAAAGTTGTTGAGTAAGCTCCTTTCTCCAGTCATGTGCTTGGAGCTTCCTGAGTCGCAGTACCAGATCTGCTGCACATGATGGTCCTAAAATGAAATGATTAGAGGGTTTTAGGTACCCATGCATGCTTGGGTACACTTTCTGATGATATTCTGGTTCTATTAAATCTTCTAGATGACCTTTCATCAGAATTTCTGTTGGATGCTGAGCTATTAACAGAATTTTTGTTTTTCTTTTGGAGATGGTGTTGAACAAGCTTCAGTATTTCAACACACATACATGAATCATCAGAAATTTCTGATTTTCCTTCTTGTGATGGAATGTAGGGATAGTTTTGAAAAGATGAGTGAACTGCTTCTGGAGTTTTTACAAACTCTTGACTGCATTCACTTCTTTTTGTTTCAAAAATTGGCTTGTCAAAGGAGTATTCAGAACATGTTGATTTGCAAGTTTCAGAATCAGATTCTGATAAGTATTTATCAGAAGTCTATTGAGTAGCTTTTACAAAGACAGTGGGTTTGTTATTGTTTGTTCTTATGTAACCCAACCCTTCTCCTTTGTTCATTGGAGTGGACTCTGTGAAATTTATGAATTATTTTGCTTCTTGAAAACCTCTTACATTAACTTCTTTATCATTGATTTTCTTGTAAAGATCTCTTCTTTCATTTTCATAGAACTCAATTTTAGCTCTTTGATCTAAACTTTGTTCTATCAGTAATTGGTTTTTAAGAATGATTTTATTCAAGGTCCTCTGCAACTCATCAGATTTTTTACCATCTGATTGATGTTTAACTTGCAAGTTTAAAAAATCTGACATGAGCTCATTTAGCTTGTGTTCAAGATCAAGATTGTCTAAACTTACCTGTTGTCCTGAAGTCTCTGGTATGTCATCAGAAAGTGCCATGAGACTGAAGTTGGCCATTTCTTCTTCTTCTTCATCAGAAGAGTCATCAGATAGCCATGTATCTGTTCCAACAATTAAGCTGACTCGTTGTTGTTGCTTCTTAGCTTCCTCAAGCTTCTTTTCATAGTAAGCAATATCTTTCAGCTTCTTGGTCTTACATTCAGATGCATAATGACCTTTTCGCTTGCACTTGTAACACACCACCTCAGCCTTTCCCTTATCTTTAGATCTAACATCTTCTTTAGATCTATCATCCATCCTCCTTCTATCACTCCTCTGGTACCTCTGGCTTCCTCCCCTCAACCTTTGCTCAAATGTTTTGGTGAGCAGTGCTATTGCATCAGCAAAGGCTGAAAAATCTGATGATGAATCAGAAGTTTCAAAGGCCTGGCTGTTTGATGGTTGTGGATCATTGGAAGTTGTTTGTCTATGTGAGTTAGAGATAAGAGCTAAAGATCCCCCTCTTTGAATGGTTTCTTCAAATATTTCTTCCTCTCTGGGGATCAAGATGCTATATAAGTCGTGAAGACTCATGTTTCCTAGTTCTAAGGTTGAGGACAAAGTCATTGTGAGACTTCTCCATTCTCTAGGCAAAGCATCAAGAAATTTAATGTTTCTTTCATCATTTGATTTAGTTATTCCAAATTTCTTTAGCTCGTTTAAAAGTTTTGTGAACCTTTGATATGTATCATTTAACTTTTCATTAGGTAAACTTTTAAACCTTTCATAGGATGAGACGTTGTTTGTTCTCTTGTTTCTCTTCATCCTTTCTCCTCCTTCACAAAGATTTTCCAACTGATCCCATATTTCCTTGGCTGATGCACAAGCATCAACTTGTGAAAATATGTCATTAGGGATGGCCATTATTAAGAGTGATTTTGCTCTTTCATCCTTAACCACCAGATCCTTGTCTTCCGGGCTCCAGTTTATTTCACTTTTTGGAGCACGAGAGGCAGGGATTCCTAGTGTTTGGTCAGTTGCTGGAATTGCTGGTATTTCAGTCATTGGTATATGTGGACCCCTTTCAATGGATTGAAACAGAGCTCGGTCATGACCATTAAGGAAATTGACCATCCTGATTTTCCATTGGGGGTATTCCTCTCTGACCAGAGTCGGAGGTTTGGACATGGAACCAATGTTAAAAGCATTATTCCAGGTTTGAAAGCTGGCCATATTTATAAAAAAGAAGAAGAGCGATTGATCGTTTGAAAATAATTTATTCAATCTGCTCTGATACCAATTGTTGGACCCAGTATGGCCTTAACAACTTCTTTTTACGTAATATGGCAAGTGATTTCAGTATATGTGAAAAAGATGTGCGGAAATGGAAATCAGACTTTCAAGAAACAAGACCTACAGAATTATCAAGTTTATATCACTTTGAAACAAATTAGTTTAACAAGGTGATTGTAAGATTATTATCTAATACAAATGAATCTTGATTTCTGTGGGTGAGAAGAGCAGTTGGAGTTTGAGTGTTTGTATGTGAATGCTAAGCTTTGTTGGATCTGAGTTTGATTCTGATTGTATTTTGTGTTTGTAATTAAAATGAAAATGGATGAGTGTGCAGCGGAATTATGATGAAAACAAACTTTGCATACAATCAAACGAGAGTAATACTTTGATCAAACATCTTTTCACAATGAATCGGAAGACTGAATTTATTTCAATAACGATTACAATGATTGATGAATGAATGCGAACTCCCCCTCAGCCAGAGCTCAGTTGTTTGTTCGTGCAAAGAAGACGATGATGCAAAAGAGCTAATAGAACAGTACAAAGTACTGAACTATTTATAGGCACTTGTAAACCACTGAGCATCTTAGCTGACGTCACCATGAAAGTGACATCTAACCTCCTAACAAACTCTAACCTCTGATCTATATAAACACTGCTATGCTAACTACTGCTATTACATTACATTACAAAACAGACTATTGATCAGCTGCTGCAACCTTCCACTGCTGTGCACCCAGCAGTACTTGTCCGGATCAGCAGTGCTTGACTCAAAGCAGTAGATTGAGTCAGCAGGGCTTTAGTCTTTCATCAGGTCTTTACTTGAGCAGCAGTTGTAGGTCAGCATTTTGCAAGATCAGCAAATAGGAGGTCAGCAAATGTTGAAATCACTTTCAAGGGGAGAGATTTGTATGTAATCATCTGCTTATTCTGGATCCACTGCTCTGATCCAGTTTTGGCTTTAATTATCTGTTCCTCTGATAGGGTTCAATCCCAACAATCTCCCCCTGGAACAGATAATGCCAAAACTCTTCATTATTGTGGACATTTATTGCCTCATCAACAGTTCCCTTATCTGACCTTTAAATTTTAGTTCAAAGTCAAGGGCATCTGTGTCTTCATCATCCCTGCTAAGTGGAAGATCAAGGAGATCCTGCAAATCTTCAAGACTCAGGCCAAGAGCTGGTTCCCTTGATATTTTCTCCACTTCTCCACCAGACCTGAGCAAAGTCAATACGCAGGTCTGTTTGTCAGTTTCCCACTTTTGTATTTTTGAGCCTGGTGGGTTTCTTGGGAGATGTTTATTTGTAGAGGTATTTGGTGAGGCTGGCCTATTCATAACTGGCTGACCAGTATTTGCAGTTTGATCCAAACTAAGAGTTTCTATGATCATTTTCTTTATGCCTTCTTTTACAATGTCATCTCCTTTTATCATCTCTTGGATGGTTTCAGCTCCCAACTGTTTGTGTGTCCTTCTTTTATAGATGGCAGCACCAGTTGGAGCAGTGGCTCTCCTGATTTGCAGCTTTGATGGTCTTTTTGAAACCTCAGCTTCAGGATAGTCAGGCTTTTGAGGAACTTTTGGATCTTTCTTTCTTAATTCCTCCAACCTTTTGTAGGTGGTCCTGACCACATCTTCTTTCCATCTAGCAATTTGTCTTTTGTTTCCATATTCAGCAGCAACCAGTTCTTCTTTCATTCTTTTCAGTTCTACCTGTTTGTCAGGTACATTCTTTCTAAACTTTGCCCAGTCAGGAGGAGTGTGAGTGACTTTCCTTTGTATCATGTCTTGAATTCTTGCTGCTTCATTTTCAAGCTCAGGAACAGTCCACTCTTTGTACATGTATCTCTCTCCTTTGTACTTCTTGTGAGCCATGATGCTTTCAATGTAGTCTTTCTTCAAAGTTTCAGCTGCTCTTTCTGAAATTTGTTGACTGACATTTTTGGCAAATTGTTCTAGGGAACTGACTTGTGTGAGCAGATATTGATAGTTTCTAGAAATTTCTTTGTCAGATTTCCCTTGTGTGCTTCTTTTTGAGATATCCTCTGCTTGCTTGGCCTTGATCTTCAAAAATTCATCAACATTTTGAGGCCAGGGATATCCTCTTATTGATGGCAAACTCCTTTTGGCAGGGTCATCCTCATAGTAAAAAGATTTTATTTCTTCTCTAACAGCTGCTAGTTCAAGAGGAAATTGAACACCTGCAGGAGGTAAGGGCTTGTGCATTCGAACTGAAGAGAGAGTAACTGGTTTTGGTATTGTGACAAGAGCTAAAGATTTTGAAGATGTTTGTGATGGTGAAGTGTCATCATCTTTGAGAATTAGCCTTCTACTCTTTGTTTGAGGAGGGGCTGATGATGTTTTGGATGGAACAGTGGTGGTGGATGTAGTTGTAGTGATTTGTGATTGACTAACAGTTGTTGAAACAACTGGTGTTCCAACCACTGTTGTCTTTACAACAGATATTGTAACAACTGCTGTCTTCTGCCTTTTGGCAGGAGGTGATTTTGTTTTTGGTGGTGATGGTGATAAGGCAGTGGATGTAGTGTGTGTTGAAGTGGTGTGTGTTGAAGTGGGAACAGATGTTGAAACCACTGAAGTACCACCAGTAGTGGGTACAACAGGAGTTACAACAGCTGTTTTAGGTGGTGGTTTTGGAACAGACTTTGAACGTCTGGTTGGAATGGATTTGGGTAGCCTTACTCTTCTTGTAGGCTTCTTCTTTTCAACAACAAGATTTTCATCATCTTTTGACCCTGAAGTACCCTGATCCGGATAATTCACCCTGGCTTTCCTTTTGGCCTCTCTATCCCTTTTTACACTTGCAACTGCTTCTGCCAGTGCATTTGTGGTCACATCAATTTTCTTGCTTCCATCTGGTAGAGGGATCTGTTTGGTCATGTTTGCATTTTCTAGTTCAATGTAGAGACCATCCTCTATTCCCTTCTTTTTCCACTCCTGAATTTTCTCCCCCTTTTTGGCATTATATGGGGGAAGTTGATCAATGAAGAGAACTGTTGGGGGAGCAGTGCCAGTGGTGTGCAGGATCTGAGTTTTGAGAGCCTTTATATCAGCCTGAGTGTTCTTGAATCTTGACTCCATTGCATTTCTCAGCTGTTGAACATGTTTTTCATGTTGCTGATCTGCTATTTGTGCTTGATGATGGAGAAAAGGTTGAAATAGATTCCAGAGCTCATTTGTAGCAGGTGCCTGTTGTGGAGCAGGTGCTTGAGGTGGAACAGCAGGGGATTGCATCTTTTGAGTTTTCAACACCTGCTGTAGCATGTTTTTAAGATCTGCAACAGATGTATCCAACTTGTCAATTCGTTCCGTCAAATCCTGATATTTTAAATCATCACCCAATTTAATGGGATCATCTGATTTCCCACTAACAATGGTTTTATCAGTGGTAGAGGTAGGGAGTATACTCCAAACATTAACCACTGATGCCCCTTTTTCTTGGTACTGGGGTCTTCTCCCTTCAACACTTGACAACCTTTTGATGTTGCCAGTAGGATAAATAAATCCACTGGTGGTTGGCAGAGGTGCTATAAAAGGAATTGCCTCCAAGGAAGTCTTATTGTCGTAACCACTGTCCAACTGTAAACCAGTGGGTTCAACAGTTGTAGTGGCTGCTTCACTTGGATTACCACCAAGAGTTACTTGTAACTCAAGGGGTGTAACCTCCTCAGGTTGTGTTGGTGGGTTAGTAAGGAATGATACATCAGGCTCAGTCAGTTGTTGAGGCATATTCTCATTAACAGGTGATTGAGAAGGACTGAGTAATGCCTGGTTCAAATCTATCGCATCCAACAAAAGTTTTGTTTTTGGTGGAATTGTGGATGTGAAGTGGGGTGTAGAAAGAGAATTTGCCTCGGGCATTGGGCTATGGATGATGGAAACGAGTGTTTCCAGAGCATCATAATGTGGTGGCCCTATGTGTACAACCTGTTCTTTTTGTGAAGAAGCAGGAGGAGTTTTGGTTATGGGTTGAGATATTTGTACCAACTGCTGTGAGGAAGTAGCAGCAGTGGTTTCTTGTGACATTTGTGTTGTCACAGGCAGTAGCTCTGGTATCTCATCCTCCAGAGTTGCCGTTTTGATTGGTTTGGGGGGTTTTTGATTTTTCTTTTTGTTTGGCTTTTTGGGATTTGTAGGTGTGGGTTTCAAAACAGTTGGTCTGCTGCTTTGATCACCTTGAGCAGTGGGCTCAGCAGCAGATACCTGAGGAGCAGTGGTAGCTGCTAAATTCTGCTCAGGCACCTCTGCTTGTGTTTTGCAAGGTGCTAACATTCTTGAAAAAGTTTCAGTTGTTAAGCTGTTTATTTAAGTAGACTCACCTTGATTTAATGCAGCTAAATCATTCTTACTGAATTTCTTTTCAAAATAGTAACTTAAAAACCTTGGAAACAGTAAGAATGACTTTGTTTCAACATTATTAACCAAATCTTTAAAGATTTCCCGAGAGTAGTTAAAATTTTCTTCTTGAAGAATTGCATATCCCAGATTTTGAATCTTTAAAGGGATTTCATTGAAAGAAGTGGTCTTGTTTGAAACACATAGTAGGAGGGTATGAAATAAAAATCTGGTTGCAGAAGGAAAATAACCTTTTTGTAAGGTAAGTTTCTTCATCATTGTGGCTTCATACCCTCTTTCAATGAAGTCAGTTTGTAACTCGTTTTTAGTGAAAGAAGTTTTACCTTCCTGATCATCGAGTTGAAAGACCTCTGAAATGGATTGTGGCGTGATTTGGATAGCTTTACCCTTTATAGAAGAGTGTATGGTGGTTGCAGTGTCTCCTTGTTTTTCAAGGGTTGCATTCGTCCAGAACTCCCTTTGGGTCTCCAAATAGATTGATGCATTGGCGGTGAACAAAGTTTTGTACTTTGATTTTGCCATGGTGTTAATGATGGAATCGAAAACATTGGTGGTTTCTGGTTTTGTGAGAAGACCCAGGAGATTGTGAGATGATTTATATGGGATTTAAGTGGAGATTGCCTTTTGAGAGGCTGTTTTCGATGATGATTTGGATGAGGGTTTTGCGGATGGCTTCGATTTTGTCATTTTTGAATAGAATGATCGAAGAAATTTGTGAAAGATGAGATGAAAAACTGCTTTGAGAAGAGAATTTTTTAAGAATTCAATTCGACAGTAAAACCCAGTTTTGGTGGTGAGTGGGGGATTTTTATAGGGAAGAAAGTGAATGCTGACGTGGCAGCCGTTACAAAAGGTCTGACCACTATGTACTGCCCACGTGACAACCCCTGGTGAAAGTGAAGGACAGTACTTTGATGAAAGTGAGTGATGAAGGCAGTGGTAAGGAAGCAGTGGATGATTTTCACTATCAGTGGATAGCAAATCAGTGGATAAGACACTGCTTTTGAACAACAGAGATTATCAAAGGAATGAGAGAACATGGGTTGACTTTCAGCAGTGGACAGACTTTTGAAGTAGAGCAGACTTTTGAACAATCAGTGGTAATGGCAGACTTTTAAGGATTTTAATGAAAATTTCATTGTTAGCTATTTTTAAGGATGGATTTTTGATTTTCTGAAAACATTTTGTTGCTTTTATTCAAAGAGAAACAAGATGTTGCTTGTTATTCCCTGTTCAGCATCCCAATCCTAGAGACCAAGCTTTCAAAAGTGGCTGTATCAAGTGCTTTTGTGAGCACATCTGCCAGCTGGTCTTTAGTTGGGACATGATGCAGAGAAATCAAACCTTTTTCATAACAATCCCTCACAAAGTGATGTCTGATGTCGATGTGTTTGGTGGTAGAGTGGGAAACTGGATTTTTGATGATATTTTCTGCTGCCTGGCTGTCCAACATGAGTGGTGTTTTTAAGGCAGTAATACCAAAATCCAGTAACTGATTTTGAAGCCACAAGAGTTGGGTTGTACAGCTTGCAGCAGCAATGTATTCAGCCTCAGCAGTGGATGTTGAAACTGCTGCTTGCTTTTTGCTTTGCCAAGAAACTAAGCAATCACCTAGAAACTGGCACCCTCCTGAAGTGGACTTCCTTGTGGTGTGACATCCAGCAAAGTCACTGTCTGAAAAACCTGAAAGCTTGATATTCCCATTAGCTGGATACCAGATACCAAGTGTGGGAGCACCTTTTATGTATCTGAAGATCCTTTTTACAGCAATGAGATTTGATTTTCTGGGAGCTGATTGACTTCTTGCACAAACACATGTTGCAAACATGATGTCTGGTCTAGATGCAGTTAGGTACAATAAAGACCCAATCATGCTTCTATAAAGTGTTTGGTCAATCAGCTCATCCTTATCATCAGACATGACCAGCTTATTTGTTGCCATGGGTGTGCTGCATGGTTTACAATCATTCATATCAAATTTGGTCAAAAGTTCTTTAGCATGTTTGCTTTGATGCATGAAAGTTCCATTTTGCATTTGCTGTACTTGGAGACCAAGAAAGCATTGCAGCTCACCCGTTGCACTCATTTCAAACTCAGCTGTCATGAGTTCTCTAAACTCTTCACACATTTTGTTACATGTGCTTCCAAAAATAATGTCATCCACATAAATTTGGACAATCATTAAATCCTTCCCTCTCCATTTAAGAAACAGTGTTTTATCAATGGTACCTCTTTTGAAACCATTTGAGAGTAGGAAGTTGGAAAGAGTTTCATACCAGGCCCTTGGTGCTTGTTTCAGGCCATACAAGGCTTTGTTTAGCCTGTAGACATGATATCCTCAAAACCTGGAGGTTGACATACATACACCTCTTCTTGAATTGTACCATAGAGGAAAGCACTTTTGATATCCATTTGAAACACCTTCATGTTGTGGTTGACAGCAAAGGCCAGGAATAGTCTAATGGCTTCCAATATTGCAACAGGGGCGAATGTTTCATCATAATCAATCCCCTCTTCCTGTCTGTAACCTTGAACCACAAGCCTGGCTTTATTCTTGACAACAATGCCCCTTTCATCAGTTTTGTTCTTGAAGACCCACTTTGTGCCAATGGGACTTACTTCTTCTGGCAGTGGTACAAGCTCCCATACTTGTTGTCTTTTAAACTGTTGGAGCTCCTCTTGCATGGCTTCTACCCAGCTGTTGTCTTTCAGTGCCTCTTGGTACTTGACTGGCTGATGGAGTGATAGAAAACCAGCAAAAAGACAAATGTTTTGGGTTTGGCTTCTTGTGAGCACCCCTTCATTAATGTTACCAATGATTTGATCAGGTGGATGAGATCTCAAGAAGATTAAATCTCCTTGGTATGGTATGATGGCATTTGTTGGTGAAGGCTGCAAATGTGTATCATCTGAGCTAACCACTGCTGGTGACTTTAATGACCCAGCAGTGGCTTCAAAAGGTGGTGGAATAGGAGGTAATGAAGTGGACAACTGCTGACTTTTATCCACTGTTTGAGGACTTTTGTCAGCAGTGTTTGAGGATGTGGAAGCAGTGGTGGATGGGCTACTTTGGTCAACAACTGTTGAGGTAGCAGTGGTTGAACTTTGACAACTGTTTTGAACAGCTGGTGCTTTTCCCTTTGTGGCAGACCTTTGAGGGATGATGATTTCATACCCATAGTCTGGTGTTGTATCCTCTGATGGACCTGCACTGTTAGTCTTGACAGCAGTATTTTCAAAAGTAAATTTTTCAAGATCAAACAGATCTGCAGGATTTGCTGGAATTTTCATTGATGAAAGTTCATTGAACTTTACATTCAAAGTCTCCTCCACTGCCTTGGTCCGTGTATTGAACACTTTGTATGCCTTGGCAGTGGTTGAGTATCCCAGATGATAACCACAATCAATTTTGGCTGCAAATTTTGAAATGGAATCTTTTAAGTTCAAAATAAAGCATGGGCAGCCAAACACCTTGAAATATGAGATCAGTGGTTTGATTTTATACAGAATTTCATAAGCAGTCTTTTTGTGCCTGGGGTTTATTAAAACTCTGTTCTGGACATAGCAAGCAGTGTTTACTGCCTCTGCCCAGAAAGTTAATGGCAAACCTGAATCTGCAAGCATAGTTCTGGCAGCCTCAATCAAAGTTCTGTTCTTTCTTTTAACAACCCCATTTTGCTCTGGTGTTCTAGGGATGCTGTACTGCCTTACAATCCCTTTCTTCACACAGAAAGCATCCAACTCCTTATTTTTAAATTCTGTGCCATTGTCACTCCTGAAGCTTTTCACTGGAAGGTCAAATTGCTTTTCAACCTGTGTCACAAAGTCATGCAAAATGCCTGCAGTCTCATCTTTTGAGTGTAAAAAGAAAGTCCATGTAAACCTAGAAAAGTCATCAACAATAACCAAACAATATCTTTTCTTCTTGAGGCTCATGACTTGAACTGGGCCAAACAAATCCATGTGTAGCATTTGCAAACACTGGGTTGTTTTGGACTCTTCAATGGACTTGTAAGAACTTTTATGTTGTTTTCCTTTTAAACAGGAAATGCAATGTTCAGGACATGAAAACAATTTTGGTGGCAGGCCTCTCACCAAACCATTTTTTGAAATTTCAGTGATTGTCTTAAGATTTGTGTGCCCCAACCTTCTGTGCCAAAGTTCTGTCTCTTTGTTAGAGGCAGCTGACATATCAACAACATAAACATTGCCACTTCTTTGAGCAACAAGTTTAGTTTGACCAGTTTTGATTATTGCTTCAATCTTTTTGACCATTTCTGGTCCAACAATCCTACAACAATCTTTTGTGAAGAATGACCCAAACCCTTTGTCACTCATTTGTGATACACTCAGAAGGTTGAATTTTAGATTGTCTATCAGATTGACATTTTCAAATTTTACATTTCCAGATTGCACTGTACCAGACCCCAGAACTTTCCCTTTACTATTATTCCCAAAGGATATATCACCCCCTCCATGGATTTTAAAGTCTTTGAGGAGGGCTTTACATCCTGTCATGTGCCTGGAGCCTCCACTATCTACATACCAAAGACTATCAAAGCATGCAGAAGCTCCCTGCACATGAAGTAAAAGGATTAGTTCATTAAGGGCTCCAAAGCCAACAGGGCTTTGGATGGGGTTTCAACAGTGTCTGGTATGGATGCAGAGTGATGAACAGTGGTTAGGTCAGGGGTTTGGACAGTTTTAGTACTGTTTCTTGCTAACCACTGTTGGGGGTCTTGACCAATCACCTGCTGATAACCAAAAGGATGCCTATTCACTCTAGGTTTAGAGGGCCTTTTGTAGGCCTCATAAACATGTGGAATCCTTTGGTAGGACTGTTTTTCCTTGCCTTTTCTGAACTGATTGGCAGGGGGTGCATCAGTAACCTGAACATCTCTTTTGACAGATGTTTGGTTCAGCTGTTTTGTGACAGCTGTTTAAACTGGTACAAACAGTGGTTGTATCTTGGTGAATTTGACAGATGATGATGATGATGGACTCAAGGATGTTTTAGTAATGTACTCATTCTTTTTCACATCAAAGTTTTTGAGATACACACAAGCTTGAGTTTTGTGGTTTGTTTTACCACAAACAATGCAACTTTCAGCTGAAACAATGACACTTGTTCTGTTTAAATCATAAGCTTTTAAGTGGAAACAGTCTTTTGTTAGATGATTCCTTTTCTCACAGAATTCACAAAACAAGTTATCAATTTTTTCTTTCTTCTTTCTCTTTTCAGACTCCTTTGCAGCAGAGGTTTTAACCACTGCTGGGATGTCCTTGAGAGGTATGACTTTAGCTTTTGGAGCTTTAACACCATCAGTTGATGTAAAGTCCATTGGCTTGAAATTTTCAAGAATATCACACTCATCAGACCATTTTGGTTTAAACTGATGATCTTCAAGCTACTCAAAAGTAGAGGATCCCATTGGTCTGTCAAGTGTGATTTTGTTACCAAGTTTGTCAGTGATTTTTACTTCTTGGCCATTCTTGTTTGTGGGGATGAACTCAGTGATTACATCAGTGGTTGGAACAGATTTTCCAAAAGCAGTGTTTTCATCATCATGTTTTCTATAACCAACCCCAAATTTCACATTGCTTTTTATCTGTTTTTCAAGCATAACCTCATACCCTTTGCATGATTCCACCCATCTCTCACATGTGATCTGGGTGGACTCTAACTCCTTTTTGCAAACTTGGTATTTTTCTACCATAGTTTGGAGTTGGGTTTTGGTTATGCTCTGCTCTTCTTTCATGCTGCTAATCTCTTTCTCTTTTTCAGCCAATTTGTTTTTAAGTTCTTTTAGAGATCTTTCAAATTTGACTTCATCAGTTAAGATTTTATCCCGAAGGTTTTCGTTCACCTCTTTGATGTTAGCAAAAGCAATAATGCAATTGTCAGAACACAGTTTTTCAAGAACTTGAGGTGATACCTTGGCAGCAGCTATCATTGCACAATCACATTGAGGATTTTCTTCATCTTCAGCTCTCTCTTCTTTCTCACCTGCTTTTTCTTCTTTCTTATCTTCCTTGTTCTCTTCGGACCATGGGTCTGTCAGTGGTTCAATCAGGGTACCTGAACTTTCTCCCAACAATAGTTCACCAGCCACAGCAGTAACCACTGCTTCAGTCACCTCATCCACTGTTTCAATACTCAGCTGTTCCTCTTCAGTTTCAACCCCCTCCTGTATTGACTCTAATGCCATCAAACAAAATTCATTATGAGAAGAATCATTGGAAGCACAGAGTGCAAAATTTTCATCACTAAGGTCTTCAGGCATACTGCTCAAGTCAACAAACCCTTGAGTGAAAAAACTTTGTTGATCTGGTTGTACTGCTACTGGAGCAGTGGTTTGAGGTGCAGGCTGCACTTGTGCCTGAGGGACAGGGGTTTGAACATATTGGATCTGTGGAACAGTAGTTTGGACATAGTGCACTGGCACAGGGGCAGCAGCATAGTGTGTGACAACTCGTACTTTACCGTCTCGTACATTACGTGTAACCATTGAACTAGTGTGATTACGTGATTATATTAATTGAATGAATGTTGTGTTATGTGCATGATGTTTACTATTTGTACATGTATGAATCGGACCGCACAAGCCCACAACACCCACACAAGGCCGTTGGGCCTCATCCTTGTACACGAGCCCATAGGGCAGCCCTATGTTGGGATCGGCCCACTCCCCACTCGCAACACTCAAAACCGGAACTAGGGGATTGTTTTACCACTTTTGCAAATCACAAACACACACACAAACCCTAGAAACTTTGCTCTCTCTCTCGGCTTGCTTAGAACTCGACGGCAGGATCATCATCTTGATCGGATCACACTCTCCTTCTTGTAATCGGTTAGTATGATGTTTATGTTTGTGTGTTAAGTAATGTTTTGATTTCATGCTTAGATCGAACCGATTAGTATTTGCATGATGATGAACTAGGGCCGGTTAGATATGGTGGTTATGTTGATCCTCGTATTGATTGTTATATAATCGGATTTGTTGTTGATGATGTTAATGATATGTCTTGTTGATTGGCTGTGAAGTTATGCAATTCGAGGTTGATGTTCATGAAATCGGATCATAATATGATTGAGTGTTATGATTATTGTTATTGTTCATAAGTGTGATTATTAGGGTTCTTATGAATTTGTGTTGCAATTGTCCTGTTTGATCGATAGCATGCTAAACGATTTGTTGGAAATTATGTTAATTGATCTGTTACCGAAACTGACCAAACTGTTAGCTGAAATCACGGATAAGTCAATGCAGGATTTATGGAAACCGGTTACACACACACGGTTGCGACTCAGATTGCGAGTCGAAACCTCGTGGTCACGACTCGAAACCACAACAGCACCAGCCGACACCACGGTTGCGAGTCCCGTTGCGACTCGTAACCAGACCATGATGAACCGAGATCTCCATTGCGACTCGCAACCAGCTGTTGCGACTCGTAATCTCCGGTTGCGACTCGAGATCTCCGTTGCGACTCGAGACCATCGTTTACACGCACACTGTTGGGCCTTCACTGTCACGGGCCCAATCTATTGAGCCCAACGATTTGAATTGTGGACTGTTTATTAATGGACTTGTATGTGATTGCTATTTGGGCCGATTAAGAATCTGGACTGTTTGTTATTGGGCTGCTTATGTCATTGGGCCGGGTATTGTTGGACTTAGAACAATTGGATCCTCACATGCTATGTCTTATCTGCTTACGTGCGTTCATGTTTGCCATGACTATACGTGATTACTATATACGTGCTATATACGAACCTGACTCGTATAATAACCATGGTAGGACGTGAGTGACCATTTACTTGCTACTTGTACTCTCTGTGTATCTGCCGAGCAAACCAAGGTGAGTTCACACAGCCAAGGCATGGGATTCCCGGGTTGGGAATTGGGTTGGATATGTTGGATATGGAATGATTACTCGTACTTACGCATATACCAGACTATAGACCATCGTCCTCAGGTTAGTCAGGACACGTTACGTAAAGCCTACGTAACCCAGTATACTTGCCATATGTCTCCTGGGTCGGGAGGACACGTTACGTAAAGCCTACGTAACCCAATACTATCTACTGGCTTCCAGGTCGGAAGGCCACGCTGCGTAAAGCCTACGTAGCCCCCACGCGTACCATGTCCTCGGGGAAGGGCACGTCACGTAAAGCCTACGTGACCCTGTACGTTTTCCTGTTCTCGGTAAAGAAGAACACATGGTCGGAAGTTAGTCTAGTAAGTACCGTTAATGAGAAGCCCTCATTAGCCAGGATGAACATGGGAAACCCCCACCTTTAGTACACACTAGTATGGGAAGCCCCCACTAGCTATACTTATGCATGTTATGAACTTACTTTCTGTGAACTCGCTCAACTAGTTTGTTGATTATTTGCTGCATGCCTTGCAGGACCTTAGGTACTTATGGAGCTTGCACAGGGAGGAGCAGGTCGTTGTGGGATTTGGATTCATGAACGTTATTCGAACTTATATTTATTTTGAGATTACATACCATGCTTCCGCTACTTAAACGATGTTGGTTTTTTTTTGAAACATCAATCATGTCATGATGATTTACGTTATTTACTTCTATATTAAATGCTATGTTTGATATGATTGATGGCTTGATCCTGGTCAGTCACGCTCCCAAGCGGTGGTACTCCGCGGGTGGATTTTGGGGGTGTGACAGATTGGTATCAGAGCCATTGGTTATAGAGAACTTGGTTTTAATATGGGAAAACGTTTTTATTAAAACCGGACTATAACCAGTACAGTGCTCTCAACGATCCACAACGACGCTTCGCTCCACGTGCAAGACTCGACATACTAGGTAATAAGGTTATGTTTATTGCCTGTTTGCTAGAACTGCTTAGAACTTTGCTCGCATTACGCATAGATACACATACTTTGATTACATGAGAACACCTTTATGCCTACACTTTTCTGTCATCGCCCTACTCGCGAACCATTCTTACGTATGCTACTTGTTACTATGAAGATCATGTCTGGACGAATCAACATGACACAAGCCCAGCTAGAGGCTCTCGTTCAAGCTCAAGTTGCTGCGGCAGTTGCAGCAGCTCAAGCAGGTAGTATATCCTGCAGTATAGGCACACACTAGGATCTTTAGATCCTACATTAACTCTCGTATTTAACTTCGTCCTATTCGTACACAATAGGTCAACACGCGCAGCAGCCTGTCTGCACGTTCAAGAACTTCATGGACTGTCGTCCAAACTCTTTCAGCGGCACAGAAGGAGCGGTTGGACTTCTCCACTGGTTCGAGAAGCTAGAATCAGTATTCGAGATGTGCGAGTGCCCTGAGGCTCGCAAGGTCAAGTTTGCTACCGGCACTTTGGAAGGAATAGCACTGACTTGGTGGAACGCCCAAGTCCAGATCTTAGGGTTGGCAGCTGCTAACGCCACCCCATGGAACGATTTCAAGGAACTCATCAAGCGTGAGTATTGCACGCGGGAAGATATTCACAAGCTGGAAGACGAGCTGTATAACTTGAAAATGGTTGGATCGGAAATCGAGGCGTATACTAAACGGTCTAATGAGCTGGCCGTTCTGTGTCCAACTATGGTGGACCCTCCATACAAGCGCATTGAGTTGTATCTCAAGGGATTGGCGCCAGAAATTCAGAGCCACGTGACGTCGGCTAATCTCGAAAACATCCAGGAAATCCAGCGTCTTGCTCACCGTATCACCGACCAGGCAGTGGATCAGAATAGACTGCCCAAGCGTGTTAATGCTACTACTAACGTCACCTCAGTTACTCCTGCTACATCTGGTGACAGTAAAAGAAAGTGGGATGGGGATTCCAGCAAAAGTTCAGCATCTGTTCAACCACAAGCTCAGCAGCAGAAGATTGACCACTATCAGAGTCCCAGTCAGCAATCCTCTGGTGGTCACAGACAGAGGAGATATCAGGGTAGTCAACCCAGGTGCCACAACTGCAACAGGCATCACCACGGCCCATGTAACAAGGGTCGTTGTCAAAGGTGTCTTAAGATGGGTCACGAGGCCAAAGACTGTAGGAGTCCACGGCCTGCGAATCAGAATCAGCAGCCTCAGCAACCAGCTCCACAGAACCAGCAGCAGCAGCAGCAGCCACAGCGTGGAAACCGGGGATGTTTCCAGTGTGGGGCTGAAGGTCACTTCAAACGCGATTGTCCTCAGTTGAACCAGAATCGCAACAACAACAACCAGGGCAACGGCAACAACAACGGGGGAAACAACAACAATAACGGCAATGAAGCTCGTGGTCGCGCTTTTGTGCTAGGTCGAGGCGACGCAGTGAACGATCCCAACGTTGTTATGGGTAAGTTTCTCCTCGACAATATTTACGTTACTGTTTTGTTTGATTCGGGTGCGGATACAAGCTATATGTCTGTGAAAATGTGTCAACTGCTAAAACGTGCACCAACACTTCTACCCACCAAACACGTAGTAGAGTTAGCTAACGGTAAAAGTCTAGAAGCCACGCACGTAGTTCAGGGTTGTAATCTTATCCTTGCTGGCCAAGCCTTCTCTATTGATCTCATTCCCATAGTTTTGGGTAGTTTCGACGTCGTGATTGGGATGGATTGGTTGTCCCAACACCAGGCAGAAATCTTATGCAGCGAAAAGGTTATTCGCATTCCTCGTTCTGGTCAGGAACCTCTAGAAGTTCAAGGCGACAAGAGTGGTGCTGTGGTTGGCATCATCTCTTTCTTGAAGGCTCAGAAATGTTTACGTAAAGGTCACGCAGCCATTCTGGCTCTCGTTACAGACGCATCAGCAAAGGAAAAGAAATTGGAGGATATTCCAATTGTACGCGATTACCCTCAGGTGTTTCCTGAAGACTTACCTGGCTTACCGCCTCATCGTCAGGTCGAATTTCAGATCGAGCTCGCTCCAGGAGCAGCACCCATAGCTCGCGCACCATACCGTCTAGCTCCATCAGAATTGGAGGAACTGTCAAAGCAGCTGCAAGAGCTCTTGGAAAAGGGCTTTATCCGTCCAAGCTCTTCGCCTTGGGGAGCTCCAGTGCTTTTCGTGAAGAAGAAAGACGGTACGTTCAGGATGTGCATCGACTACCGTGAACTCAACAAGGTGACGGTGAAGAACCGTTATCCTCTTCCGCGCATTGACGACTTATTCGACCAGTTGCAAGGGTCATGTTACTATTCGAAGATAGACTTGAGGTCTGGTTACCATCAGCTGAGAGTCCGGGATGAGGACGTCTCTAAGACAGCCTTCAGAACTCGTTACGGTCACTACGAGTTTCTCGTCATGCCATTCGGGTTAACGAAAGCGCCTGCTGTATTTATGGATCTTATGAACAGGGTGTGCAAACCCTATCTCGACAAGTTCGTCATTGTTTTCATCGACGACATTCTGATTTACTCCAAGAGTCGGGAGGAACACGAGCAGCATCTTCGTCTGATATTGGAACTCCTTCGGAAGGAACAGCTGTACGCTAAACTTTCTAAATGCGACTTCTGGCTTCGTGAAGTCCACTTCTTAGGCCATGTGGTGAACAAAGATGGGATCCATGTCGATCCATCCAAGGTAGACTCGATCAGAAACTGGCCTGCACCGCGTACGCCGACAGAAATACGTCAATTCTTGGGTTTGGCGGGTTACTACAGACGGTTTATCAAGGATTTCTCAAAGATTGCTCAGCCGCTTACGCTACTGACACAGAAGGGTGTTACCTATCGTTGGGGAGAGCCCCAGGAGACCGCTTTTCAGCACCTAAAGGATAGACTTTGCAGTGCACCTATCCTCTCATTGCCAGAGGGCACAGAAGACTTCGTGGTTTATTGTGATGCATCCATTCGGGGATTGGGATGTGTGTTAATGCAGCGCGACAAGGTTATTGCTTACGCCTCTCGTCAACTCAAGGTTCACGAACGCAACTACACGACGCACGATTTAGAGCTGGGAGCTGTTGTTTTTGCGCTTAAGATATGGCGACACTACCTGTACGGTACCAGGTGCACGATTTACACCGATCACAGGAGTCTCGAGCATATTCTTAAGCAGAAGGATTTGAATATGCGTCAACGACGATGGGTCGAATTACTAAACGATTATGAATGCGCTATCAAGTACCATCCAGGCAAAGCCAATGTTGTGGCTGATGCCCTCAGTCGAAAGGACACTTTACCTCGGCGCGTGCGAGCGCTATAGCTTACGATTCAGTCTAGCCTTCCTACACAGATACGAGCTGCTCAGACAGAAGCACTGAAGCTCGAAAACGTCAAGGCTGAAGCCTTACGCGGCTCACGACAACAAATGGAACAGAAGGAAGACGGCGCCTATTATGTAACGGGCCGGATTTGGGTCCCACTTTATGGCGGTTTACGCGAACTTGTAATGGATGAAGCTCACAAGTCTCGCTACTCGGTACATCCAGGATCGGATAAAATGTACCACGACATCAGCTCTACCTATTGGTGGCCTAGTATGAAGGCCCACATCGCTACGTACGTTGGAAAATGCTTGACCTGTGCGAGAGTCAAGGTCTTATATCAGAAACCAGCTGGCCTACTTCAGCAGCCTAAGATACCTCAGTGGAAATGGGAAGAAATTTCCATGGATTTCGTTACAGGCCTACCTAGATCCCAGCGTGGGAACGATACGATATGGGTCATAGTTGATCGACTCACCAAGTCTGCACACTTCCTGCCGATTAAGGAAACGGATAAGTTCTCCACTCTCGCAGACGTCTATCTAAAGGAAGTTGTTTCGAGGCACGGGGTGCCCACATCTATCATTTCGGATCGCGATGCACGATTCACGTCAGAACTTTGGCAAGCAATGCATAAATCTTTCGGCTCACGGTTAGACATGAGCACAGCTTATCATCCTCAGACGGATGGGCAGTCTGAGCGTACGATTCAAACCCTTGAAGACATGCTTCGGGCATGCGTTATCGATTTCGGCAACGGCTGGGAAAAACACCTCCCTTTAGTGGAGTTCTCATACAATAACAGTTACCACACCAGCATTCAAGCCGCTCCATTCGAGGCATTGTACGGACGTAAATGCCGGTCACCTCTCTGTTGGGCAGAGGTGGGGGATAGTCAGATTACGGGTCCAGAGAGTGTAGTGGACGCCACAGAAAAGATAGCCCAGATACGACAACGCATGGCGGCAGCACGCGACCGTCAGAAAGCCTACGCGGACAAGCGTAGAAAGCCATTGGAATTTGAGGTCGGGGACCGGGTTTTATTGAAAGTTTCACCCTGGAAGGGTGTGGTTCGTTTTGGCAAACGGGGTAAACTGAATCCGCGATACGTCGGACCATTCGAAATTATAGAAAAGATTGGCAAGGTAGCCTACAAGTTGAAATTACCAGCTGAACTCGGGGCAGTTCACAATGTCTTTCACGTATCGAACTTAAAGAAGTGCCTATCTGATGAAAACCTTATCATTCCTTTTAAGGAACTCACTATCGACGAGCGGTTGCAGTTCGTCGAGGAACCAGTGGAAATCACGGACCGGGATGTGAAGGTCCTCAAACACAAGAGAATCCCTCTTGTCCGAGTTCGTTGGAACTCCAAACGTGGCCCAGAGTACACCTGGGAACGCGAAGACAGGATGACAGAAAAGTACCCCCAGTTATTCGGGAACAAGGCAACCACTACTGAGGCTGAAGCTACTACTTCGGAATTTCGGGACGAAATTCCAGATCAACGGGGGGAGGATGTGACACCCCAGGAAAATCAGTGAACAGTACAGTTTACCTAGCTTCCTCAGTGAGTGCATACCAAATTTCGGGACGAAATTTCCAATTAGTTGGGGATAATGTGACAACTCGTACTTTACCGTCTCGTACATTACGTGTAACCATTGAACTAGTGTGATTACGTGATTATATTAATTGAATGAATGTTGTGTTATGTGCATGATGTTTACTATTTGTACATGTATGAATCGGACCGCACAAGCCCACAACACCCACACAAGGCCGTTGGGCCTCATCCTTGTACACGAGACCATAGGGCAGCCCTATGTTGGGATCGGCCCACTCCCCACTCGCAACACTCAAAACCGGAACTAGGGGATTGTTTTACCACTTTTGCAAATCACAAACACACACACAAACCCTAGAAACTTTGCTCTCTCTCTCGGCTTGCTTAGAACTCGACGGCAGGATCATCATCTTGATCGGATCACACTCTCCTTCTTGTAATCGGTTAGTATGATGTTTATGTTTGTGTGTTAAGTGATGTTTTGATTTCATGCTTAGATCGAACCGATTAGTATTTGCATGATGATGAACTAGGGCCGGTTAGATATGGTGGTTATGTTGATCCTCGTATTGATTGTTATATAATCGGATTTGTTGTTGATGATGTTAATGATATGTCTTGTTGATTGGCTGTGAAGTTATGCAATTCGAGGTTGATGTTCATGAAATCGGATCATAATATGATTGAGTGTTATGATTATTGTTATTGTTCATAAGTGTGATTATTAGGGTTCTTATGAATTTGTGTTGCAATTGTCCTGTTTGATCGATAGCATGCTAAACGATTTGTTGGAAATTATGTTAATTGATCTGTTACCGAAACTGACCAAACTGTTAGCTGAAATCACGGATAAGTCAATGCAGGATTTATGGAAACCGGTTACACACACACGGTTGCGACTCAGATTGCGAGTCGAAACCTCGTGGTCACGACTCGAAACCACAACAGCACCAGCCGAAACCACGGTTGCGAGTCCCGTTGCGACTCGTAACCAGACCATGATGAACCGAGATCTCCATTGCGACTCGCAACCAGCTGTTGCGACTCGTAATCTCCGGTTGCGACTCGAGATCTCCGTTGCGACTCGAGACCATCGTTTACACGCACACTGTTGGGCCTTCACTGTCACGGGCCCAATCTATTGAGCCCAACGATTTGAATTGTGGACTGTTTATTAATGGACTTGTATGTGATTGCTATTTGGGCCGATTAAGAATCTGGACTGTTTGTTATTGGGCTGCTTATGTCATTGGGCCGGGTATTGTTGGACTTAGAACAATTGGATCCTCACATGCTATGTCTTATCTGCTTACGTGCGTTCATGTTTGCCATGACTATACGTGATTACTATATACGTGCTATATACGAACCTGACTCGTATAATAACCATGGTAGGACGTGAGTGACCATTTACTTGCTACTTGTACTCTCTGTGTATCTGCCGAGCAAACCAAGGTGAGTTCACACAGCCAAGGCATGGGATTCCCGGGTTGGGAATTGGGTTGGATATGTTGGATATGGAATGATTACTCGTACTTACGCATATACCAGACTATAGACCATCGTCCTCAGGTTAGTCAGGACACGTTACGTAAAGCCTACGTAACCCAGTATACTTGCCATATGTCTCCTGGGTCGGGAGGACACGTTACGTAAAGCCTACGTAACCCAATACTATCTACTGGCTTCCAGGTCGGAAGGCCACGCTGCGTAAAGCCTACGTAGCCCCCACGCGTACCATGTCCTCGGGGAAGGGCACGTCACGTAAAGCCTACGTGACCCTGTACGTTTTCCTGTTCTCGGTAAAGAAGAACACATGGTCGGAAGTTAGTCTAGTAAGTACCGTTAATGAGAAGCCCTCATTAGCCAGGATGAACATGGGAAACCCCCACCTTTAGTACACACTAGTATGGGAAGCCCCCACTAGCTATACTTATGCATGTTATGAACTTACTTTCTGTGAACTCGCTCAACTAGTTTGTTGATTATTTGCTGCATGCCTTGCAGGACCTTAGGTACTTATGGAGCTTGCACAGGGAGGAGCAGGTCGTTGTGGGATTTGGATTCATGAACGTTATTCGAACTTATATTTATTTTGAGATTACATACCATGCTTCCGCTACTTAAACGATGTTGGTTTTTTTTGAAACATCAATCATGTCATGATGATTTACGTTATTTACTTCTATATTAAATGCTATGTTTGATATGATTGATGGCTTGATCCTGGTCAGTCACGCTCCCAAGCGGTGGTACTCCGCGGGTGGATTTTGGGGGTGTGACATAGTGAGCAGTGATCACTTGAGCTGCTGGGGCATATTGGGTATAGTGCACAGTGCCTTGATTTTGAGGTCTAGCATTTGAGCTAGAATGAGTGATTATGGGACCAGTAGTTTGACTCCTACACTCCCTAGCGAAGTGTCCCAACCTATTACACTTGTAGCACTTGATTTTCGATTTATCCAACCCAACCCTTAGATTCCCATGCAAACCTGGGAATTTTCGCCCTATTCTTTTGTAAAATTTGCTAGTTCTAACACTTAGCAAGGCCAGTTGGTGCAAAATGTCCATTTCCTCTAAGTCAGTGGGATCAAAATGCTGTAGATCATTGAGTTCAAAGCTTAGATTGTCTGACATCTGGTTTTCGCTTGCGGTGAATGCAAAACTTGCAGAGTGAGGATCAGGGTTGTTAAAATTTGCACCAGCAGTTATGTCAATGAAGTGATCATAACCCTGATCCTTAGCACTACTCCCAGATTCTTCTTGACCCAGAAGAGCAGTGTTACCGAATGTATAATCATCAACGGCTTTTCCTGACTCTTGTAACTTCCTTTTCTGGTTCAACTCCCTTTCGTAGGTCAGGAGTCGACCGTGGAGTTGGGTCAAGGTCAGATCCTTGAACTCAGGTGAATTTCGGGTGACAAAAGCTATGGTGTCCCATTTTTCTGGCAGTGACCTGAGGAACTTGCTATTTTGAGTTTAGTTTGTAAAAGTGGTATTAACAAGCCTCAGTTCACTGATGAGACAACTGAAACGCTCAAATTGTTGCGTCAGTGATTCACCTCTAACATGACAAAATGTTTCATACTGTTGGTTCAGGATTTCCCTATTGTTTTCTATGACTTCTTCGGTTCCCCCAAACTGTTCCTTAAGCGCGTCCCATAACTCTTTGGCACTGTTACAGTGTAACAATCCAGCATATATTTCATTGGGCAGCGCTGATGCTATGATGCTAAACGCTTTAGCATCTAGTTCAAAGTTTTGATAGTCGGTTTCGGCATAATTTTCAACTGGTTTTGGAACGAACTTTTTAGCATCTTCAGCGCTTGGCACTGTGGGAACATGGGGACCAAAGACGACAAACCTCCAACAACCTGTGCTTTGTTGAGCGAGGATGTGACCCATCCTCCTCTACCAGATGTTGTACTCATTTCTTTTTAGCATAGGTGGTTTAAAAAGCGAGCCGATGTTGTTTTTATCATCCTGAGATTGTGACGTCATTCTTGTTGTTTTACAGACACTGAGAAATCAACTTTAATGGTGATTAATCCTTGCTCTGTTTTTCAACAAATGAACAAACGATCAGTATCAACTGTTATGAGCTGAACTATTTACGTCAAAATGATTGTTAAATCAAATTTGACTGTCCAGGCTCTGATACCAATTGTTGGTTCTGAGTTTGATTCTGATTGTATTTTGTGTTTGTAATTAAAATGAAAATGGATGAGTGTGCAGCGGAATTATGATGAAAACAAACTTTGCATACAATCAAACGAGAGTAATACTTTGATCAAACATCTTTTCACAATGAATCGGAAGATTGAATTTATTTCAATAACGATTACAATGATTGATGAATGAATGCAAACTCCCCCTCAGCCAGAGCTCAGTTGTTTGTTCGTGCAAAGAAGACGATGATGCAAAAGAGCTAATAGAACAGTACAAAGTACAGAACTATTTATAGGCACTTGCAAACCACTGAGCATCTTAGCTGACGTCACCATGAAAGTGACATCTAACCTCCTAACAAACTCTAACCTCTGATCTATACAAACACTGCTATGTTAACTACTGCTATTACATTACATTACAAAACAGACTATTGATCAGCTGCTGCAACCTTCCACTGCTGTGCACCCAGCAGTACTTGTCCGGATCAGCAGTGCTTGACTCAAAGCAGTAGATTGAGTCAGCAGGGCTTTAGTCTTTCATCAGGTCTTTACTTGAGCAGCAGTTGTAGGTCAGCATTTTGCAAGATCAGCAGATAGGAGGTCAGCAGATGTTGAAATCACTTTCAAGGGGAGAGATTTGTATGTAATCATCTGCTTATTCCGGATCCACTGCTCTGATCCAGTTTTGGCTTTAATTATCTGTTCCTCTGATACAGTTCAATCCCAACAAGCTTCAAACTCAAGTATCTTTTGCCTCTCGAGCCTTCCATTTATAGATGGCTGTGGGCATGAATAAACAATTGTTTATTCATGCAATAAGTCCTGCATAAAGTAGCAATTTGACATATTCATTGAATCCATCGTTCAAGTTGCATTTGTAATCATGAAAACCAATAATGTCATGCTTCGGTCATGGGTGGCAGGATAGAGTTGTGATTTTTGACAAGTGGGTCTGTCATCAGAATTTCTGATAAGCCACTTCATCAGAAATTTTGGTGAACAAATCATCAGAAAGTTTGATGATCAGAATTTGTCAGAAACTGATGATATTTCATCAGAAATATCATCAGATCCATCAGAAACGACCTTCTCTAATAATCCAAATCAACTCTTTATCAACTTGAGATTCTTTGTAGTAGATACTTTGCTTTTCAGTTGTCCCAACTATTTTTCTTCATCTTGCTGTGTTCTTCAGGACTGTTATCTTCTTCAGAGATCCAGTTGATTGAGATTTTCTTCAATACTTACAAATAAAGTTTCCTAACATCTGGGATTGGGATTTTGTGTTAAATCTGCACTTCCCAAAATGATATTTCTGACAAGTCTTACACTTAGGCTTATCTCCAGACTGATGCCCTTCTTTCCTTGAACCAGATCCTTTCCTGTGGTCATTGCTTCCTCGGTGATTTTTATTTGATCGACGCGAGTTGTCATCATCATCATGCTTCCTCTTCTCGGCATCCTTGTTCCTCAGCGATCTCTGCCTGACCGCATCCAGTGTGAGGGATAAGGATATATCAGCTACTGACCTGAATGTAGCTGGCCGAGAGGCTTTTACACTTGCCTTGATCTCCGGAGCTAAGCCCCCTATGAAGCGAGCTATTCTTTTGGGTTTCGGGGTCACCAGATAAGGAACCAACCTTGACATTGTATTAAAGCTCGTAAGGTAAGCTTGGCAATCCAGATTCTTCATTGCTAACGACAGAAAATCCGACTCAATCTTTTCCACCTCATGCTGAGGGCAGTAGTTCTCTCGGATAAGGGCAACAAATTGTTCCCATGACATACCGTACAGTGGATTCTTTCCAGTTGCCTGAATCAATGATCTCCACTAGGTTAAGGCCTCACCTTTAAACGATTGAGACACAAATTTCACTACATCCTTCTCAGCGCACCCGCTGATATCAACCACGGTGTCCATCTCATCCAACCATGTCATGCAGTCTATTGCTCCCTTCTCCCCCGTAAAGTCCCGGGGCTTGCATGAAACAAAGTATTTGTAGGAGCAACCCTTATCACGGGGTCCTTGATTCAGCACGACCCTTTGAGACTGAACACTATGATGGTTTGAAGAGTGACGATCGTCATCATCTTTCTTTGGTTCTTCTTTCTTGGAGGGTGGTGGCTTGCTATGTGCCTCGGAATGAGTCTTGGGCTTAGAATGCAGTGCGGATAGCGTCCTCCTTCGAGTCCCGCTATATTCCTCATACTGCCGTTCTAAGGCCGTTGTAACAGCGTTGTCTACTAACGCTTTCAGTTCAGCACCCGTTATATTAATTCGGGCGTTATCATTGTTCTCCTTTGGGCGACTATTAATTTCATCCAAGTCAGCCATTTTATCTTGAACTGCTACATAAGATAATGACAAAAGTTTATTTGAGAATTTATTATGGAATTGTCTTTTATGGCAATTCATTAACCATGGTAAACATAGACCATATTGGGTTAATTTGCTACTCACATTTATTTAGGATTCTAATATAACTTATCCTAATCATAGACAATATTATTAGTGGCACGAAAGCCTAGTCACAGGGACGTTTTAAATTATAAGCCATGATTTCAGAGAATCAAGGCATGAAGGTTTGAACATAGTTCCTTTACCTTTTCTTGACAGGGAGTCATAGACTACTACTGTCTTTTGTCTTATATGACAATGAATATGGCCCGTGGGCACTACATCACTAATGGATACTTGATATGTGATCATCTTAATTGATGATTTAAACCCATGATTTATAGATCATTAAGTTAGGGTTAGGAATCCCTCGAAGGATCCTTGTACAAAATGACGTGTGTGATTTATAACGAATCACGTCTGCCAGGAGTGTTAACATGTTTACAGAGGTTAACAGGAATTTGAATCTTTAACCAGGTCTTACCATCTTGGCCAGGTCTTATAGTGACACGAAGGCCAGGTTATACCTTTAAGATTCTTTATTAATATATGATGGGCAGATTATTTTTAAAAGGAATGATTTTGATTTATCTATTTCATATATAATGTACATAATGACAAAATGAATTTCATAAACTCAACATTCCATTAAACATAAAAAGGATTACACACTGCCCTAAACGGGACTTTTAATAGACGAATTACCTACGCAGAGGTTAAACTAGAAAACAAGTCCTCGCAGGGACCAATACTAGGATAGATGTCCTCGCAGGGACTGAAAAGGCAAGTCCACGCAGGGACTGAAAGACAAGTCCACGCAGGGACTTGATTGAAATAGGAAATGCAATAGTACATATAGAGACTAATGATCTCGCTTCTTCTTTCCTTTTAACAGGTTTGCTAGGCCTTTGAGGAATCCACGGTTGTTCTTACGTTCTTGCTCAAAATCTCGTTCCACCCTATTCAAACGGTGGAGGATTTCTTCCTGCTCCGGTGGGGAAAAACGTGGCTGCTGCGATAGGTGCTGAGCCGGAGGTCTAGCAGGTATTGGATACCCATGAGTTGAGTATCCCATTCCCCAAGGTGTTTCATAAGGTACTTCAGGATGAAGGGCGTGGTAGTTTGCCGCCGCTTCTACGTATGGGTCGACACCAATATAGTTGTAGTGAGTGTGAGCTGGCTGCTCAAACGGGTTGTACGCTGTGGAACCGGCGTATGTAGGTATCGGGTTATCATAACCAAATGGTGGCGGAGGTGGTGCAACTGGTGCAGAATTTACCTCTGCAGCTGGGTTAGAAGGTCCACCCATTTGTGGGTCTTCAGGCAGTGGCGGATAATGGCTGCCACTGGAGTGTCGAGGGGTGCTAAAGTGAAAATCCCCTCTTCGTGCGGATATCCGCACGCCTATTCTCCTACACCTTGGAGGATCCGGAGGTGCTTGATGAACTGGCGGCGGTGGAGGCGGTGGCATGACTGCCACGAAACGCGAATCCTCGGAGGGATCCTGCTGCTGCTATTGTTGCTGCTCATGAGGCGATAAATGGTGAGAGGGTGTAAAGTACCACTCACACTGGTTGAATCTTGCTTGATAACTGTCACGACCCCCGACCCCATCCTGGCCGGAATCGGTGCCGTGAGCAGTCCAGTGGTACCGGTGATTATTTTGAAAAAAACATTGCAGCGGAAATTTCATCAGGACCGTGAGTTAGGAAAAATATCAGAGTTTAGAAACACCGGATTTTATTTAAATAGATGGAATAAATTCCATGTTTTACAAAGGTAGCTTTTGATAAAAACAATATTTCTTAATTTGAAAATAAGCCACTTCTTGAAGTCCTTCAGTGTCGGATCCAATCCTTACTTCAATCTATTGTAATTACCTGAAACGCGTTTTAAAGAGATTTTGTCAGCAGGAAATACTGAGTGAATTATTCATTTTACTGAAAACGACACATTTGTTATAATTCACAGTATTAAGAGTTTTTACATATGTTTATTATCAACCAACATTCAAGAATAGGTATTTGTCACAGACCAGCTCTGTGACTGTGGTCATATCACCATTGGCTGTCCCAATGAGTGACGTATGTCACAATTAGGCTCGCCCACCTAATGTGAAGGAAACAATAATAACAATACTGTGCACAATACCCCACATACCGGCTGTAATTTGGTGATTACATAAACTTAATCACTGTACTTATAACTTTGAAAAATGGTTTGGAGTATTGTAAAACATTTAACAGCTCACAAACGGTGAGAAAAGAGTTTATAAAAGAAGAATAACTCACTAATCATCATGCAGGATTGAGTTAACAAACTTCTTGATTCTATTTTTCCCGATAATTAAGCATGTACTTTATTATTCTGGATCTTCTGATGATTTAATAGTTTGTTTGATTGTAAGGGTGTAGTTGGGAGTGTTTTTGGTGGTTTAACAGAATGGAATATGTATTGGTGTAAAACCCAAATCAAACCTTAACGAATTTCACAAAAACCGGGTTAATGATCAATATAGCTTTTACGATAACTCACGAGATCAAATTCTCCCAATAAATGACAAAGTGCAATACTTCAACTCATTTATCGTATTAACGACAAACAACAAAGTATAATACTTCAACTCATTTATCGAATTATCGACAAACGACAAAGTATAATGCTTCAACTCATTTATCGAATTATCGACAAACGACAAAGCATAACCCAATGTGGGCGGCACTTAGACATTCTTTGGATATATTGATTGCTCGGAAAATGAATCGTAATAGCGATCGAGTTATTACCCTGTTATTGTGGCAGAATTTCGAGATTAGGTGGGTTTTTGTAGTATTTCGACGATATCTCGTTGCCTGAATCGAATTTGCTCGTCGAACCAACGCAGGAAATCAAGTGCCAAACTCCTCTATTTATACTGGAAAAACGGCGCGCTCGCGTGTCACGACAGGGAAACCTGGTCCTGGCGCGTGGCGCGAGAGGTCACTTTTAATATGAGGTAGCCACGCGTCTCAGTAGCTTGGGTGAGTCGACGGTTTGTTAAAATTCAATTTCTATCGAAAACAGTTTGGATAATACTAACTAGGAAATACCCCCCCTGAGTTTTAGGGGCCCTGATCCTGATTTCGATTGTTCTGAAAATTTTAGGGGTCATGCAGTATCACTTGGGGGTCTCAATTAGGGTTTCCTATTGGTCAAAATATAATAAGAAATAATAGTTTTGGTGAGAGTTGTTACATCCTCCCCACCTTAATAAAAATCTCGTCCTCGAGATTTGAACTATGATATTTTCTTGGGGTTATGTTTCTTCTTTTAATTAAGAGGAATAATGTAGCGTGGAATGGAATTAAATGATATTTTGAGGGGTATGAAAATTTAAAATTAAAAATGATTTATAGAAACAATTGGATTCAATATTCGAAATGAACTTACTTTGATCAATTGAGGGAGATTCTGAATGGATAGATATTTATTTGTGAATGGAAGTATGGAAAATGATCTGTTAATGATTATCCGAAAATCAATATCGTTTACTTAAATGGTACTGGACAACAGGATTTAGTGTATTGTAATCTGAGTATATAATTGTACCAAGAATATGACAAATCCAACGAATGACTCATGAATAGGGTTTAACACAGGTTACAGCTCTATTCGGATGCTACAAAGTGTTTGTAATGATTGAAAGAATTCAATAATGATGACCGAATAAATTCACCGTTTTTGAAATTGTGAGTTTCAAGGAAGCGAATCTAGATATTTCAAAAGATGAAATGTTCAAACGAATGAGATGAAATGGTATAGTTTTTCAAGGTGATTGGGTTCAAGCCAAAAGATATATGATCTATAGATTCTTAAAATGAATGTAAAGAACTTTTTGGAATTAGTAAAATTCTTTGTCAGAAGAAAACTTACCTTGATTGGTACCTAAGGAAGACTTAAGATTGACCGGTTCAAAATGAAATAAAAACATGAAAATGATTCGTCAAATATTGAATTATGATATGAGAAAATCCATGTGCTGCGATGGGTGATTGGTAAGAATATATGAAAAGACAATAAAGTTAGAGTATTTTTGTTTTAATACACAATTGTATTCAGATGATTTTAATCAAAATGTTTGATTAAAGATAGGTGATACTTTGATTTATTAAATTCCTTTTCCTTTTATGTTATCATAAGATAGAATAAATATAGATAGGTTTAAATATCAAAACCCGTAATAATGTTGATAAGATAATGATATAAATAGGTTTACCCAATATCGTAGAACTCATGATTATCATTTTTTTTTTTAAATCAAGTATGTGTAACTATAAGATTAGGGTATTTTAAATCATAAAAGTAAAATAATAGATGTTTATTTTAATATCAAGCATATTTAAATATTGGCTTGCGTAAATGACATTTGATATTTTAATATGTACATATTATAAAGGAATATTTCTATAAGTATTTAATAGTTGTGAAATATTAATTAAGATGATCATTTATTTATAATATGTTTTGTTCATGAATGCTTAGACAATTATTTAGATAATTTTGTTCGTCCCTTTAATTATTTTTATGAAAATATATTTTCTCTTTACAGTACGAAGTATATATATAAAAATATTTTTACATGTAATTGAAATTTACTAAGTATGATGACTTAATTTATATATAGTAAATAGTTATTATCATGGTTGGATATTGGTTAGTGCTGCCTTGTTTAAGCATAGGTGATCAGTCCATGCCTAACTAAGGCTAGGCTATCCAATACCCGTCTTTGACAATAACCCTAATATTTTAAAATAATACTAACACTATCACTATTAATATTATTACTAATAATAAAATTAATATGAATTACCAATAATAAATAACTAAATAAAACTAAAATGAGAGTATACCTCAAACATAATTTTATATGTAAAATATAAATTCTGTACCTCAATGGTTTTAACAAGAATTTTAAATATAGTAATACTATATTATAAATTAGGTAATTACTTATGTAAGTTTCCATATAAAATAAATAAAATTTATATTTTAAATTTATATAATGTTTTTTGATCAATGATGATAATAAATATCACGAAAGGCTCGATTGATGCTGTAAGAACTATTTAAGAGATACACGGAAATAGGACATGAAATGGGGTATCCTTATCTTAGCACATAATTGTGTTAAGATTGTTTGTATAGAATAAATCAACAAAGCGGATTCAAAATAAGTAAATAACTAAATAATTAATCCGAGATTAGCGCAAGCTTCAGATTTTGTGAAAACGTCACCACAAGGTGATCGTGATTTAAAGAAAATGATTCAATGAAGTTGAAGACCAACAAGCATGTTATAGTTCAAGAAAATTGAAGTGCTTGTTGGGATTATTTTGAATATGATGGTTGCAATTCATCATATGGGACTTTGAATGGAATATGTATTGCGAGCAAGTTAACTGATTTTGAATAAACCGAGTTTGAATAAGAAAGTTCGACATGATCACAACAAAACCATGTATACCTTTCAAAAGAAACTCGAGTTTTTCGAGAAACTCATTGCTTCGATATTTAGAGTCATTGCTTTGTAAAAACGCGGTTTACAATGCAAAGATCAAGTATAGTGAAATGATATTTGAATTTTTGATAAAACAACAAATTGGAATGTTGCCCTCCTATGGTTTTCATAACTCAAATGAACCATATGCGCAACAAACAGTGCATGTGTAACGTGTGGATTTACCAAGAAATGAAATGGATCACTATTTGCTACTATGAAAGAAATCCTCATGGTATGATTACCATTAAAAGAAGTGGAAAACACGAAAGTCAACTCTTTATAGGCAGAAGTCAGAATTGCAACGAAAGAAATATAAGAACTTCTTATCTGGAATTTCGTGTGATAACTATTGTTAAATGACATTATCAGAGAATGCCGAATGAAGTGAAATGAAATAGGGAATTTGCAAAACTATATGACTTCTTTTATAGTGCTAATAATTATGACTCAGGTTAGACTATGCACCGATGTTTGTGAAATATTGTTCCAACGTACCTCAGCGAGATTTTGATTGTTTTGTAAGATCATGTGGCAAAATACCGCTTTTTGATTAGTAGTACTTTTACCGACGGAATTAATATTGGTGTCATCGTGCCTAATTTATATTTTTCAAAGGTCTTGCCTTGGAAGTTGTGTGTGATAAACTTTGACGTCTGTGGACGTATAATTTTAAGTGTCATGTGTTTTCTTGTGCATTAGCACAACTTGACATGCTTCTTACTTGCGTTCATAATTTATGGCGTTAATAATTTATGGTAACGTATTGGTAATTCTTATATTTTTGATGGTGTCCCAACTTAATGGGTTTCCATTTATTATTGTTGCTCGAGTTACGAGGTACATGATCAAACAAAATAATGGTTGATATCAATATAGGTAAGAGATTTTTTTTTTAATAAAGGAATCTAGATTTATTATTGACACATATACTTGTGCTTTATCCTTAATTATCAATTGTTATGGCTTTTGAAATTTCTTATAGATATACATATCTATATAATCATATATTTCACATGCTGTAATATACATACCCTTTATAAGGTTAATGTATTTAACAGATTCTTATTTCCAAAAACAAGTCTGATATCAGGCCATGATACTTATTTAGGGAAATCTTGTCACTTGTTTGACATTTTATATATACCCCATCTTACCCGGTTCGTGCCGGAGAGGTATCCTCAGTATATCCGGACAAGCTGGAGAGTCTGCTACTCTATACCCAGTTTTGCCGGAGAAAATTTTCTATTTCCCATAAATAGTATCTTTTCAAGATTTTAAAAGTGCCTCTTTTATTAGGACTTTTATCCAGAATCAAAGAAATTTGTATTCCCATAACATATCTTATTCTAGACCAAATAATATCAATAAGTAAGAATAAATAGCAATTAAGTGCTATTGCCTGCTAACCGTCATTCTTATGACATACCAGTATTCATTACATTATACTTATATAAGTAATTTACCTTAAAGTTTATTTTAAGGCAAAATTCTTAAGTTCAAGTCTAAATATCATTCAGAATGTTATCAGATAATTTTTAAGTTTCTAACTTTCCGTTTAAGCTTAGGTATTATTATAACACCTATTTGCGTAAACAAGTGGCTTAGCTTATACTAAGGCATCTTTTCTTATGTGCAAGTCTAAATGCTATCAGATGTGCTACCAGTTAAGTTAATAGCAATCTCCTAACTCTTTTATTTAAGCTTAAGTATTGTTATCACAACACTTTATAGGCTTAAAGTAGTGGCTTAGCTCTGATACCACCTTCTGTCACGACCCCCGACCCCATCCTGGCCGGAATCGGTGCCGTGAGCAGTCCAGTGGTACCGGTGATTATTTTGAAAAAAACATTGCAGCGGAAATTTCATCAGGACCGTGAGTTAGGAAAAATATCAGAGTTTAGAAACACCGGATTTTATTTAAATAGATGGAATAAATTCCATGTTTTACAAAGGTAGTTTTTGATAAAAACAATATTTCTTAATTTGAAAATAAGCCACTTCTTGAAGTCCTTCAGTGTCGGATCCAATCCTTACTTCAATCTATTGTAATTACCTGAAACGCGTTTTAAAGAGATTTTGTCAGCGGGAAATACTGAGTGAATTATTCATTTTACTGAAAACGACACATTTGTTATAATTCACAGTATTAAGAGTTTTTACATATGTTTATTATCAACCAACATTCAAGAATAGGTATTTGTCACAGACCAGCTCTGTGACTGTGGTCATATCACCATTGGCTGTCCCAATGAGTGACGTATGTCACAATTAGGCTCGCCCACCTAATGTGAAGGAAACAATAATAACAATACTGTGCACAATACCCCACATACCGGCTGTAATTTGGTGATTACATAAACTTAATCACTGTACTTATAACTTTGAAAAATGGTTTGGAGTATTGTAAAACATTTAACAGCTCACAAACGGTGAGAAAAGAGTTTATAAAAGAAGAATAACTCACTAATCATCATGCAGGATTGAGTTAACAAACTTCTTGATTCTATTTTTCCCGATAATTAAGCATGTACTTTATTATTCTGGATCTTCTGATGATTTAATAGTTTGTTTGATTGTAAGGGTGTAGTTGGGAGTGTTTTTGGTGGTTTAACAGAATGGAATATGTATTGGTGTAAAACCCAAATCAAACCTTAACGAATTTCACAAAAACCGGGTTAATGATCAATATAGCTTTTACGATAACTCACGAGATCAAATTCTCCCAATAAATGACAAAGTGCAATACTTCAACTCATTTATCGTATTAACGACAAACGACAAAGTATAATACTTCAACTCATTTATCGAATTATCGACAAACGACAAAGTATAATGCTTCAACTCATTTATCGAATTATCGACAAACGACAAAGCATAACCCAATGTGGGCGGCACTTAGACATTCTTTGGATATATTGATTGCTCGGAAAATGAATCGTAATAGCGATCGAGTTATTACCCTGTTATTGTGGCAGAATTTCGAGATTAGGTGGGTTTTTGTAGTATTTCGACGATATCTCGTTGCCTGAATCGAATTTGCTCGTCGAACCAACGCAGGAAATCAAGTGCCAAACTCCTCTATTTATACTGGAAAAACGGCGCGCTCGCGTGTCACGACAGGGAAACCTGGTCCTGGCGCGTGGCGCGAGAGGTCACTTTTAATATGAGGTAGCCACGCGTCTCAGTAGCTTGGGTGAGTCGACGGTTTGTTAAAATTCAATTTCTATCGAAAACAGTTTGGATAATACTAACTAGGAAATACCCCCCCTGAGTTTTAGGGGCCCTGATCCTGATTTCGATTGTTCTGAAAATTTTAGGGGTCATGCAGTATCACTTGGGGGTCTCAATTAGGGTTTCCTATTGGACAAAATATAATAAGAAATAATAGTTTTGGTGAGAGTTGTTACAATAACTGCCTGGACCCTGATAGGGTGTTCCATGGAAGGATGATCCATCAGAGATCTCGATTGGATGGTTGGGGGTACCTCTTGTAGGCTCGACGGGATCCGTGTCCTCGTCCGTGTCCATTGCATTGTCTTCTGAGAAATGGTCCTCCGGTCCTAGAGGGTTAAAACCTACTGGCTCTTGGACATAGTTTGCCGGGTTGAACCGGCCTTGGAAGACAGGAGTAGGGTCGCCAAAAGAACGGTGCGAAACGGAACGCTGGAGAGGTATGAATGAAGGTTGAGGGTTATCGGGCTCGTTTTTCGAGTTCGGCCCAAAAGAGTAACGGTAAGAAGGTGTTGAACTGTGAGAGATAGACCGTCTAGCGGGCTCAAAAAGGTTCCTTCTGTTTCTCTAAGGATCGGCACTCATTGTGCTGGTAGAAGCTCGCATGTGTGAAGGCCCGGCCTCGTGATCGTTGTGGGTAATGATTGGCCCTTTGCCTCTTCTTCCTCTTCTAATTGCCGGTGGCATATTTCCTGCTTAAACAAATGAAATAAAATAACAGGCAATAAAGGACAAACTAGAACAACAATTCGAATTCGTCCTAAGTTCTTGTCTAGACTCGAGTATGTGCAATTGTGTCATTGAGGTTAAACACATAAAGATAGTGTTTAATTCACTCAACGTTGGCTCTGATACCAACCTGTCACACCCCGATATTCACACGTTTCACCGGTGGGGGAGTATCGTGACGTAGTTGGTAACATTATAGTCAAACAACACAATATTTAAATGCACAGCGGAAGCAAAAGATAGATATATTTCAACCGAATGTTATTGTAATATCATGTATCACAAACAGTTGAAAATAATCCACAGGGGGATCAAAAATAAATAGGAAACATTGTTCAACAGTTGACATCCAAGCTTGCGAGACTTATTGTGGACGCTAGGAGAAAGCCAGCCTAGTTCGCATAGTACCTGCACTTAACCTTTTTGGAAAAATACGTCAGTTTACACTGGTAAATACAATCAACCGACACTTTTGAAAAAGGTTTAATAAAATTGAATTGAATGCACGTGGCACAAACTCTTTATAACTTGGGATAATTATTTTAATATAATACTTGTAAACGAATTACATGTTTCTTATGCGTTCAGTAGCCCGTTCCGTAGTCCGGGTTAAAGATCAATAGACACACCACATCATTTATTTATTCATTTATGCACAGACGGGTGTACGCCTACACCTCGTGCTCAAGTCGTGGCCATCTCCTAAGATGATGCCAAGGATATCCGGGACATGGTCATTAACCCCCCAAAGGCTTTAAGCAAACAAAACATTTCAAAACAGAGCATATCAATAATTTAACCTCTATTCGATTAAAGATTCAATGCTGGACCAAGCGGTATTTTATATATCGTACCCCGAGCCGTATAGGGAAATAAGTTAAAAGTATTTACCTTTGCAAAGTATATTTCACAAACAGCAATTGCAAGTAGCTTTTACCGGGTCTCCTATTCTGGAACGAAGGTTTATAATAACCTATTAGAATCCTAACGGGTCTTTAATTAAGCCTAAACTTAGACCAGTTAGTTTTAACGAAAGATACGGTTCGAACGCACGAATAAGCGAAGACCGGAATAGAATGTGATTTAGACCCGTCAAGTTTGAAGACTTGTATAATATGGGTAATCCAACGACATTCTAGATTTTGAGATAAAAACGACAAGGTTTGACTCGTTTCGGCTAATTTATGTAAACTAGTTACATAAATCGAACCAAACGTGTAAATGGCGTAACGGGTAACCGTAAGAGTCTTACACAGGTTTCCTAAGTCAATATGCTCTAAATATGTTGTGATATCAGTAGGATACCTTCCATTATGCCCATAACGAGTTTTAATCCCATAATACGCCCCGTAGGGGTATTTTGGTCATTTTAAAGATTATAAAAGAGATTATTTATGCTTCTGATGTTCGGGTCTGAAGAAATCAGTAAAACCACTTATTTTAACAAGTTACATCAGTAGGTAATAAATCTTTATGACAAAAATGGTTTTAAACCCAAACTATGTGTTTAATACGCGTATAAAGTCGTTTTAAGCGATTTCTGGGTTATTCAGGAAATCTGAGTTTTCTGATCAGGTTATATAGTTCAAAATACTTTATTTATTATTTAAAATCAGTAGCAATTGGTTTGGCGTCAAAATACTATGTAGAACTCATTTTACGTCCGAAAAGGGTATATTCGGTATTTACCGAATTAAGGTCATAACCTTAGGTTATGAGCAGGTTAAAAATAATTAAAAATATTTAAAAATCCCAAAATATTATATTACATCAGTGTGTAAAAGGTTTGGTGTCGAAATTTGGGTTTAGATAGGCTTTACGCTAAGTGCGCCGTTTAATTAACAAAAGTTTTCTTAATTGCGCTATTTAGCATAACTCCTATTCTAGACCTCTAATTGACATGAAATTTTAGGGACATGTTTAGAAATCAGTAACTAAGGTTATTGTCCTTTCACATGTCCAAAATTCTCATTTTAAGGTCAAAAGGGCATTATGGTCAACATTTAAGCATTTAACGGAAATGTGCAAATGACTCGGTCAAACAACGAACCAGTCACAGAGGGTCATACCATCATGTAACCTGGTCCTAAGGAAGTCCTAAGGCATTTCTAATTCACACTAAATCGGGTCAGAACTGAAGTCAAAGCAAAAGTCAAAGTTTTGCGACTTTCGGTTCCGAACCGGGTCAAAACAGTAAATGGTCGGATCAAACAAGCTTAGACCAGTTCTTATACTTATTATCCAGTTATATGAGTGATAAAATATGTTACATGCCTTCTACATTGTTAATTATGCGTTAAATCGAAAATTAGCATTCTGTTGACTTTTTCTAAGCAACTTTGACCCGACATTTGAACTAGTTAGAATGGGAATCAGAGGGTGCCCTTTTAAGGGTTTAATGCCCACATAATTACCAACATATAACTACCTTTGATTCGACTAATTACTGGACCATTAGTGATTAATCGTTAAGTCAGCCGTTAATTACGACGGTTTGACTTTTAAGCTAAAACTAAGCAAAAACTTAACTAAGAAAGGTTAAGCACATTTACTGAAGTCTAATGAACGACTAGAGATGCTTAGAGAAGACACTTGAGCTCCAGAGATGATCAGAAATGCAGATTGAAGGTGTGAACAATTGTTACAACATGAATGGCCTTTTATAGTGATCTTGGTGGCTCAAGATCATGACAACTAAGTCTAGCCATTGTCCCTGGTCATCAACACATGTCCCTAGTGCCTAGGAGTCGTTTAGGGGTCGCCCATGCTGAGAAATAATGGCTTAAGTCGGTTAAAACACCAAATAGTGCTGCTGCCAATGTTTTCTGCATCTGGGCGTCTGACGCGGCCCGCGTAAGATCTTAACAAGGCTTACGCGGCCCGCCTTAATCTCACTGATAGAAATAAAATCTTTGCACTATTGACGCGGCCCGCGTAAGCCCTTGCTATATCTTACGCGGCCCGCCTGAGACCTGCTGTAAGATTTTTCAAATCTTTTTCAATTATTGTAGTTGGCTCTTGGTTTTATGGAGGGGTAACTTTGCATTTTGGGCCTTTCTTATTTACGTATAAGGGCCTCGTGACTTTTACCCATCTTGTTAAGTCCTCGGTCACTTTATTACTACCCGAAAAGTCTTAACTTTCAACGTTGACGCTTTCAACCCCTCATGTACGAATTCGATCATAACTTTCTCATTTGATAACGAAACTTTATGAAATTTATATCGTGCATTCCAGTGAGTATAATTTATCGTTACAAAGCCTCGGGCTTGCTAAAGGGTCGCTCAGAGGTATAACTTAAACATGTTGACACATTTAACCCCTGTAGTTTGTAATTCCTTACTTTCTTCCACATTTAGTTCTGTATGATCCATGATTCATTCGTTTGAAGGTACGAGCATCATGTAGGGTTACTGTAAAGTATATTTATCCCTTGTTGACATTTTGAACCCTTGAATTCACATACTTTCTATGTTTGTCAACTTTAGTCCCTCTATAGTATTCATTAACACGTTCCAGCTTATGACACGTGTCAATACATTATAGGACGTAAATTTTCGAGGTGTTACAAATCTTGATTCCTTTTCCGTTGCTCTAGACACAAAACAATGAGCCTGACCCGTGGTTGTAGTAGCTACACTCATGTCCAACACGTACAGATCATTGACTCTTGGTGCCCTCATGATAATCCATTCTTCAGGGATAACAAATCCTGGCTTCAAGATCAAACATTCTTTGTCAGTAAAGTGAGTGGTATACATCTTGTCACAGATCTGCGAGATACTCAGCATATTATTCTCCAGCTCAGCAATGTAGTTAACTCTTTCAAACGTAACAATCCCATTGGATAACGTTCCTTCACCAATAATCCTACCACCTTGATTTTCGGCGAATCCTACATAACCTCCATTGAAATTCCTAACATCATACAGCAATGCAGTTTTCCCTGTCATGTGTCGAGAAGCTCCACTGTCCATAATCCATCGTGAAATGGATCTTGGAAGTTCCTGCATATATCACAAATCGATTTAAAAACGTATTTCAATAAAGATGCCGATTCATGCTTCACGATCAAGGAAGCTCCGGCAAGTCAGGTTTTTCAAGTGAAGAAAATATCCACCCAAGCCTGACCAGCCTTGGGTAATACCGTGTTATCTTCTACTTTCCCATTTTGTTTCTTAGAATTTTTAGCTTGAAGTGGTGGAAAATTTGCATCATCCACAATTGGAACTGAATTCACCACCTTTTTCACCTGTGGAGTTGAAGTTTGTTTCTCTGTTTTAGGCTTCCAAATTTGTTGAAGTGACGCAAACCGTTTGTAAAACTTGTCGTTTTTAGTTACCACATTCTTTACGGGTTCAGTTTTGACTTTGATATTTTCATTTTTCAAAATCTTTTTCTCAACAATCAATGGAGCTTTTCCTTTTACATCAACTTTCTTCTTTTGAACTTCAACAACTTCAGTCTTAGGCTTCAAGTTGGTACACTTTCGTGCAATATGTCCAACTTGATTACATTTAAAGCATGTTCGAGTGTCAACTACTCGACTTGTGCCTTCGGACTGAGGCTGTGAAGCCTTGTTTTCAAAGAACTCTTTGTTTGACTTCGAAAAAATCTTTTTCTCTTCATCAGAAAGTGAACTTGAACTGTTCACAAACACTTTCTTCTCAACAAACTTCTTGTTTTAAACATTTCTCCTTTGATAACTCTTACCACCCTGATAACCACCCGACCAATTGTTTCGATTGTTGTTATAAAAACGTGGTGGAACGACAGGCTTCTTGTAGTAAGCTTTATCTTTCTCAAAATTCATTTGTCTTTTTCTTTATTTTAAACTTTTTACTTCAGACAAATCAATTTCAACCATTTTGAACACATTTGTTAGTTTGGCAACATTTACATTCTCCAGTGGAAACTCAGAATCCGAATAGAACTTATCCGATCCTGACATCTTGTACATGACAAGATTAGGTTCGTCATTTAAGTTGTTTTTGGACTTTTGTTTCGGAATGTATTTGTCCAAGAAACATTCATCTTCCTGAGTAGTGTCACAGTCCGATTTTAGAACATTCTCAACAACACTATTTACCACTTCAGTTTGGACACTATCGTCATCGGAAGATGTGAAGGTGACATCAATCGTGTCCGGAAGTTTCACTTCATTTTCTTCTTCAAGATTAACCAGCCTAGATTGCTTTTTCGAATAATTGTCTAGAACTGGTGGTGGAACTTGATGAAAACCCACCCCGGTTCCATCAGAGTATACATCTTCGCCAGCTTTGTTTTTGCCTATGGGTTTTGGAACAATGTGTTGCAAAACAAAGCTTGCGGAGTTGTAACTTTTTAGCTTCAACTGGATTCGCTCATTTTCAATTTCAACTTCTTGAAATTTAAGCTTCAATTTTGCGATTTCATCCAGTTGTTGGTTGATTAATTCTTCCTTTACCCGAAGAACTCCCGATAGATGAACATTTTCCTTATATGTCTTACCATTTCTTTCATCATTATCTTTAACTGTGCGTTTAAGCTTCTCAAATTTTCAGTAATCTGACGATTTTCAAGAACTAACTTTTCATTTTCTTCCCTAACTGTTTCTTGATCAATTTTATCATTTTCAATTTTGTTAGTTAATTCTTTTAATATGTCAGTTGAAGCTTTCAACATTTTATCACGGTCAAGGATCTGATCCTCAACATTTCTGACTCTTGCAGTCAGATCATCAACCTTCTTACCATTGAGATAGGTGATTGTACTACAAACTTTTCATTCTTTGATGCAATTTTTGCAGTCAACATTACCATTGACTTTTTTACCTGACTCAGTTGTTGACGCATTTGAACTGACCTGGCTTTTAGACTCAGAAACGGATTTAGAGTCTACCTCAAGTGCCTTAGCAGCCAGCACCTTGTCAGCCATCTTTCCCATGTTTTCAGCATTCAACTCTTGAGTTGTATCAATGATTCCATCATCCACCTTCTTTGACTTTTCTTCTTTTTCTTTCTCTTCTTTCTCTTTCTCTTCTCCGCTTCCCCACCATTTTCTTTGCCAATACTCATCTTCATCAGCAATTTCTTTAATTATGGTTTCAAGATCAAGAGTGTTATGGTCAATAGCAATGTTTCCCATGGGTTCAAGATAACATTCTTTGTCTGGATCCCATCTCCTTGCTCTTTTTGCTTCAAGATAGATACCAGATATTCTGATCATTCTGTTCTGAGCTATCATCTTTCTGTAACCATACTTCTGTTCTTCATTTCTGTTATCTTTAAAAGGAACAGGTTTTTGCCATGAAAGCATATCCAACCGTATCCTCCTCAGGTAACAACTCGCTCCAGTCGAAACCTTCATCGTCGTGAATCACAGCAAGAGCTCTAGATTTCTCTTTGTTATCCTCAAGCTGCTTCATTCTTGGCAGTTCCGATTTATTCTGATGATAAATCGCTTTCTTGTAGTAGTCTTCTCTGAACGGGTTTTCAAACTCATCAGCATAAGTATTTCGGCATTCACGCTTAAAGTGGCCTTTCTGTTTACACTTGAAGCACGTCACTTTAGACTTATCAAAGCCTAACTTGGTAGATGGTCCACCAATCGACTTCCTTCCAGGTATCTCCATGAAACGCTGTGCCCGACGAACTGCACTGGCCATACACCACCTTATGTCGATCAATTCCATCTCCTCAGGATCAATCTGATCGTAATCTTCTTTTGTCAGGTTGGTGTTGCCAATCTTCCCTGCCACTAGGCTTTCATACGATTCTAGCACAGAAGCTAAGAAAACCATCTGTTGCTTTGCCGACTCCTCGCTGAAATTTTGAGCGTTCTTTAAGTCTACAGCGATGTTGCATTGAAATAGGTTCTTTGCATCAGACTGGCTTGAATGTGACGAAGAACCACTGTGAAATCCACTGCTTTGACTTTCTTTGTTTGAAGTGTTAGAATTTTCAGCAGAAAAAACTGTCTTGGGAGACGTATTCTTTGGCATCATGCTTTTTAGATAATACAAATCCAAGTTCTGTTGATAAGACGAATGATTGACTTTGTGTATTTTCTTTATCTCCAGCTCGTGACTCTCTAGTCTCTCAATCAAAAATCCACTGTAAGCTGCTCAGACTTGATCGTATTCTTCAACATCAAGGCATAATATTGCCAATCCATCTCATCTGGCAATGAATCAAACAATTTGTCAATTAGCTCTTCTTGAGAATAGAAAATTTCATGTCTCGCCAGCTCCAGCTTCAGGTGCCCGAACCTCTCAATCATTTTAGAAACAGATTCATTCTTTAAACACCCAAATAAATCAAACTCTTTTCTTAGCAGATTCTTTTTATTTTTCACTATTTCTGCACTTCCCAAACATTTCACTTTTAGCTTTTCCCAGAGATCTTTAGAATTTTTGTACTCGATCAAGGATATTATATCTTCTCGAACAGACTGAAACAGCAACGCGATGCATTTTTGCTCGGCAACAAACGCTTCTATTTCATCAGATGATGTCAAGCTTTTACCAGTTTTGCCTCCATCAATGTATCCATTCTTTAGACTTTTCCAGCTGGGATAAGCAAAGGCCTTCAACCATTCTTCAAACTTCTTGGCCCACCGACTGTACTCTTCGATAACCATCAACTTCGGGGGCTTGTTATAAGTTTCGTAAGCACTTTCCACACCTAAGGCATGTGATAAATTTTTCTTCGCATTCGGTGTGTTCTCATTGGTGTTGCTAGAAGAAGTATCGTCTCCAGAATTATCAGCAAAGGCATGCATATCGCTAAACGGATTCATGAATAGATCATCCATCTTGCACGTACCTGAAAAATCAGTCAAACACTTAGAAAAATTTTAAATTTTGAAAATCAGAAATTTCAAGCGAAATCAGTTTGAAGCGGAATCAGCTTCAAGCGGAATCACAAGAAATTTTCAAGCGGTATCAGCTTTCGAGCGAAATAAGAACCCAACTTTCAAACGGAATATGACTTGATCTGATTTCGCTTGAAAATAAGAAAGTATTTCAAGCGGGATCAAGATTTCGAGCGAAAATCAGATGCAATACTCAAGTGGAATAAACTTTTTAAGAGGTTTCGCTTGAAAATTTTCAAGCGGAATCTGATGATGTCACTGTTTTCGAACAACTTTTCAAGCGAAATATCACGTTTTTGTCCATTTTTTATCGAATTACAGTCCAAAACTCTCAGGGATTAGTTAACACTGTATTTCACTTGATATATGTCAAATTCAGGCCATTTCAACCGCTAAAATATGTTCAAATCAGAAAAGAAAGGGTAGAAGAGTGAGAATCCGATGATTTCAAGCTGTAATGGTATGAACTCCTCGTCCTGAGCTCTGATACCACTTGTTGGATCAGTTCCGTGACCCTAAACAGTCAGTAAAGGCAGTTCATCATCATTTACTAAGGCGGAATCAAAGTAAACAACGTCACACAGCTTGTTCTTTTTAACTTTCTTTCTATTACTGCTTTTCCGAGTCTTTGCAATGAATTCTGACTAAATTTTGGCAGCACCTCGACTCTTACACAATGACCTGATTCCGCTCCAAACGTTACAAATGACTTGAACACTCACCTATTTATAGCCTCTTGATTCCGCTTGAACTGACATGACAATCCCAAGCGAAATCTGATTTCGCTTGAACTGTCCAAGCGGAATCACTAAAATAAGTTTCGAGCGGAATACCTATTTAACCTGATTTCGCTTGAAATGACAAACAAGTCATTTGAAGCGGAATTACATGATATATCCACCAAACTTGTTTTCCAACCCTAATCAACCTATCTAGACCTAAGACTCAATTAAGACGTAGTAAACAGACATTCAGTGCACCAACACACAAGTTTCCAGCACCTAGCCAAGGATGTGCGCATAGAAGTTTTGAGCAACCCATCGGTACCACTAAGAGAAGTAAGCGTTATCCAGGTGGGAACAACGTCGTGGATGACTCCGATAATCATGTACCTTCAATCTGGGATATTACCGGAGAACAAAGCTGAGGCAAGGAAAGTTCAGTACAAGGTCGAGCACTACCAGATGGTTGATGGAATCCTATACCGAAAATCATACCTCGGGCCATTGTTGAGATGTGTCGATTCAGAAGACGCGAATTACTTGATCAGAGAAGTGCATGAGGGAATCTGTGGCACACATGCTGGACCGAGAATGGTGGTAGCAAAGGTGATGAATGTCGGGTATTATTGGCCCGGAATGCACCTAGACGCAGTAAAGGCTTTGAGAAAATGCAGTGGATGTCAGAGACACGCTTCCAAGACGATGCGCCCCAAGAATGAATTAGTGCCCGTCACAACGGCGTGGCCTTTCCAACAATGGGGAATAGATATGGGCGGCCCTTTTCCTGAAGCCCCAGGTGCAATGAAATTTATAATAGTCGCAGTCGACTAGTTCACAAAATGGGTAGAAGCAAAAGCACTCGCATCAACCACATCTACCGTAGTTAGAAGGTTCATCTAGGAACAGATCATATGTCGTTTCGGGCTGCCACTAAGAATCATCACCGACAATGGGACGAACTTTGCTGTAGAAGACCTCCAATGATGGTTCAAAGAATTACAGATCGAACATACCTTCTCCTCGGTTGCGCACCCGCAGGGGATTGGGCAAGTGGAAGCCGTTAACAAAAGCATCGTAGACGGCATTAAAGCACGATTGGGAGAAAAGATGAGAGGCTGGGTTGACGAATTGCCCAGCATGCTGTGGGCCCATAGGACGATGCCCAAAACAAGCAACGGAGAGACACCGTTCAGCTTAGTCTATGGGTCCGAGGCTGTCATACCAGCGGAGATCGGATTGCCGTCACCGAGAATGCTCTCCATGAATATGATCAACAACGAAGAAGAAAGGAGGCTAGACCTTGACCTCCTAGAAGAAAGGAGAGAGATGGCGGCAATCAATGAAGCAAAATACAAAACAAAGCTGGAAAAGTACTATAATTCAAAAGTCCGAGTCTACACTTTCAATCCAGGAGATTACGTCCTAAGAGATAATGAGGCATCTAACGCCAAAAAACCTGGAAAACTAGCTCCCAAGTGGGAGGGACCTTATGTGGTAGATGCAGTACTCGGAAAAGGGGCATACATGCTACGCACCCTGGACGACAAAGAGGTTCCACGAACCTGGAACGCTCAACAATTAAGGAAGTGCTATATGTAAACAATCGAAGTTTTCTATGTACTTGCAACGACCGCATTGCCAACACATTTATTAGTAATACAAGAAGTGTTTGGCTATTTCTATCTCATGTGAAATTTTTTGTCACAACTGCATATTTTACTTTGGGCATACACGAAAACATCAATGGCTCGACCTTAGGAAACGTTGTAGACCTCCAAGGCTCGTCGCAATCAAGTGCACAGCCGGGTCAAAAACACAACCAAAGCCTACAAAACGCCAAATCAAAACTTCGTGCCCACATAAACACGTAAACATCGATAACATAGCATACAAACATTGTAAGACCCCCAAAGTTGAACACAGCTGGGTCCACACAATAATCTATATATCGATCACTTCGTATTCACGAACTAACCTGCGCACATAAACGACAGAATAAACGTTGTAACTAAACACAACCTGTCAGCGCCACCATTCATTCGTGATACCTAATCAAAGTAATTGCACATGCACATATTATGATGATAACAAAATTCACATGCAAAATACCAAGGGTGGATATTAACGTAAAAGATGCCATGCATAGCTAAACGTTCACAGGCAAACACAAGTAACTTGTACACAAAAGGTTAAGTTGAAATTGTTTATAAGATTGTGAGACGGTTACAAGGCCATCCAAGGCCATACATGGCACGCAGGCCGGAATTCTTCATTCTGGATGACTAGTTCCAGCGCCTCCAGTCGCGTGATCTTCATCACCAAGAGCCTTCTTCAATAGGGCAACACCATCAGGTTTCCGAGACAACTTCTGGGCAGCCTTAACAACAGCAAAATCCAAAGACGCAAACTCTTGCCGTTTCGCGGCATACTTCGCACCACAATCCTCTTTGTAGAACTCGAAATGATAGTCTTTCTCATTGTTAACAGCTGCAGCCCTACCTTCACTATAACCATCATTCCGACCGCTATTGTACCCCGCTTGACCCAACTCAAACATATAGTTGGCAAGCTCAGGAGATTTCACTATACGATCGGCAATCTGTGAGGGATACACAGCAAAATGAGAAAAGTAATTAACACAAACCGAAAGCAAATATAAAACAAAGGAAGTTACCAAGGGCACCGCGCGTGACAACAACCATTTACAGTCAACAGAAATCTCCTCAGCAAGGAGCTCAGCAGCTTTACACTCCACAACTTCTTTTCACCGAATTCCTCCAACCTAGCTATACGCTGAACATACTCTTCTTCCTTTTCCCAGACGCAACGCGCGGTTACTCAGCTTCCTCGCTAATTTTCTTCTTTTCCCCAGATAGCCTGACAATAGCATCGCGCTGAGATTACATCTCTGCATTGGTACGCTCACAAGCACTCTCCCAATCTTTTTGCTTTTGGATGTTCACCTGCTTCTCTTGCGCAAGTTTTTGCTCAGCATCGGCAACCCTCCACAATAAACCTTTCTTCTCAGCGTTAAACTTTTCTCTCTCCTCAGCAAACGCCCTCTTCTCATTTTCAAACACCAGTGTCTCCTCCCCCATCAGTCTCCACTCACGAACAATCTCTTGAGAGGTGGCAAAATAATTAACCCCAGCACGAACATGATCATCTAACAGGTCAAATCGGGGACGTCTTTTCTGAAATAGCCTCTCAGCAGGGGGGAGAGACAAAGAGAAGAAATCGTGACAGTTATCAAGATCATTCATCCGAGAACCCTGGGTCGGATTCCAGCGAGGAGCATGTGGCAAATTGTCACACGCTGGGTTATGGGTATCCCAGGACCCACCCTGGACGTGTTCAAATTCCCGACCATGAGGATTCCCAGAGGTGCCACCACCACCGGGGGCCGGATGACGTCTGGTATAAATGGTCTGACGTTGCGTGGCCTCACTAGACTCCGTTTCCGTTTCAGCACCTTTACCTCCGACACCACCAGCATCACCACCACCACCCTCCCCTACCTGCTCCACTTCCACGGGAATCTATTTCTCTTTCTCAGCCAGAACTTCAGGAGGATGGACAAACCAAAAGTCCTTGAAGGGGGAGACGAGGGAGGAGTGATCTGGGAAATATCAAACCTACGAGCAGCCTTCGCCGGCTTCACACGTGCTGCAATACAGACAAAACACTCAGAAAGAAGGCAAAGAAAGGATAACCCAAGCAAGCAAAGGTAACCTTTTGTACCTCCAGAACCAGAAGCCTCATACATTTTCTCCAACAAGTTCCCATGAGTAGCAGTGAAAACCCCAAGATCAATCTCAGACTCAGAAGGGGCAGGAGGAATTTCCTTCTGGAGCCTGGCCTTTTTTGACGCAAACATAGCAGCAGCCTACTCATCAAGCTTACGTTTTTTATCTTCAAGAGCTTTCTTCCTCATCATCTCCATCAACGTAGCGCGGTCATCAGGATCAGACCCACGATGTTTTTCTCAGGCCCCTAAACCAGACAATGTATCAGAAACGACAACATAATCTAAGACAGGAAGGGTAGAGGGTCGCTTACGAGGAGTCTCAGTGGTTTTTCCCTCAACCCTCTTCTCCTTCCCCTCTGGCTTGCCAGCCTTTCTTTTCTTCCTCGTTTCCAACTGAGCAGTAGTCTCAACCGGAACTTCGACATCATCATCAACGGGCTCACTAACGGGCTCATTAACAGCCCCTTGTGCTGGACCTGCACGCGCGTAATGAGAAGTTAGACCTTCAAGAGATCTGCCCGAACTTCCACTCGAGAGAACAACAACTTCCTCTCGGGTGGTATCAAGAGCGTCATCTCCATCAGCTTCACCTAGAACAACGTTGGCATAAGCAGCAAAACTCTCATTCGTAGGATGCAAAAAACGGGGGCGAATCTGATCCAACCATGTTGGTTTCCCATCTTCCTAGATCGCTTCAACCATGGCACCAGCGGCCTTCAGGTCCAAAACATTTAACAAGCTGTACCCAACTGTGAAAAACAAGAAGATAGGGAATGACACACATAAAAAAAGAAGAAAAATATATAATAATAATAATAATAATAATAAACTATGAAACGTTACATACGTTTGCCTTGGTAACCATAAACAGGAACACCGAGAGGGTTCTTCGGGAACCACCGCAAACTCATTCCAGCGCCAACCAAAGCCATTTCTTCCAACTGAGAAATAGCAGTAGCTTTGTGCGTCACCTTCTTGTACCACTCCTGCTTTGCAAAATCCACCAACACATCTATCTTTGGGATCCCTTCACTCATTGACCGGTAATGCATATCCACAGGAATAACACCACGACGGATGTAGAAAAACTTTAGCTTCCAATCATGCAAGCTTTTCAGAGGAGTAGAACAATAGGGGATAACACCACCAGTCCGGGAGTTAAAAGAATAGAAACCGCTGGTGTAAGTCACAATGTAGAAAACGTTAAACATTTCAAAAGTCGGCTCAACATGGTTAGCCCTACATACAAACTCAAAATGGGTAACACGGGGAAGCCCAATAGCGTTGATTTGGGAGATATGCAACCCATATTTCCTCAACACCTCAGCGGTAAACTTGGCCATCGGGAGTCTGAAGTTACCCTCCCGGAAAAAAGCGGCATACAACGTGATATAACCGGGAGGTGCGTCTATGGAGGTAGAACCCGGAGTTGGAAACTAAGCACCCCAATCCGGAAGAAAACCCATCTCCTTAACTAGGTTATGAAATTCTTCTTCTTTCCACCCTATCGTGGCTTGATCAGGACCTGGAGGGTTCTTGCCTTTGTTCTTTTTCTTCTTCAATGAAGGATTCGCTCTAGACATGTTGAAAGAAAATCAGAAAGATAGTATGAGCATACTCAAGAAAAGGAAGAAACAAGATAAAGGATCAAGAGAGAAAACGAGAGTTCAAATTTTGAAAAGTGAAGGAAGTCAAGGAAACCGCCTCATATTTATACCCATCGCATTTAATGCGAGGGTAGTGGGCCGTCAGAAATTCAAAAGGTCATCTAATAATGAGGAGACACGTCAGCAGAGAGATAAACCGTCACCTCTTTTTTCAGGAGCGTGGGCGGCACACACCTGACAACGAGCAAAAAAGTAACTGACACGACTAAAAAGGCGCCTGTTCACCTCCGATAAGACAGGGACATCAGACAGTCACATCAGTTGTCTTTATCCCAAGCCAAGAAACTTCTTTCAGAAGGAAACCAGCACGCCATGCGCCGTACGTCCAGTTGGCTCAACCTTGCAAGGTTACCAGCACACCGTGCACCATGCGCCCAATTGGCTCAACTGTTCAAAGTTATCAACAAACCATGCGCCGTGCGTCCGGTCGGCTCAACCTATCAAGGTGGCCAGCACGCCGTGCGCCATGCGTCCAATTGGCTCAACTTTGCAAAGTTACCAACACGCCACGCGCAATGATACCATTACCGCGCAAGAAAAACAAGCATCAAACAAAAACCACTTACTTAAAAAGTCCAGAATCCCTCCTAGACGATCAACTCAACTAGAAGGCACACTAGACTGGGGGGACTTGAAGAGGTATGGTCCCAAATCCTTGCCTACATGGCAAGGGCCACACCACTTTTCCATCCTACAGGGCGCACACATCAGCAAGAGAATCCAGAAGCTTCTAGAAGCTTCTGGAATATGGCAACGTGGCACCAGAGATGCTTCCTCCGACAAAAAAGGACAAACGTGTCACCATTCATCAAGCGCCATGTAGGCCTGTAACAAATCAAGGAGCAGGACTGACGTCAGCAGTACGACGTTTCCAGCATGAGCAAATACAGGCGCGCCATCTGTACCACTACCCTGACCACAGCAGAGGAGACCAAGAGGATATTCCCCTTGGTCGGACAGCTGGCGCCCTGTAACAGCTGGCAACGCTGCTCCTCCCTCTTCCATCGCCCTGCTATAAATAGGACCCTTCATTATTCAGGTTTCTTCCATCTTCCCTCCATACTCTCACACTCAACACACATTGTTTTATCCCTCTCAGAACAGTACTTATTCTCACGCCGAAGCCTGGTTATGAGGGAAACCCCCATATTCCCCTCTTAACGAGACTAACGGTGTTGCTGTTTTGCAGGATCATGGCCTTTTTACGAGTAGAGAAAGAGATTGAACCCACAGAAGAGACAATCCCACAGATTGACCTCAGTGTTAACCTGTGTTTCATCATCAATGGAAACAATTAACACCAAGACCCTTTCACGCAAAACAGATGATGTGTCCAAAGAAATCAAACTATTTGAATTGCATGACACACTTGTTGTCGATGAAATCGACATCAGTTTACACCACCACCCAGTTACCACCACCACCAACCACCTAAATTCAAACAAATCAAATCAAATACCATCTCATAACAAATTAAATCAACTATAACATAAGCTCGAGCTCATACTTGAGCTCGTTCACGCTCGGCATGAACGACGCTTTTAGCGAGTCTATCTCATGTAACTCGCGAGCACCTTGACGATTTACACTCTTAGTTAACCATTTATCTTTTCGCGAGTTGAGCTTAGTCTCTCTTAAGTTAAATGAGCTAAGATTGAGCTTAGGCAAGATCGTGTTTGGTTCAACTCATTTACACCACTAAAATGATTAATTAACTTGTCTGAAATATAAAAATAATAAATAAAAAAGAAAATTACTAAACTAAACAAACAAAATTAATATATTAAGAAAGCAATATCACTTGATTAAATAATTATAAAAGTTTTACAAGAAAATCATAAAGAAAAAATATGAACTGAATAGAAGGAAAGGGAAGAAAGTTTGAAAAGAAAAAGAAAATAATTGCGAAAATCATATATGATTTAATAGTTTGAAAAGAAAAAGAAAATAATTGCGAAAATCATATATGATTTAATAGCAATGGTAGTTTTTAACACTACTTAGTACTTAGTATAAAGGATGAGCATACACATAAAGGATGATTAGTATAATCAACGAAGATTAAGGACGAAAGACGAAAGGTGCAGGGCCGGCAAATCGTGTCTTATTAGGTTTAACAGGTCTCTAACGACGCATGTAACGCAAGTATTAAACACGAATACAACTCATTTAACTACTTTATATCTCATGTTTATAACATAATTTTATGTTTTATGTACCAAGAATAAGAAATGATGGATTCTAACCTCATAATTATATTTATATTTAAAAAGCAACAAAATCACATTGTGTACTTTTTCAGTAAACAGGTCTAATCGTGTATTATACAGATATCGATTGTCGGCCCTAGATGCACATTATTATATACCTAAAAAACGAATGTGTAATTGACTAAAAGAAAAAATTAAAACCATGTTTTATATATGAATACACTTGTTTTCTTACCTTATATACCTAAAACGAAAGTGCAATTTACTTAAAGATTAAAACCATGTTTTATATAAGAATCTCTGTTATGTTTAACTAAACACTTGTTTTTTACTATCAATCTAGTTGTATAGTTTCTTCATAACATTACTTTGGTTCCTTTATCATGAATCGGGTCGAATGGTACTTTCTTAAAAGGAGTATAGACGACCCCTCTAGCTCAATTGGTTGTTGGACCGGGTGTTTCCTTGTGAGACTCCGGTTCGATTCCCGGCAAAGGCAAATGGGTGTGACATGTGCGCTATTATGGTGAAAAACCTACCGAGGAGGGTTTGATCCTGAGCGTCACTCCGGTTTTCATCCGGCTGTTACTCCAGCGAGTAAAATCGTGTGGAGACAGTACGGTTTCCGGGGGAAAGCCTTCGACCCAAGACTGGTTATCCCAGCGCTGGCCCTGCTATCTGGGCCCACATTCTTGGAGAGGGTCCGCAATGTGCGGATGTGACAATGGTCACCATTAGAAAGAAGTTCACCTTTCAAAAAAAATAGAAAAAAAAATTATCCATAAGACTAGTGGGTATGGTGAGGTCCATCCACACGAGGATGGGCCGCCACCTAGGCGCCACATCACCGGCTCATAGGGGATCGGCCTCCTTCACTTTTGAGGGGGGTGGAGGATGGGACCCCACCTTAATATTTTATAATTTCCTATGTTTTTTTTTTGTTAATTTAATAAAAACTTTAAAAACATTAAAAATTACAATATAAAACAACCTAAATAAAATCATTTCATAACATTAAAAAAATTACATTTCCTAAAAATAAAAATTAGTAATCCTAAAAACGAAAAACATAAAAAACGAAAAAAAAATTACGATACGATACGATTAAAAAACTAGACAACCTACGACGTCCATTTTTTTCACCTCTTCTTTCATCCTCCGATAAACCTTGCGTTCATCCTCCAGAACCGAGTCGAGATCCAACCTCATAATCCTAAAATCATCCGCTCGAGCATAGTCGGCCGACACGGTTTTCTTGTGAGTATATTTTTCGGCGGCGAACTCTTTGAACGAACGGAATTCGTTTATCAACGCGTCCATTTTCGACGATGCCTTCGAGCCCCCACCTCCACTCGAGCCGCCACCTCCACTCGAGTCGGCCCCTTTTCGCTTGCCGGCCGCTTCTTTTTTTGCTTTGTCCCTCCCGGTGGGACGTTCCGACTCGTGAATTGGCAACACATCCTCGTCATCTTCCGGGTCGTCGTTTATGTTGATTTGACAACGAGCGGTGGAGCCTCCCGCACTATAACTTCCGGACTCGGAAGTTTTAGTCCGTTTGGCCGTTGCGACCTCATTTGGAACCGGCTTCCATTTTTGTTCTTTCCTTACAACGTTCCATGCTCGGAAGTGCGGGAAAGGCGTTGAATTTTGAGAGTCCCACTTGGCGATAGCAAGGTTAAGAATGTCCTCGTCGTTACTCCCGCTAGGAGGAGAAAGGTAAATTTGGTTATAAATTTGGTTAAAGGCGTTGATGACCTTGATCATTTTACGCCACTTGCCCGAGACGGATTCGATATCACGAGCCGGACCATACTCCATAATCGTGTTAAATCTATCCGTTGTCTTCTTCCAAAAACTACTACCCGTTTGGTTGTTTCCTAAATTTTAAAAAATATTGCATTAGTAAAAATAAAAAGTAAATGTTTTAAAATTTAAATTAAAAGTTTGGTTCATACCGACTATCGGGCAAGTAGAGGACTTAACAAACGCCATTGCTAGCGCCTCCTCCTCTACTTTCGTCCAAGGTCTCCCCTTTGCTCTCGAACCGCTTTTTGGCGCGGTTTCGGGTACGTTTTCAACCTTCTTTCCCTTCCCCTTGTTTTTTTTGCATGTGAGCTCTTGCGGTGGCGATTCGGGGACGACTTTTTCATCATCATTGTCAAGTTGAACCGGGGGTTGCGATTGGAGTTGTTCAAACGTGTTGCGTTGCATGATTTGTTGGAGTGCTTGGTATTGTTGCATTTGTTGAAGTTGAGACATTTGTGAGAAGGCGTTGGGTGTTTGTTGAAAACCCGAAAACGGAAATTGCGAAGCCCCCCACGAAGGATCCATAGTCGGAGTGTAAGCGGGACTCGAAAAAAATTAGGTTGGTTAGGATTGGGATTATTCGGGTTGGGGTTGTTTGGGTTGAATGGATTCATGATTAGAGCAAATTGTATAAAAAATATGGAGTGTGTTTTATAAAAAAAGAAGAGAATTGGAGAAGAATGGGAGTAGAATGGGAGAAAATTGTATAAAAATGGATGAGATAGAGGTATTTATTTAAATTGAAAATGAATTTTTTTTAATTAATAAAGCCGTTGGTAACGGCTATTTTTTAAAGAGATGGGACCGGCTACCCCGGCTGTGGGGTGCCGGTTGTGCCGAGCCGAGCTCCAGGGGGCGGTGTGGGGGACCGGCGCCGGTTCTAGCCGGGCCTCAGCCGGCCCCCATACCCTTTAGTCTAAATAAATAAGCTTGGTGAACCGATGACACATATCAAATGCCAAATGATTGGTAAATTTTAAAAAGTCATTGTCCTTTTCTCAATTTTCCGGTTAACATGGCAATTTTTGAGTTTTTCCCATATAAAAATCAACTAAAACCTTTTATAAAAATTTAATTACAACCTAGTTGTTTAATACAATAATACAAATTTTCTAATTAGCTAAACTCTCACAAAAAAATATACTACTTGCAGGAACTATTAACGTGTCCAAAAATTAAATCTTGTATTCTGAATTAATGAAAAGTCAAAGTCTCTTTTAAGTCAAAAGTCAAAACTGTTAAAACCAACAAAGAACAAGTCTTGGCCACCAAGAAGATGCCACACACCTACCTCTTCACATTAAAAAGTCCATTCTTTACAACTCAACACATCCTCTATTAATCACAAATATGATCATCAAGAAAGAAACCACCAGCAGGCTGCAACACCCTTTGTTTCCAGCAAAGAGGATGACACGTACACGCAAGATGAAGACCGATAGGCGGCACCGTGCCAGCAAGGAGATGGTGAGGAGGGCGTTGACTCCACCCGCTCGAAGGCTTACGTGGCGGTGGTTTGACTTCCGGCCTACGCCCAGTCGGCTTTCAGTTATGTCCATGGCTAGTAGTTAGATATCTATTTGTATTTTCTATATCCATTTTGGATCATATATCTTTGTCTTGTGATTATGCACCTCCATTTTGCTGTGTTTTCATGAATCTTTTGAATATCATCATTATATATATCGTGTAAATAGATCAGAATCTGCTCAAGGTGAAGCTTTTGGTGACTGATGATGGAGAAATTTTTGTTCTGTTTTTTGTTGTTCATTTCTGTGGTTTTTTCGATATGTATATCTACTCCTGATCACACGAACGATGATGAAAATTGTTTATGTGATTGGTTACAAATGGGTCATCCGGGTTGTGTTTTATCATAAAACGGGTTAAGTCAAAAAGTTTACCAAAAAAGTGAGCAGGTCAACCAGAACCTTATTTGACCCGTTTGGCACCTCTAATACGCGTTAATAATATTTCCCCTAAATTTGTAATGTGTGTTTTACATTTATTTGTTACCATGTGGACTGAAGATACCTCAGAAGCTTCAAAAGATGAAATCGGGTCTGGGTCTGCGATGGGTGTATCTGAGATCCTTGCTACAGATTTCTAATACGTTGAACTGCCAAAAAGGCAAATTCAACGCAATTAATAAGATATAAACTAAATCATCATCTTCAAATTTAATATCCCACAAGATACTTACGCTGAAAGTGCTATGACCCAAACGAGCTCAACACAATCGACCCACAAGAACCTTTGTTCAATGGGTACAACGTCGTACTTTATAATGTGAACAAATTGCCAAAGCTTCCAACCAGCCTAATGAAAAAGGTTAAAAACCGTATGATGATCATATTTCTAGCACACATACCAAAAACTGAAGTTTACTTACTGTCAACATGGGCCAAAATGTAGTCTTCAATTCATCAAAAATAGTAAACAGCGATTCAAACCATAAAAGTCCCATAACTACAAAATAAATGCTATTCCATACTACTGTCCATGCTGCTGTATGATCAAACGCTACCTTAACGGTCACCGCCCACTAATCTTGAAATCTGATGTGCGTTTTGAAATTATGTATGTTTGGATATACATTTTAGAAGTAACTACATAACAATGGATAATCAGAATCAAATAACTAACTGTAAGACTGTGGGGTATGGGGCGGGGGTTGGGGTGTGGGTTGGCCATAAACGCCCAAATCACCACCCCGGGTGGGCTTGGGTTTCGGCGTGGCTCCATTGGCGGGGGTTTCAGCCCGGGAGTGTCCAAACCCTCGTCCAACATACCCCACGGTCTAACAAAGAGAGGGTAGTACAAATAATTTCTCCTGTTGAATATGCAACTCCACTTATCAGCATCTTTGCTAAAACTGGATTTTCTTTAAGAGCTTCTTCATATGCACTCCAGTTGTGTTGAGGTGCATTTAGAATATTTTATATATGGTCCATCCATATGAAATGAATTGAAGGATGTAAATAATAAACAAGAAATCTAATTTGGCGCATTAACGAATAAAGGATGCGTTGAACACATGACTAATTTTTAGCAAAGAACTGCGAGAATCATATAACCACTTGTGCGTAAGGGAGAGGCAGTGAAAAACAATTATGTATTACGTTTACAGCAATAAGTGTTTCTCGTATAAACACTTGTACATACTACATAGTGGGAGAGGAAGCTAATGTTGGTTCAGTTCTGTTTATACATGAAGGAAAACATTAAAACATACCTGTGATAGCAGACAGTGCGTTGGAGAATCCAGTAATGGAGTTCGACATGCTTGTCATCGTGATCTGGTTCCTCCTTAGGGTGCTGACTAATGATGGGGACTTAGAAAACCGAAAAGGGTATCGGTTAGGAGAGGAGGTCGAATTATGATGTTATGGCTAATTGGGTGTGTGTAATTGTGTAACTGAGTAACCCCTTAACCTCCACATAACTCTCCTTATATAAGCACCCAGGAGGAAACCTAATTAGTTAATAAGGGTAATATGGTCCATCAACAATTACCAACTAATTATTTAATAGGTTCTAATATATTTTGATCTCTATAATGTAAATGATTATGATGACTATAGATTAAATATTATTACATAATATATTTAATCTTACATTCTCCCACTTAGCCGAGTAATCATTTACTATGAGTATTAGATAAACCTGATTAGGAGTTAACACTCATTTTAGCCTTAAACAAGTACTATAGCAGAAAAATACAGTCGTTGAATCATTATGCGACTCAGGACCCCCATTAATCATACTATAGCTTTAATTTAAAACCTAATCGTCATGATCAAAATACGCGTAAGCCCTTTGTTTGACTTGTAACTTTATTTGTCTATATGCCATTATACCGGTTGAACATATTCTAACAGACATACAAAATCAAACTGAGGAAATTTCATTAATCATAAAACATAAGCTAGTACAATATGCTTAAATAAGGTCTTTACTAAATCCCATATTCCGAACATGTTCTTCATAAACCTAAGGAGGGAGACCTTTAGTCATCGGATCCGCAAACATATCCTTAGTACTAATATACTCGATACAAAGATTATTTTCCTCAACTCGTTCACGTACAAATAGATATTTCGTATCGAGATATAAACCAGCTCCAGTCGAACTGTTACTGTTCGAGAAACTAACAGCAGCTGAATTATCACAGTAAAGCTTCAATGGTCTAGAAATGGAATTAACGATTTTGAGTCCAGTGACCAGATTTCTAAGCAACATTCCATGACAGGTTGCGTTATAAACAACAATGTACTCTGCCATCATTGTGGAAGTTGTGGTCAACTGTTGTTTTTAACTCTTCCAAGAGATAGGGCCGCCTGCTAACATAAAGATATAGCCCGAAGTGGATTTCTTGTCATCTTTGCATTTGGCAAAGTTAGAATCAGAATAGCTCACCACTTCTAAATGATCACTTCTTCTATAAGTCAGTTTATAGTCTTTCGTCCCTTGCAGATATCGAAGTACCTTCTTAGCTGCTTTCCAGTGATCTAAGCCAGGATTAGTCTGATAACGGCCTAGCATTCCAGCAATATAAGCGATATCTGGACGTGTACAGACTTGAGCATACATCAAGATCCCGACTACTGACGCATAAGGTATCTGGCTCATTTGCTCCTTCTCAACCTCTGTTGTCGGACACTGGAATGAACCGAAAACATCTCCCTTAACTACTGGAGCGATGGAGGGTTTGCACTGTTGCATGTTATATCGTGTAAGGACACGATCTATGTAAGCCCTTTGGGATAATCCTAAGATCCCTTTGTTTCTATCTCGGTGAATTTCGATGCCAATGACGTAAGAAGCATCTCCGAGATCCTTCATGTCGAAGTTATGCGAAAGTAACCGCTTCGACTCATGCAACATGTCTAAACTATTACTTGCCAATAGAATATCATCTACGTAAAGGACAAGTATAGTAAAGTTACTCCCACTCATCTTGAGGTAGGTGCATTGATCCACTTGATTCTTCATAAAACCTTGCTTCTTCATGACTTCATCAAACTTGAGGTACCACTGACGTGATGCTTGTTTCAACCCGTAAATGGATTTCTTCAACTTACAGACTAGATGCTCCTGACCTTCAGGTTTAAAGCCTTCAGGTTGTTTCATGTAAACATCTTCGTCCAAATCTCCGTTAAGGAAAGCGGTTTTAACGTCCATCTGATGCAGCTCTAAATCGAAATGAGCTACTAGGGCCATGACGATCCTTAATGAATCTTTACGAGAGACAGGTGAAAACGTCTCTTGATAATCAATTCCCTCTTTCTGAGTGTAGCCCTTTGCAACCAATCTCGCTTTGTAGCGTTCAACGTTCCCATTCGGATCCAGTTTTGTTTTGAACACCCATTTGCATCCTACGGGTTTGACTCCGTTGGGTAATTCTACCAAATCCCAAACGTCATTTTTCTTCATGGATTCAAGCTCATCAATCATCGCTTTATTCCATTCAGAAGACTGATCACTGCTAATGGCTTCATTGTAAGAGATAGGATCATTGAGCTTTCCGGGATCCATTTCAATCAGGTAGGTAACATAATCATCCCAATTAGTAGGCCTTCTTTGCCTAGATGACCTCCTGAGTGGATTATCGGGTACAACGTTGTCTTGGTTATGAGCGTTTGATGTGCCTTCGTCATGAGGTATAACGGGTTCTGATTGTAGAGGTGAATTTGGAGTTGGTGCAGTAGCTTCAGGTGCAGTAGTTGCATTGGGTACAAGAGGAGTAATCGGAGTAATGGTAAGCGACGAGTCTCTCCCCCCCGCGTCTTGTACTTCTTGCAATTCTTCGTAAGGGTTGGTACTGCTCCCACTGACCTTGAAATCCTCCAGGAACGCGGCACACTTGGTTTCAACAATACGGGTGACGTGGGAAGGACAATAGAAATGATAACCCTTAGAGTTCTCAGGATACCCGATAAAGAAACAGGTAACTGTTTTAGGGTCAAGTTTCCTTAGGAAAGGATTGTAAAGTTTTGCTTCAGCAATGCAGCCCCATACTTTCATATATTTAAGACTCGGTTTCCTTCCTGTCCAAAGTTCATAAGGGGTTTTAGGGACAGACTTAGAAGGAACTCTATTGAGTATATGAACAGCTACTTTTAACGCTTCAGTCCAGAGGAATAATGGTAAATTAGTGTTGGCTAACATACTGCGCACCATGTTCATAAGGGTACGGTTTCTTCTTTCAGCGACACCGTTCTGCTGAGGTGTACCAGGCATGGTGTATTGGTTCACAATCCCCTGGCCCTTACAAAACTCATAAAATGGACCAGGAGCTTGACCCACATCAGTATGTCTTCCATAATATTCACTGTCTCTATCTGATCTCACAACTTTAATCTGACGATCTAATTGCTTTTCAACTTCAGCCTTATAATCTTTAAAAGTTGTAAGAGATTCAGATTTGTCCTTAAAAAGATACAAGTACATGTAACAAGAATAATCGTCAATAAAAGTGATAAATGAAGTATGTCCTGTTATGCCAGCGATTTGGTAGGGACCACTAATGTCAGTGTGAATGAGTTCTAATAAATTTGAACTCCTAGTGGCACCTTTCTTATTCGCTAATGTCATTTTACCTTTAAGACATTTGACACATGTTCCAAAATCAGAGAAATCGAGAGGAGGTAAGACTTCATCCTTTACGAGACGATTTAATCGTTCTTTGAAATGTGGCCTAAACGCTGATGCCACAACATGGATGAAGTCTCTAAGTCTCGTTTCTCTTCCATCTTTGTGAGTGATTCATTAATGTTATATGACAACAAAGATTTGGAAAAGTTATCTTCTAGTTCTAATCTATAGAGTCCACCATCCAGAATACCAGTACCATAAAGAACAGAATCATAGAGGATAGAGAGTTTGCGATGACCATGGGAAACAATAAAACCATCCATGTCTAACTTTGGTCCTGATACAAGGTTCCGAGTTACCTCAGGAACATATAAGGTATCATAAAGTTTAATACATAAACCAGTTTTCATAACTAATTGTAATGTTCCAATGGCCTTCACTTCTAATTCTCGATCATCCCCAACCTTAAGCGTTCTTTGGTTTCTTTCCAGCTTCCGGATTGAAAGGAATCCCTGAGTAGAATTGGTAACATGAACCATAGAACCAGAATCAAACCACCAAGAATTAGCAGGAACACTTAAATTATAGGACTCAAGTATCATAAAATAATCGTTACCTTTCTTAGCCAGCCACTCCTTAAAGTCAGGGCATTCCTTCTGCATGTGTCATGTCTTTTTACAGAACTTGCAGCGGATACTGCCTAAGGAGTTCTTAGAGCTGGAAGGTGCACTTGTATTATGATTAGTATTAGGCCTTTGGACTTTTGAAGCATCCTTCCTCTGATAATTGTTCTTCCTTTTCTTAGAATTGGAGGTAGTGAAGTTTGCAACATCAGTATGGCGATCCATCCTCATACGCTCTTCCTCCTGTACGCACATAGCGACCAGTTCACTCATTGTCCATTTGTCCTTCTGAGTGTTGTAATTAATCTTGAATGCTTCAAAGGACGAAGGAAGCGAAGTAATGATGAAATGAACAAGGAAACCATCACTGATTTCCATTTCCAACCCCTTCAGCTTATTGGCCATGTCATTCATCATCATGATGTGCTCGCGAATGCCGCTCCTCCCATCATACTTAGTTGTCACCAGCTTGAGAATAAGGGTACTAGCGTGTGCTTTAGACGTCCCCTTGAACTGCGCCTCCACAGAAGCCAAATAGGTTTTAGCATCTTCAGAATCAGGAATAGCTCCCCTGATAGCATTGCTTATGGACTGCTTCATAAACATGAGACACATGCGGTTACACCTAGTCCACTTTTCATGAAGTATCTGCTCAGCAGCAGTACTCTGAGTGGTAAGGTCCGCTGGCTTATTCTCCCTTAGAGCATAATCAAAATCCAGCAGCCCAAGCGTAAGCATGAGAGCGTCCTTCCATGCAGCAAAGTTATCACCAGTCAAAGATGGAATCCCCTGATTTGGTGCTGATAGTGGAAATAAGATGAGCAAGTTATGATACTAAGGAAGAAGTCCTAGTGTGATCTAAGGGCACGTTAAACTAAGGCGGGCATAAATAATGACCATTTTACATTATGAAGCTGTGATAATGTCTATTACTAACATCAAAATAATAGACTTAGTTAAAAATTCTACTTAAACGAAGACAAAACAGCTTTGGCCAGAAGTGTAATCATTTAAGCATGTGTGCAAAGTGGTTATAACAAATCAGCTTTGGCCAGAAATTGAAACAATCACTTTAGTTATGCACTTGCTAAGTATGCCATCTATGAAAGAATTAAATCAGTTTTGGCCAGATATTAAAACATTCATGCTTATGATGCACACTTAACATAGCTTTCATAATACTTGAATGATAAGTAGATGTATCAAGTCAGCTTTGGCCAGAAATGATACATCAGAAGCTCATTCAAGTTAAGCTATTTTGGTTTTGCAAAACATTACATTATCTGATTCTGATTAATTAACTAAAAAAATTACAAAACCAATTATTTAATAGCAAACTACCCGTTAGCGCGGATCGAACTCCGCGGTGAGTTTGCTGGGGGGTGCGGGGAACAGCGTGCCCCTGCCCGGGGTTTGGGGCGGAGCCCCGAAAAAAAAAATCTTATTTCACATTTAAACAGCCTAAAATAATGAGGTTTCGAGTCAGGTCTCGACTGAGTTATGAGATCTCGAGTCATGATGAGGTCTCGAGTCGCAACCACGGTCTCGAGTTATGACGTTATGGTCTCGAGTCGAGACCTTTAAACCCTTATGATTTCGAGTCAAGACCTTATGGTCTCGAGTCGAGATCTGTTGGTCTCGAGTTGTGAAGGTTTTAAGGACCTGATGATTTCGAGTCGAGACCCTATGGTCTCGAGTCGAGACTGATGGTCTCGAGTCGTAATCTGATGATCTCGAAGCTTCCTGTCAACAGCTGTTAATTGTGATAACATAACTGAAAATTCGAAATCTAAGGGATTATGAGATATTATTTCCTGTTTTAAGATGATCTAATTTTATCAACATATTTCGAAATTAGTAACTGTTTATCTAATAACAGTTTCGAATAAAATTAAAAGACAAAATTAGATCAAACATGGAAAAAACACCCATTAATCCTAAATCATTCCAAAACATAACAGAATTCTTCGAATTTTCCCAAGAACATGATGAACCCTAAAAGCATAAAACATAAATTCTGGAACCCGAAACCTGAATATTAATAGTTTTTCTAAACAGATTTCGGCTAAAACATAACCCAGTTAATTTCGAATGAACATATGATTAATCTTTTTCCGAAAACAATGATCTCGAGTGGACATGACCGACTCGAAACCGGCTGTTAGATTCATAAGGTTTCTAAAAATTCCGTTTTCCAAGTTTCAATCCCAGAATTATGGATACGAAAAACAGAACTGACTAATCAACATATGCTCTGATACCACATGTTGGTTCAGTTCTGTTTATACATGAAGGAAAACATTAAAACATACCTGTGATAGCAGACAGTGCGTTGGAGAATCCAGTAATGGAGTTCGACATGCTTGTCATCGTGATCTGGTTCCTCCTTAGGGTGCTGACTAATGATGGGGACTTAGAAAACCGAAAAGGGTATCGGTTAGGAGAGGAGGTCGAATTATGATGTTATGGCTAATGGGGTGTGTGTAATTGTGTAACTGAGTAACCCCTTAACCTCCACATAACTCTCCTTATATAAGCACTCAGGAGGAAACCTAATTAGTTAATAAGGGTAATATGGTCCATCAACAATTACCAACTAATTATTTAATAGGTTCTAATATATTTTGATCTCTATAATGTAAATGATTATGATGGCTATAGATTAAATATTATTACATAATATATTTAATCTTACAGCGAATACGTCATATGTGTCACGTTTACAACAATAGCACGTTTCTTTTTTTTTTTCAAACAATAATCTACTTATACTCCTAAATCTACACCACTGTCCATCATAGGACTCGAACCCTCGGCCTCATGGGTAGGGATAATATTTTACCTCTATCCATTAATTTCTCAAGATTTCCACCTTCAAAAGACAATCAACTGATCAACCTCTTTATCCCCCTTCCAATTTCACTCACAAAGCTACCGTCTTGCTTCGTCTTTGTCAGGAATTTAGGTGTTTTTGAAACTGCTACGCACGATTCCCATATTCACATTATTATATTTTCCTTGTTATTTTTGCATATTTTTTTCTAGTGTAATGGGGTTACTGCACGTATCCATGTAATGTATGCATGAAGTTCCTACAGAGAGTGGCGGAACCAGAAATTTTTAACTGGGGAGTTAAAATATATAAATACACACCTACTGTTAACATAATAATTATTTTACTTATGTAAAAGATAAAAAAGAAAGTTAAAACAATGAAAAAAATTGAAAATCTTAATAGTTTATTAAACTAAATCAAAGAATAACCTATTTTACGTTAAGTTATAAATAGTTATTTTTTACATTATTTATTATTATTAATTCAATTTCAATATTAAACTTTTATACTCTAAAACCAAGTGAAAGCATCTGAAAATAAAAATAAAAATAAAAATGTACAAGTGATAGTGACTGCTCTTACAATTAGACTTTTTAATAGATTGGTTAATTACAAAAATACCCTTTATCTTCTGTACTCATCTTTATCACAACACTCTCATAAGCTTGTAACTGTCACGATGGAAAGAGAACTCCGGTGAGCACCTTTCTTTTTTTTTTTTTTTTTTTTTTTTTGATGTAAATACTCTTTGATAACAATATCATAAGCCTGTAACTATGACACAAGGGGGTCAAAATCCAGAGACCCACGGCTTGAAGGATATACGTTGAATGGCCGTCCGACAACCGGGGGGTCGGCTGACCCCCCTGACCCCCCTTTAGTTCCGCCTATTATTAGGTAGTAGTTATTGTCTTCTGCATATTTAAATACTAAGGGCATGTTTGGCTAAGCAGCCCTAAGCTTATTTAAGTTAAAAAGGACTTTTGGGAAAAATGCTTATTGACTTATGACTTTTTGAAAAGAAGTATTTAAAAAAAAGTGTTTGGATTAGCTTATGGGGATGGGAAAAGCCAATAAGTCAATAAGTTGTTTTTTAAAAAGTGTTTGGCTTAGCTTATTGATGTAAAATGACTAAAAGGGGTGTTATAAAGGGTAATTTGGTAATTTGATGTTTGAAAAGTCATAAGCTGATCAAGAAGTCACAATATGCTAACTTTTCAAAAACTCATTTTCCTTCTTTTCAAAAAGTCATTTTAAAAAAGGACTTTTATGTTATCCAAACACAAAAACTCCTTATTGGCTTTTTGATTAAGTCAATAAGCCAATAAGTTGGTTGGAAAAGCTTAGCCAAACATGTCCTAAGTATTGCATTTGAAAAGTTAAGAAGACTGTTTGGTGTAAAAAAGGTCTCATCCTTTACTTTGTTTCTTGGGAGTAGTGTCTTGGAGATTGGTTCATCTCGTATCAAACCGTAACAAATGGGTACGAAAGATTTGAAATCTTTGAGGGGTTTGTAAATTATGCACCGGAAAATCAATCCATCTGCTTTTTTTCCGGTTCAATCTGGGGAAGGGTTGTGTGTTTATAGATAGTGAATGACCCTGAACTTTTTTTCATGTGGGGGAAATTTATAGGGTTCGTTTGTCTAGTTTGAGTGTTGTTATAAAATATTTTTTCGATCGGGTTTAGGTCGACTCGGTCATATAAAAAAGATGATTAAACTATATTTTCATATAAATCTAGTTTTTATATCTCTAATTCGTGTATTTCATATTTTATAACTCCATTTCATGTATTTATACTTCCATTTCATTTTATTCTACATGAATTCCATGTATTTATACCACAAATTCATATATTTCTAAGCAAAAGTTTTAGCCCAAGTTTGGTTTTGATTATTAATTGAAATTAAACGAACCAATTCAAAAACTATCAATCTAACGGAATAAACTAAATTAATTAACTGAAAATTGATTGGTTAATAAAATAGACTAAACGATGATTTCGGTTTCAGTTAAGGATAATAACCGAAGCATGCACACCCTGTCAGTGTCTGTGTTTCCCACTGCATCTCTTAAATGTCTTTTAATCAAATCTCTCAAATTTTAAAGTTTACAAGTTGTTAAGCGCATATAATATACGACTGTTAAAGCATGACAGAATCTCAACACCTCCATATTTTAAAATCCTGCTCATTTTATGTGAAAGCCTGACCTAATTCCATTTCATTCTCTCATTCATGTCCGAAACACCCCTTTATTTTCTCCTTTTTCCCTCTTCTTTCATAACTCAAGAAACAAAGGTGATGGTGATACATGCCGAACAACGGTGAAGACCCGTTTTAAAGGTAAGTTGGTACGAAGAAGAGAGTAATCCAGATGAGATCTAAATAGGACCTTGTAAGGATATGAGTGATGAAGAACCGGTGATGGTAACCGGTTAATAAGGACGACAACAATGGTAAATGCATCATACCGGAATTTCTTTGGTAGCCGAGCATGAAACAATAAAGCTCGAGCAATCTCAGAAAGATGGCGGTTTTTCCCCTTAGCAACCCCGTTTTGTTGGGGAATATAGGAACATGAAATGCGATAAGCAGTGCTAGAATCTGAAAGAAAATGAGCCATAGAACCACGAATGAGCTCAGGAGCACCATCATATTGAAGATGTTTGATGGTATAGGAGAAGAGGTTCTCAACTAGCGGTTTGAAATGCCAAAAGCAATTAACCACTTGAGAACGACAAGTCAAAGGATACATCCATGAAAATAAACTAAAATCATCAATGAAAGTAATGAACTATCGTTATCCATCTCTAGACATAACATGTAAGGCACTCCAAATGTCACAATGTATAATAGGTAAAGGTAAAGTAGAATGGGATACAACTGATGTACAAGGCAATCTAGTTGATTTCAAAACACTACAACCCATACAATGTGTGTGTTGGGTTTTGTATATCATATGTAAAAACGAAAATCTAGACAAAACATCATCAGATGGATGACCCAATCTAGAATGCCAAGTCTCACGAGAAACAAAAGTGAAAGCAGCAAGTCAATATAGCTGATGCGGACTACCACGCGTGTGATGAATCAACTATCCATCAAGAGTCTGAATGGACAGACCTAGATATGAGAAAACAACAGCTATTGTCACACCCCAACCGATGGCGGAATCATCGGGGCGCGGCACTGAGCGAAACAGATTGTCCAGAAGTTTCCATAACAATTATCATTACTATTCAATTTAAAATAACACGTCCCATACCATGTCTCAAACAGTAAGCAAATTATTACAGACCAAATCTAGGCAATTAATTTTGTTCCGACAACTCAGATTTAAATATAGCAATTGTTTATCTGCTTCTAGAGACCCTTGATTCAATTACTACGGACAAATATTTGTTGGACTCTCGAGCTTTATTCTAGCCTCGCTTTCCTAGCAGATAAGCATCCTAAATACCTGTCACATACGTTAAAATAAAAGTCAATACACATAGTGTAAAGGCGAGTATACAAGTTTGATAATAGCATATAGAGTTCGAAATTGTTTACGCATAACCAGCACGTACACAGCGGAAAACGAAGCATGTTAATTATCGACACGGATCTATCGATACCAATGACTGCGGGTTGACTGCCCGAGGCAGTTCATAATACATGATCACCACTGTAATCCATGCAAATAATTGTCCTTAACAACCCCCGCATGAGCGGGTGCTGAGTCCAAACTATAGTACTATTGTCGTTAAGGTAGGTAGACAGCATTCCATGTGTAAACATAACACACAAGCATTCATTAAGTCACGTATAACATGCGGTAACGGTTAGCGTTTAAAAGTATTGCGTAGTGTGTTTGATGTGTTTTAGTATAAGTAACATATGTAACACCCAAAAGTGCATAAAGCAAAAAGGGATCGAGTATACTCACAGCGGTTGATGGATTGAAGGGAGCGCTTGAGAGTAAGGTTAGCCTGAACAGTTCGATAGTATAACGATAAGCAATGCGTAAAACGGAAACAAGTGTCGATGGATCGGACAGCTGATTGATCGGACGGTAGTCCGATCAGATGGCTGACCGTGCGGTTGACAGTCCGTTCGGACAGTTGTCCGGTCGGTCGGAAGTCCGATCGGATGGCTGTTTGAGTGGATTGTTTCTTCCTTTGAGTAGGATGTGTTTGTGTATGATGGTTGACTTTTGAAGTTTTCGTTGTAGTATTTGAAAATATTGAAGTATCTTTACCTTTCAGGTCGGTCGATCGGACGGTCGTTCGATCGGCAGGCAACCCGATCGGCTGGTACTTCAGTGAAGAACATGTCCTCAGCAAGAGGTCACTCAATCGGACAGTAGTTCGATCGGGTGGCATTTCCCGTGCATTGAACATGTTGAAAAAATCGATTCAGTATTTAAAGTCAAGTATCTCATGATCCGAAGAGTAATCCGATCGAATGGTAGTCCGATCGGACAGCAGTTCGTTCAATACTCAACTTCAAATAGGTTGATTAAGTGCGGGACCCATGTGCTAGCCGATCGGCCGGCCCGTCGTTCGGCTGTCTGTCCGTTCGGCTGGCTGTCCGTTCGGACAGCAGTCCGATCGGACAGTACCTTGTCCTGGTCGGCCTGCTCGTCTAACACTTGGTCGTTTTGATTGTTTGTCGTTTTATCGAGGCTTTTTGATAATGAGTCAAACAATCGGAAAGTTGTCAATACTTAGTTCTCCTGATCGGACAGGAATCACCCAAATCCGGTCGGTTAACTTTTTGTGACGGTGTTCCATGTTTAACCCGAAATCGGTAACCTCGTGGCTAGAATACAGATCTTGAGCCACACAATCACAAGAATGAGTAGTGTGTTGACACAAGGTCCAATTCCACCGGTTTTGAGTGCATTGAGTGTAAAAGAGTTGGAAGAAAGTTGCAAACCATCTTTCAATCCTTTCTTTGGTGAAAATGTTTAGATCTACTAGAGATCTTCATTTGTTTATGTGGAAATCGGTTAGATCTAAGTTGTTCTTGGTGGATTAAGGTCAAAACATGAAGTTCTTCAAGAACACATGATGACGTCATCCTAGAACACCTTAAATCTTGGTGATTTCACAGTTAAAAGTTAAGATTTATAAGATAGAATGGTGTAGGAGTGCGTGTAGATCAAGAAAGTACAAGATTTAGGACGAGATCTTACCGGAATCGTGAGAAATCTGAGAAAAGGTTAAGAACACGAGCTGGTCGGTCAGAGGATTTCCAAAAGTGGAAATGATGACAATGACAGGGGTATTTATAGGCTTCCAAATGAGGAAAGTGTTGGCCGATCGGCCAGGCAGCTCGATCGGACAGCCTGTCCGATTGGACAGCAGTCCGATCGGCCGGCTGGTCGATCGGCTGGTAGCCTGATCCAAGTGTTCGGTGCAACGATTTTTGATATTTCGATTGCGAATGATGCGAATGCGATAGAGTTTCCTATTCAAGTTACTTTTTAATCCCAATCACTCTTATCGAGCACTATCCTTTCTCCACTAATTATCATGATTCGATTTCGATTGAGTTCAATTGCGATTCGATTGATTATCACACACATAGCGTAATTTAAACATGCACAAGTAACACATAAGGCACACACATGTATAACAGTAACCCAAAATGCGTATATTCGAGTTTGCGAGTGCGATGTTGATCAGATGAGTTCGATTTGCGTTTATTTAACTTTATCGCATTGTTACTTCCTATTATTCACAGTCGTAAAGCGGTTCGTAGCGATAAACAATTCGATTACTTCGATTTTTAACTAGTTACTCCACATAATACAACTAACGTAAAAACTCAAAATAGGCTAACTACAGTCAAAGAAGTCAAAACAGAGATTGAGCAAGGAGTGACAGATCACAATTAGCGATCTTTTCTTCCTTTGACTTCAATCTTAACTTTGACTTTGACTTTGACTTTGACTTTCGAAACACGGGGTGTTACAGCCTCCCCTTGTTTAGGGAATTTCGTCCCGAAATTAAGCTGGAAGTTGCACAACACCGTGAATCTCCTTGGAGAACTTTCTCTTTCTAGACTTTCACTCTCTAGAACAAGTTCCTTCAAACAACTGCGGGTACTTTGCCTTCATGTCGCTTTCGAGTTCCCAAGTGAACTCTGCGCCTCGTTTGCCTTACCATCGGACTTTCACAATAGGAATGCGCGAGCGTCTGAGCTGCTTGGTTTGGCGATCCATGATTTCAACAGGCTTCTCCACGAAGTGCAGTGTTTCGTTTATTTGGAGGTCGTCGAGAGGTACAATTAAGTCATACTCAGCCAGGCACTTTCGGAGGTTTAACACATGGAAAGTCGGGTGGACGTTACTAAGTTCCTCCAGTAGTTTGAGTTTGTAGGCGACTTTTCCGATCCTTTCCAGAATCTTAAAAGGTCCAACATATCGAGGCGCTAGTTTCCCTTTCTTGCCGAATCTGACCACACCCTTCCAAGGTGATACCTTTAGGAGCACGTAGTCACCAACGTCAAATTCAAGGGGCTTGCGTCGTCTATCGCCATAACTTTTCTGTCTACTTCGAGCTTTCAACAAGTTGTCTCGAATTTGGAGGACTTTGTCAGTCGTTTCTTGCAATAGCTCAGGACGGTCAATTGCGAGTGACCGATCTCGTGCCATGCAATAGGCGATCGACATCTTTTTCCATATAAAGCCTCGAATGGTGCCATTTGGATGCTGGTATGATAACTGTTGTTATACGAGAATTCGACTAACGACAGGTATTTGTCCCAATCACCAGCGAAGTCTATGACACACGAACGGAGCATGTCTTCAAGAGTGCGAATCATTCTCTCAGTCTGGCCGTCGGTTTGAGGATGGAATGCGGTACTCAGGTTAAGCGTAGTACCAAGAGCAGCTTGAAACGTTTCCCACAATCGCGAGGTAAACCGAGCATCACGGTCAGAGTTGATGTCACGAGGCGTCCCATGATTACAAATGATCTCGTCGGTGTAGATTCGGGCTAATCGTTCCACCTTGTAGTCTTCTCGTATTGGCAGAAAGTGGGCTGATTTGGTTAAACGATCAACAACAACCCAAATGTTGTCGTGACCTGATGACGTGAGCGGAAGCTTTGTTATGAAGTCCATAGCTATACTCTCCCACTTCCATATAGGGATTGGTGGTTGTTCGAGTAAGCCAGAGGGTCTTTGATGTTCAGCCTTGACTCTTGCACAAGTCAGGCATTTCCCAACGTAGAGAGCAATATCCCTTTTCATGCCCGGCCACCAGTACTGTAACACCCCGTGTTACCGAATGTCAAAGTCGAAGTCAAAGTCCAAGTCAAGTTTGACATCTTTGACTGTAATTAGTCTATTCTATGTTTTTGTTATTTGTATTATGTGGAGTAAGTGTTATTAATCGAAGTAATCGAATGTTAATTGACGCGAAACGCTTTACGACTGTGAATAGTAGGAAGTAACAATACGATAAAGTTAATCAATCAATAATCAAGCTAATCGAATCAGCAATCGAACTCGAAACTCGAACTATGCAAATTTGGTGTTATATTACGTGTGTGTGTGCCTTACGTGTTACCTGTGCGTGTTTACTTTATGTTATGTGTGGTGATCAATCGAATCGAAACTCGAAACTCAATCGAACTCAATCAAAATCGAATTATGATGAATGGTAACGAAAGGATAGTGTGAAATATAGATGCTTGTATGTAGATATAGTGGTTGGGACTAAAAGTAATTTGAATAGGAAACTCTATCGTATTTGTGTCGCCTTCAATCGAAATCGAAATATCAGAAATCGTCGCACCGAACGCTCAAAGCAGGCTGTGGATCGATCAGGCTCCTAGCCGATCGAACAGCCCAGCCGATCGGACGGACTGTCCGATCGAGCAGGCTGTCCGATCGGGATGCCTGGCCGATCGGCCAGCTCTTTCCTCTTTGGGAAGCCTATAATAGGCATGTCATTGTCATTCTTTCCACTTTTGGAAACCTTCTGACCGACCAGCTCGTGTTCTTCACTATTTCTCAGATTTCTCTCAATCCCGGTAAGATTTCATCCTAAATCTTGTACGTTTTTTTATCTATGCACACTCCTACACCTTTCTATCTTTCAAATCTAGATTTCTAACCGTGAAACCATCAAGAACTTCATGTTTTGGCCTCAATCCACCAAGAATCACTTGGATCTAGCCGATTTCGATATAAACAAACTAAGATCTATCACGGATCTGAACATTTACATGGTGTGAAGGATTGAAAGAAGGATTTCCAACTTTCTTTCAACCCTTTTACACTCAATGCCTTCAAACCGGTAGAAACGGAGCTTGAACCAACTCACTAAACATTCTAATGGTTGGGTGGTTCAAGAATCGGATTCGATCTACGAGGTTCACCGACTTCGGGTTAAACGTTAAACTACCGTTCTGAAACGTTCACCGGCCGGACTTGGGTGATTCCTGTCCAAGCAGGGGAAACAAGTAAGAATGAAGGTGACATGGTCCAGCTCGTTGTCAAAATACCTCGATATAACGTCAAACAATCAGAACAGCCAAGTGTTAGACGAACAGGCCGACCAGGTCAGGATGCTGACCGATCAAACAGGTTGTTCGAACGAACAGCCCAACCGATCGGACATGTCAGCCGATCGACCAGGCCAGCCGATCGGCTAGCACATGGCCCAACACTTTAACAATTTCATGAAGTCTAGTATTGAACGAAGTGCTGTTCGATCGAACTACAAGTTGGGTTGAATTACTCTTTGGATCATGAGATACTATGCTTCAACACTTAATCGATTTTCAACTCGTTCGATGTATTGTAGTGCCACCCGATCGAACATGTTGTTCGATCAGGTGACATCCTGCTGAGGACTCACAATTGAAGTGTCTAACCGATCGCTTAGGCCGCTCGATCGAACAGACCGTCCGATCGATCGACCTGAAAGGTAAGAACACTTCAGTGTTCCAAAATACTACAACAAAAACCTCAAAAGGACAAGCCATCATACACAAACACACCCTACTCACTGGAAGAAACAATCCACTCGAACAGTCCAACCGATTGAGCCTACCGGACGATCGAACAGGCTGCAACGGGCTGACCAACCAATCGAGCCTACCGACCGATCGAACAGGCTGTCCGAACGGACTGTCTAACCGAACGAACAACCCGTTCGATTGAACCTACAGTTCGATCGACCAAGCTGTTCGACCCAACATCACTTGTTTCCATTTAACGCGTTGCTCATCGTTATGCTACCGAACTATTCAGGCTAACCCTACTCTCAAGCGCTCTCTTCAATCCATCAATCAATCGCTGTGAGTATACTCGAACCCTTTTTGCTTTAGCACTTTTGGGTGTTACATACGTTACTTATCTAAAATCACAATCGAACACACTACTCAATTATTTAAACGCTAACCGTTCTGCATGTATTACGTGACTAAATGAATGCTTGTTGTTATGTTTACACGTGGAATGCTGTCTACCTGCCTTAACGACGTAGTACTATAGTTTGGACTCAGCACCCGTTCACACGGGGGTTGTTAAGGACAATTACTTGCATGGATTATGGTGGTAATCATGTATTGCGAACTGTCTCGGACAGTCAACCCGCAGTCATTGGTATCGATAGATCCATGTCGATAATTAACATGCTTCGTTTTCCTCTGTGTACGTGTTGGTTATGCGTAAACTATTTCGAACTCTATATGTTATTATCAAACGTGTATGCTCACCTTTACATTTTATGTATTGACATTATTTTAACGTATGTGGCAGGCAATTAGGATGCTTATCTGCTAGGAAGGCGAGCTTAGAATAAGCGTCTAGAGCATAGTTGTCTGTAGATCTTGCAGATCGAGTCTCTAGAAGCAATTGAACAATTTTTATATATTCATATTTAAATCTGAGTTGTTGGAACAGAATATTTGACTAGTTGTTATCTGTAATAATTTGTTTTATTATTTGGGATACGGTATGGGACGTATTAATTAAACTAAATAGTAATGATAATTGTTGTGGAAACTTCTGGACAATCTGTTTCGCTCAGTGTCATACCCCGATGATTCCGCCATCGGTTTGGGTGTGACAGATTGGTATCAGAGCCATAACTATAGGGAATTAGGCTAGACATAACCTAGTCCGGGTCGTTGTCTTAGAGACCTAGACTATAGTTAGGAACCAACAGACCAAGCTTATGTGTTATATCCTGCTACTCTTCGCTATTACTGCACTCGAATTTTCAAATAGAGTCAAACGATTTGGTCGGGATTAGGTGTGAAAACCGCAAACTCTCGACTAAATTGCTTGGTCAATGCCGATATTATCAATTTATCAATGATTTCCTCATGATTTTCAATAACAAACGAGGAGAATTATACCAAATCAGGAGTGAAATCCATATTTTGATGAATAATCTCCTCAATTTTACTAAAACAAGGAAGAAGTTGCTAAGATAGGGGTGAAACCCTAACCTTGACAACTTGTTCCGGATTTTATTTTTCTCACCAAAGCCTCGACGGACTCCAACAACCTGAACTCACAAGTACGACCTAGGGAATACGTGTTGAATGCCCAAAATCGAGGCAGCAACACGAGCCCGAAAGTCGAGAAGTGACGACAAGTCCACTGCGAATAGTCGAATTGCTTTGGGTAGTCGATGTCTAGTAGTCGCAGACAATCTATCTCTCGATTTTATGTGTTTCGAATCTGAGCCCGTAATTGCCTACTCTGATCATTCGTCAATTTTGTATATGCGTATATATCTGTTTATGTGCTTAAATTGTTAGCGTCTTGAGATACTATAGGTTTTGATCTAACGTCTTCTGCTCCCGCGAACCACATAACGCACTACGCATCGCTAACAAGTTGCTGCAATTTTAGACAATATTGTGCTACGATTATACTATACTACTCAACACGCTATACGACTATACTATACTACTCGATATGCTATAATCGAACGACACGCGAACTTAGAAGGATAGGTTTCTGTATCCTGACCGCATCTGTGATTAAATGCGTAGGTGTTTATGTGTTTATGTGCTACTGTGCTTCTGTGCTGTATGTGTTTCTGTGCTTCTGTGATTACGTGAATCTGTGACTATGTGCTTATGTGTTTCTGTGATACGTGATTCGACGTGTTCCTGAGCTTTAGTAAGTAGTAGACGTGTAAGGTGAGATTCGATTTGTTGTGTCTGAGACCTAAGACAATGTCCGTTGCAGACCATGTCGTCATCTGGACACCGAACCCCTCTTACTCGCCAAGAAAAGAGAGACAAGCGTCTCGCTGCTATCATCGCCAAGCAAGTGGCAAAAGCTGTAAGCGAGGTGTACAAAAACGTCAGCAAATCATCTGAGGAGTCGCGAACCGATGCTCCTAAAGATGCTAACAAGACCGTTTCTTGTTTCAAACAGTTTAAGGCATGCGGACCAAAAGAGTTTACCGGAGAAGATGGCCCTACCGCCATGTTCCAATGGTTTGAATCGGTTGAAGTCACTCTGCGCCAAAGCAGCTGTCCTGAAAATCTCCGTACCCTAAATGCAACTGGCGTTTTCCAGTCCCGAGCCCTAGACTGGTGGACGGCCGAACGAAACAAACGCGGAAATGATGCAGCTTATGAGCTGACTTGGGAAGAGCTGAAGGCCATCATGATGGACGAATTCTGCCCTCCCCATGAATGCCAAAAGCTGGAGGACGAGTTTTGGAACATTAAGCCGAAGGACGGAGACAAGGCTGCTTTAACTGCTCACTTCAAGCAGCTTAGCATTATCTGTCCCGATCAAGTCAAGATGCCAGACATGGCCATCAAGAAGTACATTCGAGCTCTACCTGATTGTGTTGCCGACTTTGTTCATGCCGCCAAGACATCATCAATTGAGGAGACCTACTTGCTTGCCGCCGAGATCAATGACAAGCGAGTAAAAGCTGGTTTCTGGGATAAGCCATCCAAGTCTCTGCATCAAGCTACTACTGCACCGACCGCCGACTCCACTGCTCAGCCATCCAAGTCATCACGTCGAAAGAAGAAGCACAACAACAGCAGCTCCAGCAACAAGAACTGTGCTGTCACAACAACTGCTGCCCCTCTGCAAGCCGTACAGGCTCAGCAGCAGTCTCATCACCGACCAGCTCCAGTGACCAATGCACCGCCAGCAAAGCGTGCTTACACAGGACCCCACCCGCTCTGCCCGACATGCTCATATCATCATCCGGTGGGAATCGCCTGTCGTTTCTGCGCTCACTGCAACCTCTACGGTCATTTCACTGCGAACTGTCGCTATAGTCCCCGAAACACCGCAGCTCCTGCCGCCGCTCATCAAGCTCTACTCCCAGCCCCTCAAGGCCAACCCACAGCTCAAGCACCCGCGGTCAATGCTCGAGTCTGCTTTGCATGTGGTGATCCTAACCACTTTGCAAACATGTGCCCGAACAGGGTGGTGAAACAAGAGCCCCAGCAACAACAGCAGCAGCAACAGCCTCAGCAGCAGCAGCAAGCAGCCCGTGCCAGAACCTTCAACATCAATGCTCATCAAGCCCAGGCTGACAACAATGTGGTTAATGGTACGTTCCTTGTGAATGGTATTTATGCATCGTGTTTGTTTGATACTAGAGCCGATAACTGCTTTGTGTCGTTTGAATTCGAGAAGCTCCTTAGTCGTAAGCGCTCTTATCTCCCCTCGTCATTTGAAGATGAAGTCGCTACTGGAAGAACTGTCGCCGTTAACTCTGTTCTCCGTGATTGTACCCTCGAGCTCAACAATCATATCTTCCCAATCGACTTATTCCCATGCAACTCGGAAGCTTCGACATCATAGTAGGCATGGACTTTATTCGCGAAAACCATGCTGAAGTTGTGTGTTTTGATAAGATGATTCGATTCTCGCTTGCTAATGGTGATCTATTATGTGTGTACGGTGAAACAACTTCGAAAGGTCTCAAGCTTATGTCATGCATCCAAGCTAGTAAGTATCTCCGCAAGGAATACAGAGCTTTCTTGGCCAACATTGTAGTAGCGGAGAAGGAAAAGAAAAGGAAGGCCGAAGTCAAAGACGTTCCAGTGGTTCGTGAATTTCCTCAGGTGTTCCATGATGATCTTCCCGGATTACCGCCAAGTCGTGATATCGACTTTCGTATCGTCCTCATTCCTGGAGCTAACCCTCCAAAGCTCCTTATCGACTCGCTCCATCCGAAATGCGGGAACTTTCGAACCAACTCCAGGAGTTACTTGAAAAAGGTTTTATTCGCCCGAGCACCTCTCCTTGGGGCGCACCAGTCCTTTTCGTTAAAAAGAAGGATGGGTCGTTCAGGATGTGCATCGACTATCGGGAATTGAATAAGTTAACCATCAAGAACCGTTACCCTTTGCCTCGAATCAATGACTTATTTGATCAGCTACAAGGTGCCAAGTGTTTCTCGAAGATCGATCTACGTTCAGGTTATCATCAATTCTGCATTCAAGAGGAACACATCCCTAAAACCGCCTTTCGAACTAGATACGGCCATTATGAATTCGTTGTTATGCCTTTTGGTTTAACTAACGCACCCGCGGTTTTCATGGATCTGATGAATCGCGTGTGTAAGCCATTTCTAGACATTTTCGTCATCGTGTTCGTCAACGATGTCTTGATCTATTCCAAATCGAAAGCCGAACACGCGCAACATCTACGTTTGGTTCTCGAGGTACTTCAGGGGAATCAACTCTATGCCAAGTTCTCCAAGTGTGAATTCTGGCTAGAGTAGGTTCAGTTTCTAGGTCACATCGTTAATAGTCAAGGTATACATGTCGATCCCACGAAGATTGAAGCAGTTGAGAGCTGGATTACGCCTAAGAACCCGTCTGAAGTTCTTTGTTTTCTCGGACTAGCGGGCTATTATCAACGATTTATCGAAGGATTCTCTAAGATCGCTGTGCCGCTTACCGCCCTTACCCATAAAGATAAGCCTTTTGTTTGGGGAACCGAACAAGAATCTGCCTTTCAAACCCTCAAACATATGCTTTGCAATGCTCCTATTCTCACATTACCCGACGGAAACAACGATTTCATTGTCTATTGTGATGCTTCCAACCTTGGTCTTGGCTGTGTTCTCAGGCAACGGGACAAGGTTAGAGCTTACGCATCTCGTCAGCTCAAAATCCACGAGAAGAACTATACAACCCATGATCTCGAGCTAGGCGCAGTTGTTTTTGCATTGAAGATTTGGCGACACTACCTGTATGGTACCAAGTGTACGATCTTCACCGATCACAGGAGTTTACAACACATCTTTAATCAGAAAGAACTTAACATGCGTCAACGCCGATGGGTAGAACTTCTTAACGATTACGACTGTGAGATTCGTTATCACCCAGGCAAGGCAAATTTTGTTGCCGACGCGCTCAGCAGACGGAGTTATTTGCTCAGTATTCGCAATAACCAAGCCCAGCATGATCTCGAAACCCTCATCCGCGAAGCCCAGCATGCTTGTTTTAATGAACGCACTTTGAAGAAAGAGAGGATCTATCACGAGGGAGCTCAGCTGGTAAGCAAAGCAGATGGGATCTTCTATTATCTGGACCGAATTTGGATCCCTAAGCGGACCGATTTGCGAAAGATTATAATGGACGAAGCCCACAAATCCCGATATTATATTCATCCCGGTGCCGATAAAATGTACCAGGATCTTCGCTACAAGTACTGGTGGCCGAGCATGAAACGGGATATCGCTCTTTATGTTGGAAGTTGCTTGACTTGTGCGAGAGTTAAGGCTGAACATCAACGACCTTCTGGCTTACTCGAACAACCTCCGATCCCCATATGGAAGTGGGAGAGTATAGCCATGGATTTCATAACCAAACTTCCGCCCACGCCATCAGGTCACGACAGCATTTGAGTGATAGTTGATCGTCTGACCAAATCCGCCCACTTTTTGCCAATACGGGAAGACTACAAGGTAGAACGACTAGCCCGAATATACACCGACGAGATCATTTGTAATCATGGTACGCCTCATGACATCATTTTAGACCGTGATGCTCGGTTTACCTCACGATTGTGGGAAACATTTCAAGCAGCTCTTGACACGACGCTTAACCTGAGTACCGCATTCCATCCTCAAACCGACGGACAGACTGAAAGAACGATCCGTACTCTTGAAGACATGCTCCGCGCGTATGTCATAGACTTCGGTGGTAGTTGGAACAAATACCTGCCATTAGTCGAATTCTCGTACAACAACAGCTATCATGCTAGCATACAAATGGCACCATTCGAGGCCTTATATGGAAGAAGATGTCGATCGCCTATTGTGTGGCACGAGATCGGCCACTCGCAATTAGCCGGTCCCGAACTACTACAAGAGACGACTAACAAAATCCTCCAGATTCGAGACAACTTGTCGAAGGCCAGGGATAGACAGAAAAGTTATGCCGATAGAAGACGCAAGCCCCTTGAATTTGACGTTGGCGACTACGTACTCCTAAAGGTATCACCTTGGAAGGGTGTGGTCAGATTCGGCAAGAAAGGGAAACTAGCGCCTCGATACGTTGGACCTTTTAAGATTCTGGAAAGGATCAGCAAGGTCGCCTACAGACTCGAACTACCGGAGGAACTTAGTAACGTCCACACGACTTTCCATGTGTCAAACCTCCGGAAATGCCTAGCTGATTGTGGTCTAATTGTACCTCTCGACAACCTTCAAGTCAACGAAACGTTGCATTTCGTGGAAAAGCCTGTCGAAATCATGGATCGCCAAACCAAGCAACTCAGACGCTTACGCATCCCTATCGTGAAAGTCCGACGGGAAGGCAAACGAGGCGCGGAGTTCACTTGGGAACTCGAAAGCGACATGAAGGCTAAGTACCCGCAGTTGTTCAAATGAAGATCTGAAGCGAGAAATTGGTAAGATCATTCCCGGTGCTGTGCAGCTTTCAGCCTAATTTCGGGACGAAATTCCCTAAACAAGGGGAGGCTGTAACACCCCGTGTTACCGAATGTCAAAGTCGAAGTCAAAGTCCAAGTCAAGTTTGACTTCTTTGACTGTAATTAGTCTATTCTATGTTTTTGTTATTTGTGTTATGTGGAGTAAGTGTTATTAATCAAAGAATCGAAGTAATCGAATGTTAATCGCCGCGAAACGCTTTACGACTGTGAATAATAGGAAGTAACAATGCGATAAAGTTAATCAATCAATAATCAAGCTAATCGAATCAGCAATCGAACTCGAAACTCGAACTATGCGAATTTGGTGTTATATTACGTGTGTGTGTGCCTTACGTGTTACCTGTGCGTGTTTACTTAATGTTATGTGTGGTGATCAATCGAATCGAAACTCGAAACTCAATCGAACTCAATTGAAATCGAATTATGATGAATGGTAACGAAAGGATAGTGTGCAATATAGATGCTTGTATGTAGATATAGTGGTTGGGACTAAAAGTAATTTGAATAGGAAACTCTATCGTATTCGTATCGCCTTCAATCGAAATCGAAATATCAGAAATCGTCGCACCGAACGCTCAAAGCAGGCTGTGGATCGATCAGGCTCCTAGCCGATCGAACAGCCCAGCCGATCGGACGGACTGTCCGATCGAGCAGGCTGTCCGATCGGGATGTCTGGCCGATCGGCCAGCTCTTTCCTCTTTGGGAAGCCTATATATAGGCCTGTCATTGTCATTCTTTCCACTTTTGGAAACCTTCTTACCGACCAGCTCGTGTTCTTCACTATTTCTCAGATTTCTCTCAATCCCGGTAAGATTTCATCCTAAATCTTGTACGTTTTTTATCTATGCACACTCCTACACCTTTCTATCTTTCAAATCTAGATTTCTAACCGTGAAATCATCAAGATCTAAGTGTTCTAGGATGATGTTATCATGGTGTTCTTCAAGAACTTCATGTTTTGGCCTCAATCCACCAAGAATCACTTGGATCTAGCCGATTTCGACATAAACAAACTAAGATCTATCACGGATCTGAACATTTACATGGTGTGAAGGATTGAAAGAAGGATTTCCAACTTTCTTTCAACCCTTTTACACTCAATGCCTTCAAACAGGTAGAAACGGAGCTTGAACCAACTCACTAAACATTTTAATGGTTGGGTGGTTCAAGAATCGGATTCTATCTACGAGGTTCACCGACTTCGGGTTAAACGTTAAACTACCGTTCCGAAACGTTCACCGGCCGGACTTGGGTGATTCCCGTCCGAGCAGGGGAAACAAGTAAGAATGAAGGTGACATGGTCCAGCTCGTTGTCAAAATACCTCGATATAACGTCAAACAATCAGAACAACCAAGTGTTAGACGAACAGGGCCGACCAGGTCAGGATGCTGACCGATCGAACAGGCTGTTCGAACGAACAGCCCAACCGATCGGACATGTCAGCCGATCGACCAGGCCAGCCGATCAGCTAGCACATGGCCCCACACTTTAACAATTTCAAGAAGTCTAGTATTGAACGAAGTGTTGTTCGATCGAACTACAAGTTGGGTTGAATTACTCTTCGGATCATGAGATACTATGCTTCAACACTTAATCGATTTTCAACTTGTTTGATGTATTGGAGTGCCACCCGATTGAACATGTTGTTCGATCAGGTGACATCCTGTTGAGGACTCACAACTGAAGTGTCTAACCGATCGGTTAGGCCGGCCGATCGAACAGACCGTCCGATCGATCGACCTGAAAGGTAAGAACACTTCAGTGTTCCTAAATACTACAACAAAAACCACAAAAGGACAAGCCATCATACACAAACACACCCTACTCACAGGAAGAAACAATCCATTCGAATAGTCCAACTGATCGAGCCTACCGGCCGATCGAACAGGCTGCCCGAACGGGCAGACCAACCGATCGAGCCTACCGACCGATCGAACAGGCTGTCCGAACGGACTGTTTAACCGAACGACCAACCCGTTCGATCGAACCTACAGTTTGATCGACCAGGCTGTTCGACCCAACATCACTTGTTTCCATTTAACGCGTTGCTCATCGTTATGCTACCGAACTATTCAGGCTAACCCTACTGTCAAGCGCTCCCTTCAATCCATTAATCAATCGCTGTGAGTATACTCGAACTCCTTTTGCTTTAGCACTTTTGGGTGTTACATACGTTACTTATCTAAAATCACAAACGAACACACTACTCAATTATTTAGACGCTAACCATTCTGCATGTATTACGTGACTAAATGAATGCTTGTTGTTATGTTTACACGTGGAATGCTGTCTACCTGCCTTAACGACGTAGTACTATAGTTTGGACTCAGCACCCGTTCACACGGGGGTTGTTAAGGACAATTACTTGCATGGATTACGGCGGTAATCATGTATTGCGAACTGTCTCGGACAGTCAACCCGCAGTCATTGGTATCGATAGATCCATGTCGATAATTAACATGCTTCTTTTTCCTCTGTGTACGTGCTGGTTATGCGTAAACTATTTCAAACTCTATATGTTATTATCAAACTTGTATGCTCACATTTACATTTTATGTATTGACATTATTTTATCGTTTGTGGCAGGCAATTAGGATGCTTATCTGCTAGGAAGGCGAGCTTAGAATAAGCGTCTAGAGCATAGTTGTCTGTAGATCTTGCAGATCGAGTCTCTAGAAGCAATTGAACAATTTTTATATATTCATATTTAAATCTGAGTTGTCGGAACAGAATATTTGACTAGTTGTTATCTGTAATAATTTGTTTTATTATTTGGGATACGGTATGGGACGTATTAATTAAACTAAATAGTAATGATAATTGTTGCGGAAACTTCTGGACAATCTGTTTCGCTCAGTGCCATACCCCGATGATTCCGCCATCGGTTGGGGTGTGACAAGTACTTATAGCGAAGATCCCGGTACATTTTGTCGGCCCGGGATGAATAGAATATCGGGATTTGTGGGCTTCGTCCATCAAAATCTTTCGTAATTCGGTCCTTTTAGGGATCCAAATTCGGTCCAGAAAGTAGAAGATCCCATTCGATTTGCTTATAAGCTGAGCTCCATCGTGATAAATTTTTTCCTTCTTCAGAGTGCGTTCATTGAAACAGGCGTGCTGAGCTCCGCGGATGAGGGTTTCGAGATCGTGTTGGGCTTGGTATTACGAATGCTGAGCAAATAACTCCGTCCGCTGAGAGCGTCGGAAACGACATTTGCTTTGCCTGGGTGATAACGAATCTCACAGTCATAATCGTTGAGAAGTTCTACCCATCGGCGTTGACGCATATTAAGTTCTTTCTGATTAAAGATATGTGACAAGCTCCTATGATCGGTGAATATCGTACACTTGGTACTATACAGGTAGTGTCGCCAAATCTTTAACGCAAAAACAACTGCGCCTAGCTCGAGATCATGGGTTGTATAGTTCTTCTCGTGGATTTTGAGCTGTCGAGATGCGTAAGGGCGGTAAGCGGCATAGCGATCTTTGAGAATCCCTCGGTAAATCGTCAATAATATCCCGCTAGTCCGAGAAAAGAACGGACTTCAGACGGGTTCTTTGGCGTAATCCAACTCTTAACTGCTTCAATCTTCGCAGGATCGACATGGATACCCTGACTATTAACAATGTGACCCAGAAACTGAACCTCCTCTAACCAGAATTCACACTTTGAGAACTTGGCATAGAGTTGGTTCCCCTAGAGTAGTTCGAGCACCAAACGTAGATGTTGCGCGTGTTCGGCTTTCAATTTGGAATTGATCAAGATATCGTCGATGAATACGATGACGAAACGGTCAAGATATGGTTTACACACGCGATTCATCAGATCCATGAAGACCGCGGGTGCGTTGGTTAAGCCAAAAGGCATAACAACGAACTCGTAGTGGCCGTAGCGGGTGCGAAAAGCGGTTTTGGGTATATCCTCCTCTTGAATACGTAGCTGGTGATAGCCTGAACGGAGATCGATCTTTGAGAAACACGTAGCACCTTGCAGCTGATCAAACAAATCATCGATGCGAGGTAGGGGATAGCGGTTCTTGATGGTTAACTTATTAAATTCCCGGTAGTCGATGCACATACTTAACGACCCATCTTTCTTTTTGACGAAGAGGACTGGCGTGCCCCAAGGAGAGGTGCTCGGGCGAATGAAGTCTTTCTCAAGTAATTCCTGGAGTTGGTTTGAGAGTTCACGCATTTCGGATGGCGCGAGTCGGTAAGGGGCTTTGGCAGCAGGGTTGGCTCCAGGAATGAGGTCGATACGGAAGTCGATATCACGACTTGGCGGTAGTCCAGGAAGATTATCAGGGAACACCTGAGGAAATTCACGGACCACAGGAACGTCTTTGACTTCTGTCTTCCTTTTCTTTTCCTTCTCCGCTACTACGATGTTGGCCAAGAAAGCTCTGTATTCCTTGCGGAGATACTTGCTAGCTTGAACACATGACATGAGTTTGAGACCCTTCGAAGCAGTTTCGCCATAAACACACAGTAAATCACCATTCGCGAGTGAGAATCGAATCATCTTGTCGAAGCACACAACTTCAGCATGGTTTTCGCGAAGAAAATCCATGCCTATTATGACGTCGAAACTTGTGAGTTGCATCGGAATAAGGTCGATCGGGAAGAGGTGATTGTTGAGTTCAAGAGTACAATCATGAAGAACAGAATTAACGGCGATAGTTCTTCCGGTAGCGACTTTAACATCAAATGATGAGGGCAGATAAGAGCGCTTACGTCTAAGGAGCTTTTCAAATTCGAACAACACAAAGCAATTATCGGCTCTAGTATCAAACAAACACGATGCATAAATACCATTCACAAGGAACATACCATTTACCACGTTGTTGTCGGCCTGGGCTTGGCGCACATTGATGTTGAAAGTTCTGGCGCGTGCAGCTTGTTGCTGCTCCTGAGGCGGCTACTGCTGGTGAGGCTGCTGCTGGTGTTGCCGGGGCTCTTGCTTCACGACCCTGTTTGGGCACATGTTTGCAAAGTGGTTGGGGTCACCACATGCAAAGCAAACTCGGGCGTTGACCGCAGATGCCTGAGCTGCTTGTTGGCCTTGCGGAGCTGGGAGTAGAGCTTGATGAGTAGTGGCAGTGGCTGCGGTGTTGCGAGGACCAGTACGGCAGTTGGCAGTGAAGTGGCCGTACATGTTGCAGTGAGCGTAGAAACGACAGGCAATACCCACCGGATGATGATAAGAGCATGTTGGGCGAACCGGGTGGGGACCTATGTATGCACGCTTTGCTGGTGGTGCATAAGTAGTTGGAGCTGGACGGTGATGGGGCTGTTGCTGGGTCGGTACGGCCTGGAGAGGAGCAGCAGTGGTGGTGACCGCACAGTACTTGTTGATGGAGTTGCTGTTGTTGTTCTTCTTCTTTCGACGTGAGGACTTCGACGGTTGAGCAGCGGCGGTTTTGGCAGTTGGAGCGGCGGTAGGTTGATGCAGGTGCTTCGAGGTTTTATCCCAGACGCCAGCCTTAACCCGCTTGTCGTTGATTTCAGCGGCCAGTAAGTAAGTCTCCTCGATCGTCTTAGTCTTAGTCGCTTGCACGAAATCTGCAACACAGTCAGGTAGGGCTCGGATATACTTCTTGATTGCCATGTCAGAAGTTTTCACCTGATCAGGGCAGATGATACTGAGCTGCTTGAATCGAGCAGTTAGAGCAGCGTTTTCACCATCCTTTTGCTTTATGTGCCAGAATTCATCTTCCAATTTCTGGCGTTCATGAGTAGGGCAGAATTCTTCCAGCATGACCTCCTTGAGTTTGTCCCACGATAGACCATAGGCAGCATCGTTTCCTCGCTTATTTCTCTCGACCGTCCACCAGTCTAGTGCGCGGGACTGGAAGACGCCAGTAACGTTGAGAGTGCGAAGATCGTCGGGGCAACCGCTCTGTCGTAGAGTAACCTCAATGGAATCAAACCATTGGAACAACGCTGTAGGGCCTTCCTCGCTAGTGAATTCTTTTTGCCCACAAGCTTTGAACTGCTTGAAACTGAAAGCAGCTTTGGGGGCAGCTTTAGGAGCTTCGTTCTCGACTCCTCAGATGATTTGCTGACGTTCTCGTAGACATCACTGACAGCTTTTGCTACCTGTTTGGCGATGATAGCAGCAAGACGTTTGTCTCTCTTTTCTTGGTGAGAAAGTGATGGGCGACAGGATCCTGATGACAGTTCAGTTGACATTGTCTGCAATAGACATTGTCATAGGTCTCAAACACGTCATAGTCGAATCTCACCTCACACGTCTAGTACTTACTAAAGCTCAGAAGCATAGTCGTATAGTCACATAACCACATAAGCACGAAATCACAGATTCACACAAACAATGTAGCACATAAGCACGTAGGGCACAGAGGCACAGAAGCACATACACATTTAGTCATAGAGGCAGTCAGAATACAGAAACCTATCATTCAAAGCCTGCGATTGTTCGATTATAGCGATCGCGACTAGTACGGTTTAAGCGTATAGTGTAGCGGGCATCACTGCGTACAGTGTTTCCTTATAGTAGTAACGATTTGTTAACGTTTTGAGATAGAAGAGCAATGCGGGTTGTGTGTGTCGATCGAAGTGAAAGTAAAAATCGAATAAGTCTCAAAATTTTAAACACGTAAGCAGTTAAACACATATAAACACATAAAATCAACGAGTCATCAGAGTCAGCTGTTGCGGGCTCAGAATCGAAACACATAAAAATCGAGAAATAGATTGTCTATGGCTATTAGACATTGACTACCCAAAGCGATTCGAATATTCTCAAGGATCTGTCGTACACATTTTGACTTTCAGGATAGGGCCTCTGCCTCGATTCTTGGGCGTCCGGTGCACATCCCTCTAGCCATACTGTGAGTTCAGGTCGTTGTAGTCCGTCGAGACTTTGGTGAGAGTTTTGGTAAAACCATGGACAGGCCGTCAAGGTTAGGGTTTCACCCCTGGCTTGACAACATCCCTTTTGATTTTAATAAAATAGAGGAGATTATTCATCAAAATATGGATTTCACTCCTGATTTGGTATAATTCTCCCCGTTGTTAAGTAAAAATGCGGGTCGATTAAGCAGATTTTTAGTCGAGAGTTTGCGGTTTTCACACCTAATCTCGACTAAATCGCTTCTTCATCGTTGAAAGTTCGAGTGCAGTGATAGTGTAGCATAGGTGAGAATGGCGAAGATTAGCAATAGGCTCATACAAAATCCCTAATGGACATGCACGAGTCGGTCTATTGGGTCCTAACTATAGTCTAGGTCTCTAAGACATCGACCCGGACTAGGTCGAGTCTTGCCTAATTCCCTATTTTTATGGCTCTGTTTTCTTCTTGTCATACCCAACCGATGGCGGAATCATCGGGGCGCGGCACTGAGCGAAACAGATTGTCCAGAAGTTTCCATAACAATTATCATTACTATTCAATTTAAAATAACACGTCCCATACCATGTCTCAAACAGTAAGCAAATTATTACAGACCAAATCTAGGCAATTAATTTTGTTCTGACAACTCAGATTTAAATATAGCAATTGTTTATCTGCTTCTAGAGACCCCTGATTCAATCACTACAGACAACTATTTGTTGGACTCTAGAGCTTTATTCTAGCCTCGCTTTCCTAGCAGATAAGCATCCTAAATACCTGTCACATACGTTAAAATAAAAGTCAATACACATAGTGTAAAGGCGAGTATACAAGTTTGATAATAGCGTATAGAGTTCGAAATTGTTTACGCATAACCAACACGTACACAATGGAAAACGAAGCATGTTAATTATCGACACGGATCTATCGATACCAATGACTGCGGGTTGACTACCCGAGGCAGTTCGTAATACATGATCGCCACTGTAATCCATGCAAATAATTGTCCTTAACAACCCCCGCATGAGCGGTTGCTGAGTCCAAACTATAGTACTATCGTCGTTAAGGCAGGTAGACAGTATTCCATGTATAAACATAACAAACAAGCATTCATTAAGTCACGTATAACATGCGGTAACGGTTAGCGTTTAAAAGTATTGCGTAGTGTGTTTGATGTGTTTTAGTATAAGTAACGTATGTAACACCCAAAAGTGCATAAAGCAAAAAGGGATCGAGTATACTCACAGCGGTTGATGGATTGAAGGGAGCGCTTGAGAGTAAGGTTAGCCTGAACAGTTCGATAGTATAACGATAAGCAATGCGTAAAACGGAAACAAGTGTCGATGGATCGGACAACTGGTCGATCGGACGGTAGTCCTATCGGACGGCTGACCGTGCGGTTGACAGTCCGTTCGGACAGTTGTCCGGTCGGTTGGAAGTCCGATCGGATGGATGTTCGAGTGGATTGTTTCTTCCTTTGAGTAGGATGTGTTTGTGTATGATGGTTGACTTTTGAAGTTTTCGTTGTAGTATTTGAAAATATTGAAGTATCTTTACCTTTCAGGTCGGTCGATCGGACGGTCGTTCGATCGACCGGCAACTCGATCTGCTGGTACTTCAGTGAAGAACATGTCCTCTGCAAGAGGTCACTCAATCGGATAGTAGTTCGATCGGGTGGCATTTCCCGTGCATTGAACATGTTGAAAAAATCAATTAAGTATTTAAAGTCAAGTATCTCATGATCCGAAGAGTAATCCGATCGAATAGTAGTCCGATCGGACAGCAGTTCGTTCAATACTCAACTTCAAATAGGTTGATTAAGTGCGGGACCCATGTGCTAGCCGATCGGGCAGCGCCTTGTCCTGGTCGGCCTGCTCGTCTAACACTTGGTCGTTTTGATTGTTTGTCGTTTTATCGAGGCTTTTTGGTAGCGAGTCAAACAATCGGAAAGTTGTCAATACTTAGTTCTCCTGATCGGACAGGAATCACCCAAATCCGGTCGGTTAACTTTTTTTGACGGTGTTCCATGTTTAACCCGAAATCGGTAACCTCGTTGCTAGAATACAGATCTTGAGCCACACAATCACAAGAATGAGTAGTTTGTCAAACACAAGGTCCGATTCCACCGGTTTTGAGTGCATTGAGTGTAAAAGAGTTGGAAGAAAGTTGGAAAACCATCTTTCAATCATTTCTTTGGTGAAAATGTTTAGATCTACTAGAGATCTTCGTCTGTTTATGTGGAAATCGGTTAGATCTAAGTTGTTCTTGGTGGATTGAGGTCAAAACATGAAGTTCTTCAAGAACACATGATGACGTCATCCTAGAACACCTTAAATCTTGGTGATTTCACGGTTAAAAGTTAAGATTTATAAGATAGAAAGGTGTAGGACTGCGTGTAGATCAAGAAAGTACAAGATTTAGGACGAGATCTTACCGGAATCGTGAGAAATCTGAGAAAAGGTGAAGAACACGAGCTGGTCGGTTAGAGGATTTCCAAAAGTGGAAATGATGACAATGACAGGGTTATTTATAGGCTTCCAAATGAGGAAAGTGCTGGCCGATTGGCCAGGCAGCTCGATCTGACAACCTGTCCGATCGGACAGCAGTCCGATCGGCCGGCTGGTCGTTAGGCTGGTAGCCTGATTCAAGTGTTCGGTGTGACGATTTTTGATATTTCGATTGCGATTGATGCGAATGCGAGAGAGTTTTCTATTCAAATTACTTTTTAATCCCAATCATTCTTATCAAGCACTATCCTTTCTCCACTAGTTATCATTATTCGATTTCGATTGCGATTCGATTGATTATCACACACATAGCGTAATTTAAACATGCACAAGTAACACAAAGGCACACACACACGTATAACAGTAACCCAAAATGCGTATATTCGAGTTTGCGAGCGCGATGTTGATCATATGAGTTCGATTTGCGTTTATTTAACTTTATCGCATTGTTACTTCCTATTATTCACAGTCGTAAAGCGGTTCGTAGCGATAAACAATTCGATTACTTCGATTTTTAACTAGTTACTCCACATAATACAACTAGCTTAAAAACTCATAATAGGATAACTACAGTCAAAGAAGTCAAAACAGGGATTGAGCAAGGAGTGACAGATCGCAATTAGCGATTTTTTCTTCCTTTGACTTCAATCTTGACTTTGACTTTGACTTTGACTTTCGAAACACGGGGTGTTACACTTCTCGTTTTAGGGTTATCCGTTTGGATTGCAAAAGATTCGAGACGATACACACCGTGGTGGAAAATGCAGGTGGTGACCTTGGGGAGGACAACATCATACAAGTCGCTCTCATCAACTTCAGGCATGAACACAACCGTGAATCTCATCATGTTTCGACTTCGCAGATTATTAGACTTTTTATGTAGTAATTTTTTATTTTTAGGTTTTATTTTAATTATGTATTTTTTAATTTTATGTGTTTTTTTAATTATGTAATTGTGTTTATTTTTAATTACGTAATGTTTAATTATTAATGTTATTTGTTTAATTACTATTATTGTTTTTTTATAAATAAAATAGATTTTATAGAAATTTTGAAAATAATTTAATAATAAAAAAGTGTGTCAGGTGTTGAATAACGTCACTCTTCCACGTCTCTTCACACACCCATGTATTTACTCCACGCCCCCTTTTCGACGCAAGCTGACGTGTCTTCCACGTATCGAATAACGCCCATTTTTCAAACTCCTCTACATCGTATGGTCTAAGATGCGTTGATTACACGTTGCTTTTATCATGGACCAGTCGTATCATGTATGGCAAGGCAAACGGATCAAGAATTCAAGCCAAAAAACCTCATTTTATAGGGCCCTCGATATCATGTGAATTAAATAATGCAGAAAAAATATCTGCATACTCTTTTGTAGTGTGAAAGTGGTCCATCTATAATACAAGTGGAATTTAAGGAAATGATTATATGGTTGTGAGAATTGCTACACCTATAATAGCGATAGTAATCATATGTTTATTTCTTTGTATTAGATAAATATATACATATTTTATAGTTATTAAATACGTAGAAAATTAATGGAAGTATCCGTTTCTAGCATCGAAATGTACCAACTTTCGACATCATTTCATTTAAAAAAAAGTTTTTATACATCTTTTCATGTATAAAAAAAAAGTTTTTATTATCTATTGTTACACGTATTTACTTTAATTTCTTATAGAGTGAATCAAGTTTATATATAAGTTACGATAGAAGTCGGATAATACGTAAATATAAATTAAATATGCAAAATTGGTTCATATGGTTCAAATGAAAACCACTTTTATTGTGAAAACTCGAAAACTAACTAAAAAAAGCCTAAAAAACACACAAAAAAAAAATTTTTTCAATTTTTTTTTTTATAAAAATCGCTAGTTTTTATATATAAAAAAAAACTTTTTTTCAAAAAAAAAAAAAAAAAATTTGTGTAGTGCACATGTGTAATAATACACATGTGTAGTACACATATATATGTGCAGTATTACACATGTGCACTACACAATTTTTTTTTTTTTTTTTTTGAAAATTTTTTTTATATTAAAAAACCTGCGAAATTTTGATTGCAAAAAAAAAAATTAAAAAAAAATTTTTTGTATGTTTTTTTGGCTTTTTTTAATTAGTTTTCGAGTTTTCATAATAAATAGTGGTTTTCATTTGAACCTTCCCCTTAATGACTATCCATCATGCTTATAAAAAAAGTTACGGTTTTATTAGTTTCCCTTGATTTTTTTTAAATTTTATTTTCTTGGTTTTCTATAGAAAACAATTATATCTAAGACTAGAAGGTATGGTTTGGCTCATCCCCACGGGGATGAGCCTCCACGTAGGCGCCACGTAGGCGGCTAGCATGGGATGAGCCAATTTGAAGATGGAGGGGGGTTGAGGATGGGGCCCCACCACATATTTTTTATTGTTTAATTCATTTTAATTCTTTAACTTTTATTTCTTTAACTTTTATTTTTTATAAAAAGTATTCAACATTTAAATAAAAATACTACATAAAGGATGATAATAAAATCTATTACATAACATAAATAAAAATTACATAACCTAAAAAATAAAAAATTACGCTACTTAAAATTTGAAAAAAAAAAAGACTAGATTTAAAAATTTAAAACAAACACACTACTCGTCTTCGTCTTCGTCTTCGGCTCCGTCACCGTCCACCATGTTAACGTTGTTCCAAATATGTTCTACCAAATCTTGTTGAAGGTTTGCATGCGTGAAGTCGTTTGTTAGCGAGAACGAGTTTAAATCCTGTTGTGGGGGATCAACCGGGACAGTGTTCCCCCACGCTGCATTCTCATCATACTCACAAATCGCCCGACCTTCGTCTTCAATAATCATGTTATGGAGCAAAATGCAAGCGTACATACAAAGACGCAGCCTTTTTGGGGTGAACGCACGTGCCGGTTGTGCAACGATGGCCCATTTTTTTTGTAAGACACCAAAAGCACGTTCGATGTCTTTTCTTGCAGCTTCTTGACGCTTGGCAAATTTTTTCCGTTTTTCGTCCTCGGGATATGGAATAGTCTTCACAATTGTAGACCAAGACGGATATATCCCGTCAGCAAGATAATACCCACGTCTATACTCAACCCCAGAAACTGTAAAACGTGTGTCCGGTCCCGTTCCATTAACGACATCGGTAAAGATGGCCGATTGGTATAACACGTTGAGGTCGTTGAGTGAACCAGGGAGACCAAAGAAAGAATGCCATATCCACAAATCTTGTGATGCCACAGCTTCAAGTATCACGGTTGGATAGCCGTGATCACCTCGCGTATATTGGCCGCGCCACGCAGTCGGGCAATTATGCCACCCCCAATGCATACAATCAATGCTACCAAGCATTCCCGGAAACCCGTGCCTTGCTTCATGAGCTTGGTACAACTGTTGAACATCATACGCGTTTGGTTTCCGCAAATATTTTTTGCTATACAGTTTCACCACATTATGGCAAAACCGATACAAACATTCCCGCGTAGTTCTTGCCGACATCTGTAAGTACTCGTCCAAAGCGTCGGCCACTGTCCCGTACGCCAGTTGTCGAATGGCCGCAGTACACTTTTGTAACGTTGTAAACCCTTCATAATTTCGAGCATCAGGACGTTGCGTGAAAAACGGGTCTAGCCCCGCCAAATCATTGGCAATCCTTGTGAATAAGCGGCGACTCATTCGGAACCTGCGTCTAAAAATGTCGGCGTTGTAAAGTGGCTCATCCGAAAAATAATCGTTCACCAATTTGTCGTGCGCTCCTGTCGTATAAAATATATAAGTACGAGTTAAAAAAAATAAGGACAATGAAATTTTGTAATGAAAACCTTGGCGGTCTCTGTTAATGCGTATTCGTCTGGTAATAACATTTTCAGACGAGAATTCTTCCTCTTCCTCTTCCTCTTCCTCTTCCTCTTCCTCTTCGATTAAAATCTGTCCCGCCCGTAGTACAACGTTTGCGAAAAACATCTCCTCTTCGTCATCCGAAGACGAGGGCCACCAAGGATTAGAAGCCATTGTGGGTAAAAAGATATTTTTTTTTTATAAAAGTAGGGAGAAATTGGTATAAAAGTGAGAGGGTTTTGGGTTGAAAGTGGGGAAATAATATTGAAAGTAGGTGATTTTATAGAAAAAATGAATTTTTTTTTTATTAAATAGAGCCGTTACAAACGGCTATTTTTTTGAAATGTGGAGCGGCACACCCGGCGGTGGGTGGCCGTTTGTGATGGAAGCCGGGCCAGGGGGCGGTGCGGGGGTCCGGCGCCGGGCCAAGCCGGCCCCCATACCTTCCAGTCTAATGGTCTTTACAACTGGTCTTCCTGGATACCTTTTCTGCACTCGCCTCAGTTAATCTCCACCACAAATACACGTGAAGAAAATGATGGGCAACCCTATTTGAAAAGTTTAAGAGGCTATATAACAACTTTTGAATAAGTGCTGAATCAGTAAGAGGTCTGAACCATTAAGTGTTGAACCAGTAAGAGGTCTGAACCATTAAGAGCCAGTATAATGTTTAACCGTTCAAATGCAAATGTCTGGCCAATTCAGATTAGATGTCTTAACCATTCAGACTCAGTATAAAACTTAACCATTCAGAGGCAAATGTCTAAACCATTCAGACATTTGCTCGCAAAAAAAAACAGCCTGAATCATTAAATACTGAATCAATAAAAGGTCTGAACTATTAAGAGGCTTATTAAGAGGTAACATACAACCCCTAAGAAATTGTTATGTATGTCACTATGTGGCAATAATCATATAGTATGCATGTGTATGTATGGATGCATCTATTCATTGATGGTACAAGTGAGACTAAAGACAATATGCTTGTATCATTATTGTCATGTATGTTAACAAAAGGAACGATATATTGTATACAATCTTAAAAGACAAACTCGGTGCATTTCTCACCGGTTTTGCCTCTCTGCCCTCGTACTTTCACGATGTTGCAATTTTAGCCTCTTGACTTTGGTACCTTCAAAGTTTCATAAAATGTCATATTTAGTCTCTAAGCCTTCTACTTTGAATTTCCAAAACCACTACCTCATCTTTCAAACTTTGTCAGCACCAACCCTCTACTTTGGTTTTCCACCATCACCCCCTTAGCTCTTAGACAGTTACGCCACCAACCCTCTTCTTCTACATTTCCACCAACACCCCCTCATCTTTTACACATTTCCGTCACCACCTCTATACTTTTACGCTTTGTCTTTTGTAGACTTTGTTTTTTTTACCCTTGCACTATTACTCAATTTTACACCCATCCAACTTTAAAAAAAATTGCAATTGTAACCCCTAGACTACAACTCCTACTTTTGCAAATGCCAATGCATTGTGTTTTACGAAATGTTTTAGGCATTGTGTTTAACACTTTGTGTCTACCTTTGTGTTTTACATTTTTTTTTTGTAATTGTCTTTAGCGCACTGCGTTTTACGAGTCGTGTTTTATCTTACTATATGTTCCCACCCGTCGCGCGCCGCCGCAACGCGCGGCGCGGAAAATACTAGTTGATCTTAAAATTAATCGAAACGATTATAAAAAATATGAAAAACAGTTTCATTATCCAAAGAAGCAATATCCAAAGAAGCTATGATTAGGTGTCTTTAATGAATGTGAAATGATGTAGTTTTCACAAACAATGTCATGTAACCTTTGCTATTTTTCACAAACTAGAATTACGACCCGCCACAATATGACGGGAATTCTTTAGTTATAACTAAATCGATTTAGGACGCGCACGTTATGTTGAACCTGTCAAACGGAAGAAAAATAGACGATGTAAAAATGTTCACCCACACACGCACGTTGTGTCGTGTTAACTCGCAAAATTTAGAATGAAACGTAAAAACGCTAAACCAAAGACGCACGTTGCGATGTGTTAAGTCACAAAATTTTGAACGAAGCATAAAGTGGAAAAATTTACAGAAAATGAAAACTATAAAGGACCAATGTTGAAAGTAAAAAAAGTTATGAAGATAGATTGCAAAAGATAGAAAGTTTTGTGTTAAAAGTAAAAAAACAAATAATTTTGGATTAAAAGTAATTTATGAAACACTTTTGGGTGAAAAGTAAAAAAATCAATTTTTTTTTTTTTTGAAAAACCCTTAAAGCCAAGGTTACAGCAACCATATGCATAACCATTTTTTTTTTTTTTGAAAAACCCCCCAAAGCCAAGATTACAACACATAAGTAAAAAAAATCAAAGTGGTTAAATCGCAAAAGATGAAAACTTTTGAATTAGAAGTAAAAAATCAAATTAATCAAAGGGGTTAAATTACCAAATATTAAAACTTTAAACTTAAATTGTCAAAGATTAAAACTTTAGGTTTAAAAAGGAAACAAAGATTAAAAATTCTAAACTTAAATTGTCAAAGAATAAAACTTTAGGGTAAATTGTCAAATATTTAAACTTTAGGGTTAAAAAGGAAACAAAGATTAGAAGTTTATACTTAAATTGTCAAACATTAAAACTTTAGGGTTAAAAGTGAAAATTTCCTTTTTTTTGAAAGATTCCCAAAGCCATATGTATAACCAACATATGCACAAACTTGTTGCTTCTTTATATAGGTTTTAATATCTAAAGAGTTGCATACATTTTCCATTTAATTCTACAACTAATGTATGTATATGGTATAAATTTGGACAGTAGAGTACATAATATCGGGATGCAACCTGGACTCGATAATTAATAATTATTTGAATAGATAAATACTTAGGGGAAATTCATTTGAGAGGAAATTTAATGTGAGAAAAAAATAAAAAGAAATGACATAATGGTAAGGGGGGAGAGGGTGGTCACTAGTGATAGAATTCTATCACTCACAAGCACCAATCAAGTTCCGCCATGCCATCAACCATTTTTCCATCACTCACAACCTTTTTTTGGTGGCAATGGTCATCACTCACCACCACACCCAACAATTTCCCCCCAACCAACAATTACCCTCACAATTAAACACCATCACGCCGTTAAAGAAATAACGAAATCGTGTTTTCGTTATTATATAACGCGTTGAACTAATGGTGGCGGTGGTAAAACAAGACTATCACGCGTTGAAAATATGCCATCACACGTTGAAATGTCTCCGCCCCGCCTGGCCTAAAACATTAAATAGTTTATAACTCCTCTCATTAATTATGTTATCTCTCATTAATAAAGCAAAAACTTTTTATCCTACACATTTCAAAATTTACCTTACATATATCTTACATTTACCAAAATTAACCCTACACATATCGAAATTTATCTTACACATTTCAAAATTTATCCTACAAATATTGAAATTTATCCTACACATGTCGAAAATTGTCCTTCAACATAAATAGTTTTATCTTGAAAAAGTATATTTAAAAGTGAGTTACAAGTTTAATTAGTTAGCTAATTAATTACAATAATAAATTTACCTATATGCCCTTTTCAATCACATTGAATACACATATTCAATGAAATAAAATGAAGCATTTCTATTGGTTTAAAACTTATTTCTTTCTATTCTCACAAAGTTTTTCTTCTCATTTGAACCCTACCTAGATACTTAACCATTTGAACAGGGTGCAAATCATATGATTAAACTATTAAGTTTGTTCCGAAAGTGTTATATTATTCAATTGGGCCGTTCAGAAAAGTACAAAAATGTTAATCTGCATGTAAAAATGTAAAACCAACAAATGGGGCGTTTTGAAATGAGCCCAAAGTATAATCTTCTCTTTAATGCCATAAAAATAAGGTCCTACCGAGATTTGAACTCGGGTTACTGGATTCAGAGTCCAATGTCCTAACCACTAGACCATAGGACCACTTGTTACCCTTATCGTTATCAAATTCTAATATATTGATAGTGTGTAGCTCCTCTTATAAAATTTTATGTAATACAATTTCATTAAGAAGTTAAAATGAGAGCATCTGTGAGCTATTCTTACCATGAGTAAGGAGAGCTCAAGAAAATATATTATTATATGCTTATACAGTTTGTAATTCAATTTTAAGGGTTCTATGTAAGATTAAATATATTACGTATTAATATTTAATCTATAGCCATCATAATCATTTGCATTATAGAGATCAAAATATATTAGAACCTATTATTTAATTAGTTGGTAATTGTTGATGGACCATATTGCCCTTAGTAACTAATTAGGTTTCCTCCTGGGTGCTTATATAAGGAGAGTTATGTGGAGGTTTAGGGGTTACTCAGTTACACAATTCACACACCCCATTAGCCATAACATCATCACGAAACCTCCTCTCCTAACCGATACCCTTTTCGGTTTCTAAGTTCCCATCATCAGTTAGCATCCTAAGGAGGAACCAGATCACCTTGACAAAGATGTCGAACTCCATGTCGTCTTCTCTCACTGGATTCTCCTCTGCACTGTCTGCGGTGACAGGTATGTTTTATTGTTTTCCTTCATGCACAAACAGAACTGAACCAACATGTGGTATCAGAGCATATGTTGATTAGTCAGTTCTGTTTTGTATCCATAATTCTGGGATTGAAACTTGGAAAACGGAATTTTGAAACCTTATGAACTTAACAGCCGTTTCGAGTCATGAACATCGACTCGAGATCTTTGTTTTCGGGAAAAGGAATTAATTGTATGTTCACCGATTTTAACTGGGTTTTTGTTTTACAACCGAAATCTGTTCAGAAGTCTTAAAAGTTTCAGGTTTCGGGTTCCAGAATTTTATTTTTTATGATTAGGGTTCATCATGTTCATGTGAAAATTCGAAAATTCTGTTATATTTTGGAATATGATTCGGATTATTAAGTGTTTTTTCCTGTTTTGATCTGATTTTGTCTTCTAAATTTCCGAAAACTGTTAAAAGATAAACAGATTATGATTTACGAAATACTTGATAAAATTAGATCATTTTAAAACAGGAAATAATATCACAAAATCCCTTAATTTCGAATTTTCGGTTATGATATCACAATTAACAGCTGTAACAGGAAGTTTCGAGATCATCAGGTTGCGACTCGAGACCGTGGTTGCGACTCGCAACCATAACGTCATTACTCGAGACCGTAGTTGCGACTCGCAACCATAACGTCATTACTCGAGACCGTAGTTGCGACTCGCAACCATAACGTCATTACTCGAGACCGTAGTTGCGACTCGCAACCATAACGTCATTACTCGAGACCGTAGTTGCGACTCGCAACCATAACGTCATTACTCGAGACCGTGGTTGCGACTCGAAACCTCATTATTTTAGGCTGTTTAAATGTGAACTAAAGAAAAAATTTTTCGGGGCTCCGCCCCGAACCCCGGGCGGGGGCACGCTGTTCCCCGCACCCCCCAGCGAACTCACCGCGGAGTTCGATCCGCGCTAACGGGTGGTTTGCTATTAAATAAATGGTTTTGTAATTTACTTAGTTAACAAATCAGAATCAGATAATGTTTTTGCAAAACTAGAATAGCTTAACTTGAATGAGCTTTTGATATATCATTTCTGGCCAAAGCTGACTTGATACATCTACTTATCATTCAAGTATTACGAAAGCTATGTTAAGTGTGCATCATAAGCATGAATGTTTTAATATCTGGCCAAAGCTGATTTAATTCTTTCATAGATGGCATACTTAACAAGTGCATAACTAAAGTGATTGTTTCAATTTCTGGCCAAAGCTGATTTGTTACAACTACTTTGCACATATGCTTAAATGATTACACTTCTGGCCAAAGCTGTTTTGTTTTCGTTTAAGTAGAATTTTTAGTTAAGTCTATTATTTTTGATGTTAGTAATAGACATTATCACAGCTTCATTATGTAAAATGGTCATTATTTTGCCTGCCTTAGTTTAACGTGCCCTTAGATCACATTAGGATTTCTTCCTTAGTATCATAACTTGCTCATCTTATTTCCACTATCAGCACCCAACTGCGGGATTCCACCTTTGACTGGTGATAACTTTGCTGCTTGGAAGGATGCTCTCATGCTTACTCTCGGATTGCTTGATTTTGATTATGCTCTAAGAGAGAAAAAGCCAGCGGACCTTACCACTCAAAGTACTGCTGCTGAGCAGTTAACTCATGAAAAGTGGACTAGGTGTAACCGCATGTCTCTCTTGTTTATGAAGCAATCTATAAGCAATGCAATCAGCGGAGCTATTCCTGATTCTGAAGATGCTAAAACCTACTTGGAACATGTGGAGGCGCAGTTCAAAGGGACGTCTAAGGCGCACGCTAGTACTCTTATTCTCAAGCTGGTGACAACTAAGTATGATGGGAGGAGCGGCATTCGCGAGCACATCATGATGATGAATGACATGGCCAATAAGCTGAAGGGGCTGGAAATGGAAATCAGTGATGGTTTCCTTGTTCATTTCATCATTACTTCGCTTCCTTCATCCTTTGAAGCATTTAAGATCAACTACAACACTCAGAAGGAAAAATGGACGATGAGTGAGCTGGTCGCCATGTGCGTACAGGAGGAAGAGCGCATGAGGATGGATCGCACTACTGATGTTGCCAACTTCACCACCTCCAACTCTAAGAAAAGGAAGAACAATTATCATAGGAAGGATGCTTCAAAAGTCCAAAGGCCTAATCCCAACTCTAATACAAGTACACCTTCCAGCTCTAAGAACTCCTTAGGCAGTATCCGCTGCAAGTTCTGTAAAAAGACAGGACACATGCAGAAGGAATGCCCTGACTTTAAGGAGTGGCTGGCTAAGAAAGGTAACGATTATTTTATGATACTTGAGTCCTATAATTTAAGTGTTCCTGCTAATTCTTGGTGGTTTGATTCTGGTTCTATGGTTCATGTTACCAATTCCACTCAGGGATTCCTTTCAATCCGGAAGCTGGAAAGAAACCAAAGAACGCTTAAGGTTGGGGATGATCGAGAATTAGAAGTGAAGGCCATTGGAACATTACAATTAGTTATGAAAACTGGTTTATGTATTAAACTTTATGATACCTTATATGTTCCTGAGGTAACTCGGAACCTTGTATCAGGACCAAAGTTAGACATGGACGGTTTTATTGTTTCCCATGGTCATCGCAAACTCTCTATCCATTATGATTCTGTTCTTTATGGTACTGGTGTTCTGGATGGAGGTCTCTATAGATTAGAACTAGATGATGGCTTTTCCAAATCTTTGTTATCATATAACATTAATGAATCACTCACAAAGATGGACGAGAAACGAGACTTAGAGACTTCATCCATGTTGTGGCATCAGCGTTTAGGCCACATTTCAAAAGAGCGATTAAATCGTCTCGTAAAGGATGAAGTCTTACCTCCTCTCGATTTCTCTGACTTTGGAACATGTGTCAAATGTCTTAAAGGTAAAATGACATTAGCGAATAAGAAAGGTGCCACTAGGAGCTCTAATTTATTAGAACTCATTCACACTGACGTTAGTGGTCCCTACCAAATCGCTGGCATAACAAGACATACTTCATTTATCACTTTTATTGATGATTATTCTCGTTACATGTACTTGTATCTTATTAAGGAGAAATCTGAATCTCTAACAACTTTTAAAGATTATAAGGCTGAAGTAGAAAAGCAATTAGATCGTCAGATTAAAGTTGTGAGATCAGATAGAGGCGGTGAGTATTATGGAAGACATACTGATGTGGGTCAAGCTCCTGGTCCATTTTATGAGTTTTGTAAGGGCCAGGGGATTGTGAACCAATACACCATGCCTGGTACACCTCAGCAGAACGGTGTCGCTGAAAGAAGAAACCGTACCCTTATGAACATGGTGCGCAGTATGTTAGCCAACACTAACTTACCATTATTCCTCTGGACTGAAGCGTTGAAAGCAGTTGTTCATATACTCAATATAGTTCCTTCTAAGTCTGTCCCTAAAACTCCTTATGAACTTTGGACAGGAAGGAAACCGAGTCTTAAATATATGAAAGTATGGGGCTGCATTGCTGAAGCAAAACTTTACAATCCTTTCCTAAGGAAACTTGACCCTAAGACAGTTACCTGTTTCTTTATCGGGTATCCTGAGAACTCTAAGGGTTATCGTTTCTATTGTCCTTCCCATGTCACCCGTATTGTTGAAACCAAGCGTGCCGCGTTCCTGGAGGATTTCAAGGTCAGTGGGAGCAGTACCAACCCTTACGAAGAATTGCAAGAAGTACAAGACGCGGGGGGGAGAGACTCGTCGCTTACCATTACTCCGATTACTCCTCTTGTACCCAATGCAACTATTGTTCCTGAAGCTACTGCACCAACTCCAAATTCACCTCTACAATCAGAACCCATTATACCTCATGACGAAGGCACATCAAACGCTCAAAACCAAGACAACGCTGAACCCGATAATCCACTCAGGAGGTCATCCAGGCAAAGAAGGCCTCCTAACTGGGATGATTATGTTACCTACCTGACTGAAATGGATCCCGGAAAGCTCAATGATCCTATCTCTTACAATGAAGCCATTAGCAGTGATCAGTCTTCTGAATGGAATAAAGCAATGATTGATGAGCTTGAATCCATGAAGAAAAATGACGTTTGGGATTTGGTAGAATTACCCAACGGAGTCAAACCCGTAGGATGCAAATGGGTGTTCAAAACAAAACTGGATCCGAATGGTAACGTTGAACGCTACAAAGCAAGATTGGTTGCAAAGGGCTACACTCAGAAAGAGGGAATTGATTATCAAGAGACGTTTTCACCTGTCTCTCGTAAAGATTCATTAAGGATCTTCATGGCCCTAGTAGCTCATTTCGATTTAGAGCTGCATCAGATGGACGTTAAAACCGCTTTCCTTAACGGAGACTTGGACGAAGATGTTTACATGAAGCAACCTGAAGGCTTTGAGCCTGAAGGTCAGGAGCATCTAGTCTGTAAGCTGAAGAAATCCATTTACGGGTTAAAACAAGCATCACGTCAGTGGTACCTCAAGTTTGATGAAGTCATGAAAAAGCAAGGTTTTGTGAAGAATCAAGTGGATTAATGCACCTACCTCAAGATGAGTGGGAGCAACTTTACTATACTTGTCCTTTACGTTGACGACATTCTATTGGCAAGTACTAGTTTAGACATGTTGCATGAGTCGAAGCGGTTACTCTCGCATAACTTCGACATGAAGGATCTCGGAGATGCATCTTATGTCATTGGCATCGAAATTCACCGAGATAGAAACAAAGGGATCTTAGGATTGTCCCAAAGGGCCTACATAGATCGTGTCCTTACACGATATAACATGCAACAGTGCAAACCCTCCATCGCTCCAGTAGTTAAGGGAGATGTTTTCGGTTCGTTTCAGTGTCCGACAACAGAGGTTGAGAAGGAGCAAATGAGCCAGATACCTTACGCGTCAGTAGTTGGGAGCTTGATGTATGCTCAAGTCTGTACTCGTCCATATATCGCTTATATTGCTGGAATGCTAGGCCGTTATCAGACTAATCCTGGCTTAGATCACTGGAAAGCAGCTAAGAAGGTACTTCGATATCTGCAAGGGACGAAAGACTATAAGCTGACTTATAGAAGAAGTGATCATTTAGAAGTGGTGGGCTATTCTGATTCTGACTTTGCCAAATGCAAAGATGACAAGAAATCCACTTCGGGCTATATCTTTATGTTAGCAGGCAGCCCTATCTCTTGGAAGAGTCATAAACAACAGTTGACCACAACTTCCACAATGATGGCAGAATACATTGCTGTCTATAACACAGCCTGTCATGGAATGTTGATTAGAAACCTGGTCACTGGACTCAAAATTGTTAATTCCATTTCTAGACCATTGAAGCTTTACTGTGATAATTCAGCTGCCGTTAGTTTCTCGAACAGTAACAGTTCGACTGGAGCTGGTTTATATCTCGATACGAAATATCTATTTGTACGTGAACGTGTTGAGGAAAATAATCTTTGTATCGAGTATATTAGTACTAAGGATATGCTTGCGGATCCGATGACTAAAGGTCTCCCTCCTAAGGTTTATGAAGAACATGTTCGGAATATGGGATTTAGTAAAGACCTTATTTGAGCATATTGTACTAGCTTATGTTTTATGATTAATGAAATTTCCTCAAAGTTTGATTTTGTATGTCTGTTAGAATATGTTCAACCGGTATAATGGCATATAGACAAATAAAAGTTACAAATCAAACAAAGGGCTTACGCGTATTTTGATCATGATGATTAGGTTTTAAATTAAGGCTATAGTATGATTAATGGGGGTCCTGAGTCGCATAATGATTCAACGGCTGTATTTTTCTGCTATAGTACTTGTTTAAGGCTAAAATGAGTGTTAACTCCTGATCAGGCTTATCTAATACTCATAGTAAATGATTACTCGGCTAAGTGGGAGAATGTAAGATTAAATATATTACGTATTAATATTTAATCTATAGCCATCATAATCATTTGCATTATAGAGATCAAAATATATTAGAACCTATTATTTAATTAGTTGGTAATTGTTGATGGACCATATTGCCCTTAGTAACTAATTAGGTTTCCTCCTGGGTGCTTATATAAGGAGAGTTATGTGGAGGTTTAGGGGTTACTCAGTTACACAATTCACACACCCCATTAGCCATAACATCATCACGAAACCTCCTCTCCTAACCGATACCCTTTTCGGTTTCTAAGTTCCCATCATCAGTTAGCATCCTAAGGAGGAACCAGATCACCTTGACAAAGATGTCGAACTCCATGTCGTCTTCTCTCACTGGATTCTCCTCTGCACTGTCTGCGGTGACAGGTATGTTTTATTGTTTTCCTTCATGCACAAACAGAACTGAACCAACAAATACACACGAGTCGGACCAAAGGATCGACTAACATCTGGATCTAGGGCCAGCCCTGAGAATTCGTGTACCATGTTCGAGCTCGAAAAAATGTGTCCTTAAGCCTTAACGAAATTGGGTATTGGGTCACTAAAGGTCTAAACCTATTGTCAATGAGCTAATAACTAATCTAAACCATAAGAATAGTTTTGTAAGTGGACCTATGTTGGTGTTTGTGTGTGTATACCCTATTAAAAAATATTTTACATATACATATCGGGTTTGTTTTTAAATAACGTGTCCTTTGAAATATCGGGTCCTGGCCAGTGGTCCTACCCGCCCACCCCTAGGGCCGCCTATGTCTGGATCTATACTTAAACCATAAAATACCTAAAGACTTGATATGTTCAACAATCTCCTCCGCCTTAGAAACTTTGTTTTGAAATCTTTTTTCGTTCCTCGGCTTTCATATACGCCAACAAATAATTATCACTATCCCTTGAAACACACTCCTCTTTGTATTGTTAGAAATTACTTTTTCAATAAACTAATAATTTATTAGAATAATCTGTAACCAGTTATTATTGTTTATATTCGTAATTAACTTACAATATAACCTTAAAATAGTATAGTTTAGTGAGCTTTTGAAAAGTTTAATGCAAAACAAAGCAAAAGTTTGTGTCGGGAGAGAGTTCATTAAATTCTAGTCATGTGCACAACCAATGTCACATGAGTGACACATGCCTCAATTCCAACACCTCACTTCCCAATCCGACACACTTCCATGTCGTTTGATTCCATGTTTTGATCTATTTCAATGCTAACAAGTGTTGTGTCATCAAAACATAATAATAAAATAATAAGTAAATAAAGTGGTTTATTAAAATATGTCAGATAAGTGAATATATTAAAGTAAAATTCTGAATAAAATTTTTAACCTATATTTGTTGTATATGTGATTGGTAGGATGATATTTTAGAAGAAAGGAATGAAACTGAAAATTAAAGGCCACCAAGATCCAATGAGTACTTTGTACACAATCAATTGGTCCTAGGAATTGACCTCACATCCCACATTAATGATTCACCTAACATTTCTTGCATTTTAATTAATTTATTTACCCTTTCCCACAAATAAACATTATTGAAGGTGATACTTAAAAATATACGAGTGTATAATTAGAATAACTGGCGTGGGCTAGCGTCCTTCGCCACCTCACCCTTATGGCGCTCCATACATCACCTCGTGGACGTTATAGGGGTTAGCCAACACAATAATGAGCGCCAAAAGAGATAACATGCGGGGTCCATCGATTCCCACCAATAGAATCATTCCTTTAATGATTTCCTTTTTTTAATATTGTTTTAAAGGGAGTGTTATACCGTACAAATTAACGATAAAGCTCATCTTATGTGACACGTACGTGACACTGATGTGATGAAGCCCCTAGGGGCTTTATCCCACTCCACTCAGGGGGTTTTTGTTTACCTCTTAATGAGAGTCTTAATGGTTCAGACCTCTTACTGGTTCAGCACTTAATGGTTCAGATTGTTTCGCGAGCAGATGTCTGAATGGTTCAGACATTTGCCTCTGACTGGTTAAGCATTATACTAAGTCTAAATGGTTAAGACCGTTAATCTGAATTGGTAAGACATTTGCTTGTAAACAGTTAACCATTATACTGACTCTTAATGGTTCAGACCTCTTATTGGTTCAGCATTTAACCATTCAGAAGTTGCCAAACAGCCCCTCAGTAAGATGCACGTAAATATGTACGCATATATAAGTGTATAATTTACTATCTAAGTATCCAACATTATTATGTACAAGTTTGTTATTGAAATTACATTTGTATTAAACGTTACTCCATAAAATATATTATATAAATACATGTATAATAATCTAAACCTTTAGTGTAAACTACCCTTTTTTTCTATTTACTTTTTATTCGGAAAACAACTTGCATATATTGTCACCAACATGGTATACTGATTGAGTATGTCTTTGTAGACACTATGAGTAAATTTCATAATCATGAATATTATGTAAATATCTAACATAACTTTTTAGATTATATGTATTTAATTAAAAAAGCTATAGATTATCTCGGCTTCTATAGATTATAGGAGTTCCTATAATATATTAGGATCATGCTTCAATCATGAACATGTGGCTAGTTAAATATATATTATGCTTCTAGATGAATTTTGTCTCCTAATAATATCAAGTTTTAAGTTTTGCTGTCAAAAGTTGCATTCTATATACTTATTTCAAACATATGTGTCTTTATGTGTTATATAATATATTTTAGTGTTTGACATTTTTATAGTATTTATAACAATTATGTTAATAAATAAATATTCATTATGTATATACAAAATGGAAAAATAACTTGTACAAAAACACGAAATTCACTAAAACTGGAGACATGTAACCCGTGCACACACATTTGACGTAGCATCTTAAATACAATAATTGTTAAAGCAATATGTTTTATAATTTCTTATGCAAAAAAAGTCGTCTAACATAAGATTTTCTATATTAAAGAGGTTAAACTTGTTTAAAATAGATGTATTGATAACCTCCTTTTCTTGGTCCGTATCTGATAACTCGGAGGGCTCTATCCTGGTACTAGTCCCACTTGGGAAGCGAATTGAGGAAACCGTGGTGCTTAACTGGGAGGAACGAAGGTTTGTTTTATGGGTTGCTGAGGATGTAATAGCATGGAAACCTAGTTTAGACGGAGATAACTCTTCAATGGGGGAAAATTCGGATGATGAGTCTATGGATGATTCTGATGGAAATTCTGAAGATGACGGAAGTGTGGACGGGTGTAACATGGAGGATGAGGTTGAGGACGGAGAAATAAGGTCTCCGATTCTAAAATCCCCGGTGCCGGTGGTAGAGCTTCGGTCGCCGTCGGAACCACCATTAAAACCGGTTGATGATCGGCCACCGGAAAATGAAACGTTGGACAATGAACGGTTGCATGATCTGCATGAAAATCCCACAAACCATAAAGAAGTAATTAATGGCTTTGAGATTCCCGAGAAAGAGGCGGCTGGGGTTATTGATGGTGGACCCCATCTAAAAGGTTCCTCTGGATTTGGTCTTGGGTCCCACGATCAAGCAGTAAATGGTACTGGCCCGGTGGATCAACTGATGAATGACGGCCCAACTCCCATTATTGGGCTTGGGAAGAGAAGTAGAGAAGATAGGAGCCCACCCTCTACTGGATCTATGCAAGGCCCACCCATAAGAAGTTTCTCTCATAATCCATTACCTGGTGAGTTTTCCTTTGACCTTAACAGACCTACATCAGAGCATTCGTCTTCTAGTGGTGCACTTGCCGGTGGAGATAATCCATCCCTTTCGGAGGTAAATCTGGGCGATGAAGGGATTGGAGTTGAGCAGACCAGGCCGCCGGAAGTATTGGGGGATTATCGACCGGACCCGGGCGATCCAGACGTCGCAACCAATGAAGCGGAAGTTGTTCCTGGAACCGAGAAGGAGGTTGTGGAAACAATGCAGTTGGGGGCCAGTTTGGGTTTCCAATTGAATGGAGCAGAAGGTCAAGTGAAGAAGGAATCTTGGATGAAGGCGGACAAAATGGTTTACTATGAATTATTTGTCCGTTAATTTGAGGGGAGTACGGGACTCCAAAAAGGCGGATTGGGTTAGGGGCTTGAAAACAACTCACGGAGCTCACTTTGTTGCGATTCAAGAAACTAAGGTGCCAGGTGATATTTCTTTTTTGGTAAAGAGGTTCTGGGGTAGATCGATTTTTGAGTTTGACGCGGTTGAGTCAACGGGTAGGTCAGGGGGTTTACTGACTATATGGGATCCATCGATCTTTATTAAATCAGGGGTAATAAAAAACAGAAATTTTTTGGCGATATTTGGGAATATGGCAATGTCTGGTGACATGTTAGCGGTAGTAAATGTATATGCCCAAAATGACCCTGGTGAAAGACGCATTCTCTGGGCCGATTTAATTCAGTTAAAAAATTCTTTCGGTGGGATGTGGGTTTTCTTAGGTGATTTTAATGAAGTAAGAAGGCAGGAAGAACGTCTGAACTCAGAATTTGTCGCTGCAAATGCACAGTACTTTAACCAATTTATCACACAGGCGGATCTAGTAGAGTATCAAATGGGGGGCAGACAATTTACCTATAGATCGGATAACGGTGATAAGATGAGTAAATTGGATAGATTCCTAGTAAGTCGGGATTTCATGGGAAAATGGCCTCTAGCAGCATGTATGGCCCTATCAAATTTGGCTTCAGATCATTGTCCAATTCTATTGTCTACGGTTCAAACAGATTATGGTAAGATCCCGTCCAAAATATTTAACTCATGGTTCGAGATCCCCGGGGCTGTGGAGCATGTGCTATCTTTAATGGGGTCGTTCCAGTTCGAAGGTCTTCCTGACTTAGCCTTAGATGTTAAGTTAAAGTGGGTCAAGAGAAGACTAAAGGAGTGGGTTGGAATCAAAAAAGCGGAAATGGATAACTCTTACACTATTAAGCTGAAAAGGTTGGAAACTCTCGAAGTTGAGGCAGAACAAAGAAATTTGAATCAGGATGAATTGGAGGAGAGAGCGGGTTGTAAGTCGTACATACAAGAGGCGGATAGATTGAAAGCTATGGATTTGCAACAAAAAGCAAGGGTCCGGTGGGCAAAAAAAGGTGATGAAAACACGAAATATTTTCATGGAATAGTGAACGCCAACAAAAGCAACAATAGAATACACGGCTTGCATATTGATGGTGAGTGGGTTGCGGATCCTCCGCTAGTAAAAGATCATATTTTTTCTTACTTTGCTGATAAGTTTGTGGAACCGATGAACTCAAGACCGATGCTGGTGTGCCCGTTTCTATCTCAAGTGTCTGATGAAGAAGCTAACAGTCTGGTATGCTCTTTTACTCTAGCGGAAATTAAAAGTGCAGTTTGGGAATGTGATGGTGATCGGGCTCCTGGGCCAGATGGAATAAATTTAAAATTCATTAAAAAGTTTTGGAATGTGCTAGAGGGGGACTTCATGAGTCTATTCCAACATTTTTTTGCTGCTGAACAACTGAATAATGGATGTATGTCATCTTTTTTAGCTCTGGTTCCTAAACGGACGGACCCAGGTGGTCTTCATGAATACCGTCCGATTAGCTTAATCGGTTGTATCAACAAAGTAGTCTCAAAGGTTCTAGTAAATAGATTGAAGTCCGTGATTCATAAGTTAGTATCGGAGGAACAATCGGGATTTTTGGCAGGAAGGAGCATCCTCGATGGGGTAATAATATTAAACGAGATTATTCCATGGCTGAAAAGAAATAAAAAGGAAGGAATGGTCTTAAAAGTTGACATTGAAAAAGCATACGATTCGTTAAGCTGGGAGTTTCTTAACTCCATTCTCTGTCAAATGAATTTTCCTGTAAAGTGGCGGAACTGGGTCATGTCTATTGTAACATCGGTTAGAGCATCGGTCCTTGTAAATGGTTCTCCAACACAAGAATTTCCTTGTTCGAGGGGTCTGAGGCAGGGAGATCCTCTATCACCATTTCTGTTTGTTCTAGCAATGGAGGCACTAACAGGAATAATGAAACAAGCATGTAACATCGGATTATTCAAAGGTCTAGGATTGTCACCAAATGGAGTCCCAATATCCCACTTTTTATACGCTGATGATGTAATTTTTGTGGGTGAGTGGAGTTTCAATAACTTGATAAATTTGAAACGTCTACTTAGATGCTTTTATTTAAGCTCGGGCCTGAAAGTAAACCTGAAAAAGAGTAGCCTTTATGGGGTCGGGTTGGAAGACAATCAAGTGCAATTAATGGCAAATATGATGGGGTGTACAAGAGGGGCATTCCCGTTTAAATATTTGGGGTTACAAGTAGGAGCTAATATGAATCTAATAAAGAATTGGGAGCCGGTGGTGGAAATATTTCAAAAAAGATTATCGCTTTGGAAGGCTAATACACTCACATTTGGTGGCCGCATTACTTTGGTATGTTCCGTTCTCAATGCATTACCAACATACTACTTTTCTTCGTATAAGGCACCTTTGGGGGTTATAAAAAAGTTGGAAAAGATACGTAGAGAGTTTTTATGGGGTTCCAATGATGAAAAAGAAAAAATGAAGTGGGTTGCATGGAGAAACATGATGACACCAAAAGACTTGGGAGGTATGGGGTTTGGGTCCCTTAGAGTAGCGAACCTAGCAATGCTTTCAAAGTGGTGGTGGAGGTTTAAGGTAGAAAAAGATAGTTTGTGGAGAAAAGTTGTATGGGAGATACATAAAAATTCTAGAGCTTGGAGCTTTATTCCAGTAAAATCATCTCTGACGAGCCCGTGGAAGCAAATTTATAGTATAAAAGATGACTTTAATGCAGCAGGATTATGTTTGGAGTCCTTGTTTCGTGGTCGGCCAGGAAATGAAAGTGAAATCTCCTTCTGGAAAGAAAGGTGGCTGTTTGAGATACCTTTGTGTGACAAATTTCAGAATTTATTCCAGCTTGAAAGGCATAAGAATGTGCTAATAAAGGATCGGTTGTTACCCGGTAACTCGGGTATGGTACCAGCTTTCTCATGGGTCTATTCTCCGTCTTCTGCAGTGGAATTAGCGGAATTGCATAGTCTGACTGATGCCTTGCAAAGCCTCCGAATCGGGCATGGTTCGGATATTTGGAGTTGGGGTTTGGATAGTTCGGGCAGCTTCTCTATCTGCAGCGTAAAAGAGAGCTTGCATAAATTACTCTTTTCGGATCTGCAGGTTGCTTTGGATTGGAACAATTGGTGTCCCAAAAAGGTAAACTTTTTGTTATGGAGGATAATTCAAGATAAGGTTCCGACGTATGCGGCTCTGGCGAGACGTAACATCGTGATTCAAGATAACGTCTGCAAGATGTGTGGCGAAGAGGTTGAATCGGCCTTGCATTTATTCGCATCATGCAGAATCGCGGAACAGATTTGGGAATTTGTATCTCGGTGGTGTCGAATTCAACAGGTTTTCGCACTAGAACTAAAGGATTTGGCAAACATACATAAAAGCAACAATGGGTCTCAAAGGTGGAAGAAAGTGGTGAGTCTGGTGACTCAAGCAGCCATTTGGGTTATTTGGAAGAGCCGAAACGAGGCGGTTTTTGAAGGAAAGCAACCTTATGTGAACAAGATGAAAGAAGAGATCAAGATGCTCGGATATACGTGGATAAAAAGCAGGGTTAAAAACGTCAATATCTCATGGAGTGATTGGTGTAATTTTGATTTGATTTGTTTTGGTGTATAAGGTGATGTAATTACTGTAAAACATTGGTGAACATCTGGCCAATAATTTGGTTGTCTAGGTGAATATGGAATAAAATTTTGTTGATCTTTCAAAAAAAAAGAATAGACATGACTATAGGAGTTGGATGTAATTCTATAAATACATCAGTGTGTAACACATTAAATGTAAATTCGTTGACTTGTTCTTGTTTTGACTCATTTACAACTTCAAATACAAGCCAAATGTATAGGTGAAATACAAAAGCTGTAAGGTATATATTTATTATCATCTCATTTATAAACAATTCAAGAGAGTATGATCTAGACTCATTCTTATCCTGAGACATGCTGTATTTCTATTATTTTGTAATATATCTCATAATAAATAATAAATATAATTTTTCAACATATTCCGTTGAATCTCCAGTCTAACCTAACTTCACTGGGCCCCACAACGTGCTGACTTGGCTTGCGAAATGAAACGATGTGGCTGCTAACCATGAACGCCGTTACACGCTCAGAAACCCTTATGTCTTCCATTTTCAACTCTTGTAATCGTTGAACGTACTCCGGTACATGAACCAGGTCCCACACCACCCCAACACTACCACCTTTCAACACCCTAACAACTTCTCCCAACACTCGCATCCGTTCGGCGGCTGCCGCGGCGGTTTTCTGCCCGAATTCTTTCCCTACCGTGTGCACAAACCCCGCCGACACCACCACGTCGAAGTAGTTGTCGGGAAACGGTAGCCGGCGGGCGTCTCCTTCACGGCATGTGACATATTCCTGTACACCTGTATTAGATCATATTGTAATTAGACAAAGTAGAAATCATCATCATCATACTCAGTAAGCTACATATACAGAGGCTGCTTCCAGTGAGACCCCGGCTCGAAGACAAAGTGAAAATAGTTTATATAAATATACAAATTTAAAAAATTCAAGTAATCCTATCTTGAGTAATATAATCACAGAAATTAAGAGGATCATGTGAGAACCATAAAATTAATATCTAGAGATCCATTATCAACCAAACAACTTATTTTTTTACTTAATTTATATACTAATATTTACAAAAATATTATAAAATACAAAAATATATGTAAATCGACAAACTAAATGTACGTAGCTTGCGAGCTATGTACATATACCTCGTATTAGTTATATGTATGTATCTTCGCAAGCTACATATCTCGTCAATCTACATATATTTTTTTAGTTTTATTTAAAAAAATTACAGAATTAACCGCATAATAAAAAAGTTGACTTTTTTAATAAAACTTTCCTCGTTGGACAGTCATTCTCTCGAGTTCTCAAGTAACTTCTTATCCTCACCCGATAATCACATTACACAAATATATTTTCCGTCAATTACCTTCGATACCAGCAGTTCTGAGAGTCGATAAAGTCGTGTTTTTCCGATCCAATCCAACAACCCGGCCAGAGCTTCCTTCTTTTTTAAGCTGCATGGCGACGGCATTGAGAAGGATGCCACGGCCACAACCAACATCCAGCGCGGTTTTAACTGTTGACCAGTCATGAACCGCGCTAACCATTCGCTGTGCCATTTCCCAGCGAAGTGCTACCGACGAGTAAAAAATGTTTCCGGCCGCATAAAACAGACACACCCCGGATAAAGCGGTGACCGAGCCGGTAAAACCGGCCGCGAATCTCGCAAAACCGGTTGTAAAAACCGCGGGAAGAATCAACTGGAAAGAGTAGCATACAAAATCGAAGTAGACGAGAAACAGAACCGAAGAGATTGAGAAGAATATCGCGTGAATTAACAGGAAAACCGGCGTTTGCCAGTCATCCATGCCGTAAATTGCGTAGATCTGAGTCCAATCTCGTCCGGTTTTTCCCATTTTTTAACAATTAACCGATTTCGCAAGTTGAATTCTGGTGATTTTCCTACAGATTCTGCAGTTTCAAACAAAACAGGAACAGTTAATGTTAAGATCTAGCAGCAGTATATGAGAATAATAAAATTAATATAACATAACTTTTTTTTAACGACCAACAAAAGCGCGATCATTCAGGCAAACCCGATGCAAAAACCAAGACGAAACTTGATTAATTTAACCGATATGACTTAAAATTCATAAAACAAAAATTCAAAAAATAATTGATATACAATGACGAAAAAGAAATTCATTTCGTAACTTAATCATGAACAGATGAAAAACTATAAAAAAAAAATTTAAAAAAAAAACAGTAAGAGGGAGTGTGGAACTTACTTACGGTTTGGTGACAATTTGTTGATGGAAAATAGAGTTTAGAGTAAGATGATGATGATGACAAATGAGAAATGAGAGATTGTTTTGGAAGAAACTGAAGTGATGATGCAGATCTTACGGATTTAATTTAATATACGCGTTTTCCTTTTGTATCTGTGTGCATATAACTTTTTGAAATGTTAAAAAGAACGAATGAGATAAAGAGAATTATTGAACAGAGAGAGACGGTGCTCGATGGCTTTAAATACACAAATCAACACACTTTCTAAACTACATAAATCGTCCCTCAATTATTCATTTCTTGCAATTGCTCATTTCATTCAACACAAATATTAACAACTGATATAATAGGGGTGGATATTTTTTATTTAAATTGGTATTTGGAAAGCTTATCAGAACCCAATAAATAAATTGCTAACCAATGAGACGACTCCTTTAAAATATTTGGACCCTGAGCGAATAGAAAATACGGTCCTCTAAAATATAAATTTTTAAAAAGTATATACATATAAAAAGGTTTTAAATATATGAAAATGAATTAATATCATTTAAATCAACACCAATCATTTAATATTTAATGTAATTTGACAAAATTAGGCAATTAATGTCATTTTGCAATTAATGAATAGATAACAGAACTACAGGATGCCAGGATCAGAAGCCGCACCTTCTTGTTGTTAAAGCGACTTGCAAACCACATAACCAAGCGCCTCAATATGTTATTTTCCGGTTTATTACGTATATATTTTTAATTTACAATGTAAAACTCATTAAAAAAACAAAAAAAAATGGGGCCTTCGGAGGGTTTGGGCCCTGAGCCATCGTCCCGCCCCCCTTTTTCCGGCCGGCCCTGAGTGGAAGCTAGAATCGCGATTTGAAAACATATGACGTCTGCTAGAATAACTTGAAATTTTACTACTACATCACCCTTAGGATGTGAATTTCTGGCCCGACCTGATAAATACTGAACGAACGAGCGTATCATAACATAATCATCATTTGTATTTCACAAAACTTTTATATTTTAAACTTATTTTACTTACTTTTGATGAACATTGTATGTGAATGTAAAACCATGCATTCTAAGTTATATTAATTAAAGTTATATACATACACATTGTATATATTAAAGAGAACATGTATGAAAATCAAAAAACAAAAGTATATCTTGTATCGATATGTGAAAGGAATTGTTTGATGCAAAAGAACCTTAACGTGTTTTTTTTTTCTGTCCTTTACAATATTAAGACACTAGACAGGCTTTTAATATAAACATATATACATATATTATGTTGTATAATTTATTAAGTTAGTTTCACTAAGACTTTTGTCGATATAAATTATACCAAAGTAGTAAGGTTTTATCATTTATGAAATACTATTGTCTCTTTGAAATATAGTTTTTTTTTTTATATAAAATGTTTATAACTGGCTCATTGTTTTAAGATTACTATGTTTGGGCAGCACTGGAACCTTTACAGGTTCTATTCCCATCTTTATTCGAGTTAGAAAAGGAAAAATGGTGCACTGTAGCGGAAAAAAATCGCTCAGGCCCAACCGGTTCTTCATGGATCTGGAATTGGAAAAGGAAATTGATGAGTGATGACGAGTTCAGTGAACTTCAGCAACTGAATGACACGGTGCATAGTATCTCGGTGTCATCAGGTCCGGATATATGGGCGGGGGGAAAAGCTATTCTAGCATCAGCATGGATTGACCAGAGACTGGGAGTTGGTCGTGGGAATTGGATACTACGGGGCAGTTTAAAGTAAGTAGCATCAGGAAGTCGTTGGCTGAATTTAATCGAGTAAGACCTGATTACGTGGTTAAGTGGAACAACTGGATCCCTAAGAAGGTTGGTGTGGTTGCTTGGCGTGCTCAAAAGGAACGTCTGCCAACCAGAGTAGCCATTGGCGAAGCTTTGAAGGGGCCGGGAGGGGTGTCCGACCCCCCGAACTTTTCGCTCAGTAGTGTTATATATGTAGTTTTCGTATAGAAATTTTTGGGTATATACGTTTTCGACCCCCCGATTCTATAGAAATTTTGGGTATATACATTTTCCGACCCCCCCGTCGAAAACGTCAAGCTTCGCCACTGAGAGTAGCACTACACAGGAGAGCCATTATGGTACAAAACTTGGAAAGTATCATGTGTCGAGAGTATGACGAAACCAGCGATCATTTATTAGTCTCTTGTGGTTTCGCTCAAATCGTTTGGCCGGTGGTACTCCAATGGTGCAAATGCAGCCGCTGATTGCTTTCAGTTTACTAGACATTCTTGATGCACACAAGAGTCTCAGCGGTTCGGCTAAGAAGAAGAAGGCATTTCATGCGGTTTGTTTAGTGACTCTGTGGAGCATTTGGAACCTTAGAAACGAACAAATGTTTGCTGGAAAAATAAAGTCTGTCTCGGCCGTTGTGGAAGAGATTAAGATAAAAAGCTTTGGTTGGGTGAAACACCGCTCGAAGGAGCTGACAATGACATGGGAACAATGGAGAAATTTTGATGTTTTTTGATTTTGTGTTCTCTTAGATTTGTTTGTTTGGGCAGTATTTGGATGTAATTGGCTGATTTGGTGTATGTAATTTTGGTGCTAGCCGCAGGCTAGAAAGCAATAAAAGTTTATGTTGCCGTTCAAAAAAAAAACTATGAAATATATCAAACAAAACGTGTTATTAGTATATTGGAATGAATTCTAGATAATAATTAGAATTTTGAATGAAAGTTTAAAAACCATAATGGACCATGACAACGTTAATAACTATTTCATATTTTATAGTCAGTTAATGAATTTTATAAATTATTGTTAAGTGTTAACAGACTCCTTCATTAAAAGAATATTTCAAAAACAAATTTTATAATATACGTATTTATTATTTTACAATATGTACATTGTACAGGGTAACAGGGAAGACTTGTTAATAAAGAGTTTTAGAAAGCGTAAACGGATAATCCAATCTTTGATTGTCTCAACTCAAAGAAATGGTGGAGGTGGAAATTTATTTAAGAGTTAATTACTGTTTTTGTCTCTGTGGTTTGTCAAAAATCACTATTTCAGTCCATTAGTTTAAAATTTGCGATTTCAGTCCCTGTGGTTTCACTTTCGTAACCATTTCAGTCCCTGTGGTTTCACTTTCGTAACTATTTCAATCCGTTTATTATGTTAGTACAGGGACTGAAATGGTTACAAGGTGGACTGAAATGGTTACGAAAGTGAAACCACAGGGATTGAAATCGCAAATTTTAAACTAATGGACTGAAATGATGATTTTTGACAAACCACAAGGTCGAAAACAGTAATTAACTCTTTATTTAATTATAAAATTATAATTAATTAAAATATTATCAAAGAAATGGTGGAAGTGGAAATTTATTTAATTATAAAATTATAATTAATTAAATGTTAAATATGAATAAAAACTCGATAACTGTATTAGTCCCAGACAAGAACGAGCAACTACACCATACTTGTTCTCCGCATTTTATTTGACTATTATATTTAAATTTAAACATAATTATAATTTGCATCTATTTTTTTTTTTTTTTAACGGCAAATTTGGATCATCGACGGATTACTGAAGTATCATCGTGCCACCAGTGGAATCATACGATCATATTCATCTCCACTAGGCATAATGCCTATACACCAATTCAGGAGAAAACTGAATAAATATGGGAAAACCTCTATTGTGAGATACGAACCCAGTACCTATTGGTTCTAAACTCTTAACTGATACGAACCGAGAACCTATTGGTTCTAAACTCTTCTCCCACCACATGATACCACTAGGCTACAAAACCATGGTTTAAAATTTTAACTTTTCTTTATTATACATTTTTTTTTATAATAAACAAACTACACTGAAAATCCACTATTTATGGTAAACACACATTTTAACAGGATTTTATTTGACTATTATATTTAAATTTAAACAAAAAAATATATTTTCCTTCTATTTTTTAACATCGCTGTTCTTTATTATACTTTGTTTTATACTAAGCAAATTAAACTGAAAATCCACAATTTACGATTTTAAACTTTACACAAGTCTTGCAATTTTATTAAAAACCACATTTTAACATGATCTGATGTAGTATGGAATTGTACGGATACTTAAAAGATATATTTTTATACACAATTGTAATGCACTTTGTTACATAAGTTTATAAAATACATCAAACTCAAATTGTGGGGGTCAAATGCGGTTCACCCGTGGGCGTGTTTGGCCAATTTTTTGGTCTGGCGTGTTTTAAATAACGCTATAAGGGGTAAGGTTTTGACCAATCAGATTCATTTCCATTTCTGGAGAAACCAATCAAATTTTTTTGATGTTTTTTTTATTTAATTTTATTACAAACATAATGTCTCACATTGTCCACATCCTCACTACACCCATTTTAGAAAATGCCCAATAATGCCTCATTGCTGACTGGGCTGCCACATGGCACAAAACGTCTAAGGGTGAATTATGCCCACTATGCATGGTCTTAAGGTTCGAAGTTGTGACTTAATTTGCACACCATAGGAATTTCCTTGACCTCCTATTACCATAAACTATATCTTACTCACAAGTATCATTAAACTATTCTCAATAAGCAACTTTCTTGACCTAACGACCCCATGCCACTGTGGTGGTTTAGAGTTACAAGAAGATGTATTTTTGTTTAGGTTCGTGAGATGAAAAATCAAAAAATAAAAAATATAATATATTTTGGTGTATTGAGGTTGGTCAAATACCATTAAAGCAAAAATAAAGTAAGCAAATTAAAAGATGAGTCGTTTTCTATTGTCAACAAATTCCAATCCACACCTAATTGTAGTTTATACTTCACTAAGTGAAGGTGTTTTCTTAGCCTTTCTAGATAATTTGGTAATATTGCATCTAAGGTTATAAAATACAAGTGGATATATGGATTTAATATATTGTGATAATTAAATCATAGTCAATTATATCAATTTATAAAGTATATTAGAATTTATATATTTGTTGATGCTCATATAAATAAAAAGATTCTATATTTGTTGGTTTTCAGAAAGAACATTTTTCCACTAAATGAATGCGCGTTAGTTGTTCTATCGTGCACTATATTCAAATGAATTACTTCAAATAATTTTCATTTTGAAATCAATTTATTTTATTTCTATTGATAATATCTCAATTCTCAAAGTCTCTGTATTTAGTATCTTCAAAATAATATTATAAGTATAGCTAATCTAAAATGTTAAATCACTATTCTTTTTTAAAGAGTGATAGTGACCACTATTATAATAGTTACACTTATGACTATTATGCTTATTTTTATAGTTATTAATAATAGTTAAAACAGAATATTATTTATTTTTTGTTTTTTTTTTATATTTTTTAGAGTTGAGAAACCTATTGAAAGTACAACTGATTTTTTAGTGAGAATTTAGTTTAAATTTGAATAAGAAACACCATCCAAAAATAATCTAATCACTTGAATAAATGTATAATTTCGTCCGAGTTTTAAAAGGTTAAATAAGAAAATCTCCATTGCAGTCTTCAAGTTGACACAAATTAAATTACACACACGGCTACACCTAAATAGCGACAACGGATACAAGTGATATTACAATTACCTTTCTCAAGTAATCCTATTTAAAATAATTAAGTAGAACTTAGCAGGAATTTCATTCTAAGGCCATAGGGTGTGGGCATAACTCTCATGACTATCATAACTCTCCACGTCAGTGCCATATAACACATCTCTAATCCACAATCCAAAACCACTTCCCTAAGGGCGTGATCATGACCCAAACCACTATCTCTTTATTTATTTTAATTTATCTTTGTCTAAATAAAAGAAAATGATTACTTGAAAAATAGAAAGGAGGAGTGGAGGACCATGGTTGCCATGGTTTAATCCATGCAAACCATGGTAGATTAAGGAAGGGGTGGTATAGCCTTCCATTCATGTTCCTACATGGCGAATCATGTCCCAACCATGACCCCATACCCTTTATCCTAACGCAACTTATGAACAATAAAAACCGGATTAGTTTTCGGTTAACGTACATAATATTTTATGGAACTTGTGAGTTAGAAAGGTAGAATATGCCACCATAAACTTAGGTTTCGTAGAAACATATATTTTTTTTTAGATATTATGGTGTTAATCAGTTATATATGATATAATATGTTATGAAGTGTTTGATGATCAAGAAAGACAAACTTAATACTAAGTGATCACTTTACACAAATACGAAGCAATATACAAATGATTACTTTTAAAAGCAAGCTAATTCAGAATTATTCCCCACCTATGACCTATCATAAGATTTTAAGCAAAAGAGTAGATGGGACACTTGAATATCAACCGAAATGTGTTGTCTCACAAAATTAGTTACATAGACTTGCATATTGATGCACGTCCAAATCACTATTCGTCTTTGTAAACATCACTTGTCAATTTTATTCATAAATATTTAAAAGGAGAGTAAAATATATATATATAGAAAATAAAAGATCTTTTATAATATTTGATAGGCAAATGAGATGTTAATAACCTAAACTATGATTCATCAGATGTTTAAAACCCTCACTGATAATTGGATCAATAACCCTCTTTAATATTTTTTTTGAACGGCCAACAAAATCAATCCCGAGTATTTTGGGGGCACCCACTCGACAAACGGAGTACTCCGAGAGTAACCCGAGTCCACCACCAATTCCGGGGAAAACCCAGTAACCCACCTGCCCGTAGGCACGACGGTGAAATTACCGGTAAAACCCGTTTGGCTCAAGAATCCAACCCAGGTTTCCTTGCGTCTCATATCATTGCCCACCAGTGCCTCACTCTGCACCAAATGAGAGTCGAACCTGAATCTCTCAAGAGAAATGCAAGTCTTCCACCACTTGATCTAGAGATCATTGGCAATAACCCTCTTAACATTAATTTCCATTGTTAAGGACAATCCCTTTAGAGAAGTAACTTTACCTCCAATGATATGTGATGTGATGTAACGTGATATCTACTTGAAAATGTTCTTTTCTTAGAAACCTGGATTTTAATGATCCAAACTATTATTCATTGAACGATAATAAATCCTTAATAACCTTTATTTTCGTTCTCAAGGCTAGGCATGTCTGCCCTTGATGCCGTGCGTGTAGGGATGGATACAAACCGAGCCTACCGGGTATATTCGAAACATCAAGGTTGGTATTTTCGAAACCCGATGGGAATGAGATTGGGAAAAAAAACATTTTGCGTATATCCGACAGTATGAAATTAGGTGATACCTAATTTGATTACACAAAACTATATACCCATTTACCCAAACTATATACCCGACACATATCCCCAAAAAATAAATGTTTATTTATTTTTTTCCTTAACCCTTGTTTAGTGATGCTTCATTATAATAGCTTCCTTGGAAAATAAACTTTTCTTTGGAGATATATATCTTGATGATATTGTTTATAATAACTTTATTACTTAGAAAATAAATTTTTCTTTGGAGATATATATCTTGATGATATTGTTTATATTTGTATATTACGAATACGAATTTATTTTTTGAAATATATATCATCGTGATATTTACATATACTAGGTATTTTATACTTTTATAATGATTAATCATATGTATGTAATTAATCATTGTGATATTTACATATACTAGGTACAAGTTTGGCATAAGTGCTCGACGAGGAGGTCCGTCATCCGTATAGTGTGCGAGGTTTTTTCGTCTTTTGAGGCTTGAGATTACCTCTCATCCTATCCGTATCCGTTCCAACTCCATTCGCCTCCCGGGATCCGTCTTTTTCCGTTTCGTCATCAACAACAATTCCCCGCTCCCCACCCTCCGTCTCCCCTAGCAGCTAGCCGATCGTCGGAAGTGCTCGACGAGGAGGTCCGGCATCCGTATAGTGTGCGAGGTTTTTTCGTCTTTTGAGGCTTGAGATTACCTCTCATCCTATCCGTATCCGTTCCAACTCCTTTCGCCTCCCGGGATCCGTCTTTTTCCGTTTCGTCTTTCTTTCCATCGGCTGTCTAGCTTTGACCGGTCTCGAACCAGAATCCTATTATCATCTCTTCACAGGGGTTTACAAATGGATAGTAATCGATGGCCTGATAACAACTGGAATTATGATAACAGACGTGAGGAACCCTGGCGTGTGGCCAAATATAAAGGGAAGAGACTTATTGATGGAGGAAAGCACAACAGGCGTCCACAGAGAAAGGAAACATCATTTTATATCGGAAACCTACCGACAGACTGTTCGAGTTTTCTAATATGGGATGTGTTTGCTGGTTTTGGAGAAATGACAGATGCTTATGTTCCAAGGAAAAAAGACAAAAAACGGAATACGTTTGGTTTTGTAAGATTTGAAGATGTAAGGGACGCTCAATACATGGCTGCCAACCTATGTACTGCCAGGATCGATCATAAAAAACTATTTGTCAAGCCAGCCAAATTTGCAAAGGAAGTTGAGAGAAATAATCATTATTTTCCTCCAGTAGATCAATCAGGAGCAGGTTGAAAGACAGAGACATGAAACTCATGGTGGTAAGGCTAATGTTTTTAATATGAGATCAGATCAAGCAAATGATTGGAGCAATCGTAATATGGGACCAACATATGCAGCAAAGGATGGTAGGTCTTACACGGAGGTAATAACAGGTATCAATCATGTCAAGGTACCGGAGATTTTTGTTAACATTTCGGTGGTCGGAAGTGAAACATCGAAAAGGTGGAGGAACAATTCCTTGGTTGCGGAAATAAAAAATCCTTTTGATCTTAAAAGTATTCATAAGCTTCTTGACGAAGATGGTATGAAAGGCTTCATCACTAAATACATGGGGGGATTAAGGTTATTATTAACATTTGCGAATCAATCTGAGGCCTTGAATTTTCTGGAAAACAAGAAAGACGGTTGGGAGAAGTGGTTCAATATTTTACATGTCTGGGACGGACGTCATTTACCGTTTCAACGACTAGCTAAATTATTCATTAGAGGCGTTCCCTTACAATTCTGGGGTCCTTCACTGTTTGATCAAATCGGTGGGATACTCGGTAGGGTGATCCTACCCTCATCGGCGAATGATGAAGATTTGGATCTATCGGTGAGTACGGTTGGTATTATCACTAACAATGTCGCTCGGATCAACAGTAAGCTAACCATCGCTTGGCATGGACATCCACATGAGATTTTGATTACATAAGATATCGATGCCAGATTTCCATTTCCTCCGTCCATGTCCGGTGACCGGAAAGAACCCGGAAAAAACAGGGTATACGTACAGTCGGGTTCTACAAGTCAGTCCAGGGGTGATGAACAGTCTGTCTTGAAAAATGAATTTCTTGGTAACTTGGATAATAATCATAGGGTGGGAGAAAATTTAAAATCACCTACTTCCAATATGGCGGCCCCTTTGACTTCTCCTACACCAAGAAAGACGCCCATGTTTCACTCCTCACGCAATTCTGTTTCCAAGACCCATGGAAATAATGATGTCACACCACTTTCCCAGGTGGATGTTTCTTCAGTGGGCCCCTATGATACCGCACCTCCCCCTCCAAGACTTATACCCACTGACTTATGGTCAAAAAATTCGGGTATGGGCCTGCAACACCTATTGGAAGAAGTAGCCTGTATTAATGAAACACCACCATCCAGGCCCACATCGAATGATCTGGGAGTCCATGTATCCCCTAGGCCCATTTTGAATGTTGATGTGGCCCAAGTCTCGTCAGATCCTTTTAATCTGATGGAAATTATCAACAGAGGAGAGAGAGAAAAACAACACATCGACCTTAACACTTCACCTGGTGAATCAACTTTGCAGTCCTCACCCACTGTGAACAAAAAAGAGCATATCAGAAAGGCAAAATTTCGTTTCCCCTCCATGAAAATGAAGGATACACTGTGGTCGGGTAGACAAAGTGACGCAGGTAGACAACGGAACAAAAGGGGGGACGATTCTGATTTTGAGGGAACCGTAAATTCGTTCAACAACAATCAAGAACCTCTCATTCATGTGGATAAAGAGGTTGACCTAACCAAGGAAGTGGGAGAATGCTTAGGTTTCAATATGAATGGCACCGAAGACAAGCTCCGACATCAGATTATTGGGGATCAGGTGACAAACTCTCAACAATGAATTTTCTATCCACAAACATTAGGGGGGCGGGAGACTCCATGAAAGCGGAGCACGTCAGAAATCTTAAAAGGCACACACAGATGTCCAAGTCATCTAATTTACAGGTTAGTTCGTTCTGGGATAACTCGGTTTTCGATTCTGAATCCATTGACGCGTGTGGTAGGTCAGGCGGTCTACTTAACATTTGGGACCCTGGTGTATTTGTAAAAAAAGCCTCTGTCAGGAACCGATTCTTCCTGGCCACTGTAGGGGATTTACGGATGGGTGGAGAGGAAGTAATCGTGGTCAACGTGTATGCGCCACACGACTTAACACTAAAAAGAAACCTGTGGTCAGATCTCTTAGGGCTTATGAACTCGTACTCAGGTTCGTGGATTTTTTTGGGAGATTTCAATAGTGTTCGTGAGCCCAGGGAAAGGAAAAACTCCAAGTTTAACCCTCAATGTGCAGACGAATTTAACTCCTTTATTCGTAATGCGGGTGTTAGGATCTGAGTTTCTTTTTGATTGTATTTTGTGTTTGAAGGTAAGATGAAAATGGATGAGTTGTGCAGCGGAATTAAAATGAAAACAAACTTTGCATACAATCAAATGAGAGTAATACTTTAATCAAACATCTTTTACACAATGAACCGAATGATTGAATTTAATTTCAACAACGATTACAAAGATAGATGTATGAATGCAAACTCCCCCTCAGCCCGAGCTCAGTAGTTTGTTCGTGCAAAGAAGACGAATGATGTGAAGAGCTAATAGAATAGTACAAAGTACTGAACTATTTATAGGCACTTGCAAACTACTGAGCATCTTTGCTGACGTCACCATGAAAGTGACATCTAACCTCCTAACAAACTCTAACCTCTGATCTATACAGACACTGCTTGTGTTAACTACTGTTAATACATTCTATTACAAAACAGACTTTAGAACAGCTGCTGCAACCTTCTACTGCTGTGAACCCAGCAGCACTTGTCCGGATCAGCAGTGCTTGACTCAAGGCAGTAGATTGAATCAGCAGGACTTTACTCTTCCATCAGATCTTTAGTTGAGCAGCAGTTATGAGTCAGCAGTTTGGTAAGATCAGCAGATAGGAGGTCATCAGTAGTTGTAATCACTTTCAAGGGGAGAGATTTGTATATCAGCATCTGCTTATTCAGAATCCACTGCTCTGATCCAGTTTTGGCTTTTATTATCTGTTCCTCTGATAGGGTTCAATCCCAACAATCTCCCCCTGGAACAGATAATGCCAAAACCCTTCATTATTTGTGGATATTTTATTGCCTCATTAACAGCTCCCTTATCTGACCTTTAAATTGTAATTCAAAGTCAAGGGCATCTGTATCTTCACCATCCCTGCTAAGTGGAAGATCAAGGAGATCCTGCAAATCTTCAAGACTCAGGCCAAGAGCTTGTTCCCTTGATATTTTCTCCACTTCTCCACCAGACCTGAGCAAAGTCAATACGCAGGTCTGTTTGTCAGTTGCCCACTTTTGTATTTTTGAGCCTGGTGGGTTTCTTGGGAGATGTTTATTTGCAGAAGTATTTGGTGAGGCTGGCCTGTTCATCACTGGCGGAGCAGTGGTAGCAGAGTTTTCTTGTTCAAGTTCTTCTTTTAACGTTCTTAACAAGCCTTCTTTTAAGACAGCATTTCCAGCAAGAATTTCTTGAACAGTTTTAGCTCCTAACTGGCTTTGTGTCCTTCTTTTGTAGATGGCATTACCAGCTGGAGCAGTGGCTCTCCTGATTTGCAGCTTTGATGGTCCTTTTGAAACCGCTGCTTCAGGGTAGTTAGGTTTTTGAGGAATTTTTGGATCTTTCTTTCTTAATTCCTCCAACCTTTTGTAGGTTGTCCTGACCAAATCTTCTTTCCATCTAGCAACTTGTCTTTTGGTGCCAAATTCAGCAACAACCAGTTCTTCTTTCATTCTCTTTAGTTCCAACTGCTTTTCAGGTACATTCCTTTTGAACTTTGCCCAATCAGGAGGAGTGTGAGTGACTTTCCTTTTTATCATATCTTGAATTCTGGCTGCTTCAGCTTCAAGCTCTGGAACAGTCCACTCTTTGTACATGTGTCTCTCTCCTTTGTATTTCTTGTAAAACATAATGCTTTCAATGTAGTCTTTCTTCAAAGTTTCAGCTGCTCTTTCTGAAATTTGTTGACTAACATTCTTTGCAAAACGTTCTAGGGAACTGACTTGTGTGAGCAGATATTGGTAGTATCTTGATACTTCTTTGTCAGATTTCCCTTGTGTGTTTCTTTTCGAGATATCCTCTGCTTGCTTGGCCTTTATCTTCAAATATTCTTCAATGTTTTTGGGCCAGGGATATCCTTTGATTGAAGGCAAACTCCTTTTGGCAGGGTCATCCTCAGTATAAAAGGATTTTATTTCTTCTCTAACTGCTTCTAGTTTAAGAGGAAATTGAACACCTGCAGGAGGTAAGAGCTTGTGCATTGGAATAGAAGAGAGTGGAACTGGTTTTGGTATATTGACAAGAGCTAAAGGTTTTGAAGATGCTGGGGATGGTGAAGTGACATCATCTTTAGGAATTAGCCTTCTCCTCTTTATTTGAGGAGGGACTGATGATGTTTTGGATGGAAAGGTGGTTGTAGTGGCAGTGGTTTGTGATAGACTAACAGTTGTTGAAACAACTGGTGTTCCAACTACTGTTGTCTTTACAGCAGAAGTTATAACAACTGTTGTCTTCTGCCTTTTGACAGGAGGTGATTGTGATTTTGGTGGTGATGGAGGTAAAGCATTGGATGTAGTGTGTGTTGAAGTGGGAACAGATGTTGAAACTACTGAAGTACCAACAGCAGCTGATACACCAGGAGTTACAACAGCTGTTTTAGGTGGTGGTTTTTGAGCAGACTTTGAACGTCTGACCGGAATGGATATGGGTAGCCTTACTTTTCTAGTAGGCTTCTTCTTTTCATCAATGAGATTTTCATCATCTCTTGACCCTGAAGTACCCTGATCCGGATAATCCACCCTGGCTTTCTTTTTGGCCTCTCTATCCCTTTTTACACATGCAAGTGCTTCTGCAAGTGCATTTGTGGTCACATCAATTTTCTTACTCCCATCTGGCAAAGGAATCTGTTTGGTCATATTGGAATTTTTTGGTGCGAGGTAGAGACCATCTGTTATTCCTTTCCTTCTCCATTCCTGAATTTTCTCCCCCTTTTTGGCATTATCTTCGGGGAGTTGATCAATGAAGAACACTGGTGGAGGAGCAGTGCCAGTGGAGTGCAAGATCTGAGTTTTGAGAGCCTTTAGATCAGCCTGAGTGTCTTTGTACCTAGACTCCATAGCATTTCTCAATTGTTGAACATGTTTTTCATGTTGCTGATCTGCTATTTGTGCTTGATGATGGAGAAAAGGTTGAAATAGATTCCAGAGCTCATTTGTAGCAGGTGCCTGTTGGAGAGCAAGTGCTTGAGGTGGAACAGCAGTGGATTGTACCTTTTGTACTTCTAACAACTGTTGTAGCATATCTTTGAGTTCTGCAACAGAGTTATCAAGTTTTTCAACACGAGCCGTCAATTTCTGGTACTTTAAACCATCACCCAATTTAATGGGATCATCTGATTTCCCACTAACAGTGGTTTTATCAGTGGTTGAAGTAGGGAGTTTACTCCAAACATTAACCACTGATGCCCCTTTTTCTTGGTATTGGGGTCTTCTTCCTTCAACACTTGACAACCTTTTGATGTTGCCAGTAGGATAAATAAATCCACTGGTGGTTGGCAGAGGTGCTATAAAAAGAATTGCCTCCAAGGAAGTCTTATTGATGTAACCACTGTCCAACTGTAAACCTGTAGGTTCAACAGTTGTAGTGGCTGCTTCACTTGGATTACCACAAAGAGTTACTTGTAACTCAATGGGTGTAACCTCCTCAGGTTGTGTTGGTGGGTTAGCAATGAATGATACAGCAGGCTCAGTCATTTGTTGAAGTATATTCTCATTGACAGGTGATTAAGAAGGACTGAGTAATGCCTGGTTCAAATCAATTGCATCCAACAGTAGTTGTGTTTTTGGTGGAATTGTGGATGTGATGGTGGGTTTAGAAATCAGATTTGCTCCGGGCATTAAGCTGTGGATGATGGAGACGAGTGTATCCAGAGCATCATGATGTGGTGGCCCTTTGTGTACAACCTGTTCTTTTTGTGAAGAAGCAGGAGGAGTTATGGTTATGGGTTGAGATATTTGTACCAACTGCTGTGAGGAAGAAGCAGCAGTGGTTTCTTGTGACATTTGTGTTGTCACATGCATTAACTCTGGTATCTCATCCTCCAGAGTTGCCATTTTGATTGGTTTGGGGGGTTTTTGATTTTTCTTTTTGTAAAGCTTTTTGGGTTTTGTAGGTGTGGGTTTCAAAACAGTTGGTCTGCTGCTTTGATCACCTAGAGCAGTAGGCTCAGCAGCAGATACCTAAGGAGCAGTGGTTGCTGCTAAATTCTGCTCAGGTACCCCTGCTTGTGTTTTGCAAGGTGCTAACATTCGTGAAAAAGTTTCAGATGTTAGGCAGTTTATTGCAGTAATTTCACCTTGGTTTATTAAAGCTAAATCATCCTTACTGAATTTCTTTTGAAAATAATAGCTTAAAAACCTTGGGAATAGTAAGAATGATTTGCTTTCAACATTATTAACCAAATCTTTAAAGATTTCCCGAGAATAATTATAATTTTCTTCTTGAAGAATTGCATATCCCAGATTTTGAATCTTTATAGGGATCTCATTAAAAGAAGTGGTTTTGTTTGAAACACATAGGAGGAGGGTATGAAATAGAAATCTTGGTGCAGGAGGAAAATAACCTTTTTCTAAGGTTAGTTTCTTCATCATTGTGGCTTCATACCCTCTTTCAATGAAGTCAATGTGCAACTCGTTTTTAGTGAAGGAAGTTTTACCTGCCTGGTCATCGAGTTGAAAGAATTCGGAGATGGATTGTGGTGTAATGTGGACAGCTTTACCTTTTATGGAAGATTGGATTGCAGTTGCAATGTCTCCTTGTTTTTCAAGGGTTGCATTCTTCCAAAATTCCCTTTGGGTCGCCAAGTAGATGGGTGCGTCGGCGGTGAGCAAAGTTTTGTACTTTGATTTTGCCATGATGGTGATAATGGAATCGAAAACATCTGTGGTTCCTGGTTTTGTGAGAAGACCCAAGAGATTGTGAGATTTTTTGAATGGAATTTCAGTGGTAGTTGCCTTTTGAGAGGCTGTTTTCGATGAGTTTGATGAGGGTTTTGCAGAGAGCTTCGATTTTGTCATTTTTGAAACGAAACGATCGAAGAAATTTGTGAGAAATGAGAAGAAAAACTGCTTTGAGAAGAGAATTTTTATGAATTCAATTCGACAGTAAAACCCTGTTTTGATGGTGAGTGGGGATGTTATAGGAAAGAGAATGAATGCTGATGTAGCAGCCGTTACAAAAGGTCTGACTGCTATGTACTACCCACGTGACAACCACTGGTGAAAATGAAGGACAGTACTTTTGGTGAAAGCAACTGATGAAAGCAGTGGAAAGGGGGCAGTGGATGATTTTCACTATCAGTGGATAGCATATCAGTGGATAAGACACTGCTTTTGAACAACAGTGGTTATCAAGGAATGAGAGAACAGAGATTGTCTTTCAGCAGTGGGCAGACTTTTTTGAAGTAGAGCAGACTTTTGAACAATCAGTGGTTATGGCAGACTTTTAAGGATTTTAATGAAATTTTCATTTTTAAGCTATTTTTAAGGATGGATTTTTGATTTTCTCAAAACATTTTGTTGCTTTTATTCATAGAAAAACAAGAGGTTGCTTGTTATTCCATGTTTAGCATCCCAATCCTAGAGACCAAGCTTTCAAAAGTGGCTGTATCAAGTGCTTTTGTGAGCACATCTGCCAGCTGGTCTTTAGTTGGGACATGATGCAGAGAAATCAAACCTTTTTCATAGCAATCCCTCACAAAGTGATGTCTGATGTCGATGTGCTTTGTGGTAGAATGGGAAACTGGATTTTTGATGATATTTTCTGCTGCCTGGCTGTCCAACATGAGTGGTGTCTTTAAGGCAGTGATACCAAAATCTAGTAACTGATTTTGAAGCCACAGGAGTTGGGCTGTACAGCTTGCAGCAGCAATGTATTCAGCCTCAGCAGTGGATGTTGAAACTGCTGCTTGCTTTTTGCTTTTTGCTTTGCCAAGAGACTAAGCAATCACCTAGAAACTGGCACCCTCCTGAAGTGGACTTCCTTGTGGTGTGACATCCAGCAAAGTCACTGTCTGAAAAACCTGAAAGCTTGATATTCCCATTAGCTGGATACCAGATACCAAGTGTGGGAGCACCTTTTATGTATCTGAGAATCCTTTTTACAGCAATGAGATTTGATTTTCTGGGAGCTGATTGACTTCTTGCACAGACACATGTTGCAAACATGATGTCTGGTCTTGATGCAGTTAGGTACAATAAGGACCCAATCATGCTTCTATAGAGTGTTTGGTCAATCAGCTCATCCTTTTCATCAGACATGACCAGCTTATTTGTGGCCATGGGTGTGCTGCATGGTTTACAATCATTCATATCAAATTTGGTTAAAAGTTCTTTAGCATATTTTCTTTGATGAATGAAACTTCCATTTTGCAATTGCTGTACTTGGAGACCAAGAAAGCATTGCAACTCACCCATTGCACTCATTTCAAACTTAGCTGTCATGAGTTCTCTAAACTCTTCACACATTTTGGTACATGTGCTTCCAAAAATAATGTCATCCATATAAATTTGGACAATCATTAAATCTTTCCCTCTCCATTTAAGAAACACTGTTTTATCAATGGTACCTCTTTTGAAACCATTTGAGAGTAGAAAGTTGGAAAGAGTTTCATACAAGGCTCTAGGTGCTTGTTTCAGGCCATACAAGGCTTTGTTTAGCCTGTATACATGATCAGGATAAAATGGATCCTCAAAGCCTGGAGGTTGACATACATATACCTCTTCTTGCAATGTACCATAAAGGAAAGCACTTTTGATATCCATCTGAAACACCTTCATGTTGTGGTTGACAGCAAAGGCCAGGAACAGTCTGATAGCTTCCAATCTTGCAACAGGGGCGAATGTTTCATCATAATCAATCCCCTCTTCCTGTCTGTAACCTTGAACCACAAGCCTGGCTTTGTTCTTGACAACAATGCCCCTTTCATCTGTTTTATTCTTGAAGACCCACTTTGTGCCAATGGGACTAACCTCTTTTGGCAGTGGTACAAGCTCCCATACTTGTTGTCTCTTAAACTGTTGGAGCTCCTCTTGCATGGCTTCTACCCAGCTGTTGTCTTTTAGTGCCTCTTGGTACTTGACTGGCTGATGAAGTGATAGAAAACCAGCAAAAAGACAAATGTTTTGGGTTTGGCCTCTTGTGAGCACCCCTTCATTGATGTTGCCAATGATTTGATCAGGTGGATGAGATCTCAAGAAGATTAAATCTCCTTGGTATGGTATGATGGCATTTGTTGGTGAAGGCTGCAAATATGTATCATCTGAGCTAACCACTGCTGATGACTTTGATGACCCAGCAGTGGCTTCAAAAGGTGGTGGAATGGGTGGTAATGGAGTGGACAACTGCTGACTTTTATCCACTGTTTGAGGACTTTTGTCAGCAGTGTTTGAGGATATGGAAGCAGTGGTGAATGGGCTACTTTGGTCAACAACTGTTGATGTAGCAGTGGTTGAGCTTTGACAGATGTTTTGAACAACTGATGCTTTTCCCTTTGTGGCAGACCTTTGAGGGATGATGACTTCATATCCATAGTCTGGTGTTGTATCCTCTAATGGACCTGCACTGTTAGTCTTGACAACAGTATTTTCAAAAGTGAATTGTTCAAGATCAAACAGTTCAGCAGGATTTGCTGGGATTTTCATTGATGAAAGTTCATTGAACTTTACATCCAAAGTCTCCTTCACTACCTTGGTCCGTGCATTGAACACTGTGTAGGCCTTGGCAGTAGTTGAGTATCACAGAAAATAACCACAATCAATTTTGGCTACAAATTTTGAAATGGAATCTTTTAAATTCAAAATAAAGCATGGGCAGCCAAATACCGTAAAGTATGAGATTAGTGGTTTGATTTTATACAGAATTTCATAGGCAGTCTTTTTGTGCCTGGGGTTTATTAAAACTCTGTTCTGGACATAGCAGGCAGTGTTTACTGCCTCTGCCCAGAAAGTTAATGGCAAACCTGAATCTGCAAGCATGGTTCTGGCAGCCTCAATCAAAGTTCTGTTCTTTCTTTCAACAACCCCATTTTGCTCTGGTGTTCTAGGGATGCTGTACTGCCTTACAATCCCTTTCTTCACACAGAAGGCATCCAACTCCCTATTTTTAAATTCTGCCATTGTCACTCCTAAAGCTTTTCACTGGAAGGTCAAATTGCTTTTCAACCTATGTCACAAAGTCTTGCAAAATGCCTGCAGTTTCATCTTTAGAGTGCAAAAAGAAAGTCCATGTAAACCTAGAAAAGTCATCAACTATAACCAAACAATATCTTTTCTTTTTAAGGCTCATGACTTGAACTGGGCCAAACAAATCCATGTGTAGCATTTGCTAACACTGGGTTGTTTTGGACTCTTCAATGGACTTGTAAGAACTTTTATGCTGTTTTCCTTTTAAACAGGAAATGCAATGTTCAGGACATGAAAACAATTTTTGTGGTAGGCCTCTCACCAAACCATTTTTTGAAATTTCTGTTATTGTCTTAAGATTTGTGTGCCCCAGTCTTTTGTGCCAAAGTTCTGTCTCTTTGTTAGAGGCAGCTGAGAACAGACAGGCATCAGCTCTGGGACACTCTTTTGACATGTCAACAACATAAACATTGCCACTTCTTTGAGCAACAAGTTTAGTTTGACCATTTTTGATTATTGCTTCAATCTTTTTGACCATTTCTGGTCCAACAATCCTACAACAATCTTTTGTGAAGAATGACCCAAACCCTTTGTCACTCATTTGAGATACACCCAGAAGGTTGAATTTTAGATTGTCTATTAGATTGACATTTTCAAATTTTACTTTGCCAGATTGCACTGTTCCAGACCCCAAAACCTTCCCTTTACTATTATTTCCAAAGGATATATCACCCCCACCATGGATTTTAAAGTCTTTGAGGAGGGCTTTACATCCTGTCATGTGCCTGGAGCCTCCACTATCTACATACCAAAGACTATCAAAGCATGCAGAAGCTCCCTGCACATGAAGTAAAAGGATTAGTTCATTAAGGACTCCAAAGCCAACAGGGCTTTGGATGGAGTCTCAACAGTGTCTGGTATGGATGTAGTGTGATGGACAGTGGTTAAGTTAGGGGTTTGGACAGTTTTAGTACTGTTCCTTGCTAACCACTGTTGAGGGTCTTGCCCAATCACCTGCTGGTAACCGAAAGGATGCCTATTCACTCTGGGTTTATAGGGCTTTTTGTAGACCTCATAAACGTGTGGAATCCTTTGGTAAGACTGTTTTTCCTTGCCTTTTCTGAACTGATTGGCAGGAGGTGCATCAGTAACCTGAACATCTCTTTTAACAGATGTTTGGTTCAGCTGTTTTGTGACAGCTGTTTGAACTGGCACAAACATTGGTTGTTTCTTTGTGAATTTGACAGATGGTGATGCTGATGGACTCAAGGATGTTTTAGCAAGGTACTCATTCTTTTTGATGTCAAAGTTTTTGAGATACACACATGCTTGAGTTTTGTGGTTTGTTTTACCACAAACAATGCAGCTTTCAGCCGAAACTATGACACTTGTTTTGTTTACATCATAAGCTTTTAAGTGGAAACAGTCTTTTGTTAGATGGTTCCTTTTTTCACAAAATTCACAAAACAAGTTATCAATTTTTTCTTTCTTCTTCCTTTTTTCAGACTCCGTGATGTCCTTAAGAGGAATGACTTTAGCTTTTGGAGCTTTAACACCATCAGTTGATGTAAAGTCCATTGGCTTGAAATTTTCAAGAATATCACACTCATCAGACCATTTTGGTTTAAATTGATGATTTTCAATCTCCTCAAAAGCAGAGGGGCCCATTGGTCTGTCAAGTGTGATTTTGTTACCAAGTTTGTCAGTGATTTTCACTTCTTGGCCATTCTTGTTTGTGGGGATGTACTCAGCAGTTACATCAGTGGTTGAAACAGATTTTTCAAAAGCAGTGTTTTCATCATCATGTTTTCTATAACCAACCCCAAATTTCACATTGCTTTTTATCTGTTTCTCAAGCATAACCTCATACCCTTTGCATGATTCCACCCATTTCTCACATGTGATCTGGGTGGATTCTAACTCCTTTTTGCAAACTTGGTATTTTTCTACCATAGTTTGGAGTTGGGTTTTGGTTATGCTTTGCTCTTCTTTCATGCTGCTAATCTCTTTCTCTTTTTTAGCCAATTTGTTTTTAAGTTCTTTTAAAGATCTTTCAAATTTGACTTCATCAGTTAAGATTTTGTTCCTAAGGTTTTCATTCACCTCTTTGATGTTAGCAAAAGCAATAATGCAATTGTCAGAACATAGTTTTTCTAGAACTTAAGGTGATACCTTGGCAGCAGCCATCATTGCACAATCACACTGAGTATTCTCTTCATCACCAGCTCTCTCTTCTTTTTCACCTGCCTTTTCTTCTTTCCTATCTTCTTCAGACCATAGATCTGTCAGTGGTTCAATCAGGGTACCTGAACTTTCTTCCAACAGTACTTCATTAGCCACAGCAGTAACCACTGCTTCAATCACCTCATCCACTGTTTCAGAGACCAGCTGTTTCTCTTCAGATTCAACACCCTCCTATATTGACTCTAATGCCATCAAACAAAATTCATCATGAGAAGAAACATTAGAAGTATAGAGTGCAAAGTTTTCATCACTGAGGTCTTCAGGCATACTGCTCCATTCAACAAACTCTTGAGTAAAGAAACTTTGTTGATCTGGTTGTGTTGCTACTGGAGCAGTGGTTTGTGGTGCAGGTTGCACTTGTGCCTGGGGAGCAGGGGTTTGAACATATTAAATCTGTGGAGCAGCTGTTTGGACATAATGCACTGGCACAGGAGCAACAACATAGTGAGCAGTGTTCACATGTGCTGCTGGGGCATATTGGGCATAGTGCACAGTGTTTTGATTTTGAGGTCTAGGATTTGAACTAGGGTGAGTGATTATGGGACCAGTTGTTTGACTCCTACACTCTCTAGCAAAAATGTCCTAACCTGTTACACTTATAGCACTTGATTTTCGATTTATCCAACCCAACCCTTAGATTCCCATGCAACCCTGGGATATTTCGCCCTGTTCTTTTATAAAACTTGCTAGTTCTAACACTTAGCAAGGCCAGTTGATGCAAAATGTCCATTTCCTCTAGATCAGTGGGGTCAAAATGCTGTAAATCATTTAGTTCAAAGCTTAAATTGTCTGACATCTGGTTTTCATTTGCAGTGAATGCATAACCTGTAGAGTGAGGATCAGGGTTGTTAAAATTTGCACCAGCAGTTATGTCAATGAAGTGATCATAACCCTGATCCTTACCACTACCACCAGATTCTTCTTGACCCAGAAGAGCAGTGTTACCGAATGAATAATCATCAACGGTTTTCCTCGACTCTTGTAACTTCCTTTTCTGGTTCAACTCCCTGTTGTAGGTCAGGAGTCGACCATGGAGTTGGGTCAAGGTCAGATCCTTGAACTCAGGTGAATTTCGGGTAACAAACGCTATTGTGTCCCATTTATCTGGCAGTGACCTGAGGAACCTGCTGTTTGAGTTGAGTTTGTAAAAGTGGTTTTAACAAGCCTCAGTTCACTAATGAGACAACTGAACCGCTCAAATTGTTGCGTCAGTGATTCACCTTTAACATGAAAAAATGTTTCATACTGTTGGATCAGGATTTCCCTATTGTTTTCTATGACCTCTTCGATACCTCCAAACTGTTCCTTAAGCGCGTCCCACAACTCTTTGGCATTGTCACAATGTAACAATCCAGCATATATTTCGTTGGGCAGCGCTGATGCTATGATACTAAATGCTTTAGCATCTAGTTCAAACTTTTGATAATCCGTTTCAGTATAATTTTCAACAGGTTTTGGAACTTGTTTTTTAGCATCTTCAGCGCTTGGCACTGTAGGAACATGAGGACCAAAGATGACAGACTTCCAACAACCTGTGCTTTGTTGAGCGAGGATGTGACTCATCCTCCTCTGCCAGATGTTGTACTCATTTCTTTTTAGCATAGGTGGTTTAAAGAGAGAACCAATGTTGTTTTTATCGTCCTGAGATTGTGACGTCATTCTTGTTGTTTTACAGGTACTGAGAAATCAACTTTAGTGGTGATTAATCCTTACTCTGTTTTTCAACGACGAACAAATGATCAGTATCAACTGTTTTGAGCTGAACTATTTACGTCAAAATGATTGTTAAATCAAATTTGACTGTCCAAGCTCTGATACCAATTGTTAGGATCTGAGTTTCTTTTTGATTGTATTTTGTGTTTGAAGTTAAGATGAAAATGGATGAGTTGTGCAGCGGAATTAAAATGAAAACAAACTTTGCATACAATCAAATGAGAGTAATACTTTAATCAAACATCTTTTACACAATGAACCGAATGATTGAATTTAATTTCAACAACGATTACAAAGATAGATGTATGAATGCAAACTCCCCCTCAGCCCGAGCTCAGTAGTTTGTTCGTGCAAAGAAGACGAATGATGTGAAGAGCTAATAGAACAGTACAAAGTACTGAACTATTTATAGGCACTTGCAAACTATTGAGCATCTTTGCTGACGTCACCATGAAAGTGACATCTAACCTCCTAACAAACTCTAACCTCTAATCTATACAGACACTGCTTGTGTTAACTACTGTTAATACATTCTATTACAAAACAGACTTTAGAACAGCTGCTGCAACCTTCTACTGCTGTGAACCCAGCAGCACTTGTCCGGATCAGCAGTGCTTGACTCAAGGCAGTAGATTGAATCAGCAGGACTTTAGTCTTCCATCAGATCTTTAGTTGAGCAGCAGTTATGAGTCAGCAGTTTGGTAAGATCAGCAGATAGGAGGTCATTAGTAGTTGTAATCACTTTCAAGGGGAGAGATTTGTATATCAGCATCTGCTTATTCAGAATCCACTGCTCTGATCCAGGTTTGGCTTTTATTATATGTTCCTCTGATAGGGTTCAATCCCAACAGCGGGGCTCTCGGAGTATGCTATGATGGGATGTAACTTCACATATAGATCTGATGACGGAAAAAGATTCAGTAAAATAGACCGAGTCTTGGTCTGTTTTTCGTTCCTCACGCGATGGCCTCTTGCTAACCTAATGGGGCTACCAAGATACAAGTCAGATCACCGTCCTTTATTGTTGTTGTGTACATATTTTAACCAGGGCATGCCACCATTCCGGTTTTTTAACTCGTGGCTCAAAGAAGAAGGTTTGAATGAAATCGTGAAAGCAGCTTACAATGGTGTGGCACATTTTGATCCACTTGATAAATTAATGGCAGCGCGTTTGACAGCTATAAAAAAGGCCATCAAACCTTGGTGCAAAGTTATCAAAAACAGGGATGCTGAGGAGCTTAAAGATTTATCAAAAAAGGTAGAGGCTTTGGATCTCAAAGCCGAAACCTACACACTTTCAGAAGTCGAAATTACCGACCGGGACTTGTATGTCAAAAGGCTGAGCGAAATAGAAGATAATCGAATGGTGGACTTGAAACAAAGAGCGAAAATAAAATGGGTGGTAGAGGGAGACGAGAATTCATCTTTTTTTCATGGAATTATAAGAGGTCACCAAAAATGTAACAGAATCCATGGGCTTGTTTTCGATGATGTATGGATATCTCAACCGGAGTCCTTGAAAGGAGAGATAAAAGGATTTTTTGAGACCCTTTTTGCGGAAGAAGACTGTAACCGACCACGTTTTAGGAACAATGGTTTCAAGGTCTTAACCCCCACTCAAGCATCTATGTTGGTCAAAAGATTCTCTAAGGAAGAAATCAAAGAAGCCGTTTGGTTATGTGGTGGTGACAAAGCACCGGGTCCCGATGGGTTAACTTTTAGCTTTATCAACCACTTTTGGGATATGTTCGAAGACGACTTCTACATACTTCTAGACTACTTTTATGTGCATGGGAAACTAAATCGTGGTTGCAACTCTAGTTTCATCACCCTCGTTCCTAAAGTATCTAACCCACAACTTATAAAAGACTTCCGCCCCATAAACCTTATTGGTTGCATTTCAAAAGTGATTTCAAAAGTCCTAGCATCTCGACTAAAAAAGGTGATGTGGCATCTAGTTAGCGACAATCAAACGGCATACATCGAAGGGCGTAGCATTCTCGAAGGTCCGTTGATTATAAGTGAGCTCGTTTCTTGGAGTAAAAGATCGAGACACAATTTGATGCTCTTCAAAGTAGACTTTGAAAAGGCTTTTGACTCCCTAAATTGGGAGTTTTTGGACTCGATTCTTATGCAAATGGGTTTCCCGGCTTTATGGAGAAAATGGGTCATGGGTATTCTCTCATCGGCTAGGTCCTCTATCCTAGTCAATGGGTCACCAACATTGGAGTTCAACATGTATAGAGGGGTTCGTCAAGGTGACCCACTATCCTCACTCCTCTTCATACTAGCTATGGAGGCACTACATGTGGCAACGAAAAGTGCATTAGATCAAGGCATCTTCAAAGGAATTAAAACACTGGGGGAAGGTCCATCGATCTCACACTTGTTTTACGCGGATGACGTATTATTTGTCGGTGAATGGTCCGAGTCGAACTTCCACAACCTTTCAAGATTGCGTAGATGTTTTCACCTCTCCTCCGGCTTAAAGGTAAATTTCAACAAAAGTCAATTATTTGGGGTTGTGGTGGAGAATGGGGATATTACACGCATGGCCTCGGTCCTACAATGCAAGGAAGGAGTGCTTCCTTTTAATTATCTTGGCCTACCCGTTGGTGCAAATATGGGCTTAGTGAAAAATTGGAAGCCCGTGGTAGAAAGATTCGAAAACAAACTCTCACTATGGAAGGCGAGAACGCTATCTTTCGGTGGGAGAGTAACCCTCATACAAGCGGTCCTTGGCAACCTCCCAACATACTTTTTCTCTCTTTTCAATGCACCGGTACAAGTGACGAAACGCCTAGAAAAGATTAGAAGAAAGTTCCTATGGGGTGGATGTTTGGAGAATAACAAGGTAAGTTGGGTTCCATGGTACAAAGTTGTCGCTCCAAAGGAAGATGGGGGTCTTGGCATCGGGAGCTTAGCTTCGACAAACAAGGCCTTGATGGTTAAATGGCGCGTAAGATTCAAAAATGAAAACTCTCAACTTTGGTCACGTGTAATTACGGCTATACATGGTGGGGTTAGATGCCATAAACCGATCCCACTTAAAAGCTCATTCGGTGGGGTTTGGAAGAATATCGTCAATATGGGTAGAGTGACACAATCATTGGGTGTGGATGTCGAAAATAGAATGGTAGCGAAGTTGGGTCGTGGAGATAAAACAATGTTTTGGATAGATACATGGGCTGGAAACAGTCCACTACGACTCGCTTTTCCTCGTTTATTTGCACTTGAATCTGAAAAACATTGTAACATTATACAAAGATACAAAATTGTGAACGGTAGGCTGGAATGGATTTGGGGCAGTTCGAGAAGTCTGAGTCGGCTAGCAGACAGTGCAGATTGGGAGACCTGCGTGAACATGTTAAACGGGGTGGCAATTGGTGCAGGTTCCGACAGGTGGTTGTGGAAGATAGGGACGGAAAGCGAATTGTTCACTATTGGATGCCTACGCAGAGAGCTAGATCACATCACACCCATTTTGGAGACAAAGGTATTTTCTTGGCTGCATTGGATTCCAAAAAAAATTAATTGCTTTTTTATGGCGTGCCGTTCAAAATCGTATTCCGACAAGAGAGGCTCTTGTGACCCGTTGTGTTGCGGTGCATACAACTTCGTGTGAACATTGTGGCGCGGCTGCGGAATCAGTAGACCACCTTCTGGTAACCTGTGAATTTGCGCAAAAGGTTTGGGTCATCATTTTCCGATGGCTAAAGGTTCCTTTGGCTCGGTACTCCTAAGTGTAGTCGAAATGCTGGAATATGTCAATAATTTTAACGCGTCAAAAGAAATTAGAAGGGCAGTTCATGTGGTACTGGCGACAACATGCTGGATGATTTGGAGATCAAGGAATGATTTGATTTTTTTAAAAAAGAAACCAACATCAATCCAAAAGCTTATTGGAGATATTAAAGCTGGGTCATTCATATGGGTAAAAAATAGGGCTCGATTTCTGGATTTGAGATGGGAGGCATGGAGTTATTTCAAGTTTTCTAATTTTCCTATATGATGTCTTTCCATTATTTCTGTGTATGTATTAAACTTGAGCTTCTTGCTTAAGTTTATTTTTTAATGAAATCGCCCTTTTTCAAAAAAAAAAAAAAAGGGTATTTTAGACTTTTATAGTGATTAATCATATGTATGTAATTAATCATGTTCTAACTTATTGTAGATATTAGTTATATAAAATTTAATGGTAAGAAAAAATGTATCTTGAAATAAAAACGGGTTTGGTATTTTTTTTAAAGAAACTAACGAGTATGCCTATTGCTCGCGGGTATCTCGACACCTGACGGGTAATTACCTGATATATATCTGGCTAGTATTAGGCTTGTTATGGACACAATTTTGCAATCAGGTGTTAGACTGAGATTACCAATACCCGGCTCATTTTCATCCCTATGTGCAAGTCTTTGGTTTTGTTCTTTATTATGGGCAGACAGAGTTATACGTTCAAGAGAGATTGCATTTATCACTGAAAGTAAAAGTTATGAATGCCAATGTTTAAATTGCTATTATAGATTATTATGTGTTAATAATTTATATTTTATGTTATTAAAATCATTTTTCCATCCTGTTAATAATTTATATTTATGTTATTAAAATCATTTTTCCTTTGCAATACTTATCTCGTCTATTATCTCAGTTTATCATTTCCTTCTAAAAAGCATACTAGCTAGCTAGTGAAGCAACTTGTTAATGGACAAGTGAAAGAACAATCCATGTTCCCAAAAGGAGTGATCCTGTTTTCTTTTTCTTAACCACTTTCAAGCCTTTTGAGTTCATACTACAACTAATCCATTGGGGTTATTAGTAAAGTATCTTGCATTGGAGCCCCTTACTGAGTTTCATGAGCTATTAAAAAGATAAAATGTAGACTTGGATTAAAATATCAAGGAATGTTTTAGGGTAATATGTGTAGTTCATTTTACAAGTGAGGTGTGTTTGGGTTAAAGCAAAACATATCAGCCGAGTAGCTCGTTTAAAATAGAATTATAAATAAAATATGTGTTCGATCAACTGGACAACGCCTCTTTATATGTTTAAAACTTCATTACAACTCACTTATAACTTTTTTACTTGAGTCTCGTGTGGTATAAAATGCCTTACAATCACGCGATTTGCTTCATGAGGTGACTTCTGAACCTCCACCCCACGCCCCTTTAGTTAAGAAAGAAAGAAAGCTTAATTCAAATTCAAAGTGGGAAACTTTTTGCAAAAAGTTTAGAAAAAAGATGGTGAATGTTGATGTGCATGGCGTAGCTTGGGGGATGCTTTCAACCTCTTTAACTCCTTTGGATTTGACCTCATCTTCTTTGATCACATTTGAAGTAATCTATTTTCAGCCATCATTGTCATGCCATTTTTATTTATTATAAGTATTATCTTCTTTGATTAAAATTTGTTTTTATCTTACTTAGATCGATCTATCTCTCTTAAATCTTAATACCATTCATAAGTCCTCTTACAAATATCTTTCGCCTTTCGCGTTGATTACGTTATTTTAATTTACGAATCATTGAAATAGAAGCATCGTTTTCACACCTATCTAGAGTTTATGAAAATCATATCTTATAGCTCGTGTGTGATTTCTTTAATTCACCGTGATAAAGTTTTTTTTTAAGTACGTACAAACACTGGAATGAACATGAGTTGACTTAAAAATAAATAGAATATAAGTATAATATAATAACCATTTCATGGATATAGTATGTGGACTTTAGGTGGGTCACTGTTTACTATATAATTAACCATATATTAGTATTAGTATAAAATAATATAATAAACTACGTGGGATGCCAGCCACTTGCCATTTGACAAAATATAGGGCTTTTGACCAAGTCACCAATGTAAAATCGGCAGTTTCCTTGATAGTGAATAGTGCATCTATGGTGGACACCGTCTCATTGTCTTTTAATGAATAACCTGGAAATGAAATTTGAATGGTCCAAACTTAGGATATATATCTATTATTACTCAATTTAATGGTCCAAACTTAGGATATATATCTATTATTACTCTACTTTAAAACCGCTACCTTTACATATTCAATGATTCTACTATAAAACGTACACTTGTTTTATTGACAATAAGGCTAGAACCCTCAACATATAAGGAAAGACTAGGGCATGCTCAATCATTTGATTTCGGAGCCAGTAAAGAAAAAATGTGGCCCTTTCCGCAAGTCATTAAAAGTGTTTTGAGATAAAATAATCGGAAGTTTAAGATGTAGAAGTCACTCTTCATTTTCCTTGTGAATATAATTAACACCATGTGGTGGCCCTAGGCAATGCCCTAGTTTTCAAAACAATGGGGCGTCTAAGGGAGAGACACCTTACCTATACCTTGATGACGCTACGCTACAAGCCCTTTGGTAACTTATTGTTTATCTAACAACAACAACCAAGGCTAGCAAACTCCCCTCTCCAATCTCCATATTTGTACGTTCTTCGACTCTCCCACGAACTCCTCTCTATTCTCCCGTCTCACTTAATTCCCTTTCTATGTGTCCGTTGAGGAAGACTTTTGCGTTAGGAAACCGCGACATTTGTCGCCCTTCTCTTCCATGACGGCGCAATGTAAGCCCGATGCATCCATTGAAGTCTTGCGGATGGTCATAAGTTTAATGTTAAATGAGTTTAAAATTTCCTACCTTACTACGTACCATACACCTTAAACTTTAAGTCGTCGATACATGTAAAACAACTATGGCAAATTAAGATAATAGATCCGAATTTCTATCAAGGTCACTAGGGTTCGAATCAAGCGAATAGAAATATATGAAAGTGTGCCTGGTTAAATATCTCTCGATGCTATTGATTTTTAGAATAGTTTAGGTATGAGATATATATTGGTGAACCTAATTTTTTAAATCGAACACTCTTGGAAAATATAATTGGTGAACTTTAGATGTATGTATGTCAAATAATGATTGATAAATACATGAAAAGTAAGTATTACAAATATTTTTTACTAACGATACATTTCGCCCCCCACACAAGACACATAAATATTACAATGTGAAGACTTCACCAATCAGTAATCAAGTTTTCCAGTTTTTGTGGATATTTTTTTTATTAAAATTTAAAGAAAGTCATTAAGACAAACGTCTAAAAATAAAATTAAAATGTTTAAAAATTTTGATTGGAAGCCCTTAAATAAAATTTTAACCTATCATTAAACTAATTACATTGCTATTAGATTTTAATCCATGACCTATTGGTCTAGTAACTAGTGGTATATATATGATATCATCTCTTACAAATGTATGGTTATGGGTTCAATCCTTTCAAGTGTAAGATAAAGATGAAATTAAGTTGTTAAAAATTTTATCGTTGAAAATTACATTGCTATAAACAATTAATAAATTTTACTTTTTTTTTATTTTTGACATTAAGTGAATTCACAATTTTGCCTTTTCAAGTGTTTATTAAACTAAGTAATGCCTTAGATGTAGGTAGACACACAATAGAGCCATAATTCATAATTCACATCAAATACTCAGAAAACATTCTCTAGCAATCTAAAGTTTATTATTGCTTCTCGTTTAAGATACAAATTCAGACGCTCGACTCTTACCCGGCATTACACATTACTTAAGTTATTGTACCGTGAGAAATTACATACGTGCTCACTAAGGGAAGACACCCAATTTTTTAAGGGACTCGAGAAGCAATAATAAACTTTTGATTGCTTGAGATTGTTTTTGTGCATTTGATGTGAGGAACACGTTAAACACATTACCCGACAACACACATTACTTAAGTTATTGTACCATGAAGCATGTACGTGCTCACTAAAGAGAGACACCCAATTTTTTAAGGGACTCACAGTAAACACAAATCCTCAAGTATTATCTTGTTCTTTCTGGTTTTTCTTTTTCATTTTATTGATGGTAGGCACTTGTTTGGTCTTGCGGACATATGTTGCTAATGTTTTAAAAATTATGATATGATTATATGAGTATTTGTATTTAGAACTTATATTTAAAAAACCAGAATTTTCACATGTACTGCTAATTAGACTAGTGGACTTTAGGAGTCTCGAAATTTAACTCTAAGACCATGTGTAGTGGTTAAACAATATAATGCCCTCACCATGGGGCGTTTTGCGCCATGTGGCAGCCCAGTCAGCAAGGGGCATTATTGGGCGTTTTTACAAAATGGGTGTAGTGGGGATGTGGGACATTATGTTAAATGAGATGTAAAATAATTAAATAAAAAAAAACCTCAAAAAATTCTTATTGGATAACATATAAATGAGATGGAAGATGATTGGAGAAGAGGATTGGGGCAAGGCGTTTTAAACATAACGCTTAATCAAATTTTTTTCAAAAAAAAAAACGCTCTAAAACGCCCCATGTAATGGGTTCCGGGCGTTTTGGGGCATTATTTTGCAATTTTTTTTTCAAAAAATCACGCCCTACTACGGGTGGTCTAACAAATGATATAAACAACAACGCCCAATATATGCTGCTTCACATGTTACCTTAACCAAAAATGTTCTTTAAGTACATCACACATGTTACACATGTGGAAATGCCCAAAAGGTTCACATGTAAAATGTGGGAGTTTGAAGTAATGCGTGAGCAAGATGAATCTGAAGTACAAGATCTTGATGTAATGTGTACGGAGAGTACTTTCACGCCTAATGCTAAATGTTCTTAGCTAATACCTTGTTCTTCATGTGCTTGTATCCCTTTTCGTGTAAATCCAACATCGTTCTCCTACGAAATACCAAACTATAACATAATTCTCAATAAACATGCAAAATTGTATGTAACATTCATATTTAGGGAGCTACAATGTTTCACATTTTAGCAAATGTACATTTATGAAAATTAGCTACATATATATAGTTCTTATTCATTATAGGAAACTAATTTCCATAAACATGTTAACCGGTTGTGCATGCCTACGCTATGTTCCCGCAAAATTAATAAAAAAAAAAAAAAAAAATCAATGTGACATCTATACTTCTTAAGCAAAATGGTTCATTCTCTACAAGATTTTATGTGAATTAGGATTCTTTTTTTATGATTTTTCAAAGTAGACTTTTAAAAACGTTGTGGTAGAACAATTTTAATCTTGAATATTTAGACTTTAGTTAGTTAATAATACTATTCTTTAAATCAGAAATCCACTTTCAGAATAGGTAAATTATTGCATAGGAAACCAATGTTTGAAATTGGGTCCCAGTTTAAATTTTTAGCAAGAATTTGAGGATTAAAGTTGAGTATAATATTGAATAATCATATAATATTTTTGATAAGTTGTTAATATCGGAGTTCATTTGTCAAGTCTCTCCGCTTTAAGGTGGCCGGCCACTAATTTTTGTTTCTAAAATGGTGGTTTGGCCAACATTTTAAAACCATCAAAGTTGATCACTATTTGAGTAATTGATGTAATAATGATATAAAGCGTTCATACAAAATTTGGGGGTAAAACATTTCAAAATGAAGTTGACTAGTTTATAATCATTCTCAAATAACACCTTTAAATTTTAGAACGAACATAAAAGTTCGTTTGCTTAACGTATTGTTTTAATATTATAAACTTACTATATGTTTTAACTTATTAAACTTTTGTAATATTGGGTTAAATTATTCAACAAACAAATAGGTCTTATCATAAAAAAAAAATAACAAAGAAGTGAAGAAGAAAATTGTTATTATTATTTTTTTTTCACATCTCATTAAGCATATATATTAGACCCATAGTAAAAAAAAAAAAAAAAAAAAAAAAACCGTGATTTTATACTAGTAAAGTAATTATGTAATTTTGTAGAGTAATTATAATTACCCTACAATAATTACTCTACTACTGTAGAATCATGGTTTTTTTTCTACATTTTGAAAAAAAAAAAACATCATTCTTAAGTAGAAGAGAAAAAAAATTTATCTCCTTCATTTTTTACGTTAATGGTATTTTGTATGTTAAGACCTATTTGTATTTGATCTTTAAACTTCTAATGTAATGTTTTAAATTTAATAAAATACAAATTGATTTTGTATAAATTGTAAAATGTTTTTTTTATTTTAATTTTATTATATTTTATATATACAATATTAAAAACTAATTAGTTATTAAACTAAATAAAGAAGTTATGAGCACAAATGAGAAAAATAAATGATAATGTGAAAACGTAAAGAGATTGTGTGAATTGCTAGAAAAAAGTTGATGAGAAAATTCATGGGTGATGCTGGTTTGTGAGATAGCTAAAAAATTTGTGAAGGTTTTTGGGTTTGCGGCCTCAAGATGCTCTAATATTTCAGTTTGTCACTTTCTTCCTTTTGTGTTTAAGTTTCAAGTTGTTAACCATAGGTATTGTTGGACGATTAGACGAATAATGTTTGGATTGATCAAAAAAGTACTATTATATGATATTATGACATGATATCCGTTTAAGTTTATATCAAGTAGAATTAGTCTTCAAGGGAATATTTATTATAATAATAAAGTTGGTATTGTTATTATCGTTTTAAAAATTAAAATATTTTTATACAGTTTACAAGATATAAATATATGATTTATTAAAAACAATGTACGCGACGTGAACAAAGATATTACATTAATTTGGAGACAAAGCCGTCAAACTCGGCAACGACGGCAGCCCTTGAATTAATTTAAGGATGTAAAGAATGTAAAATATTGAAGCATAATTGATAAAAATAAATATAAAAACAATTGATAAAAATAAATATAAAAACAGAAGGCCCTGACGGTGTTATCAAGAACTAGTTCAGATTTTTATTTAAGTTATATTATTGTTTGTTTGATTTGATTGTAATTAAAAATGAAATTGACGTGGGAGACTTGGTGGGTAATGAAGAAAATCCTTGTCATGGATAATACAAAGAAATATATATTTTGTCTTGACTAATATACACATATCCATTTAGTCAGGTTCTAGATGTAGATTGTAGATTGTAGATTTTCTTACACATAAAACACTAGCCTTTTATTTGAAAACCCGAAAGAAAAACGGTCATGATTTTAAAACCAGAACATATTATAAATCATGTATCAACAATGAGTTTTAAATATCCTAGTAAAAATTACAATAAAGATAAAGAATTAAGATGAAAGATTAGAAACACAAGATCATTGTCGATAGAAGATCGTATAAGCACACCACAAATCAACGTCGTTGCCTTTAACTTTTGATTTTTTTTCTTATACGTTTCCTTTGTTTGTTTCAAACTAAACGTTGAACCAGAATTGACTTCTAACTTTTGTTTGTTTGTTAGCTCAGAATTATTTTCAAGTTAACCGGGGAGGGTTTCTTCGTCTAAGTCTAAAAATGTTCTCATATAATTTGTTAGTGACCCAATACTACATTTTTCTAAAATTATATCGTTATTTTAACTATTGCATTAACTTAATTATAAAGTTGACATTTGATATATCGTAATTAAAGCATTTGAACGGTGACAATATACATGCATGGATTGTATTCGATAGTAGAATATGAACACTATTTTGAACTTGTATACCAAAATTAATATCAACATTACATGCAATCTAGCATTATATTGAATCCGTCTTTTGTTTTTTTTTTTTTTTAATTTAAATGCAGTTTTCAAATTCGAATAACCAAATCCAAATACTTTGAATAATCGGAAAATCAACCTGGTTTACATCTTGCCGTCCAAGAACTCTTTTTTTTTTGAACGACTAACAGAATAAATCCCGAACACTCTCGGGGCACCCACTAGACTGAACGGAGTACTCCGAGAGTCATTGGCGTAGAATAGGGGCGGGAGGGGGCGGCCGACCCCCCGAACTTTTCGTTCAGTAGTAGGTAGTATGTAGTTTTCGTATAGAAATTTTTGGGTAAATACGTTTTTGACCCCCTGGTTTTATAGAAATATTTTGGTATATAAGTTTTCGAACCCCCGATTGGAAATCTCAAGCTTCGCCACTGCCGAGAGTAACCCGAGTCCACCACTAATTTCGGAAAAAACCAACCAACTCTGATGGCTATTTTATGCAATTGACTTTTAAACTAATAAACAATAATATTTGGTGATAATAAAGTAAAAAAGATAACATTTTTTTGAAATATTATTCTGGTAGTCCATAAGTCAAAGTAGTAGTTGAAACAAGGTTGGCACATGACGTATCCTCTTACGCTTTACGCGTTCCTTTTCTTTTATCAATTCCTTTTCTTTATTACTTTTCCAATTATAGTAGTCTACTCTTTGAATTTAGTAGTTTTTCTACTACAATTATTATAGGTACTAAAAAATGTGACCTAAACTTATACTACTTATGTGTTATTTCTTTTGTTACAAACAGATTTTATATCAGAAAATGCATGAATATATATTTGGTATTTATAGCCATCCTTTATTTTTCTTCAAATGCCTTTTACTTTAGTTTATGTGTTTTACTCTTTTATTCTTAAGATATATTTTCATAGAAAAGCATTTTAACTAGAAATCGTTTTATCTATAATTTTTAGAAAAGATTCCACAAACAAAATATATTTAAAATGAAATATACGGCTGATGATGATACAATAGCTGTTATTTAAAGAACTCAACATATAATACACGACTTGAACGGGGATTAAGCAACGCAAACCAACACGGACTAAATTGATTCAAAAGATTTATTTAAGTCGACTTATCAACTCGAACACGATTCAGATTAAGGACTTAATTTAGTGTTCTCATGCTACGTAACATTTTAGTAGCTTTGCCGATTGATGTCAAACCCTATAATGTCATGAGTGTCTAGATATACCTCAAGGCTCAATCCAAAATATTACTTATTTTGAAATTGACATGATCTCATATTGAGGGCGATAAACTAGGACTCGCGGAATGAAAGAGAAGCCGTTTTCCATGTAATAAACTTGCACCTGAGCACATATATCATGTTTCTTACTTTGTAACAACAAACGAACTTTTAACAAGGTGGATGAGTTGAATTAAAAGGTTTGAACTAAATGCGAGTTCGCCGAACTTTAAATATATGAGTTTCAAAAATCATCACTACGTCAAATCTGGGCTTTAGCCACATTTTTCCCAAAACCGCCCTGCCACACATCTGAGAAAATGTGTGGCTAAAGGTCATTTATAATATTTTAAAATACTTCTAGCCACACAATTTATTATTAATGTGACCATTATATACCAGTTCGAAACCTTTAGCCACACTTTTCTGAAAAAATGTGACATTTACTAGCATGTCTAGCCACAGCTTAAAAAGTGTGGCCAAATATAACCTATTGCCACAATATCTGTTTGATTTTTTAATTAATGTGACGGAAACACATTTTTTTGAAACCTTTAGTCACACTTTCAATAAAAAAAAAGGCTGCGGTCATGGATAATTATAAAATAATTATTGGTGGGCGAGTTTGGGACTGGAGCTGGACGAGAGCACCATCAAGCAGTGAAGAAAAAGAGGAAATGGAACGCTTGAAGGATCGGTTGCAAAATCTACACTTAACACATTCAAGTGACTTATGGTACTGGAAGAATTTCGAACATCAAGTTTTTAGTGTAAAAAATGTCAAATCCACACTGAGCAAAATCTTGATTTAAACTCTTCTTCAAATAACTTCAGCTGGAACAATTGGGTTACGGGTAAAAGCGCTGCATTTGTTTGGAGAGCGGTGGACGAGAAGATTCCTTCGATGGTGGCACTTGGAAATAGAGGAATAGTCATGCCGGATGTCATTTGCAAAACATGCAGTGCGGAGGACAAAACGGCAGTCCTTATACTCCTAAAATGTAATTTTGCTAAAAGAGTATGGGAGATAATCACGAGTTGGATGAAAATCCCGGCGGTGAACTCGGAATGGAACTTAGCGGAGCTTCTGTCAGAGTTTTTTGAAATCCAAAGAAGTCGGAACATAAGAAAAATAATTCATGCAGTCGTAATACAAACGATGTGGATATTATGGAAGACCAGAAACGAACGGGTTTTTTCGGGACATCAAAGCGTGGTACAAACAGTCGTGGAAGAGATAAAGGAGGTCTCGTTTCAAGGTGTGAAGATAAAGTCAAAACATAATGGGATATCGAGACAAGAATGGTGGGATTTTAATTTAAATGTGTAACATAGTTTGATTTCTACTTTTCTGTTTGTTCGTTTTTTTTTCTTTTGTTTGTTTTCCAGCTACTGGCTGGATTTGTGCTTGTTTTGGATCTGGTTTTTTGGTTTGAATGAAGTTCCGTTGGCTATTCAAAAAAAAAATAAATAAACAATATGGCAATCACTAGCCACGGTAGAAAAGTGTGGCCAAATATTACTAACCGTCATAGTAGGTTTTTAATGATGTGGCTAAAAGATGATTCATACAAACCACTTTTAAATTTGTGTGACAAAAGAGTATTGTTTATTTAGTCACTTATAAGTTTGTTTGTGTGGCTAAAAATTATTAAGTGTGGCCATAAAAATGTGGCTATACGTGTTCTATAATCACATTTTATTTAGTTTACGCGAACAACCTTTTCACTCCTTATCCCCTCCATTTCTTCCATTCCCAACCATGTTCTCTGCTTCAATAAAATACCAAAAGATTAAGGACTTAATTTAGTGTTTGAAGGGGTAAGGTCTCAAAAACCTCGCTTCGAGTACTTGGGACCATACCACAACCTCATCTTTCCAACCTTCTTTAGACCTTGCGCGGCCGCGCACTGGTCTTACAAAGAGAACTTAGAAGAAAAGCAACAAGCAACACCTGCGTGCCAAAAGGAAACTATTGAATCCTTGCGTCTCTCTCCATAACAGAAGTATAAAAATCCTATTATAAATAATGCCCAGACTTGGATATTATTTACTTCACTAATACCACACGATAAGAAATCACACTGGATTACGGCTGTAATAATCTAGAAGACTCAATCGTGCACCACCAGACAGTTATAACCGTCTGGCCACGTGTCATCATCCCGGGGCTCCCTTGAAGTCACGATGATGGCATGAAATTGAAGAGAAATCTCCACTTGCCAGTCCACGTGGCAATACCCCAGCCGTCGATCTAAATCGCGATCCGTGTGCTCTCACGTTGGATTAAGAGAATTAACGGAGGGAAAAATAACCGCATACGGAGTTAGCAATTTCCGTCAATTTTCAATAACAGGTTTTCCCGCCCAAACTCCCGGCTATAAATAGAAGAGTAATTCAGGTACAATCTCCAAGTTACATTCACTTCACTTATACTTCTTCTTCTTCTTCATATACCGATACTTATTCTCACGCCGGAGGGTGGTCATGGAGAGAACCCCCATTCTCCATGTGGCGAGTCTGACGGTGTCTGTTTTGCAGTTATCGAGAAGAGGAGAAGATCTGTCCCCTTGAACCGAACGAGAAGAAACCAACCCTTTTTATGCAGAACCTAACCCCCTGGTTTATCTGATTCCGGTCATTTAACCAGTGGTTCTTCATTGGCGCCCACCGATTTCTCCATTTCATCCGTTTTTTCTCGTTTCGATTCACTTTGTCGTTTCCATTTGTAGATGGAAGAAACTTCTGCTCACCGTCAAAATGGCCCTCGGCCCAATTTCGTTAACAATACCCAGGTTGAGGGTATTGTGGAAGAAGCTTCGGATGACAATGAAGTGCAGTACACTAATAATCATCCAAACGAACCTGTCACCCCAGGGGTACAGCCTGAAATCCCTGTAAGCTCAATTCTACCCCAGGAGAGACCCCAATCTCCTGGTATGTCAGCTCTCAGGGGGCATTGAATGCTGTGTATACACAACTCTGTGCACAAACTGCTCCCAATCACGAAGGCCTGTGTCCCGTAATCGAGCACCATCAGTCCCACATGATTCTCAGCGTGATGGACCATCACGGGTTCAGATTGAAGACATCGAAGTCTACTCTAGATCTCCAACGAGATATGAGTATACCCAGTCTGAAAATCGCAGAAGAGAGTATCGAGATGAGTCTCATTCTCATGGACGACAGTCAGTTCACACCAGGTTGGGTTCACAACGGAACACCCACACCAGTGAGTACGATCGAACTTACCATGAAGGAGATAGTGCAAGTGTGTTTAGTCGGTTACAACCAAACTACAACAAATGTAAACCCTGCGCGGTTTATAATCCTGAAGCTGAACACGACTATAATCTGATCTATCGTCCTGCAGAAAATTTCAAGTTCATTAGCGAAATTGCTCTGGCTCCATTGGAGAAAGCGAAACTTCCGTCCAACGTAGGCAAGTTTAATGGTATGACGGACCCAGATGACCATTGTAGGTCCCCCGGAGGTCGAGGTTAAACCTTATCCTTGTTATGTTTAACACACTAGCAAGTGCGGAATCCAAGCTAGAATGCAAACCGGTAGTTTATATGAGAACACAAGCTACAAAGAGAAAGGTAGACACACGAGATATCAAAGTTTTCTCTTGTATTTCAGTGGACACGGTTACAGCCCTTGACCAAACTGAAAATACTCTCTACAAGACTTGGTTCACTCACATACAACTCTATCGGATGTCTAACTGATGTCTTTTAAATGTCTAACTGTGAAGTGAACCATTACATGGGTATATATACCCATAACAGATTGATATGTCGAAGGATCAGAATGCCTGGTCGAAAGATCATCTATCGACCAGAAACCCACCGAAGGATCAACATATACCTCGAAGGATGGTATATCCTTCGAGGTCCATTTGTATCCATCGAAGGTTATCCTTCGAGGTCATCGAAGGATATGAACAATCCTTCGATGACATCCTTCGACACAACATATGTTACAAACTAAGTGTTGACTGTTTGGCCAAGTCAAACCAGGAGGATGGTTGACTTGGTCAAACTTACATCCAAACACATATACAAACCACAAAAGACGTAAACAAGACTAACAAAGACATCGCTTTATATCATTACAAAATACAGACAAAGTACAGACACAAGTGCACCAACAAACTCCCCCTTGGCTGTAGCTTTGTCTCGATCTTCGTGTCTTTAAGTCTCGGACGTCCTTTCAACTGTCAAGTGATGCGATGACCATGCACTTCCCGCATTAACCAGTAGATTGAAGCAGTACAAGGCCATCTTCTGAAACTTCATTGCTTGTTCACGATCTCTAACCAGGTAGTTGATCTCATGATCCTTAAGAATAATAATATCCGACCTGGACATGTTAGTAATCCACATCGGATCTATTATTCGAAAGTTCTCTTGACTATCTCGGAATAAGATCACGGCTTCTCCAGTATCCGCATCATAAACCCAGAAACGAAAGTTCCCCAGAAAATCCGTCTTCATTTTCAACAAAGGTATCTTCTTCATCAACTTTGGAGGTTCATAAACCAAACGATAGCGAGCAGTGTTGGTTTCTGGATCAAGCGTAAACCTGATCTGCTCGTATCGAGGAAACTGCGGCTTGTATAGCGGATCCTTCCAACCCCTTCTTCTTTCCAACCTGATCTTCTTTGCAAACAGGTCCACCATCTTGTCTTCGACTCGGTTAATAACCTCTAGTTGAGCCAAAACTGCAACATCATAGTAAGGAAGTGAAAGAATGCTGAGAAGAGACCTGAAGTACTGAAGACCGCATTCTCGTTTCACAACCATGCAGTGAAGCTCCTTGATAAACATCCAGCTAATGATACGACCCCGAGCCTGATTCTTTTCCAGACTCATGTAATTAACCTGATCCAACGGAGCGAGCGGAGGAGGATTCCTAGCTAGGAAATCCGCTCGCCATTCGTTTACAGTCTTCTCACGGTTTTCTTGAGCTGTAGGAGAATCTGAAGAAAGATTGGCAAATTCTGCTGTCTTTTCTGCCACATACTCATCATCAAGAGCATTAAACTCCTCATTATCTTGCCCAACATAGACAGGACGTTCCGGATCCGAACCGATGAAGATTTCATCAATTGTAGAGAAATCGGTTTGGTCCGGAACAAATGGAGTAGCATCCATCATGTTCACACCAACTTCATCCAACTCTTTCAGAGCCAGTACCCGTTCATCAGACATTTCGGTAACATGTTCTCCCTCTTCTAACAGTTCACCCGTGACTGGATGATACTGATGAACAGCTGAGGATTCAGGGAGATCTGCAAACGCTTCTGGTTCCAGACTAACATGCTCAAGCCCTGTCGAAGTTTCTAGCGTTTTTGTCTGCTCAGATGGGCCAGTAGTAGCTGTTGAAGGAGCAGTAGGAGCAGCTTGAGATGTATCAGATCCACCTGCAACACCGGATGCAGTTGCACCGGAACCTGAGGCTGCTGGTTGATCAGGATTTGCTGCATCATCGTCTTTGTCATCGCCACGCTTTGAGGGAACGATGTCTAATGCTTTGCACCTTTCATTCCACAGCGTACCTACTTTGTGTTCCAACTTCTTGAAATTTGCTTGAATAGGCTTGAAGCCTTCTATTAATCGATCATCGCGATTTTTATAGCGCTCTGACAGCTCTTCATGCTTCTGCCTTAACGCTTTTGCCTCATTCTCTAACACAGTACTATGCCCTTTCATTATTTCGACCTCCCTGTCATGAGCTCTGTTCGCTTCCTTCAACCTTTCAATTTCTAGGGCCTGTTCCTTAATCTTGAGATTCTGAGCATTAACAATTGAAACCAGCGTGTTGTGTGCCACCACATCCTATGTTCGCTGCACACGATACTCTTCAATTGTTCTTGTATGCCGACCGACTATGGAACCCAATTCACTGACTTGTTCGATCAGGAATTGAATCTTTTCAGCTTCAGATAAAACAGACAAAGTCTCTGCCAGAGTCGGTCGCGAAGGCTCAGGTCCTGAGGAGCCAGACTGACCAGCCTGACCAGAAGCACCTGTTGGACCAGTAATAACAAGAGGAGGTCGTACATGTGTACCTGAGACGGGAGTTGCAGGCGGCTGTTGATCAACAGTCACCGTGCGCGTCCCAGAAGACGTCTGAGAAGAAGACATCAGCTCCAGCATCTCTGATGCAGTCAATTGATCACTAACAGGAGGTAGCTGTTGCTCTGGAGCCGTTGAATGCTGAATAGAAACAGGAATAGGAGCATCACCAGCAGTTTTCTTTGAAGCACGAATACCCTGTCTTTTTGCTTTCCTTTTTCTAATCAAACCAGGAGCGGCAGGGATATAATCCTCATCTTTGTCAGATTCTCCGGTTCTAGCCGTCTTCTCTATTCGTTCAAGACCATGGAGATTCCCGTGATTATCATAGACCTTACGCATCCCAGGTGGAGGAGGATTATCATCCTCAGAAGACGAACCACCATTACCAGAACCGCCTTCATCTTCAGAAGACGAACTACTTTCATCCACCAATCTCCTCGGCTCATCTGCCTTTCCTTTACCTTTGTCAGTCGCAACATCGCCTGACTGACTTGCAGGGCCACCAGCTCCACCTGCACTACCGCCTGTCTCACCAACTACAGTACCACCAGTCTCACCAGCCGTAGAACCAACCACATTACTACGGACATCAGATTCGATGAATACACCCTGAACTTCTTCTGCAGCAACATTAACATCAACTTCAACATGTGCTGCAGCACTAGAACTGCCAGCAGATCTCTTGCTTGATGCTTTGATTCCGTGCTTGGCCCCGAGCTGCGTGTTAGCCAACGCGATTAACCTCGGCTCCTCATCATCAGAATCACTTGCGTCTCGACGCCATTTGTTGTTCTGCGGTGCCTCGTAGGTCGGAACATCGAGATGACCAATAAGCTTTCTAATTGGATCCGATTCCTTATACTTGGACATGGACTTGAAGATCAGCAGTGTACGCTCGTTCATAGGATTGACAGGTAGAACATCTGCTTCAGCTTTAGGAAGATCAGGAATCTGATCATTAATCATCATCTGCAAGAATCTAGGATATAGCCAAAACTTGGTAGATGTTCGTTGAGTTGCTGACGGGAGTGGCCTTCGAGCATTTTCTTTCAGATTGTCGAAAATATAACGTGATATGTTGAACGGCTTGTTCAGAATCAAAGCCGTAAACAATCCCGTTAATTCAATCGGTGACAGATCATATCCAGATCGTTTGTTGCTCAGGCAGTGAATAAGGATATGCAATAAGAACTTGTATCGAAGCGGCATAAACCCTTTGTTGATCTGATTTGCAAGAACGTTATCGCTGTACCGTAGCCTCATCAGTAAGCCCCGCTGACATTGTAAATCAATAGAAGTAGAATCTTCTGGTTGATCTCCTAGTTGCAAACGTGCTCTGATGGTGTTCTCTGTAATCACCACGGGTTTCTCAGCAACTGATCCACTAATCACTTCCTTGTTATCCACTGTTTCAACCACAGCCGAATTCCAGAACTCCTTGATATGAGACTGATAAGCAGTGTGCTGTGTAGTGATTGCATAGTTGATACGAGCGCGATGAAGATACTCCATTATTCCCGTGAATTCCGGACTGATTTTGCCTTCTGGTTGAAGATAAGCAGCCATGTTATGTCTAGGTTCAGACATAGATTCAACCTCAGATTTTTCCTTCTTCGTTGGCTTTGCCCGTTCCTTCTTTACTTTCGGTGCCATTTCTGTTCATCAAAACAATGACACGTAATGAGAAGACAGTTAAGCAGACAACAAGGATTTCACACTTAGAAAAATTTCAATTTCTTGAAAAATTTCTAAGTGTTGAATCCTCGAAGGATGCCATTTGGCCATCGAAGGATTGAAACATGGCTCGAAGGATGACAGACTGTTCGAAAGATGTTACATTCCTCGAAGGATGAAATTCCTTATCGAAGGATCATCTTTCGAAGGATCATAAATTTGAAAGATATCTTGATCATTCGAAAGGTCTGATCAATCGAAGGATGAATCCTTCGAGAAACTTAACATCTTTCGAGTCTCAATTCGAAAGATATTTTACAGCTCATGTTTCGAGGTTGAGAATCAACATCCTTCGTGTTGATTTCCGGCAACACAGTTCATCGGAATATTTTCCGGTGGGGATTTTTAAGATTGTTTTAAGTAGGTTTGAAAACATTCAAGCATCAACATTAATCCGTTTAACCACATCAGTCTCAAAACCAACTCGAACACTAAACCCAACCCCAGATACTAATCCATACACATCCACTGATTTAAACCAAACACCCAAACAAGACTCTGTTTAAACAAAATCCAAAACCCTTGACATCAAGATTCAAACCAAACATCTGAACACAAAGAAACAGATAGAAAGAAAACCATATGATCATCAAAATCTACCATTGCCCCATTTACAACATATTCACATTTCACATTTTATCCTATCATAGAAATAAAGATTAGAAAAATAAGAACACATGATCATGTTGATGTTTGAGTCGTTGTATGTTAAGATGATTATGATTATCCTACCGTGAATGTTATATAAAAATCCTGATCTTAACTTGTTTTGATTTTGGCAGAGTTTCGGTACAATCAGAGGTTTTGTGTGATGAAATTTTGAACAGTTATGTTGAAATGAAGAAGATGACCACTTTTTATACTCTGACCTCGAAAGTCGAACCGTCTCGAAGGATCAATGACCTTTCGAAAGATGAAAAGGTGTTTCGAAAGATCAGCTTTGGGTCGAAGGATCCATATCTGGATCGAAAGATACCAGATATTTGAAAGATCTGGATCGAAGTATACCAGATATTTGTGGGAATCCTCGAAGGATATCTTTCAACCTTATCCATCTTTCAACAAGGTCTGATCAGCTCGAAAGATCAAATTGGTCAAATCCTTTGTTGACCAATTCATCTTTCGACTGAGATGATTGACTTTCATTGACTATCTGATCTTTCGAGGGCCATTGCTTCCTCGAAGGATCAGATTTCCACCAACACTTTGGATTTTGGGAATTTCCAATTCAAACCCTTCAAAAATTTAGAGGTTTTCAGAATTGACCATTTTGAAAAATTGTCCGTTATGAAGTTCTGCAAAGGTTAGTTTTATGAAGTATCTCGGCTTGCCAGGTATCGGATTGAGCACCAACATCAGTTAATCAAAAATAATATTAAATTGAAAATCTTTTTGGATTTTGTATTTTGATAAAATAAAAGACAACAATTTTAATATCCTTTGAATGTTATCAAACGACATCACCGCTAATGTCGTGCTGATATGCACCAAACGACAAAACTGTTTAAAATAAGACAATAAATATTAAGCAGTAAGTAAATATGTACAAACACAACAATATTTTTGCGAGTTTCTGGCGAAGAGAATCATATCAGCTTGCGGTCTTTTGTCAAAACACATTTCCTTTTAAAATTCTTTTACAGACGCGGATAAGTATTCTACCACAATTACCGATATTGTTATCCACTTAAACTCAGCGATCAAGTGTAATCATAATACAATGAGATACATTTAAGGTATGATTTATACTTACCGACCGGTGTTCATCCACTCACGACACATTCCCGTATCAAGGTATGCACGAGAGTTCATCTTACTGGGGAGTATACCATTTATCATCCGTTTTTAACGTATATAAAATGTGAACAAGTCACTTATTTGATTTGAAAACAAGCCCTATGTGATAGAATCACTTATTGATGAGGAACTTGATTTTCGATGCATGAGGGCACAGGAGCAAGTCCGTGAACAGGTCAGTACTTCCGTACAGCAGAGAGACGAACTTGACTCCCGGATAAATGTGATATTTTATCACTTATTTTGTATGGACATGTGATTGTTTATCACTTATTGAGGTCGAATGCAGTATGAGATATGTACACGTATGTATGGTATCATGGAAGAACTAGACTTTGTCTTTTATAGAAACAACCATGATACCCAGATGATAAACAGCATAAACCCCGAATATCTCAGAACCTCGGCAATCTATCAAACGAAATTTCGGTACCAAGACCATATGCCAATATCTCAGAACCTCGGCAATCTATCAAACGAAATTTCGGTACAAGTGGTATCAGAGCCGTGGCTCTTTTCCTTGTTAAAAACCGAGTTTATACAAGATCTTGGTGTGTTTGGACAAAACTCACTTGGTTTAGCACCCGTTTTTAGTGTTTTTCTTGGATTTCTTGACGTAAAAACGTGTTCTAAACTAACCGGGTGTGTTAAAGGAAGGTTTGGGTAACTTAAAATCTTGTTTTTAAAAGGTTTGGTAATTTCCGGCCAAAATTCCAGCTAACTCCGGTGACCGGTTTCTGGATAAGAACCTTCTATTTTAGGCAATTTTTTATTAGTCAAATCTGAGTTGGTGAAAAGGTAAGGTCTGAACATACCTTCTGCCGAAAGTTGTCTACCAACCAATCACCTTTTTCACCAACCTGTCACCTTTTGTCAACTGTGTCAGATCTGTTCGAAAGATATCCTTCGAAGTCGAAAGACTATCTTTCGATCAAAGGAGGTTCGACAGATATTCATCCTTCGAACATCCTTTGAAGTCTGTGAGTTATCTTTCGAGCCAAGGAATCTTTTCGAAGGATATATTGTTCGAGCTACTGTTACTATTCGAAAGATAAGGATCCTTCGTCTTGGAGAATCTTTCGAAATTATTGTTCGAAATTCAACAGTGATCTTTCGAACACTGTTGATCCTTCGAACAAGTATTATCTTTCGATCCTTATCTGTTTAAGTTTAACAGTTGTGTTTTTCAGGTCTTTCGATCCAGGATCTTTCGGCTGTTTGTTTCTTTTCAACATATTAACATAGTTTGTGAACGTTGAATTTTCAAAAAGAAAAACTTGTTTTTCAAATTTTAAATCAATTTTCACTTAATATATTAATTTTTTTAAAATGGAACAAACGGTCAGTGGGATCCAACCGCGTAGACTACAACAACTTTGACTCTACAATCATCAGCTACGCAATCATCAGCCACGCAATCTGCGTCAGATTTCAACAAACTGCATGGATGCAGGCTATTGCCCCACCTCAAGCTGCAATGATAACTGCAAATCAATGGGCATTGGTCACAAATCAAAGCAGCATTCAAGCAATGATGCAGAACGACAGTGAAACTGGTACAAGCACAAAACCGCCAAAGCTAAATCACATCAATGATTGGGGATGGTGGAAAGAAAGGCTGAGAACTTATGTTCAGGGGCAAGGTCAAGATCTATGGATGTGTTTCTTCACCCCATTTGAAAATGAGTTGGAAGTTGCAGGATCTAATCCAGAAACTTACAGCACTATGTCTGATGATGATAAGAAGAAATTTGAGTTAGAAAAGAAAGCATTCATGATTCTCACACAAGCTCTTCACAGAGATATTCACCACCAGTTTGTTTACTGCACGACTACTAAAAGCTTATGGGATATGCTCACGTTACGATGTGAAGGAAATGCTCAATCTAGAAAGATCAAGCAAGAATTACTGAAGAAAGAGTTTGAAGGATTCACGTGTATGGAGAATGAGACTTTGGCAGAGTTATCTACAAGGTTCCATCACTTGTTGAGCGAGATGTTTGCTTTTAGAGTCACTGCCACTCCACAAGAAATGGTGAAGAGATTTGCTGATAGTTTACCATCAAAGTGGAGCAGTTTTCTTGAAATTCTCAAAGAAAATGGTGTTCTAGACACGATCACCGTTTATGAGTTAATTCAAAGATTGGAGAACAAGGATGTAGAAGAAAAGCTTAAAGCAAAAAGAACACTAACTCCTCAAAATCCAGAGATGTACTATGGGATTGCAGGAGGTATCAGTGGAGAAAAACCAGCCTCTCAACACGCGAAGCTTCAAACAGCTTTCATCTCAAACACCGGACCTTCCACAACAAATCAGTTTGATCCTTCAGCATACACGATGATGTATTCAAGACCAGATTCTTCTTCTCAACAACAGACAGCTCAGCAATTCACACCACCGCCTTTCTTAGACCCAAGCAGAGCTCAGCAGCAACAACCGCAACAGCAAGGGTTTTATGGAAACTCTTCAAACTTTCAAGCCACTTCCAATCCGAACACAGTCAGATTAGACACTTCCAACTTTTACAAAGTCACTGTCGAAATAGCCAAGGAGCATATGGAGATGTTGAATACCTTGGTTAGTGCTTATTGTGGATTAGTTGCAGGTCAGATTGGGAATATCAATCTAACCAATGAAGATTATCAGCAAGTGGATAAAGAAGAGTTTGAAATGATGGATATCAAATGGGCTCTTGCTAGTGCAATTCGAAGAGCAAAGGAGTTTATGGAAAGGACGAGGAGAACCAACTTGGAAAGCAACAACAACACCAAGTATGGTTTTGATAAGAATGCTGTCACTTGCTTTAATTGTGGTGAAAAGGGTCACTTCAAGCGGGAGTGTCAGAAGCCACCTAAGCAAGAAAATCAGAATCCCTTCAGGAATCAAGGACGGCCACAACAGCAACAGAACAACAATACTGTCAGATCAATAGTTCCTGTTGGAGGAAATGCATCTGGAACCACAAACACTAATCCCCACAGAGGATTGGTTGTTCAAGCTGATGAAATCTGTAACTGGAACCTTCAGCTTGGAGAAGGAGGAAATGGTGGAACAACATGCTATGCTAAAGTGATTGAGAAGGTAGTGGAACCCGTGTCTGCTGGTGAATCTTCAGAAGATGAAGATAGTTCGGGTTATAGTGGGAGCATGGATGGGGAATCACTTGATGCTGGTGATTTATCAAGTGATGCTTTAGATTTGGAAGTTGATGAGCTATTGGCTGAAGCTGAAGCATTATGCAAAAGGAGATCTATTCTTTGCCAGAAATCTGCTGGAACTTCCGAGAAGCTTGCTCAGTTTTTCTCTGAAGATGGATCTTTTTCTTTTCATACAGCCTTTATGGCTCACGTAGAAGGTCAAACTTCTCAGGTATGTGATACTAATTCTGACTCTATTTCTGCTCCTATTGAATGTGCAAAGTGTTTAGAATATGCAGAAAAGGAAATTCAGTTTGAAATCACACACAAACACAATCAAGAATTGATTGTAGATCTTTCTAAAGCAACTGAAGCTAACTTGTTTTTAACCAGAAATGAAAAGGAATTTAAAGCAACAATTGCGTCATTAAGACATGATGTTTCAGAATTACAAAAGGCTGTTTTGCGAAAACAACATGCTAACAATAATCTTATTGATACAATTGAAAAGCAAATGGTAGAGTTAGCAACAGCTCGATGTGAATGTGAGACAATTAAGCAGAAATTGGAAAGCTATTCCAATTCCCGCTATGTATTGGATCACATCATTGACGTTCAAAGGAAAAAGGGGGATGCAAAATGTATTGGATTCAAATCATGCCCTCCCCCAATGAATCACAATTACTCCAAATTGCCTGATGACGAGGATATGCCCCTTTTTGAACCTACTGTGCCACTCGGTCTAGATGACTTTGCAGCAGGCCTCGGGTTCACAACTGGTACATCATCCTCGGGTCAATCAGAATCTGAGAATGTGACAGATTCATCGTGTGTTAAGGAACAGAGTCCACCCATTATTGAGGATGCTGATTCTTCGGACGATGAATCTGAAGAAATTGTGAAACAACAGTCTAACTCGGTTACAACAGATATTCCTATCGAGAATCACATTCTGTGTGATCCACCAGTGAAACCGAGTAAGACTGAAATGTCAAAAGCAATGGAATCCCTTGTAGTTAGCTCTGAAGGGAATAACTTGTTGTATACGCTCAAAGGAGATAGCAAAATCTACTCTAACAAAGATTTTCCAATTAAAAATGTAAATCAAGATTTAATTGAGCAAATTTTTGAAGGATGTACTGATAAGTTTTTGGGAAACAAAAGTGGCAAAGTTACAGTCACTCAATGTGATCCAATTCCGTGTGAACAAATTAGAAAACAATACGGAAACCAAAAACTACCAATTGAGCGAAAACAACAAGTCAACTCCGGAAAAGGTAAGGTACAGGGAAAGAAGGCTCAGAACAAGAATGTTCAAGCACCTAAAGTTCAGCAGCCTAAGACTGAACTACCAAAGGTTCAACAACCTAAAGTTGAACAGTCTAAGGCTACTCAACCTAAGGCTGCACAACCTAAAATTCAACAATCAAGGGTTGAGCAACCTAAGGATCAACAACAAAAGGTGCAAAACAAAAGAGCTCCTGTTAAGAAACAAGAACCAAAATTGAACTTTGTTGGATCCACTGGTTCAGACAAACTTGAAACATTTCAGGATAAATCTAACGTTGATTTTGTAAAACAAGTTAGAATTTTAAAACGAAATGATCAAAATAATTACACCCAACACACCAACGGATGTGATTTAGGTCCTAGTACATCTAGATCACAAAGTTCATTGTCTGGTTCTTCGTCTGGTCATCAACATGTTTCTCCGAGGTTTGTAGAGCGGAGAACATGTTTTGAATGTGGCACAGTTGGGCATATTGTAAGATATTGCCCATACCTGCAAAAGCTGAAGTCAAAACCGAGTGCTCCCCAAGAAATCAATTACCAAAAACGACCAGTTTCCCCGAAACAGGACCCACGTGTCTTGAAAGAAAGGGAAAAGAAGCTAAAGCAAAAGAATCAAAAGGTAATTGAAAAGGCCTTAAAATTAGAGGTCAAAGAAGAAAAACATGTACAAGCAAACTTGTAGGTCCCCCGGAGGTCGAGGTTAAACCTTATCCTTGTTATGTTTAACACACTAGCAAGTGCGGAATCCAAGCTAGAATGCAAACCGGTAGTTTATATGAGAACACAAGCTACAAAGAGAAAGGTAGACACACGAGATATCAAAGTTTTCTCTTGTATTTCAGTGGACACGGTTACAGCCCTTGACCAAACTGAAAATACTCTCTACAAGACTTGGTTCACTCACATACAACTCTATCGGATGTCTAACTGATGTCTTTTAAATGTCTAACTGTGAAGTGAACCATTACATGGGTATATATACCCATAACAGATTGATATGTCGAAGGATCAAAATGCCTGGTCGAAAGATCATCTATCGACCAGAAACCCACCGAAGGATCAACATATACCTCGAAGGATGGTATATCCTTCGAGGTCCATTTGTATCCATCGAAGGTTATCCTTCGAGGTCATCGAAGGATATGAACAATCCTTCGATGACATCCTTCGACACAAGATATGTTACAAACTAAGTGTTGACTGTTTGCCCAAGTCAAACCAGGAGGATGGTTGACTTGGTCAAACTTACATCCAAACACATATACAAACCACAAAAGACGTAAACAAGACTAACAAAGACATCGTTTTATATCATTACAAAATACAGACAAAGTACAGACACAAGTGCACCAACAACCATCTTCGGGTCTTCACAAGTGCAGGACTGGTGGGAGGCTGGACTCTACCGATGTGGTGTCACCTCTTTATTCAAACCCTTACAGGCGCCGTGAGGCTTTGGTTTGACAATTTTCCTGTGGGAGTGTGGGGAAAATCACATCATGGGTAGACTTGCGCGAGAAGTTTTTGGTACACTTCAGCTAGCAAAGGCGGTCCATCCGCGATACGGCGGACGTAATGAATATCTGGCACCGCGATGATGAAAGTTTAGAAGACTTCTATACCCGTTACAACAAAGAAGTGCTCGAAATAGGAGACGTTCACGAGCACCTGATCCGAGCCCAATTTAAGTATGCCGTCAGATGTGACGACATGATAAAGGTCTTATCCGGAACGGAGGGACTCCCAAAAAGTTGGGAGAATTAATGGCGGCAACAAAGGTCTATGCCCAGACTGAGAAGAATCTCAACACCAACAGACCATCGCCACCGCATGGTCGCCCAACGGACTTAGGCTCGAGCACTAGGAAGAAGTTTAAGAAAGGTTGGCGCGACTCAAGCTCAGGAAATTATTCATCTGAAGATGCACGAGCTACAATCAACAAGCTCGCTGCACAGAGAGAAGCTAAACAAGAAAACAGAGAGAGACAATGGACTCCTCTGACCAAAACCCCCGCAGAAGTACTGAGTACGGAGGACTACCAATTCAAGGCTCCTCCACCTATGAAGAACAAACGCGGCCAAGACCCAAGTCAGTACTGTCATTATCACAAAGACAACGGTCATACTACCAATAACTGTATCTCCTTGCGCACTGAAATCGAGAAAGCGCTTAAAAGCGGTGAGCTCACTCACCTGTTACAAAACATGCGCAAGGAGATAAAACAAAATACTCGTGGCGAGGAGGGCCTGAGTAAAAAGGCAAAGAATTAAGTAGCAGTTCTATAGCCTCCTTGCAATATTGGACAAACTCTACAGTTTAGTAACTCTCAGCAAGGACTATAGTAAGTTAAGTCCCATGTAATTATTTTAATAGACTTTGTATGGCCTCTGCGCCTTATCCATGAATAAACAACAAAGTTTCTATTATTTCTGTGTTTTTTACAAAGTGCATGCAATTCCTTTTGGTAAGCGCAAAAACATTATGGTAAATACAATATAAGTCTCATGAGCGGTCAGCGATTACACATATCGCGCAAGACCTTACGTTCACACATGAGCTTTATACCACCTTTGTTCGCCTTACCTAATCAAAGTAATTGTACCCATGCAAAATATTGTAAGTTAAAACACATATTATACTACTTCTGGCACACCAACACGCCTTAAAAAATTATCAAACTACACGGCAGTATATTAGTAAATGTTACTTGTGCGCAACGCATTAACAAAAAGGGATACACGCCCCAAAAAACTACAAGACAATTGTTCATACAACCACAAGAAAAAACCTACGATAGGTCTTCATCTTCATCTTCTGGGAAGATTTCCTTCAGTTGCGCTACATGATCTTCATACTGCAATGCAACGTTTATCAGATCCATGACAGGGAGCTGTAAGTTGTTGAATTCTGTTTTCATAGCTGCAAGGGCGGCATCAGTATTAACACCATAAGTAACGGATCTACTAGTATCCTAATCAACCATCAAAGCATTAACTACATGGTGCGAGCATTCCACATATCCTTGAGCATATCCGTCATTTCGCGCGACAACAAACAAGCGCGCAACCGTTTTGTCTAATTCTTCAGAGTTCAGCACTGATTCAGCGACCTATACAAACAGGAAAAGCAAATTAGGAAAAGCGCAAACCACTTCCATAAAAAATTACAAACAAGAGGAAACTTACACATGCGATTCCGCGCTCTTTCAGCCATAGCATGTCGCTTTTCAGTGGTTAAAGTTCGCTTTCTGCTGTTGCCCGCACAGTCTCAGAAGTTTCTAACTTCTCTTCCGTTTCGGCAAGGCGGCGAGAAGTTTCAGCTTTCTCCGCATGCGCAACCTCCAGATCTTTCTTCAGTTGTTCCTGATCAGATAGCAAAGCAGTAAGTTCTTCTATCTCTTTATCTTTAAAGGCAAGGGTAGCGCAGGTATGTACCTCTCGTTGTTCACTCCGTTCCCTATGAGAACGCGCTTCATCTCGCGCAGCTTCAACATCAGCTTTTTCTTTATTCAATTTTTCGATCTCCGCATCTTGTTTCTTCAACCTCTCAACCTCAGCCTTGAGATTGTTAATAACGTTACGGAGACCCATCTTCTCGGCATTATCTTTCTCGCAGATCTTTTTCCAGTTCTTGCGCTCCTCGGTGATGGAGAGTGTGTAACCCGGGTGTTAATGTGCTTATTTTGTGTGAATTATTGCCGTTTACATGATTATACGATTGGAATATGTTCACTACGCAAGATTGTGAATTTGCAGGTTAAACGCTTAATTCAGTGAAGTTAGGATGTGAGGTGATGAAAACGAACAATCAAGGATGTTTATCATGAGAGTTCACGTTTTTCGGTACTTGTTCGGATGATAAAACGACTTCAAAGCAAGAAACGCGAAAGTAATAAAGTTCAGGGGGTTTGTTTGTCATTATACGAAAGTTGCATGAAAGTGGTTCTCTTATATATCATCCAAAAATGTTCAGCGAAGTCAAAACGTAGTTACGACAATAGACGTAGCCAATGGTTTGGAAAATACAACATCAACAGAAAAGACGAAATGTAACCTACGTTTGCAATCCGTAGCCTACGGTTAGAAGAACATGGCAACGCATGTTTTGTAATGGAAAGGTATTAGAAGATTAAAAAAAAAATAAAATAAAATCCAAAAGGAAGGACTTGACTTTTTTAGCATCTTGGGAAGCAAGTCACGTGAAGCACATGGGGAGCCATTAAAAACACATATAATCATATCATCAAATTGGTGGCAACATTGGGGGTTTTATTTTTGGTTCTGTAAGTCGGCCCATCATCTCCTTTCAACAGCCCATTATAACGCATGATTGGGCCGATCATTGAGAAGACGGAGAGGATAATCACTTTTGGGGAAGTAGCCGACATCAACATATCATCATATCTTCGACGGCAGTAGACGGCAGAGAAGGGTTTTCAACCGGGGTTCAAGCCAGTGAAGATCAATCAACCGAGATGAGCGGCTAAATCTCTCGTGAACACTTCGGGTGAATGATTCTTGTGAGACACTTTTAATTCTAGTTTCTGTTTGTATTGAGATTTGGATTTGTAGTCGGGTGACAGCCGACTATTTACATAATTATATTATTTGTGTGACAGACAAATCTTGAGTGACAGTCAGAGTTATAATTATGTTTTGAATCCAACTATGCTTTTGTTGATTGAATGATTTCTATGTATGTTTGTTTTAATATTTATTTGATCAATTAATATTAAGATTTTGAACTGCATAGGTAATTGGTAGATGTGACAGATTTACTATTCAATCAATAGCATCCAATAAAATCAGAACTAGGTTATTAGTAATTACAGAATCTGAATCCCGGAGTGATCACCTTTTCTCATCATTGTTTTAACTCACAATTTTTATTCGTCAATTTAGACATTTATCATAAACAAACAAACCGATTTTCCAATTCTGTATTAGTTAATTAATACTTAGCATAATAACACTTTCCACAATCCTCCTCTGGTTCGATATCCGACTTATCCTATCTACATAGTTTAGTTGGTTTTTGCATGCCACTAACGACAGACATCAAAATGGCGCCGCTGCCGGGGAGGCGTGCGCAAAGTGTTTAGTGTTAAGTTTTAGTTAAAAAAAAAACCTAAAAAAGTTTTGCTTTTATTTTGTTATCTTATTTGTTTGGGATTTACGTGGGTAGTTGAGCTGTGTTTGTGCAGGATGACAGATCTTACTATATTTTGCGGCTCTTCTACATGTATTTTGTGCGGGGAACCACTTCACCCGTGTATCGGTTGCCACGAGGCCCGATTTAGACGGGAAAGAGCGAAATTGGAAGAACCACTGATGCCTTGCTATAAGAATCCTTCCCCTCCACCATATTTCGATAATTCTGATACAACGGTGGATGATGGTTATTACTCGGATGGATATGATCGGGACGAGGATGCTTATTATGAGCCAAGGACGGATGGACGATGTTTCTGTTGCGGTGGTTGTCATACTTCTTATTATGATGATGTGTGTGCAGTGTATTTGGAAAATCCAGAGTATTGGAATAAAAAAATGATGGATGCGTACATCTCAACACCATATCATGGATACCGAAAGTATCATCCCGAGGAATATCCTGAGCCCGAGGGTGTCTATACTTATCAGACCGAGGAGGAGAAAAAGCTTGCTACGTTGGAAGTGACTTTGTCCAAACTCGAGCAGTATTTATCAGCACCCAACCTTTCCGATGAAGATCGAATCAGCTGTTTAATTTCTAAGTGTCAGACTTTAAAATTGAAGATAGAAATAGAACAACGCCTTTCACCATTACCTGATGATATTAGAGATTATTCTCACATGAAGGAGGAGGTTGTGGAGGATAATACCACACCAATGAATCCTTTATCTGATGAAGAGTCACTGGTGGATCAGAAGGTGTGTGAGGATGATGAGGCAGAGCAGTTTGATGAGATGAATATGTGTACCGAACCTCTTCCCATATCAATCATTCCAATTAATAAGTGTGGGGAAGAGGGTTCGAGGAAGAAGAAACAACAAGACATCAGGGTACATATCGTGAAGTGGATTAGCAAAACCCGCAGGTGCAGGCTGAACATGCCAATTATACTTACAAACCAATGGAGATGGCATGTAAATTTTCGGGCATTCGTTGGGAATGTTTTGGGTAAGTGTGCATTGAGACCACCGTAACGCATAACAGGTACGGTCTGGCTGAAGACCTTTAAACTTAGCGCTCTCGGGAGGCAGCCCGAGGATGTAGAGTTTGTACTTTGTTTTGGTTTCCTTTGGTGTGTTGTGTTTTGACAGGTTTATACAATTCTATCTTCACGGATGCAATGAATCAAGTGTGGGGAGCAACATCCCCGGCGAGATCTCAGAGAATCCCTGGATGCGTATTCTCCGGTTTTGAGCGCAACAGTTACACCGCCACAGACACTCACTTGTTTTCGGATCAGGTGCATGTGTCTATCTATCTTGTGTTTTATTTGTTTTTGTGTTTTTGGTGGTGTGAAATTTTTGTGTTGGGAGTGGTTTACTTGTGTCGTGTCGAGTTGGTTATTAGCCGTTCATGGTTTGCGGGTGGTATCTCTCGAGTTTAGAGTATAAATTGCACCATACATTGGGGACAGTGTATCCCAAGTGTGGGGATGCGGTAACTCGAGAGAGGGTTGGTAAGATTGTTGATCTCAAATGCTTGAATTGGTTGAAATTGCTAAAAATTGAAAATTTTTGAAAATTTTTGTCTCAAGTATGCTTGAACTACATGAAAACCTTAATTTTCAATTGCTAAAGGGTTCCTACTGATATTAAACTAACTTAGATCCCTAGTCATGGTTGTCCCTTTAAGTTTCATGAGAGTATTTCTGACAAGTTTTAGAGAAGAGTAAAAAGAGATGCCTAACTAGGGGTAACATGCTTTAGGAATTACACATGCTACGTGTCGGCAACCTATATTCCTTTTATTCGGTGAGATATTTGAGCCTACTAGATTGTTAGTTGAATTGCAATAAACGTTCAATTGTTGAGTGTAGGCCATATGTTGCTTTGTATTAGAACTTGTGTGGTTTGATACGTGCCGAGACTGTGGTTTAGCGTATACACATAGATGATAAAGGCATTAGGATTCATTCATTGTTTTACATGTTGATTGTTGTTTTCGCTCACCTTAGTGAACCATGTTGAGCCTTTCACCTTTCATTTGTTACACCTTGTTTGACCCGTTTAATTACCAACCATGAATGACAAGTACGTGTTAGATGTTTGATTGAAAAAAAAAATGAAAAAAAAAGGAAGAAAAAAAAAGAAAAAAAAATCATTGTTATGTTTGTGTTATATAAATGGGTTGAAAATCACCAAAAGTGTTAGTACTATTGTGAATAAGTTGTCATGGTTTGGTATATTCATTTGTGTTCACCATATAATTAGAAAAAAATCCCAAAATATTCCTACCTTTACCCTTAACCCAAACCCAAAAGTCCTTTTGATATGTGCTTCGTTACTTGATACAGTGGAGGTGTGATTGCTATACAAGCTTATGACTGCAAAGTATCATATTTGGTTTTGAGCGAATTATATTCTAGCACATTACACGCTAGCCTTGATTAAGCCGAGAGGAGTGATTATTGTGAGGGGCGTGTGGCATGTGTGTAGTATCATAAGCATGTTAGTGTTAGTTAGGTAAGTTTTAAAGTTTATATATTTGTCAGATTGTCAATCTCGATTGTGTCAGTCAATGGGACGGGTATGACTTGGGACCTTAAATTGCTATTTCGGTAAGGGATTCAATGGTGATTTGTTAATAAGGTGAGTAGTGTTTGCAATGGTTGCTTGAGGACAATCAATGATAAGTGTGGGGATGTGATGGAGAGTGTGTAACCCGGGTGTTAATGTGCTTATTTTGTGTGAATTATTGCCGTTTACGTGATTATACGATTGGAATATGTTCACTACGCAAGATTGTGAATTTGCAGGTTAAACGCTTAATTCAGTGAAGTTAGGATGTGAGGTGATGAAAACGAACAATCAAGGATGTTTATCATGAGAGTTCACGTTTTTCGGTACTTGTTCGGATAATAAAACGACTTCAAAGCAAGAAACGCGAAAGTAATAAAGTTCAGGGGGTTTGTTTGTCATTATACGAAAGTTGCATGAAAGTGGTTCTCTTATATATCATCCAAAAATGTTCAGCGAAGTCAAAACGTAGTTACGACAATAGACGTAGCCAATGGTTTGGAAAATACAACATCAACAGAAAAGACGAAATGTAACCTACGTTTGCAATCCGTAGCCTACGGTTAGAAGAACATGGCAACGCATGTTTTGTAATGGAAAGGTATTAGAAGATTAAAAAAAATAAAATAAAATCCAAAAGGAAGGACTTGACTTTTTTAGCATCTTGGGAAGCAAGTCATGTGAAGCACATGGGGAGCCATTAAAAACACATATAATCATATCATCAAATTGGTGGCAACATTGGGGGTTTTATTTTTGGTTCTGTAAGTCGGCCCATCATCTCCTTTCAACAGCCCATTATAACGCATGATTGGGCCGATCATTGAGAAGACGGAAAGGATAATCACTTTTGGGGAAGTAGCCGACATCAACATATCATCATATCTTCCACGGCAGTAGACGGCAGAGAAGGGTTTTCAACCGGGGTTCAAGCCAGTGAAGATCAATCAACCGAGATGAGCGGCTAAATCTCTCGTGAACACTTCGGGTGAATGATTCTTGTGAGACACTTTTAATTCTAGTTTCTGTTTGTATTGAGATTTGGATTTGTAGTCAGGTGACAGCCGACTATTTACATAATTATATTATTTGTGTGACAGACAAATCCTGAGTGATAGTCAGAGTTATAATTATGTTTTGAATCCAACTATGCTTTTGTTGATTGAATGATTTCTATGTATGTTTGTTTTAATATTTATTTGATCAATTAATATTAAGATTTTGAACTGCATAGGTAATTGGTAGATGTGACAGATTTACTATTCAATCAATAGCATCCAATAAAATCAGAACTAGGTTATTAGTAATTACAGAATCTGAATCCCGGAGTGATCACCTTTTCTCATCATTGTTTTAACTCACAATTTTTATTCGTTAATTTAGTCATTTATCATAAACAAACAAACCGATTTTCCAATTCTGTATTAGTTAATTAATACTTAGCATAATAACACTTTCCACAATCCTCCTCTGGTTCGATATCCGACTTATCCTATCTACATAGTTTAGTTGGTTTTTGCATGTCACTAACGACAGACATCACTCGGAAAGAAAGGCAGCTTCGGCTTCCGCCTTTCTCTTCCAGCCCGCAATGGACCACTCTTCAGTTTTACGATCAGTCTCAAACTTGGCTTGATCAGCTTCTAGCTTTGCCCTCAACTGGGCAACACGGTTTTCATCCTCAGCAGCTTTCTTCTTGTACGCCTTAAAAGTGGTCCACTCCTTATGCATACTATGCCACTCACGCACTATACGGTGTATAGTAGATGTATAAGAAGCGACCTCCTCAAGATAAGCATGATAAGTTTGATCGTGAAGGCGTCCCTCCTGAAATTTAATTTTCCCAAGAGGAAAGGTTCCCTGCAACCAATCTCGACACACGCGCCAATCTGAGAAAGTGTCACCTTTCTTCAGATTCCAGACAGGGACATGAATCTCGGAAGCATTCTTCTCTGAGTAACTTCTATAATAATAATCCCCTAGAGTTTCATCCGGGCGGATTGGAGAATTTTTGTCAGAGAATGAGCCTTGGTCTTCAACAGTCACCTTCTCAATGTTTTCAGGCATAAAACCAGAAGACTTGGAAGGAGAATTGTAACAGGGATCTCTTCAGCAGTCTTCCCTTTCTCCGAATCATGAGCAGCAAGTTCAGGAGTTTGTGGATTACCAGCACCATCCACAATCTCTGGGTTAGTGACTTTTTCTGCATCCACAGCAACATCAACAGGCTTATCAGTCTCAATATTCTCAGCCCCAGCAGTCTCCCTCGCCTCATTCTCAGGAATCTCAGTGTTCTTTAACTAGTCAGCAGCAAAGGCGCGTGGAGGAGAGGGTGGAAGTTCTTCATTAACCACGGATGATGGTTCTGTGGGGACAGGAGAGTTCGGTTTTTCTGTAAAAATGAACATATGAATCACAATTATTCAAGGCATGAAAAGAAGAAAGCAAAAAATAACACTTACCAGGAAAGGGTTCTGAAATAAAGGCATCCAGGTTGCCCCTCCTAGTAATTTTCTTCTTCTGAATCTTCTTCGCAGGCTGACCTTCAGCTTCAGCGTCAGTCTGTTTTCTTTTTCCTGCTTTCTTCCTCACTAAGCGCTCAAGACTTGATTCCAAATCAATGGGATCATCGGGGTTCGATGGAGGGATATCAGCAGTATCTTTTGGTACCGGCTTTGGTCTTCTTAGAACTGCAGGTGCAAGACCCTCCAATGAATTAGATACCACCACATAACCACACCAGGAGTCAGAGGAACGGCGCATACCTTTCTTCTCTCCCCCCACATTTTTTACCTTAGAAAAAGGTTGAGCTTTCTCAGCATCACTTTTCTTTGGCGTAGCAGTAGTTGTGGGCGCGCGTCTTCTCTTCTCAGGGCATATGCCCAAATTAGACAGTTCACCTACTATAAGGCACATAATTAACTTATTCAAGCGCGCAAAAACAGCAAACAAAAAACACTGCGATAAAAACTTACCAGCACCAGCAGCAGGTGGCGCAGACAGATCATCATCCCATGGAAGAACAAAGTTCTTCACGATATGGTGATACCAAAGTTCCTCTTCAGGTTTCTTGGGAAGGGTAGTCATTTTCCCGCCTTCCCTTTCGAAAGCAACAATGTACAGAGAAACAACTGCGCAAAGGGAGAGCAAAGGCAAATTCAAAAAAAAAAAAAAAAAGAAAGCAAGAAAGAAAAGAGAAGAAGCGGCACAAAACCCAAATCTTACTTTTGCCATCTTCCATGTACACCGGCTTTTCTTCTCGATTCATCTTCCAGTTCAGACTCATGCTGGCACCAACAAGGGCTTTCTCTGGCAAAGCAATAGACGGAACGTCTTTCAGATCCTGGTACCAATTTTCGTCAACAGGAGTTTGAATGGTCTCAGTGGGGACATCCTACTTTCCCCTAAATATCATTCTCATCGGAATAACCCCTACCTTGATAAAGAAGAATTTTTGTTTCCAATCATGAAATGATTTTGGAGGTTGAAGCAACTTCTTCTTCGCAGACGCTCTTTAAACAAAAGAATAGAACCCTTGAGAGCAATGCATTTGATGAAAAAACTCGAAATCGAGGAACTGTCGGTTCAATATGCATCGTACGACACACGAATTCAAAGTGTCGAACCCTAACCATACCAATCAGGTGCATCTGGGAGATATGAAACTTGTAATAATCAAGAATTTCAAGGAAGAAATTCGTTGCAGGCAGTCAGAAGTTGCCTGAAGAGAAGAAATCCCAAAATAAAGTTATGTATCCGGCCAGAGCGTCCGCTGCCGTTTGACCCTCGTCAGGGTATCGAGCACCCCAATTTTCCGGAAACCTAAAATTCCGAATCAAACATCAAACGTCGCACTAGACTACTTCAACGGTGGAAGTTCGGCAGCCATTTCTTCAGTAGAGTCTTCGTGATGATCTCCGGTTGACATAAGAAAGAGAAATTACAAATTCTTCCTAATAATTGACAAATAAGACGAAGAAGAAAAAGGTTTTTCAAGAAAATGATTACCGAAAATGGGTAACTAAAAACACTTATATACTCACCGGCACAAATAGCATAGATAACTGTGATAGCACCTTTTTCGGGATAGCACGTTTATCAAAGCGTCAGGGGCGAGTGGGAAAGAGAACAAACGCGAGCTCACGCGCGCGTGTGAACACGATCAGTAACGTACAACTGACAATGACAGCTGTCACACTTCAACAGCCATTACTGCACCTTTTCACAGACCCAAGGTCAAGATTTTCAGAATCAAAATAATTAGCAAAGAGTATCTTCTCCTAGAAGATTCTCCACTTTCGGGCCAAAAACCTCTACAGCAAAAGCACCTTCTCTCTCATAGTCCAGTGCTCCACTTATTTGCATAATAGCAACACTAGACTGGGGGGGGGGACTTGAAGGGGTAAGGTCTCAAAAACCTCGCTTCGAGTACTTGGGACCATACCACAACCTCATCTTTCTAACCTTCTTTAAACCTTGCGCGGCCACTAGTCTTACAAAGAGAACTTAGAAGAAAAGCAATAAGCAACACCTGCGCGCCAAAAGGAAACTAATGAATCCTTGCGCCTCTCTCCATAACAGAAGGATAAAAATCCTATTATAAATAATGCCCAGACTTGGATATTATTTACTTCACTAATACCACACGATAAGAAATCACACTGGATTACGGTTGTAATCTTCTAGAAGACTCAATCGTGCACCAACAGACGGTTATAACCGTCTGGCCACGTGTCATCATCCCGGGGCTCCTTTGAAGTCACGATGATGGCATGAAATTGAAGAGAAATCTTCACTTGCCCACTTTCCACGTGGCAATACCCCAGCCGTCGATCTAAATCGCGATCCGTGTGCTCTCACGTCGGATTAAGAGAATTAACGGAGGGAAAAATAACCGCTTACGGAGTTAGCACTTTCCGTCAATATTTCAATAACAGGTTTTCCCGCCTAAACTCCCGGCTATAAATAGAAGAGTAATTCAGGTACAATCTCCAAGTTACATTCACTTCACTCATACTTCTTCTTCTTCTTCTTCATATACCGATACTTATTCTCACGCCGGAGGGTGGTCACGGAGAGAACCCCCATTCTCCATGTGGCGAGTCTGACGGTGTCTGTTTTGCAGTTATCAAGAAGAGGAAAAGATCTGTCCCCTTGAACCGAGCGAGAAGAAACCAACCCTTTTTTTGCAGAACCTAACCCCCTGGTTTATCTGATTCCGGTCATTTAACCAGTGTTTCTTCAGTGTTCTCATGGACTAAATTGATTCAAAAGATTTATTTAAGTCGACTTATCAACTCAAACACGATTCAGATTAAGGGCTTAATTTAGTGTTCTTATGCTACGTAACATTTTAGTAGCTTTGCCGATTCATGCCAAACCCTATAATGTCATGAGTGTCTAGATATACCTCAAGGCTCAATCCAAAATGTTACTTATTTTGAAATTGACATGATCTCATATCGAGGGCTATAAACTAGGCTCAATCAAAAATGTTACTTACTTTGTAACAACAAACGAACTTTTAACAAGGTGGATGAGTTGAATTAAACGGTTTGAACTAAATGCGAGTTCATCGACCTTTAAATATATGAGTTTCAAAATTAATCATGCAGTTCGCATGTGGTACTTGTGCTAATTGTTAGCTTGCTAGGTTTTGTTGTTTTTCATAATTGTTCATGTTTCTATATAATGTGTATGTAATATGATTTTCATCATGGCTTACGAGTTATGACCGTAATGTGTTTTATTTCCTTTTGAATTGAATGTTACATTCCTTCCAAAAAGCTGTTTTGAAGATCTTCTGTCTAAAGACATGTCTTGAGTGCGACAATAGACCAAAACTTTTTTAGAATAGACATGGTCTTTTTGGTACCTTACAATATGTGGCATCTAGCAAAACTCTTGTATATAAGAGAGAAACAATCAGCCCCTACTAAAATGTATGTGTTCACATGTCCTGTGACGAACATGAAGATAAAACATGTAAGATGTTGGTAAGATTAAATGCTAGACTCAAGTGTACAGTGGCGAAGCTTGACCCGAATGATGTGGGGTCGAAAATGTATATACCAAAAAATTTCTATAGAACCAGGGGGTTGAAAACGTATACACCCAAAAATTTCTATACGAAAACTACATATATAAGACTACTGAGCGAAAAGTTTGAGGAGTCGGGCGCCCCTCCCTGCCCCTTCTATACTTCGCCACTGCAAGTGTACATGCCCTCTCACCAAAGCGGGGAAATAATGAAATTCGATAAACTCCAACATGTTGGTTAACCACAGATAAGGTCTCAAGTTGAACCTTGGTTTTCAATCTTAGCACCAGGGGCGCAACTTCTTGGTGGCCTGGGGTGTCCGACCCCTCCTGATTTTTCGCTCGTAGTGTTACATTTATCGGAAATTTTTGATTTTTTTAGTGTAAAATATTGGGTTTTTTTTAAGAGTCCGACCCTATGTGTTTTTCGTTCAATCTCCGCCACTACTTAGCACCTTATATTTGAGCTCTATATGTAGGGTTTTCGTCTCTCTCTTAAACAGTTTGAGTTATGTTTGTGAGAATATCATTTATCACTCAAAAATCTTGTCTAAAATCTGCCAACATATGATCTACATTTATATGAACCCTTCAACAAGTTATTTAATTACTTACTAATATACAAGTAAAATAGTTAAAGCTTAAATTAAATTCAGTATATCTGTATTCAACCAACATCTACAATTATCCTCTGCTAAGACCGTGGGTATGGTGGGACTTGGGTTGGGGCATAAGTTGACATGTGGCTTGGGGGGCAGACATGGGCTAACCCATATCACACACGGTATGGTATGGTGGGGCGGGGGTTTGGGGCGGGGGTTTGGTGGGCTTCACTGGGCTGACCCGGGCTGGGCTATTTGAATATTTTTTAAAACAACAAATTTAATTTTTTTAAATAAAAAAAATTACATAAAAAATTCCTAATGTTTATATTTGTTTTTTTTATCTCTTCTCTCATCTCCAAGACTAGTTGCAACTCGTCACCCTCTACGTGATCAATGCGCTCGGATAGAAATTTCAAATCATCCCGTCTTTGTTTCAGGGCATCTCTAGCGGCATCTCTAGCTTCTTTGCTCTTTCGTTGTTCGGCCCTTTGTTGTTGGAAGACGTTGAATGTATCTAACTTGCATGTAATGTCATCCAACTGATCGTTGTATATTCCCCTACGCGAGCCCGAACTCCCAGCTGAAGGCGATGCCGTACCAGATCTTGATTTTTGAGCATGCCTTTTTGCGGCATCTCTTCCATACTCAGGCCGGTTTGGGTTTGACGAATCATTCAAAAGGTCCTCAAACTCTTGATCTCGTGCATCAGATTGGGCTTGGGACGAGGCCCTTGACCTTTTGGAAGACGTGTTACTTTCGCTACCACTGGGGGTATTCGCCCACTTTGGATGAAACTTACAAATCTCCCAACAATGCATGAAACGGAAGTCGGTCCCCACATTTGATTTGAATGCAACCAATGCATTTGTCACAATGTCGGCTTCGGTTTCACCACTTTTTGGGTTTTGCTTTGCTTTATTTAAATACCCACTATATTTTGTAAGTTGGCCACTAATCTCGCTCCACTTCGAGGATAAGCTATCGTTTTCACGATAAGCCTCCCTTCCCAATTCTTCATGGAATACTTTACTAACCGCTTCCCACAAATGGGTTATTTTCTTGGAATGCATACGGGTTGTTCGGGTCATAAGCACAATTATGAGGATGCATTTTTTCGGTTTGTAAAAGAAGAATTGAAGATGATTATAGAAGATGTGGTTGAATGTGGTAAAAAATGGAAGAAAAATGTGAGTTTTATAGTGAAAAAATAATTTTTTTTAACATAGCCGTTGGCCTACGGCTAGCCCAACGACTAGTTTGGTTTGTCCATTGAGAGCCCGCCATGTCAGCTTGTCAAGACCGCCCCACGCCCGGCTTGAAACTCAAGCCCCAAAAGCCACGCCACGCCCCAACCCAAGCCCCATACCCCATAGTCTAAACAAACGCTATCCCAAAATGGTAAGCACATGTAGTTTTAGTCTAGGATTAAGTATTTGATTTTTTTTTTATAGCATTCAGTAAGAAATGGCGAAGCTTTGAAGGGGTCGGGAGGGGTGTCCGACCCCCCGAACTTTTCGCTCAGTAGTGTTATATGTGTAGTTTTCGTATAGAAATGTTTGGGTATATACGTATTTAACCCCCCGGTTCTATAGAAATTTTTAGGTATATACGTTTTCGACTCCCCCGGTCAAACATGTCAAGCTTCGCCACATGTAAGAATTGTTTTAGGACATCATCAAGATAATTGACAAACTATATACTTTATGACAGAAAAGTAATTTTTTATAAAAATAAATTTTTTAAATATTGTTATTTTTATAAAAAAAATATATTCTAGAAAATAATGTAAACTGGATATGTTTAGGGGAAGGTCCACTTGGGGAATCCATTATCCACATGATCCAGATATCACCATCCTCGTATTGAATGCTCGAAATCAACATGTCTCCCGATACTACCTAACTCTAATTAACAATGCTATCTTTCATGGTCCCCGTTTTTGACTTATTTTCATTAGTTCTAACATTTTTTTCATTAAACAAAAATGATAATTAAAAGATCTTAAGCTTATAAATATTAGTGTGTATGAAGCTTACGAAATTGTCAACATCCATATCATTTCACAAATAAAAATACCACAACTTGGCCATATCCACCATTATTTTTTGCTTATGTACTCAAAGGTGTTCTCAAGCTGGTTATAAACTTTTTTTTAGATATTTTAATCCTAATTTTGATTAGTTGCATTTGACCTAATCAATTGACCTTAGCGGCATATTTGTCTTCATGGGGTGATGTTTTTTTTTTTGGCCCGAAAGCAAGTAGATTAAGTCATATGTTGCATGTTTTTAATGTTCAAGACTCCAAGGCATTGCTTAGTTGACAAATTTGTGGATTTCAGCCTAATAGTTTGGCGGAAATATGGCAACATCTTTCCTAAAAGAAACTATTGTTTATAATGGGTCGGATTAGATTTTTATCGGTTTTCATTTCCAATCTAGTATAACAAATGACATAGCACACACATTGTTTTGTTATGGTGTTCTCATGTAAGATTGAACTTACAAGAGTGGACCATCCGGTTGAAATAAATCAATAACCTCAATATCGAACCCAGTTGGGTTTGAAGTAGTAGAAAGGCATGTCCGAATGTAGGAAGCCATCTAATACTTGAAAACCTATGAAGGAAGAGCATCACACAAACCTACATAGTAGTCTAGGTAGTTCACGCTAATTGTCATTGCTCCGTCAGGCTTTCGGCCTTTCCCAAAAAATTCCCCATTGCTGCCTCCCGTAGGAGTATGGACAGTGTCTCAGTCCCAGTGTGGCTGATCATTCCTCAGGCTAGGTATAATCAATAAAGCACCGTATTTTTTTTAATAAAAGTAAATGTTTATTTAAGGGTGTTAATAATAACACATGGTAAAATCTTATTTTAACATGGTGTATACAGGCCGTATAAGGTTATACGGCCAGTATAGAATAAGATAAACTGACAAAGTCTGTGGACGCAACCTTTGTCAGTTTATCTTATTCTATACGGGTCGTATATCCTTATACAACGACACGTATACACCACATTAAAACAAACATTGGTCGTATACAACGCATACGATAGTTTTATACAGATCCTATAATGGTATACGACCTGTATAGATAGGATTTCCTTTTTTTTTAGTTAATATTCACACGTTAGGGTTTCGATCTGACAATCTATATAGTGTTCAGAACTATCAAATCGAACGGCTTCTGCTATCAAGGAAAACGAGTTTCAGTTTTCTTTTTTACTTTGAAACAAATCCCATTTCATAAAAGAGAAAGAAAACTCAGACAAACGACTAGTTGATAAACATAAAGCAAGCATGGAAGATTTTTAACTATCAAGGAAAACAGGTTTCAGTTTATAAACATAAACGAATCCCATTTCATCAATAGCAGCAGTTGAATGATTATTATTGTACAGTTTCAACCTTCCTTTTATATATACCGTAGTTAAGATAAAGCAAGCATGGAAGATTTTTAACTATCAAAGAAAAAGACCTTTTTGGTTTGTTTATTGTTTACCGAAACCACAATTAGGATTTGGCTAAAATTTTCATCAAAACCAACCAAACCAAACCATGAACACCTGTAATATATACCCTAGTTAAGATATCAGTTTCCTAAAATTTTTTTGAATGAATTTTTTTTTGAACGGAAAAAAAATCCTTAAATACTATTTGAGATATCAGTTTTCTTATGATTATAGACTTATAGTTAAGAACACTTAGTTAAGCGGTTTACCCAAATGATAGATAACCTTTGTAATCGGAATTAATTGGGATTAATTAGGATAATTTTGATTAATCGAGGGATAATTTGTGATTAATTGACGCCTAATCAAAATTTTTACGACCATGCTTTGTACCCATCAAGTATGCAATGGCCAGCATGCACAAAGGAAAGGCAACGGGAGGTGAGTTTGATAAGGCCCATACTATATATTCAATAGAACCATAAGTGATAAATCTTGTTGTACTTTCAAGCCCAACATAGAAATTTGGCCCAAAAATCCTCTATTAGTTGTGTATAGTGCTTGAATTTCGTTAAATGGGGCGGGGCCTTTTTCCTTAGAAATGTACTAAGAAATTTTACTTAGTAATGCTTATTTAATAAATATATTTTTACCCAAACTAAAAATGAGAGTTTTATTAACATTTACCCATGGCATTAACAGTTACATACTTAGATATGTTTATTAATTTATTAGAAAGAATTACTACAAAAATAATATAATAATTATTACTATTTTTTTCTGAAAGGCCAACGAAAACCATATGCTTGGCGTAACCAGGGGCGGACCCACCCTTTGGCCAAGGTGGGCGGCCGCACCCCTTGAAAAAAGAAATTTAGTGTATATTTTGGGCAAAAAACCCGACCACACCCCTTGAAAATATGGTTAAACACCTCATCCGCACCCCCAAAAAATAATTCATGGGTCCGCCACTGGGCGTAACACCCTTATTCTATAAATCTCTTTTGAAAATATCCTAAAACTGGTTCTAAAACTTTCAAAAACAATATAAGTAGTGAAGACTTTTTAAGTATTTACCTTAAAAACAATCGAATTAGTCGTTTTAAAGTGATAATCTTCACATAATCACATTGAAAGTGTGGTACAAGCGGTGAACATAACATGGCCAAAAGGAAGCTTGTAATACAACAGTTACAAAACTTGACCTTAACATCTAATTCTGTCCTCCCCTATGCTTTTTAATCACCTTTTAATTTCTTGGGTGTATTACATTAAAATATAAATCGTATGCAGTGGCGGATTTAGAAAATCATTATAGGACAACGTTTCAAAAATAATAAATAATAATTCTAAAAGGGTAACGAAATCGAAAAAACGTCAAATTTTCCCAATATTTACACTACCGCCGGAGCGTCAAGGGGCAATGGGAGTTACCCCTTGTTACAATATATCCGCTCCTGATAGTACGCACCTTAATCAAACTAAATGAGTATATACAGCCATACAGGGTTAACACTTAAAACAAAATGATATAATTTGAATATAAGATTTTCTTTAACTGGACCAAAACATATGAAAACTAGATTTTCGCATCATGACAAGACATGGCCTATGTTGCATTAAACAACAAGCGTCACTTTGAAAGATTATAAATCCGTCAGCGTTAAACTAAACACAAATTTACCAAGTGGGACGTTTTTAAAAGGATAAATTTGTTCCATGGATAAATTTGTAAAGCACACATGTGAAGAGATAAAAAATTTCAATTACCAAAGTTTTCATCCCTTAATAATAAGATATGAATCCCTGGGAATAACTTTAAAGTTGCTACCAAAGCAAACCAAAAGCATTATGTTTTCAAATGAAATAGTTGAGCATCCACATTATAGAAGTATTTAACTTTAACCGTAAGATTATTGTTCAATCTTACATCACTTGATGAATTAATGCAGTCTGCTGTAACAATTCGTGTTTGTGTGTATTTTGAAGCTTTAGTTTTTGCTAGTATGGAAGAGCGAGAAGAAGTTTTGTTTAATATTGTAAACAAGCCCTTTAGTTTTGCAGGTTTTAAATTTTTAATAAACTTTAAAATTTGATCTAATTTTAAAAAAGGACCTAAACTAAAAAATATATTTATTTGAATTATGTAACTTTTATTCTAGTTAAAATCTTGTGTTTTAAAGGTTAAATTAAATTAAACAGTTTAGTTTTGGGGAAATTTGGGACGATACACACTCAATTTAGAAAAATCTAGGAAAAACTGTAAAAGCTGATGCGGCATTGATGTATCACAAGGGAAAGATGAGAAAAACGGGACGACACCCTCCATACTAATGTAGCATACCAACGTTACAACACACCTGGACGCTAATTATAATCTTAGACCATGTCAGCCGTACACCCATGTTGACATCGTATGGCATGTCACACTCGTGGAAAATAAATTGGATTAAAAGTTTGTCTAATTTTAATAATAATAATAATAGTAATAAATAATAATAATAATAAAAATAATAATAATAATAATAATAATAATAATAATAATAATAATAATAATAATAATAATAATAATAATAATAATAATAATAATAATAATACTTGAAGTTTTAATTAAACTCACCTGATGTGTTTCTTTTTGCCATTCTCATTTATTGTTTTGAGATATATATGCATGTACACAAACAAATAACGTTTATCACTTGGAAGTAGGTGTTGTGGTTCCAACATTTTTCGTTGGCCAAAAAGAAAATAGGAGAAATCCAGAAAGCAATTTAGAAAGGATTAAACATAATAATTTTCGTTCATACCATTTAATTAAACTAAACATGGCTTATATAGCCTTGCAATCAGAACTAACTACTGACCCACTTAAACCACTACTCCATTAAACCACTGCTCCACTATCTCTATCCATTTCCTAATTTTATGGATAAAACGTTACGAATGGGCATCCCCATATTCCACATTCAAATAAAAACTAATAATAAATACAAGACTAATAAACATAATATAAAATAGATATAAGCATGTGCACTCCTTGTTCCACATGAATGAATCTTCAAACCACCAGCACGATCCATTTATATGCGTAAGGACATGGCTCAAACTTTATTCATGCTTCCTGTTGTGAGAAGGCTTCAACCCATAACAGTAGAATCCAGTGGCGAAACCTTCTGGGGTAGCCCAGTTGGCCAGCCTCACCCAGACCCTTCTTGAGGTCACCGGTTCGATTCCTGGCAATGCCCTTATGGGGTGTTGGGGCTCTTCACCGTGGGTAATCACCGCCAGGCAGCTATGGGGCTAAGCTAGCTTGCGGAGTTGCAATACTCCGGCGGATGGGAGGTCCGTGCAACTACCCCCCCCCCCCCCCCTAGAATCCAGTGGCGAAACTAGCCCATTAATTTAGGGGTATCCTAAAAAAAATTTACCGGACAATTATAAAAAAACAATAATAAATAAAGTAAAACAAATACCTAATAGATGTGTGCTCTTTCTTTTTCATAGCTTGAAATTGTTCCATCACATCGTCGTCTTTTACTTTATCAAAAGTTTATTTTTCGACCGCACAAACCATAGCATTGTTCAAATATTCCAGGCCTATTCGATTGCGTAAATCCGTCTTGACATGCTTCAATTTAGAAAAAAAAAATATATTTCAACGGTTGCGGTTGCGACCGCTAAACTAAAGTTAGCTTCACTACCTGATAAACCAAAGGACAAGAACTATGTGTTCTGGTTTCCACCATAAGACGAGCAAGATCACTTATTCAACTATAATATCGTTCTGCGTTTTGGGTTAACTTTATTAATTATATTTAGGGTCTCATTTCAATTTTATTATTGTTAATTTGGGCTTGTTTTATCATTCACACATAATTATTCTACAGGATTTTGGGTTGAAAAGGTTTGAGCTTATAAAAAAAATGGGATTTTAGTAATATCAAGTATCCTATTTTTTGGTTAGAGGTATCCTCGTATTTTTTAATGGTATCCTTAATATAAAACCGGAAAAAAGCACTACGAATACGGGGTTGAGTCGTAGCCCGTGCTACGGCTCATAACACTGTGGTTCCGCCCCTGGTAGGACCGCTTAGGATTTTTCTATTCAACTTCAAAAATGAAAGCTATACATGACGTAAGGGAGAATTCCTGTTGTGAGAATGCTTCAACCCAGATTCGAACTTGAGACCTGGAAGAGAAAATTCACCCGGACCCACTGTAGATGAAACTTAAATACCCGTGACTACCACTAGAGTAGTAGTGATGGTTTAGGGATAAACAAATTTAGCTCCTTTCTTTGTAAGGAAATGTGTACAACGATATTAATTTTGGTTCCTCTTTTCTTTTCCAAGTCAAAACCTATGCAATTGTTACTAGTTTGTTGATTGTCTAAGAAAACTTTTCTAATTCAAAACCTACGCAATTGTTACTAGTTTGTTGATTGTCTAAGAAAAGGAGAAACTAAGTTTTTTTTTTTTTTTTTTTTTTTTTTTTTTTTTTTTTTTTTTACATTTTGCAAAGGATAAATTTCAAGAGATAAAAAGAGTACATGCCTTCTATGGTCATTGCATGGTTCGTTGATTTGACTCACAACTTGCTAAATAAAACTGCATGATACATTCTTGAGTAATTCGACATATAATTAACCTATATTTCAAGATCATTGTGTAAGAGAATATAAAATAAGACTGAAAAGCTCACAACCCTCTTCAATCAAAACACTTGTATAACCCCAATAAATTGGTGATCTCTTTCAAGTAGTAATGAAAAGGGAGAAGTATACAACAACTAAACCATACCCGGTAAATCACACAAATAACCAAGCTATTTATAGAGTCCGAGCAAGGTGGAATGTAGACAAACCTTACCTCCATCTCTAAGGATAGAAACCCTCGCTCCAAACCATGGTTGTAAAAGTCCCGCCTACGCTCCGAGTACTCCCCGAGTACTCGCTACAAGGTAGGCCGCCGAGGCACGAGTACTGGTCTCCCAGGCCAATTACTCCCCGAGTAATCTCCGCCTAAGCCGAGTACTTGCCGAGTACTCCCAAATCCGACTAGTGAGCGCCTAGCGACTTTTGCAACCATGCTCCAAACAAACCACATAAAGGCAGACAAAACTAGATATACATACATAAAAAGGTAGCAAAAATGATGCAAGAATATCTCATAATTTGAATTTGAATTTTTTTATTTAGTTGCCTATTTTGTAGGGATTTATATTTCCTAGTTTATCTTTTTTTATTCATTATAAATTAGGTTCTGGGGTTTATGTTTTAGTTAATTTTTCTGATTGATTATTAATTTAGTTTATGAAATTTGACGTTTGTCAAGAAAACCTTTATGGTTTCGGTCTTTGATTAATCGATTGTACTTGAGCCATTTAAGTACGCTTCCGATCCGTATCAAAAAACATGGAAATATATAACATGACACACAATATATAGACATGCAAAGTCACAATCATAAGTAACCTCCACCTAAACCTGAAAGAACATCCAAGTCCATGATCCATAGCTAAGACACATAAGTAACTTCCCCTAAAAATTCTTAACCCTAATCCTATGCCTTCATGCCCTCCTATCCTGGACCATGTCCCTCGAGAGGTGCAACTCTAGCAAATCTTGTCTAATCCACTCATCCCAAACCAATTTGGGTCTACCTCTACTTCCCCTTCCCCCCCCCCCCCCATTGTCTGGGTTTCCACTACTCTAACTGTCGATGTCGTGTGCCTCCTCCTTACATACCCAAATATTATCTATCTTTATATAGATAAGTAAACCGGTATCACCTATCTTAGTGAGACATTGTAAGAGGAATCTCTAACGAATTTCAAGAAAAGTTTTGACAGTGGAAACAACTCTTGATCAAGGATTAAATAGAGGACATGCGGCAAAGTTGTTAATTCATCGTTACATTTGTGTAAGGGATTTTTACAATACCCCCCCCCCCCCTCAAGTCTCCTTATTACGTATTTCCTCAAACCATAAAATCAATTACATATTTTCTCTTTTTTTGAGAAATTACCCAATTACCCTCACCTAAGTTACAATGTGATCTGTTTTCATGAATGCTTGTTTCTTAATTCTACATGGTTAGTAATAATCTATTTAAAATCAGTTTTAGTTTAGATTTAATTTTGATCGTAAAGTGGGGTATAAAGAACTATAATCATTTTGGGTTTATTGATTTTGTTTCCGGTCGATGCGTACGAAGAAACCGACTTTTAGATTGCCTATTCATAATCTTCACATTTTCAATTTCAATAAAACTCTAGATCAGCATGAAATTATGATAAATAGAAATCTGGTTTCAAGGGAAACATCCTTCTTTAGAATTTTAAAAAGAAAAAAACTTTTGTCAAGTAATTGGTCTTTGTTACTCTTACTGTAGTTTCTTTTATCACCCTTTAACAAATAGTTTCTTTTATAACGGGAAGAAGATATACCCACCTGCAATCAAACGTCCACCTGGAAGACCAAGAAAGAATAGAATTAGACCAGGTGACGAGCCAAAAAAACGACAAAAATATCTACGATGTGGTGAGTATGGGGAAGTATGTAAATTGATTTTAGAGAAAAATGCCCGGTTAGTCCCCGTGGTTTCACCTTTTTTCACCTATAGTCCCCAACTTTCTAAAATTACCTGAATAGTCCCCAAGTTTTCATTTTTTGTTCTCGGATAGTCCCTGGGTCTAACTTCAGTTTGTTTTCTCTGTTAAGAGGGTGTGAAATGACAAAAATACCCTTTCCTTAAAAAGGCCAAACCACAGGGACTATCCGGGCATCTTCTTCATTTTTATTTATAAAACCCCACCACCACACTTCATCTTCAACCTCCACCCATCATCACCCTCCTCCACCCTCCACCATCACCACCCACTCCCGTAAACCTCCTCCACCTTCAACACCGTCCATCACAATCGCCGTCAACCTCCGACCACCAATGTCATTAGGCCGGCGTCAACCACCTGCAACTACTCTGCTACCACCACCCTCACCACACCCAACTCCATAAAATATATACAGAAACAAACATGGGATCTTGAAATTAATGCAGTGTTAGTGTGAACTTTTTTGCATTATATATTTCTAAAATATCATTCAACAGGCCCAACAGGTAAGCACGTGTCACGGACCCAAGTCGGTAACGCGTGGAGGTATCCAATGGCTCCCGAACATTCAACAGAATAGAAAAAAAAAGAAATAAAAAAAGAAAAATGCGGAACTCAGCGGTAGCGTACAGCTTCCGCCATTTTCCCCCTTTAATGCACCGTTGTTCACTCCTCTTGTTCTGCCTCAGTGGGTTTTAGTACAACAGAAACCTAATCTTTCTGCTACATGGTATCTCAGATCTAATTTTTCCCGATCGTGCGTTTTTCCGGCAACAATAAGCCGGAGGGGTAGGTCGTCTGCTGGCCATCACCACTTTTTTCTATCGATTTCTACCTTCTCCTTCGATGGCCTGATGAAAGATGTTCTTGATCGACCCCCAATCCTTCTTCTCTGTTTGCTTCCCAAAAATCTTATTCAATTTGCTTCAAATCTCACAGCCGTATTGGTCTCCACCAATTGAATCATGTACCTATGATTTGAAGCAGGTCTGCAAAATGAACAGAAATAAGGGTTTATAATGGTTGGATGGGTTTTTTTTACTTTTTTTAGAGAACAGAGTAACTGTCGCGGTGATGGTGGAGGGTGGAGGAGGGTGATGGTGGGTGGAGGTTGAAGATGAAGTGTGGTGGTGGGGTTTTATAAATAAAAATGAAGAAGATGCCCGTATAGTCCCTGTGGTTTGGCCTTTTTAAGGAAGGGTATTTTTGTCATTTCACGCCTTCTTAACAGAGAAAACAAACTGAAGTTAGACTCAGGGACTATCCGAGAACAAAAAATGAAAACTTGGGGACTATTCGGGTAATTTTAGAAAGCTGGGGACTATAGGTGAAAAAAGGCGAAACCACAGGGACTATCCGAGCATTTTTCTCTTGATTTTACATATTAGAATGGGGAAATATGTAAGTATTCGTTTAATAAGTCATTCAGGGTAAAATAGTCATAAATAAGAGTCATTTAAATAAAAAGGGGAAATATGTAATATATATGAGTTAGGGAGGGGAAATATGTAATTGTTTTTTATGATTTGAAGAAATATATAATAAGGAGGTTTAGGATGGAGAAATATGTAAAAATCCCTTTGTGCAATGATACCTTTGCCCCTTTTCTTTCTAGTTTTATTTTCTAATGTTCTCATGAGTAGTTAATAAAATCATATAAAAATATTATAAAATAAAAGAGAACGAACCCGATAATCTGGCGAGCTTATTGAAATATATATTATGCCTCCAATATTCATGTGTGGATACACACTTAATTCATACAACTTTGTTAATTGGAGAACCCAGATTTGAGAATTTTTTGTTAATTAGATGCCATGAATTTGGACTATACCTGATCATAAGTCGTACCGTATAATCAGGAAACGTTAATCATGGCCGGCCTTGGGGTGGGCGGGGAGGACCACCGGCCAGGGCCCGATATTTCGAGGGGCGCATATTTTTATGAAAAAAGCCTGGTGTGTATATTTAAAATATTTTTTTAATAGGGTACACCCATACAAACATCAACATAAACCCTCTTACAAAACTATTCTTATGGTTTAGATTAGTTATTAACCCCTTTGGCATTAGATTTAGACATTTAGTGAGCCCAATACTCAATTTCGTTAAGGCCTAAGGGCACATTTTTTCGAGCTCGAATAATGATGAGGATACGTGCTAAACCGGACCGAACACCGTCTATCACCGAACCGATCGTCCCCCAGCCAAGGGTCGAACCATATAACCGAAGGAAGAACACCATTGGGTCGACCCAGAGGATCTTCCTTAACTAACTCGGGGCACACAACTCTAACCGCCTGACAGTGACTGGTTCGGCCATAACTACCTCGCCACGTCAGCATACCCCAAAACATATAAATACTCCATTAAGGTCTTCCGCAATAGGTAATCACTACTTTCTCTCTCTAACCCCACTCTCTCACCCTAACTTATTCCATATTCTCCCATACTTATTCTTACGCCCGAGCTTGGTTACAGAGAGACTCCCCACCCTGTGGCGAGGCTAACAATGTGTTTTCTCTCTTGTTGTGACCTTTCAGGTAGCAGTCAAGATCTTCTGAGGCTCTGATCCAGTTAAGCTCGGACCAACTGGTAAGCGAGTCTTCAAACAAGGTACACGAATTCTCAGGACCGGCCCTGGCGTTAATAAATAAACAATACACTCTTGTATGTTTTAAAATTCAATGTGGTTGAATTTTATGGGTTTCATATGGGTCACACTAATCTTGTTTTCTGGCATGGTAAGGTCGGCATTTGCGTATGGCTTTCTGAATGAACGCGTTCATTAAAGGCAGTTGGGACTACCCAAAATTTCCACCCATATAAACTTCATGTTCATATCACATTACTTGTCCTTTCAAGGGTCAAAGTCAAGCATGCAATTTGTCACCTATTTTCATTGTCATGTAAACAACTTGCAATCTAAAAATCTAAAAAGAAAGATATTAATCTTTTAAAGATCATCAGTGAATAGATGGTTTGTAATTTCTCATCGATGAATTAACAATAAATTTTACTATAAGTGAAATATGTTTATGAATTTCTATGCACGTGTATTCTTGAATTTTAAGTAACAAATTGACTCAATAACCTTCGAATTAAGTTAGGAAAGTAACATCTACGTCAAGCAAATAAATTTGCACTCCGTTTGAGGTCAAGGATTTGAACAGGCGAAGGTGAATTTAGTGCAGTTTAAACCGTAAAAAAAATAAAATAAAATCATAGCTCTATAGACCCCATTGAATAAGAGTAGAGAGATTAAACGACTTATTTTGTAAAGGCATATAGGGTACGTTAACTAAAAACAATATTAGATACATTACTAATTACCCTAAGCACATACATTTTTTTATCCAGACGCACACCTTGCTCTAAAGCAACAACACACGTGTAAGTATAACAACTTGATAGACTATATAGACATTTCATTTCATGTACCATACCTAAACACCTTTCCACATGGCAATCATCCAACGGTTGTAATTAAAACCCCACTTATGACTCGCATGTTGTTTGTACGTACGTTTAGGTAGCGTTCGTTTCATGGAATGGAATGGAATGGAATTAAGAAGTTTTTCTTTGTAAAATTGATCTTGGTTGGGGGAGGGAGGAATTTGAAATCCCATGAATTTCTTTAATCAATGAAATTTGTGACTATTTCAACATTCCATTCCATTCCTTCATTTGAGTGAAGGATTTCTAAGGAATGTTGAAATAGTCACAAATTTCATTGATTAAAGAAATTCATGGGATTTCAAATTCCTTCCTCCCCAACCAAGATCAATTTTACAAAGAAAAACTTCCTAATTCCATTCCATTCCATTCCATGAAACGAACGCTACCTTAGTTTATAAAACCTCATGCCATAAACTAATTCATCAAACAACACCCTAGATCACAAAACCAATCAGTCATACGTTGTTAAAACATTAACCGATATAACCAGAAGCTTAGTCCTCATTTGTTCTTATGGTTGTGTTTTGCTCAGTCATACGTTGTTAAAACATTAACCGATATAACCAGAAGCTTAGTTCTCATTTGTTCTAATGGTTGTGTTTTGCTTTTTGGTGGATCAAACTCGAAAGATTCGACGCACGAAACCGGTGGCCGGATTGTGTTCGAGGTGCCGCCGAGGAGCTCAAGTGGCAGACATGTTAACGGCGACTAGATTTTGTTGCATCCCATTTTATTGGAGATCTTGGAAGGCCATCATATGTACGTTTTGTGGTGCCACTCTTAAAAGCTACCGATAATGTTGTATACTTTTTTTTTATCGCACGACATATCAATTACTGTATTATGGGTTCAAATCCTATGATGATCCTGTTAAAGACAATGATTATTGGGTGTCTTTCTGTTCAAAGATTGCTTGAGCATCTAAAATTTTTGGTTGGAATTTCTCTTTTTGTTTTGTTATAGGAAAAGGATTAGTGGGTGTATCTTCTTCTCGATCATAATAAGATAACCAAGAAATCTTTACTTCAAATTATATTTTTCTTTCCCTTTTATGTTATTTTGCAATTATATATATATATATATATATATATAGATAGGGAGAAGATCATGCGAGAACCAGCTCTTATTGTGAGAACCGCGAGAACCAATGTGAACACACCAAAAATGCCTAAAAAAACCTAAAAATCACACAATTTTTTTTTTTGAATTTTTTAATATTTTTTATAAAAAAATCGCTACTTTTCGAAGCTTTTTTGGCTTCTAAAAGTAGCGATTTTAACATAAAAATTTTAAAAAAAAATTTTAGATTTTTTTTATTTTTTAGATGTTTTTTAGATTTTTTTAGGTTTTTTGAGGGTTTAGTTTTTAGCATTTTAGTTTGGGGGTTGGGGGGGGGGTTAGGTTTTTGGGGGGTGGGGGAGGGGGGTTTAGGTTTTTTTTGGGGGGGGGGGGGTGGGTTAGGTTTTTTTTAGGTTTTTTAGCATTTAGCTTGGGGGGGGTTAGGTTTTTTTTTTTTTTGGGGGGGGGGGGGTGGGGGTTAGGTTTTTTTAGATTTTTTTAGGTTTTTTTAGCTATTTTAGGTTGTGTTCATATTGGTTCTCAAGGTTCTCACAATAAGGGTGGTTCTCGCATGAGCCCCTCCCTATATATATATATATATATATATATATATATATATATATATATATATACACACATAGGGTAGGGATCCTAAGAGAAGTCCACCCTATATGAGAAACTTGAGAAGCATTCTGGACCACACATTTTTTTAAGCCTTTCGTAATATACACATATGTATAGTTTAAAATTGACTATATACATATATGTATATTGAGTTATACACATATGTATATAGTCAATTTTAAACTATACATATGTGTATATTACGAAAGGCTTAGAAAAATGTGTGGTCCAGAATGCTTCTCAAGTTTCTCAACTAGCCTATCACTTCTCACATGATCCTTATCCTATATATATATATATATATATATATATATATATATATATATATATATATATATATATATATATATATATATAGGGTTGAGTTCATTTCAGAACTCTAAATAACTACAGAACTTTTAGAACAACTAATAAACAATCATTTTAGATATAAGTTTTTGTATTTAGGATTTTTTTGTCATCTATTATATCTATGTCTTTGATTACATACATGTTAAAAGTAGTTTACATATGTTTACTTGCCAAAATTATATATATGTGTCATAACTAATTACATATATGTAAAAAAACCAGTTTACATATGTGTAATTATAAAATTACATATAAAAAATAATAAAATTACTTTTAACATGTATGTAATCGTAAAAATATACATAATAAATGATAAAATTATCCTAAACATAAAAATATATTAATAAAAAGATTGTTTATTGAGAGTTCTGTAAATATTTATGGTTCTGAAATGATGCTGACCCTATATATATATAGGGTCAGGATTTAGTGAAAGCAGTAGAAAGTGTGAGAACGGTGAGAACGCTTATTGATCGTCCGATCAAAACAATCTATGGACTAGATTGGCGCGGTGCCATTTTAGTAAATAACACCAATTTTATTACGTGGACGCGCGTCATTAAGAGTAAAAAAGTAAAAACCCATTCCTCACATAAAACGCCATTGAAAATAAAACGCCAAATAAATACAAAACGCCAATTTCATCACTGCGTACTTTTTTCTGCGTTTTTATTTAAGCTCTCTGGCTACAAAAACGCCATAAAATATGAAACGCCATTATATAACGCCAAAGTTTACATCCGGATAAATGTTAATTACATTTTATGTTATAAAAATAACATCCCGCCTAAACTACGCGCCAAAAAAATTCTATAAATAGAAACGCCTCACCAGCTTCCGTTTATCACACCAAAAAAACACACAGTGGTTGCTAAAAAATATAAAACTCAATGTAAAACACCAAAAAATACAACGACAACAAACATCTTTTCTTTAATCCTCAGTAATGTTCTGCATGAAGCTTCATTTAATGATTTGTTACGTGAGTGAAGAAAAATTTTGCTGCATGAGATGGACAAAATTGAAAAAAGAGGGACTGATGACACCCATATGTCATACTGCCATCTTTGATCCTAAAGAAGGTTTGAGTGATAAGAAGAGACCTATACCAGTATAAATGCTACTTTGGCCTCAATGAATATAATGAAGACCACATGCAGATAGTATCCACCCACAGGGGGTCACTCTAGGTCTCCAACATCCACAAAAACACTTCAACACATGAACAAATAAAATAAACAACGCCAACCCCAAAACGCCATTTATTTGTCACATTTCCCTTAGTTTCAAAAGAAAAAAGAGACTGATGACACTGAAGATTTAAAATCATAAATTGCTTCTACTTTGTTTTTTTTTTTTAATTTTCTTTATCTATTGTTTGTTTTGTAATGTCAGTTAATAAACAACAAAATAATATTAATGCTATAATGAAAAATATAATAAAACGCCAAAATTAGCAAATACGTGTAAAACGTCATAATACCATAAAAACGCCCCCAAAAAACTACCAAACTATATAATAAAATTAATTTGAACAACTAATATTATAAAAAAAAGCGTGAAACAATGTGCAAAAAATATAAAACAAAAGGTCCAATAGTTATCTAACCGCCATTGGAAAATAAAACGCCATAATTACAGCCGTCAAAAGATTTGACGTGTTACACCATTAAAACAGTTAAGTCTGAAAACAAAACACGGTAAACTGCAAAAAAAAAAAACAATAAAATGAAACGACGAAAAACATAATTACTAAGATTTATTATATTAAATTTATTTATCTTTTTCAAAACGCCATAATTACCTGACATACGCGGGGAAAAAAGTCAATATAAAAAAAGACCATGAGAACCCAAGCTCAAACACGCCAAAAAGACTGAAACGCCAAATATTCTCCAAAACGCCAAAAAATTTAAAAAATGGCTAAGGTTATTGCATGGAGGTTTGAAAGGAAAGAGAAATGATTCATTATAAAGTTCTCTAACAGGAGAAGGGTAAAGGTAAGAACAATAAAAGCCATGATGGGAATGACTGAAAATGTTCAGAAGGATATCCTGGCACTTGGAGTTCCAAGAGACAACGATTGTGATAGAACGAGAACTGTAATAAAAAGGCTGGAGAGAAAGTTTCCAGCAGAAGATGATGAAGATGATGATGATATTGAAGATACTCATATACCAAAAATTAGCAGTTGAGTATTGCATGAGGAAGAAGGGACACTTAAAGTGGCTTATAAAAACGGAGTGCAATATTCAAGGCCAATGGAAGAAATGTTGAAGACAGGGTTGCTATCTGTCATTGAACAACTCCGTGATTTAACACCTTCAAACGATCCAAAATCCAAGAATACGCAAAAATGAAATTTAATGATGAAGAATCTGAAGAAAGTGATGAACAAAGCGATGGGTACATCTTTGATGTAATCCCACCTACGGAAGACTATTAGTATATTTTGATTTTCGCGTTGTTGTAGTTTTATAAAATATTAATCTATGGAAATGAATTATTAACAAAAAGATACAAAACACCAAAAATGACATGGAAAAAGCCATAACGCCAAAAAATTAACTAAGTGACACAAAAAGAATTAATTCAACGAGAAGAAATCAGAGAAAAAACAGTAAAACACCAAATAATTAATAAATCTACATAACACCAAAATTATATTGCACGCAAAAAATAAAAAAGCATGTCAAACGCGAAAATCGTGAAAGGAGAAGAATACTAAAAAGACAAAAAAAACCCCTCGGACCCTGATCATGCCCCACGCCACGTGTTCGGCCAGGATGCGTTCTCACCGTTCTCACCGTTCTCACACTTTTGAGCGTTTTCTCCTGATCCCGTTTCTCTCTCTATATATAGGGTCAGGATTTAGAGAAAACGGTGAAAAGTGTGAGAACGGTTATGGATCGTCAGATCAAAACAATCTATGGACTAGATGACGCAGCGGCGTTTTCGTAAATAACATCACTTTTATTAGTGTGGCGCGCTTCATTAAGGGTGAAAAAGTTTTTTGACTTCTCTACACAAAATGCCAAACTCAAGAATAAAACACCATTAAAAATCCCGCCTTAACCTACATAGCACACATCATCCTAATCTAAACGCCATTAGATATAAAACGTCAAACTTTGTTTTTAAATGATAAAGCTGAACAAACAGTAACTGAAACGACGGGACTTAATTACTAGCATTTATTATAATAAAATCCCGCCTAAAACAACCGCCAAAAACATCCTATATATACAACATCTCTAACCTTCCATTAAACACACCAAAGCCAAAACGCCATATTTAATATATACCATTCATCTTAGAAACGCCAAAAAAAACCCAAACATCAAAGATTCCTAAAACAAAACGTTTCTTTGAAATTCAGTTTGGTTGTCGGTAAGGTTTCGCTCAATGTGATGGACAAAATCCTTAAGTGAAGATATTGTCCATTTCATTGAGTAAAATCTTATTGACTTTATCCTCAACTTCCATCCAATTTATAAATGCCAAAACAAACAAAAACCACAAAATTGCAAAAACGTCATTTCTTGGAGATTCAGTTTTGTTCTCAATAAAGTTTAGCTGTATGGGGTGGATAACATTGTTAGACATCTTTCTTAACTGAGGATTAACAATGTTGTCCATCTCATACAGCAAAACATTATTGAGTTTAGCATGACCAAATTTATAGGTTTAAGGTACTTTTATTTAGTGGCGTTCTTTTTCTCGGTAAAACGCCAAAAAGTTAAAAATTCAGGCATCGTGCCTTGGATATTCTTGTTCTACGCGAAGTTTCTCCGAATGGATTGTTAGCTGAGGGGTGTAACTCAATAACATTTTGCTGTATGATATGGACAATTCTTCAAGAAAAAGAAGCTGATGTCAGACTTATGTCATTTTCTGTGCTTTGTTCTTGATTAATATTTGAATGGCATGAAGAGACGGATGACACTGATAAGTGAGTTGAAGATAAAGATGAAGATAAAGATGAACTTCAAACAAAAAACTCATGTCATTTGTGCTTCCAAACGGCGACAAAAAAGCTACTTCAACAATAAAAAAAACAAAATGAATCATACGAAAGTCAAAACAACCAGTGAAGATGTTTCAAAAGAAGAAAGAGACTGGTGACAGTGAAGATTTGGAAGATCAATTGTTTATATTTTTTTTAATTTTCTTTTTCAATTGATTGTTATATAATAACAACGCCAAATATAATAAAAACGCCACACAGACAAATGCTTGTGAAAACGCCATCATGCCATAAAACGCCCCAAAACTCCCAAACTATAATAAAACTACTTTGGACAAGTATTATAAAAAACTCATAAAAAAGTATAAAAAACAAGGTACAAGAGAATAGAACAAAGTGCCATCTTTATATAAAACCTCATTAAAAATACAAAACGCCAAAATCTCGAAAAGGTAACTAGAAACAGTAACTACAAAACAGTAAACTGAAGCGATGGAAACTTTATTATTAACAACATTTATTATATTAAAATATAAAACGCCAAACTTGAAAGATGAGACGTGTTACAGACTTCAGAGATAAAGCTTATCAAAAACAGTAATTACAAACAGTAACTGAAACGACGAATACTTTATTATAATAATATCCCGCCTAAACTACGTGCCAAAGACATCCTATAAAATGATACCTCTTAGCAACTTCCATTTGATCACACTAAGAAAACAAACGCCAATGTTCCTAAATACCACTCATTGTAAAACGTCAAAAATTTAAAAAAATCAAAGATGGCTAATATGCTTTCTTGGATATTCAGTATTGTTCTGCGTGAAGTTTCACTGAATGGATTGTTAGGTGAGGGGAGTAACTCAGTAAGATTTTGCTGCATGAGATGGACAAATCTTCAAGAAAAAAGATACTGATGATAGTCATATGTCATTTTGTGTTCTTTGTTCTTGAAGAAGGTTTGGGTGAGGACAAGAGATCAATGACACTGAAGAGTGGGATGATTATAAAGATAAATATAAAATTGAAGAGCAAAGCGAAAAACCCACTCACACGACATCGATCTATGTCCCCAACATCCACAAAGCCACTTCAACAAACGAAAAAACAAAATAATCAGACCGATGAGTTTGTTAAGTTTTACATAAAAACGCCATATATTTGGTGACAGTTCTTGTAGTATTAAAGAAGAGAGAGACTGATGACAGTGAAGATTGTGAAGAGAGATCTGATTAGGATTTTTAATTTATTTTTTTCGCTTCTATTTTTCCCCTGTGGTTGTAATATAATTTTCCGCTTGTAAAACACCAAGATACCACAAATGCCAAAATATATATAAACAATAATAGAACAATGGGCCATCTTGTCTAAAACGCCATTGAATCTAAGAACAAACAATGGGCCATCTTCCTAAAAAGTCCTGGCCATACTTAGTATGGATGAAGACATTCAGAGAGATATTCTGGCCCTTGGGGTTCCAATGGACGACGATTTGGAAACGCCATAAACGCCAAAATATTATCTATGTGAAACAAAAAGATTAATACAATGAGACCATTAAAACGCCAGGTAATTATTGAATTTGGTTAACGCCAAAAAATCTTAAACGCCAAAAATGAAGCAGTATTGTGACACCGAATTGGAAAAACGGAATACAAAATGATAAAAAAGCCCCTACGCCCTAATTATATCGCGCGCCACGTGATGGGCCAGGATGCGTTCACACCGTTCTCACACTTTAGGGCGTTTTCTCCTGATCCCGTACCTATATATATATATAAGGGAAGGTTCAAACGAAAACCACAAGTTATCGCGAAAACTCGAAAACTAACTAAAAAAGCCTAAAAAACATACCAATTTTTTTTTTGCATACCAATTTTCGCTATTTAAATTATATAAAAAAATTTCAAAAAAAAATTGTAGTGCACATGTGTAATAGTACACATGTGCACTACAATTTTTTTTATATATAAAAAGTAGCGATTTTTAATAAAAAATTGTAAAAAAAAATTGGTGTGTTTTTTAGTCTTTTTTTAGTTAGTTTTCGACTTTTCGCAATAAAAGTGGTTTTCATTTGAACCTTCCCCTATATATATATAGGGTAAGGTTATTGTACAAAAGGTTAAAAGTGTGAGAATTTAGCATTTGAATTCCTTCATGATTAACCAGATATCCAAGGAATTGCACTTCTTGCAACGAGAATTCGCATTTTGAGAATTTAGCATAAAGCTTTTCTTTTCTCAACAATATCAGAAGTGTATGCAAGTGCTCTCCATGATCCTCTTTACTCTTAGAGCAAATTAGAATATCATCTATAAAGACGATTATGAATTTATCCAGGTATGGTTTACATATCCTGTTCATCATGTCCATAAATGCGGTTGGGGCATTGGTTAAACCAAATGGCATGACAGTAAATTCATAATGACCGTACCTTGTTCTGAAAGCAGTTTTAGGAATGTCCTTTTCTTGTACTTTCAATTGATGATATCCTGAGCGTAAATCTATCTTATAAAAGAATCGAGCCCGTTGAAGTTGATCGATCCATACGGTAATTAATGCACATACGCATCGATCAATCATTCTTCTTGACAAATAACACCGGTGCTCCCCATGGGGATGAACTAGGCTGTATAAAACCTTTTTCAAGTAGTTTGTCCAACTGTTTCTTCAGTTCCTGCATCTCCGTTGGTGCTAGTCGATATGGTGCTTTGGCAATTGGTACCGTTCCTGGTATTAGGTGAATTCTAAATTCAACCCCTCGATTTGGAGGTAATCCATGTAACTTTTCTGGAAAAACATATGAGAATTTAGATACTACGGGAATATCTTTCAATTCTTTTCCTTTAGTGTTAATGATTATTGAAATCATATACACCATTCCTCCTTTCCTTGCATAACTAGCAGCTTTCATCACAGAGATGAATTTTGTTGACCTGGTTGGCTTTGTCGCCATTAATTGTGATCTTTTCACCAATTGGTGTACTTACTTGCACAGACTTTTGATCACATAAAATACTGGCATGATTGGTGTAGGTCCCCTGGGTCATATGGATCGTCATAGAATTGTATATCCAATCTAGAGTGCGAAATCCTCCAATCTAGAATGAGGAATCCTCTAGACCAGATTATCACAGAAACGGGTAGAAATAGAGAATTCACAATTAAACGGGTCTTCTATTGATTATCCAAACTAGAAGTTTTACAATCAATTCAAGACCTCACAACCTCACAGCCTCTCTCTGTGATCTTGACTCAAGAACCCTAATTTGAAATTTCTCTCTGTGTCTAAACTTTCTCTCTCTAGAATCCTCTAACTCCTAAAAACGCTAAAACCCTAATCACTAAACATGTTTATATACCACATGTTTGTCAACTGGGCTTCCAACTGGGCTAGGCCATTTTCCAAGCCCATTACAACAATAAACTTACAAACCAATAAGCTAAGCCCAATACAAAATATCCAAAGACTAAATACTTAAACTATTAAGTTGTTGTCACCGAATATGCACCAACAGACTCCCCCTTGACAATAGCTTCATAGTGTAACTTTCTCTTCAAACATCTTGCAGTCTTTTGGTCTTTGGATAGCGCCAGCTACACACAGTTTCTTAATCAACAGACTCCCCCTTAGCTGATGCTTCCAATCTCCAAAACTTTCATTCGTTGTAGATCAGTTAGCTAGCAATCTTTAGTTAAGTAAGTAAACTCCAACTTCTTCCAAATCTATCTCTGCAATGTAGTAGAAGGATCCTACCATGCATCTTCACACATCTTCACATCACTCTAAATCTGCACTTTACTTGTATTCTGCACTTAATTTTGATAACTGCATCAATCTGTTTAGAAACACAAGCAAGTATCTCGAAAAACCATTAGCCTTTTTCACATTTAAAGATAAACCAATATTTTATCTAGATATGCAAAAACAACAATCTGTCAGTTCAAAATGGAAGCCTTTTGAAAGAAAATATTTTTGGTAAACAAACTAAACTAAACTCAACAATATGTACAATTTCATCTTTTTATGAGAATCATGTGCAAGAAGATCATATCAACAAAATCAATCTGTTTTCACACTATTTAGATAATTCTTTATTTAATTTTGTTTCGTGAAAAGCAGTCCAAGACGATTACCAGTATGTTTGTCCACTTAAAAAAATGCATGAACATTTCAAGTTCCATTACCGTATGATACGTTAAGGTAATTTTATTACTGAATATTAGTGTGTCCCACTTTAGGATGTACCCCCGCGATCAAGGTATGCACAAAGATTCATCGTAGTAGGTGAGTATACTGAATTCATCCGTTTTGTTTTTCAACGTTTAGATAATTGGTGATCAGGTCAGTACTTCCGTACAACAAAGAGACCAAAATATCTAACGAGGGCTAAGACAAATACCAATTTTGGTACGATTTATACATTTTGCAAATTTGAACGACTCTCTAGGAGAGCTTCTTCATTTATTGGGATTTTGCATTTTTTGCTCTTTTAAGATATCCTGGTTGTGCCTAGGTCAGCATGTATCTGGATGCAGCAGAAGGACAACCCTGATATCCCCGGATGAAATAACAATATAAAGACCCAAAACCTCAGATTTTGGCAATCTATCAATGCAAGATTTAAGGTCATTAAACCATACACCACTGATGTGTTCCCCCACTCATACACAGTTCATTTAGGTTTATATCACGTTGGTAAGTTGACTATTTTTCATGCTTTTTGCCTACTGGTACATCATATGATGAAGCTGCTATCACACTTAAGCAATTTAATTCATTTTTAGTGTGACAGTCCAACTTGCTGATGTATTATCATTTCTTCTTTTTCACACCATGAAATCTCTTTTTTTTATTTTTCTATTTTTTTATGTTTTTCATTTTTCATTGTTTTTGTATTTTTATGATTTTTAATTTATAACTTACTCTCCCTAAACACACGCACTAACTAAACTCTTTTTGGCTTAGAGAAATTTCTCCCCCTAAATTTTTGTTTTTATGGAGTAAGTTTCAAAAACACAAGTTTAAACACAAACAGACTCCCACTTTAACCTGACAATAAGTTTTTCAATGTTAAAGTTTAAAATAATCATAACCAATCACTGTAGTAAATAGTTCGTTACCAAACTTAACCTACTATTCACCTCAGACGCTTTACAGGAACAACCACTGTTGAACATATCAACAGTCCTTCTTGGTCATCCTTCACACACTCAACAACTAGTTAGAATGAAGAACCCAAGCCCAGATAGTCTTGGGTTGTCCATATTCATCACTAATTTGAACTTCTTTCCAAGATTGATTTTCATAAGGTCTGTTTTCACGAGAATTCCAATAAATTCTCGGAGTTTCTAACCTTTGAAAATTACTCTTTTGAACCCTTTGTCTCCCATTATCATACCATGAACTTCGAGAAAATTTTGGATTGTGTTGAACATTTGAGTTACTAAAACCCCTATGTTCGTTTCTTCTTTGAAAATTTCGATTACCGTTAGTATGGTATCGATTTTGATATCCAAAATTTCTATTTTGATTTTGAAATCGATTTGATTTACCAGTAAAATGACTAAATTGTGTAAAATTGCTTCTTGGTCTATCAAATCTTCCTGATGTTGAAGGTTTAGATTGAAATCTTGGTTGATTATATTGACAACGTGGTTGAACATTATTATTTAAACCAACCCTATTCCCATCCTTAACTTCATCAACTTTTGCTTATTTTTCTTTAAAGGACAACAACTTGCCACATGCCCTTTAGTGTGACATTTAAAACAAGATTTTGTCTTATAAATTCTCTTTTTGTTAACTCTCTTTTTAAATGTTTTCTTCTTTTCCTATTCAGTATCCTCATCCGATTTATGAGGTGTATTATTAGACCCTACAGATTCTTTCAAAAAAACTAGACTATTTGGCAAGTCCGCAGCTATCGGATCCACTACTACTTGTGCAGTGGGAACAAAATTAATTAGCTCATCTTCATTTGGTAAAAAGGAGTAGTCTTGACTTTTAGAAGATGAGGCTTTACTAAACCCCACCCCTGTTTTATCATTACTCCTTTTCAAACCTTTTTGAATATGAGTCCTGACTAATGAAGATTTTCCAAATTTGTCTAACTTACCTTGAAGTTCTACAATTTTGGCTTGTGCATCAGCCAATTCTGTGCACTTTTCCGAAAGCTCGTTAGTCTTTTCTTTCAGAGTTTCACGAGCTAAATCAATGATCTGTGACTGTTCATTGACTTTGCTTGTTAAACTACTGATTTCTTGTTCATTTGATTTGAGTTTGTTTAAGCAGTTTGACTCTTTGTTAATCGAAAGAGCATTTGACTCTTTCAACTTTTCTAAAAAAGCTAACATAGTTTTGTTTTGCTCCGATAGTCTGTTAACTTTACCCTGTAGTTCAGTGCAATTAAGACACGTATGACTTACAGATTCTGATGATATATTTACCTCTGCTACAAGTCCATTCACATCATTCAAGCACCTTGAAACTTCTGTCTCCTTCTTTTCAGCAGTCTCTTTATCAGCTCCCTTCTTTTCTTCTACCACAACATCTGCTTCTACATCTAAAGCACGATCTTCTACACTCTGTCTTGATGAACTCTGATAACGTTTTTCTAAAGCTTCCCACAGCTCTCTAGAAGTCCCATAGTTCTTGATGGTATGTTTAATTCCCTCAGGCAAGGACATCTTGATCACTGCTAAAGCTTTCTTCTCAGCATTAACCATAAGTTTCTCAGATTCATCCATCTTGTCATAAGAAATCACTTTAATCCTTCCTTCAACACGACGTGTAGGAGCAACAAATCCATCTATCATACTGCTCCACATCCTGTTATCTTCACTTTTCACAAATACATCAAACTTCTCTTTCCAGTCAGCATATTCTTTGATGTTTGTAAGCTTTGGACAATTCTTAAAAGTCTCACTGACCTTATCCATTCTGACCATCTTTAGACACGTTTTTACAGTAATAGACTGGTAAAACCGTACAAATTTTTTCCAAAAACTGTGATTACCAAATTATACCGTTAGAATCGTCTCGAGATTACGAATCCAATGATATATGATGTCAAACACCTATTTCGGGAATTTCCAGAGTTTTTTTTGTCCTAAAAATACGTGGAGTCCAACGGCGCAAACGGTTTGTCGAGATAAGCTACGGATCACTTTCTATTCACAAAAACGTTAAATCCTCTATATGTATCTAATTACTCCACGAAAATAAACACTCCACCTTTTAATTCCTCCAGCAAATACTCCACTTAGCCAAGCTAAATATGCTGGTTAATTCCTCCAGGTAATTTCGCTGGTTAATTATGTTGGTTAACCAATTTCGCTGCTTAACTACGCTAAGTTAATTTCGCTGGTTAATTCCTCTGGTAATTAAATTCGATGGTTAATTCCTCTGGTAATTATTTTCGCAGATTAAATTCGCTGTTTATTAATTTCGCTAAAACGATGTCTAGTAACTTCGCCGATCACCGTAATAATGTCGTTGAGTACAATTACACGGTGTTGGTGCATAATCTCTATAACCTACGTCTACAGTCTAGGTCATATTGATAGCTTGTAACAGGGGTTAAAATGTCAAATATGTAAAGTTTATGTTTGTTTATAGTCATTTCGCACGAAATGACACTTGGTCATTTCGTGCGAAATCAACTGCCTATATATAGGCATGTGTAGTTTCTCATTTGGCACGAAATTAGTTGGTTTGTAACGAAGTGCTGCCCAATTTTCACCGTGTAATCAAGTTGAATATCAATGAGAAACGTGTTTTAAGTATAATTCTCTGTTTCTACACCTTTCTATCACTGATTCTAGGTTGTTTGACTGTTTCCGCCTTTCAAACAGCTTTGTGTTGACTCTGAACGACTCATATAGGTCGCAAAATGATCCTACAAGTGGTATCAGAGCTCAGGATGAGTCAATTCACTTGAATCAGTGCTTAGAATTCTGTTTTTCTACACATTCTTGGATTTCTAGACAAATTCACGGACAAAATGGACTGATTTTTTGATATTACGTGTAAAATACAGTTTTAACAAACCCTTGAAAGAATCAGACCTAAATTCAGACTAAAAATGACAAAAATGGACCAAAAACTTGATTTTGTTTGAACGAGCCATCATTTCGTTTGAAAATTTGAGTCCATTTCGCACGAAATGACTCATTTCGTTTGAAATTGTCTTTCCGTTTGGCTGTTTCGCACGAAAACAAGCTTTGGGTTGATTTTGTACGAAATAACTTTTCATTTCGTATGAAAAGTTGATTTCGTTTGAAAAAGTTGTTTTCGTTTGAAAATCTGATTTCGCACGAAATCTGATTGTGAAAGTCCATTTCGTTTCTGTGATTTCATACGAAAGTCCATTTCGTGTGTAGAAGTTGATTTCCCTTGAAAGTGACTGTTTTCAAAAAAATTGAAAATTTTTCCGAAACTGTTTTCGTAAAATGGATAACCAAGAGTTTTACAACTTGTTTGCCGGTGGGGGAATGACGGCAGTTCAAAACCCATCCAGTATCGTGCAAAATGTGAACATGGAGAATGAACTCGGTATGATGTAGAAACCGCCAAAGTTGATGAACATTGACAGGTATGCTGGGTGGTCTGGAAGGTTTAAGACCTGGGTGCAAGCAAACCATTTCGAGTGTTAGATGAAAATCGAATCAAAATATGTTCCTCCAAGGAATGGTTCGGGAATTAAGAAATCAAAGGGCAGTTTGACTCCACTTGAACAAGATGATTTCAAGGCAGAAAAGAAAATGATGAGTATTCTACAACAAGCAATCAAGGAGGATATCTTAGTGTTACTGCAACATCAGGATAATTCACAATCTGTTTGGAATGCATTGAAAGTAAAATTTCTTGGAAGCGTGTCTATGATTAAAAGCAAAACTGCTTTGCTAAAGAAAGAGTTTGATATCTTTACGTGTATAAAGGGTGAGACAACAAAATAGTTGATTGAAAGATATTGTCACTTGGTTGTTGAGATGAAGCAGTTGGGCATTGAGAAAACTGATGTAGAGTGGGTTGATAAGCTGGCGGATGCTTTGCCATATGATGAATGGGGTACTTATCTGTTGGTGTTGAAAAACAATTTGGAGTATGTCGGATTCAACCTTAGCTCATTCATTGAAAAGATTGAATCACATGAACTTGAGCTGATGAAGATTAGAAAAATGAAGTCTTTAAATGTGCAACAAGATGTTTCATTGTATTACAAAGGAAGCTCGTCAGCAATATCGAATCTAAGTCCAAAGATCCAGACAGCTTTCAGTGCTGATTCGACATCCGGAGTTTCACCTGGCTCATCAAGTAGCAATAATTCACCATTTGCAAGTTTTGAACCAAATCCAAAGGTTCAAAACTCACCAGATCAATCATATACCCAAAGTTCGTCAGGATCAAACAGTTAAAGTCAAGGTCCAGGAATTCTGTGCAACATAGCGGTGAACATAAAGAATGCTCAAGACTTTACTGAATCATCAGCGAAACAACACATAGGACTACTTGCTTCGGTGCTTGAATCTTATGAAAGTTTGGTTGCAGGTAGAATTGGGAACCCTGATATGACAAAGGAAGATTATGATCAGATTAATCCAGAGGAGCTGGAGTTGATCGATATCAAATGGGGAATGGCAAGCTTGGTAAGGAGAGCTCAAAGATTTATGGAGATAACTGGTCAGAACAGTCTTTCAGGACCGGATCAAAAGCTTGGGTTTGATAAAACAAAAGTCACATGTTTCAAATGTAAAGAGAAGGGACATTTCAAGCGTGAGTGTCCAAACAGGGAGGTCAACAATCATCAAAACCCGTTCACGAACGACTACTACAGACAGGCAATTTATCACAAGACAAGTCAACAACCATTCACACAAAGACCTAAGATCGAAAACAAGCCTGAAAAGGCTCTTCTAGTAAATCAGGATGATGAGAAGGTTGCTGAAGGTTTTAGTTGGGATAAGTATATCCCTGGTAGTGAGGGTATGGCCATGATGGCGGAGATTATGGAAGAACCGGAATGCGTTGTTGAAATAGAAGAAGTCAGTGAAGTTGTATCTGAACAGAGCTTGGCTGCTCTTGAAGAGGCTGCTGCAGAAGTCTACTACTATCAATCTGAACAGGAGATTATTGCTAGTTCTTTCAAATAAATAATGCCTCCTAATATGTTTGAATCTTTTGCAGGTTTTTCAGTGAGCTAACTACCGGATTTTGCCCATAGTACGACGTTGAGAAAGCTCCTGTTGAAGAGATAATAGACGTTTCCAAAGAAATGAATGAAGAGACTCTAAAGGAGATTGCTGACAAAGCGTTGATGGGAAAACTGAAAGAGGTAGAAACAGAATCTGTGAAAACGGAGTTTGTCGACACCGAGTTAGTTGAAAATGTGTCTGTCGAAACAGAGTCAGTTCAAAAGGAGTCTGACGAGAAATCAGAAATTGAGGAGATCAAATCAGGAGAAGAGTCTGAGTCAGAGTCTGATGGGTTTGGTAAAACTGATATTAAAATTGACCAAGAAGAAAAGGTTTCTGAGAAGGTTGATTCAATTCATGAAATTCCATGCAAAAATTGTTCAAAACCCTGCATGGACTGTCTTGAAAAAGACAACCAATTTCAAGAATTGAAGAAATTTACTGATGAAGTAAAATATGATCTCAGTGAGATAAAAGAAGCATATGACACTTTGGCACGATCAATCAAAATGATTAAACAAGAAAGTCTTGAAAATGATAAAGCCACGAATTTGCTAAAATCTACTGTCATGGATAAACAGATGGAGATTAACATCCATCTAGATACAATTACTTCTTTGAAAAAAGAACTTGAGTTAATGAAAATTGAAACTGAAAGAGTTGATAAGAAACTGATGAGTTATACTGCTTCATCATATGTTATTGATCAAATTGTTCCGAAACAATCTGATGCTAAACCTGTCTTCAAAAGTGTTCCACCCCCAATATGGAATCATTACACTCAAAAGTATCCAGATGGGGTGGAATCTGCATTGAATCTCAAATTGAGAACCATTGAGAATGAGTTGCCTGAGAATATTGATGTTACATTTTCTCCGTCCGACACTGACAACGAGTCACAGGTGATCAAAACCGTTGTTGACCAAGTGTTAGATGAAGAAAGTGATAACTCGGAGTTTGATACTGTGAAAACTCATTTTGAAAACTCCATTTCTAATTCTGAAGAAGATGGTAACTTCTTGGACAAATTTATACCAAAATCAGATACAGTTGCGAATGATGATTCGATCATTGTAGTTTACACAATGACTAGAACTGACAAACTCTATTCTGATTTTGAGTATCCAATCCAGAACGCGAACATGCAAAATGTTGAAAAAGTGTTTAAGCTTGTGGAGATTGACATTTCTGAAGTTAACAACAACGAGTTTCTTTCAAAACCTAAAAAATCTTTTGTTAAACCACAACCAAACAACTCGGGAAAGAAAGAGTGGGTGGGCAATGGTGGTAATAACAAAAGAAATGGAAACAATTTCAAAAACAAAGGTGTTGGATTTGAAAAGAAAATGGCTAAGAAGAATGTCAAGCCAAAAGAAAAGATGAGTGATGTTTTTGTTGCTGGTCCTAGTGTTGATGCTGAAAAGGATTATATTTTCAGTCAAAAAGCCGTTGACGATTTCAAAGCAGCTAAAAAGTTGAGAGAAGAGACCAACAGATCAACTTTTGTCGAATATGACAAAAGAATCTGTTACCGCTGCAATGAAATTGGTCACATGGCCAAGCAGTGCGTGAAAAAGCTTGAGAAACCAGTTTTGCAAAAACCCAAACCTAAAATTTCAACTGATGTTAAAGGCAAAACACCATGGTTTCCCCCATTCGAATTTTGAAAAGGGGTGAATCTTTGAAGTCCGAAGAAAAGCCGAAATCAATCTTTGAGATTGGTGAATCTTCGAAAACTTGAAAGACTTCAAAGGTTTATCCGAAAACAAAAATTTTTGAAAACCAATCATGGGTGGCAAAATCAAAACAATCCGTTGAAGAAAAGAAGATGGAAAGTGAGCTAAAATCTGAACCAAAAGTTTTTGAAAATGATGTTGATAAACTGGAATTTGAACTAGACAAGTTACTTGAAGAATTCCCACCAATTAAGGAGGGAGATTTAAAACCAAAATTCAAATCTGATGTTCCAAACGTCATCTTTAACATTCCGAAAGTTGATGAGTCATGTGATCTTGTGTTTGGTAGTGTTCCAAAGGTAAAGAAATCATGGGCTTCATTGTTTGAATAAATTTTCTGTAATGTATGCAGGGGCTTCCGAGGTCGATAATCTCGAAGTGGATCATGGACAGCGGAGCTTTAAGGCATATGACGGGAATGTTGGCTTTGCTTTATGATGTCAAATCTATCAACGGAGGATATGTTGGATTTGCAGGGAATCAGGGTGGCAGAATTGTTGGTGAAGGAACTCTAACAAATGGAGTCGTGACGTTTGACAAAGTGAACTATATCATCGAACTTGAAAACAATCTGTTGAGCATCTCACAGATCTATGACAAGTCTTTTACAGTACACTTTACTAAAAATGAATGTTTAATCATAAAACCTGGTTTTAAAATTCCTGAGGACATGGTGTTGATGCGAGCTCCCCGGGAAAATGATTTGTATGTCCTGGATATGAGTGTCGCAACAACAACAGATCATAAAAAACAATGTTTTGTGACAAAAACGAAAGCGACCGAAAAAGAGTCAAGAATGTGGCATCGAAAGATGGGCCACATTCATGTCAGAAAAATGAATTTTCTTGTGCACAATGATCTTGTCGAAGGTGTAAATCTTAAAAATTTTCATTTAAATGATGATTGTGTAGAGTGCAAGAAGGGAAAACAAACGAAGAAGACACATCCACAGAAGTTGCTGAATTCAATCAGAGTACCGCTCGAGAGACTCCACATGGACCTTTTTGGACCAGTTAATGTGAAGAGCGTGAGTGGAGATTTGTATTGTCTGGTGGTCACCGACGACTTTACCGAATTTTCATGGGTGATGTGTATTGAAAGCAAAGACCAAACATTTGATTCGTTGATGGTACTGTTCAAGAAAATGGAGACGCTTTACAAATTGCCGATCAGAAGAATAAGAAGCGACAATGGAACTGAGTTCAGAAATAATCGCATGCTCGAGTTTTGTAATGAGAAAGGAATTCTTCATGAATTCAGTTCACCATACACTCCACAACAAAATGGAGTAGCTGAACGAAAGAATCGAACTCTAATTGAAACAGCTCGAACGATGCTCGCCGATTCCAAGTTGCCAATATTTTTCTGGATTGAAGCAGTTGCAGCAGCGTGTTATACACTGAATCGTGTTCTAACAGTGAGGAAATACAAGAAAACCTTCTTTGAACTTCTTCATCGTTATAAGCCAAATTTGAAGTTTTTAGAACCGTTTGGATCACCTTGTACTTTTATCGATCCTGATGGTAAGTTTGGTGCTAAAGTAATGAGGGTTTCTTTGTAGGTTATGCGAGTCCGCTGAAGAGGGTGTTCGTTCCATGCCTGGGAAAGATAATTCAGGTTCAGCATGTTGATTGTCAGAAGCATACTGCTCCACCGCAACTTCCCGGACAAAGATTGCTTTTCGATTATGACAAACTCTGGGAGTCTTTCCAACTGCCGACTGAGCCGAGTGAAGAGGAACTAGCACTATTGTACCAATATCAACAATCTATGTCACAAGAACAAGTGCCTAGACCGCTAGTAGTTTCTTCACCCACTGAGGGTTCAAACAATCACGAGGCTGGTCCAAGTGGAACTGCTCATGAATCCCCAGAGGAACCAGCTCCAACATTTGATCAATCTGACGACTCAAAATCGGAACCCGGTTCGACTTTTGATGAGGAGCCAAATGTTGAAAATTCAGAAGCTGTAGATCACACCGGTGATCAAGATATCACAAACCTGCAATTGGAAGTGAGCGTGCCTGAAAACGTTATGCCAAGAACTTTGTCTTATCATCCTTCAGAGCAGATAATTGGTGATCTTCAGAGTGGAGTTAAAACGCGAGATCAGATCAACAGAGCTCTTACATGTTTTTATACATCTGTTGCTCCTTTGCAAGTTGATTTTTCACTAAAGTGTTTCATCTATCAGGTTGAACCTCGAACGTATAAGGAAGCTTTAACTGAAGAAAGCTGGGTGAACGCTATGCAGGAAGAGCTGCAGTAGTTTGAGAAGCTGGGAGTATGGAGATTGGTTGATCTTCCTGAAAATCAGAAGCTGATAACGACAAAGTGGGTCTTTAAATGTAAAAGGGATGATAGAGGAGTGATTGTAAGAAATAAAGCACGATTGGTAGTATAGGGTTTCAATTAGCAAGAAGGCATTGACTTTACGGATGTATATGCACCTGTTGCTAGACTCGAGGCGATAAGAATCTTCCTGGCATTCGCGTCCTGGAAAGGATCCAAAGTATACCAGCTAGATGTGAAATATGCATTCCTATATGGCAAAATCAAAGAAGAAGTGTACGTTGGACAACCGCCAGGGTTCACAGATCCAGTACACAAAAACAAAGTCTATCTTCTCGATAAAGCGCTTTACGGACTACACCAGGTCCCGAGAGCCTGGTACGAGACGCTCTCCCAATATCTGCTGGCCAACGGGTTCACCAGAGGGACGGTTGATAATACGTTGTTTACCAAAGAGGTTGCAGGGCATCTATAGATCGTGCAGATTTATGTCGACGACATCATCTTTGGATCGACAAATGATGATTTGTGTAAAGATTTTGAGAAAGTGATGAAAAGAAAGTTTGAAATGAGCTCGATGGGGGAAATGAAGTTCTTCCTAGGGCTGCAGGTGGAACAAATGCCCGAAGGAATTTTCATTCATCAAACCAAATACGTGAACGATGTTCTGGAAAAACATGTCTGAATCTACTCCAACATCAACCCCCTAGCTCAAAATCACGGAATCTGTCCGGATGAGAGTGGAGAGAAAGTGGACGAGACATATTACCAGTCGATAATTGGATCTTTGAAGTATCTTACTGCTTCCCACCCGGACATCATGTATCCAACGTGTTTATGCGCCCGTTATCAGTCTAGCCCAATACAGTCACACCTGACGATCGTGAAACGCATTTTATGGTATTTGAAAGGCTGCGCAAGCACTGGCTTGTGGTATCCTAAATCGGGTGACTTCTCCCTTACAGGTTATGCTGATTCGGACTTTGGTAGCTGCAAACAAAATGCGAAGTCCACCACAGCAGGCTGTCAGTTCTTCGGAACTCGACTAGTCACTTGGCAGTGCAAGAAACAAACCTCAGTCGCGCTCTCTACCTGCAAGGCTGAATACGTTTCGGCCTCGAGCTGTTGCTCTCAGATCCTTTGGATCCAACAGCAGATGAGAGACTTTGGTTTGCAGTTCTTGGACACGCCTATATTTGTGGACAATGAGGCAGCGATAAACATAACGAAAAATCCGGTTCACCATTCTAAAACAAAGCATATAGAAATTCGACATCATTTCATCCGTGATTGTCACGAGAAGAAATTGATTCGAATCGAACATATACACACCGATGAACAGAGGGCTGATTTTTACACCAAACCGTTTGACAAAAAAGATTTAACTATCTTTTGAAATTAAATGGGTTACAAAATTTGCTTTCTGAGAGGGTTGTTGAATGTGAAGCCGAGGAGGACGGCGATCTGATATGATCCACATCATGTTGTCGAAGTTTTTGTACAGTTTATTTTCTGCATTTGATAAAAACAAAAACACAAAAATATGTCTTTGTTTTTAGGGGAAGAAAGTTTGCAGAAAAATACAAAAACAAGATAAAATTTCAAAATCCAAAAACATTAGAAAATCTGAAAAATCCAAAAACATTGAAAAACTGAAAAAGAGTTTGTGTAAAAAGGGGAAATGATAGTACATCAGCTAGACAGATACAGTACGCTAAAAAAATGTAAAGTTAAAATGTGTTAAGCGGTCTCGCAAATGATGTGTCGATAGGTTTTTACACATTTAGTAGATTTGTTTGGGATACAAACATAAAATAACAACTTGCTTTTACGTGGGGAACATCTCCAGGATATATAGGTAACCCCTGAAATCTCGTTTGAAAGATCCTATTTCTAACATACTAGGTCTTTGTACGTGATGATATCTGGGGTATTATACCAAGACTTCTGATTTTGCGGAAGCAATAGCCTAGTCCTCGTATAATACTCTGCACAGCTTTATTCATAAAGCCTCCCCTCAGCATAAAAAATGATGAAACATTGCAAAATGCTAATCATGTGTTGTTGTAAAAAAGATTTCCAAAGGGAACCCACCGAAAGTCGAGCCATCATCTCTCTGTACGAACGGAAGTTCTAACCTGAGCTCTCATGGCCTCGCATTCACCCAATTACAGATATCATTAGTGTACATTCACCTGTAAGACTGAATATAGTGGTCTGGATACGGGAGTATATTCTGAGGTGGTAAACGCGTAAAAGTCAAGACCTTAAAACACTAAATTCGTATCCTGAACAGATTAAAAATTGTGTGAAAATTTAAGAGGATCAGTATATCGACAATCAAAGCGAATTGTTTAATGCTGTGCATGAATTAAAAGCTTAACGGTACGTGTATCTTGTCGGTAGCTGATATGATCCCCTAACACGCTCACCAAAAATATTGTATGTACAGTTTGTTGCTTATCAAAAACCCAAAAAGATTGTCTGTTTGTTTAGCATTTTATAAAATCCAAAAAGATTTGCATTTCATCTTATTTTCGACAATGGACGTTGGGGATCTGATGATCAAAGTTTTGCATGCTGAACAAGTTGGATCATGAGGGTTGGGTAAGCAGTAGTTTGAGAAAAAGTGTTGGTAATTGCTTGAAAGTTTAAAAGTTCATTAATTTGAACTAAAATCAGTTTCAGAAAATCAGCATCTTCATAAACTGGTCAGCCAAGGTCATTAATTTGGACTTGGCAGGCTAAACAGTTGACCAAGGTCATTAACTTGGACTTGGTTAACTGGGTGTGACGGTAAAATCTCAAAAAGTTAAAAAGGTTGAAAATTTTGAAAAATTGTCATTTTCAAACGAAATGACTATTTCGTACGAAATAGCCATTTCGCTTGAAACTTGATTTCGTTTGAATCGGTGATTTCGCTTGAACTTGCCTCAGTGCCTATTTCGCACGAAATAGGCTTGTCTATAAATAGTGGGTCATTTCGCTTGAACAGGTCAGTCTTCTCATTTCGTTTCAAAATCCCTGTCAACGCGATTTCACGCGAAAACACAAAATCATCAATTTCTAGTCGTTATCTTGCCTGTTTGTTGATTGATTATCTGATTTAAGTTGGTTTGCTCAACTTAGATCATGGGAAAGGTGAGAAATCATGTTGTTTTAACCCATATTTGACTGTTTTCGTATGTACGACGATGAATAGAGACTTCAAGTTTAGATCTAGGCTTTATTTGTGGTTAAAATTGAACGATTAACATAACCATGTACTCGGAATGGGTTGTAGATCCTATTTAGGGTTTGAATTTGACTGTTTTGTATGAAGTCGGTAGATCTAGAATTTTGAACTTAGATCTAGGGTATTTCTGTGAACTAAAATGAGAATAAAACACACTGATGTGCTCGGAATTCATCATAGAACAAACCCTGATAATCAGTTTCATCATCTGATCATGTTGGGTTCAAACTGTAAATTTGCCATTTTCAAACGAAACGATAAGCTATTTCGCACGAAATAGCACCCTAATGAAAGTGTCAAATTCACACGAAATAGCTATTTCGTTTGAAATCATACTATTTTGTTTGAAGATGTTTTCGTTTGAAAGCAGGCTATTTCGTTTGAAAAAGTGATTCCGCTTGAAACTGTTCTCGCTTGTACATGTCATTTCGTGTGAAAGTATGATTTCGTTTGAACTATTCATTTCGCATGAATGATATGTTTTTGAAAAATTATTCCAAGTGTTTGATTTGAATGTATGTTGTAATTTTTCAGGCATCGAATGTGCTATTTGATCAACTACATAACATTTTTTGTGTTTACGATAAAGAAATACCAATGATGGTTGAATTCACAGGGATTCTAGAGTTCATGGAAAGGTTGCCGATTCAGAAAGCTTTAACAAATCAACATCTTGTATTTCGGTCAGAGATTGAACGATTCTGGAAAAACGCAACGTATGACGAAGAACACAAAACAATAAAGTCAATTGTGAGCTTGAATGATGAAGACAAACCGATAATTATCACAGAGCAGTTAGTACGTGAGGTGATAGACTTTCCGCATGATGAAAAATCTCTGACAAACTTCCTAGAAAAGATGGTGAAAGGTTGCATGTTGCAGATGGGATATAGAGGACCACTGAACAAGGCTAACTATTTGAAAGCATGTTTTTCCAAGCCTTACAAGTTTCTTATACGTTCAGTGTTGCATGCTCTCAGTCATCGAAAAGGAGGTTATGATGTGATGCGAGATTATCAAATGAACATGGTGACGACACTTGTGTTAAACAAGAAGTATAACTTTTCAAAGATTGTGTTTCACTACATGGTAGAGAATATTACTTCAAAAAGCAAAACTTGGATTTATCCTCGATTTGTACAGATGATGTTAGACCATGCGTATCCTGATTTGGAGAGAGATGAAAAGAATGATTTGTTGGTGCTGTTTCACATGGATAATGAGACACTGAAAGTTTTGGCCAGATATCACACAAACCATCCAGAGCCATCAACAAAAGATGAATTCTTTGGGTTTATCAAAGACAAAAATTACCAAGATCCTGATCCAGTTGATCATCAGAACTGGAGAAATGAGAAGGAAATGAAAGAAGCAAGTTATGCTAATGAATTGAAGATACTTGAAAATTTCATAGAAACAAGAAATGAGTGGTTTCTGAAGGGAGAGAAGAAAAAGAGGAGCAGAAAAGCAACTCCTAAAGTTCAAGTAGAGGAGGGATCATCTTCTCAGCTAAAGAAAAAGCGTCAAAAGAAGAATGTTGAGACGATGCTTGTTGATGAATCTGAGGAAGAAGATGAAGCTGAAGCTGAAGGTGATGCTGAAGGAGATGACGTTCGTTTATCTCCTGAATCTGCAAAGTTTTTGAAATCTCTTACTGAATATAATGCTGAAACAGAGAAGACAGCTGGTGATGAAGGTGATGATGTAGATAAAAGTTCATCAAGCTCATCTGAAGAAGAAATTGATGAAACTGAACGCGCGAAAAGAATTAAAGCTGAAATAGAGAAAGAAAAGCAGCTCAAGAGAAAGAGGAAAGAGGATAAAGATGATGAATTGTACAATCCATCTCCTGAGCATGTTATAGAATCTCAGACACCTCCATCATCTGGTGGTAGGAAGAAGGCTAGTGCAAGAAAGCGTGTGACTTCTCCAAAAGCAGCTAGAAGAAAGTTGATTGTCAAGTTGCCTAAACATACACCAAAACCAAGTCAACCACCATCACCACCACCTGAACCATCTCTACCTCAATCACCACATAAATCACCACCAAAACAACCTACACAACCATCGTCACCTCCACCACATCTATCACCACCACATCTTTCACCACCACATGAACAACCTGTTGTTACTTCACAGCAAATTTTCCAAACCCCACCATCCACACAACCACCTGTCCAAACAACTCCTGGATCTTCTGGATTCAGAAATTTTCCAAACATTCCAGTAAATATTCCTCTTGAAGACATTGGAGATTTCGGTTTTGCGAATGATGAGCAGGTAAAGAGGTTGGAAAAGAAAATGGAAGACGTATTGGTTGAAAACAAAAAGCTGGTAGATCATGAGAAGAAACTGGAAAAGCGTGTTAAGTCTGTGGAAGCTGAAAATTCATCATTGTTGAAGAAAGTTGAAGCCGATCAGACTGAGATTGATATTCTAAAAGTTAGAATTACAGAGTTGGAAGAAGAGAAAGCACGCAGAGATGAGCAGAACAAGTATTTCAAGTTAAAGAATAAAGAGCTTGAAGCTGCCAATGCAAAGAAAGAACACGAGATGTTTATGATAAACAAAGATTTAAAGAAATTCAAGTTGAGGAAGTTAGAGCTCGTCGTCAAGCTGAAATTGATGCTGAGATGAAGTATAAAGGCAAGGGTGTTGAAGGTGTTTCTGATGTTTCTGAGAGGGCAATTATTCCATCTTCTGTTTCTGAGTCTCCTGTTCAGAATCCTCGTCCTATTTCTGTTGTTTCTGGTATTTTTGAGGAAGATGTATGAATTGATGATGTTATTGATGATGAGGAAGAAGTTGAAGAGGATGATGAAGATAAAACAGATGATGCAGGCGATGTATTCTCTGCTAGTAGCCATAGTGATGATGATAATGATGACGATGGTGAAGGTGGCACAGGCGTTAAAGTTACAGAAGCGTCTAATGAAGAGAATGTCGATGATTATCTTCATGACGATGTGAATGAAGAGCCTGAGGATGCTACAAGTGAGGGGGAGAACGTTGATGATCAGAACGTTGATAAAAGAGAAAAGTTGATTTTGCGTCTAGAGCCTGAGGTTGAGGAAGGTGAAATCAGACATACTTACACCATGAATGATATTATTGAGATGACGCGTATTGATGATCCTAACTTCAAGTTTGACTTTGAAGAAGAGTTGAATGCGTTTGATATGAATCAATAACCAGATTATCAGTATAAGTATGTGGAAGAAGCTGATAATTATGATAGGGTTGAGGTTGAAGACTGCAGCGATGAAGAAAATGTGAATGCAGATACTTCAAACTTTCCAACGCTTGTTGAGTTTTTCAGTCAAGCAAACGTAGATGAGTTGAGGAGGAAAGTTGCAGAATGTTTGAAAGATAAAGACTTTGATGGTACTACGAAAGATGCACAGCGTGAAGAATGCTAGAAGTGGTTTAGAAAGAGTACTGAAAGAAAATTCAAACGTCCACTCAAGTTTTATAAGAGAGATATAGAAGTATCACTTGGTGACATTATCAGCTGGGGATTCTTGCCACAAGTGAACGTATATGCTATTCGATGAGAATTTGGAGTGCAGTATTTTGAGTATATACAAGATATCATGTCCCTACCTTGGTGGGATGTTGAAGAGTTGTCAAAAGTTAGAACTGTGGATTATCCTGTAAGAAAGCATAATGTACCCATCTGGGGTTTGATGAAATTTGAAGCCTTCAGAGGATTCAAACACTGGAAACCTCACTACCCGAAGAAAGTGAAGAGGGTAGATCCAGTGACTGGAATTGAAGAGACGATCTTGCATGTTAAGAAGCCTAAAGTTATTAAGAACATTCCAGTGCCAAAAATGGAGCAGGATTTCCATACAGGGTTCTTGTATTGGGTGTACAGCTGTTTGACTACTGAGGCTGTGATCACCTACAAAGTTGAAAATGAAGTCAGATACATTCATGTGTGTGATCCTTTATGGTTGGTGAACTATTCAGCAAAGGATATAGAATGTTTGTTTGTTAACAAGATTGGATTTAAAGTTGAAGATAGAGACCATGCAATGCAATTTCAGAAGGTTGTTTCCATCTGCTTCTAGAAAGGAATCAATGCTGAGAGTAAATGGTCGTCTAAGTGGCGAGTGATTGAAAAAGAGGAAGCGTTGAAGGCTGAGAAGGAAAGAAAAGCTCGTGAAGACAAAGATAACATGCTAAGGCATACAGTTGTGCAAAGAATGGCTGCTGAAGAAAGAAAAAGGTTGATGAGAATGAAAAGCTTAGGAAGATGTTGCTGAAGAAGCCTAAGCCAAGAGAAGAAAAGTTCAAGTCGCTGTGAAGTTTGTGTTGAAGACCTGACTGAAGACTCCGGCAATATCCAAGGGGGAGTTTGTTGGTGCATAATGTCTATAGCCTACGTCTACAGTCTAGGTCATATTGATAGCTTGTAACAGGGGTCAAAATGTCAAATATGTAAAGTTTATGTTTGTTTATAGCCATTTCGCACGAAATGACACTTGGTCATTTCGTACGAAATCAGTATTGGTCATTTTGTACGAAATGACATCTTGTCATTTCGTGCGAAATCAACTGCCTATATATAGGCATGTGTAGTTTCTCATTTGGCACGAAATCAGTTGGTGTGTAACGAAGTGCTGCCCAATTGTCACCGTGTAATCAAGTTGAATATAAATGAGAAACGTGTTTTAAGTATAATTCTCTATTTCTACACCTTTCTATCACTGATTCTAGGTTGTTTGATTGTTTCCACATTTCAAACAGCTTTGTGTTGACTCTGATCGACTCATATAGGTCGCAAAACGATCATACACACGGTTACCAAAGTCTCCTTTGGATTTTAAATTCGTCGGTCACCGAGTTACTAGGTCACAAATTCGCTGGTTTGTCAGCGTATTTATCAGAAATCAGCAACTTGTCCTCCAAGTCACTATTAAAGTCACCAGAATCAAATCTTTCCAGAATTTCAGAAGATTTTATCTCTTTCCAAAACTTTCTAACACTTCCTGCAGAATCGAAACAGCAAAATATCAGTAATTTTTAAGAAACAATGAAGAACTGAATGAAGAACACGAAGAACAAATCTTCGAATCTTCAAGTTTTTCAGCCAAAAATTCTTCAAAAATCAACCAAACCTAATCTGAAATCCTGCAAATCAGCCAAATTAAATACGCAGAAATATCAAAACAAAAACAGATTTCGCAGAACTATATCAAACAAAAAAAATTCGAAACCCTAATTTTAAGCTTCAAAAATTTTCGAAATTCTTTCCAATCTTCCACCCGAATCTGCAGTCTGCAATTCTGAACCGAGCTTCTTCAAGAGCCTAAAGCTCTGATACCAATTGTAGGTCCCCTGGGTCGTACGGATCGTCACAGAATTGTATATCCAATCTAGACTGCGGAATCCTCTAGATCAGATTATCACAGAAACGAGTAGAAATAGAGAATTCACAATTAAACGAGTCTTCTATTGATTATCCAAACTAGAAGTTTTACAATCAATTCAAGACCTCACAACCTCACAACCACTTTATGTGATCTTGACTCTAGAACCTAATTCGAAATTTCTCTCTGTGTCTAGACTTTCTCTCTCTAGAATTCTCTAACTCCTGAAAACACTAAAACCCTAATCACTAAGCATGTTTATATACCACATGTTTGTGAACTGGGCTTCCAACTAGGCTAGGCCATTTTCCAAGCCCATTACAACAATAAACTCACTAACCAATAAGCTAAGCCCAATACAAAATATCCAAAGACTAAATACTTAAACTATTAAGCTGTTGTCACTGAATATGCACCAACAATTGGCTACCAACCAATCCATTCCTAGTACTACATTAAATCCAGCTAGATTCATTGGAAAAAGATTAGCAGTAAAATTATGGTTTAGAATTTCTATCCTGGCTCCTTGTAGGATTTCGCTTATCTTGATAGAATCTCCATTTGCCGTTTCCACCAGACAGTCTTGTTGAAGTTTAGTTAATGGTTGATTGAAAAGTTTGTGGAAAGAAGTATTGATAAAACTTTGGTTTGCACCAGAGTCAAATAATACTTTAGCAAAAACATCATTAACTAAAAATGTACCGGCAGTCACATCCGGAATCATCTTGGCTTCTTCAGCTATTAAAACGAATGCTCTGGCATTCTTCTTGGATCCTTCGGTTATCTTAGCTTTGCTGATTGTCGCTAGGGCTAGTTTCGGACAGTTCGGTTTGATATGACCAGCTTCTCCACAATTGTAGCATAATCTATTGCTGGCTTTCTTCCTGCATTCTTCTTTGTTAGGATCGGAGACTGTCATGATTGTGTTTGTTTGTATAATTGAACAAATCAATAGATATGAATTGAGATTGAAATGCAGCGGAAATGAAAACAAACTTTGTAAACACAATCAAAGGAGAAAAAAGTTTTGATAAACCAAAGCTTCATATTGAGTCGAATGATTACAATACAACTTAAAAGATTACAAAGCATGCTTACAAGCTAAACTCCCCCTCAGCCTGATACTCCAAGGTTGATTGCACAAGATGAAAGGATTAGACCTGAGGAGAAGAACCCACTCAGTCAATCAAATGTAACAGTACAGGGTACTGTTACATTTATAGGCAAACCAAACCACTGAAGCATCTCAGCTGACGTCACCTTGAAAGCGACATCTAACAAACTAACAAACTCTATCCACTGATCTATAACTACTGATTACATGGACACTGCTATAACTAACTACTGACTCACTTTCCACTGTAGTATGCTAAGCACTGATGTTGAGCATCAGTGCTTTCTTCAAAGGGTGATCAGACCTTGAATGGGCAGTGCATTAATCTTCAGCAGTACTTAGGAAACAACAGTAGATAGAGATTCAGTCTTTGATCTTTATCAGTACTTTAGTAGCAGTTGTTCTATTGAGCAGTGCTTTGAAGTCTATTAGATGCTAGATAACCACTGTCAAGGGGAAAGCTTAATGCAAACAGCTGCTTATGAATAATCCTCTGTTGTGAACCGGTTTTGGCTTTCATTATATGTTCCTTTGGTAGGGTTCAATCCCAACATTCTTCCTTATGTCCAGATATTTTGCAGAAGTTGCAGTATATTGAGCACCTTCCTGAGTGCTTTCTTTTGCAATACTTGCAGTTGGGTGAAGAGAAAGAACATGTCCCTTTCCTATGGTAGGAATTACCATAACGTAATTCTTGGGTAAGCTTTTGAGCTAGGTTCTTTCTCTGGTTTTCCTCTTGTGTGCGTACCAACTCATCAGTCAGGGTGTTGGCCAGTTCTACTGCTTTTTCTATGGTTTGTGGCCTGGCTGCCTTGACTACGTGTCTGATCTCACTAATTAATCCCTAGATGTAACGGGAGATTAACACTGGCCAAGATTGGTACTATCCTAGCATATTTAAAGAATATGGTAGTGTATTCCCTGCAGTCTATTACAATCATTTTATGATTTAGGAACTTATTAGCAATTTATTCCTTTTCATGAGGAGGACGGAATTTTCTTTCAACTATCTCCTTAAAGTTGTTCCATTCCATATTATAAACTCTGTCACTTCCTCTAGATTGGAGAATGATATTCCACCACTCTAAGGCTACATTCTTAAAAAGATTAGAAGCAAACAGGATCTTATCTTCATCTGCACATTTACTTATTTTCTATGTGTTCAATAGCACTTTTATTCGATTGGTTCCCATTATTATTGGTACGTGCGCGACTGTACATATTTTTACAATGAATTTACACACGAATTGGTTTTAAATTTATAAAAGTGATTATTACTTTTACATCAAAACACACACGAAAGGGCAAGTGTACCCTGTCATATATGTAGTAAAGTATCGGTAAGAACCAAGTATCGATCCACGGAAATGGGCGGAGAAATAGTACTAGACCTTTGCCACTAAATTACCGGTAAAAACATACGTTGTTTTGGTTTTAATTAATCTAAACTAAGCATAAATAAATACTTATAAAACATAGTAAAATATATATATAAATACCCTTGCTTAATACACAACCACAGCATGTCAACTAAGTCAGTTTTGGCACTAGAAGCATTCGGTCAATTTTCCATTTCGAGACAATTAGTATCCCTTTCGGGAATCCTAACATGACAATCATTCGGAAAGTTAAAACGATAAACACACTTTAACCACCTAAAATTGTTCTTTAACGTGAAATTGATAAATGTCTATGAAAATCTCCTAAAAATAAGTTAGTCATCCGTTAGGAGTTTTCTAACCTCACTTAATCAAGGAAAGCAACACCGATAAACACAATGCAACCACCGAGACAAGCATAAACTAGATTAAATCACAACCGAGTTCATTTTACAAATCTTGCACATAAATTCACCAAGATAGCAATTTTGGCCGAAACTACTAACTAAGCTAACAAATCATGGCAAGAATTCATAACAACACCATCTAACCCGTTAGAGTCCTTCCGTGAGGGCAAGCTCTCTTGATTAATAATAATTGCATTTTATTAAACCACTAACCCGTTAGAGTATCATGGTGCCTACATTTTAACTAAGTTAAACTAGTTAACCAAATTAAAAGTTTACTAATACATGATTAAATAAGCTTCATTTTGCAACTATCTTACCTAACCAAGCACCAATCATCCAACACAATTACTTATAATCAAGAAATCAATATCAATAACAAGGTTGCAAACTAATCATCAAAGATAATCATAGAAAACACTTCAAAATGTCATTACAAACATAGATTGACATACTAAAAGCTATAATCAAGCAAGGGATTGTTGTGTTTTTGCCCAAAGGCTACAATAATACATAAATATTAATCTAAATGCTTGAAACATTAACAAAATTCTGGAAAGGTTAGAAATCCAAACCATAAACAAGCACAAGATTAAGAATCTGGATAGTAAACGAGCAAAACCGGGCAATGTGGCTTGAATCCGAGTGAAAGCAGCAGCCTTCGGAGCCTCAAAATCGCTTGCAGAGCTCCCAAAATGTCCAGAGTTACTACTAAAATGGTTCTGTTCTGTTTAAATGCTTTTTCGAAGTTGCACGGCCGTTCTTCCGATCGCACGACCGTGCACTTTAAGCATTATTGGTGGTGGGCCACCATACTGCATGACGTCACAGATCGTTGACTAGTCTTCGGTCACGCACGGTCGTTCTTGGCTTGGCACGACCGTTCCTTTCCGAGGTTTGAGTTGCACGCTCGGTTCTTTGGTCGTTCTTTTCCGGGTTTATGTTTGACCTCGGATCCGCACGATCGTTCTTGATCGGGAACGGTCGTTCCTTACCGGGCTTGCCTTCAGTGCCTTGCACGGTGAGTTGCACGCCTGGTTCACTGCCGGATCTTCTTGGTTTGTCGGATATGCACGGTCGTGCATATGGCCGCATGACCGTGCCAGACGCCCAGGTCAGTCTTTTTCCACAGAATCTTCGTAGCTTCATCGTTTTGTCCGGAAAGTCCTCGTTTTTGGTATCATCTCGTCTGGTATGCTGTTTTAGGCCTGTAAACCAAAATGTAGATAATTAAGTATCCGAATGACGGTTTTACGGCCGAAAACGCATAAAATGGGGGTAAAACGGGGGACTAAAATATGTGTAAATTAGCGAATATCAAATCTCCCCACACTTGAACCTTGCTTGTCCTCAAGCAAGCAGAACTAAAAAGCAATAAAAGACGGAAAGAAACAAGTACGATAATTTACACACTATTTTATTGAAAATTACTATAAACGGTTGGCCGGTTTGTCGAAAGACATCATCAAAAGACTCAAACCCAACAAGCATATGCAATTATAATAGCGACAACCAAAAAGCCGTGACTTCACATTTAATTGACTCAACATGTTAATCTTCACACGACTCACAATATTCACACACACTCGGTTTTATTTATGAAACATACATAAAATGTGTATGTGCAAACACTCAATGCCACGTCAATGAAATATGCAATATCATAAGCTTGTCATAAGATCTCGTCTCCACCAACTAACATGCAAATAAGTGTAAATCAAGAGGTCTTTACGGGTTGTAACGTTAGGCTTGGGCGAAGGGTATGGAAGTAGACATTTAAAGTGGCGAAAATGGTTAAAACTCGGTTTTAGCGTTTAACTAGCAAGAACATAATACAACTATACATACAAATGCCTTAAAAAGGCGACTAAAGCGCAATCGAGCTTATCAACGAAATTTTAACATTTAAGCATTCAAAATTGCTCGATTTCTATCAACTTCACCCTATTTTAGGGTGTTTTATTTTCTGGGTTGTGTTTTTTTTTTATATAAATAACTGTACAATAAACCGAAACAAATGCGAGTTAAACGATTATTTTATCCGAGTTTCAACACTAAAAAGGGTTTAAAACATACAAAGGCTAAATTTGGCTAAGTGGGCGATAATGTGGGTAAACAAAGGTAAACGGGAAGGCTCGACATGGTTAATCCTAAAGGGTAATATAAGGTGAACGGGAAGCACAACACAAAGAACAAGGCTTACAACAAAGGGGTAATCTAAGTGCCTCTATCACTTTTACACGAATTCACAAGTTCATGGTCTTAACAAGCATACTAGTGACAAATTCTAAATTACACATAACATCCGGCTCACTCCTATATCCGAAATGAACAAATATATAACAATAGGCTCAAATATGCTCACGTAACGGATGGAATGGGTAAAAGTGTGAAAACTATCATGTAAGTCTTTCTTTGTTTGTCACGCTTTCCGGTTTTCTTTTTCAAAAATATTTTGCTTGTCGAGTTTTTATCAAGTCCAATGCTTTCTAAAACGCAATCAACCGGTTTATTTACTAAAATATATACAAAATACAGGTATTTTTGAGTGATTTTTCTGATTTTTGATTTTTGATTTTTTTTTTTTAGAGGACAAACAAAGTTAACAAAGTTAACCCCCTCCCCACACTTGAACTTCGCATTGTCCCCAATGCGAAACCCGAAATATAAAGAAAAAGGATAATAATACTCCCCTCAAGATGATATCTGATGAATCGAGGCTTCCAAAGCTGCGTCTGTCATATGCTCCGGCCAAAGACTTGATAGCCACAATCTGCAAATATGTCATATGGTACAGCATAACAGAACAGTAACAGAATAAACAGAAATAAACCATAATGTACATAAATACTACTAGTTCAAACAAAGACATAACAAAAAGTAAAATGTTTTAAAATACAAAAACAATCCGAGGGTGTTGGAAATAGTATGCAAAAATAACACCCGAAATAACAAATACTAATATAAAAGCCACCACGATCATCACCGCCAACTCCTACTCGTCATCATCGTCATCGTGTCTCGTAAAGGACGGGCCCGCACCACCGTAACCAGGAGGGTTCCACGGTGGGAACTCTGGAGGGTTCTGGAAGTAGTTGGGATATGCATGGCGCATCTCCCCAAATAGGTACGAAAACCCGGCACTCACCCCCTGATACAAGCTCTCCTGGCTCTGCCTCAGCTGATCCTGACTGGTCCGCAGCTGATCCTGACTGACCCGGATCTGGTCCTGGCTGGTCCTGATCTGATCGATATACGTACCATGTTGTTCCTGCGTGACCCGCATTTGCTGGAACTGCTGATAAAATTCAGGCCAATCCTGATGCTAGTAGAACTCGTGGTGCTGCGGCTGGTGTGGCGGTGTGTGTGGCTGGTGCTGCTCCTGCATCTCCACATCTTCTTCCTCTTCCTCTGCTGGGAGCGGGGGTAACGGGTCCCAGACCTCATTATTCAGCCCCCTCAACCTATCCCCGTGATCAGTCTCGACAATAACCCCCATCGCCTTCAGCGACCTGATGTCAACATGCACTCCCTCAGTAATCAGGGTGAGACTCTGAAGTACCTCGTCAGTCATGAGATGTTCGTTGTATGCAAGTTCGGTCACATATTGACCGCCATGTATCTGACTGTTAGGGGTCCTTCCTGAGCTCTTCACAAAGTATTCAGCCATACGCGCCGCTAAATTAATTGGCGCCTTCTCCACCAATGCGTAAAGAAAAATCAGATCTGGTGTTGGACAGTTACCAAGACTGTCCATGCGCCCGCATATAGTGTGGCTAAACACATGGTGCATCACCCGCACCAGAGGGTCTCTAAGTCGTGAGGCCTTTGACATCCTTGGGTTGTATGGGTCCCCAACAGCATTTGCAGCCCAAAACTCATCCCTTGCTGCATCAGACGGGAAAGTGAACTGCTCTGTGAAGACACTGGCATCATCCATGTCTTCCCTAGTGTAAATACCGAGTCTCCTTCCCAGACGACCAACCGACCACCGGTGCCATTTACCACACAGTCGGAAAGCTATCCGCTCCTTGTGGCGGAATTTGGGTCTACGAGCAGCAACTGGCTTCTCATAAGCATATGATGCAAAGAACTCTATGGTAAGCTCCAAGTACACGGGTCGGTTGCAACCGACCAGATTTATAAGTGGACGACTCATCATATTTTCCAAACGGTCGTATTGACTTAGTTCTTGCATAACTTCCCAATCAAGCCATCTAGGGACTCCGAATTGCCCCCTCCGGGCCCATAACTCGTCTCTTTTTGGAATGCACAAAGCTTCACGCTCGTTGTTAGGATCGAACTGTAGGAAGGGATGATCCATCTGTAATGGGGAACATTGTTAGAAAGACAGAAACAGGAGAAAATGGAATTGAAAACAGCCGAGCAGCAAATTATGAAGCTTCTGTCCAACTGAACTGGGCAAATGGCACGTGCGTGCTTCGATATGCACGGTCGTGCATATCCGAGAACTAACAGTCAAGCCCAGTGATTGTCGGACACGCACGCCCGTTCCTTAAGCGGAACGACCGTGCAATATCGGACAACCCGTTGCACTACCGTGCATCACCGATCAACAGCAGAAATTATGAAAAAGTAGGGAACGCACGTCTGTTCCACCTGAGGAACGACCATGCCGTTCAGTTTCTGCAGTTTTCGACCCCTGTACTTAGAACAACCTGATTTCTATAAAAATTTTAACAAGCATTGGGTCAACAGGGGTCTGAAAGTCAACCGGGTGTTCACGATACTTCGATTCAACAAGGGTTAGGGTTTCGATTTGTTTATGAAGAGAACCCTAAAAATTTCCTTAAAGAATCGGAATAAATCTAACCTAGAAAGTGGGAAAACAAGAAATCTAACACTAGAGACGTACCGTGCGAAGTTGGGTGCGAGATCGTGCGAAGAATCGTGCGATTTGGTGTAAAAACCGTTCTGGAACGGCTGCAGTTGCTAGGGTTCGCGAATGATAGATTTTTCTGCAGATGAGGGTATATATAATGTGCAAAATGACAAAAATGCCCTCAGCCTGCCGCACGGTCGTTCGACCTTTGGCACGGTCGTGCGAAACCGACGTCTTTCATTTTCCTCGGTGATGCACCGAGGGTGCGACCCATCCTGCCTGATCCTCGAAAACGCACGGTCGTGCGGACACTGGCACGGGCGTGCATCAGCTGCAGATCAGAATTTTCTGCAGAATGCATTTCCAGCAACTGTTTTGGCCGTTTTTCGCCATTTTTTCGACACGCCAACTGTTCTAACAATATTGCAACATAGAACCCTCGTTCGGCACGAATAGAAACTGTACAAACTATCGGAAACTACCTAACTAACCTAAATTACGCTAAAACTATAAAAACATAAAAATGGACAATTTTGCCCCTATAGCGCCAAAGACGCTCCTGCTACATTTTTGTCGGCGAGTCAGTAGCGTAGACTCATGCTAAATTTTTGTCGACGAGTCGATAGCAAGACTCCAAGCTAAAACTAGAAAAATAAATCCTAAATGTCTAAACTACCCCTAAAGCGCAAAATACGCTCTTGCTGCATTTTTGATCCGCGAGTCAGCAGCGTAGACTCTCTCCTCCCCACACTTATGATGTGTGCGGGGTTTGGAGCTCAATCACCTCCATCACCGACTCTGTCGGCCCGGCAACGTATAACTTTAAGCGATGCCCATTTACTTTGAAAATAACGTCGTCCGCGTTCTCTATTGCAACAGTCCCATACGGAAATATCTCTTTAACCGTGTATGGGCCTGTCCAACGTGAATGGAGCTTTCCGGGAAATAAGCGCAACCGCGAGTTGTAAAGAAGGACAAGATCGCCCGCTTGGAATTCTTTGTGGTCCTTCAAGCGTTTATCATGCAATCTCTTCGTGCGCTCCTTGTACAACACGGAGTTCTCATAAGCGCGTTGTCGCAACTCTTCCAACTCGTGAATCTGGAGGAACCGGGCTTCACCTCCGGCTTTTAGGTCCAGATTTGCGGTCTTTAGCGCCCACATCGCTTTATGTTCCAGCTCAACCGGTAAATGGCATGCCTTTCCGTAAACAAGCCTAAAGGGAGTAGTCCCAATAGGCGTCTTGTAAGCCGTACGGAAGGCCCACAACGCTTCATCAAGCTTATCTGACCAATCCTTGCGGTTTGCACCTACTGACCGCTCAAGGATTCTTTTCAGCCCCCGGTTCGTGACTTCCACCTGCCCACTTGTTTGTGGATGATAGGGCGTGGATAGACGGTGATGCACACCGTAACGGGACAATGCTCTCTCGAGCTGAGTATTGCAAAAATGCGTCCCTCTGTCACTGATAAGCGCTTTCGGAGCGCCGAACCGGGCAAATAAGCTTTTCAAAAATCTCACGACCACCCTGGCATCATTGGTGGGCAAGGCCTGTGCCTCCGCCCACTTCGATACATAGTCAACCGCGACCAGGATGTACTTATTACCTCGTGAGGGGGGAAATGGTCCCATGAAGTCTATCCCCCAGATATCAAAGACTTCACAAACCTGAATCCAGGTCTGAGGCATTTCATCACGTGCCGATATATTTGTCGCCCTCTGGCAAGCATCGCACGCTTTAACCCAACTCGGCGCATCACGAAATATAGTAGGCCAATAAAACCCGGAGTCCAACACTTTCTTGGCGGTAAAGTTGGCTCCATGGTGGCCTCTGGTAGGTCCCTCGTGACAGTGGCGCAGAATATCGGTCGCCTCCTTTCCTGAAACACATCTCCTAATCACCTGATCAGCACCAACCCGAAACAAGTAAGGGTCATCCCAAATGTAGTGCTTGACATCCGAAAAGAATTTCCTCTTTTGCTGGTGAGTCAACCCTTTGATCAGAATCCCGCAAGCAAGGTAGTTCGCAAGGTCAGCGAACCATGGCGACTCATCGCATATCTCAACACTCATTAAAGACTCGTGTGGGAAGTTGTCATTTATGGAATCCCAACGCGCGTCCACGATGTCTCCATGCTCTAACCGAGATAGATGGTTAGCCGCTACATTCAGCGCACCCTTTTTATCTTGAATCTCAATATCAAACTCCTGCAGCAACAAGATCCACCTGATCAGACGTGGCTTAGCGTCCTGCTTGCTGAAGAGATATCGGATGGCTGCGTGATCAGTATACACAACGGTTTTCGAAAGCACCAAGTACGATCTAAATTTGTCAAATGCGAAAACGACCGCCAAGAGCTCTTTTTCAGTCGTGGTATAATGCTCTTGAGCGTCGTGAAGAGTTTTGCTCGCATAATAGATCGGGTGAAAGTGCTTTTCTCTCTTTTGACCAAGAACGGCCCCTATGGCGTAATCACTCGCGTCGCACATAATCTCAAACGGCAAACTCCAGTCCGGTGCAACTAAAATAGGGGCCTCAATCAACTTTTGCTTGAGAAGGTCAAAGGCTCTCAAGCAATCATCTCCGAATATGAACGGAGCGTCTTTCTCCAACAGACGGGTCATGGGTCTGGCGATTTTTGAAAAATCTTTAATGAATCGCCGATAGAACCCAGCATGACCGAGAAAGCTCCGTATCGCTCTAACAGAGGTGGGAGGCGGAAGTCGTGAAATGATATCCACTTTGGCTGGGTCGACCTCCATACCAGCATGCGAAATCTTGTGTCCCAGAACTATGCCCTCCTTCACCATGAAGTGGCATTTCTCCCAGTTCAGGACCAGATTTGTCTCCTCACACCTCTTCAACATCTTTCTCAAATTTTCCAAACAGTGATCGAAGGAATCCCCAAATACCGAAAAATCATCCATGAAAACCTCCATGGAATCCTCGATCATGTCATGGAAAATTGCAACCATGCATCTCTGGAAGGTCGCTGGTGCATTACACAACCCAAAAGGCATCCGTCGGTAGGCGAATGTGCCGAAGGGGCATGTAAAGGTAGTCTTCTCCTGATCCTCAGGAGCGATAGGAATCTGAAAGTACCCAGAGAATCCGTCAAGGAAACAGTAATACAACTTCCCCGACAGACGTTCCAACATCTGGTCGATGAATGGAAGCGGGAAGTGATCCTTGCGAGTAGCATCATTGAGCTTGCGGTAGTCAATGCAAACTCGCCACCCAGTGACGGTACGGGTAGGAATTAGTTCATTCCTATCATTCGAAACTACAGTCATACCACCTTTCTTAGGTACAACCTGCACCGGACTCACCCATACAGAGTCAGAAATAGGATAAATCATGCCGGCATCCAACAATTTAATCACCTCCTTCTTCACCACGTCCTGCATATTTGGATTTAAACGTCTCTGATGCTGCGCACATGGTTTGTACTCGTCTTCCATCAGAATCTTGTGAGTACAAAAAGAAGGATTGATGCCCTTGATATCCATGATTTTCCATGCAATGGCTCTCTTATGAAGTCTCAGAACCTCGAGAAGCCGAATTTTCTCATCCTTCTCCAATGATGCTGAAATTATGACCGGTAGGCGACGCTCCTCGTCTAGAAATGCGTACTCGAGATGTGGCGGGAGTTCTTTCAACTCCAAAGGCGTCGGATCATCAACCGAAGGCTCTGCTTCCCCCTTTTTCACATGGTCAATTTCAAGAAATCTCTCCGGACTCTGGGAACCATCGTCACCAATCTGATAGACTGGCTGCTCGAAATCGTGGCCCTCCTGCGTAATGCCAATCAGGTCCCCACACGACAGACGTGTGTCCGAATCAATCTCGTCAATAGTACCTTGAAAATGAGAGCACACACATGCATCGACAATGTCGACATAATAAAGCTTGTCATCGTGACATTGCGGATGCTGCATTGATCTTTTGATATCGAATGTCACGTGCTCATCATTCACTCGGAGCGTGATTTGGCCAGCTGCCACATCAACAATCGTCCTCGCTGTATTGAGGAAAGGACGTCCAAGTATCAAAGGTACCCTTGAATCTTCATCCATGTCAAGGATAACAAAGTCCACGGGGAAAACAAATTTATCGATTTTTACAAGCATGTTTTCCACAAATCCGCGCGGATACTTTATTGAGCGATCTGCCAACCGAATGCTCATCCTAGTGGGTGACGGCTCACCCAGATCCAGTTTAGTAAAAACCTTATACGGCATAAGGTTAATACTCGCTCCCAACTCAGCCAATGCATGGCTAACAGACATGTTTCCAATCAAACACGGGAGCGTGAAACTACCAGGATCTCCCATTTTCGTGGGCAGACGGTTTTGCAGAACGGCGGAACAAGTCTCATTCATCACCACACACGATATATCCTCGAGCTTCTGTTTATTTGAGAGGATATCCTTAAGGAATTTCGCATACTTTGGCATCTGGGCCAAGGCTTCAACAAACGGTATATTGATGTGTAGTTGCTTAAACAACTCAAGGAACTTACCGTATTGTTCTTCATTCTTCTGCTTCTTCAGCCTGCCTGGATAAGGTACCGGAGGAGTGTAATCTTTGACCGGCTCCTGGACTTGTGCTGTACTTGCTGGGCGTAGCCTGGCTTGCACCTCGTCCGGTGTGTCAGTCGGGACCGCTTCAGTGATCGGTGCTGAGTCCGATATGACGGGTCCGGTAGTTTTTCCACTCCTGGTCATCACAGCATTTACATCCCTCTGTCCACCAGGGTTTGGTTCTGTATTACCCGGAAGACCGCCTGGGGGTCTTTTGGACATCATCTGTGCCAGCTGACCAACCTGATTCTCGATATTCTGAATCGAGGCCTTCTGACTCCTCATTTCTCCCTCGTTAGCCAGAAAACGATCTTCGCTTTGTTGGTATCGTTTTTCAGAGCTAGAGAGAAGCTGAGCCATCATATCCTCCAGCTTGGAACTAGACTGAGGGGCCTGCTGCTGGGAGCTACTCCCAGTGCCCTGATTCTGGTACGAATATGGACGCTGCTGGTAGGGTTGATTGTACTGCTGGTACTGCTGACCCTGCTGAGGCGCTGGAGCACGCTGAGTGAACCCCAATGGGTTCTGATTTCCTGCATTCGCTCGCCACCCAAAATTTGGGTGATTTCTCCATCCGGGATTATAGGTGTTGCTGTACGGGTTGTTCTGCGGCCTCACTTGATTACTCACAAAATCTACCTCTTCATGGCTCTCATATACGACTCCCTGAAAACATGCCCCAGGCTCGTGTGACACTCCGCACTGGTCACATCCCGAGCCAGCATGCGCAATCATCTGGGACTTGTCGAATCTCGATGTAAGAGCCGAGAGTTGTGCAGTAATGGCCGTGTAGTCGTCTACAGCATGAACTCCTGAGCGAGATGATGATGATCGACCTCTATCTCCATCCCGACGCGAGCTGGATTTCAACGCAGCTTTTTCGATAATATCATACGCTTCAGTTGGCGTCTTAGTTCCAAGATCGCCTCCCGCGTTCACGTCTAATCGCTCCTGCGTGTTATAGTTGAGCCCCTGATAGAACGTCAAAACCAGCTGTCGCTTGGAGAAGCCGTGATGTGGCACATCAATCAACAAATCTTTGAATCTCTCCCAAGCTGCATGCAACGACTCGCCCTCGTCCTGGCGAAAGGAAACAATCCGGTTCCGTAGTTTGTTCGTTTTCTCAGGTGGAAAATATTTCTGCATAAACTGCTCCGCCAACTGATTCCAGGTCCTGATGGACCCGGCAGGAAGTGACATAAGCCAAGCTCTAGCTTTGTCACGTAACGAAAACGGAAACAACCTCAACCGAATTGCATCCTCTGAAACACCAGTCATCCTAAATGTTGAACAAATAGCAAGAAAAGCAGCGATATGCCTCCCGGGATCCTCATGCTCACGTCCGTCGAACTGCACCGAATTCTGCAACACGTTAATAACACTAGATTTAATTTCAAAATTAGGTGCATCTATAGTGGGCTGAAGGATACTCGGCTCCAGGCCTGCCCTTCCGGGCTGATTTGTTTCATTCAATGGTCGGTCGTCGTCCGCCATGACGACTCTCTCCTCGTCCTCTAAGCTTTCGTCTTCAGAGATAATCACCGGCTCGTCAATTGCATTTGCAATGCGTTGTGCAACGACGAGTGACCTTTCGCGCAGCCTCCTACTTCTTCTAAGATTATGCGCTGGTTCGTCAGTCGGCTCAGCAATAGCGGGTGCGGGAGTTGAGGACATCAACCTGCAAACGAAAAACTGACACCATGAATATTTTATTAATAAAATAATACTGTTTTTTTTTTTGAATAGAAGCAGAATATGTATAAATATGGGCTGTAAAATTTATAAAAATCCGAAAATGGGCCGAAATTTTTATAAAAATTAAAGCAACGAAAATAATCGAATCGGCTAGTACAAGAATGATTTTTAAGAGCCAAAAACTCAAAGAATAAATGAATAAATAAATCCGGATTTGAACAGATAAATAGAATAAAAATTTACAAGTGTACAAAACAATCACAAAAATGAATAAATTGAATTGAAAGCAAGAATTATTAACAAATAAATCAACAAATAAATAATCACGAAAAATATGCACAAATATTAACAAGTATATACACCGATAACACAATGACTCGGGTCGTTCCTAAAACTCGCCATTCCCCGGCAACGGCGCCAAAAACTTGGTACGTGCGCGACTGTACATATTTTTACAATGAAATTACACACGAATTGGTTTTAAATTTATAAAAGTGATTATTACTTTTACATCAAAACACACACGAAAGGGCAAGTGTACCCTGTCATATATGTAGTAAAGTATCGGTAAGAACCAAGTATCGATCCACGGAAATGGGCGGAGAAATAGTACTAGACCTTTGCCACTAAATTACCGGTAAAAACATACGTTGTTTTGGTTTTAATTAATCTAAACTAAGCATAAATAAATACTTATAAAACATAGTAAAATATATATATAAATACCCTTGCTTAATACACAACCACAGCATGTCAACTAAGTCAGTTTTGGCACTAGAAGCATTCGGTCAATTTTCCATTTCGAGACAATTAGTATCCCTTTCGGGAATCCTAACATGACAATCATTCGGAAAGTTAAAACGATAAACACACTTTAACCACCTAAAATTGTTCTTTAACGTGCAATTGATAAATGTCTATGAAAATCTCCTAAAAATAAGTTAGTCATCCGTTAGGAGTTTTCTAACCTCACTTAATCAAGGAAAGCAACACCGATAAACACAATGCAACCACCGAGACAAGCATAAACTAGATTAAATCACAACCGAGTTCATTTTACAAATCTTGCACATAAATTCACCAAGATAGCAATTTTGGCCGAAACTACTAACTAAGCTAACAAATCATGGCAAGAATTCATAACAACACCATCTAACCCGTTAGAGTCCTTCCGTGAGGGCAAGCTCTCTTGATTAATAATAATTGCATTTTATTAAACCACTAACCCGTTAGAGTATCATGGTGCCTACATTTTAACTAAGTTAAACTAGTTAACCAAATTAAAAGTTTACTAATACATGATTAAATAAGCTTCATTTTGCAACTATCTTACCTAACCAAGCACCAATCATCCAACACAATTACTTATAATCAAGAAATCAATATCAATAACAAGGTTGCAAACTAATCATCAAAGATAATCATAGAAAACACTTCAAAATGTCATTACAAACATAGATCGACATACTAAAAGCTATAATCAAGCAAGGGATTGTTGTGTTTTTGCCCAAAGGCTACAATAATACATAAATATTAATCTAAATGCTTGAAACATTAACAAAATTCTGGAAAGGTTAGAAATCCAAACCATAAACAAGCACAAGATTAAGAATCTGGATAGTAAACGAGCAAAACCGGGCAATGTGGCTTGAATCCGAGTGAAAGCAGCAGCCTTCGGAGCCTCAAAATCGCCTGCAGAGCTCCCAAAATGTCCAGAGTTACTACTAAAATGGTTCTGTTCTGTTTAAATGCTTTTTCGAAGTTGCACGGCCGTTCTTCCGATCGCACGACCGTGCACTTTAAGCATTATTGGTGGTGGGCCACCATACTGCATGACGTCACAGATCGTTGACTAGTCTTCGGTCACGCACGGTCGTTCTTGGCTTGGCACGACCGTTCCTTTCCGAGGTTTGAGTTGCACGCTCGGTTCTTTGGTCGTTCTTTTCCGGGTTTATGTTTGACCTCGGATCCGCACGATCATTCTTGATCGGGAACGGTCGTTCCTTACCGGGCTTGCCTTCAGTGCCTTGCACGGTGAGTTGCACGCCTGGTTCACTGCCGGATCTTCTTGGTTTGTCGGATATGCACGGTCGTGCATATGGCCGCATGACCGTGCCGGACGCCCAGGTCAGTCTTTTTCCACAGAATCTTCGCAGCTTCATCGTTTTGTCCGGAAAGTCCTCGTTTTTGGTATCATCTCGTCTGGTATGCTGTTTTAGGCCTGTAAACCAAAATGTAGATAATTAAGTATCCGAATGACGGTTTTACGGCCGAAAACGCATAAAATGGGGGTAAAACGGGGGACTAAAATATGTGTAAATTAGCGAATATCAATTATCGTTATTCTGGTTTTCCTGATTTGCTTCGTTGTCCATCTGAATTGTAAACATTTATCAGGTATTAATATCACAGAATAAAATTAACACAAACAAACATTCAAACAGATTGAACCAAAAACGTCGAGCATTGCGACTTACTCTTTTTATATATCTATTACAACTGAAATTTAAATACTAGTAATTATACATCGATAGGTATTTTAGTTTATCTAATTTAGTTAATTTGATGATTTTTGTGTTGTTTTTTTTATCAAAGTAACAAAATTACACACACACACACACACACACATATATATATATATATTATATTAGGTGTTGGCTTGTCTAGAACTGCATCTCACGCTCGTCATAGTTCTAGACGAGTTTCTCTCCTATCTGACGGATTCGATTTCCCTCTTCAACTAACTCTTCACCATATTGGTGAAACTCTTCCACATTTTCTTGGTTCATGGGTGGGAGTGGGGCTGTCACTGGCTCAGGATAACGTGGTATGGGTTCTCCGTAAGGGTATGGGTTGTCTAATATATCCTGAATTGACCTGTTGTCATTCCACCATGGGTCTAAAGGGTTCAGCGTTGTATACTGCTCTATATGGTTTGGTGTGGGAATTCTAGGGATCTCATTGGGGTCAAATGCTGGGATTGGGAATTGGTCCTCCTGATTCTGTTCTAGTTCCATGGGTTGGTTCGGGAATAAGGGTAGAAGTTGTGGTTCAGCTACTTGGTTAAGATTATGCTACAACTGCGGAGAGGCAGGTCACATCCGCCTAAATTGTCCAAAACTAGCTCCAACAACAAATAAGAAAGCAAAGGCAACAGAAGGACCCAAGAAGAATGCCAGAGTATTCGTGCTGGCCGTCGAAGAAGCCAAGATGATTCCGGATGTGATTACCTGTATGTTTTAGTTAATGATGTTTATGCTAAAGTATTATTTGACTCTGGTGCAAACCAAAGTTTCATAAATACTTCTTTTTGCAAACTTCTTAATCAACCATTAACTAAACTTCACTAAGACTGTCTGGTGGAGACGGCAAATGGAAATTCTATCAAAATCAACGAAATCCTTTAGGAAGGAAAGATAGAAATTTTAAGTCATAAGTTTACTGCTAACCTGTTACCAATGAATCTAGCCGGATTCGATGTTGTATTAGGAATGGATTGGTTGGTAGCCAATCATGCATGAATTTTGTGTGATCAAAAGTCTGTAGAAGTATGTACGCCAACTGGCGAAAGGATCACAATTAAAAGAGACAAGCCAACAAGATCAATAAAGTTCATCTCTGCGATGAAAGCTGCAAGCTACTCACGAAAAAGGGGAATGGTGTATATGATTTCCGTAATCATTAACACTAAAGGAAAAGAATTAAAAGATATTCCCGTAGTATCTAAATTCTCAGATGTCTTTCCAGAGGAGTTACCTGGACTACCGCCAGATCGCGAGGTTGAATTTAGAATTTACCTAATTCCAGGAACGACACTGATTTCCAAAGCACCATATCATCTAGCACCAACGGAGATGCAGGAATTGAAGAAACAGTTATATGAATTACTCGAAAAAGGTTTTATACAACCTAGTTCATTACCATGGGGAGCACCAGTGTTATTTGTCAAGAAGAAAGATGGATTGATGCGTATTTGCATTGATTACAAAGAATTGAATAAGATTACGATTAAAAATCGGTACCCACTACTGAGAATCGATGATCTATTGGATCAACTTCAAGGAGCCCGCTTCTTTTCTAAGATCGACTTACGCTCAGGATATCATCAATTGAAGGTACAGGAAGAGGACATTCCTAAAACTACTTTCAGAACAAGATACGGTCATTATGAATTTACAGTCATGCCATTTGGTTTAACCAATGCCCCAGTCGCATTTATAGACATGATGAACATGATATGTAAACCATACCTAGATAAATTCATAATTGTTTTTATAGATGATATACTAATTTACTCAAGAAGTAAGGAAGAGCATGCGGGACATTTGCATGCACATCTGACATTGTTGAGAAAAGAGAAGCTTTCTGCTAAATTCTCAAAATGTGAATTCTGGTTTCAAGAAGTGCAATTTCTTGGACACTTAGTTAATCATGAAGGAATTCATGTGGACCCTACAAAGATTGAAGCTATTACCAAATGGAAAGTCCCTGAATCACCAATAGAAGTAAGAAATTTTCTTGGATTAGTAGGATATTATAGACGTCTTATTCAAGATTTTTCTAGAATAGCTATTCCATTAACCAAACTAACTTGCAAGTCTGATAAGTTTGAATTGGGACCAAAACAAGAGGAAGCATTCAAGGTTTTAAAGCAAAGGTTAACGAATGCACCAATACTTGCTTTACTAGAGGGAACTGAAGACTTTATAGTCTATTGTGATGCATCTAAGTTAGGATTCGGATGTGTATTGATGCAACGTCAAAAGGTAATTGCTTATGCCTCAAGATAACTTAAGAAGCATGAAGAAAATTATACAATCCATGATCTAGAGTTAGGAGCAATAATTTTTGCCCTCAAGATTTGGAGACGTTACCTCTACGGTAGTAAGTTTATTGTCTTCATAGACCATAAGAGTTTAAGATATGTTTTCGGGCAAAAAGAATTAAACATGAGGCAACAACGATGGATGGAAATCCTTAGTGATTATGATTGTGATATCCAGTATCATGCAGGAAAAGCTAATGTAGTAGCTGATGCCTTAAGTAGAAAGTATCATGAGAAGCCAAAAAGGGTACGTTCTCTCAGATTAAACCTGCAAGTAGATTTAAATGAACAAATTAATAAGGTACAGGAAACAGCAATCAAGGATGATGCTGAAGGTTTGAAAGGAATGACTAAAGAATTAGAAAAAGGAACAGATGGAATTTGGAAATTTTATAAAAAAAAGGATTTGGAAACCTATTCAAGGAAACCTACGAAATCAAATTTTAGAAGAAGCACATAAATCTAAGTATATGATGCATCCTGGAAGTGACAAGATGTATCAAGATTTAAGGAAAAAATTCTGGTGGATAGGATTGAAAAAGGATATAGCAAATTATGTTGCTAAATGTTTAACCTGTTCACATGTTAAAGCTGAATATCAGAAACCTTCAGGATTACTTCAGCAATTGGAAATGCCAATTTGGAAATGGGAATTGATAATAATGGATTTCGTTACCAAATTACCCAAGACACGAAAAGGTAATGACACAATCTGGGTGATTGTAGACATATGGACTAAATCTGCGCATTTCTTACCAATGAAAGAAACTTTCAGTATGGAACAATTAGCTAAGCTGTATGTGAATAAAGTAGTTTCATTACATTGAATTCTTTTATCTATTGTGTCTGACAGAGACAGTCGTTTTACTTCTCATTTTTGGACAAGTTTCCAAAGAGCAATGGGAACTAGACTAAATTTAAGTATAGCTTATCACCCTCAAACAGATGGACAAAGTGAAAAGACAATCCAAACAATGGAGGATATGCTTAGAGCCTGTGTGATTATAACAACCATCCTAAAATAATTTTTTGACACCCCTAATATGTTTAAAATGACCTTATATGTCTTAAAACATAACCCGTATGCGAAAAACCAAGCCCAAAATACCTTATATAATTAAATATTAAATAAAAATAAATTTTAATTGTCGCTCGCGGGCCGCGAAGAACCCTTAAGGGTCTTACGCGGGGCGCGACAGCTAGCCACCAGAGCTCACCTGGTGCCGCCACGTGTCGGGTGTTGTGTCGAAGCTAGGGTTTGAGTCGGATCAGCTAGGGCCTACCCTAGCCACCCTCGCGGGCCGCGTAGCCCTTGGCTAAAAGCTTCGCGGTGCGCGACGAAGTGTCAGACAGACACTATAAATAGATGTAATCGGCTGTTCAATCGAAATCGTTCACAACTTTCTTCTCTCTCGAATTTCTACATAGTTAAAGTATTTTTTGGGCATAATACCCCCTTAAATAACGAAGTTCTGCCTCGTTGTAAGTATCATAACCCCGGTTATGTATTAGATACGCTGCCCGATTAATCTAGGGTTCGGTAACGGCTGTCGTGGTTCTGCCCGATGTAGTCGGGGAGGGTATTACTAATGTAAATATTGGGTTATTATACTAACGCGTGTGCATTTGTGTAATTTATAGATAATCACCAGGAAATCCTTAAGGAAAACCCTAAGACAGCAATGTGAGTAATCCTCCTTTTTGCAAACTGTTTTTACAAAACCTCATATGATTAACATTATATTAAACACTGATTGAGTATTTGTATTCTACAATTATCGTCGGTATGTTGGGGTTTTGTATACAAAATTTGTTACTACATTGTGAGTAGTAACATGACCACAAGTTGGGTTGACAGTACCATGGGTGGTAATTAAAGTAAATGGAAACAAATGTAATTGTGCAACCGCCCTCAATATTGTACAACGGTTTTTACATGTCTTGATTAAGCTGGGATTCACTCACTAGTATTTCCCACTGACAAAATGTTTTTAAACGCGTTTCAGGTAACAAAATGTAAAAGCCAAATAGAAGCCAGCTGGACAGCACTGAAGGCTTGGAAAAGTGGCTAAAATGATAAACACCGATATCACTGAAAATGGCCACGGTCGCCTGTCCCGGTTAACTAGGGGACGGGGGTTGCGACAGTAGGTGGTATCAGAGCTAAGCCTCTGATTCAGCCACAGAAGTGTTCTGCTGACACCAAAAATTTATTCAATATGTTAGGAAATTAATTACAGAACTACGTGCATATTTGTATTTTATTGTTGTGTGTTATTTGACTATTTGTTAGTTTACAGTATGAGCGACCAAGGACCTTCCGACGCTTACCGTCAGTTGTCCAGCTCACCTAGGAGCGAAGGCACCTCTTCACAGCCTACCCTCTCAGGGTATTCAGCTGACAATGAAGATGAGATATTCGTGTTTAAAGCTCAGTCTGAAGAGCCATTCCCTCCTAAGAAGAGAGGATGGTTCAGTAGAGGAGCGCATGAACGTAGGAAAAGGATGAAAAAGTTACAACAACAGCGTGCTCTAGCAGCCGTTAAGAGAGAAACAGACTCTCACATCCAGGATATGCTCAATAGAAGTCTAGCAAATTTCCATATCCTAGCAACCACAACTGCAGACCCTAACCTGGAGCAACTCATAGTACCCCAACCCTTACCACTGTTTCCCACACAACCAATGGAAATTCAAAACAATCCAGAAAACCAATTCCCAACACTAGCCTTTGACCCAGTAGAGATACCTAGGATACCAGCACCCAATCCCTTAGACCCAGACTACGACCCGTAGTTTGATATCCATAGGGATTACCAACAACGCTACCCAATACCAGAAGACGAACCCATGCCAAACCTAGCAGCCTACCCAGACTTGGACCCTCTAGATCCCTACTATGATAATGACCAATACATTAGGGAAATTCTAGAGAATCCTTATCCTTACCAAGAACCCATGCCCCAGTTCCCAAACCCAGTACCAGCCCCTGCAACCCCAATGAGCAAAGAAAATGTGCAAGAACTCCGAACCTTTGGTGAGGTGATTTTAGAAGGTAGTGAGAGGATGAGGCAGATCGGAGAACGACTCGTCTGGAAGTATGACGAGCGTAATATGGAGTTCTGGATGAACCCATATCAGTGATGGTGATAATAATAACAATAATAAAATAATAATAATATATAATATGTGTGTATGTTTGAAAAAAAAAATCTAGACAATAGTTATGGATGCCTAATAGTAGTGTAATTTCAATTTCAGTTGTACTGTAATATATATGGATGCATAGTATAAAATAGAGTAAGTCGCAATGTTCGACGATTTTGATCAATATGCGTGTTGTCTGATTAATTGTGTTAAATACTATCTTGTGATATTAATACGTAGTAAATGTTTAAAATTCAGATGGACAACGAAGTGAACCAGGAAAACCAGAATGATAATAACCAAAATAACGATAACCCGAACAACAATAACAATGGAAACCTGGTGGATAACAGTTCCATTCAACACATAGTGGCACAAGGAATAATAGATGCAATGCCATATATTATTAAAATGGTTAAGGAAGCAGAAAACAAAAGTGATCATGGCAGTAAATGACCCACTGAACCTGAACACAACATAAACAATGGAACCATACTTCAAGTGCCTATTCCCAAAAGAAGAAGAACCATGTCTTATGGTTGTTCTTATAAAGAATTCTAGTCTTGTAAACCTATGGAATTCTCAGGCAATGAAGGGGCCGTTGCAGCTCTACACTGGATAGAAAAGACTGAGGCTGTCTTAAAAATAAGCAAGTGTGCAGAAGAGGATAAGATAATGTTTGCTTCCAATCTGTTTAAGAATTCAGCACTAGAATGGTGGAACACTATCCTCCAATCCAGGGGAAGTGATAGGGTTTATAATATGGAATGGGAGGAATTTAAGAACATGGTGGAAAGGAAATTCTACCCTCCTAATGAAAAAGAACAGATAGCAAATAAGTTCTTAAACCTTAGAATGACTGGAGTAGATAGTAAGGAATACACTACGTTATTCTTGAATATGCTAGAATAGTGCCAACCCTTGCATCACCTGAACCAGTGTTAATCTCCCGCTACATCTGGGGATTAATCAGTGAAATCAGGCATGTAGTCAAGGCAGCTAGACCTCAAACCATAGAAGAAGCTGTAGAACTAGCAAACACCTTGACAGACGAGTTAGTGCGTACCAGAGAAGAAGACCAGAGGAAAAACCTAGCTCAAAGGCTTACCCAAGAATTTCGTTATGGAAATTACAACCGTGGGAAAAATGTAGGTTCTACCTCTGCACCTTATTGTAAGGCTTGCAAGAAGAAGCATTCAGGAAGATGCTCCACCTACTGCAATTTCTACAAGATACCAGGACACAAGGAAGAAGATTGTAGAAAGAAACCAAATAATGGAATGTGCTTCAACTGTGGAGAAAAAGGTCATATCAAGCCGAATTGTCCGAAACTAGTTCCAGCCATGAACAACAAGACTACTAAAAATGCTAGGGCATTTGTTCCGACTGTGGAAGAAGCTAAGATGATCCCGAACGTGATAGCCAGTACGTTTTTAGTTAATGATGTTTTTGCTAAAGTATTATTTGACTCTGGTGTGAACCAAAGTTTTATTAATACTTCATTTCGCAAACTTCTCAATCAACCATTAACTAAACTCCCACAAGAATGTCTAGTAGAGACAGCAAATGGAGAAACCATTAAGATTTCTGAAATCTTGTAGGGAGCAAGAATAGAATTTCTAAATCAAAAGTTTATCGCAAACCTTTATCCAATGAATCTGGCAGGATTTGATGTTGTATTAGGAATGGATTGGTTAATAGCCAATAAAGCCAGTATTTTATGTGATCAAAAGTCGATCCAAGTAAATTCACCAAGGGGTGACAAGATCACAATTAAAGGAGATAAGCCCTCTAGATCCACGAAATTCATCTCTGTGATGAAAACAGCAAGTTATATAAGAAAAGGATCATTAGTATATTTGATTTCCATAATCACTAACACTAAAGAAAAAGAATTGAAAGATATTTCCGTAGTATCTCAGTTTCCAGGTGTGTTTCCAGAAGAATTACTAGGACTACCTCCGAACAGGGAAGTTGAATTCAGAATCCACCTGCTACCAGGAACAACACCGATTGCCAAAGCACCTTACCATTTGGCACATGCAGAAATGCAAGAATTGAAGAAACAGTTAGACGAACTACTGGAGAAGGGATTCATACAGCCAAGTTCATCGCCATGGGGAGCGCCGATCTTATTCGTTAAAAAGAAACACGGATCGATGCATATGTGCATTGACTACCGCGAATTGAACAAGGTCACGATTAAAAATCGGTATCCATTACCAAGAATCGATGATCTGTTCGATCAATTGCAAGGAGCTCGATTTTTCTCAAAGATCGATTTACGGTCAGGATATCATCAATTAAAGGTACAGGAAGAGGACATTCCTAAGACCGCATTTAGAACAAGGTATGGCCATTATGAATTTACTGTCATGCCATTTGGTTTAACCAATGCCCCAGCTGCATTTATGGACATGATGAACCGAATATGTAAGCCATATTTGGATAAATTCATAATTGTCTTTATAGATGATATTCTCATTTACTCTAAGAGTAAAGAGGAACATGCAAAGCATTTGCGCGCACTTTTAAGTTTATTGAGAAAAGAAAAGCTTTATGCAAAGTTTTCAAAGTGCGATCTTTGGTTAGAACAGGTATAGTTTCTTGGACATTTAGTTAATCATGAAGGAATTCTTGTGGATCCCACCAAGATCGAGGCAATTACCAGATGGAAAACCCCTGAGTCACCAACCGAGGTTAGAAGTTTCTTAGGATTGCCGGTTATTATAGAAGATTTATTCAAGATTTTTCTAGAATAGCCATTCCCTTAACTAAGCTAACCTGTAAATCCGTTAAGTTTGAATGGGGACCAAAACAAGAAGAAGCCTTTAGATTTCTTAAGCAAAAATTAACCAACGCACCTATACTAGCGTTACCAGAAGGAACTGAAGACTTTGTAGTCTATTATGACGCTTCTAAATTAGGTTATGGATTTGTGTTGATGCAAAGTCAAAAGGTTATAGCCTATGCATCTAGACAACTTAAGAATCATGAAGAAAACTAGTCAATCCATGATTTAGAATTAGGAGCGATTATTTTTGCTTTGAAAATTTGGAGACATTACCTTTATGGCAGTAAGTTTACCATTTTCACTGATCATAAGAGTTTAAGGTATGTTTTCGGACAAAAGGAATTGAATATGAGGCAAAGACGCTGGATGGAGATACTTAGTGATTATGATTATAATATCCAGTATCATGCAGGAAAGGCAAATGTAGTGGCTGATGCTTTAAATCGAAAGTGTCATAAAAAGCCAAAAAGAGTGTGTTCTCTTAAATTAAATCTACATGTAGATTTAAATGAACAAATTAGAAAAGCACAAGAATCAGTAATCAAGGATGATACTGAAAAGTTGAAAGGAATGATTAAGGAATTACAACAAGGAACAGATGGAATTTGGAGATTCCATAAGAAAAGAATATGGATACCTAAATTAGAAAACCTACGCCACCGTATATTAGAAGAAGCCCATAAGTCTAAGTATACAATGTATCCTGGAAGTGATAAAATGTATCAGGACTAAAGAAGGAACTTCCGGTGGATAGGAATGAAAAAGGATATAGCAGCCTATGTTGCCAAGTGTTTAACCTGTTCACAAGTAAAAGCTGAACATCAGAAACCCTCAGTTATTGCAATAACTCAAAATGCCAGTATGGAAGTGGGAATTGATAACAATGGATTTTGTTACTAAATTACCCAAAACAAGAAAAGGTAATGATACAATCTGGGTGATTGTAGATAGGTTAACTAAGTCAGCTCATTTCCTACCAATGAAGGAAACCTTCAGTATGGAACAATTAACTAAGTTGTATGTAAATGAAATAGTTTCTATAACAACCCTAAATCGATACCATTGAAATATTTTTTGACACTCTAATATATTTTAAAATATCCTAATATGTCCTAAAATACCCCCCATATGCGAAAACGGGCCCTGAATACCTTAATGATTATTAAAATTAATTAAAAATGGAATTTTGGGTTTGAGGCGGGCCGCGTAAGCCACCCCTCAACCCTTACGCGGGCCGCGACAAGGTGAAAGTTGGCGAAACCCTGGGCCTTCACGTGGCCCAACACACGGCGAAGCTAGTCGATGACCCGGATCAGCTAAACCCTACCCGACCTACTACGCGGGCCGCGTAGGCCCTGGTATCGTTTTATGCGGACCGCAAGAGAAGCCAAATCAGGCCCTATATGTAACACCCCAAAAATGTCAACTAGGCATAAGTTAAAGAAATTTATTTAAAAAGCTTATCTTAGTTTATGAAACATAATGTAAATATCAAATAAAAAAAATGGGTGTTGCCTAAATTAAATAAGGAAATAACCTTGAGGGACCAAAAGTGCAACATGCCAAAACTAAATGTTAAAAAGAGAATTTAGATCAAAAACCCACACACAGTGGATGTGTGTTGGGTCTGGTCGATCGAACAGGAGCAGGGAAGGAGAAACCCTAGCTTCATCCACTCCATCAATTTCTATAAAAATTCCAAGAGATTCAAAAGCACAATCAGTAAATTTCAAGCTCCTAACTTGATTCTTGAAGAGGGTAAGTTCAATTTTATGAATTGTCGAATTGTAGGAAGTGGGTATTAACCCAAGCATGAGTGCATGTCAAGAACATCGTGAAATTAAGTAAGGATTAAGGAGTAGGGTGAGTATAATGGCAGAAATTATGTTTGATTTTGATGAATTGCTATAATTATAGTAAAAACCCACTTGTTAAGAAGCTAGTAAGTGTAAGATGATGGAATAAAATCATTTAACTAGAACCTTGATGTAAAAAGTTTATTGTGATTCATGAATGATGAATAAAATTGATGTAGGAGGAAGTATTTATGTTAATTCGAATAAGTATGTATGTTGTGTGATAATGAACTAAAAGAGATGTGCTTTATAGACTTGTACCTTGTACCTTAATTATGATGCCTACCAAGTGTTTGATGAAATGCTTAAGAGATTAATGTTCGGGTAACATGGAAAATGGTAGAATGAAAATTGATAGACTAAATGAATGAATGAATGTTGTAATGTAGGCGTGAAGGAAGAAGGTACAAGCACTAGGAAAACAGAAGGCACACAAGACCGAGGTATGTTCCATTGTGCATACAAACTATACTTATATTTTGCTAATGTTCATGAATTAAAATTTCTAGCTACATTGAGTTACAATGGTTAATAAGTAGATAGCAAATACCTTGTGGATTTGGCTATGTAAATGAAAGTCGTATAAGTTAAGTAAGTCGAACTAGTCAAGTAAGAATGAATAGTTCAACCCGTCATGTATGGGTAGTCATGAAAGTAATTACGAATGAAGAATGTATGATGTAGGTCCGTTATACGGATTGAATGAATGTAGTATGTTGAAAGTTAATAACCTGATGTTATCGGGTTATGAATGGTATGTCTCATCTCGTTTATGAGAATATATGTTAGACCCGTTTAATGGGTAGCCGAATGTAAAAATGAAAAGGAAAGAATGTAAAGGGATGAAGCCGGAATGTTAAGAGTTCGAAATTGAAATAGCTAGCAAGTCTAACCTCTTAAAGTTTTGTTGTTGATGTAGGTAAATCCTCACTTTAGGCGACTTGGCAATTTGGAGCGAGCATATGCACACAATATGACCATCAAGCGCTTCCGTTATTTTGTATTAATGTTTTGGGTCAAAAAGTTTGTTTTGTATAACCTTGTCAGTTGTTGCACTTTTTAACAATTGATGTTATGGTTTTTAGTCGTGTCTAGTCGAATGGGTTGTAGACTTGTTTTGTTGATGGTTAAAAACAGGGATATGCTCGTCTTATGGATGGGTAATGCCGAAATTTTGTTAAATTAGTGCACAAATGTTATTGATATCATCACTTAAAATTTATGAAAAGCTTGGACTCTCTTAAAAAGTTTATGTTTCTAGTATCCTTTGGTCGTCATTTTATTAGACGTAAATGCGGGCCTTACAAGTTGGTATCAGAGCCGAGGTTTGAGGGATTCAAGCACAAGTAGTAGTGCTTGAACTCAAACTGACGGCTCACCTAAAAGTGTGCTCGCTCCAAGATCGCCAATGAGGTAAAATTTAAGTTTCGGTGAAAGCAAGTATGTATAATGTGCTTACAATATAAATGTTTAAGCTAAATATGTAGAGGAGTAATAATGGGAGGTGAAACAGGCAGTTCTAGGAGCCGTAGGACTGGAACCGACCCAAAAAATAATTAAAAGGCCTTAATCAAGTCTACAGCGAATCAGCAAACGGGAGACCGTCGCCGACGGACCTCTGGCCGTCGTCGACGCCCTAATTGTCTGTCGACGGGCAAAAGTGGCCGACGCCACATTCTGGAGCCCGTCGCCGACGCTTGCACAAATCAGTCCGATGAAATTTTTGTTTTTCCTAATTTTAACTAACGGTACCTTCCGAAAGCCCGATTCACGGTTCCGTTGAGACTTTTATGAGGAAAAACAAGTATGTAAGGGTAGAATGAAGGATAGTATTGGGATAAAATTTATAAAGATGAATGTGACGTGTACAAAGGTATGAAATGAATGATGAGAACTTAGAAAGTTAAAAATTGAAATGCATGATTACGAATATAGTAATCAAGGATGAAAATATGAATTGTGTTGAACGCTTGTGATTCGTATTGAATGTATACATGACATTGTGTAGATGGTTGAAGCAAGAAATGTTAATAACGATGATGATGATACGGCTAGACAAGAAGCATTTAATAGCAAAGTCACAGAAGTGGCGGAAGGAGTTATGCAAGCTAATCTTCCACGGTTAGCTCAAGGATTAGAAAGTCGGGTATTGGGAGTTGTGGATGCAATGATGACTAGCAAGATAGAAGAGTTGAAGGAACTGATTGAGGGTTCTAAAGTTAAGAGCAAGGAACGACGATGCACGTATAAAGACTTCATGGCGTGCAATCCTGCAACGTATGATGGAAAAATCAACCCGATCGCATGCCAAAGATGGATTTCAAATATAGAAGCGGTATTTATACGAAGCCAATGTGATAAGGAAGACCAGGTGATGTTCGCTACTGGTCAACTCACTGTTCAGGCGAAAGATTGGTGGGATGCGCATAGCAAGGAAATAGGTGAGGATAGACTCCAAATGATGACTTGGCAAGAATTTAAGGAGCCCTTCATGAGATATCATTGTCCCTAGTCAGCTATTGATAAGATTCAGGAGGATTTCTTACGCCTCCGACAGAAAAACGAGTCAATAAACGAAATATCAAACACTTTCATGGATAAGATGAAATTCTGTGGGGATTTTGTGAAGACTGAAAGAATGAAGATCAATCGCTTTTATGGCATATTAAAGGCAGAATTTAGGGAGTTCATCACTCCCTCGAAATGTGAAACCCTTGATGAGTTTATCAATTTGGCACGGGATAGAGAAATCGAGATTAAAAGGCAAGAAGAACGAGGTGAAAAGAGATCGAATGAAAAGGGGGCAAGTTCAAGTCCGTCAAAGAAAGCAAAGTTCCAAGACCACGGAAAGAAGGATAAGTCAAGGGGTGGTATTTCTCCGTGCAAGACATGTGGGAAACTACATACTGGGGAATGTCTTCTGGGTAAGAAGGGATGCTATAAATGCGGCGAAGAAGGGCATACATCCTACAAGTGCCCTAGCAACCCGAAGACATGTTTCAATTCTTTCCAGAAAGGGCATGTTAAGTCGGAGTGTCCTAAACTCCAACAAGGATCAAAGAAGGAGGGAAAGAACGAAGAAAGCTCTAAGGCAAAAGGGAAGATGTTTCAAATCACATCCGAAGAAGCCAAGTCCCATCCGAATCTGGTTTCAGGTATCTTTCTATTAAACTCCATAACGGTTTATGTTTTGTTCGATACCGGAGCCACTATGTCGTTTATTGCAAATGAAATCGTGCAACATCCTTCATTTAAGATTGAACGAATGCCGATACCTTTAGAAGTGGAAACAGCCAATAGTAAGAACTATGTGTTACACGAGATTTGTAGAAATTGCAAATTCATGATAGAAGATGAGGAATTTGATATCGACCTCATACCTATGGTTTTGGGGGAATTTAAAATGATAGTAGGTATGGATTGGATGGCACGACACTGTGTATAAATTAACTGTAAAAATAAAGTAATGCTTGTCCAATATCCAAGTGGAAAGCAATTGAGTATTCAAGGGGGAAGAAACGTGGAAACAAAATTGTGCACCCTTGTTCAAGCCGTTAAATACGTACTTAACGGGAGTAGAGCATACCTAGCTTATGTAGTCGACGCTCGTCAAAGCCTCCCGAAGCTTGAAGATGTTGAGGTCGAGAACGGATTTCTGGATGTATTTCCGGAGGAATTACCAGGACTCCCTCCCGGACGAGAAATAGAGTTTCGAATCGAATTGAATCCGGGTGCGAAGCCGGTTGCGAAGGCTCCCTATAGATTGGCTCCCACAGAGATGCGGGAGTTAATGACACAATTACAAGATCTGCTAGATAAGGGCTTTATACGCCCGAGTGTGTCGCCTTGGGGAGCGCCTGTCTTATTTGTTAAGAAGAAAGACGTGTCGATGCGCATGTGCATCGATTACAGAGAATTAAATAAGCTGACCGTGAAGAACCGCTACCCTTTACCCAAAATTGATGATCTTTTTTATCAACTACAAGGGGCGAGTTGGTTCTCTAAAATAGACCTGCGTTCGGGGTATCATCAAGTAAAAATACGGGAAGAAGATGTTCCAAAGACCGCGTTCAGAACCCGATATGGGCATTATGAATTTTTAGTCTAGTCCTTGGATTGATGAACACACCGGCTGCGTTTATGGATCTTATGAACCGGGTATGCCGACCCATGCTAGATAAATCTGTGATCGTGTTCATAGATGATATTCTAGTCTACTCACGAAGCAAGACTGAACATCCAAGACACTTGCTTGAAGTACTTGAGGTTCTCCGTAAGGAGAAACTTTATGCAAAATTATCAAAATGCGATTTCCGGCTCAGAGAGGTGCAGTTTCTCGGCCACGTAATAAACTCGAAAGGTGTCTTGGTCGATCCATCGAAGATTGAGGCAGTAATGAAGTGGGTTTCCCCAAAAACTCCCACTGAAGTAAGGAGCTTCCTAGGCCTTGCCGGCTATTACCGGAGATTTATACAAGACTTTTCAAAAATAGCATTACCCTTAATGAAGCTGACGAGGAAGAAGGAAAGGTTTGTGTGGGGCAAAGATCAAGAAGAAGCCTTTCACGTGTTAAAAGAAAAGTTGTCTAGTTCTCCGGTCTTAACACTCCCAGATGGAACGGAAGATCTGGTTGTCTATTCGGATGCTTCACATCAAGGTTTAGGGTGTGTTTTAATGCAAAGGGGAAAAGTTATAGCGTATGCGTCAAGACAACTAAAACCGCATGAAGGAAACTACCCAACTCACGACTTAGAATTGGCGGCAGTAGTTTTCGCCTTGAAAATCTAGAGGCACTATCTCTACGGTGCAAAATGTACAATTTACTCGGATCACAAGAGCCTCAAGTATTTCTTCGAATAGAAAGACTTAAATATGAGGCAGCGGAGATGGTTAGAACTTATCAAAGATTACGATTGCGATATCCTTTATCACTCGGGAAAGGCGAACGTGGTAGCTGACGCGTTAAGCCAAAAAGAGTATATGTCTCCCATTCGAGTAACATCCATGAAGATGATAGTTACGCCACGATTACTTGATATGATACGTGATTCCCAAATAAAATCGCTTGGAGCAGAAGACCCAAAGAAAGAAAGAATGAAAGGTATAGTTGATAAATTAGAAGAAAATTCGGCCGGATTCAAAACAAGATTCGGTCGAATTTGGATACCACGATTTTGCGAAGTAAAGACCGCTCTACTCGAGGAGGCTCATAAGTCACGGTATTCAGTCCATCCCGGGGTTACTAAAATGTACCGGGACTTGAAGACCAATTATTGGTGGCCTGGTATGAAACGTGATATTGTTAAGTATGTTGCGAAGTGCCTAACATGTTCCCAAGTAAAGGCGGAACATCAAAAACCATACGGGGAATTACAACCATTGGATATTCTGGTGTGGAAATGGGAAGAAATAATGATGGATTTGGTGACCAAGCTTCCTAGAATGAAAAAGGGGCACGATACGATATGGGTAATTGTAGACCGACTCACAAAGAATGCCCATTTCCTACCTATTCGAGAGGCTTACTCTTCCGAGAGAATGGCGGAAATATATATGAATGAGGTCATATCCCGACACGGAGTGCCCGTATCAATTATCTCAGATCGGGATACTAGGTTTACCTCTCGTTACTGGCAAAAGTTTCACGAAAGTGTGGGCACAAAGTTACGCATTAGCACCGCCTACCACCCTCAGACTGACGGACAGTCAGAAAGAACCATTCAAACGCTTGTCGATATGTCGAGAGCATGTGCTTTAGACTTTGGGGGAAGTTGGGATGACCATTTACCACTAGTAGAATTCTCTTACAATAATAGTTACCATAGTGGTATTCAAATGGCTCCCTATGAACTATTATACGGGAGGAAATGTATAACTCATGTGTGTTGGAGCGAAGTTGGACAGGGAGAACTTGCGCCAAGTGATTTAATAGCGGTGACGAATGAAAAGATTGATTTGATTAGAGCTCGACTGAAAGCAGCCCAGGATCGGCAAAAAGCTTATGCGGACAAGAGAAGGCGTCCTATCGAGTTTCAAGTCGGAGATTATGTTCTATTGAAAGTATCACCATGGAATGGCATAATCCGTTTCCGCAAACGGGGTAAGTTAGGTCCTCGTTATATCGGACCGTTTAAAATCTTAGCTCGAATTGGAAGGGTTGCATACCGATTAGAATTACCTTCTACACTAGACAGGATTCACAATACCTTCCACGTATCACAATTGAGGAAGTGTCTTGCGGATGAGATAGCATTAGTGCCTCTCGATGACATCGTGTTGGACGAGGGGTTAAACTATGTCGAAAGGCCAATAGTCATTAAAGACGTTAAGGTGAAGAATCTTCGCAACAAATCCGTTAGACAAGTATTGGTTCAATGGCAACACCGAAAGGGGTCGGAACTTACATGGGAAGCGGAAGATGAAATGAGGAAGCACTACCCTTCTCTTTTTGGTATGTAGACGTTTAAAATGTTATGTGTCCAGGTTTCGAGGACGAAACCTCTTTTAAGGGGGTAGACTTGTAACACCTCAAAAATGTCAACTAGGCATAAGTTAAAGAAATTTATTTAAAAAGCTTATCTTAGTTTATGAAACATAATGTAAATATCAAATAAAAAAAATGGGTGTTGCCTAAATTAAATAAGGAAATAACCTTGAGGGACCAAAGGTGCAACATGCCAAAACTAAATGTTAAAAAGAGAATTTAGATCAAAAACCCACACACAGTGGATGTGTGTTGGGTCTGGTCGATCGAACAGGAGCAGGGAAGGAGAAACCCTAGCTTCATCCACTCCATCAATTTCTATAAAAATTCTAAGAGATTCAAAAGCACAATCAGTAAATTTCAAGCTCCTAACTTGATTCTTGAAGAGGGTAAGTTCAATTTTATGAATTGTCGAATTGTAGGAAGTGGGTATTAACCCAAGCATGAGTGCATGTCAAGAACATCGTGAAATTAAGTTAGGATTAAGGAGTGGGGTGAGTATAATGGCAGGAATTATGTTTGATTTTGATGAATTGCTATAATTATAGTAAAAACCCACTTGTTAAGAAGCTAGTAAGTGTAAGATGATGGAATAAAATCATATAACTAGAACCTTGATGTAGAAAGTTTATTGTGATTCATGAATGATGAATAAAATTGATGTAGGAGGAAGTAGTTATGTTAATTCGAATAAGTATGTATGTTGTGTGATGATGAACTAAAAGAGATGTGCTTTATAGACTTGTACCTTGTACCTTAATTATGATGCCTACCAAGTGTTTGATGAAATGCTTAAGAGATTAATGTTCGGGTAACATGGAAAATGGTAGAATGAAAATTGATGGACTAAATGAATGAATGAATGTTGTGATGTAGGCGTGAAGGAAGAAGGTACAAGCACTAGGAAAACAGAAGGCACACAAGACCGAGGTATGTTCCATTGTGCATACAAAACTATACTTATATTTTGCTAACGTTCATGAATTAAAATTTCTAGCTACATTGAGTTACAATGGTTAATAAGTAGATAGCAAATCCCTTGTGGATTTGGCTATGTAAATGAAAGTCGTATAAGTTAAGTAAGTCGAACTAGTCAAGTAAGAATGAATGGTTCAACCTGTCATGTATGGGTAGTCATGAAAGTAATTACGAATGAAGAATGTATGATGTTAGGTCCGTTATACGGATTGAATGAATGTAGTATGTTGAAAGTTAATAACCCGATGTTATCGGGTTATGAATGGTATGTCTCATCTCGTTTATGAGAATATATGTTAGACCCGTTTAATGGGTAGCCGAATGTAAAAATGAAAAGGAAAGAATGTAAAGGGATGAAGCCGGAATGTTAAGAGTTCTAAATTGAAATAGTTAGCAAGTCTAACCTCTTAAAGTTTTGTTGTTGATGTAGGTAAATCCTCACTTTAGGCGACTTGGCAATTTGGAGCGAGCATATGCACACAATATGACCATCAAGCGCTTCCGTTATTTTGTATTAATGTTTTGGGTCAAAATTTTGTTTTGTATAACCTTGTTAGTCGTTGCACTTTTTAACAACTGATGTTATGGTTTTTAGTCATGTCTAGTCGAACGGGTTGTAGACTTACTCGTTTTGTAGATGGTTAAAAACAGAGATATGCTCGTCTTATGGACGGGTCATGCCCAAATTTTGTTAAATTAGTGCACAAATGTTATTGATATCATCACTTAAAATTTATGAAAAGCTTGGACTCTCTTAAAAAGTTTATGTTTCTAGTGTCCTTTGGTCGTCATTTTATTAGACGTAAATGCGGGCCTTACACTATAAATTGAGACGAAGGGCCTTCAGTCGAATTCGCTCAAATTTCTTTTCTTTCTCTCAATTTTCAAGTAGTATACACTATACTCGGGCATAATACCCCATAAATAGCGAAGTTCTGCTCCATTGTAAGTATCATAACACCTGGATACGTATTAGATACTCTGCCCGATTGATCTAGGGTTCCATAACGGCTGTCGTGGTTCTGCCCGACGTAGACGTTGGAATGTCGTCTCGGGGAGGGTATTGCTAATGTTAAAATGGGTTATTATACTAACATGTGTGCATTTGTGTAATTTATAGATTATTCCCAGGAAATCCTTACTGAAAATCCTAAGACAACAATGTGAGTAATCTCCTTTTTGTAAACTGTTTTTACAAAACCTCACACGATTAATTATATATTAAGCAGTTATTGAGTATTTGTAAGGATACAATTATCGTCGGTATGTTGGGGTTTTGTATACAAAATTAGTTACTGTCTTGCGAGGAGTAACTTTTCCACAAGTCGGGTCTGACAGTACCGTGGGTGGTAATTGATATGACTTGGAAACAAATGTAATTGCGAGATCGCCCTCAATACTGTACAATGGTTTTTATTAAAACTTGATAGAACTGGGATTCACTCACCAGTATTTCCCACTGACAAAATATTTTTAAACGCGTTTCAGGTAACAAAATATGAAAGCCAAATAGAAGCCAGCTTGACAGCACTGAAGGCTTGAAAAAGTGGCAATAAAGTTACCTAAAAGAAATAGATGTTTTTAAATAAAAACAGGATTTATTCCTATGAAAATGTGTGTACTGAAGACTTAGGTTTTATCCCATGTGTTTAATATTATGAAAGTGTGGTATTTTACTCTGATAAAATATTTCCTAACTACGGTCCTGATGTAAAATCCACTGCCAAATTAGATAAAAACAGGATACCACCGAAACTGGTCGCGGCCGCCCGTTCCCGGGTTTGTTAAGGGGACGGGGGTTGCGACAGAAGTTGGTATCAGAGCTAAGCCACTAATTCAGCCACAGAAGTGTTCTGCTGACACCAAAATTCAATTTGTTAGGAAATAAATTACGGGAATACGTGCATAATTGTATTTTATTATTATGTGTTATTTGACCTTAGTTTACGGTATGAGCGACCAAGGACCATCTAACGCGTACCGTCAATTGTCTGGTTCGCCTAGAAGCGAAGGTGCCTCTTCTCAGCCTGCCCTCTCGGGATATTCTGCTGATACGGAAGAAGGAATATTCGTATTTAAGGCTCAATCTGAAGAGCCATTTCCTCAGAAAAAGAGGGGATGGTTCAGTGGGGGAGCACACGAGCGTAGAAAGCGTATGAAAAAGTTACAAGACCAGAGAGCACTAGCCGCAGCTAAAAGAGAAACCGATGCCTATGCCCAGGATATGCTTAATAGGGGTATAGCCGACATCCACATCTTAGCAACCACTGCAGCTGACCCTAACCTGGAGCAAATGTTAGCACTCCAACCACAACCACCAATTCCTGACCAACCAATGGAGATAGCAAACCCTGAAAATCAAGTAGAAATGCATGATTTTAATCCGGAGGAATTACCTAGGATACCCGCACCAAATCCCTTAGACGCAAATTACGACCCATGGTGGGACTACAACAGGGATTATGTGCAACGTTACCCGATACACGAAGACATGCCCATGCAAAACCTAGGAGCCTATCCAGGGTTAGACCCTCTAGATCCCTATTACGATAATGATGTATTCATTAGGGAGATTCTAGAAAATCCTTACCCATTTCAGGCCCCTACACCTCCATACCAGGAACCCGCACCCCAGATTCTGAACCCAGTCCTAGAACCTGCACCCCCAATGAGTGCAGAAAATGTACAAGAACTTAGGACATTTGGTGAGGAAATTCTAGAAAGTAGTGAGCGAATGAGACAGGTCGGAGAGCGACTCGTCTGGAAGTACGACGAGCGCAATATGGATTTCTGGATGAATCCATATCCGTAAGAGTGATGGTAAAGAAGGTTATAATAATAATAATAATAATATAATAATAATAAAATATGTGTGTATGTGTATGAAAAAAAAACTACGGATGTCTATTAATAATAGTGTAACTTTAAATTTTAGTCAGTATTGTAATTTTAATTTCAGTACTGGTGTGTAATAGATGCATATTATATGAATAGAGTAAAGTCACTGATGCGTGTGTGGTGTGATATATTTTTATATATATTTTTAGCCCTTTTTAACCACTTTCGTCAAGTTTTAAATTTATAAAACACGATATTTACTAACACCAAACACACATATGGGCAAGTGCACCCATCATGAGCGTAGTATAGTGTTGGTAAGATACTGAGGTCGTCCAAGGACACAAGAGCTTTTAATACCGGTTTATCCTCAACGTCTAATCAAATCAAAAATTTAGGAAAAAGGTTTTAAACTAGAAAATAGAAACTAAAATGCTGAAAATAAAAATAAAATAAATAAAAACAGATAGACAAGATGAATCACTTGGATCTGACTCGCCTTTAGTGTAACCTTTGATTATTTCCGCACTTTTGCACTTTTTAAGAGATTATCTTAGTTATTGTAGTATGCCCCTCTTTTGAAGGTGACGTTACCCTCAACTCAGTAGTTTGAGTCAGCAAGGATACAATCCTAAAGGGTCAGATTATTGAAAGATAATTAATTAAGTTATTAATGCAAAATGTGGTAGGCCCCTCTTTTGAAGGTGACGTTACCCTCGGCTAAGTAGTTTGAGTCAGCAGGGATACAGTCCTAAGTAGCCGGGTTAAAGTTTTAATAGTAGTTTACATATGAGGGGATCAAAGAGTTTGGACCCCCGCCATCCAATACCATTGGGTATTGAAGGAGGTCCTACTAAATTTGACCCAGGTGCTTGCAGGATCTATACACTGAACAATGGCAAGACTCTTACCAAACCTTTCCCTTAACCCCCGACCAGGTAGCCAACATATCTCCATATAGACCGTGGAGATATGAATGGTGAAAATCTTTTATTTTATATAGACAGTAAAATAATGCCAAGACACCACGGACAAATGATAAGGAAGAATCACCTTCAACATATGAAACTAGTTATTAAAGTTATTAATACATAACCAAATAAAAAGTGTGAAAAGATTAAAAATAAAAAGTATTACACTAAATGCTTGTCTTCACCAAGTGATGTAAGAGACTTAGGCAAACATGGCCTTTGATTGTCAAGAACTCCTATGATCAATCTTGGATCCCGAGACGACTCACACACTCTATGATGGATGATGGATGATGGTGGTGGATGATGGTGGAGTGGTGGTGGTGGAGTGTGGGTGAAGTGTGAGAGAGGTGGTGTGCCAAGGGATGATTTGCAAGTGAGCCAAGCACCCCTATTTATAGCCTGAACATAAGCTCGGGCACGGCCCCGTGTCCATTGGGCACGGCCCCGTGTCCATCCCTCTTCTCTTTCTTCATTAATTGCAGTTTGTCCGCATTAGTTGACCACGCCCCCGTGTCCGCTGGGCACGACCCCGTGTGTAGAAGCGTATCTGTACTATCAAGATTTCCTCAGATTCTGCGAATCTTAGAGTTGACCACGGCCCCGTGTCCAGTGGGCACGCCCCCGTGGTGGGTGAAAGAAGCTTCTACAACTTTGTCTTTTCTGCTGACACTTGGGCACGCCCCCGTGCTCAATGAGCACGGGGCGTGTTCAGTCTTCTGTTCACTTGTTTTTGCTTGGGAAGATGCTGTCGGGGGGTCGGGCATGCCACGTTTGTTCCTTTTCTTGTATTTATGCTAGATTTAGCTGCCTTTTTGCTTCTTTTGTTCATTTGAGCTCATTTAATCCTGAAAATACAAAAGGAAGACAAAAACACACTTTTTTTCCAATATTAGTACTAAAAAGGGTTAGTTTTATGCCACAATTGATGTAATTTATATGTTGCATTTTGTACACATCAGTAGCAATGTTTAAAATTCAGATGGACAACGAAGTGAACCAGGAAAACCTGAACAACGAAAACCAGAATGATAACCACCCGAATAACGATAATCTGAATAATGAGAATCCAAACAACAATAACCATGGAAACCAAGTGGATAATAGTGCCATCCAACACATAGTGGCACAAGGAATCATAGATGCAGTGCCATTTATTATCCAAACTGTTAAGGAAGCAGAAAATAGAAGTAGGCATAGCAATAAGCGACCAAATGAACCGGAACACAGCGTAAACAATGGATCCGTATTTCAAGTGCCCATTCCCAAAAGAAGAAGAACCATGCCATATGGTTGTTCTTATAAAGAATTTTGGTCTTGCAAACCAATAGAATTCTCGGGCAATGAAGGACCCATTGCAGCCCTACGCTGGATAGAAAAGACTGAGGCTGTTTTAAAAATAACAAAGTGTGCTGAAGAAGATAAAATAATGTTTTCTTCTAATCTGTTTAAGAACTCAGCCTTAGAGTGGTGGAACACTATCCTCCAGTCAAGAGGAAGTGATAGGGGATATAAAATGGAATGGGAGGAATTTAAAAATATGGTAGAAAGGAAATTCTGCCCTCCCAATGAAAAGGAACAGATAGCAAATAAGTTTCTGAACCTTAAAATGACCGGGGGTAGATAGTAAGGATTATACTACTACATTCTTTGAATATGCTAGAATAGTACCAACCCTTGCATCACCTGAACTAGTATTAATCTCCCGATACATCTGGGGATTAATTGGAGAAATTAGGCATGTAGTCAAGGCAGCTAGACCCCAAACCATAGAAGAAGCTATAGAACTAGCAAATACCTTGACAGATGAATTAATCCGTACTAGAGAAGAACACCAGAGGAGAAACCTAACCCAAAGAGTTACCCAAGAATTCTGTTTTGGGAATTCCAACCGTAGGAATGTAGGTTCTACCTCTGCACCATACTGCAAAGCCTGCAAGAAGAAGCATTCGGGAAAATGCTCCACTTACTGCAATTTCTGCAAAGTACCAGGACAAAAGGAAGAAACCTGCAGAAGAAAACCTACTAATGGACTGTGCTTCAATTGTGGAGAAAAAGGTCACATCAAGCCAAAATTGTCCGAAATTGGCTCCAGCTGCAAACAACAAGAACACTAAAAATGCTAGAGCATTTGTTCTGACTACAGATGAAGCCAAAATGATTCCGGACGTAATAGCCGGTACGTTTTTAGTTAATGATGTTTTTGCTAAAGTATTATTTGACTCTGGTGCAAACCAAAGTTTTATCAATACTTCGTTTTGCAAACTCCTTAATCAATCATTAACTAAACTCCCACAAGAATGTCTAGTAGAGACCGCGAATGGAGAAACCGTTAGGATTTCTAAAATCTTGCAGGGGCAAGAATAGAAATTTTTAATCAAAAATTTATTGCAATTTACCCAATGAATCTGACAGGATTTGATATTGTGTTAGGAATGGATTGGTTAATAGCCAATAAAGTCAGTATTTTATGTGATCAAAAGTCAATCCAAGTAAATTCACCAAATGGTGAAAAGATCACAATTAAAGGAGATAAACCATTTAGATCCACGAAATTCATCTCTTTGATGAAAACTGCAAGTTATATAAGAAAAGGATCTATAGTGTATTTGATTTCTATAATCACTAACACTAAAGGAAAAGAACTAAAAGACATTCCAGTAGTGTCTCAGTTTTCAGATGTGTTTTCAGATGTGTTTCCAGAAGAATTGCCAGGGCTACCGCCAGACAAGGAAGTTGAATTCAGAATCCACCTACTACCAGGAACGACATCGATTGCCAAAGCACCTTACCGTTTGGCACCAGCCGAAATGCAGGAACTGAAGAAACAATTAGACGAATTGTTGGAGAAAGGATTCATACAGCCAAGCACATCGCCATGGGGAGCACCTATTTTATTCGTCAAAAAGAAGGATGGATCAATGTGTATGTGCATTGACTACCGTGAATTGAACAAGGTCACGATTAAGAACCAGTACCCATTACCAAGAATCGATGATCTGTTCGATCAACTGCAAGGAGCTCGATTTTTCTCTAAAATCGATTTAAGATCAGGATATCATCAACTAAAGGTACAGGAAAAGGACATTCCTAAAACCGCATTCAGAACAAGGTATGGCCATTATGAATTTACTGTCATGCCATTTGGTTTAACCAATGCCCCAGCCGCATTTATGGACATGATGAACCGAATATGTAAGCCATATTTGGATAAATTCATAAATGTTTTTATTGATGATATTCTCATTTACTCTAAGAGTAAAGAGGAACATGCAAAGCATCTGCACGCCCTTTTAAGTCTATTAAGAAAGGAAAAGCTTTACGCTAAATTTTCAAAGTACGAGTTTTGGTTAGACCAGGTATAGTTTCTTGGACACTTAGTCGATCATGAAGGAATTCATGTGGACCCAACAAAGATCGAGGCGATTACCCAATGGAAAACCCCTGAATCACCTACCGAGATTAGAAGTTTCTTAGGATTGGCCGGTTATTATAGAAGATTTATTCGATATTTTTATAGAATAGCCATTCCCTTAACCAAATTAACCTATAAATCCATTAAGTTTGAAAGGGGACCAAAACAGGAAGAAGCTTTTAGAATTCTTAAGCAAAGATTAACCGATGCACCCATACTAGTGTTACCAGAAGGAACTGAGGACTTTGTAGTCTATTGTGACGCTTCTAAGTTAGGTTATGGATGTGTATTAATGCAACGCCAAAAGGTTATAGCTTGCGCATCTAGACAACTTAAGAATCATGAAGAGAATTATTCAACCCATGATCTAGAATTAGGAGCCATAATTTTTGCCCTTAAGATTTGGAGACATTACCTTTATGGTAGTAAGTTTACCATATTCACAGATCATAAGAGTTTAAGGTATGTTATCGGGCAAAAAGAGTTAAATATGAGACAAAGACGCTGGATGGAGATTCTTAGTGATTATGATTGTGATATCCAGTATCACGCAGGAAAAACCAATGTAGTGGCTGATGCTTTAAGTCGAAAATTTCATGAGAAGCCAAAAAGAGTACGTTCTCTTAAATTAAATCTACAAGTAGATTTAAATGATAAGATTAGAAAAACACAAGGATCAGTAATCAAGGATGATACTGAAAAATTAAATGGAATGATTAAGGAATTAGAACAAGGAACAGATGAAATTTGGAGATTCCATAAGAAAAGAATGTGGATACCTAAATTAGGAAACCTACGCCACCGTATATTGGAAGAAGCCCATAAATCTAAATATACGATGCATCCAGGAAGTGATAAGATGTACCAGGATTTAAAGAAAAATTTCTGGTGGATAGGAATGAAGAAGGATATAGCAGCTTATGTTTCTAAATGTTTAACTTGTTCCCAAGTTAAAGTTGAAAATCAGAAACCCTCAGGATTGCTGCAACAACTAGAAATGCCCGTGTGGAAATGGGAATTGATAACCATGGATTTTGTGACCAAATTACCCAAAACAAGAAAAGGTAATGATACAATCTGGGTGATTGTAGATAGGTTAACCAAGTCAGCTCATTTTCTACCAATGAAGGAAACTTTCAGCATGGAACAACTAGCTAAATTGTATGTAAATGAAATAGTTTCATTACATAGAATACCTTTATCAATTGTATCTGATAGGGATAGTCGTTTTACCTCTCATTTTTGGGCAAGTTTCCAAAAAGCAATAGGAACCAAGCTGAATCTAAGCACAGCCTATCATCCTCAAACGGACGGACAAAGCGAAAGGACGATTCAGACAATGGAAGATATGCTTAGAGCTTTTGTAATTGATTTCGGAGGAAATTGGGACGATCACTTACCTTTAATAGAATTTTCTTATAATAACAGTTATCACACAAGTATCAATGATGCACCCTTCGAAGCACTTTATGGACGAAAGTGCCGAACCCCAGTCTGTTGGGCAGAAATTGGGGAAAAGCAACTATCCGGACCAGAGATAGTGCAGGAAACAACCGACAAAATCATTTAAGTCAGGGAACGACTAAAAGCAGCACGTGATCGACAAAAGAGCTATGTTGATAACAGACGCAAACCGTTGGAATTTCAAGTAGGAGATAAAGTATTGTTAAAAGTCTCTCCTTGGAAAGGAGTGGTGAGATTCATCAAACGGGGAAAGCTAAGTCCCAGGTATGTTGGACCTTTTGAGATTATTAGAAGAATAGGACCCGTAGCCTATCAGCTACAAGTGCTAGAAGAAATGGCAGGAATACATGATGTATTTCATGTATCAAATCTCAAGAAATGCTTAGCCGATGAATCACTGGTGGTACCTCTTAAGGATATAGAGGTAAATGAACAACTTAAGTTTGTAGAATAACCTCTACAAATTGAAGACTGAAAAGTCAAGAACCTCAAACATAAAAGGTTAGTTCTGGTCAAAGTAAAGTGGGACTCCAAGAGAGGACCAAAATACACATGGGAGCTTGAATCAGAAATGCAAAGGAAACATCCACACCTGTTCCAATAGACCTCGAGGACGAGCTCTAAAATAAAGTGGGGAGGATATAACAACCCTAAACCGACACCCTTGAAATATTTTTCGACGCTCTAATAAATTTTAAAATATCCTAATATGTCTTAAAATACCCCCCACACGCAAAAACGGGCCCTGAATACCTTAATTATTATTAAAATTAATTAAAAAATGGAATTTTGGGTTTGAGGCAGGCCGCGTAAGCCATCCCTCAACCCTTACGCGGGTCGCGACAAGGTGAAAGCTGGCGAAACCCTGGGCCGCCACGTGGCCCAACACACGGTGAAGCTAGTCGATGACCCGAATCACCTAAACCCTACCCGACCTACTACGCGGGCCGCGTAGGCCCTGGTCTCGTTTTACGCGGGCCGCGAGAAAAGCCAAATCATGCCCCATAAATTGCGCCAAAGGGCCTTCAGTCGAATTCGCTCAAATTTCTTTTCTTTCTCTCAATTTTCAAGTAGTATACACTATACTCGGGCATAATACCCCCTAAATAGCGAAGTTCCGCTCCGTTGTAAGTATCATAACCCATGGATACATATTAGATACTCTGCCCGATTGATCTAGGGTTCCGTAACGGCTGTTGTGGTTCTGCCCGATGTAGTCATTGGAATGCCGTCTCGGGGAGGGTATTGCTAATGTTAAAATGGGTTATTATACTAACACGTGTGCATTTGTGTAATTTATAGATTATTCCCAGGAAATCCTTACTGAAAATCCTAAGACAGCAATGTGAGTAATCTGCTTTTTATAAACTGTTTTTACAAAACCTCACACGATTAATTATATATTAAGCAGTTATTGAGTATTTCTAAGGATACAATTATCGTCGGTATGTTAGGGTTTTGTATACAAAATTAGTTACTGCCTTGCGAGGAGTAACTTTTCCACAAGTCGGGTCTGACAGTACCGTGGGTGGTAATTGATATGACTTGGAAACAAATGTAATTGCGATATCGCTCTCAATACTGTACAATGGTTTTTATTAAAACTTGATTGAACTGGGATTCACTCACCAGTATTTCCCACTGACAAAATGTTATTTCCTAACTACGATCCTGATGTTTTAATTCCGCTGCAAATTTTAATAAACACCGATACCACCAGCTCATGCTCGTGGCGCCCGCTCCCAGGGTGGGGTTGAGGGCTGCGACAAAATGAGTGATTGTCATTCAATAAAAGTTAGATACGCAGATCAAACCGGTTTGTGTCAAAATTTAGTGGCATGTCCGTTTCAAGTAACTTTTGGGTGAAATACCTTAGGTTTGCATTATTTACTATAGAAGATAAAAATGGTGGATCATCCCGACAAAGTGGGTCAAATTGAGTATTTGATTTATAATTTGTATTTTGTGTTTTGATTGTAAACGTCATATTGGTAACTGATGCTAATGAACTATGGTAACATAGTTGTAAATCAAGAGATGGTTATTTGGTTATGAAATGTAGTAGTCTTTTAATCTTACTTTGTTATTAATTATCTAACTATGTATACATGAACTCCCATAAATCCACCATGACCTGTTCCAATATAAGGGACTATCTTTGCACATGGTATTACAAGTAGACTATCTTTGCACATGGTGTTACAACTTACAAGTAGTGGGGACGGTTGGGCAATGGGATGAGAATGATTTTGATAAGCTATTATGATTGATGGAAATGGTCCTTACAACTTGATGAGGTTTGTATTGGTACATCCAAAGTTGGTGTAATTTTAAAACGGGTGTGCTCAGTCAAAACCAACAATATTCTTGGTATGAATCAAAATTGTTTGGGTCAGTGAAAACCTTTCTTATTCAGTTTCTTTTTAAATTTGTGTTAAATGTTATTATGAATGATAGTAATAATCTAAACTTTGCTTCATAAATCTACCTTAAATATTTTCCGTATGATTTTAACCTGTTTTATACTTGTGTCATTATACCATTAATATGTCTGTTCACCGGACGGGTATAGAACTAGTTGGTTATTTATTAGATAATAGTACCAAATTTCATCAGCATAGGGATTAAGATATAATGAAATTTAAAAGATTTAACAGAAATATCTTTTTCACAAAATAATAATGATCAATTCATGAATAATCAACTAGCACACCGCAATTGACATATATACTTCACAGTAGATGGGACACATAACCAGAATTGCTATCTTACTAATTTCTTGAGCCTATACAGTAACTCATCTACGTTCCGAGCAAAGCACGTGTATCTTACTAATTTCTTGAGCCTATACAGTAACTCGATGTCACTAATAATAAATTTATGAACTTCTTTTCCAATATTTTTTGTGTTTCAAACATTTTAAAAACAGTTACAGTAAAAAAATAAGTGTCATGCATGGCTGGTTATCTACTTTTTCCCATAAGTTAAAAGAGAAATTATGCATACCATCATACTTCGCTTAGAGAGCAAAAGTGAATATGTACTAATTTTAACGTAGTTTTATGAATTCCGTGAAAATAATGTAAAAAGCGGTGGACGACTAATCATGCATTATGTGGTGGCGTTAATAGCCGAAAGACAAGAAGGTACGTGCACATATCGGCCTTTGTCCTGATTGCTGAGTGTTATGTGCCTCATGTTTAAGTCTTGATACAAAACTACTATCAAGTCGTGGGTCTCACCGAAAGCAGTCTTTCTATTCTTACTATTTGTGGGATTTACTAAGAGTATGATGATGATCCATATTGTTCGCTCAACCGTCATGCTTCTGGTCCAATTTTGCTTTTTAAAACTTAGGAATAATTGCATGTTTCCCCTTAAAAACACTCTTAATTGCATATTTACCTAAGCCTAAATAAAAATTGCATATATTCCCTTCTCTAATAAAATGACAAAACTACCATTCTCAAAACCCTAAATAAATATAATGTTCACACACATGCCTGGTGCCAGTATCGGCACCCACCCACCCACCACCACTACCACACCACTAGAGGGAGAGAGAGTAAAGGTTCAATTTCTGTTGATGGTGATGGTGGATGATATTACCCTCGATGCTCGCTAATGGTTGAAGAAGCCAAGCCACCATCATCGTATGTAAGCTAGGTGGCGGTGGATCTTCAAATGCCGGAGTAGTAAATCTCGCCCTCCTTGTAGTCGCTGCTGTTATGTACTCCACCACTAGGTAGGTAACGAACATACCTCATCTTCACCATCAAAATCATTAAAGGACAGGTTCATATATTCTAATGAAAACTGTTCTAAGAATGAAGTAATTGGACCAGACAAATTGTTATCAGAAAGATCAAGTTGTACCACCCCTCTCAAAGAACTTAAAGATTGAGGTATCGTGACTTGAAATAAGTTACCTCTAAAGGACAACAATGTAAGACTTACACAACCACCAGGTTTTTAGGAATGTTACCCAATAAGTTATTATAAGATAAATCCGTTAGTTCAACTTGTTTAGGCCTCAACTCCATGGGGATTCTGCTAAAAGATATGTTTTTTTCTTTAAAAATTCGTAAGATCAATTGTATTTTTTATGATTGTTACTCTAGTTCATGAGGAAAAATAATAAAAAAGGTAACTTAATGAAAAAATGCAACTGTTGAAAAAAGACAAAAACTAGCTAAAAAAAGGGTAAATATTCAATTTTCTAAAGATTAGTAAAATAAAGGGTAAAATAGCCTTTCTATAATTTAATTTTAATAAATTAAATCAAAATGGGTAAATTTACAATTTTACTAGTTAATAGAGGGGAAATATGCAATTTAATTTCTGGCTCGGATATATATGCAATTTCAAAGTTTTTTAAAGGAAAATATGCAAAAAAAAAAAAAAAACAAAAAAAAACAAAAAAAAAAAACCCTAAAACTTACCAATATACCGTTTATTTAAACAAGAACAAAAAATCAAACCAAAATACCCTCATGGGTGGCTAGTGGCTACGGGGTATAGATGGTTGAAGAAAGTGGGGGATGTTTTTAACTTTTTTTAACCAAGGGGTAAAAAGTCTAACAGAAGTTATCAACGGACATCGTAAAAATGTAATGGCCGAGTGTAGGACGACACACATGATTTCTCAAACTTAAGAACATTGAACATATATATAATATCAACATACAAGAAAAAGAGTTCACAGAATTTACTCAAATAATTATAAACTTGATTTCAAAATGCATCTAAATCATAGTATAACTAGATGGAAGTACCCCGCGTTGCGGCGGAAGTACAACCGTACCAACAACATTAATAAAACACCATCCCCAACGACAAACAACATTGAAAAAGAAAACGTAAAAATGTTAGACCATGCACGTCCGTAACGTGTAGATAATGACGCATTAATAAAAGTTATACACCATAATCATGCACGTACCTTAAGTATAAGAGAAGCTACAACCATTTTGAGAAAAGTTAGAAACATTTTGTAGTACATTTTGTTACTATATATTATATACTAAGCCCCGTGTTGGAGTGGGGAACATAAAAATGTGCCAAGTTGCGCCAATGCTATCCTACCGCCAACTACCACTAACACCGGAAAAAATCGTAAAACAAAATAGAGTAAACTGCAATTTTACCCCCTGTGGTTAGAGCCAATTGGCACTTTGACCCCCTCCCATGGAAATTTCGCACTTTGACCCCCCCCCCCCCCCCCTGAAGGGATATGGTCCTAGATCTCGCGTCAGCATCAACCGCGAGTGACCATTACCCTTATCAAAACCCCCACCAGCTAACAACCTACTTGTGCCCATGCGAGAACGCGTCGACACAAGGGTTGAATCCAATCTATCTAGTAATGAAGGAGGACTTACATGGAACATGAGAACGGTATAGTGATGCGACATAGCATCACATCTGATGTATGAAAACAGAAGTATTCACAGCGATGCGGCCTCGCACCGCGTCCAGTGAACACTTCTATAAATACAAGGAAGCTGAATAACAGCAACAATCACCACAGGCGACGATGCGGCCAGCACCGCATCTCGCGTATTTCTTGATCACAAGCAAGAGACGCGATAACATCAGATGTTACCGCAGGCAGCGATGCGGCTAGCACCGCATCCTATACGCTCAACAAGTGGGACTGACACCACAGTGCAAGTGGAACCAATGGCAGTCACCTGTCAGGTCTACGTAAGCGACAGACTGACGTGGCGTCGTCTCCCCGGCCGACATGTCTGACACACCTGCAAAGGTGCAGCATGCCATCAGTCTATCCATCCACCTCCTCCTTCACTCCTCGGCTATAAATACCAACCCCAAACCAGGTTTGAGGTATCTCTTCACAACTCTCTCACTACTACTACTATCGTACTTTGCTTCCCAAGCAAACTACTGATTCTCACGCCGGAGAGTGGTAACAAGGAGCACCCCCCACCCCATCCTCCTTGTTACGAGTCACGGTTTGTTTCCTTGTGCAGGAGATCAACCCACCGGTGATCCAGCCAGCGATCCTCGAGAGGAAGGGATTAACCCTTCTTGACGAGACCAGTGAGTTAACCCTACCCGGTTAACCATTGTTTCATCATTGGCGCCCACCGCTACTCTTAGCACTTTTTCGATCATCCTTTTTCCTCTCTCAAAATCATGACTGATCACCAAAACAATACTACCGGGGATAATCTACTCCCCATCAACACAGGAAATGCGGGGAGTACCCCACCGGACCCAAATCCGGGCCATATCGGTACATCAACACAAAGGGGTCCATCCCTAACGTTCGGACACGACTTATCACAATACGCATCTGTGATCCCCCCGAACATGGACCCCCACATCTGGTATGACCAACAGGCCACCCTGCTGGCCGCGACATACAACCGCGCTTGTGCGGAAGCGCACATACAAGCTGGGCCAACCCAGCACCGCACACCCTTGCCGATCGTGTTTTACAATACGAAGGCAGGGCGCATTCACGTCCAGCTTCGAGAAGCAGACGTGAAGACCGTGGATCATCTTACTGTTCGGTCCACAAAATCAACGAGGATGATTCCGCATACGGGTCCCACACCAGGGGACCAGTGCATACCCGCCTAGGTCCTTATGTTGAGGACAGACGACGATCTGCATCCCGACATGGCTCTGGAATTCAGAGCCGGTTGGGCCCACAGCCATACACCGAAGGGTATGGTCGTACCGACCCGTACGACCGTACATATTGTGGGGATTCGCATGACACCTGCAGCAGACCGGGAGGACGCAACTATGTTCCTCCCACTCACCCCCACAGTACATACCTCAGGGCTGCAAAACGCCCTGAGAACCAGCCCTATAGGCCGAAAGCTGCGGCCGAAAACTCCAAATTCGCCCCGCGAATAGCCCACGCCCATGTCACCACAATAAAGTTCCCATTCAACGTTGGGAAATACAGTGGTTCATCCGACCCGGACGACCACATGAACATTTTCATCGGCGCAGGGTGCAATGGCCAGTGGGATGAGCCCACTTGGTGCAATTTTTTCCCCCAGACCCTTACGGGTCTGGCCAGGGCTTGGTTCGATTCTTTGCTAGTGGGATCACTGGACTCATTCGAGGATTTTCATGCAAAGTTCCTCGCTCATTTCAGCCAGCAACGACGTCACACGCGTGACTCGTTGGACGTCATGAATATCTGGCGCAGAGACAACGAATCCCTAGAAGCATTCGTTGTCCTATACAATAAGGAGTGCCTGGAAATAGGCGACGTGGCAGATCAAATGGCACAGAACCATTTCATCAGGGCCGTGAAAGATAGGCAGATGGTTATGACCATCTCTGGCAAAGAAGGCTTGCCTAAAAAATGGGAAAATGTCATGACCGCAGTCAAGACATATGCCCAGACACAGCGGTCGCTCGAACTGCATGTGGCAAAGGCAGAGCCCCAGGCCGAAACTTCCAACCACGGGTCCAAGCGTAACAATAAACGCAACCGGGACGTAGGGAATAGCGATATTTCCAAACCATACGTCTCGTGGACCAACCCGTTTGACCCGAGGAAACGCAGCCCTCAACGGGACAACCGAGCACCAAAGAAAGATTCTCGGGACCGCAACTGGACCGAGATCAACATGTCGCCAAGCGAGGTCCTTCTTGCGAACCCGCAATTCTTGCGACCGGCCCAACCAATGAAGTCCAAGAAAAATCAGGACCTCACACTCTACTGTGAGTATCACAAGTACTCATGCCACACCACCAATATCTGCATCAGTCTCCGGCTGGAGATTGAGCGGACCTTAAAAGAGGGGAAACTGCAACACCTTTTACCAGGTGGGCAAAAACCCACCAAGCGCATCACCCCTCATGGCGAAGGTACCTCCTCCGGAAAGAGAACCATTTACGTGGCTTCTACTCACATGATCAACGGAGGCAAAGGTAGGCCGCGCAAAGCGGCGAGAAGGCCGGACATTGACTGGAAAGACGAGCAAGTCGTCTTTCCAAAAGTCTGAGGCGGACCGCGCGATAGGCGCGCCGTCGTTATTTCAGGACAGCTGGCACATTACTGCACCGAGCGTCTATTCATCGACCCGGGCACTACTTCTGATATAATCTACGAACAATGCTTCAACCAGTTCGACCAGGAGGACAAAGATCGGTTGCAAGCAGTAGATTACCCATTGGCTGGGTTCGCAGGGGAAACTGTCTTTCCCCTAGGCCAGATCACCTTTCCCGTGCGCCTTACCAGCGGAGGGCACACAAGAATAGAAGAGGTAAACTTCATGGTTTTACCTCACACTTCCAGATATGACGTACTCCTTGGGAGAGAATCCCAAGGAGATTTCAATATGATTACATCCGTCCCCCACTCTGCGGTCGGTTTCCCAACCGAATCAGGGGTCGCGATAATCTATGCCCGCAGAGACGTCATGATGTCGGACGAAGTACGTCCAACCAAGGTCGCAAGGCCCACCCCCAACAATCAACCAGAGAAATGGGTTCTCAACGCGAGACACCCAGAACAAAAGGTTACATTGGGTCACGCCTTGTCCCCGACCACAAAAGCGCACCTGAAGCAGCTTCTCTTCGGGAACCAAGACATTTTCGCGTGGACACCCGCAGACATGACAGGGGTCCCGCGTGATATTGCGCAACATCACTTGAATACCTCACCAGGTATCAAGCCAGTGATCCAAGGCCAACGCCACCTTGGGTCCGCTAAAAATCAGGCGATGCAAGAGCAAGTCGAAGAACTGCTCCCCGCAGGCATCCTGCGGGAAGTCAAATACCAGACTTGGTTATCCAACCCGGTCATGGTAGAAAAACCATCCGGGGGCTGGCGCATGTGCGTCGATTACAAAGACCTTAACAAAGCCTGCCCCAAGTATTGTTACGCACTTCCGGAAATCGACGAGAAGGTCGATAATCTCGCACCATTCAGATGGAAGTGTTTCCTCGATTGCTACAAAGGGTACCATCAGGTACAAATGGCGATCGAGGATGAAGACAAAACGGCATTCCGCACTCCCACCGGGAATTACTGTTATACAAAAATGCCGTTTGGGTTGCGCAACGCGGGCGCAACCTATCAAAAGCTGATGAACGACACTTTCCGCGGCCAAATAAGCAAAAGTGTCGAAATCTACATGGACGACCTAGTCGTCATGAGCATGGAGGAAGATACCATGCTCACAGACATCGAAAGAACATTCCAGACTCTGCGAAGCGTTAACATAAAGCTCAATCCAGAGAAATGCTCGTTTGGAATGGAAGAAGGCAAATTCCTTGGGTTCATCGTGACAAAAGATGGATTCAAGGTAAACCCGGAGAAAGTTCAGGCGATCGAGCGCATGCCATCGCCTTCATCGATGAAAGATATGCAACGACTAGCCGGCAGGCTAGCGGCACTCAACATATTCTTAGCCAACCATGCAGCTAAGTCTTATCCTTTCATCAAGACCCTGCGGAACTGTTTAAAGAAAGAACAATTCCAGTGGACCGCAGAGGCTGAAAACGCCTTCCGGGAAATGAATGAGTGTTTGATACAACTCCCAACCTTAACCGCACCACGCAAGGAGGAGCCACTCATATTATACCTATCTGCCGCGGACAACGCGGCAGGTGCGGTATTGATAGTGGAACGGGAGGGGGTTCAAACACCCATCTATTACATCAGCAAGATGCTCAACGACCCAGAAACAAGGTACTCAATAATGGAAAAATTTGTATTAGCACTAGTGCACGCATCAAGAAGGTTGCGACGCTACTTCGCGAACCATGTCATCACGGTGCTAACCAATTACAGGATCGGCCCGATCCTATCCAAACCTGACATTTCTGGGAGATTAGCAAGATGGGCAATAGAGCTGGGCGCGCACATGCTGAACTACAAACCGCGCCCCGCGATAAAAGGCCAAATCTTAGCTGATTTCGCTGCCGAAATACCGGTGAATCGCATCCAAGAATGCGAACAAGCACAAAACCCTGTACCAACGCCATCGTCCTCAGAAACTTGGGCACTATTTACCGACGGTGCCTCCAACGAGGAAGGTGCGGGCGCAGGTCTGCGACTCGTCAGCCCTGATGGCCAAGAACTTACATATGCCATCCGCCTCGATTTCAAAAGCACAAATAACGAGGCCGAATATGAAGCCCTACTGGCAGGACTACGTTTAGCAGTCAAACTCGGCGTGCAGCATCTGAAAGCACACGTCGACTCTTTGTTAGTTGCAGGACAGATACGCGGCGACTATGCCGCAAAGGGGGATATCATGATCCTCTACCTCGAGCAAGCCCTGCAACTAACATCCAAATTCGCTTCGTTCAATATCCGACATATTAACCAAAGTGAAAACAAGTCCGCGGATGCAGTATCAAAACTCGCATCCACCAGCTTCCAGCACTTGGCAAAAGAGATACGCATCGAAGTTCTGCAAAATCCTTCGGTACCCCTACGCCAAGTCAACGTCATTCAATACGGTACAACATCATGGATGACACCTATTATCGCATATCTGCAATCAGGTGTGACTCCCGAAAGCAAGTCAGAGGCACGCAAGTTACAACACAAAGCGTGCCACTATCAAATGGGAGACGGTATCTTATACCGAAAATCATACCTAGGGCCACTCCTACGATGTGTCAACCCGCAGGATGCCACATACCTCATCCGAGAGATACACGAGGGCATATGTGGCATACATGCCGGACCACGCATGGTAGTGGCCAAAATCATGAATGCCGGGTATTACTGGCCCGGCATGCACCTGTACGCCGTAAGAGAGTTGCGCAAATGCATTGACTGTCAACGTCATGCTTCAAAAACTTTGCGGCCAAAGAACAACTTAGTCCCCGTCACAACCGCATGGCCCTTTCAGAAATGGGCAATCGACGTGGTGGGACCTTTCCCTGACGCACCAGGTGCAGTCAAATTTATCATAGTAGCGGTTGATTACTTCACAAAATGGGTGGAGGCAAAACCGCTCGCCTCAACCACTGCTATGATAACAAGAAAATTCATTTGGGAACACATCATCTGCCGTTTCGGTTTACCAATGTGTATTGTCACCGATAACGGCACCAACTTCGCTGCCAACGAATTCCAAAAATGGCTAGAAGAACTACATATTGAGCACATATTCTCATCAGTGGCACACCCGCAAGGGAATGGCCAAGTTGAGAGTATCAATAAAAGTCTAGTCGAAGGCATCAAGGCACGGTTGGGAACGGCCAGGCGTGGTTGGGTCGATGAACTCCCAAGTATCTTATGGGCTCACCGTACAAGCCCAAAAACAAGCAATGGGGAAACACCCTTCAGCCTAGTCTACGGTTCAGAAGCGGTGATCCCCGCGGAAGTAGGTCTCCCCTCTCCTAGAATGTTGGCTATTGAAAAACTAGACAACATCACAGAACGCAGGATCGATTTGGACCTCTTGGAAGAAAGGCGCGAAAACGCTGCCATCAACGAGGCCAAATATAAATCCAAACTTGAAAAGTACTACAACACGCGCGTCCGCGTTTGTACTTTCAATCCAGGAGACTACGTCCTATGCGACATTGAAGCATCTAATGCTGAGCGCCCAGGCAAACTTGCCCCCAAGTGGGAAGGACCCTACCTCATCAAAGAGGTCTTAGGGAAAGGCGCATACAAATTACAAACGTTAGAAGGCGAACCTATCGCACGAACATGGAACGCACAACAGCTTCGACGCTGTTATATGTAAGCCATGTTCTTACATTTTCTATGTAACCTATCGGGCCGCAGGCCATTGGCAAATAAATAAATAAGCAATTTTATACATTATTGTTTGTTACTACTATTACAAATGCGTGTTCCACTTTGCGGTATCCCAAAAACAGATTGGCAAAATCTTCATTCGCGATACCCATACAAAGTGGTAACCACACACAAATATTGTAATAGACCAGCAAAAGGCAAAAAGACTTGAGAGTATTTATCCGGCCAGATAGACAAGTTTTTGTTAACCTCACACAATTCCTGAGCCCAAAAAGGCAAACAATGGAGTTGACGCATACTCATACGACAAAGGTATGGAGTATACTTGACCCCATTCACAAATGGGTAGAGTTACGGATATATAAGTTTTTACAAAGCTTACACAATTCTAAAACCCTAACGGGGTAAATAACAGAATTGACGCGTACTCATACGACAAAGGTATGGAGTATACTTGACCCCATTCACAAATGGGTAGAGTTCCGGATATATAAGTTTTTACAAAGCTTACACAATTCTAAAACCCTAACGGGGTAAATAACGGAATTGACGCGTACTCATACCGCAACAGTATGAAGTACACTCGACCCCACTCATAATGGGTAGAGATTTGCATACATACGTTCAAACATGCAAGAATTAAAAACACTTGTACAAATTGAACAAAAAACTTTATATTCAAAAAATTCAAGCACCCACGCGATGCTTAATGGATTTACATAAAGTTCCTATCATATACAAGAGGAAGACAAAAAGGAGGCACCTTAGCCAACCTAAACCCTATTTTGTACCACTGGTTCCAGCACCACCAGCGGGATCTTCCTCTTCCGCATCGGCATAGAGCATCCGCAGCCGATCTACATAATCCGCAGCCTCTAAACAGTCGTCCAACTCCTCCACACAAGCGAGGGACGTATCATAAAAGGAGGCTATAGCCGCGTTCAGGCGACCTTCGGTGTCCACGTCACGGAACCCAGATCGCTCTGCAGTAAAACCGCCTTCAGACATGACGTTCATATGACTGACACAGCGGCTATGACCAGCTTTAAAACCGGCATCGCGGGCACGTTCCTTGACCAAGTCTAAACCAGTTGCGGTCTCAGGTGCATCCATGATAGCCTGAACAATCTGCAGTAAAAGGATGATAAGTCTCGGATACTAATCCAAGCAAATATAAAGGCAAGGGATACTTACACGCGCGATACCGTGACTCCGCATCCACTCACGGTCAGCCTCCAGTTGGTTAAACGAAGAGGTCAGAGCATCTCTGGCCTCAACGGCAACATTGGCCCGCTCTTCCGCTGCAGTCATGCGGGCTATGAGGTCAGTGACCGCGACCTCCCGGGTCTGAACCTCAGCCTGTCAAAGAGCAGAAAACAGTTTACTCAGTAAACATTCTCAAAAAGCAGGGAAATATAAAACAAAGGTAACAAGTCATACCTGAAGGCTGGCAACAACTTTATCCAAACGAATGCGCTCAGCATTCGCCTCTTCAAGAGCCTTGGAAGAACGGCTCTCCCTCTCTTCGGCCTCCTCCAGAGCCTTCGCAGCACGCGCCCCGACTTCCTTGGCCTCTTCAAACGCCTTTATGGCCCCGGCCTCCGCCTGCTGCGCTTTAACCGCAATCGCCTCAGCTGCAGCTTTCTCTTTGCCCAAGGCAACGTTCGCTGCCTTGGCGTTCGTCAACTCCTGCCGAGCACGAAACAGATTGTCATTCTGCTTAGCCCAAGATTCATTCCACTTCTTGCGCTCATTGGACAACTTTTCGTTCCAACTCTTGCGTTCATCAGAAAGGAGTTTGGCAAGAGTACGAACCTGTTTCAGCTGAGCAGTGGCAGCCCACTCCGAGGTCTGCTTCTGCTTCTCAAACGCAGCTCTATCCTTTTCAAGCTGCTCCGCACCCGCACGAGCAGCCTTAACCAACTCTTCCGCTTCGGCCCGCATGCGAGCAGCTTCCTCTTATCTGCGGCCTAACACCTTGTAGTCTTCCAAAATGGCGTTAGCCACTATGGAACTCCCTACTAGCATGGTAGAAAGTTGGTTGATCCGCAACTCACGGGGTGCAGAACGAGCACGTTCAACTTCAAAAGGGGTGCCCAGACCACCCAGAATCTCCTTGCACGCAGAGGGGTCGTTGGAAATATCATCCCCCTGCATAACAGTCCAGGGGGGTCGGTGATAAACAGTACTTCGACCCTGGGTATAGGTGCGGTAATAATACTCCAATTCAGACTCCCCAGGCTGAATTGGAGGCCCATCATAACCCGCAACACCGCCAGACGAACCGGTACCCTTCTCATCAGCAGAAGACTTCTGCGGCCCAGCATCAGTTTTTTGCGGCTCTGCATCAGACTTTTGTTTCCCAGAATCAGAAAACCGTAGACCCAAGTTATCACCCTCATTGGGAGAGATCAGATTGTTGGACGAATCAATGGTATCGAATATCTGGGTCGCGGCCTTCTCTGCGGTACCCTCCGTTTGCACGGTCGAATCAGGCACCACCTTGACAAAGGGTGCCGAAGGTTCCTCTGACGCACCTGCACCCGTGGCATGCGGGGGTGACAACGGAGCATCAAAGATAGAAAAATCTTTCTCTTGAAGCTCTGCAAAACAATGTCAAATAGCTATCAAAACACAAGTTGTACATAACACTTGAGACAAGCTATACAACACTTACCAACAGTACCCGCAGGTTTCTTTGGTGTCGAACCAGTCCTCTTAGACTCCAACCTCCGACGTTTCGGCCCACCGGCACCAGCGGCCGTCTCTTCTACTTGCCTCTTCCCAGCACCAGACTGCGAGCCCGCAACTGTACCCAAACCCTCAAGGGTATCAGATACTATCACATAATCCAAGTATCTACGGAAAGAAGAGTGAGAGATACCTGCCGCCTGCGGCACCAGATGAGGCACAACAGTGACCTCCGGTATTTTCTTCTGGCGAAAGCGCACGCCTTTCACCGTTTGCCTCTTAGGCACACCCTTCGCGTCAGGGTCCCCTAAGGCCCCAAGATCACCTGCATGAAAACCATCCAAAAGGTGAGTCAGTGCAACCATTATTGTTATCACAAGAAAAAAGGATTCCTAAATATACCTTTGCCCCGCGGCACCTCAACTGCTAATGCGGCCTCAGTGGGCACCCGGAAGTTATCTCGAATGATAACATTAAACTCCTCCTCGCCATCCGCACAAACAACTGTTTCAACCTGCCCCTGGAAATCCGGGGCAAACATCCTCCATAAGGGCGCATCCTCTGATAGCAAACGCACAAGTCAATAACGCATACGGGTATAAGAAAGTTAAACAAATGAAAAGTACGTACCACCACTTTTCTCCCGCACCACGGGCTTTGACTTCTTGTTCCTCCTTGTCAGCATCATGCGCAACACCCCCAACTGTGTGTTGCTCAGCTTCACCGACTCAATTGTCTGCAACTGCGGAAACCACTCCACCGACTTCATGCTAGGGACTGCAATGGTCTCTGATATGATCGTCTCGGTCACATTCCGAAACGTCATATTTGCAACAATCGCAGTAGCCTTGATGTAAAAGATCTTCATTTTCCGCTTCGTCATCCCCTTGGGAGGAGTCATCAGTTTGGGACTACCCTCTTGTTGACGGAAAGAAAAGAACCCCAAGGACACCGTCATTTGATAAAACCGTCGGAAATCTCCAACGGTAGGCTCTATGCCAAGAGCACGAAAGGTGAATTCAAAATTTCGAATCCGGATCATACCAAACGGACTCAGTTGAGAAATGTGGACCTTGTACCACTCCAAAACCTCAACAACAAAAACAGTCAAAGGTAACCGGAGATTACAGTCACCAAAAAAGTCTGCCCACATGGTCACATAACCGGCCGGAGCATCGGCACCGGTGTCACCCTCCGATGGGTAACAGGCCCCATATTCAGGGGGCATTTGGACATCAAGAATCAGACGATCAAAGGTCTTCTTGGTCCACTTTAACACCGGTAAACCACCACCGGCGGCTCCCCCCTCTTCTTCCTCCGCCACCACCGGCGATGAAGGCTCCGGGTTGTCACCTTCCACATTATGTGGACTTGATGGTTCAGCCATCAGAAATGTCGAAGAAACGAAAGAACGTGAGTAGAAACACTAAACTCAACCTCACCGGAAGTTCAAGAAGTATCGTCGGAGAAGACAAAGAAATGTTCTCTCACCGGCAAATTTTTGAAATTTCGAACAAGTGAGGGGAAACCACGAACGGTTTCCCCTTATATACCCATCGCAATTAATGCGGAGGGAGAAAATGAATCATCACGTTCAAAAAGAACGAATTGCACGACACCACGTGTCAAGCGCCGTTTTCGCTGACGGTTATCACGCTCGCGTGGCCGCCCACGCGCCTGACATAGGAGACGTTTACACTCTTTGCTACAGTGCATTTAATGCCTCGGGCAGTGCAAACGTCCTTTCATTTCAGCACATGCCAGAAAGATCTCACCAACTTCCACCAACTCACACGTGAGATCAGCCACGTATGCAACAAAAAGCGACTACCTTATCCAATTACAAGCGGCATGCGGTTTCTCTGGTATACCGCACCATAACCCATACCGCATGTCGTTTTTTTTACATACCCCTAAAAATAGGCAAAAATATATATCTCCACACTATAAGGGGGTATAATACTGGACCGCACTACCCACGAGCACACGTGGAATATGCGGAAATGACACACACGAGCCCGTTCAGGTGTGTCAGATACTCAGAACCAGCGTTGTTCTTTGGACTGAACCGCATCTCAGATACAGGTAAACCGCATTGCCTTCATTCTCTTCAAGCTTCAAATCCCTCCTGTCCGGTTCACAACCACAGAGGGTGCATGAACCCCTTCTTTAACAAGAAGAAGGAAGGGAATGTACGCGCGCGCACATCAGTAACCCTGACTCCTAAACCTTCAAGAGCCACATCCGAACAACACACCCGTTCCGAGCAAATATGGGAATGCAAAACCGCAGACACTCATGAGTCGCTGCGGACATAACCATAGCTTCCGCAAATGGTTGTAACGGAAGAGCCACAACTAACTCCACATCGAGGAACGAAACTACTTCAAGGAAAAACTCCTCGGTATTGGAGCGTGAAGGAAGGTGCCTAAGGAAGAGATGCGGACAAGATCCCCAATGATCATACGAGCCCTTGTCGAACAACAAGCGATCGAACAAGCGGTAACAAGTCTGCTTATGACTTTGTTACCCTACTTGTACGTTGGATAGAATAAACAATGATAGGCATTACCATGCCTATGATCATGTTTATTTGACCGTTATCCAGAATCACATTGTTCGACCAAACATGGTCAACAATGACGCAAGTGCCCAACGTTGTTCCCACAACCGTGGCCAACAATGTCAAGCAACGAGGTAACCGCAAAGGACGTGCGGTTACTTGAGAGCTAATGGGAAGAACATGAACACCCCACGAAAGGAATCATCATTAGATATCCAATCATGGGAACAGCATGCTCTCTTCTTCATTCACCACTTCAAAGGTTGGTTCGAAGTTTGTGCACACCTTCAACCACCATCTCAAAGATTGGTTCGAAGTTTGTACACTTCCTCCAACTAATTCCTACAGTTGGTTCGGCACACCAACAAGTGGCAACCAGCCAAAGGCTGAGAATTTCGCATCAGACGAAACATTTTCACCGGTACGGAAGAGGCGTCAAGTGACCCTTCCATACCTCCAGCTTGATTTACAAACAGAAAAGACCATCCACATGGTCTAGGATCTTCTCCAGACTCCAAACTACCTTCCAAACACCATAGTCCAGTACTCCTCCCACATACAACTTGTATGTGGCAGCAACACTAGACTGGGGGGACTTGAAGGGGTATGGTCCCAGATCTCGCGTCAGCATCGACCGCGAGTGACCATTACCCTTATCAAAACCCCCCACCAGCTAACAACCTACTTGTGCCCATGCGAGAACGCGTCGACACAAGGGTTGAATCCAATCTATCTAGTAATGAAGGAGGACTTACATGGAACATGAGAACGGTAGAGTGATGCGACATAGCATCACATCTGATGTATGAAAACAGAAGTATTCACAGCGATGCGGCCTCGCACCGCGTCCAGTGAACACTTCTATCAATACAAGGAAGCTGGATAACAGCAACAGTCACCACAGGCGACGATGCGGCCAGCACCGCATCTCGCGTATTTCTTGATCACAAGCAAGAGACGCGATAACATCAGATGTTACCGCAGGCAGCGATGTGGCTAGCACCGCATCCTATACGCTCAACAAGTGGGACTGACACCACAGTGCAAGTGGAACCAATGGCAGTCACCTGTCAGGTCTACGTAAGCGACAGACTGACGTGGCGTCGTCTCCCCGGCCGACATGTCTGACACACCTGCAAAGGTGCAGCATGCCGTCAGTCTATCCATCCACCTCCTCCTTCACTCCTCGGCTATAAATACCAACCCCAAACCAGGTTTGAGGTATCTTTTCACAACTCTCTCACTACTACTACTATCGTACTTTGCTTCCTAAGCAAACTACTGATTCTCACGCGGGAGAGTGGTAACAAGGAGCACCCCCCACCCCATCCTCCTTGTTACGAGTCACGGTTTGTTTCCTTGTGCAGGAGATCAACCCACCGGTGATCCAGTCAGCGATCCTCGAGAGGAAGGGATTAACCCTTCTTGACGAGACCAGTGAGTTAACCCTACCCGGTTAACCATTGTTTCATCACCCCCCCCCCCAACTAATGGAAAACGCTGCACTCTTACCCCTGTTAATGGTTAACGGTTATTTGACTGTTATTGATAAGGGTATTTTGGTAATCTTACCCCATATTTATTATTATTATTATTATTATATTATTTATAAGACACCTGCATCACCATCCCCAAAACCATTTCAACTTTGTTCATCTTCTTCTTCTTCATCTTCTTCTTCTTCGGCTGACCAAATTAGGGTTCTCATTTTCTTCAAACTTTCAGATCACATGAAGGACTCCAATCTGGATCTGTTCGATTGTAACAACCAACACCCCCACCACAACCAACACAAATATACACCTGCAACATCAGATTGGAGAGTGGCAGGGTGGTGGTGTGTGGCGGGGTTGGTGGTGTGTGGCTTGGTGCTATTAAAGCAGTTGCACACTTCAAACCCTAAATCATGTTCCTCCAGAAGACCATCTCCGTGGCGGCTCCGCCGTCTCCGTACGGCAACCACCGTCTTGAAACACCGTCTTCCCGCCGTAAACTGGCCGGAAATTGGAGGAACACATATCAACTGTTAAAACAGAGGCACCTCAGAAAGCCATTGCTCTGTTTCAATCAACTTATGGCTCGCTATGGTGCCTACAAATTCTCTCTTTCACACACACACCAATTGATCTATATATAATTTTTATATCTCATACCTCAGTTTTCAATATATGTTTTTGATTATAAAATCATGAATATAGTTCACATATGAAATGTAACAAATTAGATCTATATAACAAATAAGAAAAAGAATCACTTCAAGTAGTGTTTTTGGAATGGGTCTATTCTGATTGTGCAGCCATTGCATGTTCAAATTGTTTTAAAGAGATTGTAGGGAATGAATGTATTTCTGGTGTATCTATATTGTCCCAGTTTTTCACAGGATTTGTGGTCATTGTTCCATCATATCCTATGTGTCACATGCTTTACATCTGTTTTTTGGGTAAAGACATGCTTTACATCTGTTGGGTACCTAATTTCCAGTTCTTTCTCCATTTCAATTTCCTCCACATCTTTGTATTCTGTAACAAGTAGTACCACCAATATCAACCAAAAGTTTCCATTTTTATTTGTTATTGTCAAATAAACAAAGATCACAATACACACGTGTATGTTTATGGGTCATAATATTCTACTTTTATGCTTATGTTTAGTCATATTTATGTGTTAGACTAGAAGGTATGGGGGCCGGCTGAGGCCAGGCTAGGACCGGCGCCGGTCCCCCACACCGCCCCTCTGGGGCTCGGCTCGGCACAACCGGCACCCCACAGCCGGGGTAGCCGGTCCTCTCTCCTCCTTCCTTCTCTCACATATACCTATACATACATACATACATATATATACACAAAGGGGTTCATTCCCCACCCCCCTAGGTCCATCCTCTCAAAGCCACTCCTACAGTCCTACGTGGCGCCTACGTGGCGGCTCATCCCCTCCAAGCCCATCCTCTCCATACCCTTTAGTCTTATTGTCAAATAAACAAAGATCACAATACACATTCCGAGGTCAACTGTCATATGCATATGTTGATATTTAGGTTTATGGGTCAAAATCTTGTACTTTTATGCATATGTTTAGAGCAAAACTTACTTAAAATCTGAGAAAATCTTTGAAAAGTCCCCAAGATTAGCCTTTGTATGCCATTACTTAACGCATTGAGGGATTTGATACTAATCTATTGTTGTAGTCACTTGATTGGGGTTATATGTGCAGGGGGTAAGATTTGCAAGAAATATTTAACACCGGGAGGTAACATTGCAGAGTACAACAAACCATAGGGGGTAATAAGAAAGGGTAATATAGTCATTTAACAACCCAGGGGGGGTAATATTGCAGAGTAGAACAAAGAATAGGGGGTAATAAGAAAGGGTAATATAGTCATTTGACATACCATTTAACAAAACTGTTAAGTTCTTTGACGGCAGGGGGTAATATTGCATGGTTTCTCATTAGTTGGGGGGTCAGAGTGTGAAATTTCCCTGGGAAGGGGTCAGAGTGCCAATTGGCTCTAACCCGAGGGCGTAAAATTGCAGTTTACTCAACAAAATAAATAAAAATGGAAAAAGTAACAGGGCGAAACGTAGACGTAAAATCATTGAACCATACACACCCATTACAGCATGTTAATACGAAGAAATTAGACCGAAACGTTAACATAGAAAAGAATAACTAAGTCGATATAGTACCTGCGAGTTGCGACGAACCTATCATATGAGAAAATAGACATAAAAACATTGAACCACATACGCACCTTACGTCGTGTATGAACACGAATAAATTAAAAAAAATTAATGTGTATTACAAAAATAAATACATGATTTAAATAAGTAACAAAACTAAAAGAAAAATCATAAAATAAATAGTAATAAAAATAAAGATAATAATAAAATATAATATGCCATGGAACTACAATCAAACTTTTTTGAAAAACTTATAAAACATAAGTTATAACACAATTATGCTCACAAAACTTGCTAATTGATAGTATGGAAATATTGGTGGACAAAAGTATTTAGAAAGTTTTTGTGTCCGTTGTAACAAACTAACAGGTGCCAGTGCTAATATTCACAAAAAAAAACTGTGGCTGAAAGTACAATAATAATATGTAGAAGTGGAAAAAAACTGATTGATACTTATTTAATTTCTGGCTTAGTTTTCACACATCAACGTCCAAGGCTTTAGTGAATTTTCATGCAACACTATAGCAGATTTCTGATGTAAAATAGAACTTATGGTTTAAACTTATATATGCCTTTTTTTCAATTTTGAAAATTTCATGCAAGGTTGGTAATATATCAAACAAGTAAAATACAAACGACAAGTTCATGCATAATGCTTATGCTAGATACTAATGATAGTTGAGAGTGGCAGCAGTCAATACCCAATAGGTGGGGACGATAAAATCCAATAACCCTATTAACTAACATATGATTACCATGTCTAACATTACTAACCCATGCTAACTCTTTAGCTTGGAAGGTATGGAGTGGGGAGGATGGGACGCCACGTCACCGGGAGTGACGATGGGCCTAAAGGGGATGGACCAAGGAGGTGGAGGATGGGGCTATATATATATATATATATATATATATATATATATATATATATATATATATATAGCCCCATCCTCCACCCCCTTTATATGTATGTATGTATAGGTATGTGTGTGAAGAGGTGGCCCAGCTTGGGCGTCGGCTGGAGGACGGGGAAGACGGGATGGACCACAGGGGGGCGGTGTAGGGGTGCGGCGCCGGGCCAAGGCTGTGTGACAACTGGCACTTTTCCGTACATTCCGTACGATAATTAAACAGCAATCTGTGCTTTAATAACTGTGCATGATCTAGCTTACAAGACGAATGAAATTCTGATTACTGTTATATACACACAATGACATTTCATGTTGCACGACTTTTATCATTACTACATGCAACACAATATAATTCTATTAATGCTCAGAACAGAGTTGGCACAGCTATCAGACAAACTAGAAATACTGACGGGAGATCAGTACTTAGACAGACACGATGTTAAGACACAAAATGAGCCCCGGGACCAAGTGTTACACTAGCATAGTGTGTAGGGAAGTAGGGATTACAAAACTGCCTCCCTAGTGATGACATAGGTGCCGAAAAGTGCTAGAAACACACTAAAACTGCATAATTCTGCAGTAAATAAACAAATTCAGCAATTCAACATCTAAATGTAATGCAGAAAAGTGATCTAATGGTCCAGAATACTTTCCTAAGTGTCGGGAATCTAAACTGTCATAAAAGACTACATAAAGCACACTAAACCGTGCACTTTAGCACCTTAACGAACAGTAACGAACCGAACAACCGGACACTATCCGAAACACCAAAATTTCACTAGAAGCATTGTTTTAGTGTTATGGAGCTAGTTATGAACCCTAAACCACCATATTACATCTTAAAATCACTAAACACTAAAACACTAACTATTACCTTGACATTTCAACTTAACCAAGTAACTAACCATTGAAATTCAACTAATACCCCCCCCCCCCCACATTAGGGCCGGTTACATGAGGGCCCCACTTGGTGGATTTCTTTTGAATATTAAATTAGATTTGTTGTGTACTTTGAGAACATAATAACCCCCATGTAAAACTAATGTTGGTAGATATTTATAAGAGACCACAAGTTAAACCCTTTATCATTCTCATCACTTCAACTCACCATCTTCACTCTTCTTCCCCTCATAGCTCTCGGCCTAACACCCCTCACATGCAACCTCCATTTTCATTTCACTCTCACACATTCTAAGGTAATCTAGAGGTGTCTTAAGCATAAATAAGAAGCTTGGAAGCATTGAAAGTTGAAGGACCTCATCAAGGAGCTATTAACCACTTGAATCATCACCACCTTCATCTTTGGTTTCTTCCCTAGCCATAGTGCTAGTAGTAAGTTCCATTGATCTTGTTTTTACTCACAATTTTAGTGGTTAAAGTATGAAATAACTTGGTAAACTAAAGATCATGAAGAAACATAAGCATAAACATGAACATAAAGCTCTAAAATATGAAGATCAAGTTGTTTTAAGTGTATGTAGTATACTTGTTTGTGGATTTCTTGTGTTTATGATGTTGATCATCATAAGAACCTTGCTAGATGATGATTAAACACATGATCTAGTAAGTATAAGGATAGATCTTGAAGAAATCATAATGATCATCTTTATGTTAAACATGAACTTGAAAATAAACTTGATTTAGTGTATGATAATTTGTGATACATGTTATGAGTCTTGAAAATAAAGGATTCAAAGATAATATTTTCAAGAGAACAAAGTTATTTACAAGATTTACAAGATCATAATTTTTAAAGAAACTAATCATATTTTTAGTGGTAAATCAAGTATAGAAACATGTTATTAACAAGAGAAACACAAAAGAATTGTTTTGGAAAAATCATCTTGTAAGTTGTAAAGGACTAGATCCTTCAAGAATGTGATTATTAAACAAATAACCATGTTTTAGAGGGTAACTTAACCTACTAAATAACATGCTAAGTTAGTACAACTTTTTACAAAAATTCAAGTTCATGTCAAAGTGTAAATTACATATTTAAAGCATATGGTAAGTCTTGTTTATATTGTGGATTGATTGTGATGATTTTTACAAAAGAAAATGATATGCTTGAAAGCATGGAAACCTCCATTTTTAGGGGAAACTATAGCAAAATTTTCTAAAAATATAAACACTTAGAAAAATATTTATAAGCATACACTTACAAGTGTATTTTCAACAATAAATGGTTACATAAACTTTGCCATAATTTTTTGTTACAAAAATACAAATATTGGAGGTTGGTTTTCATAAATAAAAATGACTAAATATGTATTTGGGAAATACATATTTAGAAGACACAATGTGTGTGATTATTTGTATACCTTGTGTATTAGTTATATTATTTTAGGAGTTGAAGTAATGTAACACATCAAAATATCAAGGATTACAATCCAAAATATTACCAAAATTCCAAGGAATAAATATACAAGTTACACACAAAATATTGGTGAAACCAAAACAAAAGAATGTAACTTATAAAATATTCCGGAAAACGTACTCATAAGTATATTTTTGGTAAATAATATTATGGACATCAAAGGAACAAAAATATGATTTTTACAATTACTACAAAGTTATATCATATTTTGACAGGAAGGAAATATATGATTTTTGGTGAATAAAAATATATATATATTTCCTCGGAAGTATTAGAAGATATATTATTTTTGGGAAAAATATATATATTTTCTTGAGTAAACTTGAATACATTATTCTTGGATAAAAATAAGTTTATATATATTTATCAAGTTAGACTTGAAAATATAATATTTTTGGAACTTATATGAAAATACAAATATTTTTGCCAAGGGAAAAATTATAGATAATTTTCCTAAGTAGTAATCCTTAAAATATATATTGGAAATATATATGAATTTTTTTATTAGAAATAGTATTCCGGAGAAGTTAATACAAAAATTAAGTATATGAATACTTAATGAATACAATAAAATACGTATTCTCACACGTATAAATACACATCGGAATACGACACCAATACATGGAAAAATATACAAGTATATGAATACAAATACGCCTATCCTTGGGAAGGAAATACAAGTACAAATACTTGGGAAGTATCAAGTTAATATATATTGTTTTAACAATTACTTCAAAATTTGATAAATGTAATTTAAGTTAAAATATTTATTATCTTAACAAATAATTATATGACTTGGAATAATACCAAAGGCACAATAAAACGTAACTCAAAAGCACTAACTAATACAAAGTCAAGGCACGACCCGCTCGCCTAATAGACAGTAGTACATTGTAGGTTGTCATGCACACAAATAGTGGCTTGGGTTTCATCGGATTGAAGAACGCAAAACAGTGAGTTCATGTCCCCTTTTTTCTCTTAACTGTTTTTGGCTTTCTAACTCTCGGGGGTGGAATACATGTTACGGATGTTTAAACGGTATGAAACGAACTATTAAATCATGTGAGCATAAACTAAATTTGAAATGCCATTAACTCTTAATTAAGGACGAAGGTTAGATCTAACAGGTACGGCCGAACCCCACTCATGGTACTTGTGACGACTTGAGTGCTTCGGTGTCCCAGTCGAGGTGAATTGACACCAGTCGAGGTGAATCGACACCAGTCGAGGTGAATCGACATTAGTCGAGGTGAATCGACATAGTGAAGGTGAATTGACATAGTCGAAGGTGAAATCGACATAGTCGAGGGAAATCGACAAGGGTATAGGCCTACTCATTTTGAGTGCTCCCTATGTCCTCACATGCTTTAATGTCCTTGTAAAACATTTATTTGATATGTTAATAACTGCTTTTCATACCTGTTTTCAAAGGAGTCTCTCAAAGGTTTACCAGTTTGTCAGTACTCACACAAAACGCATGAACTCGCTCAACTTTTGTTGATGTTTTCCAAAATTACATGTATTTCAGGTAACAAGTTGGATCTTGGGCACGGGTGTTGTTTCTAGAAGTGAATTTTCAAGTTAGATGTCATCCACTTTTGTTGGTTTGTGACTTAGTCGAAGGTTGTGTTTTAGAACTTAAATAACCGGTGTTTGTAATACTTTAAATTTTATGAATGGATGAACATCTTTTGATCATGTAGTTGTTTATTATGATTGAATGCAATGATATTAAACCAGTCACATAACATACGCTTCCGCAAAAGTCAGGGTGTGACAGGCCAGCCCCCATACCCTCCGGTCTTAATCATGCTACTAACTACTAACTCTTCTAATCATTATACTAATATTTTTAATTTTGCCATTTACTTATTTAGTATTACAATTGCATCATTGTTACCAATTCATTAATTATTATTGGGTTATTGGATTTTATCACCACCAACTATTGGCTATTGGCCGCTACCACCCCTAAATATCACTTTGACGCCCATCACCCCTAACTTAACACTTAATGTGTTCAGTCACCACGTCGTTAACTGATCACTAACTTTTGATTCTGTTATTATACTTTTAGGGGTGTCATAGGAATCTTAGGAAGGTTTTAGGGATCTTAAGATACGCCTAAAAGTATAGTAACATGATCAAAAGTTAGTGATCAGTTAACGACGTGGTGACAGAACACATTAAGTGTTAAGTTGGGGGTGATGGACGTCAAAGTGATATTTAGAGGTGGTAGCGCCCAATAGCCAATAGTTAGGGGTGATAAAATCCAATAACCCAATAATAATTAATGAATTTGTAACAATGATGCAATTGTAATACTAAATAAGCAAATGACAAAATTAAAAATATTAGTATAATGATTAGAAGAGTTAGTAGTTAGTAGCATGATTAAAGAGTTAGCTTGGGTTAGTAATGTTAGACATGGTAATCATATGTTAGTTAATAGGGTTATTGAATTTTATCGTCCCCAACTATTGGGTATTGACTACTGCCACTCCCAACTATCACTTTGACTCACACCACTCCCAACTTAACAATTTGTGTGTTGTGTCACTCCAGAGTTAATCGGAAAACATGTTTTCTGGTGGGAGTTCATGTTTTCTTATGACACTAGATGTAGAAGTAGAAGAAGAGCTCATATCGAATTGAAGTTAGGATTTATTCTTTAGTTTTCTGGTTAACTCCGGAGTGACACAACACACAAAGTGATAAGTTAGGAGTGGTGGGAGTTAAAGTGATAGTTGAGAGTGACAGCGACCAATACTCAATAGTTGACAGTGATGTAATCCAATAAACCAAGTTAGTAATATTATGTAGGTTATGCATGAATAATAATAAGTTCGATAATATAATAATAATTAGTAATGGGTTAGTAATGTAATGACCATGTTATAGAGGTAGGATAAATGCCGCACCCCTTTGTTACACCAAGAATCGTCAACTTAGGTGATGATCTTGGTTGGTCATGTATAAAATGTAAATGACATACAATATTGGAAGATTGAAAGTTATAAAATAAAGGGTTATTGGATTTTAATAATCCTAAGTTTCACAAGTTGGCCAATAATAATCTCAACTTTAAAAATTCCCTCCAATAATCCCAACTTGTAAAAGTTTGGCCGCCGTTGATCCTTTTCTAACATAGGTGCACTTAAATTAATTAAAGAGTCTCTAGGTGTAATTGAATCTATTGAGGAGACCAAATTCTTATATATTTGAAAATGATTAATGGCGGCCAAACTTTTACAAGTTGGGATTATTAGAGGGAATTTTTAAAGTTAGGATTATTATCGGCCAAACGGTGAAACTTAGGATTATTAAAATCCAATAACCCTAAAATAAAACCTAAGATTGGTCCTTATTTTGGTGATGAACCATCTTTGTTTACCATGGAAAATATTTGGTGACATTCCATAAGGATTTCTCCAAGATGGAGAAGTATGAAAACACAAAGAAAAACAAGAAGAAGAGAAGAAGGTGAAAAGAGATGGAACTCACTTTCAAGAAGGAAGAATTCTTTGAGAAATGACAAAGAAAAGTGGTGGAATGAGGGTGGTATTTATAGGGAAGAGATTAGGGTTTAAGATAGTGAAAAAATATGGAAAGTTGAAAATTGGCCCATTAATATACCTTTTTTTTTTGCACCTAATATCATAGGCTTGTTTGTTTTACGCATTTCGCTTTTGTTATTTGTATAAATTTAAGTTTACAACATAATTTATAAACACAGTATAATACAATACTACTAATAGTAGTCACTCACTAGATGTACCAATACTGCGTGTGTGTGGATTTAGGAAGACACATGAACCTTTAATTGAATTATTATCACAAGCTTATCCTGGCTCCACTAGTATACTTGCTGCTTATGATCCCTACTCTAAATCCATCACTAATGTTGAGATTATTAGAAGAAACTTTTTTGTGTATTCCTACATGAAAACACTATTTCTCCTTTAAAGTATACATGCGAGGTATAGATTTGTTTCTTATTTATTTTTGTTTCTTACTCGTATCCGTAAATTGAAAGTTTCTAATTTTCGTTAAGAGTAAAATACCAAAATGGTCCCAAAGTTTAGGTTATTTTTGCCACTTTAATCCAAAAATGAAACTTTTTTTGCATCTGGGTTTATGAGGTTTCATTTTTGTTGTCATTTTCATCCAATTGACAAACTAGATTAGAATTTTCTGTTAACTTCTCCCTTGTTATATATCTGCATAACAAACCAAATTGTACTATATGCAAAACTCACATGCTTACCCTTCCCATTATGGTTTCCATGACAATCACCAAAAGAATCAATCTTGACATTTCAGATTTCGTTAAGGGTTTGTAATATATTTTCTTCATTAAAGTGTAGAAAATTACTTACAAGAGATATTAGAGATGTGTCTTCTTTTTACGATATATGTACTTTCCTTTGTTATCTTTTATTAGATTATTTTCTTCATTGAAGAATTACTTACAGAATCTTGCATATTATTAGTAATTTTACACCCATTTTCAACTAGGTATTTGTTGATCCGTTAAATTTTTCAATATTTAATTATTTTAACATTTCCAATGAAAACTTCGATGTTATTTTAAAGGTTCAGTTATATCGTTTCATTTATTGACATTTAATAATATTCTTTCAATTCAACAAATAATTGTCAATAGTTTATTCAAGATTATATAAATTTATTTTTTTACCAAACTTTCTATAGTAAATCTTAATCAATTAACTATTTCATACATATTTTTTTAATATTAAATAATTAAAAGTGTTTTTCATTAATTTGATGTATCATTGCTTTTTTTTAGTTACTTTCCTTTTTAAGATTAATCAGATATTTTTATATTTGTGATATTTTTTACTTTAATTTCGAGATTGTGCTCTCCTTTATATAAAGTTCTTTCTGTAACTAAATTGTAAATGTAATTTCGTTATAACTATCTTAATTTTTAGTTTCCTTTTTAAGTCTGCATTTCAAAGACACTTAATAAATACAATGACATTATAAAGTATAATATATAATTGTAACCGATATAAATTTATTACCGACTTCTAAAAATTATAATATATATTTTACGCATTCAAATTATAAAATAACTAAAGTTTTTAATTATATTCAAGAATGGTAATAGTTTAAGTTGCCTTTTTAAAAAAAAAATAAATCAATATAATAATTATTACCTTTTTTATTGTTATTATTATTTTTTAATGAAACATTGAGTGATAACTAAAAATCATTTACATATTTAAAATGTTTGCATAGCTTATAAATAAACAACAATTTGATGTTTAGCAAATGATTATTAATATAAGTCAAACACAATTACTATCTAAGGTTGGGTTGTATTTAAAAAAAAATGGTTTTTGCTCATAGGTAGTTACAATAAGATGAATAATGTATGTGGCACTATAAAGAATAAAAATAAGACACAAAGTCAAGTTACTAATATTAGACAAAGATGAAAAAATGCTACAAATAAGACAAATAATGCGATGTACAAAGAAATATTTAGAGATTGTTTATAGGTTTGTTACTTATATATTGTAATTACCAATGAGGTTGATGCCCCATTGGTAAAGGCAAAAACCTTTAGGTACATTTAGATTTGAAGGTCTTATTTTCAAGACTTCAAGTCCCATATACAACAGAACTAAAGAAAAAAAACTTGTATATTGCAATTTAACTTTTTCCATATTTCATGCATCGTTTCGTATTATAATTTAATGATCTATATTATATATTATATAACGTAAAATAAATTACATAAAATGACATGTATTTTTTTTTCGTATTTATATGTTAATGAGAAGCCACTTCGTGTTAAAGAGTAGGGGGTGTTCAAATATGTTAATAATTGTAACACGGGAACCAATTGTGATTATAATAGCATCAACATCTATGTGTAACATATTGAAGCAATAGATTTATAAGAAGTATTATCTTTATACAACCCGTGTAACACACGTGATCTTAAACTAGTAAACAATATTATTAAAAGTTTAAAACCAAAGCTATAAAAACCACAAGGTCTATTTGTTAACTATTCCCTATAAAGACAAAAATAATATGGGGAATAGTGTCAGGCTGTTGTCTGACACTCCCCCATTGGTCCTACCAATTTATTATTTTGTCCCCATTTTAAAATTACGGCTTTGCTATCAATTCAAAATTATGTTTTTGCTTCCGGTTCAAAATACTTTTGCCTCAGCTAAAAATTACAATTTTTTCATCGATTCAAAATTACGCTTTTGCCCCGTTTAATTTTACAGTTTTGCCAATTAGATTTTTTTCCCCAGCCAATGCTTGCCACTTCTCCATTAGTCCAATCAAATTACGATTTTGTCTCGCTTACATTTACAGTTTTGCCATTGGTTTTGTTCTTTTTTCTTGTCCCAACCAAATTACGATTTTGTCCTCGGCTCAACTTTCTAGTTTTGCCATTTTTTCCTTGTTAAATTACGATTTTACCCCCAGTTTAAAATTTGTTTTAGTGTTTTTTTTCCTGACAAAACTATGGTAGTGTTTAGTTTTAATTGGTTGGCTCGATATACTTTTTATTCGTGCCAACCGATTGCTTTTCCATCGTTCTAGTTTTTTTAGCAAAAGTATGGTAGCTTTTTGTTTTAATTTGTTAACTCGATAATATTTTTTAAATCATGTTGATACTATGTACAAGTAAATGAAACACAGACATACATGTTATGAGAGAGAAATATTCGGCTTATTGCCCCGCACTAGTTTATCAACAAGATCTTCCATCAGGGTTTCTCTGTATCCCTAGGGTTGAACTTTTTTTTTCACCTGCAAATAAATGGACGTTTCAAAAAAGCGAAAAACCGACACTGGAGACCAATTCACCGGCACCGACGTCACCTCACCACCACCCTCTACAACCCTAACCACACAAGACGCACGCAAAATCCTCGAATCCTTCACAAGAGGCCAACTCCTCGACATCCTACAAACCATCATAGTCCGCGACACCGCCGCTCTCTCTGCCGTCCGCTCGGTCGCCGACTCCGATTCGACTCATCGGAAACTCTTCATCCGCGGCATCGGCTAGGAAACAACCATTGATAAACTCCGATCTGTATTCTCAACGTTCGGTGAACTCGAAGAGGCAATTGTAATAACTGATAAAACTACAAGTAAATCTAAAGGTTACGAATTCGTTACGTTTAAGCATGTAGATTGTTATGAATAAATAGTTCAGGGGCTTGTTAGTAATTTTTCCTACTTGTAATACTTGTTTGTAGTGCAGGGACTAATGTCAAAATGGAATAGCTGTAGGGGTTAGTTGTTAAGAGAACTTGTAACAGAAGTTAGTTAAATACTGTTAGAAGGTTGGTTGTTGAGGTATCGATGAAATGAACAAGCTTTTCCTCTAACTGTCTTCTTCTTCTTCATTTTATCGTAACAGTGGTATCAGAGTTGTTCGATTCTCGGAACGCTCTTGATTCAGTCTCTAATTCATCGCATTCTTCATTCAATTCGTCACTACAGATTACCATTTCGTTCAATTCGTTGAAACTAATCCTTAGTTTGATCAATTTCCATTTGTTTCATTTCAAAACCCTAGAAATTGATCATTCTTTCGTTCAATTTTAGTTCGATTTCAATTCAATTCATCAATTAATCTTCGATTCGATCAATTTAAACCTAAAATGGCAACTCGTCAACAAGAATTAGATCGCACAGAAAAATCAACAAGAGATAACGCACAATCAATTCAGACACAACAATTGTTGTTGGAAGAAAATTCGAATCATGTCAAGAACCTGCAAGTTCAGATGGCGGAGGTATGTACGCAGTTAAGAGAAATGAAGGAGCTTATGGTACACAATAACAGGGGTAACGATCACAGATTGGTTCGATTGGGACGATTAGTTTTTCCAAAGTTTAATGGTGAAGGTGTAGAAAGGTAGCTATACAAATGTGATCATTTCTTTTCAATGGACAAAACACCAACAAATCTTAAAGCTCATTTTGCAGTAGTTAATCTTGAAGGTCCAGCACTGCAATGGCATTAGGGTTTTATGTCTAGTCAAAATAGAGTTATCGAAGATATAGTGTGGGAAGATTACACAAGATCCATTTTGAACCGATTTTCTACGAGGTTATCTGAGAATCCTATTGAAGATTTAAAGAACCTACAACAGACAGGTACTTTACAAGACTATTGTGAGGCTTTTGATGCATTATTAAACAGAGTTAAACTGTGTGAGAGTTATGCTACTGGATTATTTGTGGCAGGGTTGAAACCTGAGATAAGGTGTTTAGTTAAAATCTTTAAACCTCAAACAGTAAGAGATGACATCTCTATGGCTAAACAACAAGAAGTGGTTTACAGTACATTGTTTGGCAGTAAAGATGTTAAGAAGTTGAATTCCATTCCTACTGCAATGACGCCTTATAAATCCAATCCTAACTCAACATCTACCTTATCCTTGTTACCTACTCCTCACCCCAATAAAATGATTAAACCGGTAAGGAGAGTATCAACAAAGGAGGCAGAAAAAAAGAAGGCACGAGGGGAATGCTTCTGGCCCAGAGAAATACACATCAACCCATAACTGTAAGTATAAACAGTTATATGTATTGGAAATTGGGGCCAATGATGAGGAGGAAGAAGCTATTCCGGAGGAAGTGATAAGTGTACAAGAAATGACTATGGATCCTCAAATATCCATTCACGCCATTAATGGTGTTCCTTCTTTCAACACAATGAGGGTTATTGGCACTATCGGAACAAGACAGTTGCACATATTAATTGATTCTGGATCAACTCATAATTTCCTCAATTCCAAACTTGGTAATAAACTTCAATGTCCAACTAAAGAGGTATCTTCTATGACTGTTACAGTACCAAATGGAAATAAATTACCTTGTACAACTCTTTGTTAGAATTTTCAATGGGTCATGCAAGGGGTATGGTTTAAATCTGATGTGCTGTTGATTCCTTTAGATAGTTATGATATGGTGTTGGGTGTCCAGTGGTTACAAACGTTGGATGACATTGTGTGGAATTTCAAAAATCTAACTATGCAGTTTAAAGTGGGTAATCACAGCCCATGTCCCTATGTTCTATTGAGAAACTGAGTTCGATATTGGTTGGGGGTCATGATGTGTTCAATGCTTAGTTGTTTAGTGTTCAAAATAGTGTGGATGGGTCATTTCAGCATCAAGCTAAAGTTAGTGAAGTGCAGTCTGATAAGTTAGTGGAAGCACTTTTACAAGAATTTGTGGATGTGTTTGATATTCCAACTACTCTTCCACCTCCTAGACCTTGTGATCATAAGATTGAGTTGATAGATGAGGCTGTCACAATTAATCAAAGGGCGTATAGATATCCTACGGGGCAAAAGGATATAATAGAGAAAATGGTACAGGAAATGAAAAATATGGGCATCATAAGAGATAGTGTGAGTTCATTTGCTTCTCCTGTAGTTTTAGTTAAAAAGAAGGATGGATCTTAGAGGTTTTGTGTGAATTACATGAAGCTCAATGAGAATACAGTCAAAAACAGATTTCCAATTATTACTATATATTATTACTATTACTATATGTTAATAAAGGAAATGAAATGAATAGTGATTTTAATATTATAATAATATATAGTTTTTTTAATACTTTTATTATTTTAATATTATAATAATAATTGTTATTTTATTTACTTTTAACTCTAATCTTTTTTTTTTCATATCAGGAGTTGGGATAAGTTTGGTGTCAACCGGTATCGAACCAGTATTGGTATCGAAAATACCAGGACGTTCCTGTTCTGTGTCAGAACATGAAGGTAAAATCCGGCACTAACACATAAAACATCAAAAGTTGGTGCCGAATTGATATTGGAAATCTTTTGGTTTGGGAAATTCAGTGCTGCTACCTGGTACCATTTGCTCATCCCTAATCACGGTTACCGTACGAACAACGGTATCGTAAAACTTTTTTTTTGTTGATTTTCTTCGACTTTTAATTTTTTCTTTTTTTAGTTTCAGGGGTAGGGATGAGCTCAGTGCCAATCGATACAGAATGATACCGAAAATACCGGTTACGGTACCGGTACATGAAGGTAAAAAACGGTAGTGAACCGCTACCAGGAATGCCAAAAGTCGGTACCGAATTAGTAGTTAAGATCTTTCGGTTCGGCAAATTTGGTATCGGTACCAGAACAATTTGCCCATCTCTGACCACGGGTTTCATACGAACAACATCGTTACCATACAACTTTTTTGGTTGATTTTCTTTCGGTTATCTTTTAGTGTTTTTTTTCTACATTTTTTTATTCTTGTCAGCAGTTCTGTTCGCAAGACGCTCGTAGTGATTTCAAAACACATGTAAACACAGACTAAATAACAAAAGAAATTCGCTGCAACACGGCGAACTTCTTTAAACCTAGTTTCATTGATTGAGGAATTAATAGAAGAATTAGGAGGGGCTGAGGTGTTTTCAAAGTTGGATCTGAGATCAGGTTACCATTAAATTAGAATGCATGAAGATCATATTCATAAAACAGCTTTTAGAACACACCAAGGGTTGTTTGAGTTCTTAGTGCTTCCTTTTGGATTGACTAATGCACCTGTGATGTGCTCTAAAATATATATATTTTATAACAATATTTTCTACACTTTTGAGTAGCTTTAGGATTATCTTTACTTAATTCTACTTATTTTTGGTTCAAATATCTATATATCTATATATATTCAAAAGTTTAGTTATATGTTCTATTTTAAAACCAAAATTTATGGTTGTTTTAAATGCACCAATACTATATTATAAAGCATTTCCTCAATGACTTCTTAAAAATTAAGAGGTACAAGAAGAAATGCTTAGTATACAACATACAAATGCATATATTAGTTACATTTTGGGGGTGAATTTGTCTTTCTAACACCATCATGAATTAAATACACTTTAATATTAAAAATAAAAATGAAATAATATTAAAAAAATTATTAAATGAGAATATAATCACAATTAATTATAAAAATGAAATAATAAGTTCGGTACTTAAAAGAAATTGAAAACTTGAAATGCAATTAATAAAAGAAACCTACTGGAATAAACCACAAAAGCACTCCAAAGGTCCGATTTCAATCAATATGTAATAAATTGGATCGATTAAGGAATCTCCCATCATTACTATAAATTCACCATTTCACTCAACATCAACTCCTTTGTCTGCTATTGTGCGACTTAGAACCGAAAAGAAAGAGATAAGTTGATATGAAATTGATTTATCTTGGTGGAGAGACACTTCATACTTCAGCAAGGTACCCTCGCATGACTATAGTATCTGGAACCATTTACCAATGTATTGTTTAATTGTTCATAAATTTATAGTATTTTTCCTTTTTGCAGCTTCATGTATATGGAGGTGTAAAGGGGTGGGTACGAGAAAAGTTATCCATTTGGAGATAAGTCTTTATTTGGCCTATTGGTATTTCCTTTTTTAATTTCTAACTGAATATTTTTTTAACATATGATGCTTTTGTGTGATTTAATTGATACTAGGAAATATTTGAGGATGTATTGTTTGACAGGATTGGGCAGCAAACTTTAAGGGCACCGATGTTTTCAACACGCACAAGAGATTTAAATTGATTGCGTTTATCTATAGAATCATATAAAAATTTCACAAGGGTTCCAACCAAATTTAAATAATTGCAACATTTTATGTTTATAGTACAACAACTCAATGAAGTTAGTAAAGGGACAAATTAGTCTTTCTACATGAGTATAAATTGATAAATACAATTAAATTGATAACTTTATAAATTAAGTATTGTTAAATACTTGATAAAGAATTAAATCATTTGACTTAATTAAACATCATCACCTTCCTCATATTTACATTGCTTTTCCGTTTCAACTTTTCCGTAACCGATGAGTTGATTGAATTTTATAATTAAACTAAATAATAAGGGTACATCAAAATATTGGGTTGTAAACGAATATGTGCTTTACTTATAAATTACTAACGGCATATGTGTGTGTATATATGGTGGATCCCAAATTTAAAATTAATATAACTCTTGAAATGAGAATTATAGGAAACGTTGATAACAAAAATAAAATAAGTAAATCAAGATAATTTGTGCTAAACATCATACAAATAAGGTTACAACCTTTTTGCAATTTATCACATAGTTGATGAACATCATATGAAATAATAATAATAATAATAATAATAATAATAATAATAATAATAATAATAATAATAATAATCAAAATATAAACAAACTTAATCAACGTTATTATGAATTTAATTATAACTATAAATGGTTTTAAAACTTTAAAGATGCTAATCAACTTGAAACGACAATTACTAAAAGGTAATGGTTTTAAAACTCAAAAGATGCTAACCAATTTGAAGCGAAAATTACTAAAAGGTAATTTCATATGGTATTATCTATAATACCTAATAATTGCAACAATAATGATTAAATAATGAACTTAGTTAGAGATGGTTTAAAACTCAAAAAAATCTTCCTGCATCTTACCCCAAGTCTCATGGAATAAGGTTAAAATGATAACCATTGCATAATTAAGAACCACTTTTTAGCCCTTGGATCATATTTTGATGGTTGAGATTTTCTTGGCTTATGGTGTGGATTGAGAAGGGAATGTTGACCCGAAACACTTTCTTATCCCAACATTTTAATCTTTTATATGTAGATGATTAGCATAAAATACAATTACAAAAGGTATTTAACTTCTATAATCATCTAATTTTTAAATTAAATAATTGAAGGTGCACGTTGGAAAAATTTTGACCCGTTTCCTATTTTATCTACCTCTTTTTTTAGTTGCAAGCGTTCATTTTGAGTATCCCGAGGCGTAAAATAATGGACGAGACACAAGAAACCATGAGAACATCCGCCTTCCCGAGTACCCACGTGAAGGTAGAACCGTAATAGTAAAACCCATAATTGCTGGGATTTTTTTTTATATTTTTTATGAAGAATTTTGTTTGTATGTTCATTCTACATGAAAAATGGTCAAAGAACCTTTATATTGCATCCATGTGTTATGGTCGAACCGTATGCAGACTCATGTTGGTAACAGAGGCTACATTTTACTGAAAACCCCCACTAACAACTATGTTTTTGTATTCATATGTAACGGGTCAAATCAAATAATTTAAGATAAAAGCGAATTGGTTATTAAAAGTTAGCTAAAGTGTAATTTAAAAGTGTTTAAAGTCCTACATTGTTTATTTGTAAAAGGTAGCTTATTAATGTATTCATATTTGTTACAATGGGTACAAATGTTTGTCGGTCAACCTGACCCGACCCGTTTCAACCAGTTCTAAAACAACACAACTGTGCTTTCCAATGACTGTTAAAGATTTTACGGGCTGTCAGAATTTGATGGGAAGAAGTGGAGCTGTCGCCAGAGGCTTTCTGACCACAATGCCCGTCGCCGAAAGCCACAAAAAGAAAAAGAAACTATCCACTTTAACTCAAGAAGTCAATCTTCATCATTTTATGGTATTCAAATTATTCAGGAGCCAATTTCTTATCATAACTTATTCTCAGTTCTTTTATAACTTATTATGCTTTTGTATTTGCAGATGGGCAACATCAAATACGTTTTGTGCCTAACAATGTTCCTGATCTGGTTCAAACCGAACCTGCTTTGAACTCTATTTGGGAAACCACACGCAATTCCCAGCACACAGCCGGTGTTTTTCATCAAGGTTTGTTTTCCTAATTACTCTACAAACAGTAGTTTTGATAAATTATCGTACAGTTAGTTAAAACCTTAAAACCGAGGAGTTTCAAGGCCACAAGGAATGGCTGGTACGAATTTTTTCCATTTTTAGTAATTTTTTTATTCGGGATTGGCTAAACGTACCCTGTAGACGATGTGACTAAAAAGGCCACAAGCTTTTACTTAGCCTTAGGCCACCAAAATGGTTGAGCTGGCCCTGACCACCGCGGTGGCGGCCACAGGCTTCACTATTCTCTTCAAGAAATCCCCCAGCCACTCCCAATCCATAGTTAAGTTCGGTCCAGTTATACCCGCACATAAATAAAAGGTTCTGTCTCACATGTCATTCTCACATATATAATGAGAGAAATGATAAGTTATAAGGAGTCGTGTATATCAATAAGTAAACAAATGCCAATCATTAAAGTATATTAGATAACTAAAAAAGCCGATGGCGTCTTAGGTTAGTGGTATCACGTGTTTTTATTCTTATTAAAGTGGTACGGGTTCAAGTCTAACAAAAAAGGCAATAGTGTCCGTCTTATTGAGTCATTTTGATTTTAAATTTCAATGTTCATGTGATTTCAATGGTTTGGTTTCATATAGTTACTGCTATTGAAATTTCCAATAATTAATGTTCATGGACTGATTATTCTCAGTGATCCATATGAGACTTTGGTCCCTACATATTTATACAACGTAATTTCTTTTTGTTTCTCTCACCGGCTTATTGGTTTTCTTATGCTTTATATGGGATTGGAATTCATGGGCTTTACATGAATGTTTTTTTAAAATCAATTATAAAAGTTGGTGTTTGCAGCTGTGTATTTTTCTGATAGATCTGAAGTCCAATGTCTGCATCGCTGGAAAAAGGTTCTTAATTCAGAACTTATTAAAGGTCCATAGACTCATGAGGTTTTCACCACATCCCCTCCTACTCTTTGACACGTTTGATCAAAACAGCTTTTATTATTATTATTATTATTATTATTATTATTATTATTATTATTATTATTATTATTATTATTATTATTATTATTATTATTATTATTTTCGCTGTAGGAGGATGAAAAAGTCCTTGAGCTGGTGAAAACATATGGATGGGCCCACAAAATGGTCTCTCATAACACAGTCTCTTCTCAGTCGTAATGGTAAGCAGTGTCGTGAAAGGTACACGATTTGTGTATAAATCTAAAATCTTGCGAGATGTGGATTAACTATTAAAGGGATTAATAGTTTGTCTAGCAAACTTCTTCAATTGGAAAAAAACAAACATTCTACATTAGTAATGCAATATGAGCGATCTAAATGTGTGATTATTTAGGAGTTGGAGAGCTTAAAGAAGGTGTTATGATAGAGCGAGTTAAACGGTTCTCCTACTCTATTAGTTATTTTATATATGTATTAACAAATAAAAATAAAGGAACTTTCTATCAAAAGGTTCACCAACGGTTTGTTGGATGTTTGATTTGTACATATATATACTCACTATTATTGTTTATAGATGTACTCACGTTTGTTGGATGTTTGGTTTGTTTACAACGGCTTTGATGTTTTAGCGACACATGTTAGGATCAAGACCAATGCACGAAGATGGCCTTCACATGTCCGGACATGTAAAACAAGCCGTTCTTGCAAGAACTTAAAACATATACGAAAGCTGTTGTTCGATCCTTCTTTTTGTATGTGTGGATCTCTATTCAGACATCTGAATAACATGCACATGTGTTTTGGGATAGAAAAGAGTACAACTTTTGTAGTAGTTTTGATTATCAATATAAAAGAACTGGAAAACGGAACAATTATAGCATCAACTATATTAGTTTCTACATTTGAAAGGGGAAGTTTGACACGAAAAGTCGTAACTATTTTTCAAATTTAGGTTAGTGAAGAGTGTAGAATAAAACGATTGATGAACTAACACTACCAGAGAACGAGCAGAATGGTGTAAATTGTCGACTCCGACGTAATGCTCTGCTACAAATAAACATCGTCTACAAAGAAACTTTTAACAACCTGAACCCAGCGGGTCACCCGGAGTAAACGGTTTATAGGTTAAATTATATTCTTCCCCTGTACAGAAACTTTTAGGACAAGCTGGCGATAGATGTTTCAAGTCGGATCGTTATACTTACGCATGGAATACTCTGTTTACTAATATAATTAAATAACGCGCTGCTCAGGTTAGTAGTCATCTCGCAGGTTAGTTTGTCAAGCACTGTCAAACGTCTTATCACGAACAAACAATAGCTATTATGCATGCCGTGCATCGCACGGGCTTTTTCCCTAGTAAAATTTAAAGATTTAAAAGAAAATGAGCTAAATAAATTAAATTTAAGATGAGAGATGGGAATAATTGTCAACTCAAACTCAAACGTAAGTTTTATTAATACTAAAAGTCTACTAAAATGAATTGAAAGAAAATTAAAATGCCCACATGACAACATTTTGTTTGCAGGTAATCGAACAAGAGTTCAATTAATTTGACATAAGAGGTTAGTGGGCTTAGTGGCAATTACATTGGGATGGCAGAATTATCTTAGCAATTCACATGGAATGGCCATGTATTGAGGCCCAAGTCGGTGGTTTAGGAGGTTAAAAAATAAATGGACCATACATATATAAAGAATTTTTGGACGTCCATATATGAGGAGGGTTCTACGGCAATTGTTGAAAACGAAAAGAAGCACGGACGGCAGCGAGAGGAGACGAAACAGAAGACATATTGAGAGTTCGCAAATTTTGAGAGAAGGAAAGAAAAGAGTTGGTTCGAGGGTTCAAGCCGTGATCAAGATTCAAGATTCGGGTTTGGTTTACAATTTATTATTTTTTGGTTTTGTTAGACTTTGTGTTTTACAAACTACTAAATATGATTTGTTTATCGTATGAAACTTGTTTCTTTTTAGCGACTATGATTCTTGGCTAATCTTTATACTACCTAGGTCCAGATGAACTATGACTTAATGTTTTGATTATTTGATTTTGACTAATGATTAAATTAAGACGACTTACATATTCCTGTTTTGTGTTTGTTTATGAATTTGTGTGCTTGTCTTGGTTGTGATTGGTTGTTTGGTTAGGTGATCTTGTTAGTCTGGTCTGGAACTATTTAGATCATTCTAGGTTCGTTAATCTATTAGGTTTTCGGTCTAGAGCTTGAGATTAGAGATAATTCAAGTTTAACTAAATTAATTAAAATCAACTGAGTATAGTGTGCATCCTTTTCTGGCAACTCTAGTGACGAGTCAGGATTGCTAGGTTATTAGCTAGGCGTTGTTTGGTAGTTTGGGTGACCGATAGCTCGGATTCGGCTACTTATTCGCGTTTAGGATTTCCTAGGTTTTCAATTATTTAGCAAGTTTATTTTCATGACCGGAGGATTTTAGCACCATAGTTGTTTTTAATCTGACAGTCGTGGGATTCGGTGTCGATAGCTCGAGTCGTTTCCAATTTAGCACTTCATCACTTTGTTCCATCTTCTATTTTGGTTGATCATCCTTAGCGGGAGGTTTTCTGGGTAGATTCGGAGCTTTAGCCATTAGACAGAACTAGAGACAATGGGTTGGTCATAGGGATTCGAAGCCTGGGTAGTTCTTTCTCATCATTGTCTGCTTCCCATAACTTCACCATCTTGCTTGCTTGCTTTGTTTTCTTGTTTACTCGCTTTAGTAGAATTAGAAAAATCCTAAAAACACAAATTAAAACCAGTTAAGTAATTAGTTGAGTCAGAGTCTAGTTTAGCGCCGCTAGTGTCTCGTGGATTCGATATTCGGATTTCATTAGCTTTATTAGGCTTTACTACGTACGATAGGTACACTTGCTTGTCAGTGGTCTAGCATTTAGAGAGTCTTAGTTTATAAATTTAAAACTACGGTGTCTAGATTAGGTTAGTAGTTTTTATAGACCGCATTCAGCACATCAACCTGCTACTTTCCAAGGTCTAATGAATTCTGTATCTCAGAAACTTTTGAGGAAAAAAGTCCTTATTTTCTTTGATGATATTCTGGTGTATAGTAGAAATATACACCAACATTTGGAGGATTTAAGGGAAGTGCTACAATTATTCAGGAATAATCAGTTGTTAGCCAAAAAGTCTAAATGCAGTTTCGTTGGAAGTAAAGTGGAATACCTGGGCGTGTTATATCTAAGAATGGTGTTGCTACTGATCAATCTAAGATTGAGGTGATTAAAGAATGGCATGTACCTACCACAGTGAAACAATTGAGAGGGTTCTTAGGTCTAACAGGCTATTACAGAAGGTTCATTTCTTCATTTCTTCTTATGGGTCAATTGCTAAACCATTGACTTCATTGTTACAGAAAGATGCTTTCAAATGGCCTTATCAAGCCCAGAATGCATTTGAACAACTTAAACAAGCTTTAATGCAGGCCCAGTGTCAGCATTACTAGATTGGTCTAAGGAGTTTATTGTGGAGACAGATGCATCTTCAAAAGGGTTAGGGGCAGTTTTAATGCAAGATCAGCATCCTTTGGCCTTTGTTAGTAAGGCTTTGTCAGTTAGGCAATGCGGTCTTTCAGTTTATGAGAAAGAGTTATTGGCTATATTGATGGCTGTTAAACATTGGCATCAGTACTTGATTCTTAAGCACTTTGTAATCAGAACTGACCAGAAGAGTTTAAAACATCTTTTGGAGCAAAAAAACACTACCCCCTTTGCAGCATACATGGTTGAGCAAATTGATGGGATATGATACGGGTCAAGCATCATCTGGGCCCAATACATGGCCCAACAGGCTGCGCAAAAAACCCACCAGATTCATGAATTAGGCCCAAAGCAAGTAGCGTGGAAAAGAAGGAGTTTTATTTGTCACATGTTTATTTAAATATTGCATGAGTAATCTAGTCAGCATGTTTATTTCAGTAGTGCATATTAGTGGGTAGTGGTGCATGGCATATTCGCATAATAGTGAACGTGGATCCATGATCTTCAGTTCTTTGCATATTTATATTCTGTAACTTGCATTGAGAAATACATCAGAAAATTGCCCCATATTGATCTCTTCTTGTTCTCTATTTTCTTGGAGTGTAGCCTACTCACAGGCCTTATCATTTGGTGCTTTCATTCCCTTACCATGCCTCCTCGCAAAGACCAAACCCATTCCGATGATCCCATCCAAAACTTGTGTGATCAATTCACACAATTCTTTACCCATTACACCACCACCTCCGCCCAATCCGAGTCCCGTTCGCTAGCTCAATTTGAAGCTATTCAAGCTTCAATTCAGCAGCAAAACGACACCACCAAACGCCTTCTTGCCACCCTCACCAACGACCCCAACCGCTCCAAACTTGTCATCAAACCGACTACCCAAGACGAACCACCCGATACATCAAATCCACGACCACCCAAAATCAACCTTCCCATGTTTGAGGGATCCAACCCGTTAGACTGGATTTTCTAAGCCGAAAACTACTTTACTTACTACAACATTCCCGAAAATCGGCGACTCTCGTTGTCCGTTTTTTATTTCACCGGAGAAGCATTAAGTTGGTACAAGTACCTTCACAACAATGCGTTGTTGGGTACTTGGCAAGAGTTTTCACGTGCCCTAGAGCTTCGTTTTGTTCCCTCGGATTATGAGAACCACCAAGCGACTCTCTTCAAGCTCAAACAAACGACCACAGTTACGGCTTATCAAGCCGAATTCGAGAAACTATGTAACTGTATCGTGGGACTCTATAGTGAGGCTCTTCTTAATTGCTATTTGTCGGGTCTTAGAAACGACATTCAATCTGAACTTGCCATTATCAAACCCACACCCCTTCACCAAGCTTATGGGTTATCCAAACGTATAGAGGATAAACTCAATCTTTCTAAACCAAAAACATTTCAACCCAGAACTTACACCACACCCCTTCCATCGCCAACCCCAGTCGTATCTTCTCCCACCACAACAACCAAAGCCGGCCAACCACCTCTGTTAACCAATCCGACCACGCCTAAACAACATCTCCCATTTACCAAATTATCTCCCGAAGCTTTGCAAAAACGTCGCAGCAAAGGTTTATGTTTCCGTTGCCCATAGCGATACTTTCCCAGTCATAAGTGTAACCCACCCCAATTCTTATTGATAGCCGACAATGATCCGGATGAACCACCCGACCCACCGCCTGAAAATACCATCCTATCTCTCACCACTGAACCTACCGAACCGTCCGAAACCCACCAATTCTTTTCGCTTTCCTCAGCCGCATTCTTCGGTTTATCATCTCCTCAAGCACTCCGCGTCACCGGTTACATCAACAATCAACCCGTTCAAGTATTGATTGATTCGGGTAGCACGCACAACATCGTTCAGCCTCGAATCGTATCCTTTTTGAAACTTCAAAAGCAAGACGTGACCGAGTTTTCGGTTATGGTTGGTAACGGCGACAACCTTAAGTGCAATGGTGTTTGTCCTTCGGTCATGATTACGCTTCAAGAGGCGTCGTTTACAATCCCGGTTTTCATACTGCCTGTTGAAGGTGCCGACATCATATTAGGGTTAGCATGGTTAAGAACGTTGGGCCCTGTGTTGGCAGATTTTTCTATTCCACAGCTCACTTTTAATGTGGGCCCCAAAGCCATTACATTACGTGGGGAACATCATGCGGCCCAGGTATCCTCATCATCTCTTCATACTCTACTGTCAAAAAAAAAGTGTGGCTTCTTTGCATGCTTTATACTTTCATGTAACCACACCCACACAACCTTCAACAGCAATCACCCTTACCCACCAAGATCCTACAATACACCAATTACTTCAGACGTACCGCCACATTTTTCAAACCCCAACCCACCTTCCACCAAACCGAACACAAGATCACCACATCCCAACCCTTCCCATGTCAAACCCAATCAATGTCAGGCCATATCGATATCCTCAATACCAAATACAAATTATGTCTACCCTAATCGAAGAGATGTTGCGAGATGGTGTAATAAAGCCTAGCCAAAGTCCGTTTTCGTCGCCAGTTCTTTTGGTTCGCAAGAAAGATGGCTCATGGCGGTTCTGTGTAGATTATCGAGCGCTCAACTCCATCACCATTAAAGATCGTTTCCCAATCCCAACTATTGATGAGTTACTCGATGAATTACACGGTGCGGTAATATTCTCTAAGATTGATTTAACGGCGGGTTATCACCAGATCCGATTGGCTGCTGAAGATACACACAAAACCGCTTTTCGAACTGTACATGGGCATAATGAATTTCTGGTAATGCCGTTCGGCTTAACAAATGCGCCGTCAACGTTTCAAGCCACGATGAATGATCTCTTTCGGGATGTACTGCGGCGGTATGTGCTCGTATTTTTTTGATGACATTTTAATTTATAGTCATTCCACAGAGGAACACTATTATCATTTACAACGAGTATTTGAGACACTATCACAACACCAGTTTTTTGCAAAGCCATCCAAGTGTATATTTGGTGTATCCTCTGTTGACTATTTAGGGCATATCATATCGGCAAAAAGCGTCGAAGCCGATCCCGATAAATTAGCCGCTATTCAGTCATGGCCAGTGCCTACGAGCCTAACAACGTTGCGTGGATTCTTGGGATTAACGGGTTACTATCGTCGCTTTGTTCACAATTACGCCCAACTTGCAGCCACATTAACGGATATCCTTAAACTTCCGTCATTCAAATGGTCACCCGAAAGTGAAGCCGCCTTCCAGGCCCTTAAAGCTGCTATGGTATCTCTTGTAACACTCACACTGCCTAATTTCTCTAAACCATTTGATGTTACAACGGATGCTTCTAATGTGGCTATTGGCGCGGTTCTGTCACAAGCCGACAGACCCATTGCATTCTTTAGTAAAAAAATGTGTCCAAGGATGCAAGTTGCTTCGGCCTATGTTCGCGAGTTATACGTCGTTACCGAAGCCGTCAAAAAATGGAGGCAATACTTGCTCCGAAGAAAGTTTAATATTTTTACGGACCAGAGGAGTCTCAAACACTTGTTATCCCAAGTCGATCAAACACCCGAACAATACAAATGGGCTACGAAATTAATCGGGTACGACTTCGAGATCCACTACAAGCCGGGAAAAGAAAATCGTGTAGCCGATGCCCTTAGTCAACTTCATACTACTCCTAAATGGATACATGAATTAAAAAGTTTTTATAAGTCACTGGAAGGAAATGCTTTAAACGAAAAGTGCATGGAAAAGTCCACAAATTCTCAATTCATGGTCAAGGAAGGAGTATTATATTACCAAAATAAAATATTCATTCCATGCCAACAACAATTGAGGCTACTGTTGTTGCATGAATTTCATGCATCACAATCGGGCGGTCACTCAGGGATACGGGTCACTATAAAACGCCTAGCCGCAGCTTTTTCTTGGCCTAAATTGAAGTCTGACGTCGTTAACTTCATTCGCCAATGTCAAGTTTGTCAACAAATAAAATACCCAACCCATAAGCCCTACGACCTTCTACAACCATTACCGGTTCCATCAAACGTTTGGCAAGACGTTTCTATGGACTTCATCACAAACCTTCCGCCTTCATACGGGAAATCCGCAATTTGGGTTATAGTGGACCGATTTTCTAAATTTGCCCATTTTCTTGCATTGCCACCTCATTATGAGCCGTTATAGTAGCTACCATTTCCCTCCATAATGTTTATCGTTTGCATGGTTTGCCTAGAAGCATTGTTACGGACCAAGACCCGATATTCCTTAGTAAATTCTGGAAGGAGCTTTTTAAACAAGTGGGAACCAAGCTCAAATTTTCAACCGCATACCACCCGCAAACTGACGGGCAAACCAAAGTGGTTAACCGTTGTTTGCAAAATTTCTTACGTTCTTTTGAAGGTGATGAACCCAAGGCTTGGAGCAAATACTTATACCTGGCGGAATATTGGTATAACACCTCGCATCACTCGTCCATTAATATGAGTCCTTTTCAGGCACTTTATGGTCAACCGATTCCGGATGCAATTCGATACAAACCGGGTACGTCCGACAACCCGTCCATAGATTTCACCCTTAATGAAATGCAACGCCTTCGTGGGGTGTTGAAACAGAATCTGAAACGAGCTCAGCAACGTATGTCATCGTTAGCAAATGAACATCGCATGGATAAGGAGTTTAAAGTTGGAGACAAGGTTTTTTTGAGGCTCCAAGACTACCGTCAGAAGTCCGTGGAAAGTAGAGGTACCAAGAAGCTTTCCAAGAGATTTTATGGACCCTTCAAAGTAATTGAACGAATAGGCGCAGTGGCGTACAAGCATGAATTGCCACCGGAGGCTAAGGTACATCCCGTATTTCACGTATCTTTGTTAAGAGAAGCTAAAGGCAACCCGACTCCAAGTCCGTTACCAGTTTTAGAAGGAAGAGATGATGTATTGAAGCCAAGTACAGTTATCGATCACCGTCACAGGTTAGGAAAATTGGAAGTCTTGGTCGCATGGGAAGATCGTGACATCGCTGAAGCTACATGGGAAGATTATGGCGATTTTTCTATTCGATTTCCAGATTTTCATGTCTAGCTCGAGGACGAGCTTGTTTTTAAGAGGGGGGCAGTTGATACGGGTCAAGCATCATCTGGGCCCAATACACGGCCCAACAGGCTGCGCAAAAACCCCACCAGATTCATGGATTAGGCCCAAAGCAAGTGGCGTGGAAAAGAAGGAGTTTTATTTGTCACATGTTTATTTAAATATTGCATGAGTAATCTAGTCAGCATGTTTATTTCAGTAGTGCATATTAGTGGGTAGTGGTGCATGGCATATTCGCATTATAATGAACGTGGATCCATGATCTTCAGTTCTTTGCATATTTATATTCTGTAACTTGCATTGAGAAATACATCAGAAAATTGCCCCATATTGATCTTTTCTTGTTCTCTATTTTCTTGGAGTGTAGCCTACTCACAGGCCTTATCAGGATATGACTACAAGATTGTTTATAAAAAGGGAACTGAGAATATTGCAGCCGATGCTCTGTCAAGAATTCATGGAACAGCCTTATTTCAAATGGACGTGTCATCTTATGAGCCTTTATTATTGGAAAAATTAAAAAATAGTTTGGCTAGTGATGAGGTGGCACAAGAAATTATTCAGAAGTTAATACAAGGAGAGGTGTTAAGACACATGACTTGGGATGGGAATGTGTTAAGAAGGAAACATAAGCTGTGGGTCCCTAAAGATGAATCATTACGACAGGAGATTCTATCACTTTGTCATGCATCTGCTCAAGGTGGTCATTCTGGAATACACTCCACTTCACAAAGATTTAAGGATATGTTTTATTGGAAGGGGGCTTCAAAAGACATTAAACAGTTTGTCAAAAAGTGTCATACTTGTCTAAGAGCAAAATATGAGACTATAGCAGCTCCAGGGTTATTGAATCCTCTTCCCATTCCTACATCTATTTTTACAGATATCTCTATGGATTTCATTGGTGGGCTGCCTATTTCAAAAGGGTATGATACTATTTTAGTGATTGTGGACAGGTTTACGAAATATGGTCTTTTTTTACCATTGAAGCATCCTTATACTGCTACAACAGTAGCTCAAGCAGTGCTTGATAATGTCTTTAAGATACATGGTTGTCCATTAACCATTGTGTCTGATAGAGATGCTTAATTCCTGAGTAATTTTTGGAAGGAATTTCTTAGAATGCAAGGAATCACTCAAGCATTGTCGACTGCATATCATCCACAACTGGATGGGCAGACAGAAGTTTTGAACAGGTGTTTGGAGACTTATCTCAGATGTATGGTGATGTGTGAACCTAATTCTTGGGTCAAATGGTTGTCATTGGCTCAGTGGTGGTATAACTCTACTTGGCACTCTTCTATTCAAATGTCTCCCTATAAAGCTTTGTTTGGAGTTGATCCTCCTATTCACCTTCCTCATATTCCTTTAGATACTAATGTGGCTGCGGTAGAGCAATTGTTTCAAACCAGGGAAGTCATGATAACTATATTGAAGCAGTCATTGAACAGGGCGAGGAATAGGATGAAACAATTTGCTGATAATCACAGAAGTGAAGGATCTTTTGAAGTCGGGTCTTGGGTATTTTTGAAGTTACATCCCTATGTTCAGACTACATTGAGAACTCATAAGTATTCAAAACTTTCTCCGAAATACTTTGGTCCATTTCATATTTTGGACAAGATAGGTCCAGCTGCTTATAAATTGGATTTGCCATCAAATTCACAGATACACCACACTTTCCACGTGTCCTTGTTAAAACAAGTTTATGGACCTCCTGATGTAGTGCAACAATTGCCTACGGGTTCTAATGATGGGTTGCAGCCTTTACAAATCCTAGATAGGAAACTGGCTAGACAAGGAAATAAACCAGTGGTGAAATTTTTGGTTCAATGGGAAAATCTTCCTTTGCATGATGCTACGTGGATGAATGCTGATGAGTTTATGATCAAGTTTCGTACTTTTTCTATCTGATTCTTGAGGCCAAGAATGCTATATGGAGGGAGTATTGATATGAATAAATAGTTCAGGGGCTTGTTAGTAATTTTTCATACTTGTAATACTTGTTTGTAGTGCAGGGACTAATAATGTGGAATAGCTATAGGGGTTAGTAGTTAGGAGAACTTGTAACAGAAGTTAGTTAAATACTGTTAGAAGGTTGGTTGTTGAGGTATCGATGAAATGAACAATCTTTTCCTCTAACTGTCTTCTTCTTCTTCTTCTTCATTTTATCGTAACACAGACGGCGCCGTTTTGGCGTTGAAACAGCCGAGTAAGAAGATTGACGGTAGGATAACGGTGGCGCAGTTAGGGATTTGAGTAATGTTGATGTGTCGATGTGGAAGGTTTATGTTGGGAATGTGTCGTTTGAGATAAGTTCTGAGAGGTTGTTGAGCTGTTTTTCGGCCTATGGAGAGATTGAAGAAGGCCCGTTAGGGTTTGATAAGCAGTCGGGGAAGGTGAAGGGGTTTGCGTTTTTTTGTTTATCGGACGGAGGAAGGGGCGAGGAATGCGATTGCGGATCCGATTAAGTATATTGATGGACACCGGGTTATGTGTAAAATGGCTACTGATGGGAAGAAGGGGAAGTTAGGTGGTGATGCTGCTCCGGTTTCTGGATCGATGCCAGGATCTATGAATTCAGGATATGGTATGCTACTTTTGTGTTTATGTTTATGTTCATTACCAAGTTTATATTGATTGTTTTTTGTGTGTGTTTGGATTAAGGAGTATGTTGAAATTTGTAGTTATATCACCATTTAAGTTTCAGTTAAGTTCTAATTGTTGAAATCGTGGTGACTGGATTTTATTCTAATGGTGGATTATAGTTGGGATGTCATCATTCGGTGGGTTCTCTGGTAGATCGCCTTTGCCTGCGAATCCAAATCCGCATATGAATTCTTCGGTGCCTTCAGGAATCGAAAGCGGTCTAGGTTATGGAAACCAACCCCCTCCCTCATTTGGTGGTGGCGGCGGGTATGCTGGTAGTGGTGGGTTTGGGTATGGTAGTGGCGGATACGGTAGTGGTGGGGGTGCTGCAGCTCAAGAGAATCATGGGCTAAACAATTTTGCATCTTCTATGAACAGAGTGCCACCAAGTCAGGGCGGGTTCGCTGATGGAGGAAAATATGGTCCGCCTTCAGCTTACTCTGCACAATCTAACCTGCCACCAGCTGGTCCAAGAGGTCCTCATGGTGGGCTGTACCAGGGTGGGCATCCGTATTATTGAGGTATTACACCATTTTTCATATGTTTATTACATTTGTTTGACTACATGTCTACATTGATACACACACATATATCACATTATATAGTGTAGACATGAGAGTTGATTATATATCTTCTTCTAAGTCGGAGTAAACTGGTATGCATCAGGTATTTGCTCTGTAACAGACTTGAGTTAGATTTCAGTATCACCATATGCACATAGCATTAAAATCTTAAACTTTCATTCTTCCTTGGTAGGGTAAAAAATCTACTATGTTCCTGTTTCTTGCTTGATAATTAGAACTTGCATTTAGTCTATAGCTTGAATATAGCCCAGCAAAATTGGTTTATGTCATCTTCTAGTACATGTCTGAGATGCTCAGTTTGTTAATTTTTATTTTTTACTTTCTCCATCTCCTATCGTTTTCACTTAAGCTATAAGCAATAATGTACGATAGGATTGAAAATGCTTTGATTTAGCACATTAGGAGCTCTATGGATGGTAGCATGAATCGGCTTTTTTATGAGTTCTATAGATGGTAGCATGATTACTGTTTACGAGTTTTAAAGATTGTAGCATGTATTAACTTAATTTGTTTTTCTTTATACATGCTATAAATCTATTCTATTTTTTTTCTTTAAGAAATAGTTTTTTTTTTCTTTTATTTTGTATGTTTGACACTTTGACTCTCTAATGACTTTTGTAATTAGGGATACTCAGCTGTAACTATCCATCTTTTTATTGCAAAATTTATTAGTATGGCAGATAGTTGTTGCCTTTTAAAGTTGTCTGTTCTGCTGGTATGGGAGAGTGGTACCACACAGAGCCAAATGTTATGGTGTCACATTCGTCATTTTTTTGTTTGGTTAATTGGTTAATCTGATGCACAAATAAGCTTTTTGGTGTAGCACTGCACAAATATGTTTTTATGTGACTTAGACATCCAGTTTTGCACATCACTTGTTCTCTGATATATTGCCATTTTGGTCCAAAAATGAAATCAGGTCATATTTGTCTTATAAAATCCTGCAATTTTGTCATTTTCCTCAGGGGCAAATCAGGTCATATTTGTCTTATAAAATATGGTATTTATTTATAAAAAAGTAATGATCATTTTTCCGTTGCGGAAAAGGACAAAATAGCAGGATTTTATAAGGCAAATATGACCTGATTTCATTTTTGGACCAAAATGGCAAGAAAACTGAAACCACAGGGACTCATATGCAAAAAGTTCGAGTTTTGGACTAAAGTGGCAAAAGTGACCAAACCACAAGGACCAAAATGGCAGTTTACTCAAATAGAATTTAGCCCACTTGGAATTAGGTTTATTAACCCCAATACTGATTTGACCTTTTTTAAATAATAACAAAACATAACAGAAGGGCACATAATTTCAATCTCGAACAGGGTACGTGAATTCTCAGAGACGCCTCTGCTTATTTTTTATGTTTGCTATTTTGGTTTACATATTTTAATTTGGATGTTAACCTTATTGAAATCAATTTGGATTGATCTTACTAGTCATGGTCTGTTTTGTTAATCGGCTTTTTGTGATTGTGAAAGTGATGGATTTGAGCTCAGTGTGGATAAATGATTCAGGTGTATGAGAGCTTGCCTGTTGGATGCAAATGCTATTAGTGGTTATGTGATGGTTGATTAATGGACTGCTGTACCTTTGTTGCTGCTTCACTCTATCTGCCTATATGAGTTGTCTTTTAATGATATCCCCTAGTCCTTTTCTTAGTTTTTACTCTAGTAGATCTTTGATCTTTGTTCAGAACTTGCAGACAGTTGTAACTTTTTTTTATTAGAGTGTTTTATTATGTGCTGTAGTTATCTTTGTTCTGTAACTGCTTACAAGCAAATAATAGGTGTCTGTTTATGTGCAATATCCTTTCCTTTGGTTCGTATTTCTCTTATTTTTTGTTGTGTTCTATTTCTGTTTTCACTGTTATGGTTAAAGTATTATTGTTCCTAAACTTCATGGATTTATCCTGTTATTGATTCTGATATGCTCAAGAAGGATGCATACTGTTGCGCAATTTTGTTTTTACTTGTGTGGTATTTACAGTCATGGGTTTTTTTACTTGTGTGGTACTTACTGTTTTCAAAGCACGATCTTTATTCAAGGGAAAATTTATTAACATGGTCAAGTATCAATGTTTGTATCTATGCAGTTAATATCGGTGATACGTCACCGATATATCGGTTATCTGTCTCCATGTAAAATATCGGTGTCAAATATTGGTACCGAAATTATTGGCGATATTGACCCATATATGATTAATTTTCCCGATATAAGTACCTTTCTTTTTAGTTCTACCGTTCGTCTTTCTTCTTATTGCTGCTATTAGTGTTTTAAGTCTTAACCAGTTCCACTTTACTTGCTACAATTGTTAGTGTTTTGCAAGCTGCAAAAGGTTAGTTTGTTAATGGTAGGAGAGTATATTGAATTGTCAGTGTTAAATTACTCTATATATAAATTCTGCATGATATTAAAATTACCGATATTCCACCAATATCCCACCGCGATAATCTATATCTCAAATATTGGTCCTTGACTGATATCCGATTTTTATCGCATTAACTGCATAGGTTTGTATTTTTGTTTCATTTACCACAGTAGGAATGCTCATTCTTACATATACTGTATTTTTTACTTTCACTTGACATGTAGAAGACTGAAATTGTATGAAGATGAGCTTGTTGGAGATTTTTCCAATGTTTACGGCATTCGTGTATTTTTTTTCTTTTGTTTGTATTAGTTGATGGTTTTTTCTTTTGTTTGTATTAGTTGTTTCTTTTGTTTGTATTAGTGGATAACATACTTTTATTTAAATTTTGGCATCTTGATTTAACACAATTATTTCATTACATATAGGGTTGTCATTTTCATAAAATATGAAGGATTATTAAAAATCATATGCTATATACACTGATGGTACAATATATTTCATCATTTGCTTGGATATTAGGCATTCCCTGTTGGGTTCTTTTGAGACATATTCTTCTCATTAACAATTTTCTAACAGAAAGAAAGCTACCCTCGAACTGAATTTTGAAACAAGGTATTGCCAATTTATTTGCATATGTCATAAGTTCATGTAGGTTGAGTTTTGTAAGCTTGAAACTGGAATCTATGGTGTCTTCTGTTTTTTGCTTCTCGTTCGTGCCTTACAACTTTATTACGTGTGGATGGTTTAACTTCCTTCCTGCTAACTGTTAAACCGATTTGGTAATTGTTTCATGTGGATGTTATTCTATGAAACAATATTCCTGTGGCGTGCTTGTTTGTGTTTTTTTTTGGAATATCCTTGAAGGATCTTGGATCGTGTTCAGTCACCACATATCCGAATCTCTCTTCGGCATCCAGCCACAAACCTTGAAGGCCGCAAGATCAAACTTTAAGGGGCGGCACAGTGTCGAACTTTTCACCTATGGATCAAGAGTGTTCGGTAAGCACATTCTTATATTATCGTCAATATCAATTATAAGTTATGTTTATCTAAGATGTGCTTGCTATGATATGAACAGGTTTGGTGATTTTTAAGCTTCTCTCAGGTGAGATCTAGGTTACTATCCGACTCGATCTGATAGGACTTTTTTCAAGTACTAGAACGGGAGGTCTGAATGAAGTTGAATTAAGGTTTGATCTGGTCAGAGGATTGTAATGCTTTGATGCTAATGTATTATTATCTGCCCAAATTGTAAAGCTTTTCTTGAGACAATTGAGAACAAGCTTATTATCACTTTTTTTTTTTTTTTTTTTTTTTGTAGCATAGCTTTATTTAGTTACAAGCAAGGTTGTTGTAAAAAATTAAAGTTAATGACATTGGTATATTGTATCTTATTGTAGTGTTTATTTTAGGATATAAAAGAAAAACCTTTATAAAGAGTACCTAAAACTATTGATTTGAAAAATATATTTGTTTGAAACTAGTGTTTAACCTCCGTGTTGCGGGTGTGGGGTTTCTAAAACCGTGCGACAATTAAAACCGAAAAAACTTGTAAAACAAAAACATAAGTTTATACTGTCACGTGTCACATGATGTAAAAAAAATTCAATACAAAAGTAAAAAAAAAAAAAAAAGGTAAGAAAAAACCTTTTGAGGGCCAAAACAGACCACCAAAATTTGAAATTTCAATACAAAAGTAAAAAGAAAAAAAAAAGAAAAACCTTTGAGGGCCAAAACTGACCACCAAAATTTGAAATTTGGTGGTCAAAGTAAAAAGTTACAAAACTTGACTGTCAATCATATAATATTTAATTATTTAGGGTTATTGGATTTTATCACCCTGAACTATCGGTCTTTGGCCGTTGTCACCCTCAACTAATACTTTGACACCCGGCACCTCCAACTTGACTTTTAGTTTATGCTGGCACCACTCAGTTAAATCTTTACTAACTGAGTTTGTTTTTGATCCTACGTGGCACAGATTTGCTTACATGGACATGATGACATGGCGAATCTTGATTACGTGGCACTATATGTATATAAATAAAAACTCTTTACACAGTGTGTCATCCACATCTACACCCATCATCACACTTCTCTAAAAAACTCAATACCACCATTTATGTGCTCAAATAATCGAACTCTAGAGCTAGAAATTGATTTTGTTGTTTTTGTTCAAAACTTTCTTGTTTTTGTTCAAAACTTTCTGGGCTTGAATCAAACCTTCAGTAAAAATGTATTGAAAATCAACAAGCCTTCTCTTGAAAATCAACAAGCATTCTGTTCAAACTAGCCCGACGATTGAACCCTACACCACACCTAAAATCCGCCGATTGACTCCTACACCACGCCTAAAAACCTAAACTTTCAGGCGATTGACTCCTACACCACGCCTAATATCCTAAACTTTCAGGCCATTGTTTAGATCTGCAAGCCTAGATCTGAAACCCGATAGACTATCACCTCCACAATCGGCCTCAAGAGGGGGTGAAAAGAGGAGACGATGAAGTTTAGGGCTCAAGTTCTAAGAAATTAATAGAGAACCGTGGTGTTCCGACAGAGGTGCAGGTTAAGTGTGGTGTTTGGAGGCTGTTATGCTAGGGGCTGCCATTGTTGGAGTTCTGTTCATACCAACATTAAAGAGTATTGTTGGAGTTCTGCTTCACCGCCATTAGAGATCATTTGTTTGCAGGTTTAGTGTTTGAGAGAGAAAGAATATGGAGGGTTTTTATAAAGGGACACAGTGACACGTCATTCGCCACGTAATCTGGCCCATCTCAGCAAGTCTGTGCCACGCAGGATAAGAAACAAACCCGGTTAGTAAAGATTTAACTAAGTGGTGCCAACACAAACTAAAAGTCAAGTTGGGGATGCCGGGTGTCAAAGTATTAGTCGGGGGTGGCAACGGCCAATGGCCGATAGTTGGGGGTGATAAAATCTAATAACCCAATTATTTATATGAATTATATGAATTCAGTTTTTAAATGTAACATATACAAATTTAGTAACTAAATCTATATATATATATATATATATATATATATATATATATATATATATAAACATGATAAATAAGGGCTTATGTGGCATTAGATGAGGGCTTGGAAAATGAGGTGGCATCACCTAAGACAACCTACAATTTGGTTTTGGCTCCAAAATTCGGGTCAAAGATTTTAATAAATGGTTTTACACGGGATCCGTATTGTGTTTTTATGACCCACGCGCATATACATGTTCTTTTGTAAAACCCTAACGGTGTGTTCCCGAGTTAAAAATCCCTCCCCTTCTCTCCCCTCCCCTCCCCTCCCCTCCATGTCTTTCCAAATTGGAAAGACTATTTTCAGGCAAAAAAAACCCCATTTTCCCTCCCCTCCCCCTGTTAAGTGGATCTCTGGAACACCATTTTCCCTCCCCTCCCCTCCCCTCCCCCTGTTAAGTACATCTCTGGAACACAGCGTAATTGTATCTCCTTCTCCTTCTCCTGTACGCTTCTTCCTTCTAATACAATCTCCTGTACTCTTCTCCCTTCCCAATCCGTCATCGAAACCCTCAAGGTATGTTTTTAGTTTAACTTTTCATCAATTCATTTGTAAAGAATGAGGTCTTGAAAGCTCTTTGTAAAGAAGCTGGTTGGGTTATTCTTCCTAACGGTATTACTTTTCGTAAGGTATGTTTTTAGTTTAACTTTTCATCAATTCATTTTGTTGTTGATTTTTAGATCTGGGGGTTATGATTTATGAAGTGTGTTGTGATCGATTAAACGGTTGAGATTGAATCGGAGTTGCATGAATTTTGTGTGTTTTGATCTTCTGTTGTTGATTTAGGGTTTTTAAGGTGTAGATCTAATGAATTGATTTGAAATGTTAGTTAATGTTGTTGAGTTGATTCGATTAGTTGATTGATTATGCATTTATGCAGCTTAATCTGCTTGAAAGTAGAGGTGTACAAATAACCGGTTCTGGAACTGACCAGATTTAGAAACCAGTTTTTAACCCGGGACCGATCCGATATGGAAACTGGTTTTGTAACACGGGACTGATCCGATATAGAAACCGGTCTGTATAGGAACCGGTTTGAAAATCCTTCTGCTGAAAACAGTTAAAACCGAACCGAAATGGTTAAAAACTTGTAAAAAAACGGGGCTATGTTCGGGCGAAAATTGGTTTTAACTTTCATTGACCAAAACCTCTACTTGAAAGCTCACTGAATATCTGTAAATCTAATAAAAAATTGCAAAAATTCATGATTTTTTTAATCTAAATTGCAGGGAATTTGTCCAATATTGTTTTCAATATACATTTATCTCTCTCTGATGTTTATGTTTGGATGTGACGAAATACTTATACGGAAGACAAAAAGGTTGTAAATGAAGCTGCAAAAGTAAATTATATAAGAACTAGATTTTTATGCGGTTATTATAATGATTTTATCTTTTTTCGACTTACTATACTTTTTAATTGTAATTTACATGAGTATCTATGTGGTCAGGATAGACCAAAATCTGATATAACCTGAATAATTGAGAATTTCAAAAGTGTCTTTTCAGTCAAAATTTGACTCGTGGCCTCAATCGACTTATGTGGTAGCATCCGAGGGGAGTAGAGGAAAGGTGCCTGGTTAGTTTTTCCATACTTTTATAATATGTATATTTTTTCTATTGTGATTATTTCACATTTTAATGATGATTTTGTATTTTTAGCAGTTCTAAAATGACAACGGCTTGACGTTAAGGGCCGCTTGAAGTTGCTTTTCATTATGGTGCTTAAATATGAAATCATGAGTTGATAAGAAGGTAAATTGCAGGTTAATTTTTCTAGATGGTCACTTATTAATTCAAATATGTAAAATTATAATGCTTAATTGCATCTGTACTAAGAATTCTGAATCTTGATATATCACTTACTCCTTTCATCCCTAAACTGGTCATGCAAGTGGACAATGCATTGAAATCACATATTATTCAGGCGAGATTCTTCTTCACCATTGTATTTATCTATATACTATATATAAGCATTTCCCATGTCTAAAATAGTAATTTAACATCAATTTTTTAAGATGGGAGATTAAAAGTCTCAAACAAAGCCCTATATTTTTTCATTTTTTTCCCATTCTACCCCTGCTCTCCGTACGTCCCTGTTATATGAAACCCTAATTGAAACCCTATAACCCTTCCGTTTCTCTCTTCAGGATGCCTGAATTAAAACGTCGGAACTTCAAATTAAAGCACACTCGCTTCATCTTCCCTTAGCCCACCGTTTCCTTCTCTTCCCCTCACCCCTCCAGACCATACAAATCCCATAACAAACCAGAACCCTAGCAAAATTCAATTCATCTCTCAATCTCACTTCTCTCTCTCGAGATCTGGAACCCTAGCTTCCTCCATCGCCCTCCAATCGGACGACAAAGAACCGGAGATGAAAAAAAATGACGATCAAATCGAAGGTGAACACCGATTTCTGAGAAACCCGAACGGATTTGCAGGTTTGTTTCTATTCTTGTTCCCAATCTTGTTTCAGTTCTTGTTTAGTTATTGTTCTAGAACTTGTCAATATATTGATCTTGTTTTCTACATTACATGTAAGTTATAAATGATGCTTTAGTTGATTTTATATAACTTTGTGCAACAAAATTGGAGCTATCAATCGTTGAAACTTCCATGTTTTGGAAATAGGTCAGAATTCATCAACATCTGATATTTTGATTATAATAATAGATAGATCATATTTACTTATTCAATGCTCTTAAGGGACTTTATTGCTTTCTGTATAAAAGATCCTATCAGGAAGCATTTAGAAAATAGTAAGTGGTCTTATACTCATATATATAAATCAACAGGGTTTTATTGAAATTATATAGTAATTCACACTTATTCTATGCACTAACAGTAACAGGGATTAGTTAAAATTATATAACTAAGTTCCTCTTGATCTTTTGTGCAGATGGTATTCGGAACTGTGTTCTCTTTAGTAAAAACTAATTACCCAAAATACCCCTATAAATCCCAATGCTTTTTTCACCGACAAGAAAGGTCCATTAGCATGTATGCTGAATATATGCCCAACCAAAATAAAAAATCACGATCTGTAATCATAAGATCTGAACTTGCCAGTACTGGGTCACCTGGAACATCCTATCAATTATCAGGTTCTACATTCAACCCAGCTTCTAAATTTATAAAATTACAGTTTTTATTTCTCTTATTAATAATTATTATCTATATTAAAACTGTAGAAATTCTTATCTAGAAATAAATATGCAAGAGCTGAGGAAGTTTCAACATCTGTATGAAAACATTTGGCTTGATAGTAGTTTGTCATATTTGCATAAATAGTGAATTCTGTTGTAAAAGACTAAGAACATGCCTTTTCTAATATTTATTTTTGATCCACAAAGTATGTGAATGACTCAACGACTTGGTTTATATGTGTTTTTTTTTCTCACAGTGCTTTAAGGGATCGGTGATTCCCACCGATCCAAGCTAAAGAATTACCGTTCCTTGCAATGTACAGTTTCCCTTCTTACTAATTATGAAAACGCTGCTAATTATCTCTATTGGGAGGTACTGTACATTGTATAAGTCTATTTTGAGTTGTAACACCTCGAAAATTCCTGTCCATTAGAATAAAGACACGTGTCATGTGTGACAGACGTGTCAGAGAAACCGGATTAAATAAAAAGATGTGTGGTAGGATTTCCAATAAAAAGGACGTCATGTTATTTAAAACACCTCTGAACGACCCAAGGGCGACACGTTATTAAATCACCTCTGAGCGACCCAAATTTTTATAAATCCCAAGATCCTTAAATCAATTAATGATCATCTTATATGATAACCGGTTGCACTCAAATAAATAAAGTTGCATCTTTATCAAGGACTTTGGAATTATAGGTTGTTACTACTTCTAATCTAAATAAAATTCTTGTAAATAAGAGTGGATATAGCTAATTATTCCTTGGCCAACTTCTATGAGAATCCAAGGTTCATTCTTGGTAATCTCCGTCAAATTTTCAAGACCCTTATAAGTTGAATTGAATGGGGAACATGTAAGAGCAAGTTAGCCATGCAATGGCTGGTCAAGATGGCCCACATCTGAATAGGGAGGTCTGAATTCGGAATAGTTGGAATGCATGGTCAAGACTTAAAAGTTTTCAAACTTTTGTCTTCTGGCCATCGCTTACGGACCGCAAGACCCCTGACTTACGGTCCGTAAGCAGGGTACCTGGGCATGTCCCGCAAGGATCGGTTACGGACCGCAAAGCCTTAGGCTTACGGTCCGTAAGGGAGGCACCTGAACCTATTTCAGTAAGGTCGGTTACGGACCGTAACCCCTTTAGCTTACGGTCCGCAAGAGGTCCTTACGGACCGTAAGGCCTCAAGCTTACGGTCCGTAAGACCGTCGCTGGCAGTAAGTTTTGGACAGCTGCCTGTCCAATTCGTTTAACCGACTTAAAATGTAAATTTGTGAATCTATGGGCTTGCTAGGCAGTAAATAGCTCTCTAGGGACACCTGTGATCATCTCCTAACCATCCTAGAGTTGCTTGGCATGATCTAAAGCATCCTAGTTCACTATATAAAGAACTTGAGTGTGATCATTTGGCACTTGCTCACTTGGAACATTGGTTCAAGACTCTCTGGAGCTTCTCTGGTCAGCAACTCATTTTCTTAGGCTCCATAATCCTTCTTAGGACTCTTGTAAGTGTCCTTGACCTCCTTTAATCCATTCTAACTTAGTTAATTAAGTAAAAGTCAAACCGTCGTAATTAAGGTTTGACTTCGTGATTAATCATAATGTGCTCTGTCAAATCACGAATTAAAAATACCTTTAGGAAGGTAATTAAGTGGGTAACAAATCCTTAAAAGGGTGTTATTAGATTCCCACTCTAAGCATGTCAATTGTCGAGTCAAAGTTAATCATAAAAAGTCAACAGAATGCTTAATTTCAAATTAATGCATAATTAGCAATGTAGGTTGCATGTAACCTATTTGAACATTAATATAACTTGGTAATAAGTATAAGAACATGTTCCAACATGTTCAACTCGACAATTTTCTGTTTAGACCCGGTTCGGAACCGAAAGTCGCATAGTTTGACTTTCGCTTTGACTTTCAGTTCTGACCCGTTTTAGTTAAGATTAAGATTGCCTTAGAGCTTCTTTTGGACCTAATAACATGTTAGTATATCCTCCTGTGATTATACAACATGGTTAATTAGATATCTTGTTCGTATGCATGTTTCCGTTAAATGCCCATATGTTGACCGTTATGCCCAAATGTCCACAAATCATGATTTTTGAGAATGTATAAGGGTAGACACCTTAGTTACTGAATTATAAACTTGTCCTCAAAATTTGACATCAGTTTGAAGTCTAGAATAAGAGTTATGCTCATTAGCGTAATTAGAAGCTTTCTTAGTAAATAATTAGCGTAATTAACGCATAGCCTATTTAAACTTAGATTTTATACCAAAACCTTATACCCACTGTTATGTAATAATATTTTGGGAATTTTAAAGATTTTTATTTATTTTTAGGCTGAGCATAACTAGAGGTTTTAAGTATAATTCGGCTTATGCCGGTTTTGCCCTTTTCGGCCATAAAATGAGTTTTACTAAAGCTTTTGACCTCAAACTTTTTCCTACTGATTTGTTATGCTAAATATAATATTTTGAGCCTTCTGGAATTATAAAAATATCAGCTTTTCTTTTAAAACCCGGAAATGGCTCCAAATCGCCTTTTTAGGCATTTTACGACATAGTATATGTCAAAACTAGTTTTTATATAAAAGGTCTAATACCTACTGATATATTTAGGAGAATTTCATATTTTAAACAGTAAACTAGAGATGAAAACTCAGATTGCCCGTTTTTATCTTTTTAGCTTATGTATAATTACCAAAATGCCCTTATGAGGCGTAGTTGGTGTTTAAAATCATTTGGGGCATAGTTGGACATACCTTACTGATATTACAACATATTTGGTACATATCATCTCAGGAAACTTGCATATGACTTATATGGTTACTCGTTACGCACTTTCGCGTTCGGATCGGCTTATGTGACTAGTTCACGCATATTAGCCGAAACGGGTCAAATCATATCATCTTAGTCTCTAAATTCAGAATGTGTTTGGTTTACCCATATTATACAAGTATCCAAGCTTGTAGGGTCCAAATCACATTCCTTCCCGGTTTTCGCATTCCTCGCGATTAAACCATATTTATTCTTCAAAACTAACCGGTCTAAGCTTAGGCTATGTTAAAAGACCCGTTAGGATTCTAATAGGTTGTATTAAACCTTCGTTCCAGAATAGGAGCCCAGTAAAAGACACTTGCATTTTTGCTTTTGTGTGGTTTATACTTGCTCAGGTAAATACTTTTAACTTATTTTCCCTATACGGGCTTGGGGGTACGGTATATAAAATACCGCTTGGTCGGGCAATTGACCCCAACTCATTAGTAGTTGGGTATTATCAATGTGACCCGTTTGAAAACTTGGTTTTGTTTGTTTTTACGCCTTTGGGAGCTTATTGACCATGTCCCGGATATCCTTGGCATCATTTTTGGCAACGACCTTGACACTCGGGTGTAGGCGTACACCCGGTACTATGTCCATTATTAAGGTATAAACGTTGGCTTCCCGCCGCGGACTTATACCAAGTGGTGTGTCAATTAACCTTAAACCCGACACGACTCGGGCGACTAAACGCATAACAAACATGTAATTCTTTTACAAGTTTAACTTTGATTAATTATTCCCAAGTTATAAAATGTTTTGTGCCACGTGCATTCAAATAAATTTTCAACCCTTTTCAAAATGAGTCAGTTAAATTGTATTTACCAGTGTAAACTGACGTATTTTCCCCAAAAAGATTAAGTGCAGGTGTTATACGTAATAGGCTGGTCTCCCCTTAGCATCATAGAGTCTCGCAAGCTTTGGGATGCATTTATCTGTTGAACAATTTTTCTCTTTTTATTCCGATCCGCCTGTGGATCTATTTCGACTACTTGTGATACTTTAATATTACATTTGATGGTTGAAATAAATCTATTTCTTTTTCTTCCGCTGTGCATTATAATTTGTGTTGTTTGACTATGATGATATCAACTACGTCACGATACTCCCCCACCGGGCCCACCGGTGACACGTGGAAATTCGGGGTGTGACAGGTTGGTATCAGAGCCAACACTGAGTGAATTAAACACTAGCCTTTTGTGTTTAATCTCAGTGCACAAATTGCACATTCTTCGAGTTCCGAGTTTAGACATCGAACATAGGACAAACTCTGTTTTGTTTTATTTTGAGTCTTTTATAATTATATTGTTGCTGTTATCTAAATATTGTATGCAGGTCATCATGCCACCAAGATTCCTTCGCGGTAGAGGCAAGGGACCCGTGACAGGTCATGATCACGAAGCCGGGCCTTCGCACCGGCGAACCCCATCCATTACTATGAGTACCAGCCCGCAAGAGCCATGGAGACTCTATGTTGAACCCGGGAGACGGTCAGTTTCCCTCAGCTCTTCATCTTCTTACCAACACTCCTTTGGGCCCCAATCGGAGAATGAGCCCAACGACCAACCACCAGCCTTTATACCTCTACAGAGATCCAACTCTCACCACTCCTTTGGTGACCCAACCCCAACCTTCCAGAGCCGGTTCAATCCGGCCAACGTTTTTCCAGAACCCGTGGGTTTTAACCCACTTGGACCGGAAGATCACTTCTCGGGGGATAACGATATGAACGAGGATACTGACCCTATGGAGCCTGCTACGGGGACGCCCAACCACCCGATAGAGATCTCTGACGGATCATCTTTCCACGGATCGCCTTATCGCGGTCCAGACAGCTACGAGGAGAGATTTCGAAACATTGACTGGTATTTCACCCCGTCCAAGCACTCGTCGTCCCACCAGCAGCATCAGCAGCAGCAACCTCAACAGTATCCATCCGAGGGTTCACGATTCAGGGCAGTCACGCCACCACCGCCACCGCCAGTAGAGCAGCAACCGCCTCCGGAGCCGCCGAGGCGGAGAAGGTCGAACGCACGGATGTCCGTGCGAGGGGGTGTCCGTATCAGCACACCCCAACCATCAAGTGGCAGCCATTATCCGCCACTTCAGGAGGAAGAAGAAGAACCACAATTGGGGGTCCATCAAGCCCCATTCCAGAAATCAACTCAGTACCTGTGGCACCACCGTTGGGTTTCGATAACCCAATCCCTGCTTACGCCGGTTCAGCGGCGTATAACCCCTTCGAGCAGTCGGCGCATACCCACTACAACTACAACTACGCTAGTGTGGATCCATATCAGGAAGCATGGGATTACAACGCTAGTCACCCAGAGGGGCCTTATGGTGGCTTATGGACTACTGGCTACCCGACTTTTGGGTACCAGCATCCGCCACCTCCTCCACCTGTGTACCAGCCGCCACAGCCACAGATAATTCCTCCAGAACGCCAGCAAGAAGTCCTTGAGAGACTAGACCGTTGTGAACGGGAAATTCAGACTGAGCGCAGACACAACAGAGGATTCTTCAAAGGACTATCAGATCTGATCAAGGGAAAGTCCAAAAGGAGGGACTATTGAAGATCCTTGTTATTTTTATTTAGTTGTAATTCAGTCCCTGCGTGGACTTTTTGCTTCAGTATTCAGCTCCTGCGTGAGCTTGTTATTTTGTACTCTGCTCCTGCGTGAGCATATTTGGTTAGTTAACCCCTGCGTGGGTTTGTTCTTGAATTCACTCCTGCGTGGGTATTTGTTTTTGTAGAAGTCCCGTTTGGGCAAATGTTGTACTTGTTTAAGACAATTTATGGGATGGTTTAATTAAGTTTTCATTTTGATTAATTATCTGCATGAAATATGAAAAAAATTAATGAAAATTTAAAAAGATCTACCATTATATTAAATTTGGTAAAATCAAAAGAGAACCAAGACCTAGCCTTTTGGTTACAAAACAAGGCCAAGATGGTAGTTCCATAATTAGGTTAAGATCCATAAACTAACATCTCAATTTAGGACTGTTCTGCGTCGATTATTAGAGAATCTTGAAGGTAAAACCTAGCCTTTGTGTTATTGCAAACCTGGCCAAGATGGTACAACCCACACAATAGATTCCAATTATTAACATCTGTTAGTATGTTAATGATTTTGGCAAACTGTGAATCAGTAAAATCACACAGGCCATCTCTCATAAAGGGTTAATTTTTAAATTCCCTTAACTATTTAACCACTTCTTTGAAGTGAAGTGCCTGTGGGCAATAATTAAATGTCCTTCGTGACTAAGGACAGTGGTAGCTTACGACTCCCTGTTATTAAATGGAAATGAACTATGATTCAACCTAACACACTTAGATACTATCAAATCTTAATTATTTATTTTAACTGTCCTTGTGACTAGGCCTTGTGTGCCAATAATAAAGTATCATAGGATAATAGTAAAAATCCTAATGTTCTAACAAATTAACCTAAAATGACAATTTAAAACCTTGGTTAATAAAACATAAGATACTATAAGAGCCTTTGAGTTAAAACCTTGACCATCATTTATATGTAGCAATTGAAGCTACATGGCTGGATCAGAGGAAGTCAATAGCCATCCGGTAGGAAACCGTGATGATGCAAAATTCTTAGTAACTAGTGCTGAGTTAAAAGCAATTGTGAATGATGCGGTTGCGAAAGCCTTGGAACGACAGTACAGTGAGTACAGTGAGACCCGTAGTAGAACGTTACCTACACAGCATGCTAAACCCAAGAATCAGTCTGAGGCTCACAACAAACCACCACCTACTCCACCCAGATCTAAGAAAGATGATGACCGACACTCCTCGAATGAAAACAGTGTTCACCCTAAGAAGATCGTGTTTGATGAAGCCCCACGTGCTAAGGGTTGCACGTATAAATATTTTGTATCTTGTAAACCTCGAGAGTTTACTGGAGAAAAAGGGGCTGTAGACTGTATGACATGGCTTGACGAGATAGAGACAGTGGTAGACATCAGTGGTTGTGCTGAGAGGGATATGGTTAAGTATGCATCCCAGTCTTTCAAGGGGGAGGCTCTAGCTTGGTGGGGAGCGTTGATCCAGGCTTCTGGAAAGGTTGCCTTGTACAATATGTCTTGGAAGCAATTTGTTGCTCTTGTTAAGGAAAACTACTGCCCTCAGCACGAGGTTGAACGAATAGAATCTGAATTCCTATCTCTGGTTATGAAAAACCTAGACTGCCAGGCATACCTCACCAGTTTCAACACCTTGTCCAGAATGGTTCCTTACCTGGTAACCCCTGAACCCAAAAGAATCGCGCGTTTTATTGGGGGTTTAGCCCCAGAAATCAAGGCTAGTGTGAAGGCCTCTAGACCTATCACATTCAGATCTGTAACCGATTTATCTCTGTCCCTCACTCAAGATGCAGTGAGACTAAGAACCTTGAAGAATGCGGATTCTGACAAGAGGAAACGTGAAGATGATAATTCACGTCGATCAAACAAGAAACATAGGGGAAACCGTGACAGTAAGAAGGGATCTGAGGCCAGGAGAAGCGAGCAACAGTCGGGCGATAGGCCCAAGTGCAAGATTTGTAGGAAGCACCATTTTGGGAGGTGCAGGTTCGAACAGAAATCCCAACCCAAGATGTGTGGGATATGTAAGTCTTCTGAGCACAGAACTCTTGAGTGCAAAAAGTTGAAAGATGCAACTTGTTACAGTTGCAATGAAAAGGGGCACATCAAGACCAACTGCCCAAAGAATGTCAAGAAGACTGAAGATGGGAAGAAGACCAATGCCAGGGTCTTCCAGATGAATGTGCAGGAGGCCATCCAAAATGATAACGTCATAACTGGTACGTTTCACATTAATGACGTTTACGGAAGAGTATTGTTTGATTCTGGAGCAGATAAATCTTTCGTGGATAGTAAATTCTGTGAGCTATTAGGATTGCCTGTTAAAGCCTTAAGTGCAAGTTATGAGGTAGAGTTGGCAGATGGAACTTTAGAGACCGTCTCAACTGTATTAGATGGATGTGCTATATCCATTAGGAACCACTCTTTTCCTCTTTCCCTGCTACCCTTTAAGTTAGCCGGTTTCGATGTAGTATTAGGCATGGATTGGTTATCGCATAACCAAGCCCAGATTGTATGCAATAGGAAGCAAGTAGTAATCAAGACTCCAACCGGTGAGCCTCTCACCATTCAGGGAGATACACATCATGGATTGCCTGAGCAAGTGTCTATGCTCAAAGCATCCAAATGTTTGAAGAATGGTTGTGTTATCTATATGGCACAAGTGACCATTGATGAACAGAAGCCCAAGATTGAGGACATTCCCGTTATCTCGGAGTACCCTGAAGTTTTTCCAGAAGAACTGCCTGGTTTGCCGCCAGACAGGCAAGTGGAATTCAGGATCGATATCATTCCTGGAGCTGCACCTATCGCTAGAGCACCTTATAGACTAGCACCTACGGAGATGAAGGAATTAAGAACGCAGCTGGACGATTTGCTAGCCAAGGGTTTCATTAGACCTAGTTCGTCTCCTTGGGGAGCGCCAATCTTATTTGTCAAAAAGAAAGACGGTTCGATGCGATTGTGTATCGATTACCGGGAACTTAACAAGGTTACTATCAAGAATAGGTGTCCTTTGCCCAGGATCGACGATCTATTCGATCAACTTCAAGGGGCAAGCTATTTCTCCAAGATAGATCTGAGGTCGGGATATCATCAGTTGAAAGTTAAGGATGAAGATGTGCACAAGACTGCGTTTAGGACTCGTTATGGTCACTACGAGTTCCTAGTGATGCCTTTCGGGCTCACAAACGCGCCTGCCGCATTCATGGATCTCATGAATCGCGTTTGCAAGCCATATTTGGATAAATTTGTCATCGTCTTTATCGATGACATTCTCATTTATTCCAAGAATCAAGCTGATCACGAGAAGCACCTCCGTTGTATTCTGAAGCTGCTTCATCAAGAAAAGCTATATGCGAAGTTTTCCAAATGTGAGTTTTGGTTGAGAGAAGTCCAATTTCTTGGACATGTGGTCAGTGAGCGTGGTATTCAAGTGGATCCCGCTAAAGTTGAAGCTGTCATGAATTGGCAGGAGTCAAAGACACCTACGGAAATCCGCAGTTTCCTAGGTTTAGCTGGATACTACAGGAGATTCATCGAAAATTTCTCAAGAATTGCAGCGCCCCTAACTTTGCTGACTCGCAAGAATAGCAAGTTCAATTGGGGACCTAAGCAGCAAGAGTCATTCGATACTTTGAAGCAGAAATTAAGTAACGCTCCCGTGTTGACGTTACCTGATGGGATTGATGAATTTGTAGTCTATTGTGATGCATCACACACCGGGATTGGTTGTGTGTTAATGCAGAAAGGCAAGGTCATTGCCTACGCTTCACGACAATTAAAAGTGCACGAGAAAAATTACACCACTCATGATTTGGAATTGGGTGCCGTTGTATTTGCACTAAAGTTGTGGAGGCACTATTTGTATGGCACTAAATGTGTGATCTACTCTGATCACAAAAGCCTTCAGCACCTGTTCAACCAGAAAGAATTGAACATGAGACAGCGACGTTGGATGGAAACTCTGAATGATTATGATTGTGAAATCAGATACCATCCAGGCAAGGCTAATGTAGTCGCAGATGCCTTGAGTAGAAAGGAGAGGGTAAAACCAATCAGGATCAATGCCAAAAGCATTGAGGTCAGGAACAGTCTAAATGAAAGGTTGTTAGCCGCACAAAAAGAGGCAGTATTAGAAGCTAACTACCCCCAATGAAAAGCTAGGAGTAACTGAAGAGCAGTTATCCTATGGTAAAGACGGAATCCTGAGACTAAATGGAAGAATATGGGTTCCTGTTTTAGGAGGTCTTCGTGACGTCATCCTTAAGGAAGCCCACAGTTCCAAATATTCCGTCCATCCTGGAGCGGATAAGATGTACCAGGATGTAAAGGCAAATTACTGGTGGATAGGCTTGAAAAAGTCTATAGCCACCCATGTGGCTAAATGTCTGACGTGCGCTCAAGTTAAGGCCGAGCATCAGAAACCGTCAGGTTTACTACAACAGCCTGAGATTCCCACTTGGAAATGGGAAATGGTAACAATGGATTTCATCACCAAGTTGCCCAAGACGCAGAAAGGAAATGACACTATTTGGGTGATAGTGGATCGACTGACCAAGTCAGCACATTTCCTACCTATTAGAGAAACTTTCAGTTCCAACATGCTAGCCCAACTGTACGTGGATAAGATTGTATCCCTGCATGGCGTACCGGTATCTATTAGCTCAGATAGGGATACCAGATACACATCTCATTTCTGGGAGAGTTTCCAAAAGTCCCTGGGTACGCAATTAAATTTTAGTACAGCTTATCATCCTCAGACGGATGGGCAAAGTGAGCATACTATTCAAACCTTGGAGGACATGCTTCGGGCATGCATGATTGACCTAGGAGGAAGTTGGGATAGGCACCTACCTCTGATCGAATTTTCCTACAATAATAGCTACCACACCAGCATTAAGGCTGCGCCTTTTGAGGCATTATATGGTAGAAAATGCAGAACACCCATTTGTTGGGCAGAGGTAGGAGACGTCCAGTTATCAGGACCAGAATTAGTCCTGGAGACAACGGACAAGATTACCCAGATTACTGAACACCTAAAAGTTGCCCGTGATAGGCAAAAGAGCTATGCCGATGGTAAGCGAAAATCCCTCAAGTTTGAGGTTGGCGATAAAGTTTTGCTCAAAGTATCACCATGGAAAGGGGTAATGAGATTTGGCAAGAAAGGTAAGTTAAGCCCCAGGTATATCGGACCATTCGAGATCATCGAATGTGTAGGATCGGTGGCTTACAAGTTGAACTTACCAGAGGAGCTTAGTGGTATTTATAACGTGTTCCACATCTGCAATCTGAAGAAATGTCTAGTTGATGAATCGCTAGTCATACCACATACGGATGTGCATATAGACGAAAGCTTAAAGTTTATAGGAAAACCTGTGTCGATTGAGGACCGACAGGTAAAGAAGCTTCGAAGGAAGTATGTACCCATTGTCAAGGTCAAATGGGAGGGCCGCAGAGGTCCTGATTATACGTGGGAGTTAGAATCCACGATGCAAGAAAAATACCCTCAATTGTTTCAGTAAATCTCGAGGTCGAGATTTCTTTTAAGGGGGTGAGGATGTAACACCTCGAAAATTCCTGTCCATTAGAATAAAGACACGTGTCATGTGTGACAGACGTGTCAGAGAAACCGGATTAAATAAAAAGATGTGTGGTAGGATTTCTGATGTACTGCAAAGTACATATGTTTATAGTGTATATTTCGGTCAATTTTCAGTCGTTTAGAGTCTAGTTTAGGTTAGAACTGCGATACTGCTGACGTTAAGCTTTGATTTCAGGTCCCGTAGCTTAAAGTGTTGAAAAACGAGCAAGACCGAGCAGTTTGGAAGAAAATCAGGATTCGTACGCGCGTCGGGAAGAGCCGGAAGCTGATAAGAATAAAAAAAATAAAAAATATATACAATGGAGGCGCCGCGTGACGCGACCCCCCCTAGGCGTCACGCGAGGGGTGTGAAATCCGGAGGAAATTAGGGTTTTTGTTGGATTGAAGAAAAAGCAACCGAACACAACTCTGAATACGAATCAAGAAACCCTAGGACGAATTTCAGAGGTGATTTTGAGCATTCTGGAGTATTTTGCCGAACGGGAATCATCCGGTTGAAGCTTGGATCGTGAGAGTGAAGATCTTTCGGGTTTTATCTCCCGGTGTTCCTTATTTTCGCGTTTTCAATACTTTATGATGAATTCTTGTTTTGAACTCGTTTTGTTTGATTTGAACAACATGTTTCTTGGCTAAACTTAGATACTACCTAGATTTGATGAAGGTTTAATTTATGTTTGGATCTTTTAACGGTTTTTATTGAATTGATTATGGATTTACTTTGAAAGTAAAGTGTTCAAGAATTTCTGATTTGGTGCGTGTGCGTATTTACTTTTGATTGTGGATTGTTTGCTGTTTCACATAGATTTTAGTGACGGTCTTTATCACATAATAGATCTGTGTTGATTATTTGCATCCTTGCGGGTTCGGGTAATTTTTGGGTAAATCGGCCGATAGCCTTAGAAACAGTAATTAAAATACAATTAGAAGTAAATATTCTGCTTAACTTGTCGCTGAGAGGCTCGGGTTAGTTATTAGGTCGCGGTGCAATATATAGCTAATTTAGATTTTGAGAGAAGTCGACATTAGTTCCCTAATTGCAGCTGTGTCTAGTAAACCAAGTCAGAACCTAGAATTGCCTTAGATTGTCGCGCTGAGAGGTAGATAGTCGTATTAGGGCACTTTTAGAGTCGTTAGAGGACTGAGAGGAAACCTAACAGTCGGTAATCATAACAGCCTTGTAGGGTTTCCTAGGTTTCTTCCTGAGAAGGGTCGGGAAGTCTTAGCATTGAAATACCTTAAGGTTTAGTACTTTATGATCCCGGCTCCATACAACAATAAAACCGTTAGAAGTCCATTCGTAGTTAAACTGGATTCAAGTCTAGGTAACCCTTAATCTCATCTGAAACAAGACCTTAGCTTTCGTTCGTATCTTAATTTAATTTCAATTTAATCACAATTTTAGGATTTTAGTAACCCCCCCCCCCCTAAAACACAACAATTATTAAGTCGTGTCAGTGTCTAGTCTAAGTTTAGTCGTTAACGTATTTCATTAGAGTCCTTGTGGGTTCGACATCCGGACTTACTTTTCTGTGCTAGAGTCGACCGGTACACTTGCCGGTGAGTAGTTTAGTCAAGTTAAAGAGTCTAGATTTTTATTACTTGAGTCTTAATTTAGGGTAATTTTAGTTTAATTAGTTGAACTACTTTTTCCACATCAAGTTTTTGGCGCCGTTGCCGGGGAACTCTTGGCAATTGCGTTAACTGCTTTGTTTGGATTTCAACTGATATCGTTACGTGCTTTTTGTGTGTTTGTGAGTCGTAGGAGTCCAAGTACTTTTAGTGTCTTTTTCGTATTTCTTTGAGTCTTTTATTGGAGTTGACTTACTTGTTTTATTCTTGGTTTTGCAGTTCATGCCCCACACGCGTTCGCAGGGACCAGTGAAGCCACCAATTGACAAGTCTTCCTTCTCCACACCAATCCCTCAGGTTCGAAAACCCTCAACTTCATCTTCAGCCCTTTCTGACTCTACACTTCCATCTAAACCACCGAACTACGACTTCACCCCGAAGTCATCACCCCATAATTCCCCACCACCCTCCCGTCACCCTAGTCCACCACCAGTTCACCAAATGGCCGAAAACCAAACTGTCCACCAGCGTTCCACCGCGGGTTTTACCGCAAACTCACCCATCACCCTCCCTGAAATCACCAATGATAAGTCTTGGCAAATTCCTTCATACATCATGACTGCCATTAACAACTCTTGTCAGTTTCACGGTCGTGATGATGAAGACGCGCCAGCACATATCAACCGTCTCACCCGTCTGTGTAGCACCTTCGGCATCGAAGGTGTGAATCTTGATGCCCGCTATCTCCAAGTCTTCCCCTTTTCGCTTGCTGGCCGCGCAGCTACCTGGCTTGATTCGCAGCCGGCAGGTACTTACACCACTTGGGCTGGACTTAGAGATGCCTTCCTTGCTAAGTATTTCCCACCTGCGAAGGCCTCCCGCCTTCGAGATCAGATCCATTCCTTCAGAATGGAGCCTGACGAACCTTATCACTTAGCATGGGAGAGGTTTCAAACATTGCTCTCGCGTTGTTCCCAACATGGACAGTCGGATTGGGCCTTAGTAGAAAAATTTTATAATGGTCTTACCCCTGAGTGCAAGGCCCGATTCGACACATCCGCAGGAGGCCACCTAATGGGAAAGAAAACTGTGGCTGACTGCAACGACCTCTTTGAGAGCTTCGCTCATGCTGATATAGATCATAGTGCTACCGACAGGAATTCCAATCCTGTGATTACCTCCTCATCTTCTCGAGGAGTGAATCAAGTCGTTTCAGACTCAAAGGTAATATCTCAGCTTGACTATATCACCAAAGAGTTGCTAGAAATTAAAAAGAAGGTAGATAGATGCGAGGTTTGTAGAGGGGGACATGACACCATAGATTGCCCAACCATCACCCTAGAGCAGGTCGAGTATTTAACAGGTCAAAATAGGGGTCCAACTAACCCGTTCAACAATAGTAACTCTAATTGGCGTGCTAATAATTATCGCCCCTCAGGTAACCCCCCTGGTTTTCCGTCAGGTCAATACCAAAGTAGGGGGCCAGGTTTTTATTCTAGTGGGGGGTCGAGTCAAACAGGTCAATTTGCTAGTTCAGGTTCAGGGGGGCAGTTTAGAGGTGAGGGGTCAAACCAAGAGGTTCAACCTAAGAGTGAGGGGTCAGGTGGTAGTTTGTCTAGGATAGAGGACCTTCTTTCCCAATTATTGGTTAAGGATCAGGCTACCCAACGTACCTTAGAGGACCACGCTACACTCCTAAAGAATAATCATTCAAGCTTCTTAGACCTTCAAAGGCAAGTTGGGGATATTGCACGCCAGTTGCAAGAACGACCTCCCGGTCAATTTTCGGGCAATACAAGGCCCAACCCATCTGGCTCTTTGAAGGCAATTTCGACCCGTAGTGGTAGGACCTTAGGAGAGATAGTGAGACCCGAGAGTGTTGAGATAGAAGAGGAAGAACCCGTAGATGAAGAGATTGAAATGGAGGCGCCCGGTAAAGTGCAACCTAGGTTAATCCCAGCAAGTACCGCACACACCGGGGCGCCTTCGAGTGAGAAGAGTGTAGGAAAGAAACCCTTTCAAGTCGTTCCTTCACCGAATGTTGATATTTCCCGTGCTCCGTTTCCTTCCCGCCTTAAAAATCAAACCTATTCCAAAGAGTACGGGAAATTTTTAGAGATCTTTAAGCAGCTTAGGATCAACCTTCCGTTCATAGAAGCTCTCCAATCCATGCCCAAATATGCAAAATTCTTAAAAGACCTTCTAAAACGCAAGGATAGGTTAGGAGAGGTTTCTAACATCCCCCTTAGTGGAGGATGTTCCGCCGTAGTGTTGAACAAGGTTCCGGAAAAATTGACGGATCCGGGCCTTTTTACCATCCCGTGCTTGTTTGGGAGTGATACCGAGTGTAGGGCCCTAGCCGACCTAGGAGCGAGTATAAACCTAATGCCATATTCTTTGTATGAGAGGTTAGGTCTAGGAGAGTTGTCACCTACACGCATGTCTTTGTCGCTAGCCGATAGGTCCGTTAAGTATCCACGAGGCATTATTGAAAACCTTCTAGTCAAAGTGGATAAGTTCATCTTCCCCGTAGACTTTGTCGTTCTTGATATGGAAGCCGACGAAAAGGTTCCCATCATTCTAGGACGCCCATTCTTGTGTACCGCCAAGGCCATCATCGATGTCTTCGACGGGAAAATCACACTTCAAGTCGGTGAGGAGAGGGTGACTTTCGAGATAGCACGCTCCATGGAACACCCTAGTGGTTCCGACGATCTTAGTAGTCCTTGTCATTCGGTCTATTTCATAGAGTCTTTCTTATCTTGTGTTGACCATTGCTTTGACTATATTAGTGGAGCCGACCTAGTCGAGAGTAGGATAGAGGAGGTAGTTGAGAAGGTAGAGGAGATTGTTAGTGAGAGTAAAGAGGTAGACGAGGACGAGTGGGTTCCCGAAGTGCTAGAATTGAGTGAAATTAAGAGTGGGAGTGAAAGTACTCCTATAGAGAAACCCGCCCCTTTAGAACTCAAAGTCCTCCCATCCCACTTAGAGTATGCTTTCTTAGGTGAGGGTTCCGAGTATCCCGTCATTATTTCGTCTAAGTTAGAGGAGGGAGAGAAGGGTAGGTTATTAGAGGTGTTGAGAGTGAATAGGGAAGCCATTGCATGGCGTCTTTCGGATATCAAGGGCATAAGCCCCGCCTATTGTACCCACCGGATACTCATGGAAGATGACTATAAGCCGGTGGTGCAACCTCAAAGGCGCCTTAATCCGAACATGCAAGAGGTTGTTAAGAAAGAGGTTCTTAAGTTGTTAGATGCCGGGGTAATTTACCCCATTTCCGATTCACCATGGGTTAGCCCGACCCAAGTCGTCCCAAAAAAGGGTGGGATGACGGTGATCATGAATGAAAAGAACGAGTTAATCCCTTCGCGTACCGTTACCGGTTGGCGTGTATGCATAGACTATCGAAAGTTAAACGACGCCACCCGGAAAGACCACTTCCCCTTACCATTCATTGACTAAATGTTGGAGCGTCTAGCGGGTCAACAATTCTATTGTTTTCTCGATGGATTTTCGGGTTATTTTCAGATCCCCATCGCCCCGGAGGATCAAGATAAAACGACATTCACATGCCCTTACGGCACTTGTGCGTATCGCCGCATGCCTTTCGGGTTATGCAACGCTCCGGCAACTTTCCAAAGATGCATGCTTGCCATATTCCAAGACATGCTTGAGACTTCCATGGAGGTTTTCATGGATGACTTCTCGGTTTATGGCACCACTTTCGACCAATGTCTTTCTAATCTTGATAGGATGCTTAAGAGGTGCATAGAGACAAATCTTATGTTGAATTGGGAGAAGTGTCACTTTATGGTGACGGAGGGGATAGTGTTAGGACACAAGGTGTCGAGAGAGGGCATAGAGGTGGATAGGGCCAAGATAGATACCATAAGTAGATTGCCTCCACCTACTAGTGTTAAGTCCGTTAGGAGCTTTTTGGGTCATGCGGGCTTTTATAGGCGTTTTATAAAGGATTTTTCCAAAATCACACGCCCGTTGACTAGGCTTTTAGAGAAGGATGTACCTTTTGTCTTCGACGAGGAGTGCATCAAGGCGTTCGACTTCTTGAAAGAAAAACTTGTTAGTGCCCCGATACTTGTTTCGCCCAATTGGAGTTTCCCTTTCGAGCTCATGTGTGACGCAAGCGCTTATGCCGTAGGTGCGGTCCTAGGTCAAAGAGTCGATAAACACTTTCATCCGATCTACTACGCGAGCAAAATTCTCAACGATGCTCAAGAGAACTATACCACGACGGAAAAGGAACTCTTAGCCGTCGTGTTTGCGTTTGATAAGTTTCGCTCATATCTCGTGCTTTCTAAAACCACCGTGTTCACCGACCATTCCGCTTTGCGCTTTCTTTTCCAAAAGAAAGATGCAAAGCCATGTCTTATTAGATGGATTCTTTTGCTCTCCGAATTTGACATAGAAATTAAGGATAAAAAGGGAGCGGAAAACGTGGCCGCCGACCACTTGTCACGATTAGAGGATCCAAAGAGAGAGGAGGTTCGTGAGGATTCCATAGGAGATACCTTTCCCCACGAAACCATAGATTTTGTTAGTGCCGAGGTAGAGGGTTTGCCATGGTTCTCGGATTTGGCAAACTATTTGGCAACCGGAGATCTTGTGAGGGGTATGTCCTACCAACAAAAGAAAAAGCTTCTTAGGGAGGCTAGGAAGTATATTTGGGACGACCCTTACCTCTTTAGGATAGGTGGAGATAGAGTGCTTAGGAGATGCGTTTCAAAGGAGGATGGTTTAGACATCCTTAGACATGTGCACGAGGGTTTAACGGGAGGCCATCACGGGGCGAATGTGACGGCACAAAAGGTATTTGATAGTGGGTTTTATTGGCCAACGGTAGTTAAGGATGCCGTAGAGTTTGTTAGGACTTGTGACCGTTGCCAACGTACCGGCAACATCTCATCCAAGGATGAAATGCCTCAAAATCCCATCCAAGTTTTGGAAATCTTTGACGTATGGGGCATTGACTTCATGGGACCTTTCCCATCCTCTAGTGGGAATAGGTACATCCTCGTGGCCATTGACTACGTTTCGAAGTGGGTCGAAGCTCAACCTTTGCCCACCAATGATGCCCGAGTGGTGGTGAGATTCCTTAAGAAGTTGTTTACGCGTTTCGGAGTCCCTAAAGCTATCATAAGTGACCGTGGCACGCATTTTTGCAATTCCGCCATGGAAAAGGCACTTGCACGCTACGGTGTCACTCATCGTCTTTCTACCGCGTACCACCCGCAAACTAGTGGCCAAGTAGAGAATGCTAACCGAGGGGTGAAGAGAATCTTAGAGAAAACGGTAGGAAAAAGTAGAAAGGATTGGTCGGAAAAGCTCGACGACGCTTTGTGGGCATTCCGTACCGCCTATAAGACACCGTTAGGCACCACACCCTTTATGATCGTGTATGGCAAAGCTTGCCATCTTCCGGTAGAATTAGAGCATAGGGCGTTGTGGGCATTAAAAACCGTAAACCTTGACCTTACCGAAGCCGCAAGGAGGAGATTCTTCCAGATTCATGAGTTGGAAGCATTGAGGGATGCCGTTTATGAAAGATCATGGAGTATCAAGGAGAAAACTAAGGCATTGCATGATAGGCGGTTGAGAGGTTTGAAAGATTTTAAGGTAGGTGACAAAGTACTTTTGTTCAATTCACGGTTGAAATTGATAGCAGGAAAATTGAAATCGAGGTGGAGTGGCCCGTATGTGGTGAAAGAAGTGTTTCCATACGGCACGGTTGAGCTATACGATGAGGTCGACAAAGGTGTGTGGAAGGTAAACGGCCATAGACTGAAACATTACTTGGGAGGTCCTATTGATACTACTGAAGAGGAAGAAATTCCTCTAGAGGACCCACCTACCTTTGCCGAACAGTGAGCGCGAAAAGCTTCGCGTGTAGAGTATGTACCGTTTGTAAATTTCTTAATTTTTCGTGTTTTTCGTAGTTTTTTTTCGGTGTTTGTTTTGTGTTGTTGAGAATTTTGCAGGTTTCATCATCGCTACGGAATGGAGAAGGCACGAGAAAAGAGGTCCCAGGTAAGTGTTTTAGATACTTAGAAACATTTTTGAGGTTTTTGGTTGGGTTTGGAAAAGTTCTGAAAATTTTCTAAGGCATGGAACTTGAATTTGCACGAAACATTCTGCCAAAAACGAACCCTCGCGCGACGCCTAGCCCCTTCGCGTCACGCGAGGGGTAAAGGGTCAAAAACAATTAAAAAGTGGACCGCCGCGTTACGCGAGGCCCTAGGGCACCCCCTACGCGTCACGCGACGCCTATGTGAACCTTTTCAAAACGTTACAAATGACCCTGTTCGCTGCAGATCTCATTCTTTCCCCTTTCAAAACCCTAAAACGCGAATTTCACCTAAATCACCATAACTCACTCATTTCTTCACCAAATCACTCCATTTTTCTTCCTAAATCACCACAATCAAGTTCCCCACAATCTTAGCCATCTATTTCACCCGATTTCTCACCCCATTTTCACGATTTTGGGAAAATTCGTGTGCAAAAAAGTTCAAGACTTCATTTTTCTTGTTCAATCCGATTCCGAGGTATGTTTCTTGTAATTTCTCACTAGTAGGTAGCTTTATTGCCTTGTTTTAGTGTCGGGTCAGTCTTGTCTTGGTGTTAGGGTTTGTGTAGGGTCTTAAAGTTAGAATTTTTGCTCCTCTTTGTCATGTTAGTGGTATGTGGGTGCTAATGTTTGGATTTTTACATACAAATCGGGTCTGCGGATGGTTCGGGTTGGTTTGCTTGAGGTTGTTGGACACTTATGGGGTATGTTTGGACTTGGACCACTAGGCATCATGTTTAAGCTTTGCGGGTTTGTTTGGGTATAACTATGGATTTTTGCTAAAAAAAAATAAGTTTTTGAACTGATTTTTGCAAATCAAATTAGTTTTCTTAACAGATTTTGTTGCTACCAATGTTATGTCAAGGTTTAAAATGTCCAACTCTCACGTGTTTTCGCCTCAAGTGTGGGGATATTTTGGCACTTATGCTTAATTGAGGACAATTAAAGTGCCGGGAGGAGATAGTGTACATTGAGTCGTAGTTCGTTCGAGTCGTGAGTCTAGAAGTGTTTTTAGGATAGTAGTTTGAGTCTAGTGTCGGGTTTACTTATATGCATGTACAAGTTCACAACTTTTTGCCCGTACTCAATCTCCATTCGGGCGGAATGATGTGTAACTTACGCCTTTGTAAACGGTAACCCATTTTTTCGAAATTAGCCGGGAACGAAATGCTATACGGCTATTTCTTTATTGTTTTTCTTTGTCTTTTTAAAAAAAAAATTTAAAAAAAATTAAAAATACCAAAAATAGCTCGTGGTACTAATAATCTGCATTGTTTTCTTGTCAAATATTTCTTGTTTTGCAGATCATGTCAGGTGCAGGGTCTTCGTCAAACCCAAGGAAGAGAAGAATCAAGTATCGTGGGAACGATAGGAGAGTGTACGCCAAGATTGACAAGTTGAGTGATCATCGATGTTAGATTTTGAAGAAGATACTGAAGAAAGGGTTAAGATGAAAAAGTATGTGGTAACCCAAACTTTGGAACATCGGATCATAGATTGGGAATGGTTGGAGAGTATGGGGGCAAGTGATAGGGTCGCGGAGTTGTTAGGACCAAGGTTGCGGATGGCTATGGATGCGTGTGAAGAGACGCAATATACCGAGCTTACTATAGAGTTTCATTGTACCTTCCGTCACAAGGAGGGTGCATTTTCTGAAGCTAATGCGGTATCATTTTCTTTGGGGCGAAATTTGTATGAGATGTCTATACCTCAATTTGGAGTGGCATTGGGTTTGTATACGCCGGAAGAAGTGGCGACGGAAGAGTTCGTTAATGGCTTAAGGGGTGTGTTTACTCATGCTCGGCCGAAGAGTTTGGGCCCGGCGGAATTGGGTGAATTTTGGAATTCGATCTCGACAAAATTGTTCTCGCACACGAACCTTATCTCATCGGTTCGTGATCCGATTCACATGTATATTTTAAAGATGTTAGCGACGACCGTTGTAGCGAGGAAGTCGGGGGAAAACAAGGCGAATTGGCTAGATATTTTCGCATTGATGTGTATGGTGGAGAAGCGGAACTGGAACTTAGCTAGCTTCTTCGCGTGGTCATTCAATAGGCCTCGTCGGGGAGGTAAAAGGGCTGCTATGGATATGGACCCTTACATAGCTAGGTTGGCAAAGAATATTCGGGCCCTCACAAAGTACAAGCTTGATCAGATGAATGAGGGTATGCCTACAGTTCGTTGGGGTGTTGTGGACCTTCAGTTGGCAGGTATTCTTACCCACTCGGATCCGCCAGAGTGGAACCATGAGGTTGGTGCTCCTCCACCACGACAGCCGGTACCTCGAGAGAGGCGGGAGGTCCCACCACCACAGCCGGTTAGACCGCCGAGACCCGACCCGTTCACTCCCGAGGCTGCTTTTGACTACACACAGCAGAGGATCGATCAGATGGAGAGCAGGATGCGGGTTGACCACCAGTGGACCATGCAGAGCCACCACCGACAGGATGATATGCTCAGGTACATGATGTCGGGTATGTCAGTAGGTGCACCGATACCACAGCCCTTTGCAGGACTATTACCTCCACCTGTTTATGGAGACGATCAGCAGACCCCGTATGTTTATGGTCAGTACCCGGGGTATGACCAGTGGGGAGGGCAGAGTGGTTATGCTTACAGTGGTCAGTTCGGTTGGCAGCAGGCTGGCGGTTCAGGTACTCACCAAAGGGAGGAGGATTCTGGGGATGATGAGGAGTGATGGAGCGGATGGACTGAAGCAGCATATATCCTTTGATATCTTTATTTTTATTTATGCTGTTTTGGTAGATTCGATATGGTTGTATTAGCAGACATATTTTTATTTTTATTTTCTGTTTGAACTTGTGATGTTGGAACGTTGAACGTTTGTAGTAGTTGGTTTGGTATGCTATGTTGGTTTTAGGTTGATGATTTGGAGCCGCTTTCCGTTCGTGTGAGAGAGAGTTTGGTATTGTTTGCTGAGCACGTTCGGTATTGGAGGGCCTATGTGGAAACGACTGGCACTTTGACAGTCTCACATACTGAGTTAAGTCGTTTTCCTTCTTCTTGTTGTTGTATTTTTATTTTTATTTTTATTTCGTCGTCTAGTTTAGTTAGTTAGTTCGTTATTTATTTCGTAGTTTTAGGTAGTGTCGAGTCGTGTTTTCGTTCTTGCATTAGAGACAATGCAATCTCTAAGTGTGGGTATGGGAATACATGTAAATAACCGAGTCTTAATTATAAAAATCCAAAAAAAAAATTAAAAAATTGAAAAAGAAAAAAAATTGAAAAATCAGAAAATGTCTTTCGAAATAAAAAGAAGTTTGCAAAATAAAGCGGAAAATGATAGAAAAGAAAATTTTTGCTTGGGTTTGAATAATAATAATATGAGATTTAAATAAATCGAGTTTGCGTCTAGTTTGGGATATGTGGATAGGCCCGGGTTTTGGTTCTAAGTCCCTTTGAGTTAATATACCTTAATTGTCGGTCTGCTAGTGGGTTCTCGCCTGGGAAATATGGGAAACTAAAACTGGCAAAAATAGTATAAGGGATGCCGTTATAAGCTAAGATAGTTAGAGTTTTTTATCTTATCTCGCTGAAAAAGAAAAAAAATAGAATAAAAGTGAGCTAGAAACTAAATGAAAGTAACACATGCCTATGTAATCCGAGTTGGGGATAGCGACTCTACAGCCGGAATGCCTATGGGATGTGTGAAATCGACTTGCCGAATAAAAGTACCGAAACCTATGTAATCTGTGATTGGGGATAGTGACTCTACAGTCGGAATACCGTTGGGTTAGGGAAAGCATCGTCTAGTCTCACGAATCTGAAAAAAAAAGCAAGCTAGAAAAGAAAAAAAAAATGGAAAAAATATAGATTTGATTTCAAACTCTCTTTATCTTGGTATAAAACGGTTAGGAATTGGTCAAATGATCGTTCTTTTAGTCCTATAAGCTTGAGTTGGGAGTAGGTGGACTGTTGATTCTAGTGTGAGACCCTAGGTGGATTGACCGCACTTAAATTAAATTCACATGATAAGGGTTTGGGATTGGATTCGGGTTTAAAGTGGATAAAGTATATTCGTAATCGCAACTAACGCAAGCCTTGGTTTTAATTAATTATACCTATAATTTTCGACCCAAGTGAATATTTATCTTTGATTCCGTTGCATAATTCTTTTTCGGGGACGAAAAAAGAGTAAGTGTGGGGATGTTTGATGTACTGCAAAGTACATATGTTTATAGTGTATATTTCGGTCAATTTTCAGTCGTTTAGAGTCTAGTTTAGGTTAGAACTGCGATACTGCTGACGTTAAGCTTTGATTTCAGGTCCCGTAGCTTAAAGTGTTGAAAAACGAGCAAAACCGAGCAGTTTGGAAGAAAATCGGGATTCGTACGCGCGTCGGGAAGAGCCGGAAGCTGATAAGAATAAAAAAATAAAAAATATATACAATGGAGGCGCCGCGTGACGCGACCCCCCCTAGGCGTCACGCGAGGGGTGTGAAATCCGGAGGAAATTAGGGTTTTTGTTGGATTGAAGAAAAAGAAACCGAACACAACTCTGAATACGAATCAAAAAACCCTAGGACGAATTTCGGAGGTGATTTTGAGCATTCTGGAGTATTTTGCCGAACGGGAATCATCCGGTTGAAGCTTGGATCGTGAGAGTGAAGACCTTTCGGGTTTTATCTCCCGGTGTTCCTTATTTTCGCGTTTTCAATACTTTATGATGAATTCTTGTTTTGAACTCGCTTTGTTTGATTTGAACAACATGTTTCTTGGCTAAACTTAGATACTACCTAGATTTGATGAAGGTTTAATTTATGTTTGGATCTTTTAACGGTTTTTATTGAATTGATTATGGATTTACTTTGAAAGTAAAGTGTTCTAGATTTTCTGATTTGGTGCGTGTGCGTATTTACTTTTGATTGTGGATTGTTTGCTGTTTCACATAGATTTTAGTGACGGTCTTTATCACATAATAGATCTGTGTTGATTATTTGCATCCTTGCGGGTTCGGGTAATTTTTGGGTAAATCGGCCGATAGCCTTAGAAACAGTAATTAAAATACAATTAGAAGTAAATATTCTGCTTAACTTGTCACTGAGAGGCTCGGGTTAGTTATTAGGTCGCGGTGCAATATATAGCTAATTTAGATTTTGAGAGAAGTCGACATTAGTTCCCTAATTGCAGTTGTGTCTAGTAAACCAAGTCAGAACCTAGAATTGCCTTAGATTGTCGCACTGAGAGGTAGATAGTCGTATTAGGGCACTTTTAGAGTCGTTAGAGGACTGAGAGGAAACCTAACAGTCGGTAATCATAACAGCCTTGTAGGGTTTCCTAGGTTTCTTCCTGAGAAGGGTCGGGAAGTCTTAGCATCGAAATACCTTAAGGTTTAGTACTTTACGATCCCGGCTCCATACAACAATAAAACCGTTAGAAGTCCATTCGTAGTTAAACTGGATTCAAGTCTAGGTAGCCCTTAATCTCATCTGAAACAAGACCTTAGCTTTCGTTCGTATCTTAATTTAATTTCAATTTAATCACAATTTTAGGATTTTAGTAAAAACCCCCCCTTAAAACACAACAATTATTAAGTCGTGTCAGTGTCTAGTCTAAGTTTAGTCGTTAACGTATTTCATTAGATTCCTTGTGGGTTCGACATCCGGACTTACTTTTCTGTGCTAGAGTCGACCGGTACACTTGCCGGTGAGTAGTTTAGTCAAGTTAAAGAGTCTAGATTTTTATTACTTGAGTCTTAATTTAGGGTAATTTTAGTTTAATTAGTTGAACTACTTTTTCCACATCAATTTCCAATAAAAAGGACGTCATGTTATTTAAAACACCTCTGAACGACCCAAGGGCGACACGTTATTAAATCACCTCTGAGCGACCCAAATTTTTATAAATCCCAAGATCCTTAAATCAATTAATGATCATCTTATATGATAACCGGTTGCACTCAAATAAATAAAGTTGCATCTTTATAAAGGACTTTGGAATTATAGGTTGTTACTACTTCTAATCTAAATAAAATTCTTGTAAATAAGAGTGGATATAGCTAATTATTCCTTGGCCAACTTCTATGAGAATTCAAGGTTCATTCTTGGTAATCTCCGTCAAATTTTCAAGACCCTTATAAGTTGAATTGAATGGGGAACATGTAAGAGCAAGTTAGCCATGCAATGGCTGGTCAAGATGGCCCACATCTGAAAAGGGAGGTCTGAATTCGGAATAGTTGGAATGCATGGTCAAGACTTAAAAGTTTTCAAACTTTTGTCTTCTGGCCATCGCTTACGGACCGCAAGACCCCTGACTTACGGTCCGTAAGCAGGGTACCTGGGCATGTCCCGCAAGGATCGGTTACGGACCGCAAAGCCTTAGGCTTACGGTCCGTAAGGGAGGCACCTGAACCTATTTCAGTAAGGTCGGTTACGGACCGTAACCCCTTTAGCTTACGGTCCGCAAGAGGTCCTTACGGACCGTAAGGCCTCAAGCTTACAGTCCGTAAGACCGTCGCTGGCAGTAAGTTTTGGACAGCTGCCTGTCCAATTCGTTTAACCGACTTAAAATGTAAATTTGTGAATCTATGGGCTTGCTAGGCAGTAAATAGCTCTCTAGGGACACCTGTGATCATCTCCTAACCATCCTAGAGTTGCTTGGCATGATCTAAAGCATCCTAGTTCACTATATAAAGAACTTGAGTGTGATCATTTGGCACTTGCTCACTTGGAACATTGGTTCAAGACTCTCTGGAGCTTCTCTGGTCAGCAACTCATTTTCTTAGGCTCCATAATCCTTCTTAGGACTCTTGTAAGTGTCCTTGACCTCCTTTAATCCATTCTAACTTAGTTAATTAAGTAAAAGTCAAACCGTCGTAATTAAGGTTTGACTTCGTGATTAATCATAATGTGCTCTGTCAAATCACGAATTAAAAATACCTTTAGGAAGGTAATTAAGTGGGTAACAAATCCTTAAAAGGGTGTTATTCGATTCCCACTCTAAGCATGTCAATTGTCGAGTCAAAGTTAATCATAAAAAGTCAACAGAATGCTTAATTTCAAATTAATGCATAATTAGCAATGTAGGTTGCATGTAACCTATTTGAACATTAATATAACTTGGTAATAAGTATAAGAACATGTTCCAACATGTTCAACTCGACAATTTTCTGTTTAGACCCGGTTCGGAACCGAAAGTCGCATAGTTTGACTTTCGCTTTGACTTTCAGTTCTGACCCGTTTTAGTTAAGATTAAGATTGCCTTAGAGCTTCTTTTGGACCTAATAACATGTTAGTATATCCTCCTGTGATTATACAACATGGTTCATTAGATATCTTGTTCGTATGCATGTTTTCGTTAAATGCCCATATGTTGACCGTTATGCCCAAATGTCCACAAATCATGATTTTTGAGAATGTATAAGGGTAGACACCTTAGTTACTGAATTATAAACTTGTCCTCAAAATTTGACATCAGTTTGAAGTCTAGAATAAGAGTTATGCTCATTAGCGTAATTAGAAGCTTTCTTAGTAAATAATTAGCGTAATTAACGCATAGCCTATTTAAACTTAGATTTTATACCAAAACCTTATACCCACTGTTATGTAATAATATTTTGGGAATTTTAAAGATTTTTATTTATTTTTAGGCTGAGCATAACTAGAGGTTTTAAGTATAATTCGGCTTATGCCGGTTTTGCCCTTTTCGGCCATAAAATGAGTTTTACTAAAGCTTTTGACCTCAAACTTTTTCCTACTGATTTGTTATGCTAAATATAATATTTTGAGCCTTCTGGAATTATAAAAATATCAGCTTTTCTTTTAAAACCCGGAAATGGCTCCAAATCGCCTTTTTAGGCATTTTACGACATAGTATATGTCAAAACTAGTTTTTATATAAAAGGTCTAATACCTACTGATATATTTAGGAGAATTTCATATTTTAAACAGTAAACTAGAGATGAAAACTCAGATTGCCCGTTTTTATCTTTTTAGCTTATGTATAATTACCAAAATGCCCTTATGAGGCGTAGTTGGTGTTTAAAATCATTTGGGGCATAGTTGGACATACCTTACTGATATTACAACATATTTGGTACATATCATCTCAGGAAACTTGCATATGACTTATATGGTTACTCGTTACGCACTTTCGCGTTCGGATCGGCTTATGTGACTAGTTCACGCATATTAGCCGAAACGGGTCAAATCATATCATCTTAGTCTCAAAATTCAGAATGTGTTTGGTTTACCCATATTATACAAGTATCCAAGCTTGTAGGGTCCAAATCACATTCCTTCCCGGTTTTCGCATTCCTCGCGATTAAACCATATTTATTCTTCAAAACTAACCGGTCTAAGCTTAGGCTATGTTAAAAGACCCGTTAGGATTCTAATAGGTTGTATTAAACCTTCGTTCCAGAATAGGAGCTCAGTAAAAGACACTTGCATTTTTGCTTTTGTGTGGTTTATACTTGCTCAGGTAAATACTTTTAACTTATTTTCCCTATACGGGCTTGGGGGTACGGTATATAAAATACCGCTTGGTCGGGCAATTGACCCCAACTCATTAGTAATTGGGTATTATCAATGTGACCCGTTTGAAAACTTGGTTTTGTTTGTTTTTACGCCTTTGGGAGCTTATTGACCATGTCCCGGATATCCTTGGCATCATTTTTGGCCACGACCTTGACACCCGGGTGTAGGCGTACACCCGGTACTATGTCCATTATTAAGGTATAAACGTTGGCTTGCCGCCGCGGACTTATACCAAGTGGTGTGTCAATTAACCTTAAACCCAACACGACTCGGGCGACTGAACGCATAACAAAGATGTAATTCTTTTACAAGTTTAACTTTGATTAATTATTCCCAAGTTATAAAATGTTTTGTGCCACGTGCATTCAAATAAATTTTCAACCCTTTTCAAAATGAGTCAGTTAAATTGTATTTACCAGTGTAAACTGACGTATTTTCCCCAAAAAGATTAAGTGCAGGTGCTATACGTAATAGGCTGGTCTCTCCTTAGCATCATAGAGTCTCGCAAGCTTTGGGATGCATTTATCTGTTGAACAATTTTTCTCTTTTTATTCCGATCCGCCTGTGGATCTATTTCGACTACTTGTGATACTTTAATATTACATTTGATGGTTGAAATAAATCTATTTCTTTTGCTTCCGCTGTGCATTATAATTTGTGTTGTTTGACTATGATGATATCAACTACGTCACGATACTCCCCCACCGGGCCCACCGGTGACACGTGGAAATTCGGGGTGTGACATGAGTTCTTTTATTTTTGTCTATGTATACATACAAAGACTCTCCTCCCTTAGTCTTGGTTTTTACATTTTGGTTTCTAACCCTTCTTGAGACCATCCTATCTTGCAGGCTGGAAAGCACGGAATTATAATCGAGTTCACCGATCCCGACAATAATACAAAGCGAAATGCTACGTACCTACCCGAAATCGCTTCTCAAGAAGGTTAGCTTTTAGTGATGATGCTTTTTGTTAACTTTTTCTCTTTTCATTTAGGATATTAAAATGAAAAGCCCCATTACGGTTGAAAGCAAATCATTATAAATCATTTAGAAATTTGACCCATTTACTTGACATGTACAAAATTTGTTTCGACCCGTTGCCCCCACCTTTTGACCCATTTACTTGACATGTACAAAAGAAGTGAGATGTTTTAATCATATCTAGAAACACGAATAAAAATGCTCCAGGATAAGTGTAAACCTGACATTACTCAGTTTGACCTATACATGTATCAAGTGTTTTTACCAACCCGCAATTTCCCACCTCTTTACATACACTGGCCTTCAAATATCAGGAATGCATTTGGACAGCTGGCAGCAGGGATGCCGTTGGTGGTAACAGTCACACTAGAGGAGCTTGAAGCTATTGAACGAGTAAGTTTTATGTTTACACCACAACTTTTATGGTAGAATGTATGAACAAATTATATTCCCAGTTAATTCTCTTTGTTTTTTTAATTATCTTCAGCTTGAAGCAATGGGATTTGATATCTTTTAACAACTTATTAGTGTTACAAAAGGGTACCTTCTTCATGAAGAATATACAAACTTGCAAAGTTTAAGAAGATATATATAGCATTTGATTATACCATATTGAGGCCACTTGTCTGCCTCTTAAACCTATAATTGCCACATGGCATTATGTTCTTAAGAAATTGATTTAAGAGGTGTTACATATGTGTGAATAGTTCCTTGAAGATGTTGAGATTGGTGGAGAACGAAAAGTAGGTCGTGGTACCAAAGTCATCGAAGCAGCAAAGCAGTCGGAGAAGTAGGTGGAGTCGGTTTATCTTAATGAGGTTAATTGTCTTCAAAGAATGTTCCATTTTGAACTTATAATCTACAATTTTGTTGCGATTTTAAGAGCATACCCCTACTCAGATTCTTTTTCCATTCGATTTCAGGTTACGTCGTTTCTTTACAAATAGATTTCCGCCGAATACCGTTGTTGACGAACTCTCAGACCAATGACCGATTGAATGGAGGTAACAGTTAGTCACTCAGTTTGTTTGTTTGTTCGATTGAGTGGTTAATTGGTGCATGAACACATCGCCTTAAAAAATAAGAATAAATCCTTATTAATATTTATGTGTAGTTTATAAATTTGACTTTGGACAGCTTTCAACTCTTTCCCCTTTAGGATAATGTCGTTTATTTGACCCACTTTTGATAAAACATAACCAAGTCAACCCATATATGGTGTTGTATAGGTTATAATTTTGAATGCGATATGAAACAACTGGCTTAATCTTATGAAGATTTTGATTGCTTTAAGCCCTTTGAAATGCTATTGGATATTCAGAACGTATTCAAAGAGCCTCATGGTGGCCTTTCAGGTCTCACAAAGGTAAATAAAAGTATAATGTGATCTTCGATGTTCCTGATCACACGTCAGGAAAGATCAGTGATTATCAGTTGTAAAATATAATAATTATGCCTACAAAAATACTAATACGAGATGTTTTATCTATTTTCATCTTGATGTTCAGTGATTATCAGTTGTAAAAGGTCAGTGATTATCACGAACATTAATGGATGGGATAAGAAGAAATCACGAAGCATACAATCGCCACCTAGCCATCCATCCTCACTGGTTGGAGAAACTAAAGTTCAGTTCCATAATGATCAACGACATCTCCTTGTTGTAGATGAAAGTCAAATTGCCATTTATGACCACCAACTGGAATGCTTGAAGTTGGTAAATACTTGGACTCACACCTCACTTTTAACTATCCCAATGAAGCATACATCATTTAACTATCCCATGTAGCCGGTAAAACCTTGCAATGCTATGAAGTGTGGGGGCTTTTACACATATACACACCTTATATATAGTTTTTTTTTTGCAATCGTTTCCAGGCTTGTTTCATTTTCCCACCCCTTATTGTCGACCCCGCCGCAACGCGCGGGTTTCCCACTATTTTATATAGTTGTTGAAGGTTTGAAGCTTAACCATGCACTTTTTACATCTTTATTCTCACAGTGTCGAGATCCTTGCATAAGATGCAGGTTCCGAATGATGCATATTTCAGGCTTTTACAGAGGTTTTAATAAAGTCTTCAATGAAATTAGTTTGTCTTTCAGCAATCGAACTAACAAAACTTTTTGGTCTCTGGAAGAGGTGGTATGGGTTTAGACAATTCCAGTTGGCATTTAGAGTTGAAGTATGACCGGTGGGTTGCTCTCCCAATAGCTGGGCCATGGCCAGCAGCCTGTTATAAGGTTTGTTTATATATGATGTTATATTAGTTGATTGTCTTAAACACATATCATATATGATGTTATATTAGTCCAACAAGGTAAGTCCTATTTATGATGATTCACATTTGCAACTAACAATTCACGGGTGGGGTTTGGGTTGTGATAATTACATTTTTAGTTAGTTAGGGTTGTGATAATTACAAGTTATGGTGTGAAGGAGATTTAAAAAACGGTGTCAGCTGAATTTTTAGGGTTATATGCTAAGGATTGGAAGCTCGTGAGGATTGAGAAGGTAAACTTGAATTATTATTATTTCTGCTCTCAAGAGTCTTTTTTAAATTACTGATTTAATTTATTGTAGTAATATGTGCTCTGTTATATGGTTATTTGTTACAAATCATTTAAAACTAGCTTTTTATATATGTATTAGGATCAAATTAAGTTTTAGACACTCTATTCATATGACATGTATGTTAACTTTCTTTAGAGATTTGGCAACCACTCTATTCAGGATTCAGGGGGCAAAAATGTGTAGTGGCATCAAGGTACAGTGATCTGTTTTATCTATAGTAAAGTTCAATATTTATAAATACATTCTCAGTGTCGATTTATTACTCTTTTTTTTAACACGAAGGTGCTCCGATTTCTGTAATATATTGTTATTGTTGTTATAGAACTGATAAGTGTCATAATTTACTAAATTAAGTCTATTATCCAATCTCTATCTCATTTCAGGGCCATGAAGATTATAATGTGGATTCACCTAGGAAAGAAAATAAGCGAACTAAAGTCGGTGACTTACCTCTATCACAGAAAAACAACTGACGCTTACAAAACTCGGGTTGCTTATTATCGACTGAGATTGGCGTACGTTAGCGATTGTGATAGGCAGGCTCCTGAAGACCCGATACCCGACTCGACGCCTGACCCGATACCCGACCGGAGTCACATGGGAAGCACATGGGTCAATTGGATTCAGTCAATTTCAGCCAACACTTGATCACAAGTAGTACCCACGTTTTCTACATATCAGTCCAGAGTTATTTTATTTTAATTCCATGTCAATTTTAATCTCTTTCTTATTTTCGTTTATTTTGAATTAGTCTAGAACAATTATTTATGTTTCCCTAAATGTAGCTACGTGGGTGGTTGTATCCCCTTTCTTCCATATGTACTGAACAATTCATGAATGAGAAGGGCAGTGAGTTTTGAGTAAAGAATTTGTTATGGTTAATTTTCTCTCAATGGAATTTGGGGTGAATTAATTGTGTCTATGCTAGCTCAATTGTGGCATATTGAGTGGTGTTCTTAGACCCGAATTTATAACCGGAGTGGTGATTTCTGTATCTTCGGGAGTGATTCGCAGCCCTACTGTTGGTTTTGGTGGTGTATCTGTATCCAAAACGAACCGTAGATCTATCTTTTATTTTACCGTTTTATTTGAACCGGTGATTTGAGGGTCATACTCCTATCTTTTATTTTACGATTGCTATCAGATTGTGTGATTGTGTTATGAAAAGGGAGATAAAGTTTTTAAAAGCTTTATGGGACATAAAAACTTGAGAAGACCATGAAAATGTCTATACTGTAATCGAGTAAGTAGCGAAGTTAAATTTTAGTTATACTTCAATTTTTTGTCTATTATGTGTAAATAAGTATTCCTAAATATCATTTTTTTAATGGCTAACGTTGCACACCACGGAGATTAAACCTAAAGATCATTTACATTGATGACATTGGCATTCCTATTAATCTTATACCTTTTTTCTTGATATAAAACATTATTTCCAGATTATGTGAATATGTGAATGAGGGACCTATTGGATACAACACTTTGCTGGTGGATGGACATCCTCTAGGTTTTCTACCTTAAAAAGAAATTATGCAAATAAGTTACTTAAGAAAATGTTCTTTGATGACAATATACTAAAAGCTAGCATGTCATGCATGAGTCTAACCAATTTCCTAGGTTCTGTTCACATAATAAAAGACGCATTGGATCTCAAGTTCATGGAAGCACAACCCACATAATATTAGAAGAAAGTCGAAGCACAGCCCGCATTGGATCTCAAGTTCATGCATGAGTCGGGTGTTTGCATGTGTGTTTAAGTTGATCATGGTGACTACGGCTTTAGAGAAAGTGCGAAGATGTGAGGATAAGAGAGGTTGGGTATGTGTTGATGACTATTTAACACGCATATATTCATAGAACACACATATTCATAAAAAGATTAAAGGGTGTGTTGATGACTATTGAACCCGTATATTATTGTTGCTTTTGATTGTAATTTAAATTTTCCTACCCGGGTGTCTACCCGGGTGATAACCTAGTGTAACATATACCAAATAGTACTATAACTAAAACAATCTTATCATATAAGTTAATATAAAAAATCAACAATTATATAGGTTAATATCATTATAAAATAAGCTTATCATACAAGTTAATATCACAAAATAAACAATCTTATCATATAGGTTGATATCATAAAAATAAACTATATTGTCCTATAAGTTAACATCATAAAATAAACATAAACGCGATAAAATTACCGTTAGAATGAATTAATTAACTGAACCCAATGACAAATGATTAGGTTGTTTGGTTGAGGACTTACATCAAACACCATGAATGCAACATCCCTGAAAACCCCATCTTTCAACCCTAAGAACTTATAAACAACAACAGATTCTTAGTTCCATTCAACAATCCTATTATCTAACACAGATCCTTTATTCATAACATTCCAGATTCAACAATCAAAGAACATAAAGCAAAATCGATGTCTAAAACTTACCTGATGTATCATCGCCGTCAAAGACAGAGGGATTGAAGCCTATACAATGAATATTACCTGGAGACAAATCGACGATCGAAGCTAAAGCTCAAATCGACGGCCGATAAATCCCACCAGATTTTCCATCTCTTTACTATAATCTTAGCATCATTAAAAAACCTAAAAAAGAAGGGAGGATTTGAACCTAGAGAGAAATCAGATCTAGAATTTTGAGAGAGATAGAGAGAGAGAGAGAGGGAGCAATGATAGCAAGAAAAAATGGGTTTAAATTTTGAAATGAGAATTAAGTTTTGGTTTGTCCCGCCTATGCGTTAATGCATGCATGAATGTAGCAACTAACTAATTATCATTATTCATATAATTTTGTTAAAATTAAGGATTAAAGTATAATAAGTTTAGGGATTAAAAAATAAATAGTATTTAAAAGATCAAATTACCCTTATTTTAGAAGTCTATCTATAAATTAATAGGGAAAAATCCTTATTTTTTGGTATCTTAAAATAATTCTTGCTCATGCATTATAATATTAATATAGTATAGATAATGTTTGCCTATCAAAAAATTTTGAAAATCCAAGGTTAACCAAACTATAAATCACAGGGCCGTGACAAGTTGCAAAGGAGGTGGTTCCTTGCCCAAAAAATAAAAAGGAGATAAATATTGGATTTCGGCTGTGGAGAATCAGGAGGGCCGACCCACTTCCCTTGACAACATTCCAAATCCAAACAAGCCCAATCGTGGAAAGTGTGTTGTAATTCAAACACAATACGTACTGTTAAGATAATAATCCCTACATAAACAATATACAACCTCCATCGAACTAATAGGGGGGTTGGACTAATATTAGAGCATTCACATCCAAGGCATCATATTTTCAGTGTGGTGTTTTTAAAATATAAAAAGTATAAAAAGTGGTTGTGAATGGAGGAGAGAGAAAATGTTACTGTTCATCTGTATATTTGGGGGGACACTGTTCACCCACTATAATTTTTTAATATATATTGAAAGTGGTTGTGAGTGAAAGAGAGAGAAAAATATAATGATAAAGGTATAAAAATATTATTTAATTGAAAAGGAGAGAGAAAAAGTATTTGTTTTTAGTGGAAATATATTGATATAGGAGTTGTTTTTTAGTGAAATGTATGTATAATTTTAGGGGTTGGATGTGAATACTCTTATACACAATACGAAGACACCCACCGTACACTGTTACGAATCTTTTGAAGGCTGCAAAATACGAAGGAGGAGAAGGTTGTTGATTCGAGTTCTAGGTCGAGGATAGAAGAAATCGGGTCGGGTTCGCAACTTGCTCTATATAGAGGTGCACAAAACTGGTTGTTTCAAGAATTGGGAAGGAATTAGTTCCGGGTTTGTCAACAAAGTGAAAACTGGTTGTTTCAAGAACAGGTACGAACCAGTTCTGGGTACATTTGGGTTTTTGACCAATTTGGTCAGGTTTTGGCCTATATTTGGGTCCAGGTTTTGACCGGGTAGAGGTGGATCCTTACCACCAGGTTGGGTCCGTTTCAGTTCTTTTTCCAACCCCGGGTCTGGAACTGATATGGACCCGCAGGTTGAGTCGTGTAGGAACGGGTTCCGAATCAGATAGAAACCGGTTATTTTTGCACCTCTGAATTGAGAAGTAGAGGGGGCAATCCTGACAAAAAAACTATTACATGGGTCAGTTTGGGTAAAGCTGCTGTTAATGATTATGTTTGCTGTTAAAGCTGTATTTTAACCTGCTGTTAATGCTGTCTAGAATCTGTTGTATAGTGTTAAGTAGGAATTTGATTAGCACTTAAGAAAATATGTTCTTCGATTAATTGGTTCATTTAAATTGTGCAGTCACAAATTGTTTTTCCAGTATGTAGGTTTAGGGGCAGAACAAGAGGCGTCATAAGGGTCCGCTGACCCCTAAGTCACTAAAATTTGTTGGATTTTTTGTGCACAATTAACAGAGACATAAGCTCCCTCATATTCAGAATACATCAATAGTGGCGGCCCACTGAGGGTGTTTGGAAAAGTATTCAAAGAGCAAGAGTGTGAGTGCATAATTTGTTTCTAGAAGATTAACTAAATAATTTGATTAAATACTTGATAATAGTTATCGTTTGGATTTTGGACAAGAAGCATACAGACGCCCACTTCTAACTCTGAAAAAACATAATTGACAGGTGGGGCAAAATCGGACACTTCATAGTTTTCATATAATCAAGCATGTCCAGTGAGAGGAAAGGGTCTATTCTCCAATTCGCAACCTTTCAGAGTTCCGTGGATGAAGGTTTTTGGCATGGACTATGTTCTTTAAAACTCAACAAGCTAAAAACCGACGAGTCACCCATTTCAATAACAGGTTTGCTGTAGTAACTTTGAATCCTTTTGATTTAGTCACATGTTGGTTAATAAGTTGATTGTATAAATGATATTCTTGTAGGATTCTACACACCTTGCTCTAATCCCCATGTATCAAACCATCTGAATTTGCTTGCTGAATCCTTGCCAACCGAACCAAGTGACGAATTACAAACCGCCGCAACCTGTGGGAACAGAAATAAATGTTCGGTGCCTGGAACGCTTTACAACACAAACACATATGAAGGATATCAGTCCCTTGATAAAAAAAGTCTGTTAAAGGCTGAAGGAAAGAAGGTACAATTCATGTTTTTTTGATAGTTATATAATCTTATTGAATTAGTTATTTTCGGTGACGTATGAATGTTATATCAAAATCTTGAATATCAGATTTGGGACGATATTAGATCAGGAAAAGTAGAGGAGGACAGTTCTGTGCTTTTAAGGTTTCTTATTATATCATTTGCGGACCTCAAGAGGTTTCATTTCAATTACTCGGTTGCTTTCCCTGCGTTGGCTCTTGATCCTCCAGCAACATTGGTTGATTTAAAGCCAGCATCAGAATGGTTCACTGCTGAAGAGGTTTGACCATATAGCTTTCCTTCTGCTTGCAGTCAACTCTGTTTTTTGTTGCTTAAAAATATACAATTGTACTTTCCTGGCATACAGGTTGAATCTGTTTCGGCATGCTGTAACGAGTGGCGTATGTCATGTTTAACCGCAGGTAGTCATTTGGACTTTTGTGCCATCCTGGTTTGTTCCAAATCCTTAATCATTTTTTAACCGTAATTGTAGGGGTGTAGACGAGCCGGTCCGAGCCCGACTAGGCTCGAGCTCGGCTCGTTATTTTCTTATGAAGCTCGGGCTTGAGCTATTTTGAGAACCACCTAAAACGAGCTAAAATCTCGGCTCGTGCTTGCTTCAATATCGCTTAAACGAGCCAAAGCTTGGCTCGTGCTTGGCTCGTCAATGTTGTTGTTGTTTATTATATTAATATATAAAAAATTAAAATTTTGTTTGGGGTTGTTTAGGCTCGCGAGCCTTAACGTGCTCTGTATTTCAGGCTTGAGCTCGGGCTCGACAACTAAACGAGCTCTTTTTCAGGCTCGACCTCGGGCTCATTAAAGCTCAGCTCATTCGAGCTTTTAATCGAGCCGATCACGAGTAGCTCCTGAGCCTCTAGGCTTGTTTACACCCCTATGTAATTGTTGAAGTATTTACATTTTTAGAGTGCATATGTTACTCTAGGTTTAAAATTTCAAATATTTTATTTTGTAGATGTGCCGTTCTTTCTGATTTGTATATCTTCAAATTCACATGCTACTATTAGACCCCTGAAGGACTTTAAAGCTTGTCAACACGAAGATCATAAGGTGAAGAAGCATCTATTATTCTAAACATATAACTCAAGAATGACTATCTTTAATTGCCATAGTTTTGTAAAAAGTTCATTATATTGGTGGCAGATTTTATTTGCTTTTTATGACCCGTATCATGGTCCAAGTAATCCCGGCTGGCCGCTTCGCAACTATTTGGTATTTATTTACGTCAGATGGAATATCACCAAGGTTCCGTTTTTATGCTATCGTGAGAACCGCGGCTTTGCTGATATGGGTTCGTCTCTTGTTGGTGAAGCGATTATAGAACCTTCACAAGGTAGACTGGCCGAAATTGTGTAACAACTCTTTAAAAAAATGATATTTTGTTTTTTTTTGTAATTGTTTTTCATAACATGTAAAATCTTTATTTATTTTGTTGTTTTTAATTAATCTAAAATAGTAGGGCAAGATGAAATGCACGTGCCTCAAGTTATTGGATGGGAAGTCAATGGTAAGAAGAAAGTATCGAGACACATTGACCTATCTACTTCCATGGATCCAACTAGGTCGGTTGGGTGGTTAAACTGTTTTTTATTCTTCAAAATTCGTAGAGTAAAATGCCATTTTCGTCCCTGAGGTTTGGCCAGTTTTGCGACTTTCCTCCAAAGGTTTGTTTTTTCGCATCTGGATCCAAAAGGTTTGAAATCTTGCCATTTTCATCCGGCTCGTTAAACTCCATACATTTTTCTCTGTAAGTCGGGGGTATTCTATCTTTTTGTTAACTTAAAGGGCAATTCGGTCTTTTTCAGTAACTAAAAAGGTGGAAATACCCCTGACTTAAAGGAGAAAAATGGATGGAGTTAAGGAGCCGGACGAAAATGGAAAGATTTCAAACCTTTTGGATCCAGATGCGGAAAAAAAACCTTTGGATAAAGTTGCAAAACTGGCCAAACCTCAGGGACGAAAATGGCATTTTACTCAAATTCATATATTAAGTAACTAAAATAAAATGTTTGAATTATGCAGGATGGTTATATCAGCTGCAGATTTGAATCTGAAGCTAATGAGATGGCGTCAGTTACCATCGTTAAACTTGAGCATGTTGTCTAGTACAAAGTGTCTTTTGTTAGGAGCCGGGACTCTCGGATGCCAGGTGGCACGCATGCTTATGGTGAGTATTTGAGTATTTCCCTGTTGACCCTTGTTGACTGTACACGTATGCTTATAATCTTATGTGTATATGTAGGCTTGGGGTGTACGGAAAATAACATTGGTGGATAATGGTAAAGTGGCCATGTCAAATCCATTACGACAATCGTTATACACATTCGATGATAGTGTCAAAGGTGATAAAAAAGCCGTTGCAGCAGCTGAAAGTCTTCGTAAAATCTTTCCAGCAGTGGTAAAATTAACGCTTGAATATTTGAATTAAATATTTTTTTTATTAGTTGATTTATATTTATATTTACAGGAAGCAGAAGGTATAGTAATGGCTATACCTATGCCTGGGCATCCGGTACCGAGCAAAGACGAGCGAGGCGTGCTTGATGACTGCACGCGTCTTCGTGAATTGATCGAGTCTCACGATGCGGTTTTTTTGCTTACTGATACGAGAGAAAGTCGTTGGCTTCCAACTCTTTTATGTGCCAATGCTAATAAGGTTTGTTTGACTTCAAAAGTCAAAATGCAACTTTTATGTAATGTTGTAAATTACCATTATGCCCTTACGGGTTTCAGTCGCCAAGAAAACTGGCATTGACATGTTTGTTTTATTATTGTCTTCAGCTTACAGTTACTGCAGCATTGGGGTTTGACAGTTTCATGGTAATGCGTCACGGTGCTGGTCCTCTTAGTGCGGCTGATGAATCAAAAACCGAACCCGTTAGCTCTTTATCAGCGGATGTTGAAAAAATGTCACTGTCACATAGTGACAGCAAGCCGAGGCTGGGTTGTTACTTTTGCAACGACGTTGTTGCCCCTGTTGATGTATGTAACTTTCGCCTTTAATCTCCATGTAGCAATTTGGGTGGGTTGGGTAACGGGTCAATTCGGGTAAATACACTTTGGCTGTGGGTTGTATACTTGTATATGATAACTAGTTATTTGTCATTTATGTTACAAAAAGTTACATATAGTTATTTCTAAACGAGAAATGTAACACCAATAATATAACAATATTTCTTTATTAGTATATGTAAGATAAAAATTAATTATCTTTATTAATTATTAAATGAAAATGGGATGCTAACCAGCTACCGAAACCATGCAGTCAACAACTAACCGCACTTTGGACCAGCAATGCACGGTGACACGTCCCGGACTTGCTCCTATTGCATCAGCCCTTGCAGTCGAATTGTTTGTCGGGATTTTGCATCATCCACTCGGGTAATGCTTTGGTTTTAAACTAAATTATATTATTAAAAGTATTTTGTAAAGTATGCATATAATTTTCTTACTTTTAAGGATGAAAAAATATAATAATTATTTTGTTACATTTGTATTCTACAGGATATCAGCAGAAGCCGGATTTGGCAACTCTTTGGATAGTGGAAGCAGTGAGCAACCTCTTGGTATATTACCCCATCAAATCCGAGGCGCACTTTCACAGTTTTCTCAGATGATACTTGTGGGACATTCCTCAAATAGCTGCACGGCTTGTTGCCCAACCGTAAGTCTACTTTTACAAACCCTAAATACAAAAGATTTTTGGTCATGCATTGTGATATGCAGGTGGTTGCGGAGTATCGAAAAAGGGGTCTGGATTTTGTCCTGCAAGCCATCAATCATCCAACTTACTTGGAGGATCTCACCGGATTGACGGAATTGATGAAATCAGCAAACACTTTTGAACTTGACTGGGACGATGCGACTGATAATGATGATGATGACTTTGTTGAAATCTGAATCTCTTTGTGTTTTTAGTATAATTAATGCATGAAGAACGCGTTGTTTCAGGGGTAAGCTCTTGTGCCATCTTATGGCAGTTGATATTGTTAACTTTTACTTTGACAACCATACAAAAACAGGATTCATGATCATGTTCTTAGTGAGCTAACACTTGGTCTAGCATGTACAAAAATGGTCCTTGGACAATGTTTCAGATTTTTAGTTATGGTACCAGTTAACACTATAGTCATGTCCATGTAGCTTGATCTGTATTATGGATTTTGTCTCTCGTTGAAATTGTTTCCGTCTTTTGTCTCTGTTTTTACGGTCTATTTTCTCCCATAGTCACTTGTTTATACGTTGTTTGTGTTTTAGTGGCTTTACCACTTGAGTCCAAAATCAAAAAGTTCTGACGCTCCGAGTCCATAACCGCTCATTTTTTAACATTTTGAGTCCCTGTGTTATAGTGGTTTTAACCACTTGAGTCCAAAATAAAAAGCACAAGTGTTAATAATTGGACTCAAAACGTTATAAAATAAGTAGTTAGGGACTCAGAGCGTTAAACTTTTTGATATTGAATTCAAGTGGTTAAAACCACTAAAACACAGGGACTCAAAAGTAATTAACTCTATCCTTTAAAAGACTTGGTCTTTTCTCCGACCTTTAATTATTGATACCAAACCTCAAAAAAGTAATTTAGAAGTTTATTATGTTTTTTTTTTTTAAATGTTATGTTCTTTTTTTAAATTCCATGCTTTTTTTATGCAATGTTTTTCTAATTTATATGCTATGTCTTTTCTTTAAGTGTTATGTTTTTTTATTACAAGTATTTATTTAAAGGGGAAAGTGAATATGAGGTTGTTACATATCTAACCTTAGATGTGAAACCATCAAAACTACGTAGTTTTGATTAAATCTAAACAAAAATAATAATTTCAATTCTTCTTTCCCCTGGTTCGTCTCATCTATCCACCCGTTTCCCACTTCATGCACTCCACGGCTCTCCTGATTGGATCACAGGGCATGGATCGATTTAGTAATTACGCAGTTGATTAAATTCGCAATTGATTGTTTGCTCTCCGTCGATCCATCAGCGTAGTTGATTTCAACTCTTATTAAGCTAGGATCAACCATTATGGATTTAATTTCAATACATAATTTAGACATCATCAGTTTTGACTACTGTTTCCTCTTCGTTAATTAGCACATATGGTTTAAATCCCAATTTCACCACTATTGATCGTGTAAGGTAAATCTTCTTTCTTAGTTATCCATCACAACTGATTAGAAATCTTCATTTGCCGCAGAATAATCAAATAATGAATTGTTTTTCTATCACAAATTAATGGCCCTAATTGAATTATAAGGTTTTACTATGAACCCTAAAACACACTAAGAGTGAACTGCTACAAAACCTTGAAACCAGTACATTAAACTTCATAAGAAAAATTTAACATCTTTGACGATGACAAAATCCATGTGAAACATAAAAACTAACCTTTGCTTGCATGTGAACATAAATCTGACTTTTAAGGTAAAAATACTAATTGTTAACTTGAATTAGTTCGATGATCTTGGCTTGTGTATACCATTAAATATATAAGAAGAGAAAATTATTTCAAATTGGATCTGCTTATCCTCAAGGTTTTTCCAAAATGTTCAATCTGTTGGAAATACGGTAGTGAAAAACCCTTCATTCCTCGACCGAACAATTAAAGGCCAGAAACTCCACCGCTATTGCATTACCTCACGAAAGTAACAGGCCGGAAAATCTCAAAAAAAAAAAAAAAAAAAACAAAATCAAAGCCACCGCACACAGGGAAATGGGGCACATGTATCACTTTTGAAGCCCTATTGCTTTCAACTTGCACATCGAACAAAGCACAAACAAGGATGTGCTACGATGAGATTGGTAGAGCAGAAAGTTAAGAAGAAACTGTTGGATAGATGGAGATGAACAAGGGGAAAAGAATTAAAATTAAAATTTTATTTATATTTTAATCAAAACGACGTAGTTTTGATAGTTTTACAAGGTTAGATGTGTAACAGCCCCATGTTCACTTTTCCCTTATTTAAATGTTATATAAAATAAAAAAAAATAAATAACCCGGTGAAACAGGTAGCTTGCACCGATCAATGGGGAAGCGGGGAAAGTGTTTCTGTGTATTTTGAAGCTTTTTTTTTTCTTTCTTTTTTTGCCAGTATGAAAGAGGAAAAAGGACTTTTGTTTAATATTGCAAACAAGCCCTTTATTCTTTTGCAGGTATTTAATTTTAATAAACTTTAAAGTTTGGTCTAATTTCAAAAAAGGACTTATAACTATAAAATATATTTATTTTAAGGAATGGAATCAAATACAAACACTTATGTTTGTAAGAACCGTAAGAACCAACACATAAATGACAAGTGTCCCTTAATAAAAAATTTGTTTAGGGGTAATTTAGACCTTTTGACCATATTTATTTATAACTAATTAAAAATAATTATTAAAAGATCCCTAAATCCATGCAAGTTTAATACAAATCAAAGTTTGAATTTTTTAACATATCCATTATCTAGTAACTTTTCATGATCGAACCAACCTGTAGGAACCAACACAAAAAATATAATCAGCACAACACTATATAATTAGCATAACATCCTTAATCATTCTCCATTATCAGCACATCGTCCTCAATCGTTCTCCATTATCAACATGAACGACATTAGCACAACATACTCAATCGTTCTCCATTATCTACTTTTAGTGTTTGTTTGTATTATATTGTAATTAACACATAATCAGCACATTATCAGCACAATTATAAAACAACTTTTGGTAACTTTTTTAAAAGTCACTTTTATAAATAAAAAAAAGTTATAGCAATATGGTACTCATATTAAAGATTAAAAAATATTTGATTTTATGGTATTTTAAAAAATAAAATAATGAAGTATATAAAAGTTATTTTAGTTTAAAAAATCTTGGTTGAATTTGTATTTAATTGAAAATAGTCAAATGACTAGCAATTTTATAAAATTACCCCTAACTTGTTAGTACTAAATTTTAATTAGGATAAATTACACTTTTCGTCCTTTATGTTTATAGCGGGTTGCAATGGATGACCTTTAACTTTAATAATTACAGTTAGAGTCCTTTATTTGTAAAACCTATTACACCTTAGGTCCTTTAACCCTAACTTAGTTAAAACTTTAAGTTAAGTGAGGTCATATGCAACCCACGTGAGGGCAAAATAGTAATTTAATAAAAAATATCAAAATTTAAAAATTATAAATCTAAACTATCCTTATCATCTCCCATTTACTTTCTCTCTCTCCCTCCCCTGTATTCTCTCTCTATACATACCATTTTACAACCATCTTCTACAACTATCATCATAAAGCGACCACCACCTACACCACCGCACCAGAATTACCCAACGGCTGAGATTATTTTCACCTCTCTAAAAAACCGACTCAAAACCCTGTATATATAAACCCTCATCGTCTCGCCATCATTCACCATCTCCTACCTTCTCTCTCTGAAAACACTTCTCCCTCTAGAGAATTTCACAACACAGAACTTTTCAAAACCACAACAACGGCGTCTTCTGGACTCATTATGGTTATCCTGTTCGCTATGATAGCCGGATCTGCCCTTTCTCGTCACCGACTGCTTCTCCGACGGGTTCGCCGACTGCTTCTCCGTCTTTTCCGTCGCCGTCCCCGGTCGTTTCTCCGCCGACGGCCGCTCCGACTTCAAACATAGTATACGACACACTAACAAACATAGTATGATTTGGTAAGAAATTGATGCGATTTTTCTTGAAAAGTACTATATCTGTTGCGATGAGTGTGTATGTATGAGTGATTGGAACAATTAATATGAATTTGAGTGTGAATGATTGGTTTAGGGTTTTGAGAGCTGCCATGGTATGTACGGATGGGTGGTCTAGGGTTTGGTAGTTGAAAATTAATAAAATTGGTGGAATATATTGAAGAAAATTGGGATATTAGTAAACATGAAGAAGGTGGTATGGGAAGGGATCAGGAATCCTGATTCAGGATTACAATGAATCTGAAGGTTGATGAAGATTTGTGGACTTTGTTATGTAGAGAGAGAAAGAGAATACAGAGGAGAGAGGGTATAGGGAGATGATGATGATGATATTTTATAATTTTTATATTTTGATATTCTTTTTTTTTGTTACATGACTGTTTTGCCCTCACATGGACTTAAGGTGTAACAGGTTTTGCAAATAAAGGACTATGACTGTAATTATTAAAGTTAAAGGTCATCCCTTGCAACCCACTGTAAACATAAAGGACGAAAAGTGTAATTTACCTTTTTAATTATAAGGGTTTTATTTATAATTAACCCCATCCCTTGATTTAAACTATCAATGGTTCAGATATGTTCTTACGTTTCTTACAGTTATCACTATTTATACAGGATCTCAACTTTTTATTTTAATTATGTAACTTTCAGTCTAGTTAAAATCTTGTGTTTTAAAAGTTAAATTAAATATTTTATTTTTTGGGATATTTGGGACGATACGTACTTAATTTGAGAAAATATGAGGAAAATACAAAAAGCTAATATGAAATATGAGAAAAATGGAACGACACTCTCCATCCTAATGTAGCATACCAACGTTACAACTCATCTAGACGCTAATTATAATCTTAGACCATGTTAGCCGTACACCCATGTTGACATCATATGGCATGTCACACTCGTGGCAAAACAAATTGGATTAAAAGTTTGTATGATACTTGAAGTTTTAATTAAACTCACTTGATGCGTTTCTGTAGGTCCCCCGGAGGTCGAGGTTAAACCTTATCCTTGTTATGTTTAACACTCTAGCAAGTGCGGAATCCAAGCTAGAATGCAAACCGGTAGTTTATATGAGAACACAAGCTACAAAGAGAAAGAGTAGACACACAAGATATCAAAGTTTTCTCTTGTATTTCAGTGGACACGGTTACAGCCCTTGACCAAACTGAAAATGCTCTCTACAAGACTTGGTTCACTCACATACAACTCTATCGGATGTCTTTCTGTCTCACTGATGTCTGTTCTGTGAAGTGAACCCATATATATACCCATAACAGATACACTGGTCGAAGGATCAGAATGTCTGGTCGAAAGATCATCTATCGACCAGAAACCCACCGAAGGATCAACATATACCTCGAAGGATGATATATCCTTCGAGGTCCATTTGTATCCATCGAAGGTTATCCTTCGAGGTCATCGAAGGATATAAACAATCCTTCGATGACATCCTTCGACACAACATATGTTACAAACCATGTGTTAACTGTTTGGCCAAGTCAAACCAGGAGGATGGTTGACTTGGTCAAACTTACATCAAACACACATAATTACAAACCTAAGACGTAACCCAGACTAACAAAAGACATCGTTTTGTATCATGACAAAATACAGACAAAGTACAGACATAAGTGCACCAACAAACTCCCCCTTGGCTGTAGCTTTGTCTCGATTTTCGTGTCTTCAAGTCTCTGACGTCCTTTCAAGTCTTCAATGTCGAAGGATCTTCAAGGTCTTCACGTCTTGAAAGCAGAAAGTGTATCAACAAACTCCCCATTTCATGTAGGAAGTGTGTTGACAAACTCCCCCTTAATATAAGCTCCCCCTTGAGTTATGCTCGTGAAAGACTTGATCCTTATAGCTTGAGATCCTTGTGGTGTTGATGATGGTCAGCGGCAACTCGATCATTTTCATCTTTTGAGGGCCTTCACGTTGTGTCTTCATTCCAAAGCTTGTCATCGACCATGTTCTCCTTGCCTTTAGAATCTGCACATGCAAGAAATCTAAACGCGTAATGAGAACAACTGCTTGGAATATAGTTAGCATAAACAAATGACACACGTATAACCATGTTTCAATCAAACACCGTCCGACAGTTTGAAAGTTTAATAAATTTGTCAATTTTAGATTTAACTCTCAAAGACTTGCAAATTTCAACCGTTTATGAAGATTTAGTCAATTCGGTTTTCAGTCAGGTTTCAGGTAACGAAGACTCGAGATCCAACATCGTACGATCGAAGATAAGATAGAAATAAAATCTTTTTGGCTTTTATAAAGTTTATATTAAAACACACCTAAAATCTTTTTGGTATATATTTTTTTTTGAATAAATTAAAAGACAACAATTTTAATATCCTTTGAGTGTTATCAAACGACATCACCGCTAATGTCGTGCTGATATGCACCAAACGACAAAACTGTTTAAAATAAGACAATAAAAGTTAAGCAGTAAATAAATATATACAGACATTCCTTTTTGCGAGTTTCGAGGGTAAGAGAATCATATCAGTGTACGGTCATGTCAAAACACTCTTGTTGTTCAGTTAGTTAACATTAAGATAAGCATCCTATAACAATTATCGGTATTGTTGTCCACTTAAGCTCAACTTATCAGATGTAATCATGGCGAGGGGATACATTAAGGTATGATTTATACTTACCGACCGGTGTTCATCCACATCACGACACATTCCCGTATCAAGGTATGCACGAGAATTCATCTTACCGGTGAGTATACCGATTATCATCTGTTTGACCGTATATGATGTGAGATTCTCACTTATTTTGATTTGAAAACAAGCCCTGTGTGATAGAATCACTTATTGATGAGGAACTTGATTTTCATATGCATGAGGGCACAGGAGCAAGTCCGTGAACAGGTCAGTACTTCCGTACAGCAGAGAGACGAACTTGACTCCCGGATAAATGTGATATTTTATCACTTATTTGTTTGGACATGTGATTGTTTATCACTTATTGAGGTCGAATGCAGTATGTACACGTATGTATAGTATCATGGAAGATCTAGACTTGCGTCCCCGTTATTTTTCGGTAAAAGAAACAACCATGATACCCAGATGATAAGCAGCATAAAGACCGAATATCTCAGAACCTCGGCAATCTATCAAACGAAATTTCGGTACTAAGACCATATGCCAATGAATGGTTCCCACCTGGTCTTCAGTCGGTTTAAGTTTATATCACCCTGCACACTTTAAAATGATTGTGAGCCTACCGATACATCTTATATAGAGCTGCTTATCGTTTTTCATTTAAGGTTTAAAGAGGTTTGGATAGACCACTGATGTACTATCATTTTCTCTTTTGCTCGCCAGGAAACTCATTTTTGTTTTTCTATTGTTTTTGTGTTTTGGATAGACCACTGATGTACTATCATTTTCTCTTTTGCTCGCCAGGAAACTCATTTTTGTTTTTCTATTGTTTTTGTGTTTTTGAAATTTTTCGATGTTTTTGGATTTTCAGATTTTTGGATTTACTCCCCCTAAAATCAACAAACTAAGATAAATTTAAAACACAAAGGTATTTACAAAAATGATTTTCCGATGTTGGTTTACTCTTGCTTCACCTTTATGCCGTTTACCAAAAGTAAATAATCGAATCTTGATTTATCAAATGCTTTGGTAAAAAGGTCGGCACGTTGGTGATCGGTATGAATGTGAACCACATCGATAAGTCTCTTTTCAAAGCAATCACGTATGAAGTGATATTTAATATCGATGTGCTTCGTTTTTGAGTGCTGTACAGGATTTCTAGTGATCTGTAATGCAGCAGAATTATCAACATAAATAGGAGTAGTTAGGAATTCAAAACCGTAGTCCCGCATCTGTTGTTGGATCCATAGAACCTGGGAGCAGCAACTAGACGCAGCAATGTATTCCGCTTCACATGTAGATGTAGCCACACATGTCTGCTTCTTGCACTGCCAAGTGACTAGGCGATTGCCTAAGAACTGACATCCTGCTGTAGTTGATTTGCCATCTTTCTTGCAGCCGCCGAAATCAGAATCACTGTAAGCCTTGAGATCGAAGTTATCATCCTTAGGGTACGATAACCCGGTGTCAGGGCAACCCTTCAGATAACGAAAAATCCTTTTGACAGCAGCATAGTGAGAGACCTTCGGATTTGCTTGGTATCTGGCGAGAAGGCACGTTGGATACATAATGTCGGGTCTTGATGCGGTGAGATACATTAAAGATCCAATCATAGCATGATAAAGTGAAGAGTCCACAGCTTCCCCTTTTTCATCCGGAGTAATCCCGTGATTCTGCGGAAGAGGAGTAGAAATTGGCTTCGAATCGGACATCTGGAACCGGCTCAAGATGTCTCCGACGTACTTGGTTTGATGGATAAAAATTCCAGATTCGGACTGATTAACTTGCAAACCCAAGAAGAACGTCATTTCACCCATCGCACTCATCTCGAATCGATCTTGCATCACCTTCTCAAATTCCTTGCGTAACTTATCATCAGTAGAACCAAAGATAATGTCATCGACATACACTTGTACCAACAGAAGATCTTCACCTTTTTCTTTGATGAAGAGGGTACAATCGATCAAACCCCGTCTAAACCCGTTGTTCAGCAGGTAGGTAGACAGTGTCTCATACCAAGCTCGAGGCGCTTGATGAAGACCATATAACGCCTTGTTAAGTAGTAAAACTCTGTCAGGATGTAATGGATCTTCAAACCCCGGTGGTTGCTCGACATATACTTCCTCTTCGACTACTCCGTGAAGAAAAGCACTTTTAACATCCATCTGGTACACCTTGAATTTCTTGAAGGATGCGTAGGCTAGAAAGATTCTAATAGCCTCCAGACGTGCAACAGGTGCATACATTTCATTGTAGTCAATACCTTCGATCTGACTGAAGCCTTGAACAACTAACCTTGCTTTGTTTCGGACAACAACCCCACGGTCGTCCTTCTTGCATTTAAACACCCAACGAGTTCCGATCTTCTTGTAGTTGTCGGGCCTATCAACCAATTTCCATACGCCCAACTTCTCGAACTGCTGAAGTTCTTCTTGCATGGCTTCCACCCAGGAATCATCTTTCAATGCCTCCTTCCAAGATCTAGGCTCTTCTTGGCTAACATAGCAGGCGAAAGACCAATCATTTTGTTGTCCCGATTCTCGTATCTCAGCATACAAGCCAGCATTTTCGTTATTTCTGATTTGATTCCTTGTCCTTACACCACTGAGAACATCACCTATAATATTCTGCTGAGGATGAATGTTATGAATTCGGGTTTCAGAAACTGGAGGAATTTCAACATTTGACCTCAAGTTATTGATATTTAAATTCCCGATATCATTCTGAAGCTGTTGAGTTGTAGAAGATGATGCATTTTCTTCTTGGACAATTGGCGCAGACACTGGATCCGTTGCTTCTGAAGTACCTTGAACCGGACGCAGTGCTTCACCATCATTTGCATCTACATACTCCTCGTCTTCCGATGACAAATTGTAATCGACAGCATCATTAAACACCTCATTTGAAACGAGATTGTTGACAGAAGAAGATGCTTGTGAGTCAACAATGATTGGGCGAGCTAACTGAGAGCCAGTCGCATTCTCGCTTTCAGACAACATTTGAGCAATTGCATTGTCATCATCAAATGTCGGAAGATTAAATGAGTCGAAAAGACCATCATAATCGAACATCCATGGATCTCCAGAAGGCTTCGGAGGATTAGAATATCTTTGAACTCTTACTTCACCCCATTCTTCAATCTTCTTGGTTGTCAGGTTCCATACTCGCAGATTAGGAGTAGCATACCCAAGGAAGTAACCTTCGATAGCTTTGGCATCAAACTTCCCGTCAGGCTCAATCATGGTACATGGTGCTCCAAAAGGTTCTAGATATTCCAAGTCAGGAGTCTTCTTGTGTAGGAGTTCGAAGCACGTTTTGCCATGTCTTTTCACTGTGAGAACCCTGTTTAACGTGTAGCAAGCCGAGGCAACAACTTCAGTCCAGAATCGAACTGGAAGCTGAGACTCAACCAACATGGTTCTTGCAGTCTCAATTAAGGTTCTGTTCTTTCTTTCAGCGACTCCGTTTTGTTGTGGTGTGTACCGAGAGCTGTATTCATGAAGGATTCCTTTTGCAGTGCAAAATTCATCCATAACCCTGTTTTTGAACTCGGTTCCGTTGTCGCTTCGAATTCGCCTCACCTTTAGATTATAAAGATTTTCCAACAAGGTGATCAAATTCTTTAGAATTTCTGGAGTCTCACTCTTGTGAACCATGAAGTCAACCCATGAAAATCTTGAATAGTCATCAGTAACTACCAAGCAAAAAACCTCCCCGTGCACACTCTTGTGTTTGACTAGGCCGAAAAGGTCCATATGCAGACGTTCGAGTGGCATGTTTACAGTGTTAACCTTTTTCAATGGATGTGATTTCTTGATTTGCTTCCCTTTCTGACACGGCACACAGACATCTTGAAGTTGAAAATTCTTCACATTGACACCTCTCACCAAATTGTTTTTGACAAGGTGATTCATTTTTCTGAGGTGAATATGACCCATCCGTCTGTGCCAAGAGATCGTCTCCTTTTCAGTGGCTTTTGAAATAAAGCAAGTAACTTGTTTGGACTTAGTTATTGCTTGGCTCATATCAAGGACATACAAATCATTAACTCTTGGTGCTGATAAGAGAATCCATTCTGCGGGAATCTTGAATCCTGGCTTCAGCACATAACAACCGGCATCATCAAAATGCACGGTGAACTTCTTATCGCAGATCTGAGAAACACTCAGGAGATTGTGATCCAACTGTTGCACATAATTGATTTTGTCGAAACTCACAATTCCATTCGAGATCATTCCCTCGCCGGTGATATACCCTCCTTTGTCTCCAGCAAACGCAACATATCCTCCTCTTATACTTCGCACATCAAAAAGAAGACGATAGTCGCCCGTCATGTGCCTGGAAGCCCCACTATCAACAATCCAATGACTATTAATAGTTCCTCCTGGAGCCGCCTGCACATGCAACTAACTTATCAGTTTGAGAGGGGGACCCAAGCCTTTGTGGACTTGGGTCATCCTTGATCATCAAGGAAGGTGATCTCAATCACTTGATGATTAGGAAAAAGAACTTGTGGTGCTCCCCCTGATTGAATTACCTGCTTTTGCTTCCAAGCTGTTTGTCGTTTACCAGTATTTGAATTTATTGTTTTAGCATTTACTGGTTTTACAGTTTCAGGTTTTGCTTGTACGGGTTTTTCTTCTTTGACCTCTGATTTTAAGGCCTTTTCAATTACCTTTTGATTCTTTTGCTTTAGCTTCTTTTCCCTTTCTTTCAAGACACGTGGGTCCTGTTTCGGGGAAACTGGTCGTTTTTGGTAATTGATTTCTTGGGGAGCACTCGTTTTTGACTTCAGCTTTTGCAGGTATGGGCAATATCTTACAATATGCCCAACTGTGCCACATTCAAAGCACGTTCTCCGCTCTACAAACCTCGGAGAAACATGTTGATGACCAGACGGAGAACCAGACAATGAACTTTATGATCTAGACGTACTAGGACCTAAATCACATCCGTTGGTGTGTTGGGTGTAATTGTTCTGATCATTTCGTTTTAAAATTCTAACTTGTTTTACAAAAGAGTAAATTACGTTTTTGGCCCCTGTGGTTATATCACTTTTACTATATTAGCCCAAAATAAGATTTTTTAACATATGTGCCCCCATGGTCTTTATAACTAACTATTTTGGCCCCTGAGTCTAACTCAACCATAAACCCTGGTTAATTATTAGTCACATGACATGCACATGATGGGTAAATTGGTAATTTCCCCTCCGCTTTTAATTACTTTATAAAGGAAAAAAAAAACCCTAACTCCTTTATCACTTCTTCTTCTTCTTCATTTTTTCAAGACTAATACCTGGTAATTTCTCCTCCTCTATTGAGTTCGTATCTTCAACATGTTTGTAAAACCGCTGATGAGATCGAACAGAAAAGGAAAGAACTCCGGTTATACCTCAACGCCGAGAAGTCACCGGAGAAGAACGGCCGGTGGATATCGACTCCGTTCAAACATCCGGCGACGACTGACACAGCGATGATCCAAATTGTTTTTGAAATCGAAATCGTATTATCACCATCTCGGTCGGTGCTCTTACGATGATTGATTCCCAGATCTGGTTGTCGGATCTTTGGGTGGTAGCTGCCACCGCGGTTTTGTTACGGGAATTGCTAAAAAATATGTCGTAAAAGAATATGATATTTGGGTGGTAGCTGCCACTGCGGTTTTGTAAATTAGAGACGTCAATACTTCAAACCGTGTAGGACTGTTTATAGAGGAGACCTTGTTCTTGAGGTCACTTAATTTTGAATTGGGGAAAATGAATCTTCTGGTAACAAAGTATGCACACCTAATTTGAGTTGTGGGCTGAAAAGGATTAATAGGATTGTTAGTAGTTGGGGATTGAATAAAATGTGGGTTAACGAATCTGAATCACTGAATATGGGTTTGAATATCTGGGGTTGAAGATGATGGATTTGAAGAGGGTCGTGTCCTTCAAGATCTGGGTTTGAAGATGATGTGTTCTTGAATATGATGATGTGTTCTTGAAGATTTGGGTTAGAAGATGATGATGTGTAGATGATAATTATTGTTTTATTTTTTATAAAGTCAGTAAAAGTAAAGAGGAGGGGAAATTACCAATTTACCCATCATGTGCATGTCATGTGACTATTAATTAACTAGGGTTTGAGGTTGAGTTAAAATCAGGGGCCAAAATAGTTAGTTATAGAGACCATGGGGGCACATATGTTAAAAAATCTTATTTTGGGCTAATATAGTAAAAGTGATATAACCACAGGGGCCAAAAACGTAATTTACTCTTTACAAAATCAACGTTAGATTTATCCTGAAATGTTTCAAGTTTGTCTGAACCAGTGGATCCAACAAAGTTCATTTTTGGTTCTTGTTTCTTAACAGGAGCTCTTTTGTTTTGCACCTTTTGTTGTTGAACCTTAGGTTGCTCAACCCTTGATTGTTGAATTTTAGGTTGTGCAGCCTTAGGTTGAGTAGCCTTAGACTGTTCAACTTTAGGTTGTTGAACCTTTGGTTGTTCAGTCTTAGGCTGCTGAACTTTAGGTGCTTGAACATTCTTGTTCTGAGCCTTCTTTCCCTGTACCTTACCCTTTCAGGAGTTGACTTGTTGTTTTCGCTCAATTGGTAGTTTTTGGTTTCCATATTGTTTTCTAATTTGTTCACACGGAATTGGATCACATTGAGTGACTGTAACTTTGCCACTTTTGTTCCCCAAAAACTTATCAGTGCATCCTTCAAAAATTTGCTCAATTAAATCTTGATTTACATTTTTAATTGGAAAATCTTTGTTAGAGTAGATTTTGCTATCTCCTTTGAGCGTATACAACAAGTTATTCCCTTCAGAGCTAACTACAAGGGATTCCATTGCTTTTGACATTTCAGTCTTACTCGGTTTCACTGGTGGATCACACAGAATGTGATTCTCGATTGGAATATCTGTTGTAACCGAGTTAGACTGTTGTTTCACAATTTCTTCTGATTCATCGTCCGAAGAATCAGCATCCTCAATAATGGGAGGACTCTGTTCCTTAACACACGATGAATCTGTCACATTCTCAGACTCTGATAGACCCGAGGATGATGTACCAGTTGTGAACCCGAGGCCTGCTGCAAAGTCATCTAGACCGAGTGGCACAGTAGGTTCAAAACGGGGCATATCCTCGTCATCAGGCAATTTGGAGTAATTGTGATTCATTGGGGGAGGACATGATTTGAAACCAATACATTTTGCATCCCCCTTTTTCCTTTGAACGTCAATGATGTGATCCAATACATAGCGGGAATTGGAATAGCTTTCCAGTTTCTGCTTAATTGTCTCACATTCACATCGAGCTGTTGCTAACTCTACCATTTGCTTTTCAATTGTGTCAATAAGATTATTGTTAGCATGTTGTTTTCGCAAAACAGCCTTTTGTAATTCTGAAACATCATGTCTTAATGACGCAATTGTTGCTTTAAATTCCTTTTCATTTCTGGTTAAAAACAAGTTAGCTTCGGTTGCTTTAGAAAGATCTACAATCAATTCTTGATTGTGTTTGTGTGTGATTTCAAACTGACTTTCCTTTTCTGCATATTTTAAACACTTTGCACATTCAATAGGAACAGAAATAGAGTCAGAATTAGTATCACATACCTGAGAAGTCTGACCTTCTACGTGAGCCATAAAGGCTGTATGAAAAGAAAAAGATCCATCTTCAGAGAAAAACTTAGCAAGCTTCTCGGAAGTTCCAGCAGATTTCTGGCAGAGAATAGATCTCCTCTTGCATAATGCTTCAGCTTCAGCCAAAAACTCATCAACTTCCAAATCTAAAGCATCACTTGATAAATCACCAGCATTAAGTGATTCCCCATCCATGCTCCCACTATAACCCGAACTATCTTCATCTTCTGAGGATTCACCAGCAGACACGGGTTCTACTACCTTCTCAATCACTTTAGCATAACATGCTGTTCCACCATTTCCTCCTTCTCCAAGCTGAAGGTTCCAGTTGCAGATTTCATCAGCTTGAACAACCAATCCTCTGTGGGGATTAGTGTTTGTGGATCCAGATGCATTTCCTCCAACGGGAACTATTGATCTGACAGAATTGTTATTCAGTTGTTGTTGTGGCTGTCCTTGATTCCTGAAGGGATTCTGATTTCCTTGCTTAGGTGGCTTCTGACACTCCCGCTTGAAGTGACCCTTTTCACCACAATTGAAGCAAGTGACAGCATTCTTGTCAAAACCATACTTGGTGTTGTTGTTGCTTTCCAAGTTGGTTCTCCCCGTCCTTTCCATAAACTCCTTTGCTCTTCGTATTGCACTAGCAAGAGCCCATTTGATATCCATCATTTCAAACTCTTCTCTATCCACTTGCTAATAATCTTCATTGGTTAGATTGATATTCCCAATCTGACCTGCGACTAATCCACAATAAGCACTAACCAAGGTATTCAACATCTCCATATGCTCCTTGGCTATTTCGACAGTGACTTTTGAAAAGTTGGAAGTGTCTAATCTGACTGTGTTCGGATTGGAAGTGCCTTGAAAGTTTGAAGAGCTTCCATAAAACCCTTGCTATTGCGGTTGTTGCTGTTGAGCTCTGCATGGGTCTAAGAAAGGCGGTGGGGTGAATTGCTGAGCTGTCGGTTGCACATACTGTTGTTGAGAAGAAGAATCTGGTCTTGAATACATCTTCGTGTATGCTGAAGGATCAAACTGATTTGTTGTGGAAGGTCCAGTGTTTGAGATGAAAGCTGTTTGAAGCTTCGCGTGTTGAGAGGCTGGTTTTTCTCCACTGATACCTCCTGCAATCCCAAAGTACATCTCTGGATTTTGAGGAGTTAGTGTTCTTTTTGCCTTAAGCTTTTCTTCCACATCCTTGTTCTCCAATTTTTGAATTAACTCATAAACGGTGATTGTGTCTAGAACACCATTTTCTTTGAGAATTTCAAGAAAACTGCTCCACTTTGCTGGTAAGCTATCAGCGAATCTCTGCACCATTTCTTGTGGAGTGGCAGTGACTTTAAAAGCAAACATCTCGCTCAACAAGTGATGGAACCTTGTAGATAACTCTGCCAAAGTCTCATTCTCCATACACGTGAATCCTTCAAACTCTTTCTTCAGTAATTCTTGCTTGATCTTTCTAGATTGAGCATTTCCTTCACATCTTAACGTGAGCATATCCCACAAGCTTTTAGTAGTCGTTCAGTAAACAAACTGATGGTAAATGTCTCTGTGAAGAGCTTGTGTGAGAATCATGAATGCTTTCTTTTCTAACTCATATTTCTTCTTATCATCATCCGACATAGTGCTGTAAGTCGTTGGATTAGATCCTGCAACTTCCAAATCATTGTCAAATGCAGTGAAGAAACACATCCATAGATCTTGACCTTGCCCCTGAACATAAGTTCTCAGCCTTTCTTTCCACCATCCCCAATCATTGATGTGATTTAGCTTTGGCGGTTTTGTGCTTGTACCAGTTTCACTGTCGTTCTGCATCATTGCTTGAATGCTGCTGCTTTGATTTGTGACCAATGCCCATTGATTTGCAGTTATCATTGCAGCTTGAGGTGGGGCAATAGCTTGCATCCATGCAGTTTTGTCGAAATCTGACGCAGATTGCGTAGCTGATGATTGTGGAGTCAAAGTTGTTGTAGTCCACGCGGTTGGATCCCACTGACCGTTTGTTCCCATTTTATAAAAATTAATATATTAAGTGAAAATTGATTTAAAATTTGAAAAATTAATTTTCACAAACTATGTTAAAAACTTGAATGATAACAAACAGCCGAAAGATCCTTGATCGACAGACCTGAAAAACACAAACTTGTTAAACTTAAACAGACTGGGATCGAAAGATACTACTTGTTCGAAGGTTCAACAGTGTTCGAAAGATCACTGTTGAATTTCGAACAATGACTTCGAAAGATTCTCCAAGACGAAGGATCCTTATCTTTCGAATAATAACTGTAGCTCGAACAATATATCCTTCGGAAAGATTCCTTGGCTCGAAAGATAAATCACAGACTTCGAAGGATATTCGAAGGATCAATATCTGTCGAACCTCCTTTGATCGAAAGATGATCTTTCGACTTCGAAGGATATCTTTCGATGTGAACTGACACAGTTGACAAAAGGTGACAGGTTGGTGAAAAAGGTGATTGGTTGGTAGACAACTTTCGGCAGAAAGGTATGTTCAGACCTTACCTTTTCACCAACTCAGATTTGACTAATAAAAAATTGCCTAAAAAAGAAGGTTCTTATCCAGAAACCGGTCACCGGAGTAAGCCGGAATTTTGGCCGGAAATTACCAAACCTTTTAAAACAAGATTTTAAGTTACCCAAACCTTCCTTTAACACACCCGGTTAGTTTAGAACACGTTTTTACGTCAAGAAATCCAAGAAAAACACTAAAAACGGGTGCTAAACCAAGTGAGTTTTGTCCAAACACTCCAAAGTCTTGTATAAACTCGGTTTTTAACAAGGAAAACAGCCACGGCTCTGATACCACTTGTAGGTCCCCCGGAGGTCGAGGTTAAACCTTATCCTTGTTATGTTTAACACTCTAGCAAGTGCGGAATCCAAGCTAGAATGCAAACCGGTAGTTTATATGAGAACACAAGCTACAAAGAGAAAGAGTAGACACACAAGATATCAAAGTTTTCTCTTGTATTTCAGTGTACACGGTTACAGCCCTTGACCAAACTGAAAATGCTCTCTACAAGACTTGGTTCACTCACATACAACTCTATCGGATGTCTTTCTGTCTCACTGATGTCTGTTCTGTGAAGTGAACCCATATATATACCCATAACAGATACACTGGTCGAAGGATCAGAATGTCTGGTCGAAAGATCATCTATCGACCAGAAACCCACCGAAGGATCAACATATACCTCGAAGGATGATATATCCTTTGAGGTCCATTTGTATCCATCGAAGGTTATCCTTCGAGGTCATCGAAGGATATAAACAATCCTTCGATGACATCCTTCGACACAACATATGTTACAAACCATGTGTTAACTATTTGGCCAAGTCAAACCAGGAGGATGGTTGACTTGGTCAAACTTACATCAAACACACATAATTACAAACCTAAGACGTAACCCAGACTAACAAAAGACATCGTTTTGTATCATGACAAAATACAGACAAAGTATAGACATAAGTGCACCAACAGTTTCTTTTGGCTATTCTCATTTATTCTTTTGAGATATATGTACATATACACAAACAAATAACGTTTATCACTTGGAAGTAGACATGCTTACGATTTTTTCTATTCAACTTCAAAAATGAAGGCTATACATGACGTGTTATACTTTTGGTTCATGATGTAGTCGATTTCATGTTAGAAATTTATGAAGGATAAAATAAGATTAGTTTCTTCAACTATTAAAGAAGTTGGGGGTTAAATTCTGTAAAATGAAGGTATATGAGTATTTAAAAGTATGTTAGTTTATCGTTGAAAAAACCATTAAAACAAATGAGGTTTAGATATTTAATTGCGAAGTGATCAACTTATTTTGGGATAAGCAAATTAAGCTCCTTTCCTTGTAAGGAAATGTAAATTTTTTTTGAAAGGCAAATTTCTTACTAAATCACACCACAAATCCCTTATGTATAGGATCGAATCTATGACTTATCCCCTAAGGCTATAGGGTGTGGGGGTCATGGTTGGGACATGATTTGCCACCTAGGAACATGAATGGAAGGTTACACCACCCCCTTAATTGATCCACCATGGTTTGCATGGATTAAACCATGACAACCATGACCCTCCTTTCCATTTTTCAACAAATCATTTCCTTTTTTTCTTTATACAAAGATAAATAAGAGGCTAGTGGTTTGGGTCATTACCACACCCTTAGGGTAGTGGTTTTGGATGATGGATTATAGGTGGGTTACATGGCACTAACATGGAGGGTCATGGTGGTTATGAGGGTCATGACCACACCCTATAGCCTAAGAGACTTTTGTCTCTACCATTGAGCTATAGACCAAATGGCGTAAGGAAATGTATATAACTATAGACCTTAGGTTATGGGGTGTGGGGGTCATGGATTGAAACATTATTTCCATATAGGATCATTAATTAAATTGTATACCATCCCCCTCCTTGATTGATGGTGGTTCCCATGGATTAAACCACGATTACCACGACCCTCCCATTTGATAACTTTAAGACAAAAACAAATTAACAAAAATAAAGGGGATAGTGGTTTGACTCATGACCACACCCTTAGGGTAGTGGTTTTGAACAATGGATTAAAGATGGATGATGTGGTGCCTATGTGGAGGGTCATGGTGGTCATAAGGGTCATGACCACACCCTATAGCCTAAGTCAAAACCTATTCAATTGTTACTAGTTTGTTGATTGTCTTAAGAAAAGGAGAATTTTTGTTTTGTTTTTTTTTTTTTTTTACATTTTGCAAAGGATAAGTTTCAAGAGATAAAAATTGGACTCACAATTTGCACGGTTCGTTGATTTGATCACAATTTGCAAAATAAAATTGCATGATACATTCTTGAGTAATTATACATATAATTAATTTATATTTCAAGATCATTGTTGAAGAAACACCGAACTAATCTGGTGATAAGCTCGTGATGAGTGCTTCGACAAAATAAGGTTAATCTTCTTCCGTCTCGCTTGGTAGATGTTTACTGATCCTGCAAAACACTAAACACACCGTTTAGCTAGTTACGAGGAGGGGAATAGGGGGTTCTCCTCGTAACCACCATTCGGCGTGATTATAAGTATATGTTTTGAGGATAATAAAGTGTGTGATTAAAATGAGAGAGTCAGGGAGAGATCCTTAAACCTGGAGATGAAGTCCTCTATTTATAGCCGGGGGTGAGTTGTAAGGGAGATGGGTTGATGGGCCTTGGGCCTAAGGTCGACGACAAGGAATATCCTTCCTGTCTCCTCTGCGACAACCGTTGGTGTTTCCTGGACGTAAGGACATTCGGCGCACAGTGAATGGATCAATGTGGCCTGATGATTGTACTTGTTGTCTGGTCTGACATCAACCGTTAATGGAGATCGTGGGTCAGTGGTCGGCGCAAGCTGATTGGTGCCACGTGTACGTTCTTGTGTACTTTTTGTCTCCTTCACGATTGTTCATCGTGCGGCATGATCCAATACAGGCTGTCTGGCGCCTATTGAACCATGGCTCTGCCTTCCGTACCTTTTGTACTTGATTGTCTTTACCTGCGCCTCCTTCTCTCGCGCGACTTATTGAATGTTGCGCATCTGGCGCATGGTCGTAGAAGCTAACTTAGTGTTCGAAGTGAAGTCTAACTGCTCCTTAGGCCTGCGCGCGACTTTGGGGATATCCCTGTAGTCGGCGCATGACCTTGAAAGTTCTTATCTCTGATTATGGAGGGGATGGTTTTGTGCGCCAATAGATGCTAACTCGCTAGGCGCACGGTTTTTGAGACCATACCCCTTCATCATTACATTTGTGCGATGATACCTTCCCCTTTTCTTTCTAGTTTTATTTTCTAATGTTTTTGAGTAGTTTATAAAATCATATAGAACTTTATAAAATAAAAAAGAACGAACCCGATCATCCGACTCGCTTATTGAAATATATAATATGCCTCCAATATATTCATGTGTACGATACACACTTAATTCATAAAACTGTGATAATTGGAACCCAGACTTGAGAAATTTTTGTTAGTTAGATGCCATGAATTTGGACGTATACCTGTATGTTTTAAAATTCAATGTGGTTGAATTTTATGGGTTTCATATGGGTCACACTAATCTTGTTTTTTGGCATGGTAAGGTCGGCATTTGCGTATGGCTTTCTCAATGATCGCATTCATTAAAGGCAGTTGGGACTACCCAACATTTCCACCCATATAAACTTCATGTTCATATCACATTACCTGTCCTTTCAAGGGTCAAAGTCAAGCATGCAACATGTCACCTATTTTCATTGCTATGTAAACTTGCTATCCAAAATCTAGAAAGAAAAGGATTAACTTTTTAAAGGCCATCAGTGAATAAATGGTTTGTACTTTCATTGACGAGTTAATGATAAATTTTACTACAAGTAAAATATGTTTATGAATTCTTATGCACGTGTATTCTTGTAGACAATGGTATTCTTGTAGACAAGTAACAACGATATAAAATGTCTTAAATTTGAAGCAACAAATTGACTCGATAACCTTTGAATTAAGTTAGGGAAGTAACACCTACATCGCCCATGGCATTATAGCCTAATGACATCTTAAGAGTGAGATAAGATTTTGGGACCATTAGGTCCTGAGTTCGATTCCCACAAGAGGGTTTTTCTCAGATTTATTGGTTTTACTCCTGAATTGGTGTATAAGACATTATTGCCTAGTGAAGATGGATATGATAGGGTGGTTCCGCTCATGACACAATGATGCCTCAGTGGTCTGTCAGTGATTCAAATTTGTCGCTAAAAGAAAAACATCTACATCTGTCAAAAATGGTATATATTCTCAACACATAATACAAGAAACAACATTAACACAAAATAAGCGACAAAACGTGGAGAAACTTTTATTAACCCAAACCAGAAAAAACCCCCAAAATACCCAAGATCTTACAAGAACAGTAAGACCAGAAGAATACAAGATCCAAAGATCAAACGATAATCATCAATAGATGATTATCTATAGAAATACAGACACAAATCTCTCACAATACAGCTGAGAGATTCACAAGAACAACTACACAATTACAAACCCTAACAGCTGGGTCGAACAGACTGAGCAATAACACAATGAGAGAGAAGAATGTAAGTGATAATCGACTACACATAAACTTATCTGATTTGCCAGCAGAACGATAAGGAGACAAGAGCAAGAAAGGATGAACAGCAGAATAAAACCCTAGAAGTCTTCTTATCTTCTGGAACGAACATAAAAGCTATTATCTCTTCAGACTCTAGATAGAGAAAATATCTTGGTGAATAATTGAGAAGCATCTGGACTTTCTCTTAAATATCGCTCCAACTAACACTTTATCCGGGTTGATAATAACCCGGCTTCAACTGACAAGCCCATCTTCACACGAACATGCTTCTTTTAGCCCATCTTCCTATCTTCATGCTTTATAAAGCCCAACTCCATTCAGCCCATGCTCCATAGCCCATTCGTCCAACATACATGTGACAAACACCATAAACATACATTATATTATAATGATATTAAAACTGATCATAAATGTACATTTTAACATCTCCCCTCAGTTTTAATATCTAAACAAATTCATTACCAAGCACTTACACAACTCAGTATGTGACTTAGGTTGAAGTGTGCACAACAGCTAATCAAAGACTTGTAATCTGAACACCAATAAGTCTTTTATACTCGTTACAATTTCCTGGACATACACCTTAAGCCCCTTTGCTTCTAGACATCATACTGTACAACTCCAACCCCTAAGCTTTTTAACCAAACAGCCCTTTAGCTTGCATAGACTTTCATAATCAGCTTTCATAATCAGCCCTTCATCTTATTTATTATTCTTCAATAAGAATAACAAATACAATAAGCAATTAACTTTACAAAAATAGTAAACAACTGAATTGAAAAGAAAAGAAAAGAAAACATAGCTTAGCTACTTTTAACATCCCCCCTCAATTCAGTTGTCAAACATGCTTGATAACCCCAGCGCACTATTGTAGCAAGGCCCACAAGTGGCAATACGTTTCTGTTACTGAACAAACCAAAATCTATATAACAACCAAGCACTCCTTTTTATTGTTGCAGCTTAACCATCCTAAAGATGTAATGACTTACTTTCCTTTTTTTTTAGAAGAAGACATCAAAACAAATTATATAACATATTGATATACGATTACAACAGCCTTTTTCATCACAGATTTTTAACCAACATATGAACATTAAATCCACCACTGAGAATCAAAAACACAAGACACATACCAACACAGTATACAAAGTAAATTTGTCATACAACTCGGTAAACCAACAACTTTCAAATGAATAGTGAACTTTAGATCCACATCAAAAAAAAAATCATTAGCGAAAAATAACTAACAGACAAAACAACTTCTAGCAACAACCAAAAAATCAACAAGAAAAAAAAAACAGATAACAACAAGCAACAAAAGAACAGATAACCACAGAATAGACAAGAATCAACAATAACAAACAATCAAGGGTGCCGGTCCTCACTACCCCGACTTCAACTAACCAACAACGAGAAAAAAAATGGAAAGATCTTACAGAGGGTGCAATATGCTCCAAAAAAAGATCAGAACTGTAGTTTTCGAGAACTACAAGAACTGACTAAGCCACAAACCAAAACCACCTGGTCAGTTTGCCCTGAACCTTCTAGGGTTCAGAGACCAACACAGGTCTTGAGAATAACAGATGATAGAACACCTCCTTGACCTCCAACAAACCCTAACTAGGATTTGTGCCATACCAAAAAACAACAAAACAGATTTCACCAGATGCGAGCCTGCACACACTCCAAGAAACAGGTCAAAACGTACCAGACAGTTTTAATATCATTATAATATAATGTATGTTTATGGTGTTTGTCACATGTATGTTGGACGAATGGGCTATGGAGCATGGGCTGAATGGAGTTGGGCTTTATAAAGCATGAAGATAGGAAGATGGGCTAAAAGAAGCATGTTCGTGTGAAGATGGGCTTGTCAGTTGAAGCCGGGTTATTATCAACCCGGATAAAGTGTTAGTTGGAGCGATATTTAAGAGAAAGTCCAGATGCTTCTCAATTATTCACCAAGATATTTTCTCTATCTAGAGTCTGAAGAGATAATAGCTTTTATGTTCGTTCCAGAAGATAAGAAGACTTCTAGGGTTTTATTCTGCTGTTCATCCTTTCTTGCTCTTGTCTCCTTATCGTTCTGCTGGCAAATCAGATAAGTTTATGTGTAGTCGATTATCACTTACATTCTTCTCTCTCATTGTGTTATTGCTCAGTCTGTTCGACCCAGCTGTTAGGGTTTGTAATTGTGTAGTTGTTCTTGTGAATCTCTCAGCTGTATTGTGAGAGATTTGTGTCTGTATTTCTATAGATAATCATCTATTGATGATTATCGTTTGATCTTTGGATCTTGTATTCTTCTGGTCTTACTGTTCTTGTAAGATCTTGGGTATTTTTTTTGGGTTTTTTCTGGTTTGGGTTAATAAAAGTTTCTCCACGTTTTGTCGCTTATTTTGTGTTAATGTTGTTTCTTGTATTATGTGTTGAGAATATATACCATTTTTGACATGGTATCAGAGCCGTAAGGCTCATAATTTGTAGTTTTTTTATCGGTTCGTTGATTCTGGGTGGTTTTTCATATATAGGGTTAGGTTTTTTTATCATTAAATTCTTCCGCTGTCAAGAAAGGTTTACATTTAATCTGCTAAACATTAGTTGTGTACAGTGGTTCAGGTTTATGAAAATTAATCGTCGTATTTGTATGCAAGAAGTCTGATTGTTTTCTGTAGTGTCTCTAGATCTGTCCCTTGCCATTTGATTCTGGTGTTTGATTGTGGGAGTTCTTTATAAAGCCCAACTCCATTCAGCCCATGCTCCATAGCCCATTCGTCCAACATACATGTGACAAACACCATAAACATACATTATATTATAATGATATTAAAACTGATCATAAATGTACATTTTAACATCTCCCCTCAGTTTTAATATCTAAACAAATTCATTACCAAGCACTTACACAACTCAGTATGTGACTTAGGTTGAAGTGTGCACAACAGCTAATCAAAGACTTGTAATCTGAACACCAATAAGTCTTTTATACTCGTTACAATTTCCTGGACATACACCTTAAGCCCCTTTGCTTCTAGACATCATACTGTACAACTCCAACCCCTAAGCTTTTTAACCAAACAGCCCTTTAGCTTGCATAGACTTTCATAATCAGCTTTCATAATCAGCCCTTCATCTTATTTATTATTCTTCAATAAGAATAACAAATACAATAAGCAATTAACTTTACAAAAATAGTAAACAACTGAATTGAAAAGAAAAGAAAAGAAAACATAGCTTAGCTACTTTTAACAACATCAAGCAAATTATTTTGCACTCCCTTTGAGGTCAAGGGTTTAGAGCCACTAAAGACGAACTTAGTGTAATTTAAGTTGTTAAAAAATCATAGGTGAGGTGTAATTTAACTACCTCTAGATTTAAAAATGGGTTGGCTAAATTAAATATGCCTCATGTATGCTAAATATAAACTCTATTTAACAAGAGTAGAGAGATGAAATGACTTATTTTGTAAAGTCATATAGGGTAAGTTAACTAAAAACAATATAGATACATCATTACTAAGTCATAAACTCATATGGCAAAACCCTAAGCACATACATTTTTTATCCAGTGGGACGCACACCTAAAGCAACGACACGCGTGTAAGTAGTATAACAACTTGATAGCACTATATAGACATTCATGTACCACACCTAAACACCTTTCATCCAACGGTTGTAATTAAAACCCCACTTATGAGCTCGCATGTTGTTTGTACGTACGTTTAGCTTATAAAACCTCATGCCATAAACTAATTCATCAAACACCACCCTAGATCACAAAACCAATCAGTCATACGTTGTTAAAACATTAACCGATATAACCAGAAGCTTACTTCTCATTTGTTCTTATGGTTGTGTTTTGCTTTTTGGTGGATCAAACTCGAAAGATTCGACGCACAAAACCGGTGGCCGGATTGTGTTCGAGGTGCCGCCGAGGAGCTCAAGTGGCAGACATGTTAACGGCGACTAGATTATGTTGCATCCCATTTTATTGGAGATCTTGGAAGGCCATCATATGTACGTTTTGTGGTGCCACTCTTAAAAGCTACCGTTAATATATGCTGTATACTTTTTATCACACGACATATCAATTACTGTATTATATATGGGTTCAAATTCTATGATGATCCTGTTAAAGACAATGATTATTAGGTGTCTTTCTGTTCAAAGATTGCTTGAGCATCTAAAAATTTTTGGTTGGAATTCTCTTTTTTGTTGGTTTATAGCACTACTAGAAAATTGGGCAATTGTGACCAAAATTTGTTACCAAAAAAATGGTAGCAAATTTAGCCACCGATTTGCCACAGAAATGAAAATAAGTGTATTTATCATGATATGGTAGCAAAGTGGTTGCAATTTTTGCCACCTTTTTATTTTCGGTGATAATTTGTGAGAAAAATACGCAAAAACATGAAAAATAAAAAGGCATTTGTTAATTATGACCATGTTATCGGTGACAAAATGAAAATTCAAATAGATCTGCGCGCTCTCCATAAGTTAAATAATTAGGGTTCCAACCAAATAACTCCCCTCCCAAAATTTTATTCCCTGCTTCTCACCCGCTCCCCTAGGTTTAGCCATTCAAAGAACTCTTCTCCCATATGTTTGATCTGATCGAAGAACTCCACAGAATGTGAACATCAAATCGGCCATTTTAGAGTTCATTTGATGCCACAACAACTATTGGTTTTCACTATTCAATCTATATTCAGGTCAGATACACAACATCGAACCCTAATTGATTCAGTTTTCGTCATAAATTAGTCATCTTTGTGTACCAATTTGTGAGAATTTGATTCTCTAAATTGTTCCAAAATGATTGGATCAAGATACAGTGATGATGATGAAGATGATGTATTTTACTATAGATATTCCTCTGCACCACCACAACAACCTTCATCATCATCATCTGCAGACAAAACCCTAACCAAATCCTCTTCGAATCGGAACCGAAGTGGCGGTTTAGCCCCATCGAAATCAGGTTCAGGTATTAAAATTAACCGCACATTTTAAAACAAAGCTTCTAATAACTAATTACATCAGGTATTAAAATTAACCGCACATTTTAAAACAAAGTGTCTTCTTCTCGCAAGAAATCTTTACTTCAAATTATATTTGTTCTTTCCGTTTGATGTTGTTTTACAGTTATTATATATATATATATATATAGACGATAGATAGAATTGCGCTAAAAAGAGAACCATCCCGAGTTGTAAGAACTGCGAGAACCACACCATCCGGGTCGCCGTTTACCACGATTTTTTTTTACAACTAGATGTGTGTATTATAAACACATCCGTAAAAAAAAAAATTTAAACGCCGCGCCCGAGGGTGTAGTTTTTTACACCACAAGTTTGGTGTAAAAAAAAGAAAAAAGAAAAAAAAATAAAAACACCAAACTTGTGGTGTAAAAAACTACCCCCTCGGGCGCGGCGTTTAAATTTTTTTTTACGGATGTGTTTATAATACACACATCTAGTTGTAAAAAAAAATCGTGGTAAACGGCGACCCGGATGGTGTGGTTCTCACGATTCTTACAACTCGGGGTGGTTCTTATTCTAGCGGTCCCCTAGATATATATATATATATATATATATATATATATATATATATATATATATATATATATATATATATATATATATATATATTCTACTTGTAAAATATCTTTTCCTTTTATAATTTGGTCTAGGAACTCTTTTCTTTCCAAATTTTAATCACTTCAATAACAGTTTCCTCGAAGAAGATGACGAGAGGCATTCTTTCCACAGTAGTATTTTACATTTTCATCTGATGTTGAGGGTAAAATGTATCTAATTCTAATAAAGTATTTTACTTTTTTTTAACGGAAAGGAACGATTTGTCAACCACCGTGACACCGGGTGCTGTGGCCAAGGTCGATTACTCGACCGCCGCCAGCCTCTTGGCTCTCCCCAGATACGTGGAAACCCGACCTCCACCCGCCCGAAGGCACGACAGTATAGAATAATCGGTAAAACCTCGCCTCCCATCCAAGTCGAACCTGCGCCACACGTATTCGCTCTTCATCTGCATGCCGTAGAAAATAATGAGAAGAGTGGCAATCAAACCTGAGTTACAAGGAACACCAGTTCTTTTCCTAACCAAATCACCACTACCTCATTGGCATAAAGCATTTTACTTAATGCCAACTGGCAATTTGTCCTCTTCTCTCACAATTATAATTATTCCATTTAGTGCCACATGACAAATTTAGTTATGTAAATTTAATTTAAATTATATTTTACTTTTATTTAAATATAATTTAGTTAATGTAAATTTAATTTGTCCTCCAAAAAAAATATAATTTCATATTAATTTAAATTATATTTTACTTTTATTGCAAAATACCATTGTTATTCACAACTATTTACATCAATAAGCTTTACATAATTCTATAGATAGGTTCAATATATTCTCATGGATGAATCACAATTTGATCGGTTCATCTTTTCTCTTAATTCAAGATGTTTAAAATTTTTTGTTTATATATTTAAATAAATATATAATCTTAATGTATCATAATAATTTAAATTTAAATAAATACAAATATAATGAATATATATTAGAACATTATAATCTTTTAAAACTCAAGATCTAGAATAAGTTTTAACCTAAATAAATATATAATCTTATTTGTCATCATAATTAAAACAAATATATATCTTATGTATTTTATTTTCATCAGACTATTATATAATTATATGTTTATGTAACAATATTACAAAAGCAGTATTTATCTAGAATTCTAAATCACTGAAAAAATGATTTATTTTATTTATTATGTTTATTAATATTGGTCGTTTTGGAATAATTAACAATTTATAATTTTCAGAAATAAGCATGGGAAAATGTTTATCGATTTAATTATGTAAGTTCAATCACTATGGTTTAAAGTATTTAATAATAATAGTTTAGTTATGTAAATTTGTGTACGCCTTATTATAAAGTTACGTAATTTATATCTTTAAATCTGTGTAATACACGGGTATATAATATGGTGATATTATATTTAACATATGGCATCCTCGTGTAACAAAAAAATATCAACAGGTGTTTTACATTGTTATAAAACTATAAAAATGATTATTAATACCAATTCCGATACCGATACCGGTATTGATGTTGTTTGTCGGTATCGTTTGGTTCGGTTTGGTACCGACTAGAAACCATAAAAAAATACTAATACCGGTACCGATGCTGTTTGGTGATATCATTTCGGTTTGTTACCATATCGGTACTTGATATATTTTACGGATACGAAAAATATAATTTATTTGAGAACTCCAGTTTTAATAAAACTTATATTACAATGTTATGAAGAATTAAATTACATAGCTATGCGCTCGTTTTTTAATGTTAATGGATGCAAGTTATTAGAGAATAATAAAATTATTAAACAATATAATAGGTTAAACACATAGATTATTTATAATGTAAAAGGTGAAATTAAAACTTAAAAATAATTAAAGGGTTATTGTTTATCAAAATGGAATTGTGATGTAGTGTTTTGAATTACACTTCGTTTTCAATGAAATTATCTGAATGTTGTAACAAAATTCATAACTGTGTATTTAGTTTTTTATGAAAGTTAGCGAATACAATTTAAAAAAAAGTTAAATGTGTATATTTTATTGTATTAGTGGTGAAATTAAAATTAAAAAAATAGTAATGTTTAGCAAAACGAAATTGCAATATTTAATATAAAATAAAAGTACTTAAAATTCTTTTTGGAATATTGAATATTATTTAATAATTAAAATATCCAAGAAAGTAAATATTAAATATATAGGGTGGAGATACAATAGGAAGTTTATTCGGCTAGAAAGGATAGGAAGTGATCTTGACCATCCATTAAGTTAATCAAGGGCTAAAATTAAATCAGAGAAATTGAAAGGAAGAAAAGAGGCGCGTGAGTTTGTTCAAGGACATTCTAGTCAATCCAAGCCAATAGTTTCTCTCTCCTCCAATTCTCTCTCCTCCAATTCCCCCCCCATTTTTTAAACGTTAATAACTCTTTCATACGACATTATTTTTTTATAAAAATTGCAACAAAAAAACGAGCGTTTTTAAAACGAGTATACTATTGCTATATTTAAAAAAAAAATTTAAAACCCAGTTGCGTAAAACGCAATAGAAAAACCACCAGTTACGTAAAACGCAATGAAAAAAAACCAAAAAAATGACATTTTTCTAAAACGCAATGCACCAAAAACACAAAGAAATGACTTATTTGTAAAACGCAATGGCCAGAAAACACACAGAAATGTCTTATTTGTAAAACGCAATGGCTAGAAAACACATAAAAATGTGTTTTACCTAAAACGCAATGCACAAAAAACACAAAGAAATGACTTATTTGTAAAACGCAATGGCCAGAATACACTTAAAATGTCTGTTTTCTAAAACGCAATGGACTGAAAACACATAAAAAAGTGTTTTACCTAAAACGCAATGCACCAAAAACACAAAGAAATGTCTTATATGTAAAACGCAATGGCCAGAAAACACTTAAAAATGACTCATTCTAAAACGCAATTGACTGAAAACACCTAAAAAATGTGTTTTACCTAAATGAGCCAATTTATGGAAAATTAATTTTTCTGATGCGTTTTTAGTACAACAATTTAATCGAAAAAACGCAATGGCAGCTCAACCCCAGCCAGGGGCTCTGCCCCTTGGACCCCGCCAGGGGCTGCCGCCCCTAGGACCCCGCTACCGGGGGCTGCCGCCCCCGGACCCCCGCAAAGATCGTAAAACGCAATGACTAAATCAAAAACCCAGATCATGAAAATGAAATTAAAGAATTTCTCACATGGATCGAAGCCGATTTCTTCATCAATTGACAAATTTTGAATGATAGAAACACTTATCAACGCTCGAATCGAACGAATCGAGTGATTATCTCCAAAATCACCGGAAAAAACGAGATTTTTTTATGAAATTAAACTGGGTTTTCTTCAAAAAAAGCTGAAGAACACGTTGATCGGGGTCTGAATCATTGATTGGTGATGAAAATCGCACTATAATGTAGTGATTATTGAGATAGAAAGTGAAGAAATAGTTGAAGATGGTGGGTTTTGAAAATGGTGGGTTTTTGAATTTACTGGGTTTTGAAAAAGGAAGAAGAAGGAGTTGGATTGACTAAAATACCCTTTCTCTTTATTTTAAAATTTGCCACATGTCATAATCCTATGGCTTACTATCCTTCCTAGCGAAAATTAACTTCCCCTATTTGATCTTTTCCCTAAATATATATTGGTGTGTAGTATAAGAGCACTAAAGAGAAGTGGAAGTCGAATAATTGATATTAGAGGTGAAATTAAAATTTAAAAAAATAGTAATGTAATTAATATTAGAGGTGAAATTGAAATTTAAAAAAATAGTAATGTTTAGCATATATGTAACATATAATAAAAGTACTTGAAATTCTTTTTGGAACATTGAGTATGATTTAATAATTAAAATATCCAAGAAAGTAAATGTTAGATATATATTGGTGTGTAGTCTAAGGGGGTGTTTGGGATTGCGTTTTCAACTTGATTATTTGATTATTGTGTTTTGAAATCGCAAAAAATCTATTTTGAGTGTTTGGTAAAAAATTAATAAAAAGTGATTTTTTACGTTTTGTAGAATTCAAAACGTGATAATCCATAAGTAGGTCACCCCTTGCTGCAGGAAAACGTGATAATCCAAAAACTGATTTTTTACGTTTTCACTTGTTTATTTTTTAAAAATATATATACTTGCCAAACACTCAAAAAGTTGATTATCTGATTATTGTGATATCAAACAACATAATCAAATCCAAACAATGTTGATTATCTGATTATTATGATATCAAACAATATAATCAAATCCAAACACTATCTTTCTGCAACACGTTTTGTTACAGCTAATTATCTGATTCTGATTATTCAAAACGCATAATCTATTTTCAAAACTCAACCCCAAACACCCCCTAAGAGCATTAAAGAGAAGTGGAATTCGAATAATTAATATTTGCATTTAAGATTTAACCTACCAACTGCTAAGCATAACGCCCAGTAACAGTATTATTCATGACTATAGTGTAGAGATATTTTTTTATGTTAAATGTTTGGTGTGTTACATTTGAGAATATTCTAAAAAAAAAAAAAAAAATACAAAACTAGTTTCCACATATGATAAAATTAAGAATAATATTCGTTCTAAAAATTACAAAACTAATTTTAAATATATTAGGGTGAGAATCAAATAGGAAGTTTGATTTTGATGAGAAGGGTAAGAAGGAATGTAGTTATGATATGTGGCAAAAAAGAAAGATAAGGGGTAATCTCATTTAACCTAAATCTAAAAATACCCAGCACATCAGATCCTTTTAGTTCATTTCCATGGCCACTTCTACTCCACCACCACCACCACAACCACCACCAACATCCACTCAGAGATGTCGAATCTACAACGAAAACCGTCACTATCGCCACCACCACCACCATCACCACCACCACATACCACTATCGACGAAACCACATCCAGATCTGTAACCGAGCTTAGTAATTCAACGCTCTGTCCAACAATGAAACTGAGTCTCAACTACGACGCCGTTTGTAAGTCAACAGAGCTTCATTATTTAACTAAGTTTTATATGAAGAGGTGAAGAAAATTAAAGAGAGTTTTGATCCTATGGCTTCATGGCGTTTTACAAAACACCACTCAAAACAAACTTCTTTGGTATTTGAACTTGAAAAGATAAAAGAAAGAGTGTAACATCTAATTTTATGGTTCCTTTTCAAATAATGGTGAGTTTGGCTGATCTGAGCACCACTAATAATGAGGGTATACCAAAAAATGGTATTAAACTCCCACCGGTTCATTTAGTCTCGAGTAAGCCTCTCTTACATATCCATCCAAACAAGTTTCACCCTTAAATCTCTTTGGCTTTCGTATATTGTTTTAAATTTGTTTTTTTAATTGCGTTTTAATGTTCAAGTGATTCGTTACTTTTGGTTTATTGCGTTTTATTGATGTAAGTGATTTATTACTTTTTGCAATTGAAATTTTGTTTTATTTTATACATTAATATTGCAGACTTTTTTATTAGGTTTTATCATTGTTTTTATGTTTAGTTTGTGATTGCGTTTTATATTCTGTTTCTTTTTATTACATTGTATAAGTGATTCATCACTGTTGACAATGAAATTGCCTTTAAACTAAACTTTAGGCTCATCCAAATACGAAATTTACTCTTTATTCCCTGTTGCTTCAATGAATATGATTCGTATCAGTATATGTTTTTAAAATACAATGGATGTTTAGTATTTTCAATTTGCACATAATCTAAAACCAAAAACCCTGGGTTGTTTCAATTCACTAATGTCATACTCTTTATTCCTTGTTGCTTCAATATTTAGAGGCCCTTGGTCGTTGCCTAAATTTAGAAGCCAGAGGTACGGCTCTCTGGAAGTTTGTAAATGACTAACCCACACAATTAAGACAATCAAAAGGTTCACGACAAGAGTCAAGACAATATTAGCATGTTCATATTACAAGACAATCTTAATAATTAACTCAGTTGTAAAGGGCATGCAATAGCTATTTTGTTGGATTCAGTTTCATTTTCTTTAAGGATAAGATTAATTGGGTTGTTTCATCACTTCTATAAAGCTACAAGAGGTCGATTAGAACAATTTTAATTTAACATGTCAATTTTAATAATTAATTACACCTAATATGAAATATGTAAAACATATATTAATCTTATGGTGTGGTCCGTTTTTTGGCCAGTTTCGAATCTAAATCGTAAACCAAACTGTCACACGCTCAAATTCCACGTGCGACGTTTTACCGCGAGGTGTGTGACCAAGATCTAGCCACTAATCATGTTGAACCAAATATTTAAAAATATAAATCATCACTAACAACATGATTAGTGATCACGTTTTTAAATGTCCAAAACACAATTTAAGTAACAACGGAAGGAAAGTTAAAAATCCCGACAAGATTAAAAAAACACAAGTTTAAGATGTAATTAAAACATAAAGTTCGACAAACCACACCACTCCAGTCATTGCAATCGTCTGTCCAAGCTGTACCTAAAGGCCTGCAAAGCATGCAATAGTGTACAACAATAAAGTTGGTGAATTCACAAATTTTAGTTAAGCAAAAAGTGTAAGCGTAAGTTCACAAATAATATGTTTTATCTATGACTTGGTAGCTAACCCTCATCAAGTAACTAAACTGTGTACTGAATGCTGACATTATCATTTTGTGCCCTCATTAATGTGTATCAACATTATGTAAAAGAAAAGATCAATAGTTCACGTCCGGCTCCCAACACGATGTGAGGTTTGTCAAACCTAATTATAACAACCCTAAAATAAACCGACACCCTAAAAATATTTAAGATACCCCAAAATGTCCTAAAATACATTCCGTATACGAAAACGGACCCGAATACCTTTATTTTTATAAAAATTAAATAAAAAACAAAATTTCAAGGGTCGTCGCGGGGCGCGAAGACCATAGTCGTCTTCTACGCGGGCCGCGACAGATGGGCTACGAGGCGAAACCCGGTGACGACACGTGTCACCACTCGTGTCAAGCCTAGTAGCGAGTCAGCCAAGCTAGGGCCTATCCTAGCTGGCCTCGCGGGCCGTGTAAGCCCTGAAGGAATGCTACGCGGGGGGAACCAAAGATCAGCCCTATAAATAGCAGGCATCGGCTGAACATTCGAATTCGCTCAAATCCTTTTCTCTCTCGAAATTTTCTTATAGTATAAGCTATTTCCGGGCATAATACCCCCTAAATAACGAAGTTCTGCTCCGTTGTAAGTATCATAACCCCGGTTACGTATTAGATACGCTGCCCGATTGATCTAGGGTTCCGTAACGGCTGTCGTGGTTCTGCCCGACGTAGTCGTTGGAATGCCGTCTCGGGGAGGGTATTACTATTGTAAATATTAAGGGTTATTATACTAACACGTGTGCATTTGTGTAATTTATAGATAATCTCCAAGAAACCCTTAAAGAAAACCTAAGACAGCAATTGTAACAATCCTAATTAAACCGACACCCTTGATTATTTTCCCGACACTCTAATATATTTTAAAATATCCAATATGTCCCAAAATATACCCGTGTGTGAAAACCGAGCCCGAAATACAATATGGTATTAAAAATAAATTAAAAACAAGTTGAATTAAGCTGAGGCGGGCCGCGTAGAACCTACCTCAACCTTACGCGGGCGGTATTAAGGTTAGAACTTGATTTCGTTTATTTCTTTAGTTTAGGCGGGCCGCGTGAGACCCCCATTAAGCTAACGTGGGCCGCGAGAGTCTCAAAATGTGGCGCAGTCCGGTGCGGCCACGTGGCCCAACACACGGACAAGCTAGTTGATGACCCAGCTAAGCTACGCAGTTGACCGGAGTCAACGCGGGCCGTGAAGACCCTGTGCTTGTGTTACGCGGGCCGCGTAAGGACCAGATTTCAGCCCTATATAAGGAGGCATCGAGCCTTCAGTCTGTTTCGTTCAAATTTCTTTTCTCAATCTCAAATTCTGAATAATGGGCATTATACCCGAGTCTAATATCCCCCTAAATAGCGAGGTTCTGCTACGATGTAAGTATCATAACCCCTGGAGACGTATTAGATACTCTGCCCGATTGATCTAGGGTTCCGTAACGACTGTCGTGGTTCTGCCCGACGTAGTCGTTGGAATGCCGTCTCGGGGAGGGTATTCCTAATGTTAAAATGGGTTATTATACTAACACACGTGCATTTGTGTAATTTATAGATTATTCCCAGGAAATCTTTACTGAAAACCCTAAAACAGCAATGTGAGTAATCCTCTTTTTGTTAAATGTTTTTACAAAACCTTAAATACTTTTCCATGCGAATAACAATTATTGAGTATTTGTAAGAATACAATTATAGTGGGTATGTTGGGGTTTTGTATACAAAATTTGTTACCACCTGGTCAAGGAGTAACATTTCCATAAGTTGAGTATGACAGTACCACTGATGTTAATTGTTATATATTGGAAACAAATGTAATTGCGGATGCGCCCTCAATACTGTACACTGTGACTTTTTACTTAAACTTGATTAAACTGGGATTCACTCACCAGTATTTCCCACTGACAAAATGTTTTTAAAACGCGTTTCAGGTAACAACATGTGAATGCCAAATAGAAGCCAGTTGTACAGCACTGAAGGCTTGGAAAAGTGGCAATAAAGTTACCTAAAAAGAAATAGATGTTTTTCTTAAATAAAATAGGATTCATTCCTATGAAAGTGTGTATACTGAAAACTTAGGTTATACCCATGTGTTTAATATTATAAAATGTGGTGGTTTACTCTGATAAAATATTTCCTAACTACTGTCCTGATGAAAATTTCCGCTGCCAAATTAGACAAATAACGTGATACCACCGAAACTGGCTCGCGGCCGCCCGCTCCCGGGGATTTGGGATCGGGGGTTGCGACAGCAATGTGAGTAATCTCCTTTTTGTAAACTGTTTTTACAAAACCTTAAATATTTTACAATGTGATTAAGCAGTGATTGAGTCTTTGTAATTCTTCAATTACTGCCGGTATTATGGTGTTTTGTATACATTACTTGATAATCTTCACAATTGGACAACGGGTTAGCTAATGTGTAATATGACCATAGCCACAGATACGGTCGAGTGGCAAGTACTGAATGAGTAATTGTGTAGATATAAACATTGTAATCGCTCTCAATATTGTCTTAATTAATAAAACTCTTCTTGATTAAACTGGGATTCACTCACCAGTATTTCTCACTGACAAAATGTTTTTAAACGCGTTTCAGGTAACAAAATGTGAAAGCCAACTAGAAGCCAGCTGGACAGCACTGAAGGCTTGGAAAAGTGGCTATAAAAGTCACCTAAATAAAGAAGATGTTTTATTTCAATAAAATGAGGTTTATCCCTATAAAACAGTTTGTAATAAAAACTCGGGTTTTATCCCAATATATTTATTTATATAAAATGTGGTGTTTTACTCTGATAAAATATTTTCTAACTACAGTCCTGATGAAATTTCCGCTGCCAAATTAATAAACACCGATACCACTGACACTGATGCTTGCGGCCGCCTGTTCCCGGGACAAATAGGGGGCGGGGGTTGCGACAGAAGGTGGTATCAGAGCTAGGCCACTGATTCAGCCACAGAAGTGTTCTGCTGACACCAAGATATTATTCAAAGTGTTAGGAAATAAATTACAGAACTACGTGCATAATTGTATTTTATTGTTGTGTGTTATTTGACTATCTGTTAGTTTACAGTATGAGCGACCAAGGACCTTCCGACGCGTATCGTTAGTTGTCCAGCTCGCCTAGGAGCGAAGGCACCTCTTCATAGCCTGCCATCTCAGGGTATTCTGCTGATAATGAAGAAGGGATATTCGTGTTTAAGGCTTAGTCTGAAGAGCCATTCCCTCTTAAAAAGAGAGGATGGTTCAGTAGGGGAGCACATGAACGTAGGAAACAAATGAAAAAGTTGCAACAACAGAGAGACCTAGCAGCCGCTAAAAGAGAGACAGATGCCCATGCCCAGGATATGCTTAATAGGGGTTTAGCAAACTTTCATATCCTAGCAACCACAGCTGCCGACCCTAATCTAGAGCAACTGATAGCTCCCCAACCACTACCACTGTTCCCTAGTCAGCCAATGGAAATAGAAAACAACCTAGAAAATCAAGTTGAAATGCATGATTTTATCCCAGAAGAGATACCTAGGGTACCAGCACCTAATCCCTTAGACCCAGACTACGACCCGTGGCTTGATGAGCTTAGGGACTACCAGCAACGCTACCCAATCCTAGAAGACGCACCCATGCCAAATCTAGCAGCCTACCCAGGTTTGGACCCTCTAGATCCCTACTACGATAACGACCAATACATTAGGGAAACTTTAGAGAATCCATACCCATACCAGGAACCCATGCCCCAATACCCAAACTCAGTCCCAACACCTGCAGCCACAATGAGTGCAGAAAATGTGCAAGAGCTCCGAACTTTCGGAGAAGAAATTTTAGAAAGTAGCGAGAGGATGAGACAGGTGGGAGAGCGACTCGTCTGGAAGTACGACGAGCGCAATATGGAGTTCTGGATGAACCCATATCAGTGAAGGTGATGGTGGAAGTATAATAATAATAATAATAATAATAATAATAATAATAATAATAATAATAATAATAATATAATATATAATATGTGTGTATTTTTGAAAAAAACCTAAATCATAGCTACGGATGCCTACTAGTAGTGTAATTTTTATTTCAGTTGTATTGCAATTTTAAATTTCAGTATTGGTTTGTATTAGATGCATAATATATATAAGAAAACGTAAGTCGCAATGCTCGACGGTTTTGATCAATATGCGTGTAATGTGATTGGGTGTATTATATATTATCTTGTGATATTAATAACTGACAAATGTTTAAAATTCAGATGGACAACGAAGTAAACCAGGAAAACCAGAATGATAATAACCAGAACGACAATAACCCGAATAATGATAATCCGAACAACAATAACAATGGAAATCAAGTGGATAATAGTGCCATCCAACACATAGTGGCACAAGGAATCAGAGATGCAATGCCATTTATTATTCAAACTGTTAAGGAAGCGGATAATAAAAGTAAACATAGCAGTAAGCGACCAACTGAACCAGAACACAGCGTAAACAATGGACCCGTACTTCAAGTGCCCATTCCCGAAAGAAGAATAACCATATCTTATGGTTGTTCTTATAAAGAATTCTGGTCCTGCAAACCAATAGAATTCTCGGGCAATGAAGGACCCATTGCAGCTCTACGTTGGATAGAAAAGACTGAGGCAGTCCTAAAAATAAGCAAGTGTGATGAAGAGGATAAGATAATGTTTGCTTCTAATTTGTTTAAGAACTTAGCATTAGAATGGTGGAACACGATCCTCCAGTCTAGGGGAAGTGATAGGGTTTACAATATGGAATGGGAAGAATTTAAGAATATGGTGGAAAGAAAATTCTGCCCTCCCAATGAAAAAGAACAGATGGCAAATAAATTCCTAAACCTTAGGATGACTGGAGTAGATAGTAAGGGTTATACTACTACATTATTTGAATATGCTAGAATAGTGCCAACCCTTGCATCACTTGAACTAGTATTAATCTCCCATTACATCTGGGGATTAATCAGAGAGATTAGGCATGTAAAGGCAGCTAGAATTTGGAGGATCAAAGGAAGAACCTAGCTCAAAGGCTTACCCAGGAATTCCGTTCTGGAAATTCCAACCGTGGGAAAAATGTAGGTTCTACCTCTGCACCTTATTGCAGGTATTGCAAAAGGAAGCATTCTGGAAGATGCTCCATATACTGCAATTTCTGCAAAATGTCTGGACACAAGGAAGAAAGACTGCAGGAAGAAACTTAACAACAGGATATGCTACAACTGTGGAGAACAAGGCCACATCAAGCCAAACTGTCCGAAACTAGCTCTAGCTAAAATAACAAGACTACTAAAAATGCTAGAGCATTTGTTCTGACTGCAGATGAAGCTAAGATGATCCCGGACGTGATAGCCGGTACGTTTTTAGTTAATGATGTTTTTGCTAAAGTATTATTTGAATCTGATGCAAACCAAAGTTTTATTAATACTTCATTTTGCAAAATTCTCAACCAACCATTAACTAAACTCCCACAAGAATGTCTAGTAGAAATGGCAAATGGGAAACCATTAAGATTTCTGAAATCTTGCAGGGAGCAAGAATAGAATTTTTAAACCAAAAGTTTATTGCAAACCTTTACCCAATGAATCTGGTAGGATTTGATGTTGTATTAGGAATGGATTGGTTAATAACCAATAAAGCCAACATTTTATGTGATCAAAAGTCAATCCAAGTAAATTCACCAAGGGGTGAAAAGATCACAATAAAGGAGATAAGCCCTCTAGATCCACAAAATTCATCTTTGTGATGAAAACATCAAGTTGTATAAGAAAAGGATCTATAGTGTATCTGATTTCCATAATCACTAATACTAAAGGAAAAGAACTGAAAGATATTCCAGTAGTATCTCAATTTTCAGATGTATTTCCAGAAGAATTACCAGGATTACCACCAGACAGGGAAGTTGAATTCAGAATCCACCTGCTACCAGGAACAACACCGATTACCAAAGCACCTTACCGTTTGGCACCCGCAGAAATGCAGGAACTAAAGAAACAGTTAGACGAATTGTTAGAGACAGGATTCATACAGCCAAGTTCATCACCATGGAGAGCACTAATTTTATTCGTTAAGAAGAAAGACGGATCGATGCGTATGTGCATTGACTACCGTGAATTGAACAAGGTCATGATTAAGAATCGGTACCCATTACCAAGGATCGATGCTCTGTTCGATCAACTACAAGGAGCTCGATTTTTCTCTAAAATCAATTTAAGGTCAGGATATCATCAATTAAAGGTACAGGAAGAGGACATTCCTAAGATCGCATTTAGAACAAGGTATGGCCATTATGAATTTACTGTCATGCCATTTGGGTTAACCAATGCCCCAGCTGCATTTATGGACATGATGAACCGAATATGTAAGCCATATTTGGATAAATTCATAATTGTCTTTATAGATGATATTCTTATTTACTCTAAGAGTAAAGAGGAACATGCAAAGCATTTGCACGCACTTCTAAGTTTATTAAGGAAAGAAAGCTTTATGCCAAATTTTCAGAGTGCGAATTTTGGTTAGAACAGGTACAGTTTCTTGGACATCTAGTCAATCATGAAGGAATTCATGTGGATCCTACCAAGATCGAGGCAATTACCAAATGGAAAACCCCTGAATCACCAACCGAGGTTAGAAGTTTCTTAGGATTGGCTGGTTATTATAGAAGATTTATTCGAGATTTTTCTAGGATAGCCATTCCCTTAACTAAGCTAACCTGTAAATCTGTTAAGTTTGAATGGGGACCAAAACAGGAAGAAGCCTTTAGAATTCTTAAGCAAAGATTAACCCATGCACCCATACTAGCGTCTCCAGAAGGAAAGGAACTGAAGACTTTGTAGTCTATTGTGACGCTTCTAAGTTAGGTTATGGATGTGTATTAATGCAACGTCAAAAGGTTATAGCTTATGTGTCTAGACAACTTAAGAATCATGAAGAGAATTATTCAACCCATGATTTGGAATTTGGAGCCATAATTTTTGCCCTTAAGATTTGGAGACATTACCTTTATGGTATAAGTTTACCATTTTCACAGATCATAAGAGTTTAAGGTATGTCTTCGGACAAAAGGAGTTGAATATAAGGCAAAGACGCTGGATGGAGATACTTAGTGATTATGATTGTAATATCCAGTATCATGCAGGAAAGGCCAATGTAGTGGCTGATGCTTTAAGTCGAAAGTATCATGAAAAGCCAAAAAGGGTACGTTCTCTTAAATTAAATCTACAAGTAGATTTAAATGAGCAAATTAGAAAAGCACAAGAATCAGTAATCAAGAATGATACTGAAAAGTTAAAAGGAATGATTAAAGAATTAGAAAAAGGAACTGATGGAATTTGGAGATTCCATAAGAAAAGAATTTGGATACCCAAATTAGGAAACCTACGTCACCATATATTAGAGGAAGCCCATAAGTCTAAGTATACGATGCATCCTGGAAGTGATAGGATGTATCAGGATTTAAGAAAGAATTTTTGGTGGATAGGAATGAAAAAGGATATAGCAGCTTATGTTTCTAAGTGTTTAACCTGTTCACAAGTGAAAGTTGAACACCAGAAACCCTCTGGTTTGTTGCAGTAGTTAGAAATGCTAGTGTGGAAATGGGAATTGATAACAATGGATTTTGTTACCAAATTACCCAAAACAAGGAAAGGTAATGATATAATCTGGGTGATTGTAGACAGGCTAACTAAGTCAGCTCATTTTCTACTGATGAAGGAAACTTTCAGTATGGAACAGTTAGCTAAACTATATGTAAATGAAATAGTTTCATTGCATGGAATTCCTTTATCAATTGTTTCTGATAGGGATAGCCGTTTTACCTCTCATTTTTGGACAAGTTTCCAAAAAGCAATGGGAACTAAGTTGAATCTAAGCACAACTTATCATCCTCAAACGAACGAACAAAGTGAAAGGACGATTCAGACAATGGAGGACATGCTTAGAGCTTGTGTAATTGATTTCGGAGGTAATTGGGACGATTACTTACCCTTAATAGAATTTTCTTATAATAACAGTTATCACACAAGTATCAATGCTGCACCATTCGAAGCACTTTATGGACGAAAGTGCCGAACCCCAGTCTGTTGGGCAGAAATTGGGGAAAAGCAACTATCCGGACCTGAGATAGTACAAGAGACAACAGACAAAATCATTCAAGTTAAAGAACGACTAAAAACAACACGTGATCGACAAAAGAGCTATGCAGATAACAGGCGAAAGCCATTGAAGTTTCAGAAAGGAGACAAAGTGTTGTTGAAAGTCTCTCCTTGGAAAGGAGTAGTCAGATTCATCAAGAGGGGAAAGCTAAGCCCCAGGTATGTTAGACCTTTTGAAATTATTAGAAGAATAGGACCTGTAGCCTATCAGCTACAACTACCAGAGGAAATGGCAGGGATACATGATGTATTTCATGTATCTAATCTCAAGAAATGCTTAGCTAATAAATCACTAATGGTACCTCTTAAGAATATAGAGGTTAATGAGCAGTTAAAATTTGTAGAAAGACCCCTACAAATTAAAGACAGGAAAGTTAAGAACCTCAAGCACAAGAGATTAGTTCTGGTCAAAGTGAAGTGGGACTCCAAAAGAGGACCAGAGTATACATGGGAACTTGAATCAGAAATGCAAAGGAAATACCCGCACTTATTCCAGTAGATCTCGGGGACGAGCTCTAAAACAAGGTGGGGAGGATATAACAACCCTAAAATAATCCGACACCCTAAAATACTTAAGATACCCCAAAATGTCCTAAAATACACCACGTATACGAAAACGGACCCCGAATACCTCTATTTTTATAAAAATGAAATAAAAAGAATTTCAAGGGTCGTCGCGGGGCGCGAAGACCTTAGTCGTCTTCTACGCGGGCCGTGACAGATGGGCTACGAGGCGAAACCCGGTGACGCACGTGTCACCACTCGTGTCAAGCCTAGTGACGAGTCAGCCAAGCTAGGGCCTACCCTAGCTGGCCTCGCAGGCCGCGTAAGCCCTGGAGGAATGCTACACGGGGCGCGACGGAACCAAAGATCAGCCATATAAATAGCAGGCATCGGCTGAACATTCGATTTTGCTCAAATCCTTTTCTCTCTCGAAATTTTCTTATAGTATAAGCTATTTCCGGGCATAATACCCCCTAAATAACAAAGTTCTGCTCTGTTATAAGCATCATAACCCCGGTTACGTATTAGATACGCTGCCCGATTGATCCATTTCGTAACGGCTGTCGTGGTTCTGCCCGACGTAGTCGTTGGACTGTCGTCTCGGGGAGGGTATTACTAATGTAAATATTAAGAGTTATTATACTAACACGTGTGCATTTGTGTAATTTATAGATAATCTCCAAGAAACCCTTAAAGAAAACCTAAGACAACAATGTGAGTAATCTCCTTTTTGTAAACTGTTTTTACAAAACCTTAAATATTTTACAATGTGACTAAGCAGTGATTGAGTCTTTGTAATTCTTCAATTACTGCCGGTATTATGGGGTTTTGTATACATTACTTGATAATCTTCACAATTGGACAACGGGTTAGCCAATGTGTGATATGACCATAGCCACAGATACGGTCGAGTGGCAAGTACTGAATGAGTAATTATGTAGATATAAACATTGTAATCGCTCTCAATACTGTCTTAATTAATAAAATTCTTCTTGATTAAACTAGGATTCACTCACCAGTATTTCCCACTGACAAAATGTTTTTAAACGCGTTTCAGGTAACAAAATGTGAAAGCCAACTAGAAGCCAGCTGGACAACACTGAAGGCTTGGAAAAGTGGCTATAAAAGTTACCTAAATAAAGAAGATGTTTTATTTCAATAAAATGGGGTTTATCCCTATAAAACAGTTTGTAATAAAAACTTGGGTTTTATCCCAATATATTTATTTATATAAAATGTGGTGTTTTACTCTGATAAAATATTTTCTAACTACGGTCCTGATGAAATTTCCGCTGCCAAATTAATAAATACCGATACCACCGACACTGATGCTCGCGGCCGCCTGTTCCCGGGACAGATAGGGGGCGGGGGTTGCGACACTAATAACGCGATCAACTCATACCCCACCTGCCAACCTGGCATACTAATTGGTAAAAATGTAAGGATTTACAGATAGAGTGTTCGTTTAGTTTAAGTGTACTACTCTACCTCCAATGGATAGTATGTTTTGTGGTACCAAACCAGGAATGTGCATGTAGCCCCAAACAGGGCTACTGTAAAAAGTGTTGTCCCAACCCAGGGACGCATGCTTTTATAAAAAGGTTGTGAACTCATCCTAATTTGCTTGACATAAAATGAGTGTGAAGGGTAACACGAGTGGTCAACCTCATCCTGATATGTTTACCATTTCAGTTAGTTTAGATTCACGTAATCCTACACGTATTCTAGCACATATAGCCATGCAATCACATTTGACATTTAATTAACCTTTCGTGTAAGTTGGTGAATGTGATCATCTAATAACATACAACACATTCATGGACACTAATTAAGGTTTTAAACGACAGTTAACACCTTGCAGTAACACATAAGTACATTCAAAGCATTTACAATCACGTTCAACACATTGCAATTTCACATCAGATTTTAAGCAGTTTTACGGAATTTATTTAAAATACTAAACAGATTCAAAAATTATGATATTTTAGCATGACATGTCATTTAGTTCAGAATACTTGTGGATTTTTCTCATGACCTAAATACTTATATAAAATTCACTAAAAATCATTTTCACACATAGGTCTGATTCTTAACCTTCTGATGACAATTTACGGTAAAATTCATTTAAAAATCCTCGTTAACTCTTTTAACGAAATTCTAGTGGGAGATTTTCACTATCACTTGGATTTCTCTACAGTAAAATATTCAGATTTTAATTCAATTTCTACACCATATTATGACATTCGAAATGGGCTGCAAATTCTGCCAGAAAACGCAGCCTTGACCTTTGTTACGGACTAGTTCATTTAAAATATCAAATCACGTCGAAAACATATAATTCCAGTGGGGTTGAAAGGTATTTCCTGGAACTACATTATATTCTCAAGAAACACTGATTTTTTGTTAACTTTTGACCCGGTTATAGTCGACACAAGTCAGTTGTAACTTTTTGGACAGAAACAGTTTGTTACTCAACTTCTTAAAAGCGATACCTTAGTAAACAAACCAACCTATATACATAATCTATAGCAGGTTATTAGCATAAATTAGGTTATACATCATCTAACTCATCAAGAACCATCAAGATCCAAACCAAGATCACGAAAGAATCAAAACCCTAATGGCTAACCGAACACATAATCGATCCAATCATCTAACACACATGATTCCTAGCAACTTAGACTACAAGTATCATCATAACGTCAAGTAAACGCAGCCATGATGACGAGTGCTTAACAACATTATAATAATAACTAAGTATGTTACCGAGTTTAGGAGAGGATGTTGAGCTGATACAAGTTCGAATCGATGGACTGTGGCCTTGTGTATCGTTGATCAAGAAGAAGCAGAGGGAGGCCAAAAGTTTGAGATAGTGATTTAGGGTATTGTTGTGGGATTAGGATTATGGAGGAGATATACGTAACTTAAAAGAGAATGTGGGATTGGGGCGGTTTGGGATTACTTGGGCCGCACTTCACTTGGGCTGAAAGGGGTGTGTGGGGTGGTTTATGTTTCACTGATTTTGGGTTATTGGGCTGTAAACAGTGTAGGTCGCGAGTTCATGATTGATTCAAGAATGGGGTGTTTGGGTTGGGTTGCCTGATGTACGCAAAATTATAACATATTGGAAAAATCGACCCTTTTTCGGTACTGATGTTGGAAAAAGCTTGTTTCTTTGTTTACTTTTATATTATAGGATCAAAAGAGCTTAAACGAGAAAAAGGAACAAATTAACAGCTGAAAGCAACACAAATACAAAGAAGAAAGATTGACATAACCTGCCGAACCCCCCATCCACATCCAAAATAACAAAATAACAAGAACAAAAGCATAGGCACGGGGCCGTGCCCAGTTAAGATTCCATGTAGAAAAAGACAACAGCAAAAGACAAACCAACACGGGGCCGTGCCAACCTAACACGGGTCGTGGTCAACTATAAGATTCGACAAATCTTGGATAGTACAACAAGTACACTAACCACGGGGCCGTGCTATGACACCACGGGGCGTGTTAGTACAAGACCTGACATCTGAAGTTAATATAGGGAGAGAAAAAGTCCACCACGGGGCCATGCCAGGTGGGCACGGGGCCGTGCCTGCCCTCTGTTTTCAACTATAAATAGAGGTACTTGGTTCAAGAAAAAGGCAACCCTCCGCAAACCACTTCTCTCACATTTGCCACCAGTCCACCACCACTACAACACCAAAACCCACCTCCATCATCCACTTTTCATCTTTTAGAGTGTGTAGTAGTCTCGGGATCCAAGATCGATTGTAAGAGTTCTTGTCAAATAAAGGCTATGCTTGGCTAAGTCTCTTACATCACTTGGTGAAGACAAGTCCTTTATGTTTTACTTTTGATTTCCAATGTTTGGCAACTTTTTATTTGGGTATGTATTAATAACTTTAATAACTAGTTTTTTATATTGAAAGTGAACTTTAGTTAAACATTTCTTTATGTTTCGTTGATTCACTCATTCGTGTCTTTACGGTCTATATAAAGCGCGTTAACTGGCTGGAAAGGGGGGGGGGTTAGAAGGGTGTTTGTGTAAAGTTTATACTTCGTTCAGTGTATAGATCCTGCGAGGACTTGGTTCAAGCTTATTAGGACTTCCCTTGAGGCAGATAGCATCAAATCGGGGGAAGTAAGAACGGCTTGAACCCCTTATAAATAAACTATTATTAAAACTTTATCCGGCTTTGCGGGACTGTATCCCTGCTGACTCAGACCAATATGGCCGAGGGTAGCGTCACCTCACAAGAGGGGCCTACCATATTCTGCATTAATAACTTATTTAATTATCTTCCAATATTCCGACCTTGCGGGACTGTATCCCTGCTGACTCAGACCAATAGGTTGAGGGCAACGTCGCCTTCACAAGAGGGACCTACCACTATAACTAAGATAATCTCATAAAAAGCCCAAAGTGCGGAAGTCATCAAAGGAAACATAAAAGAGGAGTTGGAACCAAGTGATTCATTCTTGTCTATTTGTTTTTCCCTTTTTATTTACGTTTTTACTTTTATTTTCATCTTTTAAAGCATTCAAAACTTTTATCAAAATTTGGTTAGATTAGACGTTAACGATAAGCCGGTATTAAAAGCTCTTGTGTCATTAGACGACCTCGGTATCTTACCTTTACTATACTACGTCTAGGATGCGTGCAGTTTCCCTAACGTGTGTAGAGTAATGGTATTGTATCGTGTTTTATAAATTTAAAGCTTGATCCACGAGTAAAAAATGCTTAAAATATAACAAAAACTATAACCACTCACACGCACGTCACTGCCACGATAAACAAATGAGGTGGTTTCGCGTTAAGTGGGTTTGGGTTGGGCCATTAAATAAATATATACGCTTAAGTGAAAACGACTAACTTGTATACGTGACAAACAAAATAAAACGTAACAAATGTAATTTATAATCGCGAAAATGAACGGTGTTAACCTCGGAAGTACGGGTTGTCACACAAACCATTCGACACAGTCCGGAATTTTTTTAAACCAACTGACTGAACTATTTTTTTTTTAAAACCGATAATAACATGTTTAGACATTTCACTTTTTAAACTAAACCATGAACACCCCTAATAATAGATGCTTTTAACTAAGTCAGTTATTTTTTATTTACATGTAAATTATTAATTACTCAACACAACACTTGACTATCGCTTCTCGTCCCTTACATCTCCTTCCCACTCCAATGCTTCCTTAATCTAAAAGCTTTCTAATCTAAAAAATTTAGAAAGACACAATTAATTGCAAAGTATAATAAAATGTCGAGCAAAATATAATACAATGCTGAAAAATATAACACAATGTCAAGAAAAAAGACACAAAGTGTCGCAAAAAGACAAAATACGCAAATAGAGAAAATATACATTACTAAATAAAAAGACATAATCATTTAAACTAAAATTCTAAAATCTACAAGCTATAAATCTAAAGTGAAAAACTAAAATCTCACATCATAGGTTTTGATAAGACGGTTCCAATCCGGCTTGAATGAGGTCAACCAGAGTCCATTTGATACCATTCTTACATCTTCTTATTTTTAGATGACTTTGTATTTAATCATAACCCCTATCTCTAAATACATGTTTATCATATTTTAACTAACCTAAAAAACTATTTAACATTATAATGCATTTTTTATATTTAAAATAGTTAAATAATGCAAATTTAGCTCTCTTAGCAAAGTGGTGGTGGGGTTTTAAAGAAAATCCTTCATCACTTTGGGCAAGAGTAATCAAACCAATACATTAAAGTCCTAGATCTGGTTTATCTTTGAAACCAACTCTGGTGACAATTGTTGGAGATGACCTTGAAACTCGATTTTGGATTGACAATTGGATTGGAGACGGCCCAATAATGGATAGATACCCAGCCTTATTTGCTGAGTGCCAGTGGGCCTGGGCCTGGACGCGTGGGCCTAGGTGCTGTGCTTTTTGGTAATCACAAAGGATCTGGGCAGTGGAAGAAAGTTGTAGGAAAGATATTTTGGTTGACGATGTTTAGTGTATGGAAAGAAAAAGAATTCTGGAATCACAATGCTACTTTCAACATGACGGTAGAAGAAATTAAAGAAACTGTGTTTCTATGGCTAAAAGGAAATCGACACTAAAGAATCTAGAATGGGCTAGATGGTGCAATTTCAATATTAGAAATGTAATAGTATCAACTCTTTTCGTTTTCCAGTTTCGTTGTATTTGTAATTGTTTCGGGTTTTACAACTTTCCCTGACTCTGTTCTATAATCATAGAATCTTCAGCCGTTAAAAGAAGTTAAATATAATTATAACATATGAGATATATAAAAAGTACAAATAAACTATAGAATTCGTTGAAACCAATGTATAAATATGCTTATTATAAACGCGATATACACTAATTAAACATTTATGTACGTAACATTTTTACTTAGAAAGCTTTAAGATTAAAGTTTTACAATTGATTTAATATAATATTTCTCTTTAATATCGTTAATTTATATATATTATTTGGTTTTGAATAAATTATTTATTTTTAAAACTAATAAATATAGTACTTATTATTGATATCGTCTTGGCTTTAAACATAGTCTTGCAAAACCTGCATATTGGGTAAGTTTAAATGGGTTTAGGTGAACAAATTCGAGTAAATATGAGTTCGGGTCAGAATAGACCGTTTTACATAGGTATCACAACAAAGTATAAAAAAATGGGTTTACTCGCTATATTTTGTGAGAACTGTTGGCGATGGGTGATGGAGATCATGGTGTGTGTGGTTGCAGTAGTGGCAACTGAAAATAGGTGACGATAAACAATGATCATAGGTGTTGCTCACTGAAATTGACTCGATGTGTTATCAAAGTCGACTTAAATGAATACATAGGCAATTCTTTTACAGCTCAACCAATCAACGCGTCATGATTGTCGCTCTTGTCGCTACTCCAATCTTACACTGGCACTGGCTTTTAACTATAGAATTTGAGTTGGGTTGGGATTAAAATGAGATGGTTAGGACTATTGTAATTTGTGTGTTTGCTTTGGTTTATAATAAGAAAAGAGACGAGTTCGTTCATAACATATTTGTTTGTTCGATTAAGGGCCTGCTTTTCTAACAAGCATCGGTCCTGATAAGGTTTCCAAGATCAAAACGCGGGTTTAAATGGTCTTGAAATCTTGAAAATCAGCAATGAGGCTAGAAGCTTAGACGGGATTACACCTGTTTAGAATCTTCGTGTGTTATCTTCAAAGAAAAATTGTGCAAATCGGTGTTATTATAGGCAGTTTGGTTGCTATAATCATTTTATGTTTATGTTGCGTGGTGGCGAAATGATAAAAAACTAGTAGATCAAAGCCTTCATGGTTACCACTTGCGTTACATTTCAAGAAATCATGGATGCAACAAACAATTTTAGTGAGAATATGCTGCTTGGGGTGGGGGGTTCGGGCGAGTGTTAACAATGGAAGACGGGACGACCATAGTAGTTAAAAGAGGAAACCCGAGATCCAAACAAGGTCCCAACCGAAATCTAAATGTTATCGAAACTAAGGCACCGGCATTTGGTTTCACTTATTGGGTATTGTGATGAACATTCAGAAAAGATTCCGGTTTTATGTAAACACGGCTAAAGAACCTTTAAGAAGTCGTCTTTACAGGACCGATTTACCACCACTAACATGGAAGCAACGGCTTGAGAATTGTATCGGGGCAGCTAGAGGCTTACATTATCTGCACACTGGTGCAGCCTAGACTATAATTCACCAGGATCTTAAAAAGTTATGTCATATAAGTTATGTCTGCATTTACTTTCGTACTCATTTATTCAGTGATTAATATACAAACTACAGGAAAACAGATGCACTATTCAGGATTAGTGGGCTAAGTTGAGTTACATGAACACCATGGAAGCTTTGTTACTCTTTAAATTTGTTCCTAGCATGTAACACCCCCAAAATACCACCTGCGGAAACCCCGCGAGGCGTATTACACAGCAGAGTCTGAGCCACCAATCACATTGAACCAATGATAAATATTTAATAAAACATGTCATTAATTGCCAAGATTAAATGTCAAACATAATATCAATTCGCAAGGAGTTATATAGCGGAAGCATATGATAAATCGTTTAGCAATTGTTTCATAATAAAACTCAAAACCAATGTATCAATTTTAAGTAATCCAATAGCTTCGATCCATGACCACTCCAGCACTCCCAGATAGCAAGTCCATGTTCCAAGGTTAACGACCTACAAGCATGCAAACAAGTGTGTCAGACTACGCTGGTGAGTTCAAAGTGTTGCTTACGCGTTGTGTTACCAGATATGTTAATGCGATTCAATGTTGTGTTACGATGTTGCTCATGCTAGTTACCCTAGGGACTACGCCCTTACGTAACCGAGGAGTGTGCCTCTTAGCAACCCACTATGCTGTTCATGCTAGTTACCCTAGGGAAAACGCCCTTACGTAACCGAGGAGTGTGCCTCTTAACAGCCATAGTGAAACCCAGATAATTAGTTCACCCCGTCCCTACGGCCCGGTGTGAGGTTTCCCACCTAATAGCGCTATCAACTAATTACCCCCATTGCCCTCCAGGCAATAACCAAAACCGATTAAGTTGTTTACCCATAGTTTCCCTTCCAAGTGTTTACCAGTTGTCCCAAACCACCGGGACGCATGCTTGAGAAAATGCGATGAACTCACCTTGGTTTGCTCGGCAGATTATACCAAAGTTACTTGAATTAACAGTGATCAAACACGTCCTAACAGGATTACCATACAAGTCAGGTTTGGTTTAAGTAAGGCACGTATGGTTACACAGAGTTAGCACGTTACAAATACATTTAGATCATGGCAACACTTAATAGTTAAACGATGCATTCAACTTGTGCGGTCAACATAAGCCCAATAGTACTTAGTCCAATCATGTTGTACGATTTAACAAACCCAGCCCAAATAAACATAAGTGATCCAACAGCGTATTTGGCCCAAATAACAACATATGTGACTTGTGCGATCCGGGTAAGGTTGTGCGATTGTAATTGGGCTTGTCCGGCCCAAATCAGACTAACTACCCTTGTGCGATCAGCTTTATTACCCAGCCCAGGTCTACTCACCCGGCCCAACAGTTAACAACATTACACATGTGCAGTCCAGTAATCCCTTGTGCGAGTGAAAGCACCTTGTGCGACTGTGGGTGCTTGTGCGACAGGAGACATCTTGTGCGACTGACCAAGATGTCTTGTGCGATTCTCTTGTTCGTGTGATCTTGTGCGGCCGACTAGCTTATGCGTTTGGGGCTTCTTGTGCGGTCAAGACCCCTTGTGCGATTAGTTTATATATTCCGGATTTTATGCAAATCAATTTAATCAGTTTCCTTATTTTGTGATAATCAATCAACAAGTTTCCATCTATCCGATTAGCACACTATCGATTAAACAAGCATTTTCATTACGAACTTCATATGAACCCTAATCCAATGATAAACAAAAATCTCAACAATTCATATGAACATGTATCATAACATTTGACTTTTAACCATCATACTTAACCCATCGAGCAACCCTAGTAGTCGACTATCATTCAACAGTTTCTATATCATTATGTAACACTCCATGAACAAGCTATGCTAGTCGATCATTATCAATACTAACTCACTGATTTAACATTATGATTTACAACAACTTAACGAAAATCCAAACAACATATATCCAATCGGCTACTACAAGACATCCGAATTACATCAACATCATTACATGAACATCATGCAAAACACATAGATCATAACATCAACCACATACAATCAATAGACACAAGAACTAACCGATTAGAAGGAGAAAGGGGAATCGGCCAAGTCAAGAGCTTCGAGGGGGATGGTTGCCGTCGGGTTCGAGAGAGAGGATGAGGGAACTAGGGTTTGTGAACTTGTGTGTGTGTTAGGTAATTGTAACAAATGAGAGAATAACCCCAAGGATGGGTGTTGTTTGCGTATAAGGGAAGTGGGCCGAGCCCAACTCGGCTGCCCTATGGGTCCGATTACAAGGTGTGGCCCAAATGGCCTTGTGCGTTCCAGTAAGTGTTGTGCGATCGGTTCGTATTGTGCGGTTGAGCCAATATATACATACATTCATCACATTACACAAAACACAAAATCATAACGTTTAATAATCGTAATAGTTCACATAAGCATGTAACGTTACACAGAAGTAGGTTCGAATTACGAGTTGTCACATAGCAGGTCTAACTTCTTGTTTGGTTTATAGAAGTGGTAAAATGGGTGGGTCAAGCGAGTCGGGATGGTTTAAATGGTAGTTAATGTGTGGGTCAAACTAGGCGGGTTGGGCCAGGCCAGGCCCACAGGGCTACTGTATAATTTTGTGCTTTGTAAATATGTAATTTAGCAATCTATTCCCTTGCAGAAGTTGGAAATTACATCATACATGCTCAAAATATGTTTTTTTTTTTTTTTTTTTTTTTAAATTGTACATGTCTATTCAACAGTTAAAATGATTGTTTACTATAAAAAAATGTGCATGCTAACTGAAAGGAAAATTCCAACTGGGCCGGCCCAATGAATTTGGGCCCAAAACATCTGGTCCAACAAGGGATTTCATCCCCATTTTCATCATCTTATCCTCTCCTTAATATACCAATTTATCCCTCATCACCTATATCATTCCAATTAATTCTTATATTTACATACATACTAATTATCAAGAATACTCGACTGATTTGAGTATCGGAGAGTGGTCCAGAGACCCCGGTCTCTAGCCCCTTCTAATGAGTTGTTAATGCTGTTTTACAGCCTCAAAGCTAGATGGAGAAGTCAAAGTGCAGTTGGTCTATCTCGGTAACCACTATAACGATCCGAAAAAGCAACTCGGTATGGAACAAACAATGAAGTAGGGAAGAATAAACCATGATTCAAACACCCGATTGACAATGTAAGAGGTCCACGTTCAAAGAATATGTTTTCCTCCGATAAAAGATGTTTGAGTTTAAATTCTTGCAAGTGCAAGGTTAGGTGGTTGGTACTTAGACGTAAAAAAATGTTGTTAAAAATGAAATTAAAATTGAAATTGTTACAAGTATCAGAATTTCTTTATAATAATTTGTTTGACTAAATACATTTTTTTTTATTTTCATCTACCACTCCTTATTTTAACGTACTCCCATTAAATTTCCATTTCATACAATCTTTTTTAATGTCTATAATGTTGATCACTTTCATGAATTTCATTACAAATTTTGCTTTCAAACGTCCTAACATCATATTATTGTTTTTATGAGCCCACCTCAAATAACATAATATTATATTTTCTTGTTAAATGTAATTATTTATTTAAAATTTTGACTGCATCCCGAAACTACAAAATATAGGTCAAAGGCTTCACTATCACTGTATTCAATTCATAAAATTTTAAATGGCTGATTTTTGTCTTACACTAGAAAAAAAAATCTACAGCTTTAAAAAGTTTATCATATCTTCTCACCTACCCCCTTCTATATTGATATAAACAGAAGATGTTATTACTAACATAATCTGTGCAACTAATTGCTAAGATCCAGAAGAGAAAAATGAAGGAAGATATAGCCCAAGTCACTGTTTCTGTGCCGATCAAAGACTTATGGAAGGCAATGGCGAGCGACAATAGGCACGTCGTGCCCAAGGTTTTACCGGATATTGTAGCGGAAGTTGAGTTGCTTGAAGGAGATGGTGGCTATGGAAGCCTGCTGCTATTCAAATTCTGCCCGGGTAAGCCTTAATCCATGTCCGGATTGTGTTTTTGATATAAAAATCATTGTTGATTTGCATAGGTTAAATTGCTCCAAATATGAGTCCTTACACTTGCTCATTTTCATGTGTGTTAGGTGTACTAAATGTGAGCCACCAATTAGAGAAGATTGTGGAGTATGATGAATCGACGTATCAGATAGCTCTTGAAATACTGGAAGGGGGGCATCTGGACCATGGGTTTACTGCATACACGACTGCTTTTAAGTTAACTCAAGTATCAGAAGCCGAGACACTGATCGACATCAAGGTTTTGTATGAGACGAAACCTGAACATAATCATATTCCCGGAGAGACTATAAAAGCAACATTTCGTTACATCAATAGCCTCGAAAAACATCTGTTGAAAAGTTTATCATAATTGTATTTTGGTTAATTGTAAACACTTTCACTTTGTCACTGGATCATTTGATAAACAATACTTCTATGAACGTTCTCCAGGTTATCCCACTGAAAACATCCCCCACTATGTATTTTTAAGCTATATATTTTGTCCATTTCATTTTTTAGATAACTAATTTCATACCATTTATTTGGTTGATGTGGAGTTACTAAATAGTTAGTGGACTCCAGAGCCGTTTTAACGTTTCTGGAGGCCCTAAGCGAACTACAAAGTCAGGGCCTTATTATTGGTATAAATGAGTTGAGATTGAAATTTGAGACATTGAATAACCAGAGCGATGATTTTTCCTAGTATCGGCCCTAATTTCGCTCAATCCGCAATCAATTTCATATTGCTTACTCAAAAGACGCCAACGAGGGTTGATGTGTTGGGTGCGTGGACAGTGCGGACTCCTAATGTGAAATCCTAAATATTGGGCAAAGAAACGTTGTTAAAATGGCAAAAAAAAAAAAAAAAAGTCTAATATATGAAAAGAAATAAAATTGGAGGCCCTTTTTTTTGAGTGGCCCTAGGCCTTAGCCTAGATTAATAAGCCTTACGGGCCGGCTCTGGTGGACTCATACATGAGAAATGAACTAGAAAAGGGCCCAAGGTTAAAAAGAACATAACTTGCGCTATGACTGGAGTTATACATCATTAAGTGATGGAAGGAAACATTCGAAAATGCCAGATCATGTGATAAATGCCATAGGCATCTTGCTCCAACCCTCGAACCCAAATTCTATTATATGGAGCCTTTATTTGGAACTCAATGTTTTTTTTTCCAATTCAAGCAAGTTATATACTTGTATTTATTTCAGTTCGCTATAACATGTGTGAATATTTATTTTGAGAAATTTATGGTTTTTTTTTTTTTTTTTTTTTTTTTTTTTTTTTTTTAAATTTAACTTGATTATTATGCAGTTTATTCAATTCGGTTTTCAAAATTTGACACGACCTGAGAAATTTAGATTTATTGATGTAATAATGTATGCCTTGAAAATTACATCAATTTTTTTGTATTCTCTTTACTATTTCTGTTTCCTCTCCGCTATATAATACGTCAACAAATAATCAGAAAAATAATTCATGTAAATTATCAATTTATCAGTTAATCGAATTTTCTTGGTATTCTATCTTCCATCTCGATCCGAACTGAATCAACATGAGTATATTCAACCTAGTCGTTATCCTGTTGTGTTTTGTACATCTCGGTTAACAATTTATGTTATGGTTCTTTTTTTCTTTTTTTTTTTTTTTTTTTTTTTTTTTTTTTTTTTTACAACAGATAACTCACACACCCATTATAACCTTATGTCTAAGTCTTTTTGTCCATCATGAGACTCTAACCCTCACCCCATAGAGACAAGGACATCTTGATACCTCTAGAGGCTACTAACATTTTGATAATTCTTCCTCTTGTTTGAAATACTATCAAAATCAAACATAAAAAAATTAAATCAAATCCCTTTTTCCATAAACTCCAAGTCCTATTAATGATAAAAGAAATAGCTTTATTTTTCCATAAGATCCAAGTCCTATTGATCTCTTTTCTATTTCTTTTGCATTTAACACATGTCTACGTTCGATTTTGTTAATCAAAAACCATATATTGCCATGGGGCATGGATGAGCTGGAATATTTATTTTCTTGTGAACTTGTCTTTTGAATGCCTAATAAATAACTAAAGTAAGAAATGAAAACTAAACTAGAATGGGTTATTTGGGTTAATAGCATGTCGAAACGAGTCACCATAAACACACTAGCTAAAATGCACGTTGTAAGGGCGGCCCATGGGTGGGGCAAAGTGGGCGACTACCCAGGGCCACATACCCATGGACCCTAAAAAAATTCTAATTTTTTAAATATAACTAGGATTTTTCCGCCCGCGCTCCGCGGCGGGGTTAATCAACCTTTAAAACCAAAGCAACCACTGTCACAATTCCGGATATCATAATTTGAAGCGTCACCGCCACAAACCTAGTATGTGTTTGTTAATTCTAAATAATTTCTAGGCACCAAAAGAAAAATAAATAAATAAACTATGAAAAAGAACCGAGGGAATTTAATCAACAGTAATAAAATTTAATATACAATTTCCCCATTTCATTTGGTTAACATCTGTTACGCTCTTCTATTACAAGATATCAGGTCCAACCTTCAAAAAAATAAACCAAGCTACCAACATACTCGTCGACTTTCTATACCCACTCCGGCTATCTTCCGCATCATACGGCTCCGTCCCGCTAAGGCTACTCGCAACCTCTGTGGCGGTGTAGCCGAGATACCCGCATGGCTTGCCCAAGCAACTCAGCGATCAACCTCAGGTAGCTCAACTCTCATGTAGTTCAAACCAAAACCACAAACCCTCTTTTAATGAGTATCGTTGTTTGCTGTTAAATAAAAAAACAAACAACAATGCTTTAAATAAACAAAAAACACACAACAATGCTAAAATAAAAGTCTCAAACCATAAAAATACAAAACTAAAAACATGCCACTATAACAAATATAAACCTGCAGGTCCCAACCTCCTAGTTCAATAAAACCAACAAATCATAAAGTGCACTTTAGTCCTTTGTTTATACAATGATAAATCACTTCTATGTGAACAATGCCTACTAAGGTTGAAATTTAAGAATCCTACAAACTGGATTCATTATTTATATATCTTATCAATCGATTGGTATTTGATGAGTTCCGACACTCGACCCAGATCACGTGCATAAAGCAGGAAAAGGGTCAGTAATGACACTTCACTGGTACCAACAAAATACGGCTCAGTGCCGCTACGACGGCAAACGGGGTCGCCACGCCAAGTAGCAAGCCAACATCATCGCCGGACAACCCTTCAAATCCCCAATAAATCAATCGACATACACAAAGTCTTTGCTTTTCATTCCAAAAGTTTAAAAGCCTGCATAATTTTCACAACTACTGTCAACACTACAACCACCAAGATCAAAACATGCCTTTTCATCAAAACCATCACAAAAGCCAATATACCGTTGAAACTTCGCATAATCAAAGTCCAGTAAAAAATTAACCACAAGTTCACCAAATGTCCTCTTCAAGTATAACAACTAACAACCATACACATCCGTAACATTCAAAATCGCAGAAGCAAAAACTATACACAAATAGATTTATAAAAACGCATCGAAACTATACAAATCGACTCAGATCCGAAAAGATCGTCATCGTCATTGAACCCACTCAGTGGCGCATCGGTTGCAACTGGAGTTGCCGTACCAGGTAGCAAGCCAACATCATTGTCGGGTTTGAAAATCGTCGCCGCCAAGACGGATTGAATCCGTCGGTGGTTACCCTCTGGTCACCGTGCTTATCCCGGACCAACAAATTGTTCACTTTTCGGCTGTCGGGAGAGGTCACCGCCACAACGAATCGAATCTCTGTATCATTCAAAAAAAACTATGGGGTTGACAGTAGCTATGAATGATCTTCATAAAGAAGTAGAAACTAATGAATTCAACAACACATACACATCTGTGTCATTCAAAATTGTAGAAGCAGAAACAATACACATGTATACTAAAAAAAACGCATCGAAACTATACAAATCGACTCAGATCCGAAAGGATCATCATAGTCGTTGAACCCGCTCAGTGGCGCTACGGTTGCAACCGGAGTTACCATACCAAGTAGCAAACCAACATCATTGTCGGGTTTAAAAATCGTCGCCGCCACAATGAATCGAATCCGCCGGTGGTGACCCTCCGGTCACCGCCCCTGTCTCTTTTTTAATGAGGGTAAATTATAAAGTTGGATGACACGTCTCAAAGGGAATGACCACCCAAATAGGTCAATCGGAACACACCAAAAACAAAACAGACTGTTCACTTCCCAGCCATCGAGAGAGATAAGAGAGGTTTGTTGACCCTCCGGCGGACGCCCCTTTCCCTTTCTCTCTCCTCAGAACCAGTTTAAATAGTAGGTGATGAGAAGAAACCAGGGTGATGACCGCCCAAATAGGGCAATCAGAAGAAGCCAGGGGAGGGGCAAACTGAGAAAAGGTGGGGAGGTGGCCAGTCACGGCGGCACAAGACGGAGATACGGCGGCAACGCCGTCGATCCTCCCCCTCGCTCTCTCCAGGTCTTTCTCTCTCTCTGATGTAAAAAAAGTGAAACTGAAAAAAGGTGGGGAGGTGGCCAGTCACGGCGGCAACGCCGTCGATCCTTCCCCCTTCTCTCTCCAGGTCTCTCTCTCTCTCTCTGATGTAAAACCTTCCCTGTTCCCTCTATCAAAAAAGTGTGTGATGGTAGATTAGTAAAGAAGACAGAGAAAAGGATGGGGTGACATGTGTCGCCTGCCCAAAAAACCCCTTAAAACAAAGTGATGAATCAGCGGGTAAGCACTGTTCATTCCCTTCACTTATTATCATTTAGTAATTTAGTAATTAGTAATTAGTAATTAGTAATAATAATTTTACACATATATATTGATATTTTTTTAAACAAAGCATATAATTAATTTAAATATTTAAAACATGATATGTTTTTAAACCCATTAACTTATTATATTTAGTTTAGGCGTCTATAAACAAATAAACCCAATTCTCATTTAACTCAACTAAACCCAGTAATGTTTTAAAATTTAAACGAATTAAAAAAAACATAAAGACTAAAAGTTTGAAAAGTAAAGGGGCGGAAATTGAAGAAGGGGCACTTGCCCAGGTCAGGGGCGTAGCATAGTGGGGGCGGGAGGGGGCGGCCGACCCCCCGAACTTTTCGCTCAGTAGTGGAGAATATGTAGTTTTCGTATAGAAATTTTTGGGTATATATGTTTTCGACCCCCCGTTTTATAGAAATTTTTTGGTATATACGTTTTCGACCCTCTGGTCGGAAATCTCAAGCTTCGCCACTGGCCTAGGTCCTTTGAGTTCTTAGGGATCTTAAGGGATGGCCAAACGTAGCACCATAGCTAGCGCAAGATCATCTTTACATTGCTCCTACAAACATCATGCCGACTTTACAAGACATATATGATGAGTACGTTTCTTCCATCAACCTCTCTTACACAAACATCAACGCAAGACTTCACCAGATTGCCATTTAACATAACTCAACAGTTTAACAAGTTCAATTAAATAATGAAACAAATATAAAATAAGTTATTATGAAATCACAAAGGCCAACTTGATTTTCATTACAAAGATACAACACTTTAAATACAAGTTACTAGACTAATAATAAGGAGAGAATTACTCCTCTAGACTAAGAAACTATTGACTACATAATTACATTGAATACATTGATAAAGAAGGAGGATATTGCTCCATGAAGTATGCTATAGTTGAAGAAGGAGGATATTGCTCCATGAAATATGCTATAGTCTAATACCCCCGTCAATGCAAGTTGGTGGCGGACCAAGACGAAGCATTGTGCAAAATTTTTCAAACAACGGTTTTGGCAAACTGTTGGTAAAAATGTCGGTGACTTGTTTGTCGGTTGCGATGAATTTTGTGTGAAGCTTGCCGGCGGTTACCAATTCACGCACAAAATGATAGTCAATATCGATGTGCTTGGCTCTTTTGTGGGATATTGGATTTTGACTTAAAAGTAGGGCACTCTCGTTGTCACATAATAGTGTCGGTCGACCCAGTGGAAGAGCATGAAGTTCCCGAAGAAGATGAGTTAACCAAATAATTTCTGCGGCCGTATTTGCCATGGCACGGTATTCTAACTCACAGCTGGATCTGGACACCGTTGGTTGCTTTTTAGCGCTCCAAGAGACTAAGTTCCCTCCTAAGTAGATACAATAGCCGTATGTGGATCTTCGTGTGTCGATACATCGAGCCCAATCTGCATCTGAAAAACCTAGTAAAGTAGTGTTAGGAGGACGATCAAAAGTTAAACCATGTGATAAGGTGCCTTTAACATAACGAAGAATCCTTTTTACTAGCTGGAAGTGGTCGGTTGTAGGATTTTGAAGAAATTGGCTAGCTTGCTTAACGGCATAGGAGAGACCGGGACGAGTGATGGTGAGATACTATAGAGCACCTACGAGAGAGCGATAAATAGTAGGATGATGAAATGGGTTGCCGTGAGAGGTGAAAACATCTTTGGATGTGAGAGGAGTGGCAACCGGTTTTGAGTCAAGTAAACCGGCTCGGGTGAGAATGTCGTGAGCATATTTAGATTGGTTTAGAAATAGACCCGTTTTTGTGTGATGAACTTCGAGTCCGAGAAAGAAATTTAGGGGGCCAAGGTCCTTAATTTTAAATTCTTTGTTTAAACAGGATGTGAAGTTGTTGATGAAATGGTCATTATTCCCGGTGATAATGATGTCGTCAACATAAACAAGAATATAAATTAAGATACCTTGGTGGTTGTAAACGAACAAAGATGTGTCGGCTCGACTGTTGCGAAAGTCACGATTGAGAAGAAAGGAGTTTAAGCGCTGAAACCAAGCACGTAGTGCTTGTTTTAAACCATAAAGAGGACGGTTGAGTTTACACACATAGTTGAGTCGGTTTGAGTCTTCAAAACCCGGCGGTTGTTCCATGAAAATGGTTTCGGTGAGATGGCCATTGAGAAAGGCGTTATTGACATCTAATTGCCGAAGGACCATTTGTTAATAGTGGCGAGGCTAAGAACAACCCGAATAGTGGAAGACTTAACGACCGGACTAAAGGTGTGAGAAAAGTCTAGACCCGGTATTTGAGTGAATCCTTGAGCCACAAGACGTGCTTTGTAGCGATCAATGGATCCATTTGATTTATATTTGATTCTATAAATCCATTTAGAACCAATGATGTTGGTGCTAGCGGGTCGAGGAACAAGAGTCCAAGTTTGATTGGCATGAAGAGCTTTTAGTTCGTCATGCATTGCTTGAATCCATTTAGGATTTTTGAGAGCGGTTTGATGCCTTTAGGAATGTGGGAAGAGAATAAAGAGTGATATAGAGGATGAGTGGTGGTTTGAGAGAGATTAGCAAAGTGTTTGGGTTTAAAGATCCCGTCCTTTGCACGAGTAGTCATGGGATGAGAGTTAATGGGTTGATTGTTGGTGGAGGTTGTCGTTGTGGTTGTGGATGATGCGGAAGGTGGAGTTGGTTGGTCGAGTTGATCGGATGGCAGGGAGCTTTGTGGGCTGAGTGGTGGGGAGTGAGATGGGCTTGATGTGTTTGTTGGGCTGGATAAGGGTGAGGGAAGTGGACTGTTGGGAGGTTCAGCGAGAGGGTGAGGGGGTGGTATGTCATCACAGAAAGGTGTGGTTGGTTTGGGTGGGTTAGAGGATCTTGGTATTGTTGGTGAGGGTGTTTGAGGGTTGGTAGGAGTGGGTATGTGTTCCTCAAAATTGGTAATGGGTAGGTTAGTATTGTTGGTTGATGTTGAATTTTGGTGAAAAGGGAAGATGTCTTCATCAAATTTTGCATGTCGGGTTGTGTAGATACGACCCGATGTTGGTTCAAGACCCCGAAAACCTTTATACTTAGGACTATAACCAATGAATATGCACGGAGCACTTCTTGGTTGAAGTTTATTTTTTGTGTAGTCTCTAAGGTAGGGAAAAACAAGACAACCAAAAATACGCATGTTTGAGTAAGTGGGTGGTTGGTTGAACAAAACTTCAAATGGAGATTTATCGTCAAGAAGTTTTGTGGGTAGGCGATTTATAATATAGGTGGCGGAGGTGAAGGCATCAAACCATAGGTTGGGTGGGGGCTTTGGCATTGAACATCATAGCTAGACCGGTTTCGGTTATGTGACGGTGTTTTCGCTCGGCCCTCCCATTTTGTTCGGGTGTGTGAGGGCACGATAAGCGATGATGTGTACCGTGTTGTTTAAAACATGTTTGCACTTGATCATTGGTGAATTCGGTGCCACCATCACTTTGAAAAACTTTAACATTAGATGAAAATTGATTTTGAACAAATGTTAAAAAGTGGTGAGGATGGTGAAGAATTCGGACTTGGATTTTAAAGGATAGAACCAAGTGAAGCGGGAATAGTCATCGATGAAGATGACATAGTATCGATAGCCATCCGTGGAGAGCACGGGTGCGGGTCCCCAAAGGTCACAATGGATGAGGTCCAAAACATGTTGTGCACGTTTTGGATTTTCAATAAATGGTAGATGTTTTGCTTTTGATAATTCACAAGACTCACATAGTCCTGGTTTAGGTAATATAGATATAAAAAAAAAAAACACGACCAAGATTGTTTAAGGTAGAAATTGTATCAAAAGAAACATGTCCTACTCGACTATGCCATTTATTGAAAGAAGCACGAAGGTGCGATGCAGAAAGCGCAGTAACGAAAGACTTGTGACCTTGGGTAAGAACACAGAGACCATTTTCGCACGTGCCTTTAGCTAGTACCTCCGCTGTTTTTCGGTCCTGGATTTGAAAAAAATTATTAGAAAACAACACATCAATCGGAGAATCATTCGTTAATCTACTAATTGAGAGGAGATTTTTTGTAAGATTTGGAACAACTAAAACATTTTTTAATGTTATCGAATCATGTAATTTAGTGTTTCCAGACTAATAATACAAGTTGATTTTCATTACAAAGATACAACACTTTAAATACAAGTTACTAGACTAATAATAAGGAGAGAATTACTCCTCTAGACTAAGAAACTATTGACTACATAATTACATTGAATACATTGATGAAGAAGGAGGATATTGCTACATGAAGTATGCTATAGTTGAAGAAGGAGGATATTGCTCCATGAAATATGTTATAGTCTAATAGTTATATTAACAACAAAATATAACTTGTTAGTTCTCTTAAAATAACACAAAATAGGAACATCTTGATCCTCAAAATTGCCTATTGCATTTTGCGATATTAACAAATAAACATAATAAATTGGCAAATTTTGAGGATCATGAAACCTAAAATCAAATATTCATTTCATTTAATCTCTATATGTTTATCACTTCCATGATTTTCGTTATCTACTATACTTCCGAACGAGCTAATAAGATATATTGTTTTTTTTAGTATCAACTAACATAATAATATCTCTACTTATACAATCAAAAGATGCTTAGACAAATAACAAATATTTTAAGTGGCTGCTTTCTGTCTTATACAAGAAACGATTATAGATTTCTAAAGTTTATTATATCTAATTCTCACCTGCCTCGTTTTATATTCATATAAACCGACCAACAGATTAACGTGGTCTATGCAACCAATCACTTTCTAGATCTACAAAAAAATATTACTTTTTTTTTTAAATTTCATAGCTTCATATTTTGTTTATATAAACTTTCATATTATATTAACATCGTAAATCTACACCAAAAAATAATTTATTTTCACAATTTGTTTTAGATTTATGTTATATATAATATTTTATTTTGATAAACATGGTCCATAATTGGTTTGGTTGTGAAAACATTACAACAATATATGTAACTTTTTTTTTGTGTTAGATGTACCAAAAGTGAAGTACCAATTAGAGAAGATTGTGGAGTATGACGAGTCGGTGTATCAGATCGCTCTTGAAATACTGGAAGGAGGGCATCTGGATCATGGGTTTACGACATACATGACTGCTTTTAAGTTAATTCAAGTATCAAAAGCCGAGACACTAATCGACATCAAGGTTTTGTATGAGACGAAACCAGAACATAATCATATTCCGGGAGAAACTATAAAAGCAACGTTCCTATATATCAATGGCCTCGAAAATTATTTGTTGAAAGGTCTTTCATAATTGTATGTCGAATTATTTTTTCCCTCTCTTTTTTGGTCTCTTGTCTATGAAATAATACCAATAATAAAACATATGAATAAAGACGAATTCATTTGTGTTTATTTATTTAATTATAAATGCAATGCTCCATACCCTTTCTATTGAAATAAATACTGTCCAAGTGTACCCGAAGATGTATATGACCATCATAATCAATGCCTTTTCTTTTTCTGTCTAGAAATAATATAATTTCGATTATTTAAACTAAGAGGCATACCTTTTATTGGCCCCGTAAATGTAAGGGCCTAAAGCATACGTTTTTTGGTATACAATAAGACCGCCGATGTAGGGACAACCTTGTTGGCACATGTTAGTGCATTTTGTGTCTGTAGCTTGTCTTTATATTTAACGTATTTTGTACTTTGATCAATGAACTCGTATTTGTTATGTTTACTAGTTTGTAAGTTGTTCAAGTTGTGATATCCTCCTATCACAATTTGACAATAGTCTGTATGTTTTGGAATGATACACATCGACAGGTTGTTTATTGATATTGATATGGTGTATCGATATAGTGTATCGATATGATGATGAATCGATATAGTGTATCGATATAATGGTGTATCGATGTGTTTGTGTTGTCTCGATGTGTATCAATGCTTGTTTTGTTATCGATATAAGGCACTGCTGGTATGTAATATAAATACCAGCAGTTGTCACCCTGTTTCAGTAGAGAGCACACTCAGAGAGTTGGAGAGCATATTGTTGATTTGTGTAATGTTACTTTGCTGAAATCAATATATTGGAGCTTTAAAGTGATATTCATCTTGTTATTGATTGTGTTCTTTCTTGGTTTTTATACAAACTTGGATTCCGCACTTGTTTGTATATCAAACAACAAGGAATAGGTTTTCCTTAGATCCATTCTAGGGACCTACAAGTGGTGTCAGAGCTTTGTCTCGATTCCTTGTTGAAAACCAAGCATATTGGTGAGATTTGAGTGGTTTTTGAGAGATTCTTGAAGAGTTCTTGGACAAAAACTGAAAACCCACTTTCTTGAATGATTATATGGATTAAACTGATTAAAATGATGTTATCTGATGATAATTTTGGTTAAAGACTTGTTAAAAACATTGGAGATTATCAAAAACATGAATTTTAGTGAGTTTTAGGAATTTGATTGGCCGGAATTCTTGCAAGAATAGTACTTAAAGATTCAACAGCAAAACTGCTAAAGCACCGGATCGATGACGAACATCAACATTGCACTTAATTCAAGACGCGAAACATCAAAATATGAACAAGATAGAAATATGTAGAAGATGAATCTCTTTATTATTGAATCAGTCATCACAGATTACAATCCAAAAGAGTATACATCATTTACAAGCTGGTTTAGATCACTAAGATCTAAACCAAGCTTTCTCCCACTAATACATAGTATCCCTCTCTCTCTAGAATGTGCACACTGATGGAGGATGGATGGGATCTTGTGAGAGATGCACCAAGATCTAAAGGGTTGCCCTAATCTACCCTATATAACACATATATATAGTCTAGGGACTAAACCCGGACAAAACATATTGTCCGGGATACAAACAAATAATTCGGACAACAATAATAATCAACATATTCCGAGTTTAACATCATAAACTCGAAACTGATAAAGCTTCCGAATTCTTGACTTGGCTTGGACTTTGTTGACCGTAGACCAGAACTGATAGAACACAGTTACCCGACAGGAACTTCACTTACAGACTCCACCTTAACTGTTGCTATTATTTCTATCTGACATTCATATCTTCAGTCACTGGATACTGCACTTACAGACTCCCCCTTGGCTGATGATATCATGCCTGCTTTCAACTTTGGCTGAGACTTGATCTTTCCGGTAGAGCACAACGATCTTCAACCCTTCTAATAAAAGACTTGCTGATGATCACTTAAGGCCGCTTTGAGAAACCTGAAGAATCCAACATCAAACACTGTAGATCCTCCACCTCAAATCACTCCCGAATCAAGTTAACGCGAACCGACCTACAACCATATGTAAGAATATCGCTCGATACATTAATCTTCAAACCTAGCCGACAGTAGAAAGAAACATTGGATTTCCAATGCCCAACCTTGAACACTTCAAATTCCGCAAAGACATGAAGCTCAATTCGATAAGTTAATAACAAACTGAACTTTGTAAAAGTACATCCACCATCTTGATCAAAAGTCTTCAACCCTTCATGTATGATCTCATCTCGTCACGTATCCTCATGAATCAATCTCCTATCTTCATGAATCCGCTGAATCCCTGATCGCTTTCATCTCCGATCTTCCCCTCAAATCAAGAAGCACCACATTATTTCGAGAACCGACTAGCAACCGTCTTGGAAGAGGGACCGAGAAACCAGTCTTCTCTACTCTAAACATCAACTAAAAAGGCTGAATCTTTAACTAGTCGTCAAACGAGAATCCAACTTCATCATGTCAATACTTGATTAACAACCCAAACATACGTGCAAAACTCCATCACACATGAGCCTTTTTACGCACAAGCTTTAGATTTACGAAGAAAATAGGATTTTTTACTCCCCCTATTTCTTCGTTAACTGTCAAAGTCCAACCAAGTTATTATTATCTTCACCTCCAATGCAATATTAGTCTCAACTTGTTACACGAATCTCTAGTAAGAACCACATTCCAACACCGAGAATCTTTTAAAGAACCATGGACCGCCATTATCGAACAAAAATTCGCGGAAAGATTTTCATCACCAAAATTTTCCCAAGCACTCTACTTATCAAACTTATCAAAATCCATCATTTACGACAAACGTAATTTTGACATTTTCATGCTTTTTTTTTTGCTCATCCTCATCCGGAGTAACACTGTAAACAAACTGAATGATTATCCCGGAAGCACGAAACCCCAGATAAACAGTTTGATACTCATAAACCCTTGTTGTACATTTATAAAACACGGAAACACATTTGAATCAGCAAACTCGGAGAGAAGCAAATGAATCAAACTCAGAGAAAATAGATAGACTCAACTGATAAACTCTGAACATTAGTTTCAATAAACCTTTAAAATCCGAAAACAGTTACTTGTAAACCCGGAGATCGTTTGAAAACCTTGAAATCATGAGATTTAAACTAAACCCAGAAACTAAAGAACTGATCGAAGGAAATCCTGAGTCTTGAAAACCCAGAAGAAAAAGTTCAAACTGGAAACAGTGAAACTCGGAAGAAGTAAACTCAGTTAACCCAGACTTTTATGTTGATTCACAAAGAAACCCGGAAATAACATGGATTCAGTAAAGCCGAAGAAACCGTTGTTGATTCTATAACCCCAGACAAATAGGTTTGACAGACAAACACGGATAACTAGAAATTCCGGAGTTACATCAGTCATCAAATGAATCAGGAGTTTTGACACACTTGATGATGAATAAGTTGAAATCACTAAGAAATAAAAAAAATCAATTGCATAGTGAAACAAAGGTTATGATGGTATATGAGTGCCGAGTTAGTTTTAGATTTAACTTGGTTTCTGTAAGTAATGAATGAACAAAGCGAATCCCTTCCCTTCCCTTTATACTCAAATAAAATTGGAACCTTATGTGTAAATCATAAACCTGGACAAAAAGACGTAAAGAAACTAAGATAGATCCCTTTTGAGAAACCCGAAATAGTTCTAAATCAACACGTTACAGTTCAAAAGTCCGGACACTTCCTATAAAAGAAATCCGGAACAAAGTCTTTAATGAAACCCGGAACGACGATAAACAATGAAACCTAGACTGTTTTGAAAATAAAGAAACTCCGAATCTTCAAATAGTTATAGTTTAAAAACCTAGATGGATCTGTTAATTGAACCCGGATAGTTTCAAACGATAAACTCAGAAACGGACACGTAAACCCTGACTGATTGATTTTTGCTGAAAAGCCAGATACAAAGGAAACAGTGAAATTTCAGAAACCCGGACTTAAAAAAAAAAAAAAACTCGACTTACAAAAGCCGGACATGAATAGATATTGGAACTTAAGAAAAATCCGGACACAGCGAAAAGGAGTTAACCCGGAAACCCTGAACATAAATGGAAACCCTGAACATAATCTGAACATAAATGTTTTGAGTTGATGTTTCGAAACCCGGAAACCCGGAAACTCGGAAGATTATACCCTGAACATTTTATCAAAAACCTGGAATTTAGAACATTCAAAACCCTAGAACTGCAATAAGAAAAACCATCACAGCCGACGAACAACTTCATTTTCTTCAGGTTATCTGCAGAATCTTCACGTCTTCAAGATGTTTGGCAGAAACAAACATCAAATCAAGAGCAATTGTGATTGGGAAGGTGGTTAGACCATTCCGAATCGGTAACCATGCTCTGATACCATTGTTAAAGCACCGGATCGATGACGAACAACAACATTGCACTTGATTCAAGACGCGAAACATCAAAATATGAAAAAGATATAAATATGTAGAAGATGAATCTCTTTATATTGAATCAACCATCTACAGGCGGGTTTAGATCACTAAGATCTAAACCAAGCTTTCTCTCACTAACACATAGTATCCCTCTCTCTCTAGAATGTGCACACTGATGGAGGATGGATGGGATCTTGTGAGAGACGCACCAATCTCTAAAGGGTTGCCCTAATCTACCCTATACAACACATATATATAGACTAGGGAGTAAACCCGGACAAAACATATTGTCCGGGATACAAACAAATAATTCGGACAATAATAATAATCAACATATTCCGAGTTTAACATCATAAACTCGGAACTGATAGAGCTTCCGAATTCTTGACTAGGCTTGGACTTTGTTGACCATAGACCAGAACTGATAAAACACAGTTACCCGACAGGAACTGCACTTACAGACTCCCCCATTAACTGTTGCTATTACTTCTATCTGACATTGATATCTTCAGTCACCGGATACTGCACTTACAGACTGAAATCTTATCTTTGTTAATGCTTCGATGTCTGTAAGTGCAGTATCCGATGACTGAAGATATCAATGTTAGATAGAACTAATAGCAACAATTAAAGGGGAGTCTGTAAATGCACTTTGGAAGATAAGTGCAGGCTCTCAAATCTTCAAGGGTCTTTTATGTAATTTGTTAAAAGTATTATGTTGGTCAGAATTTATGAGGGTTTCATGGTCAGGACTTAGTTCCTCTACTATAGTCCGAATGTAGACTTTTGTTAGTCAGGGTTTGTATGATCTTGGGCGCCTTTCTATGTCCTGACTAGCCAGGACTTCCCATTGTATATAAACTCTCAGTGATATGTTATACATGGCGATTTCTTTTGTGGAAAGTTTGTTCTTCAAGAAACCCTAATCCTTGTCACTGTGTGTGAATTGACAACTACTGTGTGTGACATCATTCATCATTTTCATCATTCTTGTCCTACACTTTCTTGATCCAATACCATACAGTAGGGATTGCAAGGTGGATTCTGCATACCTGGTGATTGTTGTCTGAGTGAGATCCTTGGGTAGGAGAGCTTACAAGTTGTATTAGAGCATGGTTACCGATTCGGAATGGTCTAACCGCCTTCCGAATCACCATTGCCCTTGATTTGATGTTTGTTTCTGTTTTGGTCAAAAATCAAGCAAAGATAATGCAACCAAATCTTTTGTAGTGAGGTGTGATACTTGAATCAATGAACAATGCTAAGGATAACAATCAAATGTAATGAACAAATGACACAAGGATTTATACGAGGAAAAAGCCCTTGATCAAGAGTTGATCTCCGGCATAAAAAACCTCGGGTGATGGAAACTACCGATCACCAACTAAGATTAAACAATAAAAGATTACAACTCGTGATGATAACAAGCTTGTTACAAGGATCACTAGTGTGTAATGTGCAAAAATGTGTATGAAATCGCCAAGTAATGTTCAAGAGCCAACTGAGAGCAGTTACGAGTGTGTGTGTATGCCGAATATAACAAAAGTGTTCTAATCAAGCTTGTTATCCCCATTTTAAATTAGAAATAACTACATTAACAAACAATCCGACAATTACGCGAGCCCCCCACGATCTCCATAACGTTCATGAGAGTTTAGCACGTGTGGAATATTAAGGGAATATGCTCCAGGAACTTCGATAAGACTTGGTCCATGCTTCAGCTCTTGCAAAACAACTTTATATTCGAAATAGACAACCGCTAGTGTGAGGATAACAATAATGATCCTAAATCCTGATCCTGCATTACTCCCTGAGGATCACTAATTTAAACAAAATTAAGGATCCTTGATCCCGGCAGCACTTGAGGATCCATGATCCTTAGGATTATAAAATCCTCCCCTAACAATTGCCCCCAAAATATAAGGAGTGAAATGCAAATTGCCAAGTTTATTTTCTTGATCCTATCCGCAACAAACTAACGGATATATAGCCGTTAGGATAGAACTACCCGTTACAAATCCGACGTCACCTGAAATGACATCCCTGCAAAATCATGATTATAAATTCAAGTTAGAGATAAGGGTTGAGGAGCATTTAAATTCGCGCGTTACATCCTTTAAATCCTCATCCGAAGATCAAACAGGTACTTCTTCCTCTCCCTTTCTTTTCTCATTCCTACTCAATTCCTTCTTTTCTCGTAATCAGAATGAAGCTACGATCATCCCCTGCTAAGGATCATCATAAAGAAGATTCATTGCAAGGCCAGGGAATCATCAAGGACTCCCCGAAGGAACGATGCTGCTTTAGCGATCCTGAAATCGATAGGATTCGCCATTGCTTTCCGGCGGACTCTGTTTTCAAACACTTTGATCCCACAACCCTGAGCGACTTTGTTTCCGAAACCTGGGTTACCTTTCCAGTCACCCCGTTTATGATACCTTTACCCAGTCTTTCTTCTCTGTTACCGGCATCTCCTATGTCCAGGCAATGCCTATGATTTGGAGGGTTCTGCACACCTTCGAAAGGATCATAGAGCAGGAGGGCATAGAACTAGGGATGTTCGAATTTGCTGAACTGTACAAACTTGTGTGCCATGGTTTACATCAATTTTTATTCAAACACAAGCCTGGTGAACCTCATCCAATTCTAAAAACCACCAAAAATGATACCAACTGGAAGAAGCGATTCTTCTTTGTCAGGAGGGATTCCATCCCAAATGGGAAGGATCTTCTTAGAGAATGGGCCACCCATGGTAGGATAAAAAATCCTTAAAAAAGGATCATAGGATAACCCTAGTCCTATAAGGATAACTTATTTCTTCTTTGTTGTTTGCAGCGATTTCCGTCTCTCACCTCATTCTATCACCTGCAATGAAGGAAAGGATCACCGCCTTCTGGAGTCTTGATCCTGCGATAAGATCATTCCAAGCAATCACCAAGGATTCTCAAGAAGTATCCTCAGGCTCTGTCACGATGTCAAGTAAGTATCCATGCTTATATGTAGTTAAATATTTTAAATAGAACAAGAATACTTATCTGTTGTTTTGAATTGACAGGTGCTGGAAAATCATCCAAGTCTGCCTCTCGCTTCAGCGTCAGCGATCTCAGCAACGTTGGTCCCCGATCCACAAAAAAGAAAGGTGCTGCTAGCCCGAGCACAATAATCCCCAAGCCTGTGACCTCCAAAGGGGGAAAGAAGAGGAAGGTCACCGAAGCTGAAGACCTTGACGGGCTATCCCTCATCCGCCATCAATTCTTGGAGTATTTCTCTGAGGTAAGGATCCTGGATCCTGACTGATTATCCTGCCCAGTTAAGGATCACAAGTTCTGAACTTTACTTTGTCTTTTGCAGAAATTTGCCGAGATCCAGATGTTGTATGACGCATATGTTGAAGAAGCTGAACAGAAACATCTGTAGTTCCATAAAACTTTCCTACCCAAGGACCAGACCATCTCCTCTCTCGAAAAGGACCTCAACCAAGCAAAGAAGCAGGTGGTTGCCACTCAGATAAATGCTGATTACGAGAAGCATGATATCATGGAGGATGCTAAAGTCTCTGCTGCCATTGCTATGTACAAGATAAAACTGTAGATGGCCCAAGAAGCTGAGGATCCTGACTTCGACAGGAGCACCTGGGACAAGGAGGGCTGGAAGGCAAAATTGGCGGAGCTGGAGGATGAGGAGGAGGCTACCAAGGTTCTGGAAATCGAGCCGAGTGGCAGTGGGAAGGATAAAGCTGGAGGTGATGCTGGTGAAGATGCGGACAAGGTGTGAGCTGCAAGGATGGGCGATGATGGACATTTCTAGACACAGCCGGAGCCCATTTTTTAAAGTTTGGCAGTTTTTTGTGGTTGTGATGTTTTGAAACAATGTTGGGTTGTACTCTGAACAATAGTTTTAGGTTTAAGGATCATCGATCCTTTGGACAATAGGTATGATAATAGGTGGTGGATGGATCCTATGTTTGGGGGATGAAGCCACTTGTTATCCTGCCGACTTTTATTTCCTGCACTCTCATGACCAGTTAAACAATGGACACCCTTTGCTAACCCAAGTGGACGGGCCACGTATTGCTGGTAGAAACTTGGGTTAGCAATTTTGACAACCTTAAAAGGCTTTAATATTTTGTGAATAAATAAAACTTTAACTTTTTGGCTATTTTTCGTGTTGTTATCCTTGTGAATTCTTTACTTCCCAACTGATGTTATATATTTTGTTTGAATTTATTAAGTAAAGAAGGAAAATAGAACAAATTATGTTTCAAAAGTTTTAGGATATGATCAAGGATCAAATATCCTAAAGTCGATAAGTTTAGAAAAGTTATGCAATTTAAGGATCATTAGTTCTGTTGTCAAAGAATAAGGGTCACTTATATAGATAAAATCAAAATGAACAAGGATTATACCTGAGAATCCAAGTTAGGATCCTAACTCCTTAACAATTATAATCAGGATAATCAAAAGACAAACCTTAGTAGAAAGTAAGGATCAAGGATCCTTGCTTGTTTAGCTTCAAAAACCTGAAATAGAATATAACTTGGGACTAAGCCAATATAAGAGAAAAGTTAGTAACTGGGGACAGGCCCAACAATTCTGGGGACAAGCCCAATATACTGGCGACAAGCCCAAAGGAAAACTGGGGACAAGCCCAAAGGATAACTGGGGACAAGCCCAAAGGATCTTGTGTAAACTGGAGTATGGCCCTCACTGGCGACTATCCAAACTTAGTGACATGAAAATGCCAAAACCTTAGCTAACGTGAAAACGTTAGAAACCTTAGGAACGGATGTATGGTACGTCTACCATTATACGTAGGATCCCGGATACAGCCAGTGTTAGGGGAGGATTTTCCAATGATTTATGATCCTCAATTGCCGTTGGGTTTAGTGATCCTCACTTCTGTTTGAGCTTGTGATCCTCAGAAGTATTGCAGGATCAGGATCATGGATCATCATAAGGATCCTTATACTAACGATTGTCTGCTTTGAATATGATGTTGTTTTGCAGGAGTACGAGCTTGGACTTGGTCTTGGCGATATTCCTGGAGCATATTCCATGTTTATTCCGCACGTGCATGACTAAAGTGGACGTTATGGAGTTCGTGGAGGACTTGCATGAAATGCGGATAGTTAGTTAGCTTAGATATTTTCTATTTTTAAACGGGATAGCGAGCTAAATAGAAACACTTGGCTATTTTTAGCTTAACACACACACTCGTAACTGCTCTCACCAGCTCTTGACAATTCACTTGGCGATTACACATTTTTGTGCACTTTACACTATAGTGATCCTTGTAATTAGCTCGCTATCGTCCGAAGTTGTAATACATTTCTTGTTTAATCTGAGTTGGTGATCGGTAGTTTCCATCACCCGAGGTTTTTTATGCCGGAGATCATTCATTGATCAAGGGCTTTTTCCTCGTATAAATCTCTGTGTCACTTGTTCATTACATTTCAGAGTGATCCTTAATATTTTTCATTAATTCAAGCATCACACCTCACAACAGAAAGTTTGGTTGCATTATCATTTCTTGATTTTTGACCAAAACAGTTTGGCGCCCACCGTGGGGTAATTGGTGCTTCATTCCTAAGGAATTCTTGTTTTTGTGATCATTCCGGTTCGTTACAACCAAGCAGAAGGCTTCTTCAGCAAAGAACACTTCAAGTGCAATGTCTGCGGTCAATTCATCCCAGGGCGTTCCACCTTTGCCTCCACCACCTTCTGGATCCCAGAAGAATGCTGAGAAGAAACCAACTCCTATTTTCTCAAAACCTCCAACTTCTTCTGCATCTTATACTCCTACTACTAGTGATCTTTTTACTTTAATTTTGCAGATGAAGGATCACATACAGCAGCAGGACAAGACCAACGAAAGGATTCTCAGAGAAATTGGAGATATCAAGAAACAAAAGAGATCGGCAGAGGATCATTCCCCATTGATGCCCAGATCTTTGAATTTCGAAACTCCAGTCATAACCTCTCAGCATTCTGCAGCTCCAAATGTCCAATACTTGGGTGGAACAAGAGGAATGCACTACGGATCCTCAGTAACGTCTCAGGCCTTGGGATCCTATTTTCAACCAGCATGATCCTTCTCTCAGCATCAAGGATCCTTTGTCAGCTCTGGAGGATACATGGGGATGCAGCAGGTTCAAGGATCCTCTCGGGTTCAAGGATCCTCTTAGGTTCAAGGATCCTCTCAGGTTCAAGGATCCTCTCAGGTTCAAGGATCCTCCTTTCAGCCTCAAGGATCCTCTCAGGTTTTCGGATCCGTTGATTATCCTCCAAGACCCCGATTCACAGTGCATCAAGGATCCAATGCTCCACAGGATCTAGGATCCTTAAGAAGTTTGCAACCTGGAAGTTCTGATGTCCATCAAGGAGACTTCATCCCAATGCAAACCATTGCTTCTTCTGGTCCTTCAATCATACCAGAACCTCTACAATATGGATTTACATCCGGGATTCCAAGTCTAAATCCACTGGGAGGTAACACTTCCAATAATTCTTATACCACTAACCATGGCCTTATACAGGATACAGGTATCAATCAAGCTATGGCTAGGGAGTTACAAAAGCTTAAGGATATGATCTCCAGTGTTCCAGGGGTGGTTAAGCCTATTCCTGAGATTGCAGATGGGAGCTATAAGATATCTCGTTTTGCACCACCTATTTGTGATGCTGAGATACCCAAGAGGTTCCAGATACCAACCATGAAGTTATATGATGGCTCCACAGATCCCGAAGAACACATAGCTCAATACAGAGAGAGGATGGAGATTAACCCCATCCCAGAAAGGTTAAAGGAAGCATGTTTATGCAAGGGATTTGGATCCACCCTCACAGGATCAACTCTTAAATGGCTGCTAAGTCTTCCTCCCTATTCTATTACTTCATTTGCTAATCTAGTTAACTTGTTTAATAGCCAATTTTCTTGTAGTAGAAAGTTTGAACGATTAACTAGTGATTTGTATAGAATAACACAAGGTCAAAATGAATCACTTAGAGATTATATCACTAAGTTTAGTAAAGAATCCTTAGATATTCCCAACTTGGATATAGCTACGGCTGTAGAAGCCTTTAAAATGGGTTTACTTAGGGATTCACCATTCTATGATGATCTTGTTATGACTCCGTGCAGGAATCTCGATGAAGTAAGAACCAGGGCCCTTAGGTTCATCCGTTTAGAGGATGACAGAAGGATCCAGGAGAGACTAGCAGGATCCTCAAAACAGGAAAAGCAAGGATCCTCTTTCAAGAACAACAAGTTCAAATCCTATAACAAGTCTGATAACCAGAATGTGCATACAGTGGAACAGGAAGAGGATGATGAGGATTATCCTCCAATTTCTGAATACTGTTTTTCTGTTGATAACAATGAACTGATTCTTGCAATGCAGAATTTAGGTGAGAAAGCTAGATGGCCAAGAAAAAGTGATAAACCAGCTGCTACAATAGACAAATCAAAATGGTGTGCTTATCACGAGGATTTTGGGCATCTCACTGAAGAGTGTATATCACTAAGAAAAGAAATTGGTTACTTGTTAAGCAAGGGGCACTTAAAGGAACTTTTGGGACGAAAGATATCAAGAACCCAGGATCCTGAAAGGATCCCAGAAAAAAACTCCAACTCCTCCAGCAGATGCACAAGTTATAAACTTCATATCCAGAGGATCAGACATTTGTGGTACTTCCTTTTCAGCAGCCAAAAGACATGCCAAGGAAACCAAGATGGATAATGGAGACAGACCCATTCGAACGTCCAGTGTTACCAAGGATAAAATCATAACTTTTGATGAGGATGATCGTGTTGACATTCAGGATCCTCATCATGACGGTCTTGTTATTACTCTTTTTATTTCTAACCATTTTGTTCGCAGGATCCTTATAGATGGAGGAAGCTCTGTGAACATCATCCAGCTTGATGTCCTTAAGAAGATGAATATTCCTGAATCCGATATCATACCAAGATCCTCAGTACTAGTGGGATTCAGTGGGGAGACCAAGAATACTCTGGGGAACATCAAACTCCCAATCTATATTGAAGGATTACATTCTTATCAAAAATTTTGTGTTATAGATTGCTTATCTTGTTGTAATGTTATCCTTGGCAGGCCATGGATACATGATATGAAGGCAGTCCCATCTACCTATCATCAGTGTGTAAAGCTTCCTAGTCCATGGGGGGTGGTAAAAATTGAGAGTGATCAGCAAGAGGCTAAGAACTGCTACACATCATCAATGAAGCCAGCCTCAAGACCAAGGGAGCAATAGCAATTAAAGTATACTTCAAGAGATGTCTTGGAGGCAAGAGAACAGGATTTGAAAGAAATCCTCATGGATCCTGATGACCCTGAATCCAAGATCTTCAAAGGATCAGGGATCCTTAGCGACATTGAACAGGAGCTGATATCCTTCCTCCAAAGAAGAAAAACTACCTTTGCCTGGAAACATGAGGATATGACAGGTATATCTAAGGATGTAATTACTCATAAACTTGTCATTGACAGCTCATTCAAACCAATTCATTAGAAAAGGAGGAAGTTTGCACCTGAAAGGAATGCTATTATCCAGGAAGAGGTAGATAAACTACTTCGGGCAGGCATGATAAGAGAAGTTAAGTATCCAAGATGGTTAGCCAATGTGGTTGTTGTTCAAAAGAAAAATGGAAAGTGGAGGGTATGTGTTGATTTTACTGATTTAAACAAGGCATATCCCAAGGATCCTTTCCCATTACCCCACATTGACTCCATGGTGGATGCTACCGCGGGTCATGAACTGTTAACTTTTATGGATGCTTCATCTGGATTTCAGCAAATTCAGATGGAACCATCTGATCAAGAGGATACAGCCTTTATGACCCCAACTGGTATATATTGTTATATTGCTATGCCATTTGGACTAAGAAATGCAGGTGCTACTTATCAAAGGCTAGTCAATATGATTTTCAAGGATCAAATTGGACATACTATGGAAGTCTATATAGATGACATGGTGGTTAAGTCTAAAAATGCTGAGGATCACCTTATGGACTTGGAAGAAGCATTCAATATCCTTGATAAATTTAATATGAAACTAAATCCTTCCAAGTGTCATTTTGGTGTTAAAGCATGTAAATTCTTAGGCTATATGGTGACAAAGAGGGGAATTGAAGCAAGTCCAGAGCAAATCAAGGCTATTGTGAATATCAAATCTCCTGCCAATGCTAAGGATGTGCAAAGATTGACAGGCAGGATCGCAGCCTTGAACAGGTTCATATCCAAGTCCTCAGAAAAGTGCAAGGAATTCTATGACATCCTAAGGAAAAACAAGAAATTTGAATGGACTGAGAAGCATGAAAGTGCCCTGAAAGCTCTTAAGGATTACCTATCCTCAGCCCCGGCCTTGATGAAACCAGAAAAAGGTTATACTTAGCGGTATCCTCGAAAGCAGTAAGTGCGGTCCTTGTTAAGGATCATCAAGGTACACAACATCCTGTTTATTATGTAAGTAAGAGTTTGCTTGATGCTGAATCCAGGTATTCACATTTAGAAAAACTTATCCTTGCTTTGATTATGGCATCTACTAAATTAAGACATTATTTTGAGACTCATGCCATTATTGTTAAGACTAATTTTCCAATCAAGAATGTTCTTAGGAAACCTGAAATGTCTGGAAGGATGACTAAGTGGGCAGTGAAACTCAGTGCTTATGATATAAGATATGAACCAAGGACTGCCATTAAATCCCAAGCCTTAGCTGACTTTGTGGCAGATTTCAGTAGTGACTTGCAAAGGGAAGCTGAATTAGAAGTCCAACAACTAGAGGAAACTAAGGATCCTTGGATACTTTACACTGATGGAGCCTCTAATGTCAAAGGAACAGGGCTTGGAATACTACTAAAATCGCCACAAGGGGACATAATACCCCATTCTATAGCTTGTGAGTTTCAAACTACTAACAATGAGGCTGAGTATGAAGCCTTGATAGCTGGTTTGCAAATTGCTAAGCATATGAGGATCAGGTATCTTGAGGTACATGTAGATTCATTATTAATCACTAATCACTTTAATGGATCCTATGCTGTTAAAGGTGAAAAGCTAATCAAATACTTAGAGATAGTCAAAGAATTGGCACTCTCTTTTATATCCTTTAGTTTGACACAGGTACCAAGGGAAGAAAATGCAGAGGCTGATGCATTGGCTAATCTAGGATCATCCTTGAAGATCCCGGAGGATATAAGGATTCCTATTATCCATATCCTGACCCCTGCTATTGAAGATCATGTGGTTATGGAGATAGGATGTTAGGATCGGAGGCTGTCATGATTGTGCTTGTTTGTATGAATTGAACATTCAGAGTATATGAAATGATGTAAAGTGCAGCGGAAATGGATACAAACTTTGTAAACACAATCAAAGAAGAGAATAGTATGATAAACACTTGCCTTACTTTGAGTCGAATGATTACAATGAAAATCAAAAGATTACAAGCATGCTTACATAACTAAGCTCCCCCTCAGCCTAATACCCCAAGGTTGGTTGCACAAGATGAAAGGATTAGACTGGAGAAGAAGAAACCACTCAGTCAATCAAATGTAACAGTACAGGGTACTGCTCCATTTATAGGCAAACCAAACCACTGAAGCATCTCAGCTGACGTCACCATGATAGTGACATCTAACAAACTAACAACCTATAAACACTGTTCCAAACAAACTACTGATGTGTAACATCTGATTATAAGTACAATACAAAACAAGAGATAACAACTGTTCCACTGTTGTATCCTGAGCACTGATGTTGAGCTTCAGTGCTTTCTTCAAAGGTGATCAGTCTTTGAATGGGCAGTGCTTGTGTCTTCAGCAGTACTTATGAAACAGCAGTAGATAGAGCAACAATGTTTATCTTCAGCAGTCTTTAGAATCTCATCAGTGTTTGGTTCATCAATTGTTATAGTGAGCAGTACTTAAGATCCATCAGCTATTAGAATACCACTGTCAAGGGGAAAACCAAGTGTAAGCAGCTGTTTATTATAAGTCCACTGTTGTTTTTATTGGGCAATTCTGCATCTTCCTTTACAAATTTTTGTTCAAAATAGTAGCTTAGAAATCGTGGAAAGAGCAGAAATGCTTTATTATCAACGTTTTTCACCAAATCATCAAATATTTCCTGGGAGTAGTTAAAATTTTTATTATTTAAAATTTCATACCACAGGCATTGAATTTTTGATGGTATTTCATTAAAAGACGTTGTTTTATTAGAAACACACATCAATAGAGTGTGAAATAAAAATCTGGGTGCAGAAGGAAAATAACTCTTTTGTAAGGTATCCCTTTTCGGTTGCTCTGCATAGCCCCTGTTCATGAAATCCTTTTTCAACTCGGTTTTAGAAAATGAGGTTTTACCTTTCAAGTCATCGAGTTTGAAGACTTCAGAAATAGATTGTGGAGAGATTTGAATCTTCTTACCCTGTATTGAGGAGTTGATGGCTGTGACGATGTCTCCTTGTTTTTCAAGAGTGGCATTTTTTCAGAACTCTCTCTGGGTTTGAAGATAAATGGGAGCGTCTGCTATTAACAAAGTTTTATACTTTGATGCAAATAAGGTATCAATGATGGAGTCGAAGGTGTTGTCGGTTGTGGGTTTTGTGAGTATACCCACATAATTGTGAGGAGCTTTGTAAAGGATTTCTGTGGTTTCAGCGGCCATTTGAGTGGCGTCTGTTGATGTGGAGGAAGAATATGGTTTTGATTTTGACTTCGATTTTGGTTTCGTCATTTTTGATGAAGAAGATCGAAGAAAGTTTTTGTGGAGAAGAGTGGGAAACTGCTTTGAGAAGAGAATTTTGGAATTCAATTCGACAGTGTGAGCCCCTGTTTGGGTTTAATCAGGGTTTTATTTTAGGGAAAAAGTGAATGCTGATGTGGCAGCGGTTATAACGATCTGACGACTAAAAAGCTGACCACGTGTCAACACCTGATGAAAGAGTAAATAACGGAGGACAGTTGTTTTGACAGCCACTGATGGATCAACCATCAGTAGGTACAATGGTAACAAAATAAGGCAGTGGATGATTTTTACTATCAGTGGATAGTATATCAGTGGATAGAACAATGATTTTAAACATCAGTGTTTTTCAAGATTTTCAAGGAGCAGGGGTTGACTTTCAGCGGTGGACAGACTTTAGAGAGCAGATGTTGAGGCACAACAGCATTTAAGGTACAACAGTGGTATAAAGAAATAATGAGGGTCATTAGTATAACAACTGTTTGTGCAGCAGTGTTTTGACTTTTAAATAATTTTAGCATCTGCTTGATCAGAAGTGGGTATTGATTTTGTCTTGTGTAAACACAATATCATGTCCAACCTCTGTTTAGTTTCAGAAATGCTATACTCAACAATTTACATTTTGGATGTAAATTCTTAAGTTTAAATTGCCAGCAGTTATCTCAGAAATCTTTGTTCAAGGCTTTGCCACATGTTCATTATTCCTGACAGTGGTTCAGCATCCTATATGATGAAGTCTTTTCTACCAAGGCTACTCAATTTGTGTATAATTATTTGAATTAGAACATGAGTATCTTAGTAGTTGAAAATCAATTTGCAATCAATTTTTGATCTGTGACAAACAAACTTGAGCTTAACATGACTATGACATGTGTGCCATTTTCTTTTGATCAGATTTAGAGATAGAAATTTCACACAAAAATAAGAAAATTATATCCTGACCGGTGAGGAAACTTTTACTATCAAAAATGAGTATAAGTCCAAAATATATTATTCAAAAAAAATTGAAGTAATATATCCGGTTTTATTTGAGAAAAACACCTTAAGAAATAGTTAAAGGATGTTTTGAAAATAACATCAAAAGGATCTGACAGCTTTTCAAGTAAGAACATGATCATATCATTCTCAAGTTATTTTGACCATTGTTTATTGTCATTTTCTTGACAATTGATTGTAAATACTTCTTTTAAGGTCAATCACTGGAGATGCCATTGTTACCCGAACGATTCCTGTATTTGATGAAAGCACACAGTTGCATGATGACCACTGTTTACCCAACTTTGACCTCATAAGTGTTTTATGCTTATACTCTTTTTCTTTTGGCTTCAAGAGTTTTGAGATAAGCACACTTTTGAGTTTTGTTCATTTTCTTTCTTCCCTTTTTACCCTTCCCATTCATAAGTAATAAGATACTTACTGGGAGGTTTTTATGAAAGAATCCTCAATCCAAAATCATTTTTAGCAATGTTTTGAGAGATCTGGCTACATTTGTACATGTTTTATTACCAATTCTCACATTACATATGATTTGGACAGTTTTGACCCCAGATTTTCTTCATGTGTTTTAACAGAGTTGATTTGGTCCTTTTGAGGATTCTCAACCTGCCTTTTAACACATAAGATTTCATGACTAAAGTTTTATTTCCCTCTTTCTAAGTTAGCAAAACACTAGTGTTTATTATGAACATAGGTTTTGTTAATCTGAGGTTCATACTTTAGCATAAAACATGATGAAATCATCACAAATTCCATAACAACAGTTGAAATCAATTTTGAATGAAGATAATCATATCATAGTTACAAGATAAGTTTCCAGATCTGGACACTGTGAGTGATTTGTGCATGACATCACTTGTTGTTTGAAATTTGTGAATCTTATGACATCTTGGTTGTTTTACAGAGTACCAGATCCATCATTTTGAACATGATTTCTCGTTGCTCTGTTTTTCAACTAAATACAATCAACCTTAGTATAAATGAATTTTGAGCTGAACTGTTATGTCAAATTGATTGTTAGATCGAATTTGACTGTCCGGGCTCTGATACCAATTGTTAGGATCGGAGGCTGTCATGATTTTGCTTGTTTGTATGAATTGAACATTCAGAGTATATGAAATGATGTAAAGTGCAGCGGAAATGGATACAAACTTTGTAAACACAATCAAAGAAGAGAATAATATGATAAACACTTGCTTTACTTTGAGTCGAATGATTACAATGAAAATCAAAAGATTACAAGCATGCTTACATAACTAAGCTCCCCCTCAGCCTAATACCCCAAGGTTGGTTGCACAAGATGAAAGGATTAGACTGGAGGAGAAGAAACCACTCAGTTAATCAAATGTAACAGTACAGGGTACTGCTCCATTTATAGGCAAACCAAACCACTGAAGCATCTCAGCTGACGTTACCATGATAGTGACATCTAATAAACTAACAATCTATAAACACTGTATTAAACAAACTACTGATGTGTAACATCTGATTATAAGTACAATACAAAACAAGAGATAACAACTGTTCCACTGTTGTAGCCTGAGCACTGATGTTGAGCTTTAGTGCTTTCTTCAAAGGTGATCAGTCTTTGACTGGGCAGTGCTTGTGTCTTCAGCTGTACTTATGAAACAGCAGTAGATAGAGCAACAATGTTTGTCTTCAGCAGTCTTTAGAATCTCATCAGTGTTTGGTTCATCAGTTGTTATAGTGAGCAGTACTTAAGATCCATCAGCTGTTAGAATACCACTGTCAAGGGGAAAACCAAGTGTAAGCAGCTGTTTATTATAAGTCCACTGTTATGATCCGGTTTTGGCTTTCATTATCTGTTCCTCTGGTAGGGTTCAATTGTCACGACCCCCGACCCCATCTGGCCGGAATCGGTGCCGTGAGCAGTCCAGTGGTACCGGTGATTATTTTGAAAAACATTGCAGCGGAAATTTCATCAGGACCGTGAGTTAGGAAAAATATCAGAGTTTAGAAACACCGGATTTTATTTAAATAGATGGAATAAATTCCATTGTTTCAAAGGTAGCTTTTAATAAAAACAATATTTTCTTAATTTGATTTAATTAATAAAATAAGCCACTTCTTGATGCCTTCGGTGCCGGATCCAATTCTTATTCCAATGTACTGTAATTACCTGAAACGCGTTTTAAAAAGGGTTTGTCAGCGGGAAATACTGAGTGAATCATTCAGTTTACTAAAACGACTCATTTGTTATAATTCACAGTATTAAGATCTTTTACATATGTTTCTGATATCAACCAACTACCCACAGTATTTGTCACTCGACCGGATCTGTGACAGTGGTCATATCACCATTGGCTGCCCCAATGAATGACGTATCACTAAATTTTAGGTTCGCCCACCTAAAGTGATAAAAACAGTAGTAATGTGCACAATACCCCACATACTGGCTGTAATTTGGTGATTACATCAACTTAATCACTGTAATTATAATTCTGAAAATAATTTGGAGTATTGTAAAACATTTTGATAAAAAGAGAGAATGACTCACTTTATAATCATGCAGATTCATACGGCCAAAGTTTGGTCTACAGATAAGCCTTGATATATTGCAGATTTACACAGGCAGAGCTTAGCCTATTGATTTAGCCTTGTAACCTAGTGCATACGAACTAGGTAGGTAACTTAATACAACAATTACGATAACTCACGAGATCAAATTCTCACAACGAACGACAAAGTGCGATACTTAAACATCCATCGATTTAACGACGAACGACAAAGTATAACCCTAATGTGGGTGGCACTTAAACATCCATTGGATATATTGATCGGTCGGAAAATGAATCGTAATAGCGATCGAGTTAATACCCTGTATCGTAGCAGCACCCCCTCTACTAATTAGTGATTTGGAGACTGTTTCGGCTATATCTCGACGTACCAATTGAATTTGATCGTCGTACAAATGCAAGAAATCAAGTCTCGATGCCTGCTATTTATACACCAATTTTGACAGGCTTACGGACCGTAAGCCTAATCCCTTACGGTCCGTAAGGGACACATTTTCACTATAGGGTGGCCACGTGTGGGTGTAGGCTTGCTGAGTCGATGAAATATTAAAATTAAATTTTGACAACAGACTTTGAAGATAATATCGAATGGGGATTGCCTCCTCTGAGTTTTAGGGGCCCTGATCCCGATTCTGATTGTTATGAAAATATTTTAGGAGTTGTGCAGGATTACTTGGGTGTCTCAACTATGGTTTCCTATCGGGTAAATAAAATAATAGGCATGACTTTTGATGAAAGTTGTTTACAAAATAGAAATAATAAATAATAATAGTTTTGGGATAATTCACAAAAAGAGAATAAAATGGTGAGAAAAAGGAATGGACCCACTGTGTAACTTTAGGGTTCAACTAGAAGGACTCCTGGTATAAATTTTGGGGATACCTTTTGGGCTATAAAAAATATAATGCACTCGTGTTAAGTATAGTACCCCTAATTCAACCTTGTCCCGAAGTCCCGAGATAGAATCCAAACGAACTTAGTCGGGCAGAGCCTTAACATGCGTTATGGGACTCAGATCAATCGGAAAGGGTAGCGGTGATCGGGAGTTATAATACTTAAAACAGAGCAGAGCTTTATTATTATTATTATTATAGATGAAGTAAAATAAAATATAGAATTATGAAAGAAGGAAAATGGCGAATTGTTGTGGTGAAGAGATCGATGCCTTTTATAGTTGCCTTACCAATTTGAGGGTAATTTCATCAACCTCCACGTAGCATTTGGTCATTTAATTCATGTGTATACGTATCCTTCCAAAATTGAAGGTTTTAAATGAAATGTTGGCCACGTACAAGCTTTATTAACTAGCTTCCACGTATTGTACTTCACATTCAAATATTAGTTTTGATTTAGTATTATCATTATTATAAAATGAATTTCTTTTACATGCACCTTACGTACAATATGTATTTATTTTCGACCTTTTGATTTTCATTTATTAATTATTTTATATATTATAATTAATTTATCTTCTTTACTTATTTGGTGCGTATAACCTATAAAATATAACGTTTTATAAAACAATAAATATGTTATTAGAATGAGAATATTTTTTGTCTACATTTGGGTCTAAGTTTCATTAAAAATAGAGTAGGTTCAAAATACAATGTATTTTATAATTTAATTTATTATACGGTTCCTAGGCCCATCTAGGAACTTCATATTTCTTACGGTCAACCTACCCGTAAGTTACCTGTCTAATAATATAAGTTTTTATAGACTTTTATTTTAAAAAAGTCACCTATATACAGACCAATTTAGTTAATATAATATTTCAGCCAACTATATAAAATAGTGTTTAAAGCTATTTGGGTTGAATATTTATATTAAAAATAAACTAGTTACTAGTTACTAGTGGTTAATAAATTTAACCAAACTTTATAATTTATACGATAAAAATTGGTATGTTACATCAATCCCAACATAGGAGAGGATTCTGCAATCATCCCTAGTAATGATACTCAATCTCATTCAGGATCATGGATTCTCCCAATCATGAGATACATACAACATGGAGAGATTCCTACAGGAGAAAACCCCATGGCTTTCAAAATTAAGGTATCTCAATTTACAATATTGAATAATATGTTGTATAAACGATCTCTTGCAGGACCATATCTAAGATGCATTGAGGATCCTGAAATCCAAGAAGTCCTAAAGGATTTCCATGAAGGAGATTGTGGAAACCACACTGGGGGCAGAGCATTATTCTCAAGGATCATGAGGACAGGATACTATTGGCCTACTATGAAGAAGGATGCTGTGGAATATGCCAAGAAGTGTGATCCTTGTCAGAGACATAGTAATATCCTTCACCAACCAGCAGAGCTTTTGCATCCTATATCCTCTTCTTGGCCATTTATGAGATGGGGAATCGATATAGTTGGTAAGCTTCCTAAGGCACCTAGTGGAAAAGTATTCATGCTTGCTATGACTGATTACTTCTCCAAGTGGATAGAGGCCGAAGCCTTTGCTCAAGTCAGATAAAAGGAAGTTATATCCTTCATTAAAAGAAACATTATTACTAGATTTGGTATTCCTTCTGAAATTGTATGTGATAATGGATCCCAATTTATTGGGAATAGAACTACTAACTTTTGTGACAACTGGGGGATTAAGATGATAACATCAACACCAGTCCACCCACAAGCTAATGGCCAGGCAGAATCATCCAATAAGATCATCATCAACAACTTGAAAAAGAAACTTGGATCCAAAAAAGGGAAATGGGCAGAAGAACTACCTTATGTGTTATGGGCTGATAGGACAACTCCCAAGAATGCTACTGGTCAAACTCCATTTTCTTTGGTGTTTGGGGCAGAATCAGTGATCCCTACAGAGATGGTGGTTCCAACTGCAAGAACAAGTATCCGTGATCCTGAAGGAGATGCTGAAAACTTGGTTCAGGACCTGGATACTATAGAAGAAATCAGGGATTTGGCAATGATAAGGATGGCCAGTTATCAACAAAAGATGGCTAGAGCTTACAACAAAAATGTTAGGATCAGGAAATTCCAAGTTGGTGATATGGTACTAAGGAAAGCATTTCAGAATACCACCAATCCTGCTGATGGAAAGTTGGCACCAAAGTGGGAAGGCCCTTATTTGATTGAAGCTGAGGCAGGAAAGGGGGCATATCGATTGCTGACAATGGAAGGTGATTTGCTACCAAGAGCCTGGAATGCTGTCCATCTGAAGAAATACTTCATGTGATAAGGATCCATGATCCTCATATAGGAAGTATCCTTGAAGGATCCTTACACGACAGATGATCCTCATTTTGGTAACATTCTAATCTCAAACTATTTCATTCTTTTATTCTCTTATATAAGGATAAGGATCTTGCATCCTATATCCTCCTTTCACTTGATTCCGAGTTTTGAAGGTTCAGGTATCTTTAACAAAGGATTGATTATCCACAGAAGTATCCAGTTATTTGGGCTTGAACCCAGTTATTTGGGCTTGACCCCAATTATTTGGGCTTGACCCCAGTTATTTGGGCTCGACCCCAGTTTTTTGGGCTAGTCCCCAGTTTGGGCCTGTCCCCAGTGTTAGGGCTGGATTTTTATGACTTATGATCCTTACATGTGATCCTTACATGTGATCCTAGCCAGTGATCCTTGTTTCTTTGGCAGATAGTGATCCTTAGAAGAGTTCTAGGATAAGGATCACGGAGTATCCTAGGGATCCTTATACTAACGATTGTTCTCTTTGGTTTAACGATTATCTTGCAGGAATTTCGAGTAGGATTCGCTCTTCACAACGTAAACAAGAAACCTGTCACGCTACTTTGGCATGTGCATAATCAGAGATGGACGTTGTGGACGATATGGAAACTCAGCATAATTTAAGGGCGATAATTTAGGCTAGATTTACTTTTATTCCTAAAGGGGTAACGAGCTAATAGTTAGTCTATTTACCTAAAATAGGGCCCCTCACACTTGTATAAATAGCTCTCTTCCACATTCGGAAGACACAACACACTTCCCTCACGCTTTGACACACGATACTATAGTGATCCTTGTACTTAGCTCGTTACCATCCGAAGTTGTAACCTTTATTTGTTATATTGAAGTTTGTTGATCGGTAGTTTCCATAACCCGAGGTTTTTTATGCCGGAGATCATTCATTGATCAAGGGCTTTTTCCTCGTATAAATCCTTGTGTCACTTGTGCATTTTATATTTAAGTGATCCTTCACATTGTTCATCATACCAAGCATCATTCCCCGTTTACATAAAGTTTGGTCGCATTATCCTTGTGTGATTTTTGAGCAAAACAGTTTGGCGCCCACCGTGGGGCAATTGGTGCTTCATTCATAAAAAGTTTTTCTGTTGGTGACCATTCCGGAGTGTTGCATGGCTTCGTCGTTGAAGAATACCTCCATAGCGATGTCGGCAGTCAATTCATCTACTGGCATTCCACCTTTGCCTCCACCACCAGCCGGATCTCAGAAAAATGCTGAGAAGAGACCAACTTCTATCTCCTCTAAACCATCATCTTCTGCTCTAACTTCCTCTGTTCCCAGTACTAGTGATATATTTACTTTGATTTTGCAGATGAGGGATCGTATGCAGCAGCAGGATGAAACTAATGACAGGATCCTCATGGAAATCGGAGATCTCAAAAGACAAAAGAAAACGGCAGAGGATCATTCCCCACTGATGCCCAAATCTTTGAATTTTGATACTGCAATGATTACTTCTCAGCCATCAGAGGTCCCAGACATTCAATATGTGGGTGGATCGAGAGGAATGCATTTCGGCTCAGCAGTAGTAACTCAGGCATCGGGATCATATTTCCAACCGGCAAGATCTTATACTCAACATATGGGATCCTTCATGAACTCAGGATCCTCCTTCGTTCCAGGATCATCCCAGGTTCAAGGATCCTTCTTCGTTCCAGGATCATCCCAGGTTCAAGGATCCTCCTTCGTTCCAGGATCGTCCCATATTCAGGGATCCCTTCAGATACCAGGATCCTTGAAGAATTTGCAAACAGGAAGCCTAGATGTCCATCAAGGAGATTTTATTCCATTGCAGACCATTTCTTCCACCAGTCCATCCATTATCCCAGAATCCCAGCAATATGGATTCACACCCAATATTCCCAACTTGAACCCGATGGGAGGTAACACTTTTAATAATTCTCTTACCACTAACCATGGATTCATGCAGGATACAGGTATCAATCATGCTATGGCCAGAGAACTACAAAAACTGAAGGATATGATATCAAGTGTTCCAGGGGTAGTCAAACCTATCCCGGAGATTGCAGATGGAAGCCATAAGGTATCTCGTTTTGCACCACCAATTTGTGATGCTGAGATACCCAAAAGGTTCCATATCCCTACTATGAAGCTGTATGATGGTACAACGGATCCTGAGGAACGCATAGCACAATACAGGGAAAGGATGGAGATCAATCCAATTCCAGAAAAGCTAAAGGAAGCATGCCTATGTAAAGGATTTGGATCCACTCTTACTGGATCAGCTCTTAAATGGCTGCTAAGTCTTCCCCCTTATTCTATTACTTCGTTTGCTAACTTAGTTAACTTATTCAATAACCAATTTTCTTGTAGTAGAAAATTTGAACGATTAACTAGTGATTTATATAGGGTAACTCAGGGTCATAATGAATCATTAAGGGATTACATAACCAAGTTTAGTAAAGAATCCTTGGACATTCCTAACTTGGATATGGCCACATCTGTTGAGGCCTTCAAGATGGGATTGCTGAAGAATTCATTGTTCTATGATGATCTTGTTATGACACCATGCAGGAACCTAGATGAAGTAAGAACTCGGGCACTCAGGTTCATCCGGCTAGAGGATGACAAGAGGATCCAGGAGAGACAAGCAGGATCCTCAAAGCAAGAAAAGCAAGGATCCTCTTTCAAAAGCAACAGATTCAAATCCTACAATAGAAATGACAACCAGAATGTGCATGCTGTTGACCAAGAAGAGGATGATGAGGATTATCCTCCGATTTCTGAATATTGTTTTTCTGTTGATAATCATGAACTAATCCTTGCAATGCAGAATCTAGGAGAAAAAACCAGATGGCCCAGAAAAAACGACAAACCAACTGGAACTAAAGACAAATCGAAGTGGTGTGCATACCACGAGGATTTTGGGCATTTAACCGAAGAATGCATGGCATTAAGAAAGGAAATTGGATATCTGCTAAGCAAGGGGCATCTAAAAGAGTTGTTGGGAAGAAAAAAGCAAAGGACTCAGGATCCTGAGAGGATCCCTGAGAAAGCCCCAGCTCCTCCGGCAGATGCACAAGTAATCAACTTTATTTCTGGAGGATCAGACATATGTGGTACATCCTTCTCGGCAGCTAAAAGGCATGCAAAGGAAGCTAAAATGGACAACGGAGAAAGACCTATTCGAACATCAAGTCTCAGAAGGAAAAGTTATAACCTTTGATGAGGATGATAGAATTAACATCCAGGATCCTCATCATGATAGTCTAGTCATCACTCTCTTTATCTCTAACCATTTTGTCCGCAGGATCCTTATTGACGGAGGAAGCTCAGTAAATATTATCCAGCTTGATGTTCTGAAGAAGATGGGTATCCCTGAATCAGAAATCACACCAAGATCCTCCGTACTTGTGGGATTCAGTGGTGAAACTAAGAAAACCCTGGGGGACATCAAACTCCCAATTTATGTGGAAGGATTACATAATTATCAAAAATTTTGTGTTATTGACTGTTTGTCTTGTTGTAATGTTATCCTTGGCAGACCCTGGATACATGATATGAAGGCAGTCCCATCCACCTACCATCAATCTGTGAAGCTCCCTAGCCCATGGGGAATAATCAAGATCGACAGTGATCAGCAGGAGGCTAAGGATTGTTATACCTCGTCAATGAAACCAGCCTCGAAGCCAAGGGAGCAATAGCAATTACAGTATCCTCCAAGGGATGTCTTGGAGGCAAGAGAACAGGATGTGGACGAAATCCTTTTGGATCCTAATGATCCTGAATAAAAAATCTATATAGGATCAGGGATCCTTGGCAAGATGAAAGAAGACCTAGTATCCTTCCTCAAAAGAAGAAAGTCTACCTTTGCATGGAAACATGAGGATATGACAGGTATATCTAAGGATATTATAACTCATAAACTTGGCATTGACAGGTCAATCAAACCAATCCATCAAAAAAGGAGGAAGTTTGCACCGGAAAGAAATGCCATTATCCAGGAAGAAGTAGAAAGATTACTTCGAGTAGGTATGATTAAAGAGGTAAAATATCCAAAATGGCTAGCCAATGTGGTTGTTGTTCAAAAGAAAAACGGAAAGTGGAGGGTATGTGTCGATTTCACTGATCTAAATAAGGCATGTCCCAAGGATCCTTTCCCATTACCCCACATTGACTCCATGGTGGATGCAACGGCGGGTCATGAACTGTTAACCTTTATGGATGCATCATCTGGATTCCAACAAATTCAGATGGAACCATCTGACCAGGAGGATACGGCTTTTATGACCCCAACCGGTTTATATTGTTATATTGCTATGCCCTTTGGATTAAGAAATGCAGGTGCAACATATCAAAGGCTGGTGAATATGATGTTCAAAGATCAAATTGGACAAACTATGGAAGTATACATAGACGATATGGTAGTAAAGTCAAAGAAAGCTGAGGATCACCTAAGGGACTTGGAGGAAGCATTTGATATCCTTGATAATTATAACATGAAGCTTAACCCTTCAAAATGTCACTTTGGTGTTAAAGCAGGCAAATTCTTAGGATATATGGTAACTCAGAGGGGCATTGAAGCAAGCCCGGAACAAATCAAAGCATTGGTGAATATCAAATCCCCTGCCAACGCTAAGGATGTGCAAAGGCTAACAGGCAGGATAGCAGCTCTAAACAGATTTATATCCAAATCCTCAGAAAGGTGTAAAGAATTCTATGATATCCTAAGAAAGAACAAGAAATTTGAGTGGACTGAAAAGCACGAGAATGCTTTACAAGCCCTCAAAGAATACATGTCCTCAGCTCCAGCATTGATGAAACCAGAAAAGGGAGATGTGTTATCCTTATATCTGGCGGTATCCTCAAAAGCAGTAAGTGCAGTCCTTGTTAAGGATCATGAGGGTACACAATATCCTGTCTATTATGTAAGTAAGAGTTTACTTGATGCTGAATCCAGGTATTCACACCTTGAAAAACTTATCCTTGCATTAATTATGGCATCTACTAAACTAAGACATTATTTTGAAACCCATGTTATTGTCGTTAGAACTAATTTCCCAATTAAGAATGTCCTCAGGAAACCAGAGATGTCCGGAAGAATGGCTAAGTGGGCAGTAAAGCTTAGTGCCCATGATATAAGATATGAGCCTAGAACAGCCATTAAATCTCAAGCACTAGCAGACTTTGTGGCTGATTTCAGTAGTGATCTACAAAAGGAAGCAGAATTGGAGGTCCAGCAGCTGGATGAGACCAGGGCTTGGTATACTACTAAAATCGCCACAGGGGGACATAATACCCCATTCCGTAGCTTGTGAGTTCCAAGCCACTAATAATGAGGCTGAATATGAAGCCTTAATCGCTGGCTTACAAATTGCTAAGCATATGGGGATCAGGTATCTTGAGGTATATGTAGATTCATTGTTAATTACTAACCACTTTAATGGATCCTATGCTGTGAAAGGTGAAAAACTAACCAAATATCTAGAGATAGTCAAAGAATTGGCACTCTCCTTTGTTTCTTTCAGTTTGTCACAGGTACCAAGGGAGGAAAATACAGAAGCTGATGCATTGGCCAATCTAGGATCATCTTTGAAGATCCCAGAGAATATAATTATCCCCATCATCCATATCCTGGCTCCTGCTATTGAAAAACAGGTGGCCATGGAAATAGAAGAGGATACTGCAATGATCCCTAGCGAGGATACTCAATCTTATTCAGGATCATGGATCTCACCAATCATGAGATACTTACAACACGGGGAGATTCCTATGGGAGAAAATCCTAGGGCTTTCAGGATTAAGGTATCTCAATTCACAATCTTAAATAATGTGTTATATAAGCGATCTCTTGCAGGACCATATTTAAGATGTATTGAGGATCCTGAAATTCAAGAAGTGTTAAAAGACTTCCATGAAGGAGATTGTGGAAACCACACTGGGGGCAGGGCATTGTTCTCAAGGATCCTTAGGACAGGATACTATTGGCCAACTATGAAAAGGGATGCTGTGGAGTATGCTAAGAAGTGTGATCCTTGTCAAAGACACAGCAATATCCTTCATCAGCCGGCTGAATTTCTACATCCTATACCATCCTCTTGGCCATTCATGAGATGGGGAATGGATATAGTTGGCAAGCTCCCTAAAGCACCTGGTGGAAAAGTATTTATGCTTGCCATGACTGACTACTTCTCCAAGTGGATAGAGGCTGAAGCTTTTGCCCAAGTCAGAGAGAAGGAAGTTATATCCTTTATTAAGAGAAACATTATAACCAAATTTGGCATTCCTTCTGAAATTGTATGTGATAATGGTTCCCAATTTATTGGGAGCAGGACTACTAACTTTTGTGACAGTTGGGGAATTAAGATGATAACATCAACACCAGTCCATCCACAAGCTAATGGTCAAGCAGAATCATCCAACAAGATCATCATCAACAATCTGAAGAAGAAACTTGGATCCAAGAAGGGGAAATGGGCAGAGGAATTGCCTTATGTGCTCTGGGCTGATAGGACAACCCCCAAGAATGCTACTGGTCAAACACCCTTCTCTTTGGTGTTTGGGGCAGAAGCATTGATCCCAACAGAAATGGTGGTTCCAACTGCTAGAACAAGTACTCGTGATCCTGAAGAGAATGATGCAAACCTAGCTCAAGACTTGGATACTATTGAAGAAATCAGGGATCTAGCTAGGATAAGGATGGCTAGCTACCAACAAAGAATGGCTGGTGCTTACAACAAAAATGTCAGAATAAGGAAATTCCAAGTGAGGGATATGGTATTGAGAAAAGCATTCCAAAATACCATCAATCCTGCTGACGGGAAGTTAGCACCAAAGTGGGAAGGCCCTTACTTGATTGAAGCTGAAGCAGGAAAAGGGGCATATAGATTGCTAACCATGGAAGGAAATTTGTTACCTAGAGCCTGGAATGCTGTTCACTTAAAGAAATATTTCATGTGAACAGGATCCTCCTGGCACATATGATCCTTACATTGAAAGCATCCTCGAAGGATCCCGATAATGTCAATGATCCTTACTCTGGTAATATCCTAATCCTAAACTATTCCATTTTCTTATTTTTACCAAAGGATAGGGATCATGTATCCTTCATCCTCCTCTCACGAGAATTTGAGTTTTGATAGTCCAGGTATCCTCAGCATATTATTGATAGTCTTCAAAAGCATCTTAGATCCTTGGGTTCAACCCCAGTTATCCTTGGGCTTGTCCCCAGTTTTCGCCTGTAGCGCACGATGATCCTGGTATAGTTCATATCTTTGGGACCAGTACCCACTCCAGGGGCTGATAACCTCATCGTACTGGCTATACCTAGGATCCTACGTATAATGGTAGACGTACCATACATCCGTTCCTAAGGTTTCTAACGTTTTCACGTTAGCTAAGGTTTTGGCATTTTCATGTCACTAAGTTTGGATAGTCGCCAGTAAGGGCCATACTCCAGTTTACATACGATCCTTGGGCTTGTCCCCAGTTATCCTTTGGGCTTGTCCCCAGTTATCCTTCGGGCTTGTCCCCAGTGATCCTATGGGCTTGTCCCCAGTTATCATTTGGGCTTGTCCCCAGTTATCCTTTGGGCTTGTCCCCAGTTACTAACTTATCTTTTATATTGGCTTAGTCCCAAGTTATATTCCATTTTTTCAGGTTTTCGAAGTTAAACAATTAAGGATCCTTAATCCTTATTATCCATTAAAGTTTTACTTATGGTTACCCTGATTAAAGGTTAGGATCCTAACTTGGATCCTCAGGTATGATCCTTAACTATTTTTAATTTCATTATCCATTTGAATAACCTTTAGACCTTGACAACTGAACCTATGATCCTTAAAATAAACTACCTTGAAAATTTTCGATTATAGGATATCTGATCCAGGATCATATCCTAAATTTCTTAAACATAATTTGCTCAACTTTTCTTACTCAAACAAACATGTGTCAAAACAATTGAAAATAAAAAGGATAATAACACAAGATAAGCGACAAAAAGTTTAAGATTTTATTTATTAACGAAAGGATTAACCCTTCAAAGGTTGTCAAAATTACCTATCCCGAGCATCTACCAGCAATACGTGGCCCGTCCGCTAGGGTAGGTAAAGGGTGTCCATGATAATAGGTTCAAAAGTAATGCAGGGATATAAAGGCGACAGGATCACAATGGCTTCATCCCCCAAACAGAGGATCCCTCCACCATTTGCAATCCTACCTATTGTCTGAAGGATCCTGGATCCTTAATCCTAAAACTATTGTTCAGAGTTACAGACCGTCATCGTTAAAAACATCAACAAACACAAAAAAATTGGGCTCCGGCTATGTCTAGAAGTTTCCTTCATCGCCCAATTCTGCAGCTCAAACCTTCGCTGCACCATCACCACCAGCTCCACTTGCTTCTCCCTGATCCTTGCCAGCATCACCACCTTCAAGCATTGGGATCTCCTCAGCTTCATCATCATCCTCCAACTCTGCCAGCCTTGCCTTCCAGCCCTCCACGTCCCATGTGCTTTTGTCGAAGGCAGGATCCTGAGCCTCCGCAGCCATCTGCAACTGGATCTTGTACATGGTTATCGCAGCAGAGACCTTGGCATCCTGGGTGATATCATGCCTCTTATAATCGAAGTTGATCACCATTTTGGCAGCTTCATCCTTGGTAGCCCGAAGCTCCTTCTCAAGATCAGCAATCTTGAGATCCTTCAGCACACCCATCTGTTGGAGGTCAGCAATTTGGCGATCTTGATCCTCGACGTGGCCAACATAAGTTTCTATTTCAGCAAATTTCTACAAGGAAAACAAGGCATAACGTCAGAAACAAGTGATCCTCAAAATTGTCAGGATAACGAACAGGGGCAGTGATCCTTACCTCGTTGAAGTAGTCCAGAAACTGTTGGCGAAGCAGGGGCAGGCCTTGTAGATCCTCAGAGGCCTTTCTCTTCTTTCCTTTACCCCTAATAGGTGCTTTAGGGGCTGAAGCAGTTGGGCTGGCAGTAGGAGTCTTCTTCCTTGCAGATTTGACATTAGCAAGATCATCAATGCCAAACTTTGAGGCAGACTTAGAAGATTTTCCAGCACCTACACAACCAAAATAAGATAAGTTTTCTAATTAAACTTGAAAATCCTACATAGAATTACTTTCTAAATAAGGATACTTACTTGACATTGTGACAGAGGCAGAGGATACTTCTTGGGAATCTTGAGTAGCAACCTGGAAAGTTCTTGTCTCCGGATCAAGCTTCTTGAAGGCTAAAAGTCTCTCTTTTGCAGCAGGTGTCAACTTCAGACGAGAGATGGAGATAGCTGCACAATAAACAAAGAAAATATTAGTGATCCTCACCCTAAGGAACAAATCTTATGGTGATCCTTCCAGGATCCTCTATCCTACCATGAGTAGCCCACTCTTTGGGTAGATCCTTCCCATCAGGGATGGTATCTCTCCTAACAAAAAAGAACCGACGCTTCCAGTTTGTGTCGTTCTTGGTGACCTTGAAGACAGGATGATCCTCTCCAGCTTTTCGCTTAAATAGATAACGATGGGGTCCGAAAGTGGTAAGATCATACATCTCAGCCAGCTCCGCCATACCAAGGTCAATCCCCTCTTGTTCAATGATCCTCTCAAGGGTATACAACACCCTCCAGATCATGGGCATAGCCTGGATATAGCAGATGCCGGTGAGAGAGAAGAAGGATTGAGTGAACTGTGGGAAAGGATATTAATATCCTATCAAGAACGGAGTAACAGGAAAGGCTACCCAAGAATCAGAGATAAAATCACTCAAAGCGGTAGAAGTAAAAGACTTGAAGATGGTGTTCGCCGGAAAACAATGACGGATCTTGTCAACCTGAGGATCGGTAAAGCAGCACCTCTCGACAGGAGAATCTTTGATGATCCCTTGACCCTTCAAGGGACTGTTCTTCTCAGGATCCTTATGCGGGGAGTTCCGTAGCAACATCTTTGCAGAATAACGAGAAGAGATAGGAAAACAGAGCAAGAGAAGAAAGAAAGAGGAAAAGAGATACCTGATTGATCTTCGGACGAGAATATAAAGGGAGTCTCTCTTGAATTTAAATGCAAATTGATCCAATCTCTAACTCCTATTTATAATGATGATTTGCAGGGCTGTCACTTCTGTGACGTAAGGGTTTGCAACGGCTAGTCCGTCTCCAACGGCTAGTTATCCGATTAATTTGTTGCGGATAAGATCAAACAAAATACAACTCGTTTATTTACAATAATACTCCTTATATTTTGGGGGCAATTGTTAGGGCTGGATTTTTATGACTTATGATCCTTACATGTGATCCTTACATGTGATCCTAACCAGTGATCCTTGTTTCTTTGGCAGATAGTGATCCTCAGAAGAGTTCCAGGATAAGGATCACGGAGTATCCTAGGGATCCTTATACTAACGATTGTTCTCTTTGGTTTAACGATTATCTTGCAGGAATTTCGAGTAGGATTCGCTCTTCACAACGTAAACAAGAAACCTGTCACGCTACTTTGGCATGTGCATAATCAGAGATGGACGTTGTAGATGATATGGAAACTCAGCATAATTTAAGGGCGATAATTTAGGCTAGATTTACTTTTATTCCTAAAGGGGTAACGAGCTAATAGTTAGTCTATTTACCTAAAATAGGGCCCCTCACACTTGTATAAATAGCTCTCTTCCACATTCGGAAGACACAACACACTTCCCTCACGCTTTGACACACGATACTATAGTGATCCTTGTACTTAGCTCGTTACCATCCGAAGTTGTAACCTTTATTTGTTATATTGAAGTTTGGTGATCGGTAGTTTCCATCACCCGAGGTTTTTTATGCCGGAGATCATTCATTGATCAAGGGCTTTTTCCTCGTATAAATCCTTGTGTCACTTGTGCATTTTATATTTAAGTGATCCTTCACATTGTTCATCATACCAAGCATCATTCCCCGTTTACATAAAGTTTGGTTGCATTATCCTTGTGTGATTTTTGACCAAAACACCCAGTATCGCCAGTAGCGCACGATGATCCTGGTACAGTTCATGGCAATGGGACCAGTAATCGCTTTAGGGCTGACAATTTCATTGTACTGGCTGTATCTGGGATCCTACGTATAATGGTAGACGTACCATACATCCGTTCCTAAGGTTTCTAACGTTTTCACGTTAGCTAAGGTTTTGGCATTTTCATGTCACTAAGTTTGGATAGTCGCCAGTGAGGGCCATACTCTAGTTTACACATGATCCTTTGGCCTTGTCCCCAGTTATCCTTTGGGCTTGTCCCCAGTTATCCTTTGGGCTTGTCCCCAGTATATTGGGCTTGTCCCCAGAATTGTTGGGCTTGTCCCCAGTTACTAACTCTTATCTTATATTGGCTTAGTCCCAAGTTATATTCTATTTCAGGTTTTTGGAGACAAACAACCAAGGATCCTTAATCTTTACCTTCTATTAAGGTTTGTCTTATGGTTATCCTGATTATAATGTTAAAGGTTAGGATCCTAACTTGGATTCTCAGGTATGATCCTCAAGTATTTTGATTTTATTCATTATTCATTTGAATAACCCTTATAATTTGACAACTGAACTTATGAGCCTTAAAATATACTACTTTTTGGAATTTTTCGACTATAGGATATTTGATCCTGGATCATATCCTGAAATTCTTAAACTTAATTTGTTTAACTTTTCTTTTTCAAACAAAGTATTTAATAACACTTGGAAACTAAAGGATTCATAAGGATAACAACACAGGATAAGTCAAAAAGTAAAAGTTTTATTTATTCACAGAATGTTTAACCCTTTAAGGTTGTCAAAATTGCCAACCCACATTTCTACCAGCAAAACGTGGCCCGTCCATATGGGTTGGCAAAGGGTGTCCATTGTTCATGCGGTCATAGCAGTGCAGGAAATAAAAGGCGGCAGGATAACAAGTGGCTTCATCCCCCAAACAGAGGATCCTTCCACCACCTATTATCCTACCTATTGTCTAAGGATCCTTGATCCATAATCCTAAAAACTATTGTTCAAAGTACAGACCAACCATTGTTCAACAAAAACGACTACCAAACTATAAAAAATGGGCTCCGGCTATGTCTAGAAGTGTCCATCATCACCCATCCTTGCAGCTTACACCTTCGCTGCATCACCATCTCCAGCTCCACTTGCCTCTCCACCTTGATCCTTGCCACTGCCACCAGCCTCGATTGCTAGAACCTCCTCAGCCTCCTCTTCGTCGTCCAGCTCAGCCAGCCTAGCCTTCCAGCCCTCAACGTCCCAGTTGCTCCTATCAAAGTCAGGATCCTGAGCTTCCTGGGCCATCTGCAGCTTGGTCTTGTACATGGCAATGGCAGCGGAGACCTTAGCACCCTCCATGAGCTCATGTTTCTCATAATCAGCATTGATTAGAACTTTGGCCGTCTGGGTTTTGGCATCGTTGAGGTCTTTTTCGAGAGCAGCAATCTTGTGATCCTTGAGCACCGCTACTTGTTGGAGGTCCGAGTACTTTTGCTCAATTTCTTCAACATTCCCAACATAGTCCTCGATTTCAGCAAATTTCTGCAAAGAAGATAGTGCAAAGTTCAGGATCACGTGATCCTCAAGTGAGTAGGATACTTAAGCTAAGTCAGTGATCCTTACCTCATTAAAGTACTCAAGGAACTGATGACGGAGCAGAGGCAAGCCTTGTAGATTGTCAGCCTCAGAGGTCTTCCTTTTCTTGCCACCCTTGCCTTTAGAAGTGGGTGCCTTAGGGATCGAGACAGTTAGACTGGCAGCAAGCTTCTTCTTTGAGGATCGCACAGTGTCAAGGTCAGTGACACTGAATTTGGAGGCAGATCTTGAGGATTTTTCAGCACCTACACATTCAAAACAGATAAGTATCCTTATTTTATTTTATTTTATTTAAGCATTTAATCACATATAAACACGAATACTTACTTGACATGGTGACAGAACCTGAGGATACCTCTTGAGAATCCTAGGTGTTTGCTTTAAATAATCTTATTGCAGGATCAAGTCTTTGGAAAGCAGCAAGCCTTTCCTTTGTTGCAGGTGTTCTGAAGAGATGTGAGACAGAAACAACTGCACAAAAGAAAGGGAAATATGTTAGTGATCCTGGTCAGAAGCAAACTCATATTGTGATCCTCCTAAGGATCCTCTATCCTACCATGAGTGGTCCATTTTCTAGGCAGATCCTTCCCATCAGGGATAGAATCCCTTCTGACAAAGAAGAATCGCCGTTTCCAGTTAGTGTCATTCTTAGTGGCTTTGAAGATGGGATGTTCTTCACCAGGCTTATGTTTGAGTAGATATCGGTGAGACCCATGGCTTACAAGGTCGTACATCTCTGCAAGCTCTGACATTCCCGGATCAATACCATGTTGCTCTATGATCCTTTCAAGGGTGATCAAGACACTCCAGATCGTAGGTATTGCCTGGATGTAGGAGATGCCAGTGAGAGAGAAGAAGGATTGGGTGAAATCTGGTAAAGGGTATGTGTATCCTATTGTGAACGGGGTGACCGGAAAAGCTATCCAGGTTTCAGAAACGAAATCGCTTAGAACGGTGGGATCAAATGGTTTGAAAACGGTGTTCGCCTGAAAATAGTGGCGGATTTTGTCAATCTGTGGATCGGTGAAGTAGCAACGTTCTTTTGCAGAATCTTTTATGATCCCCTGGCTTTTCAAGGGGCTGTCCTTCTTGTGATCCTTACCCGGTGAGGATATTAGCATCATCTTGATTGTAACGGTGGTGAAGAAGGAGAAACAGAGTAAGAAGATAAAGAGAGAAAGGAAAGAGAAGTACCTGATCAAGTCTTCGAATGAGGATTTAAAGAGGAAACGCACGAATTTAAATGCTCTCTAGCCTTATCTCTAACTTCAATTTATAATGATGATTTTGCAGGATAGTCACCTCAATGACGTCAGGATCTTAACGGGTAGTCTGCTTATAACGGCTAGTTCTCCGGATGATTCGTTGCGGATAAGGACGAGAAAATATAACTCGTTATTTGCATCATTACTCCTTATATTTTGGGGGCAATTGTTAGGGGAGGATTTTCCAATGATTTGTGATCCTGAATTGCCGTCGGGTTTAGTGATCCTCACTTCTTTTTGAGCTAGTGATCCTCAGAAGTATTGCAGGATCAGGATCATGGATCATCATAAGGATCCTTATACTAACGATTGTCTGCTTTGAATATGATGTTGTTTTGTAGGAGTACAAGCTTGGACTTGGTCTTGGCGATATTCCTGGAGCATATTCCATGTTTATTCCGCACGTGCATGACTGAAGTGGACACTTGGGTATTTTTAGCTTAACACACACACTCGTAACTGCTCTCACCACTCTTGACAATTCACTTGGTGATTACACATTTTTGTGCACTTTACACTATAGTGATCCTTGTAATTAGCTCGCTATCGTCCGAAGTTGTAATACATTTCTTGTTTAATCTGAGTTGGTGATCGGTAGTTTCCATCACCCGAGGTTTTTTTATGCCGGGATCATTCATTGATCAAGGGCTTTTTCCTCGTATAAATCTCTGTGTCACTTGTTCATTACATTTCAGAGTGATCCTTAATATTTTTCATTAATTCAAGCATCACACCTCACAACAGAAAGTTTGGTCGCATTATCATTGCTTGATTTTTGACCAAAACAGCTAGTACAATGAAATTGTCAGCCCCTAAAGCGAGTACTGGTCCCATTGCCATGAACTGTACCAGGATCATCGTGCGCTACTGGCGATACTGGGGACAAGCCCAAACTGGGGACTAGCCCAAAGAACTGGGGTCAAGCCCAAATAACTGGGGTCAAGCCCAAATAACTGGGGTCAAGCCCAAATAACTGGATACTTCTGTGGAGACTTATCCTCTGCCAAGGATACCCAAACCTTCTGCAAAACTTAGAAACAAGTGAAAGGAGGATAAAGGATCCAGGATCCTTATCCTTAAGTACATGATATATGAAGAGTTAAACAGTTTGAGATTAAATTATTACCATAACGAGGATCCTCCGTTTTGCAAGGATCCTTCAAGGATCATTGTCAGCTAAGGATCATGGATCCTTATCACATGAAATATTTTTTCAGGTGGACAACATTCCAAGCTCTTGGCAGCAAATCACCTTTCATTGTTAGCAACCGATATGCTCCCTTTCCTGCTTCAGCTTCAATCAAATAAGGGCCTTCCCACTTTGGTGCCAACTTTCCATCAGCGGGATTGGTAGTATTCTGAAATGATTTCCTCAGTACCATATCACCAACTGGGAATTTCCTGATCCTGACATTCTTATTGTAAGCTCCAGCCATCCTTTGTTGATAACTGGCTATCCTTATCCTTGCCAAATCCATGAGTTCTTCTATAGTATCCAGGTCTTGAAACAAGTTTTCAGCATTTCCTTTAGGATCAAGAATGCCTGTTCTTGTAGTAGGAACCACCATTTCTGTAGGGATCACTGATTCTGCCCCAAATACCAAAGAGAATGGAGTTTGACCAGTAGCATTCTTGGGAGTTGTTCTGTCAGCCCATAATACATAAGGTAGCTCTTCTGCCCATTTTCCTTTCTTGGATCCAAGCTTCTTCTTCAAATTGTTGATGATGATCTTGTTGGATGATTCTGCCTGGCCATTAGCTTGTGGGTGGACTGGTGTTGATGTTATCATCTTAATCCCGCAGCTGTCACAAAAGTTAGTAGTTCTACTCCCAATAAATTGGGATCCATTATCACATACAATTTCAGAAGGGATACCAAATCTAGTAATAATATTTCTCTTGATAAAGGATATCACTTCTTTTTCTCTGACTTGAGCAAAGGCTTCTGCCTCTATCCACTTTGAGAAATAGTCAGTCATAGCAAGCGTGAACACTTTTCCACCAGGTGCCTTGGGAAGTTTACCAACTATATCCATCCCCCATCTCATAAATGGCCAAGAAGAGGATATAGGATGCAACTATATCCATCCCCCAGCTCTGCTGGTTGATGAAGGATATTACTGTGTCTCTGACAAGGATCACATCTTTTAGCATAATCCACAGCATCCTTCTTCATAGTAGGCCAATAGTATCCTGTTCTCAGGATCCTTGAGAATAATGCCCTGCCCCCAGTGTGATTTCCACAATCTCCTTCATGAAGATCCTTTAAGACTTCTTGGATTTCAGGATCCTAAATACATCTTAGATATGGTCCTGTAAGAGATCGTTTATATAGCATATTATTCAATATTGTAAACTGAGATACCTTAATTTTGAAAGCCCTGGGGTTTTCTCCTGTAGGGATCTCTCCGTGTTGGATATATCTCATAATTGGAAGGATCCATGATCCTGAATGAGATCACTGTTGCTTGAATTGGTAAACAACAATGAGGATGCTTGAATTGGCCATCCTTATCCTAGCCAGATCCCTTATTTCTTCTATAGTATCCAGGTCTTGAACCAAGTTTTCATCATTTTCCTCAGGATCACGAATACTTGTTCTAGCAGTTGGGACCACCATTTCTGTAGGGATCACTGATTCTGCCCCAAATACCAAAGAGAATGGAGTCTGGCCTGTAGCATTCTTGGGGGTTGTCCTATCAGCCCAAAGCACATAAGGTGACTCTTCTGCCCATTTCCCTTTCCTGGATCCAAGATTCTTCTTCAAATTGTTGATGATGATCTTATTGGATGATTCTGCCTGACCATTAGCTTGTGGGTGGACTGGTGTTGATGTTATCATCTTAATCCCCCCGCTGTCACAAAAGTTAGTAGTTCTGCCCCCAATAAATTGGGAACCATTATCACATATAATCTCAGAAGGAATACCAAATCAAGTAATAATATTTCTTTTAATGAAGGATATAACTTCCTTTTCTCTGACTTGGGCAAAAGCTTCAGCCTCTATCCACTTGGAGAAGTAATCAGTCATAGCAAGCATGAACACTTTTCCACCAGGTGCCTGTTTTGGTCAAAAATCACACAAGGATAATGCAACCAAACTCTTTGTAAACGGGGAATGGTGCTTGGTATGATGAACAAAGATAAGGATCACTTAAATGTAAATTGCACAAGTGACACAAGGATTTATACGAGGAAAAAGCCCTTGATCAATGAATGATCTCCGGCATAAAAAACCTCGGGTGATGGAAACTACCGATCACCAAACTTCAATATAACAAACAAAGTTTACAACTTCGGATGGTAACGAGCTAGGTACAAGGATCACTACGGTGTTGTATGCTAGAGTGTGTAAGAAGTGTGTTCCGAATGCTCAAGAGTGCAATTTATATAAGCGTATGTGGTCGAATTTTAGGCAAGTCACCTAACTACTAGCTCGTTACCCCTTTAGAAATAGAAGTAAATTTAGCCTAACTAATTGCCCGTAAATTGTGCTAAGTTTCCTTATTCTCCACAACGTCTATTTCTGGTTATGCATGTGCGAAATTAGCGTGAAAGATTCCTTAATAACGTTGCCAAGACCAGGTCCAACTCGTAATTCCTGCAAAACAACATTAAATATAAAGAGAACAATCGTTAGTATGAGGATCCTTAGGATGATCCATGATCCTGATCCTGAAGCTCTTCTGAGGATCACTATCTGCCAAATAAACAAGGATCGCTTGTTAGGATATCATGTAAGGATCACAGGTCATAAAAATCCTGCCCTAACAATTGCCCCTAAAATATAAGGAGTAATTATGTAATATTAACGAGTTATATTTTGCTGATCTTATCTGTAACTAACTCAACGGATATATAGCCGTTATGAACGAACTATCCGTTGCAATCCTGACGTCATGGAAGTGACAACCCTGCACAATCATGATTATAAGTAGGAGATATAGATAGGATCGTTTGCATTTAAATTTCAGAAGTACTCCCTTTATAATCTCATCCGAAGATAAACATGTATTCTCTCTTCATCTTCTTTCTTCTCTTGCTCTGTTTTCTTTCTCTTTCCATCATTCTGTCAAAAAATGCTGCTCCGGAATTCTCCCAGCAAGGATCCTAAGAATAACAGCCCCTTGAAGAGTCAAGGGATCATCAAGGATTCCCCCGCCGAGAGGTGTTGTTTTACCGACCCTCAAATTGACAAAATCCGGCATTGCTTTCCGGCGAACACCCTCTTTAAACCTTTTAGCCCTACCGCTCTGAGTGATTACATCTCTGAGACTTGGGTAGCTTTCCCGGTCACTCCTTTCATGATAGGATACTCGTATCCTTTCCCTCAGTTCACCGAGTCCTTTTTCTCCCTTAATGGCATCTGCTATATCCAGGCTATGCCGATGATCTGGAGGGTTTTATACACCCTTGAAAGGATCATCGAACAAGAAGGAATTGATCTGGGTATGGCGGAGTTGGCTGAGATGTATGATCTTACAACTTTTGGATCCCACCGATACTTGTTCAAACGAAAAGCTGGAGAGGAGCACCCTGTTCTCAAAGTTACCAAAAATGATATGAACTGGAAGCGGCGGTTCTCTTTTTTGTGAGGAGAGATACCATCCCTGATGGGAAGGATTTGCCCAAGAAGTGGGCTACCCATGGTAGGATAGAGGATCCTGGAAGGATCACCGTAGAACTTATCCTTTAGCATAAGGATCACTGATGTTCTGTTGTTTTCTTGTTGTGCAGCTATCTCCGTTTCACATCTGAAGTTGACACCTGCTGCAAAAGAGAGACTCCTGGCCTTTAAGAAGCTTGACCCTGAAGTCAGAACTTTCAAGATTACCACCCAGGATTCTCAGGAAGTATCCTTTGCTTCTGTCACAATGTCAAGTAAGTATCCTTATTTAAGGAGTATTTATATAATGAGAGTCAAATAAAATTAAGATACTTATCTTGTTTTGGTTGTGTAGGTGCTGGAAAATCCTCTAAGTCTGCTTCGAAGTTCGGCATCGACGATCTTACTATTGTCAAATCTTCAAGGAGAAAGACTCCTGCTGCTAGCCCAACTGCATCAGCCCCTAAAGCACCTATCAGGGGAAAAGGAAGCAAGAAGAGAAAGGCCTCTGAGGATTTGCAAGGTTTGCCCCTGCTCCGCCAACAGTGTCTGGATTACATCAACGAGGTAAGGATCACTGTCCCTGCTTGTGTATCCTGCTAGTTTTGAGGATCACTTGTTTCTGATGTTGTTCCTTGTTTTCCTTGCAGAAATTTGCCGAGATAGAGACATATGTTGGCCACGTTGAGGATCAGGATCGCCAGATTACTGACCTTCAACAGGTTGCTGTGTTGAAGGATCTCAAGATAGCTGATCTTGAGAAGGAGCTCCAGGCCACCAAGGGGGAAGCCGCCAAGATGCTGATCAACTTCGACTATGAGAGGCACGAGATCACCCAGGATGCCAAGGTCTCTGCCGCAATAGCTATGTACAAGATCCAGCTGCAAATGGCTATGGAGGCTCAGGCTCCTGCTTTTGACAAGAGCACCTGGGATGTCGAAGGCTGGAAGGCTAGGCTGGCTGAACTGGAGGATGATGAGGAGGCTGAGGAGATCCCGATGCTTGAGGGTGAAGGCACTGGCAAGGACCAAGGTGGAGAGGCAAGTGGAGCCGGTGGTGATGGTGCAGCGAAGGTCTAAGCTGCGGGATTGGGCAATGATGGAAACTTCGAGACTTAGCCGGAGCCTAATTTTTTTTGTGGTTGTTTGTTTGAACAGTTTGATGGTTGGTCTGTACTTCGAACAATAGTTTTTAGGGTAAGGATCCATGATCCTTTGAACAATAGGTAGGATAATAGGTGGTGGAGGGATCCTCTGTTTGGGGGATGAAGCCACTTGTTATCCTGCTGACCTTTATTTCCTGCACTGCTATGACCGCATGAACAATGGACACCCTTTGCCAACCCATGTGGACGGGCCACGTTTTGCTGGTAGAAGCGTGGGTTGGCAATTTTGACAACTTTAAAGGGTTAAATATTTTGTGAATGAATAAAACTTTTAACTTTTGACTTATCCTGTGATGTTATCCTTGTATATCCTTTAAACTTTCAATTATTTTGATTTACACAGTTGTCTGAGTAAGAAAAGTTAGGCAAATTATGTTTAAGAAATTTAGGATATGATCCAGGATCAAATATCCTATAGTCGAAAACTTCCAAAAAGTAGTTCATTTTAAGGATCATAGGTTCAGTTGTCAAAGTATAAGGGTTATTCAAATGAATAATGAATAAAATAAAAAATAGTTAAGGATCATACCTGAGAATCCAAGTTAGGATCCTAACCTTTAACACTATAATCAGGATAACCACAAGAAAAACCTTAGTAGATAATAAGGATAGAGGATCCATAGTTGTTTAACTTCGAAAACCTGAAAATAGGATATAACTTGGGACTAAGCCAATATAAAGGACAAGTTAGTAACTGGGGACAAGCCCAACAATTCAAAGGATAACTGGGCACAAGCCCAAAGGATAACTGGGGACAAGCCCAAAGGATAACTGGGGACAAGCCCAAAGGATAACTGGGGACAAGCCCAAGGATCATAGGTGAACTGGAGTATGGCCCTTACTGGCGACTATCCAAACTTAGTAACATGATAATGCCAAAACCTTAGCTAACGTGAAAACGTTAGAAACCTTAGGAACAGATGTATGGTACGTCTAGCATTATACGTAGGATCCTAGGTATAGCCAGTATGATGGAATTATCAGCCCCTAAAGCGAGTACTGGTCCCAAAGAACTATACCAGGATCATCGTGCGCTACAGGCGAAACTCGGGACAAGCCCAAGGATAACTGGGGACAAGCCCAAACAACTGGGGTTGAACCCAAGGATCTGAGTTGCTTCTGAAGATTGTCGACAATATGCTAAGGATACCTGGACTATCAAAACTCAAAATCTCGTGAGAGAAGGATGAAGGATACATGATCCTTATCCTTAAATAAGAAAATATGTAAATAAGAGTTCGAGCTTAGGACATTACCAGAGTAAGGATTACCGATACTTCAGGGATCCTTGAAGGATACTGCAAATGTAAGGATCATATGTGCCAGAAGGATCCTGCTTACATGAAATATTTCTTCAAGTGGACAACATTCCAGGCTCTTGGTAACAAATTACCTTCCATGGTTAGCAATCTATATGCCCCCTTTCCTGCTTCGGCTTCAATCAAATAAGGGCCTTCCCATTTTGGTGCCAATTTCCCATCAGCAGGATTAGTGGTATTTTGGAATGCTTTTCTCAATACCATATCCCCAACTTGGAATTTCCTTATCCTGACATTTTTGTTGTAAGCACCAGCCATTCTTTGTTGGTAGCTAGCCATCCTTATCCTAGCCAAATCCCTGATTTCCTCAATAGTATCCAAGTCTTGAACCAAGTTCTGATCATTTTCCTCAGGATCACGGGTACTTGTTCTAGCAGTTGGAACCACCATTTCTGTTGGGATCACCAATTCTGCCCCAAATACCAAAGAGAATGGTGTTTGACCAGTAGCATTCTTGGGGGTTGTCCTATCAGCCCAAAGCACATAAGGTAATTCTTCTGCCCATTTCCCCTTCTTGGATCCAAGTTTCTTCTTCAAATTGTTGATGATGATCTTGTTGGATGATTCTGCTTGACCATTAGCTTGTGGGTGGACTGGTATTGATGTTATCATCTTAATCCCCCAGCTGTCACAAAAGTTAGTAGTTCTGCTCCCAATAAATTGGGAACCATTATCACATACAATTTCCGAAGGAATGTCGAATCTTGTTATAATATTTCTCTTAATAAAGGATATAACTTCCTTTTCTCTGACTTGGGCAAAAGCCTCAGCCTCTATCCACTTGGAGAAGTAGTCAGTCATAGCAAGCATGAACACTTTTCCACCAGGTGCCTTAGGGAGCTTGCCAACTATATCCATCCCCCATCTCATAAATGGCCAAGAGGATGGTATAGGATGTAGAAATTCAGCCGGCTGATGAAGGATATTGCTGTGTCTTTGACAAGGATCACACTTCTTAGCATACTCCACAGCATCCCTTTTCATAGTTGGCCAGTAGTATCCTGTCCTTAAGATACTTGAGAACAATGCCCTGCCCCCAGTGTGGTTTCCACAATCTCCTTCATGGAAGTCTTTTAAAACTTCTTGAACTTCAGGATCCTCGATACATCTTAAATATGGTCCTGCAAGGTATCGCTTATACAACATGTTATTTAAGATTGTGAATTGAGATACCTTAATTCTGAAAGCCCTAGGGTTTTCTCCCATAGGAATCTCTCCGTGTTGTAAGTATCTCATGATTGGTGAGATCCATGATCCTGAACAAAATTGAGTATCCTCACTAGGGATCATTGCAGAATCCTCTTCTATTTCCATGGCCACCTGATTTTCAATAGCAGGAGCCAGGATATGGATGATGGGGATACTTATATCCTCTGGGATCTTCAAAGATGATCCTAGATTGGCCAATGCATCAGCTTCTGTATTTTCTTCCCTTGGTACCTGTGTCAAACTAAAGAAAACAAAGGAGAGTGCCAATTCTTTGACTATCTCTAAATATTTGGTTAGTTTTTCACCTTTAACAGCATAGGATCCATTAAAGTGATTAGTGATTAACAATGAATCCACGTATACCTCAAGATACCTGATCCCCATATGCTTAGCAATTTGCAAACCAGCGATTAAGGCTTCATATTCAGCCTCATTATTAGTGGCTTGGAACTCACAAGCTATGGAGTGGGGTATTATGTCCCCCTGTGGCGATTTTAGTAGTATACCAAGCCCCGTGCCTTTAACATTTGAGGATCCAACAGTATGTAGTATCCAAGGATCCTTGGTTTCATCTAGCTGCTGGACTTCCAATTCGGCTTCCTTTTGTAAATCACTACTGAAATCAGCCACAAAGTCTGCTAATGCTTGAGATTTGATGGCTGTTCTAGGCTCATATCTTATATCATGGGCACAAAGCTTTACTGCCCACTTAGCCATCCTTCCGGACATCTCTGGTTTCCTGAGGACATTCTTAATTGGAAAATTAGTTCTAACAACAATAGCATGAGTTTCAAAATAATGTCTTAATTTAGTAGATGCCATAATTAATGCAAGAATAAGTTTTTCAAGGTGTGAATACCTGGATTCAGCATCAAGTAAACTCTTACTTACATAATAGACAGGATATTGTGTACCTTCATGATCCTTAACAAGGACTGCACTTACCGCTTTTGAGGATACCGCAAGATATAAGGATAACACATCTCCTTTTTCTAGTTTCATCAATGCTGGAGCTGAGGACAGGTATTCTTTGAGGGCTTGTAAAGCATTCTCATGCTTCTCAGTCCACTCGAATTTCTTGTTCTTTCTTAGGATATCATAGAATTCTTTACACTTTTCTGAGGATTTGGATATAAATCTGTTTAAAGCTGCTATCCTGCCTGTTAGCCTTTGCACATCCTTAGCGTTGGCAGGGGATTTGATATTCACCAATGCTGTGATTTGTTCCGGGCTTGCTTCAATGCCCCTCTGGGTTACCATATATCCTAAGAATTTACCTGCTTTAACACCAAAGTGACATTTTGAAGGATTAAGCTTCATGTTATAACTATCAAGGATATCAAATGCTTCCTCCAAGTCCCTTAGGTGATCCTCCGCTTTTTTGGATATTACTACCATATCGTCTATGTATACTTCCATAGTTTGTCCAATCTGATATTTGAACATCATATTCACAAGCCTTTGATATGTTGCACCTGCATTCCTTAATCCAAACGGCATAGCAATATAACAATATAAACCGGTTGGGGTCATAAAAGTCGTATCCTCTTGGTCAGATGGTTCCATCTGAATTTGTTGGAATGCAGATGATGCATCCATAAAGGTTAACAGTTCATGACCCACCGTTGCATCCACCATGGAGTCAATGTGGGGTAATGGGAAAGGATCCTTGGGACATGCCTTATTTAAATCAGTGAAATCGACACATACCCTCCATTTTCCATTTTTCTTTTGAACAACAACCACATTGGCCAGCCATTTTGGATACTTTACTTCTCTAATCATACCTGTTTTGGTCAAAAATCACACAAGGATAATGCAACCAAACTCTTTGTAAACGGGGAATGATGCTTGGTATGATGAACAAAGATAAGGATCACTTAAATGAAAATTGCACAAGTGACACAAGGATTTATACGAGGAAAAAACCCTTGATCAATGAATGATCTCCGGCATAAAAAACCTCGGGTGATGGAAACTACCGATCACCAAACTTCAATATAATAAACAATGTGTACAACTTTGGATGGTAACGAGCTAGGTACAAGGATCACTATGGTGTAGTATGCTAGAGTGTGTAAGAAGTGTGTTGTGTCTTCCGAATGCTCAAGAGTGCAATTTATATAAGCGTGTATGGTCGAATTTTAGGCAAGTCACCTAACTACTAGCTCGTTACCCCTTTAGAAATAGAAGTAAATTTAGCCTAACTAATTGCCCGTAAATTGTGCTAAGTTTCCTTATTCTCCATAACGTCTATTTCCGGCAGTGTATGTGCGAGATTTACGTGAAAGATTCCTTAATAACGTTGCCAAGACCAGGTCCAACTCGTAATTCCTGCAAAACAACATTAAATATAAAGAGAACAATCGTTAGTATGAGGATCCTTAGGATGATCCATGATCCTGGTCCTGAAGCTCTTCTGAGGATCACTATCTGCCAAAGAAACAAGGATCACTTGTTAGGATATCATATAAGGATCACAGGTCATTAAAATCCTGCCCTAACAATTGCCCCCAAAATATAAGGAGTAATTATGTAATATTAACGAGTTATATTTTGCTGATCTTATCTGTAACTAACTCAACGGATATATGGCCGTTGTGAACGAACTATCCGTTGCAATCCTGACGTCACGGATGTGACAGCCCTGCACAAATCATGATTATAAATAGAGATAGGGATAGGATCGTTTGCATTTAAAATCAAGAACTTCTCCCTTTATAACCGCAACCAGAGGATTGAACAGGTATTCCCTTCATCTTCTCTCTCGATTGCTCTGTTTTTCTTCTTGTGTTCAAAATGTTGCTCCGGAATTCTCCTGCCAAGGATCAGCAGAAAGAAACCCCCTTTAAGAGCCAAGGGATCATCACAAACTCTGCTAAAGAATGCTGTATCTTTGCTGATCCTTAGATTGACAGGATTCGGTGCTGTTTTCCTGCAAATACTGTTAGGACTGGATTTTTATGACTTATGATCCTTACCAGTGATCCTAACTAGTGATCCTTGTTTCTTTGGCAGATAGTGATCCTCAGAAGAGTTCCAGGATCAGGATCACGGAGTATCCTAGGGATCCTCATACTAACGGTTGTTCTCTTTGGATTTAATGTTGTCTTGCAGGAATTTCGAGTAGGATCCGCTCTTCACAACGTAAACAAGGAACCTGTCACGCTACTTTGGCATGTGCATAATCAAAGATGGACGTTGTGGACGATATGGAAACTCAGCATAATTTAAGGGCGATAATTTAGGCTAGATTTACTTCTATTCCTAAAGGGGTAACGAGCTAATAGTTAGGTTATTTACCTAAAATACGAACATTTACACTTGTATAAGTAGCATTCTTCCACATTCGGAAGACACAACACATTTCTCACACGCTTTGACACACGATACTATAGTGTTCCTTGTACTTAGCTCGTTACCATCCGAAGTTGTAAAAATATTGTTTGATATATTGAAGCTTGGTGATTGGTAGTTGCCATCACCCGAGGTTTTTTATGCCGAAGATCATTCATTGATCAAGGGCTTTTTCCTCGTATAAATCCTTGTGTCATTTGCATATTTTACATCAAAGTGATCCTTTACTTTGTTCAACACACCAAGCATCATTCCCCGTTTACATAAGAGTTTGGTTGCATTATCCTTGTGTGATTTTTGACCAAAACAGTTTGGCGCCCACCGTGGGGCAATTGGTGCTTCATTCATAAGAAAGTTTTTCTGTTGGTGATCATTCTGGAGTGTTGCATGGCTTCGTCGTTGAAGAATACCTCCACAGCGATGTCGGCAGTCAATTCATCTACTGGCATTCCACCTTTGCCTCCACCACCAGCTGGATCTCAGAAAAATGCTGAGAAGAGACCAACTTCTATCTCCTCTAAACCATCATCTTCTGCTCTAACTTCTTCTGTTCCTAATACTAGTGATATATTTACTTTGATTTTGCAGATGAGGGATCGTATGCAGCAGCAGGATGAAACTAATGACAGGATCCTCAGAGAAATCGGAGATCTCAAAAGGCAAAAGAAAACGGCAGAGGATCATTCCCCACTGATGCCCAAATCTTTGAATTTTGATACTCCAATGATTACTTCTCAGCCATCAGAGGTCCCAGACATTCAATATATGGGTGGATCAAGAGGAGTGCATTTCGGCCCAGCAACAATGACTCAGGCATCAGGATCATATTTCCAACCGGCGGGATCCTACACCCAGCATTTGGGATCCTTCATGAGCTTAGGATCCTCCTTTGTTCCAGGATCGTCCCAGGTTCAAGGATCCTCCTTTGTTCCAGGATCATCCCAGGTTCAAGGATCCTCCTTCGTTCCAAGATCATCCCAGGTTCAAGGATCCTCCTTTGTTCCAGGATCATCCCAGGTTCAAGGATCCTCCTTCGTCCCAGGATCATCCCAGGTTCAAGGATCCCTACAGATACCAGGATCCTTGAAGAATTTGCAAACAGGAAGTCTAGATGTCCATCAAGGAGATTTTATTCCAATGCAAACCATTGCTTCCACTGGTCCCTCCATCATCCCAGAATCCCAGCGACATGGATTCACATCCAATGTTCCTAACCTGAACCCGATGGGAGGTAATACTTTTAATAATTCTTATACCACTAACCATGGATTCATGCAGGATACAGGTATCAACCATGCTATGGCCAGAGAACTGCAAAAACTGAAGGATATGATATCAAGTGTTCCAGGGGTAGTCAAACCTATCCGGAGATTGCAGATGGAAGCCATAAGGTATCTCGTTTTGCACCACCAATCTGTGATGCTGAGATACCCAAAAGGTTCCATATCCCTACTATGAAGCTGTATGATGGTACAACGGATCCTGAGGAACACATAGCACAATACAGGGAGAGGATGGAGATCAATCCAATTCCAGAAAAATTAAAAGAAGCGTGCCTATGCAAAGGATTTGGATCCACTCTTACTGGATCAGCTCTTAAATGGCTGCTAAGTCTTCCACCTTACTCTATTACCTCATTTGCTAATTTAGTTAATCTATTCAATAATCAATTCTCTTGTAGTAGAAAATTTGAAAGATTGACTAGTGATTTATATAGGGTAACTCAGGGTCATAATGCATCATTAAGGGATTACATAACCAAATTTAGTAAAGAATCCTTGGACATTCCCAACTTGGATATGGCCACGGCTGTTGAGGCCTTCAAAATGGGATTGCTTAGGGGTTCATTGTTCTATGATGATCTTGTTATGACACCATGCAGGAACTTAGATGAAGTAAGAACTCGTGCACTCAGGTTCATCCGGCTAGAGGATGATAAAAGGATCCAGGAAAGACAAGCAGGATCCTCAAAACAAGAAAAGCAAGGATCCTCTTTCAAAAGCAACAGATTCAAATCCTACAATAGGAATGACAACCAGAACGTGCATGCCGTTGACCAAGAAGAGGATGATGAGGATTATCCTCCGATTTCTGAATATTGTTTTTCTGTTGATAATCATGAACTAATCCTTGCCATGCAGAATCTAGGAGAAAAAGCCAGATGGCCTAGAAAAAACGACAAACCAGCCGGAACTAAAGACAAATCGAAGTGGTATGCATACCACGAGGATTTTGGGCATTTAACCGAAGAATGCATCGCGTTAAGAAAGGAAATTGGATATCTGCTAAGCAAGGGGCATCTAAAAGATTTGTTGGGAAGAAAAAAGCAAAGGACTCAGGATCCTGAGAGGATCCCTGAGAAAGCTCCAGCTCCTCCGGCAGATGCACAAGTAATCAACTTTATTTCTGGAGGATCAGACATATGTGGTACATCCTTCTCGGCAGCTAAAAGGCATGCATTCAGGATCCTTCGATGAGGATGATCGCATTAACATTCAGGATCCTCATCATGATAGTTTAGTTATCACTCTCTTTATCTCTAACCATTTTGTCCGCAGGATCCTTATTGACGGAGGAAGCTCAGTAAACATTATCCAACTTGATGTCCTGAAGAAGATGGGTATCCCTGAATCAGATATCACTTCAAGATCCTCCGTGCTTGTGGGATTTAGTGGCGAAACTAAGAAAACTTTGGGGGACATCAAACTCCCAATCTATGTGGAAGGATTACATAATTATCAAAAATTTTGTGTTATTGACTATTTGTCTTGTTGTAATGTTATCCTTGGCAGGCCTTGGATACATGATATGAAAGCAGTCCCATCCACCTATCATCAATGTGTGAAGCTCCCTAGCCCATGGGGAATAATCAAGATCGACAGTGATCAGCAGGAGGCTAAGGATTGTTATACCTCATCAATGAAACTAGCCTCGAAGCCAAGGGAGCAATAGCAATTACAGTATCCTCCAAGGAATGTCTTGGAGGCGAGAGAACAGGATGTGGACGAAATCCTTTTGGATCCTAATCATCCTGAATCAAAAATCTATATCGGATCAGGGATCCTTGGGAAAGAAGACATAATATCCTTCCTCAAAAGAAGAAAGTCTACCTTTGCATGGAAACACGAGGATATGACAGGTATATCTAAGGATATTATCACTCATAAACTTGGCATTGAGAAGTCAATCAAACCAATCCATCAAAAAAGGAGGAAGTTTGCACCGGAAAGAAATGCCATTATCCAGGAAGAAGTAGAAAGATTACTTCGAGCAGGTATAATTAGAGAGGTAAAGTATCCAAAATGGCTAGCCAATGTGGTCGTTGTTCAAAAGAAAAACGGAAAGTGGAGGGTATATGTCGATTTCACTGACTTAAATAAGGCATGTCCCAAGGATCCTTTCCCATTACCCCACATTGACTCCATGGTGGATGCAACGGCGGGGCATGAACTGTTAACCTTCATGGATGCATCATCTGGATTCCAACAAATTCAGATGGAACCATCTGACCAAGAGGATACAGCTTTTATGACCCCAACCGGTTTATATTGTTATATTGCTATGCCTTTTGGATTAAGAAATGCAGGTGCGACATATCAAAGACTGGTAAACATGATGTTCAAAGATCAAATTGGACAAACTATGGAAGTATACATAGACGATATGGTTGTAAAATCCAAGAAAGCTGAGGATCACCTAAGGGACTTGGAGGAAGCATTTGATATCCTTGATAATTATAACATGAAGCTTAATCCTTCAAAATGTCACTTTGGTGTTAAAGCAGGCAAATTCTTAGGATATATGGTAACTCAGAGGGGCATTGAAGCAAGCCCGGAACAAATCAAAGCATTGGTGAATATTAAATCCCCTGCCAACGCTAAGGATGTGCAACGGCTAACAGGCAGGATAGCAGCCCTAAACAGATTCATATCCAAATCCTCAGAAAGGTGTAAAGAATTCTATGATATCCTAAGAAAGAACAAGAAATTTGAGTGGACTGAAAAGCATGAGAATGCTCTACAAGCCCTCAAAGAATACATGTCCTCAGCTCCAGCATTGATGAAACCAGAAAAAGGAGATGTGTTATCCTTATACCTTGCGGTATCCTCAAAAGCAGTAAGTGCGGTCCTTGTTAAGGATCATGAAGGTACACAATATCCTATCTATTATGTAAGTAAGAGTTTACTTGATGCTGAATCCAGGTATTCACACCTTGAAAAACTTATCCTTGCATTAATTATGGCATCTACTAAACTAAGACATTATTTTGAAACCCATGTTATTGTTGTTAGAACTAATTTTCCAATTAAGAATGTCCTCAGGAAACCAGAGATGTCCGGAAGAATGGCTAAGTGGGCAGTGAAGCTTAGTGCCCATGATATAAGATATGAGCCTAGAACAGCCATTAAATCTCAAGCACTAGCAGACTTTGTGGCTGATTTCAGTAGTGATCTAGAAAAGGAAGCAGAATTGGAGGTCCAGCAGCTGGATGAGACCAAGGATCCTTGGATACTACATACTGACGGATCCTCAAATGTCAAAGGCACGGGGCTTGGTATACTACTAAAATCGCCACAGGGGGACATAATACCCCATTCCATAGCTTGTGAGTTCCAAGCCACTAATAATGAGGCTGAATATGAAGCCTTAATCACTGGCTTACAAATTACTAAGCATATGGCGATCAGGTATCTTGAGGTATACGTAGATTCATTGTTAATCACTAATCACTTTAATGGATCCTATGCTGTGAAAGGTGAAAAGCTAACCAAATATTTAGAGATAGTCAAAGAATTGGCACTCTCCTTTGTTTCCTTCAGTTTGACACAGGTACCAAGGGAAGAAAATACAGAAGCTGATGCATTGGCCAATGTAGGATCATCTTTGAAGATCCCAGAGGATACAAGTGTTTTGGTCAAAAATCACACAAGGATTATGCAACCAAACTCTAAGTAAACGGGGAATGATGCTTAGTTTGTTGAAAAAGTAAAGGATCACTTTGGTAAGAAATATGCAAGTGACACGAGGATGTATACGAGGAAAAAGCCCTTGATCGATGTATGATCTCCGGCATAAAAAACCTCGGGTGATGGCAACTACCGATCACCAAACTTCAATATACCAAAAAATGGTTACAACTTCGGATGATAATGAGCTGAGTACAAGGATCACTATAGTATCGAGTGTCTAAGCGTGTGAGAAATGTGTTGTGTGTCTTCCGAATGGGGAAGAGTGTTATATATACAAGTGTGAGTGACCTATTTTAGGTAAATAGACTAACAATCAGCTCATTACCCCTTTAGAAATAAAAGTAAATCTAGCCTAAATTATCGCCCTTAAATCATGCCGAGTTTCCATATCCTTTACAACGTTCCTCTCTGATTAAGCATATACCAAAGTTGTAAAGACACGTCCCTTGTTTGCGATGCTAAGAGCGGATCCTGCTAGACATTCCTGCAAGATAACATTAAATTCAATGAAAACAACTGTTAGCATGAGGATCCCTATGATGGTCCGTGATCCTGATCCTGGAAATCTGCTGAGGATCACTATCTGCCAAAGAAACAAGGATCACTGGTTAGGATCACATGTAAGGATCATGTGTTATAAAAATCCAGCCCTAACAATTGCCCCCAAAATGTAAGGAGTGATATTGTAAATAAGTGAGTTATATTTTGCTTGATCTTATCTGCAACGAGCTAATCAGATAACTAGCCGTTGGAGTCGGACTAGCCGTTATGATTCTTACGTCACAGAAGTGACAGCCCTGCAGATCATCATTATAAATAGGAGATAGAGATGGGATCAATTCGCATTTAAAATCAAAGAAACTCCCTTTATAATCTCGTCCGAAGATCAATCAGGTATCTTTCTTCTTCCTTCTCTTACTCTGTTTTTCTGCTTCCTTGTTTCTCTTCAACATTCTGCAAGTATGCTGCTACGGAACTCCCCTCATAAGGATCCTAAAAAGAATAGTCCCTTGAAGGGTCAAGGGATCATCAAGGATTCTCCCCATGAGAGGTGTTGTTTCACCGATGTTCATATTGATAGAATTCGTCATTGTTGTCCGGAGACTGCTATCTTTAAATCTTTCACTCCCACTGCTTTAAGTGACTTTGTCTCCGATACTTGGGTAGCTTTTCCTGTTACTCCGTTCACTATAGGCTATACGTATCCCTTTCCAGCTTTCACCCAATCTTTCTTTTCCCTGACCGGCATATCTTACATCCAAGCCATGCCGATGATCTGGAGGGTTTGTATACCCTTGAAAGGATCATTGAGCAAGAAAGGATCGACCTAGGAATGGCGGAGCTGTCTGAGATGTATGATCTCACAACGTTTGGATCCTACCGATATTTGTTCAAACGGAAAGCTGGGGAGGATCATCCTGTTCTTAAGGTCACCAAGAATGACATGAATTGGAAGCGACGATTTTTCTTCGTTAGGAGGGATACCATCCTTAATGGGAAGGATCTGCCCAAGGAGTGGGCTACTCATGGTAGGATAGAGGATCCTGGAAGGATCACCATCAGACTTGTTCCTTGAGGATCACTAATATTCTGTTTTTTGTGCAGCCATATCTGTTGCTCATCTCAAGTTGACTCCTGCTGCAAGAGAGAGAGTTCTAGCCTTCAAAAAGCTTGATCCTGAGACCAGAAGTTTTCAAGTTGCCATTCAAGATTCACAAGAAGTATCGTCCGCATCTGCCACAATGTCAAGTAAGTATCCTCATTTAAAAAGTAGTTCTATGTTATTTTTTAAATTAGTTAAAGTACTTATCTTATTTTGATTGTGTAGGCGCTGGGAAATCTGTCAAGTCTGCCTCCAAGTTTGGTATTGATGATCTTGCTAATGTAAAGTCTACAAGGAAGAAGACCCCTGCTGCTAGTCCATCTGCTTCAGCCCCTAAAGCACCTATTAGGGGTAAGGGAAAGAAGAGAAAGGCTTCTGAGGATCTTCAAGGATTTCCCCTGCTCCGCCAACAGTTTCTTGATTATGTTAATGAAGTAAGGATCATTGCTCTTGCTTGTATATCCTGATTGTAGATCCTGCTTGTTTGAGGATCACCTGGTCCTGAACTTATCTTTTCCCTTTCTGCAGAAACTTGCTGAAATAGAAACCTATCTTGGCCATGTTGAGGATCAGGACCGCCAAATCGACGACCTCCAACAAATGGGCGTGCTAAAGGATCTCAAGATAGCTGATCTTGAGAAGGAACTCCGGGCTACCAAGGATGAAGCTGCTCAAATGCTGATCAACATGGATTGTGAGAAGCAGGAGATCACCCAGGATGCCAAGGTCTCCGCCGCAATAGCTATGTATAGGATCCAATTGCAGATGGCTGCGGAAGCTCAGGATCCTGCTTTTGACAAGAGCACATGGGATGTGGAGGGCTGGAAGGCAAGGTTAGCAGAGTTGGAGGATGATGATGAGGCCGAGGAGACCCCTATGCTTGAAGGTGGTGATGCTGGCAAGGATCAGGGGGAAGCAAGTGGAGCTGGTGGTGATGGAGCAGCGAAGGTTTGAATAAGGATTAAGGATCCTTATTTGTTTAACTTCGAAAACCTGAAAAATGGAACATAACTTGGGACTAAGCCAATGTAAAAGATAAATTAATAGCTGGGGACATGCCCAAAGGATAACTGGGGACAAGCCCAAAGGATCACTGGGAACAAGCCCAAAGGATAACTGGGGACAAGCCCAAAGGATCACTGGGGACAAGCCCAAAGGATAACTGGGGACAAGCCCAAGGATCGTATGTAAACTGGAGTTTGGCCCTTATTGGCGACTATCCAAACTTGGTGACATGAAAATGTCAAAACCTTAGCTAACGTGAAAACGTTAGAAACCTTAGGAACGGATGTATGGTACGTCTACCATTATACGTAGGATCCTAGATATAGCCAGTACGATGAGGTTGTCAGCCCCTAAAGTGGGTACTGGTCCCAAAGACGTGAACTATACCAGGATCATCGTGCGCTACAGGCGAAAACTGGGGACAAGCCCAAGGATAACTGGGGTTGAACCCAAGGATCTGAGATGCTTTTGAAGACTATCGATAATATGCTGAGGATACCTGGACTATCAGAACTCAAATTCTCGTGAGAGAAGGATGAAGGATACGTGATCCTTATCCTTAGGTAAAAATAAGAAAATGGAAAAGTTTTGAGATAAGGACTTTACCAGAGTAAAGGATCACTGATGTCGTCGGGATCCTTCGAGGATGCTTCCAATGTAAGGATCATATGCTTGAAGGATCCTGTTCACATGAAATACTTCTTTAAGTGAATAGCATTCCAGGCTCTTGGTAACAAATTTCCTTCCATGGTTAGCAATCTGTATGCCCCCTTTCCTGCTTCGGCTTCAATCAAGTAAGGGCCTTCCCATTTTGGTGCCAATTTTCCGTCAGCAGGATTGATGGTGTTTTGGAATGCTTTTCTCAACACCATATCCCCGACTTGGAACTTCCTTATCCTGACATTTTTGTTGTAGGCACCAGCCATTCTTTGTTGGTAGCTTGCCATCCTTATCCTAGCCAGATCCCTGATTTCCTCAATAGTATCCAAGTCTTGAGCTAGGTTTGCAGCATTCTCTTCAGGATCACGAGTACTTGTTCTAGCAGTTGGAATCACCATTTCTGTTGGGATCACTGCTTCTGCCCCAAATACTAAAGAGAAGGGTGTTTGACCAGTGGCATTCTTGGGAGTTGTCCTATCAGCCCACAGCACATAAGGCAATTCCTCTGCCCATTTCCCCTTCTTGGATCCTAATTTCTTCTTCAGGTTGTTGATGATGATCTTGTTGGATGATTCTGCTTGACCATTGGCTTGTGGATAGACTGGTGTTGACGTTATCATCTTAATTCCCCAACTGTCACAAAAGTTAGTGGTTCTGCTCCCAATGAATTGGGAACCATTATCACATACAATTTCAGAGGGAATGCCAAATCTGGTTATAATGTTTCTTTTAATAAAGGATATAACTTCCTTTTCTCTGACTTGAGCAAAAGCTTCAGCTTCTATCCACTTGGAGAAGTAGTCGGTCATGGCAAGCATAAATACTTTTCCACCAGGTGCTTTAGGGAGCTTGCCAACTATATCCATCCCCCATCTCATGAATGGCCAAGAGGATGGTATTGGATGCAAAAATTCAGCTGGCTGATGAAGGATATTGCTGTGTCATTGACAAGGATCACATTTCTTAGCATAGTCTACAGCATCCCTTTTCATAGTTGGCCAGTAGTATCCTGTTCTAAGGATCCTTGAGAACAATGCCCTGCCCCCAGTATGGTTTCCACAATCTCCTTCATGGAAGTCTCTCAACACTTCTTGAATTTCAGGATCCTCGATACATCTTAAATATGGTCCTGCAAGAGATCGCTTATATAATACATTATTTAAGATTGTGAATTGAGATACCTTAATCCTGAAAGCTCTAGGATTTTCTCCCATAGGAATCTCCCCGTGTTGTAAGTATCTCATGATTGGTGAGATCCATGATCCTGAATAAGATTGAGTTTCTTCACTAGGGATCATTGCAGTATCCTCTTCTATTTCCATGGCCACCTGATTTTCAATAGCAGGAGTTAGGATATGGATGATGGGGATACTTATATCCTCTGGGATCTTCAAGGATGATCCTAGATTGGCCAATGCATCAGCTTCTGTATTTTCCTCCCTTGGTACCTGTGTTAAACTGAAAGAAACAAAAGAGAGTGCCAATTCTTTAACTATCTCTAAATATTTGGTTAGTTTTTCTCCTTTAACAGCATAGGATCCATTAAAGTGATTAGTGATTAGTAATGAGTCTACGTATACTTTAAGGTATCTGACCCCCATATCCTTAGCAATTTGTAAACCAGCAATTAAGGCTTCATATTCAGCCTCATTGTTGGTTGCTTGGAACTCACAGGCTATGGAGTGGGGTATTATGTCCCCCTGTGGCGATTTTAGTAGTATGCCGAGTCCTGTGCCTTTGATATTTGAGGATCCATCAGTGTGTAGTATCCAAGGATCCTTGGTTTCATCTAGCTGCTGGACCTCCAATTCTGCTTCCTTTTGTAGATCACTACTGAAATCAGCCACAAAGTCTGCTAGTGCTTGGGATTTAATGGCTGTTCTAGGCTCATATCTTATATCATGGGCACTAAGCTTTACTGCCCACTTAGCCATCCTTCCGGACATCTCTGGTTTCCTGAGGACATTCTTGATTGGAAAATTAGTTCTAACAACAATAGTATGGGTTTCAAAATAATGTCTTAACTTAGTTGATGCCATAATTAATGCAAGAATAAGTTTTTCAAGGTGTGAGTACCTGGATTCGACATCAAGTAAGCTCTTACTTACATAGTAGATAGGATGTTGTGTACCTTCGTGATCCTTAACAAGGACTGCACTTACAGCGGTTGAGGATACCGCCAGGTATAAGGATAACACATCTCCTTTTCCGGGTTTCATTAATGCTGGTGCTGAGGACATATATTCTTTAAGGGCTTGTAAAGCATTCTCATGCTGTTCAGTCCATTCAAATTTCTTGTTTTTCCTTAGGATATCATAAAATTCTTTACATCTTTCTGAGGATTTTGATATGAACCTGTTTAGGGCTGCTATCCTGCCTGTCAGCCTTTGCACATCCTTAGCATTGGCAGGGGACTTGATATTTATCAGTGCTTTAATTTGTTCCGGGCTTGCTTCAATGCCCCTCTGAGTTACCATATATCCTAGAAATTTACCTGCTTTAACACCAAAGTGACATTTCGAAGGATTAAGCTTCATGTTATAATTATCAAGGATATCAAATGCTTCCTCCAAGTCCCTTAGGTGATCCTCAGCTTTCTTTGACTTTACTACCATATCATCTATGTATACTTCCATAGTCTGTCCAATTTGGTCTTTGAACATCATATTCACCAGCCTTTGATATGTTGCACCTGCATTTCTTAGTCCAAAAGGCATGGCAATATAGCAATATAAACCTGTTGGGGTCATAAAGGCCGTATCCTCTTGGTCAGATGGCTCCATCTGAATTTGTTGGAATCCAGATGATGCATCCATAAAGGTTAACAGTTCATGCCCCGCCGTTGCATCCACCATGGAGTCAATGTGGGGTAATGGGAAAGGATCCTTGGGACATGCCTTATTTAGATCAGTGAAATCGACACATACCCTCCACTTTCCGTTTTTCTTTTGGACAACAACTACATTGGCTAACCATTTTGGATATTTTACCTCCCTGATCATACCTGCTCGAAGTAGTCTTTCTACTTCTTCCTGGATAATGGCATTCCTTTCTGGTGCAAACTTCCTCCTTTTTTGATGGATTGGTTTGATCGACCTGTCAATGCCAAGTTTATGAGTGATAATATCCTTAGATATACCTGTCATATCTTCATGTTTCCATGCAAAGGTAGATTTTCTTCTTTTGAGGAAGGATATTATGTCTTCTTTCAATTTGCCAAGGATCCCTGATCCGATATAGATTTTTGATTCAGGATCACTAGGATCCAAAAGGATTTCATCCACATCCTGTTCCCTTGCCTCTAAGACATTCCTTGGAGGATACTGTAATTGCTATTGCTCCCTTGGCTTCGAGGTTGGTTTCATGGATGAGGTATAACAATCCTTAGCCTCCTGCTGATCACTGTCGATCTTGATTATCCCCCATGGGCTAGGGAGTTTCACACATTGATGGTAGGTGGATGGGACTGCTTTCATATCATGTATCCAGGGCCTGCCAAGGATAACATTACAACAAGATAAACAGTCAATAACACAAAATTTTTGATAATTATGTAATCCTTCCACGTAGATTGGGAGTTTAATGTCCCCCAGGGTTTTCTTAGTTTCTCCACTGAATCCCACAAGCACGGAGGATCTTGGTGTGATGTATGATTTCGGGATACCCATTTTCTTTAGAACATCAAGCTGGATAATGTTTACTGAGCTTCCTCCGTCGATAAGGATCCTGCGGACAAAATGGTTAGAAATAAAGAGAGTAATAACTAAACTATCATGATGAGGATCCTGGATGTTAATGCGATCATCCTCATCAAATGTTATCGTATTTCCTACCGAGATACTTGATGTTCGGATAGGTTTTTCTCCATTATCCATTTTTGCTTCCTTTGCATGCCTTTTAGCCGCTGAGAAGGATGTACCACAGATGTCTGATCCTCCGGAAATAAAGTTGATCACTTGTGCATTCGCCGGAGGGGCTGGAGCCTTTTCAGGGATCCTTTCAGGATCCTGAGTCTTTTGCTTTTTCCTTCCCAACAATTCTTTCAAATGTCCCTTGCTTAGCAGATATCCAATTTCCTTTCTTAATGCGATGCACTCTTCAGTTAGATGCCCGAAATCCTCGTGGTATGCACACCACTTTGACTTGTCTTTAGTCCCGGATGGTTTATCATTCTTTCTAGGCCACCTGGCTTTTTCTCCTAGATTCTGCATTGCAAGGATTAGTTCATGATTGTCAACAGAAAAACAATATTCAGGAATCGGAGGATAATCCTCGTCATCCTCTTCTTGGTCAACAGCATGCACGTTCTTGTTGTCATTTCTATGGTAGGATTTGAATTTATTGCTCTTGAAGGAGGATCCTTGCTTCTCCTGTTTTGAGGATCCTACTTGTCTCTCCTGGATCCTCTTGTCATCCTCTAACCGGATGAACCTGAGTGCCCGAGTTCTCACTTCATCTAGGTTCCTGCACGGTGTCATAACAAGATCATCATAGAACAATGAATCCTTAAGCAGTCCCATTTTGAAGGCCTCAACAGCCGTGGCCATATCCAAGTTGGGAATGTCCAAGGATTCTTTACTGAATTTAGTTATATAATCCCTTAATGATTCATTATGACTTTGAGTTACTCTATATAAATCACTAGTTAATCTTTCAAATTTTCTACTACAAGAGAATTGATTATTGAACAAATTAACTAAATTAGCAAATGAAGTGATAGAGTAAGGGGGAAGACTTAGCAGCCATTTAAGAGCTGATCCAGTAAGGGTGGATCCAAATCCTTTACATAGGCATGCTTCCTTTAACATTTCTGGGATTGGATTGATCTCCATCCTCTCCCTGTATTGTGCTATGTGCTCCTCAGGATCCGTTGTACCATCATACAGCTTCATAGTAGGGATATGGAACCTTTTGGGTACCTCTGCATCACAAATTGGTGGTGCAAAACGAGATACCTTATGGCTTCCATCTGCAATCTCCGGGATAGGCTTGACTACCCCTGGAACACTTGAGATCATATCCTTCAGCTTCTGTAACTCCCTGGCCATAGCATGATTGATACCTGTATCCTGCACGAATCCATGGTTAGTGGTAAGATAATTATTTAAGGTGTTACCTCCCATCGGGTTCAAGTTAGGAACATTGGGTGTGAATCCATATTGCTGGGATTCTGGGATAATGGATGGACCAGTGGAAGCAATGGTCTGCATTGGAATAAAATCTCCTTGATGGACATCTAGGCTTCCTGTTTGCAAATTCTTCAAGGATCCTGGTATCTGTAGGGATTCTTGAATCTGGGATGATCCTGGGACGAAGGAGGATCCTTGAACCTGGGATGATCCTGGAACAAAGGAGGATCCTTGAACCTGGGATGATCCCGGAACGAAGGAGGATCCTAAGCTCATGAAGGATCCCAATTGCTGGGCGTAGGATCCCGCCGGTTGGAAATATGATCCTGATGCCTGAGTCATTGTTGCTGGGCCGAAATGCACTCCTCTTGATCCACCCATATATTGAATGTCTGGGACCTCTGATGGCTGAGAAGTAATCATTGGAGTATCAAAATTCAAAGATTTGGGCATCAGTGGGGAATGATCCTCTGCCGTTTTCTTTTGCCTTTTGAGATCTCCGATTTCTCTAAGGATCCTGTCATTAGTTTCATCCTGCTGCTGCATACGATCCCTCATCTGCAAAATCAAAGTAAATATATCACTAGTATTGGGAACAGAAGAAGTTAAAGCAGAAGATAATGGTTTAGAGGAGATAGAAGTTGGTCTCTTCTCAGCATTTTTCTGAGATCCAGCTGGTGGTGGAGGCAAAGGTGGAATGCCAGTAGATGAATTGACTGCTGACATCGCTGTGGAGGTATTCTTCAACGACGAAGCCATGCAACACTCCGGAATGGTCACCAACAGAAAAATTTTTTATGAATGAAGCACCAATTTCCCCACGGTGGGCACCAAACTGTTTTGGTCAAAAATCACACAAGGATTATGCAACCAAACTCTAAGTAAACGGGGAATGATGCTTAGTTTGTTGAAAAAGTAAAGGATCACTTTGGTAAGAAATATGCAAGTGACACGAGGATGTATACGAGGAAAAAGCCCTTGATCAATGTATGATCTCCGGCATAAAAAACCTCGGGTGATGGCAACTACCGATCACCAAACTTCAATATAACACAAAATGGTTACAACTTCGGATGATAATGAGTTGAGTACAAGGATCACTATAGTATCGAGTGTCTAAGCGTGTGAGAAATGTGTTGTGTGTCTTCCGAATGGGGAAGAGTGTTATATATACAAGTGTGAGTGACCTATTTTAGGTAAATAGACTAACAATCAGCTCATTACCCCTTTAGAAATAAAAGTAAATCTAGCCTAAATTATCGCCCTTAAATCATGCCGAGTTTCCATATCCTTTACAACGTTCCTCTCTGATTAAGCATATACTAAAGTTGTAAAGACGCGTCCCTTGTTTGCGATGCTAAGAGCGGATCCTGCTAGACATTCCTGCAAGATAACATTAAATTCAATGAAAACAACTGTTAGCATGAGGATCCCTATGATGGTCCGTGATCCTGATCCTGGAAATCTGCTGAGGATCACTATCTGCCAAAGAAACAAGGATCACTGGTTAGGATCACATGTAAGGATCATGTGTTATAAAAATCCAGCCCTAACAATAAGTATCCCCATCATCCATATCCTGGCTCCTGCTATTGAAAATCAGGTGGCCATGGAAATAGAAGAGGATTCTGCAATGGTCCCTAGTGAGGATACTCAATCATGTTCAGGATCATGGATCACACCAATCATGAGATACTTACAACACGGGGAGATTCCTATGGGAGAAAATCATAGGGCTTTCAGGATTAAGGTATCCCAGTTCACAATCTTAAATAATGTGCTATATAAACGATCTCTTGCAGGACCATATTTAAGATGTATCGAGGATCCTGAAGTCCAAGAAGTGTTAAAAGACTTCCATGAGGGAGATTGTGGAAACCACACTGGGGGCAGAGCATTGTTCTCAAGGATCTTAAGGACAGGATACTACTGGCCAAATATGAAAAGGGATGCTGTGGAGTATGCTAAGAAGTGTGATCCTTGTCAAAGACACAGCAATATCCTTCATCAGCCGGCTGAATTTCTACATCCTATACCATCCTCTTGGCCATTCATGAGATGGGGAATGGATATAGTTGGCAAGCTCCCTAAAGCACCTGGTGGAAAAGTATTTATGCTTGCTATGACTGACTACTTCTCCAAATGGATAGAAGCTGAAGCTTTTGCCCAAGTCAGAGAAAAGGAAGTTATATCCTTTATTAAAAGAAGCATCATAACTAGATTTGGCATTCCTTCTGAAATTGTATGTGATAATGGTTCCCAATTTATTGGGAGAAGGACTACTAACTTTTGTGACAGTTGGGGGATCAAGATGATAACATCAACACCAGTCCACCCACAAGCCAATGGCCAAGCAGAATCATCCAACAAGATCATCATCAACAATCTGAAGAAGAAACTTGGATCCAAGAAAGGGAAATGGGCAGAGGAATTGCCTTATGTGCTCTGGGCTGATAGGACAACCCCCAAGAATGCTACTGGTCAAACACCCTTCTCTTTGGTGTTCGGGGCAGAAGCAGTGATCCCAACAGAAATGGTGGTTCCAACTGCTAGAACAAGTGCCCGTGATCCTGAGGAGAATGATGCAAACCTGGCTCAAGACTTGGATACTATTGAAGAAATCAGGGATCTGGCTAGGATAAGGATGGCTAGCTACCAACAAAGAATGGCTGGTGCTTACAACAAAAATGTCAGGATAAGGAAATTCCAAGTGGGGGATATGGTATTGAGAAAAGCATTCCAAAATACCATCAATCCTACTGACGGGAAATTAGCACCAAAGTGGGAAGGCCCTTACTTGATTGAAGCTGAAGCAGGAAAGGGGGCATATAGATTGCTAACCATGGAAGGAAATTTGTTACCTAGAGCCTGGAATGCTGTTCACTTAAAGAAATATTTCATGTGAACATGATCCTCCTGGCACATATGATCCTTACATTGAAAGCATCCTCGAAGGATCCCGATGATGTTAATGATCCTTACTCTGGTAATATCCTAATCCTAAACTATTCCATTTTCTTATTTTTACCTAAGGATAAGGATCATGTATCCTTCATCCTCCTCTCACGAGAATTTGAGTTCTGATAGTCCAGGTATCCTCAGCATATTATTGATAGTCTTCAAAAGCATCTCAGATCCTTGGGTTCAACCCCAGTTATCCTTGGGCTTGTCCCCAGTTTTCGCCTGTAGCGCACGATGATCCTGGTATAGTTCATGTCTTTGGGACCAGTACCCACTCCAGGGGCTGATAACCTCATCGTACTGGCTATGCCTAGGATCCTACGTATAATGGTAGACGTACCATACATCCGTTCCTAAGGTTTCTAACGTTTTCACGTTAGCTAAGGTTTTGGCATTTTCATGCCACTAAGTATGGATAGTCGCCAGTAAGGGCCATACTCCAGTTTACATACGATCCTTGGGCTTGTCCCCAGTTATCCTTGGGCTTGTCCCCAGTTATCCTTGGGCTTGTCCCCAGTTATCCTTGGGCTTGTCCCCAGTTATCCTTTGGGCTTGTCCCCAGTTACTAACTTATCTTTTATATTGGCTTAGTCCCAAGTTATATTCCATTTTTTCAGGTTTTCGAAGTTAAACAATTAAGGATCCTTAATCCTTATTATCCATTAAAGTTTTACTTATGGTTATCCTGATTAAAGGTTAGGATCCTAACTTGATTCCTCAGGTATGATCCTTAATTATTTTTAATTTCATTCATTATTCATTTGAATAACCCTTAGACCTTGACAACTGAACCTATGATCCTTAAAATAAACTACCTTGAAAATTTTCAATTATAGGATATTTGATCCAGGATCATATCCTAAATTTCTTAAACATAATTTGCTCAACTTTTCTTACTCAAACAAACATGTATCAAAACAATTGGAAATTAAAAGGATAACAACACAAGATAAGCCAAAAAGATCAGAGTTATTTTATTAACAAAGGTTTAAAACCCTTCATAAGTTGTCAAAATTGCCAACCCACGTTTCTACCAGCAAAACGTGGCCCGTCCACATGGGTTGGCAAAGGGTGTCCATAGTTTGTGCGGTCATAGCATGCAGGTAAATAAAAGGCGACAGGATCACAATGGCTTCATCCCCCAAACAGAGGATCCCTCCACCATTTGCAATCCTACCTATTGTCTGAAGGATCCTGGATCCTTAATCCTAAAACTATTGTTCAGAGTTACAGACCATAATTGTTTCTAAAAAAACACCAACAATCACAAAAAAAATTGGGCTCCGGCTATGTCTAGAAGTTTCCTTCATCGCCCAATTCTGCAGCTCAAACCTTCGCTGCACCATCACCACCAGCTCCACTTGCTTCTCCACCCTGATCCTTGCCGGCATCACCACCTTCAAGCATTGGGATCTCCTCAGCCTCCTCATCATCCTCCAACTCTGCCAGCCTCGCCTTCCAGCCCTCCACGTCCCATGTGCTCTTGTCGAAGGCAGGATCCTGAGCCTCCATAGCCATCTGCAGCTGGATCTTATACATGGTTATTGCAGCAGAGACCTTGGCATCCTGGGTGATCTCATGCTTCTCATAATCAAAATTGATCAGCATCCTGGCAGCTTTATCCTTGGTGGCCCGGAGCTCCTTCTCAAGATCAGCAATCTTGAGATCCTTCAGCACACCCATCTGTTGGAGGTCAGCAATTTGGCGATCTTGATCCTTGACGTGGCCAACATAAGTCTCTATTTCAGCAAATTTCTGCAAGGAAAACAAGGCATAACGTCAGAAACAAGTGATCCTCAAAACTGTCAGGATAACAAACAGGGGCAGTGATCCTTACCTCGTTGAAGTAGTCCAGAAACTGTTGGCGGAGCAGGGGCAGGCCTTGTAAATCCTCAGAAGCCTTTCTCTTCTTTCCTTTACCCCTAATAGGTGCTTTAGGGGCTGAAGCAGTTGGGCTAGCAGTAGGAGTCTTCTTCCTTGCAGATTTGACATTAGCAAGATCATCAATGCCAAACTTTGAGGCAGACTTAGAAGATTTTCCAGCACCTACACAACCAAAATAAGATAAGTATTCTAATTAAACTTGAAAATCCTACATAGAATTACTTTCTATATGAGGATACTTACTTGACATTGTGACAGAGGCAGAGGATACTTCTTGGGAATCTTGGGTAGCAACCTGGAAAGTTCTTGTCTCCGGATCAAGATTCTTGAAGGCCAAAAGTCTCTCTTTTGCAGCAGGTGTCAACTTCAAACGAGAGATGGAGATAGCTGCACAATAAACAAAGAAAAAAATATATATCAGTGATCCTCATCCTAAGGAACAGGTCTTATGATGATCCTTCCAGGATCCTCTATCCTACCATGAGTAGCCCACTCTTTGGGCAGATCCTCCCCATCAGGGACGGTATCTCTCCTAACAAAAAAGAACCGTCGCTTCCAGTTCGTGTCATTCTTGGTAACCTTGAAGACAGGGTGATCCTCCCCAGTTTTTCGCTTAAACAAATAGCGATGGGATCCGAAAGTGGTAAGATCATACATCTCAGCCAGCTCCGCCATACCAAGGTCTATCCCCTCTTGTTCAATGATCCTCTCAAGGGTATATAACACCCTCCAGATCATGGGCATGGCTTGGATATAGCAGATGCCGGTGAGAGAGAAGAAGGATTGAGTGAACTGTGGGAAAGGATACGAATATCCTATCAAGAACGGAGTAACAGGAAAAGCTACCCAAGTATCAGAAATAAAATCACTCAAAGCAGTAGGAGTGAAAGATTTGAAAAGGGTGTTCGCCGGAAAGCAATGACGAATTTTGTCGATCTGAGAGTCGGTAAAACAACACCTCTCAGTGGGAGAATCCTTGATGATCCCTTGACCCTTCAAGGGACTGTTCTTCTTAGGATCCTTGTGCGGGGAGTTCCGGAGCAACATCTTTGCAGAATGATGGAAAGAGATAGAAAAACAGAGTAAGAGAAGGAAGAAAGAGGAAAAGAGATACCTGATTGATCTTCGGACGAGAATATAAAGGGAGTCTCTCTTGAATTTAAATGCGAATTGATCCTATCTCTAACTCCTATTTATAATGATGATTTGCAGGGCTGTCACTTCTGTGACGTAAGGTTTGCAACGGCTAGTCCGTCTCCAACGGCTAGTTATCCGTTAACTTGTTGCGGATAAGATCAAACAAAATACAACTCGTTTATTAACAATATTACTCCTTATATTTTGGGGGCAATTGTTAGGACTGGATTTTTATGACTTATGATCCTTACCAGTGATCCTAACCAGTGATCCTTGTTTCTTTGGCAGATAGTGATCCTCAGAAGAGTTCCAGGATCAGGATCACGGAGTATCCTAGGGATCCTCATACTAACGGTTGTTCTCTTTGGATTTAATGTTGTCTTGCAGGAATTTCGAGTAGGATCCGCTCTTCACAACGTAAACAAGGAACCTGTCACGCTACTTTGGCATGTGCATAATCAAAGATGGACGTTGTGGATGATATGGAAACTCAACATAATTTAAGGGCGATAATTTAGGCTAGATTTACTTCTATTCCTAAAGGGGTAACGAGCTAATAGTTAGGTTATTTACCTAAAATACGAACATTTACACTTGTATAAGTAGCACTCTTCCACATTTGGAAGACACAACACATTTCTCACACGCTTTGACACACGATACTATAGTGATCCTTGTACTTAGCTCGTTACCATCCGAAGTTGTAAAAATATTGTTTGATATATTGAAGCTTGGTGATCGGTAGTTGCCATCACCCGAGGTTTTTTATGCCGGAGATCATTCATTGATCAAGGGCTTTTTCCTCGTATAAATCCTTGTGTCATTTGCGTATTTTACATCAAAGTGATCCTTTACTTTGTTCAACATACCAAGCATCATTCCCCGTTTACATAAGAGTTTGGTTGCATTATCCTTGTGTGATTTTTGACCAAAACAAATACGGTGTTCAAAGCTTATGATCCTTCCGCCCTGAGTGACCACACCTCCGATTCATGGGTTGCCTTTCCTGTGATCCCATTTTCCATAGGTTATACATATCCCTTTCCAGCCTTCAACCAAGCCTTCTTCTCCTTGACCGGCATATCTTACATCCAGGACATGCCGATGATCTGGAGGGTTTTGTTTACCCTTGAGAGGATCATCGAGCAAGAGGGGATTGACTTAGGTATGGCCGAGTTGGGTGAGCTATACGATCTGACCACCTTTGGTTCCCATCGTTATCTGTTTAAACGTAGACCCGGGGAGGAGCATCCGATCTTTAAGGCTACCAAGAATGATACTAATTGGAAGCGGCGGTTCTTTTTTGTAAGGAGAGATACCATCCCTGATGGGGAGGATTTGCCCAAGAAGTGGGTTACCCATGGTAGGATAGAGGATCCTGGGAAGGATCACCGTAGAACTTATCCTTTAGCATAAGGATCACTGATGTTCTGTTGTTTTCTTGTTGTGCAGCTATCTCCGTTTCGCATCTGAAGTTGACTCCTGCTGCAAAAGAGAGACTCCTGGCCTTTAAGAAGCTTGATCCTGAAGTCAGAACTTTCAAGATTACCACCCAGGATTCTCAGGAAGTATCCTCTGCTTCTGTCACAATGTCAAGTAAGTATCCTTATTTAAGGAGTATTTATAATGAGAGTCAAATAAAATTAAGACACTTATCTTGTTTTGGTTGTGCAGGCGCTGGAAAATCCACCAAATCTTCCTCAAAGTTCGGCATCACTGATCTTACTAACGTCAAATCCTCTAAGAAGAAGACCCCTGCTGCTAGCCCAACTGCTTCGGCCCCTAAAGCACCTATCAGGGGAAAAGGAGGCAAGAAGAGAAAGGCCTCTGAAGCTGAGGATTTGCAAGGTCTGCCCCTGCTCCGCCAACAGTGTCTGGATTACATCAACGAGGTAAGGATCACTGTCCTGCTTGTGTATCCTGCTAGTCTAAGGATCACTTGGTTTCTGACATCATTCCTTGTCTTTCTTGTAGAAATTTGCTGAGGTAGAGACATATGTTGGCCATGTTGAGGATTAGGATCGCCAGATTGCTGACCTTCAACAGGTTGGGGTGTTGAAGGATCTCAAGATAGCCGATCTTCAGAAGGAGCTCCAGGCCACCAAGAATGATGCTGCCAAGATGCTGATCAACTTTGACTATGAGAAGCACGAGATCACCCAGGATGCCAAGGTCTCTGCCGCCATAGCTATGTACAAGATCCAGCTGCAAATGGCCATGGAAGCCCAGGATCCTGCTTTTGATAAGAGCACCTGGGATGTTGAAGGCTGGAAGGCTAGGCTGGCTGAGCTGGAGGACGATGAGGAGGATGAGGAGATCCCAATGCTTGAGGGTGGAGGCAAGGACCAAGGTGGTGAGGCAAGCGGAGCTGGTGGTGATGGTGCAGCGAAGGATTGAGCTGCAGGATTGGGCGATGATGGAAATTTCGAGACTTAGCCGGAGCCCAATTTTTTTTGTTTGGTGGTTGTTTGTTTGAACAGTTTGATGATTGGTCTGTACTTCAGACAATAGTTTTTAGGGTAAGGATCCATGATCCTTTGAACGATAGGTAGGATAATAGGTGGTGGAGGGATCCTCAGTTTGGGGGATGAAGCCACTTGTTATCCTGCCGACCTTTATTTCCTGCACTGCTATGACCGCATGAACAATGGACACCCTTTGCCAACCCATGTGGACGGGCCACGTTTTGCTGGTAGAAACGTGGGTTGGCAATTTTGACAACTTTAAAGGGTTAAATATTTTGTGAATGAATAAAACTTTAACTTTTGACTTATCTTGTGATGTTATCCTTGTATATCCTTTAAACTTTGATTTACACTTGTCTGAGTAAGAAAAGTTAGGCAAATTATGTTTAAGAAATTTAGGATATGATCCAGGATCAAATATCCTATAGTCGAAAACTTCCAAAAAGTAGTTCGTTTTAAGGATCATAGGTTCAGTTGTCAAAGTGTAAGGGTTATTCAAAATAATGAATGAAATCAAAACAGTCAAGGATCATACCTGAGAATCCAAGTTAGGATCCTAACCTTTAATCAGGATAACCATAAGGAAAAATTTAATGGATAATAAGGATTGAGGATCCTTAATTGTTTAACTTTGAAAACCTGAAAATAGAATATAACTTGGGACTAAGCCAATATAAAAGACAAGTTAGTAACTGGGGACAAGCCCAAAGGATAACTGGGGACAAGCCCAAAGGATCACTGGGGACAAGCCCAAAGGATAACTGGGGACAAGCCCAAAGGATAACTGGGGACAAGCCCAAGGATCATAGGTGAACTGGAGTATGGCCCTTACTGGCGACTATCCAAACGTGGTGACATGATAATGCCAAAACCTTAGCTAACGTGAAAACGTTAGAAACCTTAGGAACGGATGTATGGTACGTCTACCATTATACGTAGGATCCTAGGTATAGCCAGTACGATGGAATTATCAGCCCCTAAAGCGAGTACTGGTCCCAAAGACTTGAACTATACCAGGATCATCGTGCGCTACAGGCGAAACTGGGGACAAGCCCAAGGATAACTGGGGACAAGCCCAAACAACTGGGGTTAAACCCAAGGATCTGAATTACTTCTGAAGATTGTCGACAATATGCTAAGGATACCTGGACTATCAGAACTCAAAATCTCATGAGAGAAGGATGAAGGATACATGATCCTTATCCTTAAATAAGAAAATATGTAAATAAGAGTTCGAGCTTAGGACATTACCAGAGTAAGGATCATCGATACTTCAGGGATCCTTGAAGGATACTTCTAATGTAAGGATCATATGTGCCAGAAGGATCCTGCTCACATGAAATATTTCTTCAAGTGGACAGCATTCCAGGCTCTTGGTAACAAATTACCTTCCATGGTTAACAATCTATATGCCCCCTTTCCTGCTTCGGCTTCAATCAAAAAAGGGCCTTCCCATTTTGGTGCCAATTTCCCATCAGCAGGATTAGTGGTATTTTGGAATGCTTTTCTCAATACCATATCCCCAACTTGGAATTTCCTTATCCTGACATTTTTGTTGTAAGCACCAGCCATTCTTTGTTGGTAGCTAGCTGTTAGGGCTGGATTTTTACAATACATGATCCTCACATGTGATCCTAACCGGTGATCCTTGTTTCTTTGACAGATAGTGATCCTCAGCAGAGTCCCAGGATCAGGATCACGGACCATCATAGGATCCTCATACTAACAGTTGCTTTCGTTGAATTTAATGTTGTTTTGCAGGACATCTAGCAGGATCCGCTCTCAAGCATCATAATTAAAAGACACGTCTTTACAACTATGGCATGTGCTTAATCGGGGATGGACGTTGTGAAGGATATGGAAACATGGCATAATTTAAGGGCGATAATTTAGGCTAGATTTACTTTTATTTCTAAAAGGGTAATGAGCTGATTATTAGTCTTCTTACCTAAAATAGGTCACCTACACTTGTATATATACCACTCTTCCTCATTCGGAAGAACACACAACATAATTCTCACACGCTTAGACACTCGAAACTATAGTGATCCTTGTACTCAGCTCATTGTCATCCGAAGTTGTAACCATTTTTCTTATATTGAAGTTTGGTGATCGGTAGTTGCCATCACCCGAGGTTTTTTATGCCGGAGATCATACATTGATCAAGGGCTTTTTCCTCGTATAAATCATTGTGTCTTTGCATATTTCACATTGAAGTGATCCTTTACTTTTTCTACAAACCAAGCATCATACCCCATTTACATAAAGTTTGGTTGCATTATCCTTGTGTGATTTTTGACCAAAACAGTTTGGCGCCCACCGTGGGGCAATTGGTGCTTCATTCATAAGAAAACCTTTTGTTCGAAATCATTTCAAAGAATTACATGGCTTCATCATTGAAAAACATGTCCACGGCGATGTCTGCAGTCACCTCATCTCAGAACACTCTACCTCCTCCACCGGCAGGATCCCAGAAGAATGCTGAGAAGAGACAAACTCCTACTAATTCTAAAACTCCATCTCCTTCTGCTATGAATTCTTATATTCCCAGTACTAGTGACGTATTTACTTTGATTTTGCAGATGAAGGATCGTTTGCAGCGGCAGGATGAAACTAATAAAAGGATCCTCAGGGAAATTGGAGATCTCAAAAGACAAAAGAAAACGGCAGAGGATCATTCCCCACTGATGCCCAAATCCTTGAGCTTTGATACTCCAATGATTACTTCTCAGCCATCGGGAATTCCAGACGTGCAAATTATGGGAGAATCAAGAGGATTGCTCCTCGGATCGACATCAATGACTCAGGCATCAGGCTCACACTTTCAGCCGGCAGGATCCTATCCCCAGCATATGGGATCCTTTATGAATTCGGGAGCCTATCCGGGAGCACAGCAATTTCAAGGATCCTACTTTATTCCAGGATCATCCCAGGGTCAAGGATCCTCCTTCGTTCCAGGATCATCCCAGGTTCAAGGATCCTCCTTCGTTCCAGGATCATCCCAGATACCAGGATCCTTCCAAATACCAGGATCCTTCCAGATACCAGGATCCCTAAAAAGTTTGCAAACAGGAAGTCTAGATGTCCATCAAGGGGACTTCATTCCAATGCAGACCATTGCTTCCACTGGTCCCTCCGTTATCCCAGAATCCCGGCAATATGGATTCACTAACTTGAACTCAATGGGAGGTAACACTTTAAATAATCATCTTACTACTAACCATGGATTCGTGCAGGATACAGGTGTCAATCATGCTCTGGCCAGGGAATTGCAGAAACTAAAAGATATGATCTCAAGTGTTCCAGGGGTAGTCAAGCCTATCCCAGAGATTGCAGATGGAAGCCACAAAGTATCTCGCTTTGCACCACCAATTTGTGATGCAGAGGTACCCAAAAGGTTCCATATCCCTACTATGAAGCTGTATGATGGCACAACGGATCCAGAGGAGCACATAGCACAATACAGGGAGAGGATGGAGATCAATCCTATCCCAGAAAAGTTGAAGGAAGCATGCCTATGTAAAGGATTTGGATCCACTCTTACTGGATCAGCTCTTAAATGGCTGCTAAGTCTTCCCCCTTACTCTATTACTTCATTTGCTAATTTAGTTAATTTATTCAATAACCAATTCTCTTGTAGTAGAAAATTTGAAAGATTAACCAGTGATTTATATAGGCTAACTCAAGGACATAATGAATCATTAAGGGATTATATAACTAAATTTAGTAAAGAATCCTTGGACATTCCCAACTTGGATATGGCTACGGCTGTTGAAGCCTTCAAAATGGGACTGCTTAAGAATTCATTATTCTATGATGATCTTGTTATGACACCATGCAGGAATCTAGATGAAGTAAGAACTCGGGCACTCAGGTTCATCCGGCTAGAGGATGACAAGAGGATCCAGGAGAGACAAGTAGGATCCTCAAAACAGGAGAAGCAAGGATCCTCCTTCAAGAACAACAAATTCAAATCCTACCATAGAAATGAGAACCAGAATGTGCATGCTGTTGACCAAGAAGAGGATGATGAAGATTATCCTCCAATCTCAGAATATTGTTTTTCCGTTGATAATCATGAACTAATCCTTGTAATGCAGAATCTAGGTGAAAAAGCTAGGTGGCCCAGGAAGAATGATAAACCATCCGGGACTAAAGACAAGTCAAAATGGTGTGCATACCATGAGGATTTCGGGCATCTAACTGAAGAATGCATAGCTTTAAGAAAAGAGATTAGATATCTGTTAAGCAAGGGGCACCTAAAAGAATTATTGGGAAGAAAAAAGCAAAGGACTCAGGATCCTGAAAGGATCCCTGAGAAGGCTCCAGCACCTCCGACAAATGCACAAGTGATCAACTTTATTTCCGGAGGATCAGACATCTGTGGTACATCCTTCTCGGCGGCCAAAAGGCATGCAAAGGAGTCAAAAATGGATAATGGAGAAAGACCTATTAGAACATCAAGTGTCTCAGAGGGGAAGATGATAACGTTTGATGAGGATGATCGCATTAACATTCAGGTTCCTCATCATGATAGTTTGGTTATCACTCTCTTTATCTCTAACCATTTTGTCCGCAGGATCCTTATCGATGGAGGAAGCTCAGTGAACATTATCCAGCTTGATGTTCTAAAGAAAATGGGTATTCCAGAATCAGACATCACACCAAGATCCTCCGTGCTTGTAGGATTCAGTGGAGAAACAAAGAAAACTCTGGGGGACATCAAACTCCCAATCTACGTGGAAGGATTACATAATTATCAAAAATTTTGTGTTATTGACTGTTTGTCTTGTTGCAATGTTATCCTTGGCAGGCCCTGGATACATGATATGAAAGCAGTCCCATCCACCTACCATCAATGTGTGAAGCTCCCTAGCCCATGGGGAATAATCAAGATCGACAGTGATCAGCAGGAGGCTAAGGATTGTTATACCTCATCCATGAAGCCAACCTCGAAGCCAAGGGAGCAATAGCAATTACAGTATCCTCCGAGGAATGTCTTGGAGGCAAGGGAACAAGATGTGGACCAAATCCTCTTGGATCCTAGTGATCCTGAATCAAAAATCTATATCGGATCAGGGATCCTTGGCAAGATGAAAGAAGACCTAATATCCTTCCTCAAAAGAAGAAAATCTACCTTTGCTTGGAAACATGAAGATATGACAGGCATATCTAAGGATATTATTACTCACAAACTTGGCATTGACAGGTCTATCAAACCAATCCATCAAAAAAGGAGGAAGTTTGCACCAGAAAGGAATGCCATTATCCAAGAAGAAGTAGAGAGACTACTTCGAGCAGGTATGATCAGAGAGGTAAAGTATCCAAAATGGTTAGCCAATGTGGTCGTTGTCCAAAAGAAAAATGGAAAGTGGAGGGTATGTGTCGATTTCACTGATCTGAATAAGGTATGTCCCAAGGATCCTTTCCCATTACCCCACATTGACTCCATGGTGGATGCAACAGCGGGGCATGAACTGTTGACCTTTATGGATGCATCATCTGGATTCCAACAAATTCAGATGGAACCATCTGACCAAGAGGATACAGCCTTTATGACCCCAACAGGTTTGTATTGTTATATTGCCATGCCTTTTGGATTAAGAAATGCAGGTGCAACATATCAAAGGCCGGTGAATATGATGTTCAAAGATCAAATTGGACAAACTATGGAAGTATACATAGATGATATGGTAGTCAAATCAAAGAAAGCTGAGGATCACCTAAGGGATTTGGAGGAAGCATTTGATATCCTTGATAATTATAACATGAAGCTTAATCCCTCAAAGTGCCACTTTGGTGTTAAGGCAGGTAAATTCCTAGGATATATGGTAACTCAGAGGGGCATTGAGGCAAGTCCGGAGCAAATTAAAGCACTAGTAAACATCAAGTCCCCTGCCAATGCTAAGGATGTGCAAAGGCTAACAGGCAGGATAGCAGCTCTGAACAGGTTCATATCAAAATCCTCAGAAAAATGTAAAGAATTTTACGATATCCTAAGGAAGTACAAGAAGTTTGAATGGACTGAGAAACATGAGAATGCTTTACAAGCCCTTAAAGAATATATGTCCTCAGCACCAGCATTATCAAAGCCCGAAAAAGGAGATGTGTTATCCTTATATTTGGCGGTATCCTCAACCGCTGTAAGCACTGTCCTTGTTAAGGATCATGAAGGTACACAATATCCTATCTACTATGTAAGTAAGAGTTTACTTGATGCCGAATCCAGGTACTCACACCTCGAAAAACTTATTCTTGCAATAATCATGGCATCAACTAAGTTAAGGCATTATTTTGAAACCCATACTATTATTGTTAAAACTAACTTTCCAATTAAGAATGTCCTCAGGAAACCAGAGATGTCAGGAAGAATGGCTAAGTGGGCAGTAAAGCTTAGTGCCCATGATATAAGATATGAACCAAGAACCGCCATTAAATCCCAAGCATTAGCTGATTTTGTGGCTGATTTCAGTAGTGATCTACAAAAAGAAGCAGAATTGGAAGTCCAGCAGCTGGATGAGACCAAGGATCCCTGGATACTACACACTGATGGATCCTCAAATGTCAAGGGCACAGGGCTCGGGATACTACTAAAATCGCCACAGGGGGACATAATACCCCACTCCATAGCCTGTGAGTTTCAAGCAACTAACAATGAGGCTGAATATGAAGCCTTAATTGCTGGCTTGCAAATTGCTAAGGATATGGGGGTGAAATATCTTAAAGTATATGTAGACTCATTATTGATCACCAATCACTTTAATGGATCCTATGCTGTTAAAGGTGAAAAACTAACCAAATATTTAGAGATAGTCAAAGAATTGGCACTCTCTTTTGTTTCTTTCAGCTTAACACAGGTACCAAGGGAGGATAACACGGAAGCTGATGCATTGGCCAACTTAGGATCATCCTTAAAAATTCCAGAAGACATAAGTATCCCTATCATCCATATCCTGGCTCCTGCTATTGAAAATCAACTGGCCATGGAAATAGAAGAGGACACTGCAGTAATCCCTAGTGAAGAAGCTCAATCTTATGCAGGATCATGGGTCTCACCAATCATGAAATACTTGCAACACGGGGAGATTCCGATGGGAGAAAATCCTAGAGCTTTCAGGATTAAGGTATCTCAATTTACAATCTTAAATAATGTGCTATATAAACGATCCCTTGCAGGACCATATTTAAGATGTATTGAGGATCCTGAAATTGAAGAAGTGTTGAGAGACTTCCATGAAGGAGATTGTGGAAACCACACTGGGGGCAGGGCATTGTTCTCAAGGATCCTTAGAACAGGATACTACTGGCCAACCATGAAAAGGGATGCTATAGAATATGCTAGGAAATGTGATCCTTGTCAAAGACACAACAATATCCTTCATCAACCAGCTGAATTGCTACACCCCATACCATCCTCTTGGCCATTCATGAGATGGGGAATGGATATAGTTGGCAAGCTCCCTAAAGCACCTGGTGGAAAAGTATTTATGCTTGCCATGACTGACTACTTCTCTAAGTGGATAGAAGCTGAAGCTTTTGCTCAAGTCAGAGAAAAAGAAGTTATATCCTTTATCAAAAGAAACATTATAACTAGATTTGGCATTCCCTCTGAAATTGTATGTGATAATGGTTCCCAATTCATTGGAAGCAGAACTACTAACTTTTGTGACAGTTGGGGAATCAAGATGATAACATCAACACCAGTTCATCCACAGGCCAATGGCCAAACAGAATCATCCAACAAGATCATCATCAACAATCTGAAGAAGAAGCCGGGATCCAAGAAAGGAAAATGGGCAGAGGAGTTACCTTATGTGCTATGGGCTGATAGAACAACTCCCAAGAATGCCACTGGTCAAACACCTTTTTCTTTAGTATTTGGGGCAGAAGCAGTGATCCCAACAGAGATGGTGATCCCAACTGCTGGAACAAGTGCTCGTGATCCTGAAGAAAATGCTACAATCCTGGCTCAGGATTTGGATACTATTGAGGAAATCAGGGATCTGGCTAGGATAAGGATGGCAAGCTACCAACAAAGAATGGCTGGTGCTTACAACAAAAATGTTAGGATAAGGAAGTTCCAAGTCGGAGATATGGTGTTGAGGAAAACATTCCAAAACACTATTAATCCTGCTGACGGGAAGTTAGCGCCAAAGTGGGAAGGCCCTTACTTGATTGAAGCTGAAGCAGGAAAGGGGGCATACAGATTGCTAACCATGGAAGGAAACTTGTTACCAAGAGCCTGGAATGCTGTTCACTTAAAGAGATACTTTATGTGAACATGATCTATCAAGCATGTGATCCTTTTATTGAAGTATCCTCGAAGGATCCCGGTGATGTCAGTAATCCTTAATCTGGTAATGTCCTTATCTTAAAACATTTACATTTCCTTACTTTTTACCAAAGGATTAGGATCCTGTATCCTTCATCCTCTTCTCACGAACCATTTGAGTTATGATAGTTCAGGTATCTACAGCATATCGTCAAAGATCTTCAAAAGCAACGCAGATCTTTGGGTCTAACCCCAGTTATCCTTGGGATTATCCCCAGTTTCCGCCAGCAGCGCACGATGATCCTGATATAGTTCACGTCTTTGGGACCAGTACCCACTTCCGGGGCTGACAACCTCATCGTACTGGCTATACTCAGGATCCTACGTATAATGGTAGACGTACCATACATCCGTTCATAAGGTTTCTAACGTTTTCACGTTAGCTAAGGTTTTGACATTTTCATGTCACTAAGTTTGGATAGTCGCCAGTAAGGGCCATACTCCAGTTTACATACGATCCTTTGGGCTTGTCCCCAGTTATCCTTTGGGCTTGTCCCCAGTTATCCTTTGGGATCATCCCCAGTTATCCTTTGGGCTTGTCCCCAGTGATCCTTTGGGATCATCCCCCGTTATCCTTTGGGCATGTCCCCAGCTACTAATTTATCTTTTACATTGGCTTAGTCCCAAGTTATGTTCCATTTTTCAGGTTCTCGAAGCTAAACAAATAAGGATCCTTAATCCTTGTTATCCGTTAAAATTTCACTTATGGTTATCTTGATCAAAGGTTAGGATCCTAACTTGGATCCTCAGGTATGATCCTTGACTATTTTGATTATACTAAACAACCCTTACACTTTGACAACTAAACCTATGATCCTTGAAATTGATTGTTCAAAAATTTTCAATGTCAGGATATTTGATCTAGGATCATATCCTAAACTTATTAAACATGGGTTGCTCAACTCTTGTTACTCTAACAAATATGTTTCTAAAACAAACTGGAAAATAAGAAGATAAATAAAGGATAACAACACGAGATAAGCCAGAAAGATTAAAAGTTATATTATTAACAAAAGGATCTTAAACCCTTTCAAAAAGTTGTCAAAATTGCCAACCCACATTTCTACCAGCAAAACGTGGCCCGTCCACATGGGTTGGCAAAGGGTGTCCATTGTCTATGCGGTCTTAGCAGGTGCAGGAAATTAAAGGCGGCAGGATCACAAAGGCTTCATCCCCCAAACAGAGGATCCCTCCACCATTTGCGATCCTACCTATTGTTCAAAGGATCCAGGATCCTTAACCCTAAAAACTATTGTTCAAAGTTACAAACCATAATTGTTTCAAACATCACAACCACAAAAAAAACCACTACCAAACTCAAAAAATTGGGCTCCGGCCTAGTCTCGAAATATCCATCATCGCCCAATCCAGCAGCTCACACCTTTGCTGCTCCATCACCACCAGCTTCTCCACCCTGATCCTTGTCAGCATCACCGCCCTCCAGCATTGGGATCTCCTCTGCTTCGTCCTCATCCTCCAGCTCTGCCAATCTTGCCTTCCAACCCTCCACGTCCCATGAGCTCTTGTCAAAGGCAGGATCCTGAGCCTCCGCAGCCATTTGTAGTTGTATCTTGTACATAGCAGTTGCGGCAGAGACCTTGGCATCCTGGATGATCTCCTGCTTCTCGCCATCCATGTCAATTAGCCTTTGAGCAGCCTCATCCCTTGTAGCCCGGAGTTCCTTCTCAAGATCGGCTATCTTGAGATCCTTTAACACGCCCATTTGTTGGAGGTCGGCGATTTGGTTCTCCTGATCCTCGACGTGGCCAAGGTAGGTCTCAATCTCAGCAAGTTTCTGCAAAAGAGAAAAAAGGTAAGTTCAGGATCAGGTGATCCTCAAAAAAGCAGGATATACAGGCAGAATATACAAGCAGGATATTCGAGAAGGATAACCAACAGGGGCAATGATCCTTACCTCATTGACATAGTCAAGGAACTGTTGGCGGATCAGGGGAAATCCTTGGAGATCCTCAGAAGTCTTCCTCTTCTTCCCCTTACCTCTAACAGGTGCTTTAGGAGCCGAAGCAGAGGGACTGGCAACAGAAGCCTTCTTTCGTGAAGACTTGACGTTGGCAAGTTCATCAATCCCGAACTTGGATGCAGACTTGGCAGACTTAGCAGGTTTCCCAGCGCCTACACAACCAAAACAAGATAAGTTCCCTTACTAACTAAACAGTCTTACATATAACTTACTTTATAATAAGGATACTTACTTGACATAGTGGCAGATGCGGAGGATACTTCTTGAGAATCTTGGACGGTGACTTGAAAACTTCTGATTTCAGGATCAAGCTTCTTGAAAGCAAGGACCCTCTCTCTGGCAGCAGGGGTTAACTTGAGATGAGCAATGGAGATAGCTGCACAATAAACAAAAAACAAGACATTAGTGATCCTCATCATAAGAGACAAGTCTGATGGCGATCCTTCCAGGATCCTCTATCCTACCATGGGTGGCCCACTCCTTGGGCAGATCATTCCCATCAAGGAGGGAATCCCTTCTCACAAAGAAGAAACGACGCTTCCAGTTTGTGTCATTTTTGGTAACTTTCAAAACAGGGTGATCCTCCCCGGCCTTCCGTTTCAGCAAATATCGATGAGAACCAAACGTGGTAAGATCATAAAGCTCGGCCAGCTCTGCCATCCCTAAATCAATCCCCTCCTGCTCGATGATCCTCTCGAAGGTATACAAGACCCTCCAGATCATCGGCATAGCTTGGATATAAGATATGCCGGTCAAAGAAAAGAAAGATTGGGTGAAGGCCGGAAAAGGATACGAATATCCTATGGTAAATGGAGTTGTAGGAAAGATCACCCAGGTGTCTGAAACAAAGTCACTCAAAGCAGTGGATGTGAAGGATTTGAAAACAGCATCCGCCGGAAAGCAATGACGAATCCTATCTACATGAGCATCGATAAAGCAACATCTCTCCGTAGGAGAGTCCTTAATGATCCCTTGGCTTTTCAGGGGACTGCTCTTCTCGTGATCCTTATGGGGAGAGTTTCGGAGCAACATCCTCACAGCAGAAAAACAGAGCAAGAGAAGGAAGAATGAAAAGAGAAGAAAAGAGAATACCTGATCGACCTTCGGTAGCGATTATAAAGGGAAGATATCTCGAATTTAAATGTAGAGTGATCCCAACCCTATCTCCTATTTATAATCATGATTTGCAGGGATTGTCACATCTATGACGTAAGGGTTGCAACGGCTAGTTCGATATTAACGGCTAGTTATCCGAGTCATTCGTTGCAGATAAGATCAAAGCAAAATATAACTCGTTTATTTACAATAAACTCCTTATATTTTGGGGGCAATTGTTAGGGCTGGATTTTTACAATACATGATCCTCACATGTGATCCTAACCGGTGATCCTTGTTTCTTTGACAGATAGTGATCCTCAGCAGAGTCCCAGGATCAGGATCACGGACCATCATAGGATCCTCATACTAACAGTTGCTTTCGTTGAATTTAATGTTGTTTTGCAGGACATCTAGCAGGATCCGCTCTCAAGCATCATAATTAAAAGACACGTCTTTACAACTATGGCATGTGCTTAATCGGGGATGGACGTTGTGAAGGATATGGAAACATGGCATAATTTAAGGGCGATAATTTAGGCTAGATTTACTTTTATTTCTAAAAGGGTAATGAGCTGATTATTAGTCTTCTTACCTAAAATAGGTCACCTACACTTGTATATATACCACTCTTCCTCATTCGGAAGAACACACAACATAATTCTCACACGCTTAGACACTCGAAACTATAGTGATCCTTGTACTCAGCTCATTGTCATCCGAAGTTTAACCATTTTTCTTATATTGAAGTTTGGTGATCGGTAGTTGCCATCACCCGAGGTTTTTTATGCCGGAGATCATACATTGATCAAGGGCTTTTTCCTCGTATAAATCATTGTGTCTTTGCATATTTCACATTGAAGTGATCCTTTACTTTTTCTACAAACCAAGCATCATACCCCATTTACATAAAGTTTGGTTGCATTATCCTTGTGTGATTTTTGACCAAAACACTAGCCATCCTTATCCTAGCCAAATCCCTGAGTTCCTCAATAGTATCCAAGTCTTGAACCAAGTTCTGATCATTTTCCTCAGGATCACGGGTACTTGTTCTAGCAGTTGGAACCACCATTTCTGTTGGGATCACTGATTCTGCCCCAAATACCAAAGAGAATGGTGTTTGACCAGTAGCATTCTTGGGGGTTGTCCTATCAGCCCAAAGCACATAAGGTAATTCTTCTGCCCATTTCCCCTTCTTGGATCCAAGTTTCTTCTTCAAATTGTTGATGATGATCTTGTTGGATGATTCTGCTTGACCATTAGCTTGTGGGTGGACTGGTGTTTGTTAGGGCTGGATTTTTATGACCTATGATCCTTACTTGGTATCCTAACAAGTGATCCTTGTTTCTTTGGCAGATAGTGATCCTCAGAGGAGCTCCAGGATCAGGATCATGGATCATCCTAAGGATCCTCATACTAACGATCGTTCTCTTTGGATTTAATGTTGTTTTGCAGGATTTACGAGTTGGACCTGGTCTTAGCAACGTAAATAAGGAATCTGTCACGCTAATTTCGTACATGCATAATCAAAGATGGACGTTATGGAGAATATGGAAACTCAGCACAATTCAAGGGCAATTAATTAGGCTAAATTTACTTCTATTTCTAAAGGGGTACCGAGCTAGTAGTTAGGTGATTTGCCTAAAATAGAACCACACATACTTGTATAAATGGCACTCTTGATCATTCGGGAGACACAACACATTTCTCACACGCTTTAGCATACGATACTATAGTGATCCTTGTACCTAGCTCGTTACCATCCGAAGTTGTAAACATTGTTTGATATATTGAAGTTTGGTGATCGGTAGTTTCCATCACATGAGGTTTTTTATGCTGGAGATCATTCATTGATCAAGGGCTTTTTCCTCGTATAAATCCTTGTGTCACATGTGCAATTTTCATTATAGTGATCCTTTACTTTGTTCATCATACCAAGCATCATTCCCCGTTTACAAAGAGTTTGGTTGCATCATCCTTGTGTGATTTTTGACCAAAACAGTTTGGCGCCCACCGTGGGGCAATTAGTGCTTCATTCATAAGGAAATTTTTCTGTTGGTGATCATTCCGGAAGTGTTGCATGGCTTCATCGTTGAAGAATACTTCCACAGCGATGTCTGCAGTCAATTCATCTAATGGCATTCCACCTTTGCCTCCACCACCAGCTGGATCTCAGAAAAATGCTGAGAAGAGACCAACTCCTATCTCCTCTAAACCATCATCTTCTGCTCTAACTTCTTCTGTTCCCAGTACTAGTGATATATTTACTTTGATTTTGCAGATGAGGGATCACATGCAGCAGCAGGATGAAACTAATGACAGGATCCTCAAGGAAATCGGAGATCTCAAAAGGCAAAAGAAAACGGCAGAGGATCATTCCCCACTAATGCCCAAATCTTTGAATTTTGATACTCCGATGATTACTTCTCAGCCATCAGAGGCCCCAGACATTCAACATATGGGTGGATTAAGAGGAGTGCATTTCGGACCAGCAATAGTGACTCAGGCATCAGGATCATATTTCCAAACGGCAGGATCCTATACTCAACATATGGGATCCTTCATGAACTCAGGACCCTCCTTCGTTCCAGGATCCTCCCATGTTCAGGGATCCCTTCAGATACCAGGATCCTTGAAGAATTTGCAAATAGGAAGTCCAGATGTCCATCAAGGAGATTTTATTCCGATGCAGACCATTGCTTCCACTGGTCCCTCCATCATCCCAGAATCCCAGCAATATGGATTCACATCCAATATTCCTAACTTGAACCCGATGGGAGGTAACACTTTTAATAATTCTCTTACCACTAACCATGGATTCATGCAGGATACAGGTATCAATCATGCTATGGCCAGAGAACTACAAAAACTGAAGGATATGATATCAAGTGTTCCAGGGGTAGTCAAACCTATCCCGGAGATTGCAGATGGAAGCCATAAGGTATCTCGTTTTGCACCACCAATTTGTGATGCTGAGATACCCAAAAGATTCCATATCCCTACTATGAAGCTGTATGATGGTACAACGGATCCTGAGGAACACATAGCACAATACAGGGAGAGGATGGAAATCAATCCTATTCCAGAAAGGTTAAAGGAAGCATGCCTGTGCAAGGGATTTGGATCCACTCTTACTGGATCAGCTCTTAAATGGCTGCTAAGTCTTCCCCCTTACTCTATTACTTCGTTCGCTAATTTAGTTAACTTATTCAATAATCAATTTTCTTGTAGTAGAAAATTTGAACGATTGACTAGCGATTTGTAAAGGATAACTCAGGGTCATAATGAATCATTAAGGGATTATATAACCAAATTTAGTAAAGAATCCATGGATATTCCTAACTTGGATGTGGCCACAGCTGTTGAGGCCTTCAAGATGGGATTGCTTAAGGATTCATTGTTCTATGATGATCTTGTTATGACACCATGCAGGAACCTAGACGAAGTAAGAACTCGGGCACTCAGGTTCATCCGGCTAGAGGATGACAAGAGGATCCAGGAGAGACAAGTAGGATCCTCAAAACAAGAAAAGCAAGGATCCTCTTTCAAAAGCAACAAATTCAAATCCTATAACAGAACTGACAACCAGAATGTGCATGCTGTTGACCAAGAAGAGGATGATGAAGATTATCCTCCGATTTCTGAATACTGTTTTTCCGTTGATAACCATGAACTAATCCTTGCAATGCAGAATCTAGGAGAAAAGACCAGATGGCCCAGAAAAAATGAAAAACCAGCCGCAGCTAAAGATAAATCAAAGTGGTGTGCATACCATGAGGATTTTGGGCATTTGACAGAGGAATGCATCGCATTACGAAAGGAAATTGGATATCTGCTGAGCAAGGGGCATTTGAAAGAATTGTTGGGAAGAAAAAAACAAAGGATTCAGGATCCTGAAAGGATCCCTGAAAGAGCTCCAGCTCCTCCGGTAGATGCACAAGTAATCAACTTTATTTCTGGAGGGTCAGACATCTGTGGTACATCCTTCTCAGCAGCTAAAAGGCATGCAAAGGAAGCTAAAATGGATAACGGAGAAAGACCTATTCGAACATCAAGTGTCTCGGAAGGAAAAATCATAACCTTTGATGAGGATGATAGAATTAACATCCAGGATCCTCATCATGATAGTTTAGTTATTACTCTTTTTATTTCTAACCATTTTGTCCGCAGGATCCTCATTGACGGAGGAAGTTTGGTAAACATTATCCAGCTTGATGTTCTGAAGAAAATGGGTATCCCTGAATCAGATATCACACCAAGATCCTCCGTGCTTGTAGGATTTAGTGGCGAAACTAAGAAAACCCTAGGGGACATCAAACTCCCAATTTACGTGGAAGGATTACATAATTATCAGAAATTTTGTGTTATTGACTGTTTGTCTTGTTGTAATGTTATCCTTGGCAGGCCCTGGATACACGATATGAAGGCAGTCCCATCCACCTACCATCAATGTGTGAAGCTACCTAGCCCTTGGGGAATAATCAAGATCGATAGTGATCAGCAGGAGGCTAAGGATTGTTACACCTCATCAATGAAACCAGCCTCGAAATCAAGGGAGCAATAGCAATTAAAGTATCCTCCAAGGGGTGTCTTGGAGGCAAGAGAGCAGGATGTGGACGAAATCCTCTTGATCCTAATGATCCTGAATCCAAAATCTACATCGGATCAGGGATCCTTGATAAAATGAAAGAAGACATAGTATCCTTCCTCAAAAGAAGAAAATCTACCTTTGCATGGAAACATGAGGATATGACAGGTATATCTAAGGATAATATCACTCATAAACTTGGCATTGACAGGTCAGTTAAACCAATCCATCAAAAAAGGAGGAAGTTTGCACCAGAAAGAAATGCCATTATCCAGGAAGAGGTAGAAAGATTACTACGAGCAGGTATGATCAGAGAAGTGAAGTATCCAAAATGGCTGGCCAATGTGGTTGTTGTTCAAAAGAAAAATGGAAAGTGGAGGGTATGTGTTGATTTCACTGATTTGAATAAGGCATGTCCCAAGGATCCTTTCCCATTACCCCACATTGACTCCATGGTGGATGCAACAGCGGGTCATGAACTGTTAACCTTTATGGATGCATCATCTGGATTCCTACAAATTCAGATGGAACCATCTGACCAAGAGGATACGGCTTTTATGACCCCAACCAGTTTATATTGTTATACTGCTATGCCTTTTGGATTAAGAAATGCAGGTGCAACATATCAAAGGCTGGTGAATATGATGTTCAAAGATCAAATTGGACAAACTATGGAAGTGTACATAGACGATATGGTGGTGAAATCCAAAAAAGCTGAGGATCAGCTAAGGGACTTGGAGGAAGCATTTGATATCCTTGATAATTATAACATGAAGCTTAATCCTTCAAAATGTCACTTTGGTGTTAAAGCAGGTAAATTCTTAGGATATATGGTAACCTAGAGGGGCATTGAAGCAAGCCCGGAACAAATCAAAGCATTGGTGAATATCAAATCCCCTACCAACGCTAAGGATGTGCAAAGGCTAACAGGCAGGATAGCAGCTCTAAACAGATTCATATCCAAATCCTCAGAAAAGTGTAAAGACTTCTGTTTTGGTCAAAAAATCACACAAGGATAATGCAACCAAACTCTATGTAAACGGGGAATGATGCTTGGTTTGATGAAAAAGTAAAGGATCACTTTAGTATGAAATATGCAAGTGACACAAGGATTTATACGAGGAAAAAGCCCTTGATCAATGAATGATCTCCGGCATAAAAAACCTCGGGTGATGGCAACTACCGATCACCAAACTTCAATATAACAAAAAATGATTACAACTTCGGATGGTAACGAGCTGAGTACAAGGATCACTATAGTATTGTGTCTAAGCGTGTGAGGAATGTGTTGTTCGTCTTCCGAATGTGGAAGAGTGCTATATAGACAAGTGTGGGTGGCCCTATTTTAGGTAAATAGACTAACTATCAGCTCATTACCCCTTTAGGAATAAAAGTAAATCTAGCCTAAATTATCGCCCTTAAATCATGCGGAGTTTCCATATCCTCTACAACGTTCATCTCTGATTAAGCATATGCCAAAGTTGTAAAGACGAGTCCCTTGATTACGTTGCTAAGAGCGGATCCTGCTAGACATTCCTGCAAGATAACATTAAATCCAATGAAAATAACTGTTAGCATGAGGATCCCTATGATGGTCCCTGATCCTGATCCTGGAACTCTTCTGAGGATCACTATCTGCCAAAGAAATAAGGATCACTGGTTAGGATCACATGTAAGGATCATATGTTACAAAAATCCAGCCCTAACAATTGCCCCCAAAATATAAGGAGTAATATTGTAAATAAATGAGTTATATTTTGCTTGATCTTATCCGCAATAAGTTAATCGGATAACTAGCCGTTGAAGTCGGACTAGCCGTTGCAATTCTTACGTCACAGAAGTGACAGCCCTGCAGATCATCATTATAAATAGGAGATAGAGATAGGATCAATTTGCATTTAAATTCAAGAGAAGCTCCCTTTATAATCTCTTCCGAAGATCGATCAGGTATTCTCCTCTTTTCTTCCTTCTCTTACTCTGTTTCTCTGTCTCTTTCCATTCTTCTGCAAATATGTTGCTCCGGAATTCCCCTCACAAGGATCCTAAGAAGAACAGCCCCTTGAAAGGTCAAGGGATCATCAAAGACTCTCCCACCGAGAGGTGCTGTTTTACTGATCCTCAGGTTGATAGAATCCGTCACTGTTTTCCGGCGAACACCATCTTCAAGTCCTTCACTCCCACTGCTTTGAGTGACTTTATCTCTGATACTTGGGTAGCTTTTCCTGTTACTCCGTTCCTGATAGGGTATTCATATCCTTTCCCTCAATTCACCCAGTCCTTCTTTTCCCTCACCGGCATCTCCTACATCCAGGCCATGCCAATGATCTGGAGGGTTTTATATACCCTTGAAAGGATCATTGAGCAGGAAGGGATTGATTTAGGAATGGCGGAACTGGCTGAGATGTATGATCTCACAACGTTTGGATCCTGTCGATATTTGTTCAAACGAAAAGCTGGAGAGGACCATCCTGTTTTCAAAGTTACCAAGAATGACACGAACTGGAAGCGACGGTTCTTTTTTGTTAGGAGAGATTCCATCCCTAATGGGAAGGATTTGCCCAAGGAGTGGGCTACCCATGGTAGGATAGAGGATCCTGGAAGGATCACCATAGAACTTGTTCCTTAGGATAAGGATCACTGATATTCTCTTGTTTATTGTGCAGCTATATCCGTTTCACATCTAAAGTTGACACCTGCTGCAAAAGAGAGACTCTTGGCCTTTAAGAAGCTTGATCCGGAGATAAGAACTTTCCAGGTTGCCACCCAGGATTCTCAAGAAGTATCCTCCGCATCTGCCACAATGTCAAGTAAGTATCCTGATTAAAAAGTAGTTTCATGTAGGATTTTTTTAAATTAGTTAGAATACTTATCTGATTTTGGTTGTGTAGGTGCTGGAAAATCTGTCAAATCTGCCTCCAAGTTTGGCATTGATGATCTTGCTAATGTCAAATCTGCAAGGAAGAAGAATCCTGCCAGCCCGAGTACCTCTGTCCCCAAGGCACCTGTGAGAGGCAAAGGAGGCAAGAAGAGAAAGGCCTCCGAGGATCTTCAAGGATTCCCCCTGCTCCGCCAACAGTTTCTTGATTACTTCAACGAGGTAAGGATCACTGCCCCTGCTTGTTTAAGGATCACCTGACCCTGAACTTACCCTTTCTCCTTTTTTGCAGAAATTTGCTGAGATTGAAACTTATGTTGGCCACGTTGAGGATCAGGACCGCCAAATCGCCGATCTCCAACAAATGGGTGTGCTGAAGGATCTCAAGATAGCTGATCTTGAGAAGGAGCTCCGGGCTACCAAGGATGAAGCCGTCAAAGCGCTGATCAACTTTGATTATGAGAAGCATGGCATTACTCAGGATGCCAAGGTTTCTGCTGCGATAACCATGTACAAGATCCAGTTGCAGATGGCTACGGAGGCTCAGGATCCTTCCTTCGACAAGAGCACATGGGACGTGGAAGGCTGGAAGGCAAGGCTGGCAGAGTTGGAGGATGATGAGGAGGCTGAGGAGATCCCAATGCTAGTAGGTGGTGATGCTGGCAAGGATCATGGTGGAGAAGCAAGTGGAGCTGGTGGTGGTGGTGCAGCCAAGGATTGAGCTGCAGGATTGGGCAATGATGGAAATTTCTAGACATAGCCGGAGCCCAATTTTTTTTGTTTGATGGTAGTTTGTTTCGAACAATTTGATGGTCTGTAACTTGAACAATAGTTTTAGGATTAAGGATCCAGGATCCTTCAGACAATAGGTAGGATTGCAAACGGTGGAGGGATCCTCTGTTTGGGGGATGAAGCCTTTGTGATCCTGCCGCTTTTATTTACCTGCATGTTATGACCGCACAAACAATGGACACCCTTTGCCAACCCATGTGGACGGGCCACGTTTTGCTGGTAGAAACGTGGGTTGGCAATTTTGACAACTTTGAAGGGTTTAAAATCCTTTGTTAATAAAATAACTCTAATCTTTTTGGCTTATCTCGTGTTGTTATCCTTTGCTTATCCTCTTATTTTCTGCTTGTTTAGAAATGTATTTATTTGAGTAAGAAAAGTTAAGCAAATTATGTTTAAGAAGTTTAGGATATGATCCTGGATCAAATATCCTATAATCGAAAATTTTCAAGGTAGTTTATTTTAAGACTCATAGGTTCAGTTGTCAAGGTCTAAGGGTTATTCAAATGAATAATGAGTGAAATTTAGAAATAGTTAAGGATCATACCTGAGGATCCAAGTTAGGATCCTAACCTTTAATCAGTATAACCATAAGTAAAACTTTAATGGATAATAAGGATTAAGGATCCTTAATTGTTTAACCTGAAAAAATGGAATATAACTTGGGACTAAGCCAATATAAAAGATAAGTTAGTAACTGGGGACAAGCCCAAAGGATAACTGGGGACGAGCCCATAGGATCACTGGGGACAAGCCCCAAGGATAACTGGGGACAAGCCCAAAGGATAACTGGGGACAAGCCCAAAGGATAACTGGGGACAAGCCCAAGGATCGTATGTAAACTGGAGTATGGCCCTTACTGGCGACTATCCAATCTTAGTGACATGAAAATGCCAAAACCTTAGCTAACGTGAAAACGTTAGAAACCTTAGGAACGGATGTATGGTACGTCTACCATTATACGTAGGATCCTAGGTATAGCCAGTACGATGAGGTTGTCAGCCTCGAAAGTGGGTACTGGTCCCAAAGACGTGAACTACACCAGGATCATCGTGCGCTACAGGCGGAAACTGGGGACAAGCCCAAGGATAACTGGGGTTGAACCCAAGGATCTGAGATGCTTTTGAAGATTCTTAATGATATGCTGAGGATACCTGGACTATCAGAACTTAAATTCTCGTGAGAAGAGGATGAAGGATGCATGATCCTTATCCTTAGGTAAAAATAAGAAAATGAAATAGTTTTAGGATCAGGATTTTACCAGAGTAAAGATCATTGACATCGCTGGGATCCTTCGAGGATGCTTTCAATGTAAGGATCATATGTGCTAGGAGGATCCTGTTCACATGAAATATTTCTTTAAGTGAACAGCATTCCAGGCTCTAGGTAACAAATTTCCTTCCATGGTTAGCAATCTATATGTCCCTTTTCCTGCTTCAGCTTCAATCAAGTAAGGGCCTTCCCACTTTGGTGCTAACTTCCCGTCAGCAGGATTGATGGTATTTTGGAATGCTTTTCTCAATACCATATCCCCCACTTGGAATTTCCTTATTCTGACATTTTTGTTGTAAGCACCAGCCATTCTTTGTTGGTAGCTAGCCATCCTTATCCTAGCCAGATCCCTGATTTCTTCAATAGTATCCAAATCCTGAGCCAAGTTTGCAGCATTCTCTTCAGGATCATGGGTACTTGTTCTAGCAGTTGGAACCACCATTTCTGTTGGGATCACTGCTTCTGCCCCAAACACCGAAGAGAAGGGTGTTTGACCAGTAGCATTCTTGGGAGTTGTCCTGTCAGCCCAAAGCACATAAGGCAATTCTTCTGCCCATTTCCCCTTCTTGGATCCAAGTTTCTTCTTCAGATTGTTGATGATGATCTTGTTGGATGATTCTGCTTGGCCATTGGCTTGTGGGTGGACTGGTGTTGATGTTATTGTTTTGGTCAAAAATCACACAAGGATTATGCAACCAAACTCTAAGTAAACGGGGAATGATGCTTAGTTTGTTGAAAAAGTAAAGGATCACTTTGGTAAGAAATATGCAAGTGACACGAGGATGTATACGAGGAAAAAGCCCTTGATCAATGTATGATCTCCGGCATAAAAAACCTCGGGTGATGGCAACTACCGATCACCAAACTTCAATATAACAAAAAAATGGTTACAACTTCGGATGATAATGAGCTGAGTACAAGGATCACTATAGTATCGAGTGTCTAAGCGTGTGAGAAATGTGTTGTGTGTCTTCCGAATGGGGAAGAGTGTTATATATACAAGTGTGAGTGACCTATTTTAGGTAAATAGACTAACAATCAGCTCATTACCCCTTTAGAAATAAAAGTAAATCTAGCCTATATTATCGCCCTTAAATCATGCCGAGTTTCCATATCCTCTACAACGTTCATCTCTGATTAAGCATATGCCAAAGTTGTAAAGACGCGTTCCTTGTTTGCGATGCTAAGAGCGGATCCTGCTAGACATTCCTGCAAGATAACATTAAATTCAATGAAAACAACTGTTACCATGAGGATCCCTATGATGGTCCGTGATCCTGATCCTGGAACTCTGCTGAGGATCACTATCTGCCAAAGAAACAAGGATCACTGGTTAGGATCACATGTAAGGATCATGTGTTATAAAAATCCAGCCCTAACAATTGCCCCCAAAATATAAGGAGTGATATTGTAAATAAGTGAGTTATATTTTGCTTGATCTTATCTGCAACGAGCTAATCGGATAACTAGCCGTTGGAGTCGGACTAGCCGTTATGATTCTTACGTCACAGAAGTGACAGCCCTGCAGATCATCATTATAAATAGGAGATAGAGATGGGATCAATTCGCATTTAAAATCAAAGAAACTCCCTTTATAATCTCGTCCGAAGATCAATCAGGTATCTTTCTTCTTCCTTCTCTTACTCTGTTTTTCTGCTTCCTTGTTTCTCTTCAACATTCTGCAAGTATGCTGCTACGGAACTCCCCTCATAAGGATCCTAAAAAGAATAGTCCCTTGAAGGGTCAAGGGATCATCAAGGATTCTCCCCATGAGAGGTGTTGTTTCACCGATGTTCATATTGATAGAATTCGTCATTGTTTTCCGGCGACTGCTATCTTTAAATCTTTCACTCCCACTGCTTTAACTGACTTTGTCTCCGATACTTGGGTAGCTTTTCCTGTTACTCCGTTCACTATAGGCTATACGTATCCCTTTCCAGCTTTCACCCAATCTTTCTTTTCCCTGACCGGCATATCTTACATCCAAGCCATGCCGATGATCTGGAGGGTTTTGTATACCCTTGAAAGGATCATTGAGCAAGAAGGGATCGACCTAGGAATGGCGGAGCTGTCTGAGATGTATGATCTCACAACGTTTGGATCCTGCCGATATTTGTTCAAACGGAAAGCTGGGGAGGATCATCCTGTTCTTAAGGTCACCAAGAATGACATGAATTGGAAGCGACGATTTTTCTTCGTTAGGAGGGATACCATCCCTAATGGGAAGGATCTGCCCAAGGAGTGGGCTACTCATGGTAGGATAGAGGATCATGGAAGGATCACCATCAGACTTGTTCCTTGAGGATCACTAATATTCTGTTTTTTGTGTAGCCATATCTGTTGCTCATCTCAAGTTGACTCCTGCTGCAAGAGAGAGAGTTCTAGCCTTCAAAAAGCTTGATCCTGAGACCAGAAGTTTTCAAGTTGCCATTCAAGATTCACAAGAAGTATCCTCCGCATCTGCCACAATGTCAAGTAAGTATCCTCATTTAAAAAGTAGTTCTATGTAAGATTTTTTAAATTAGTTAAAGTACTTATCTTATTTTGATTGTGTAGGCGCTGGGAAATCTGTCAAGTCTGCCTCCAAGTTTGGTATTGATGATCTTGCTAATGTAAAGTCTACAAGGAAGAAGACCCCTGCTGCTAGTCCATCTGCTTCAGCCCCTAAAGCACCTATTAGGGGTAAGGGAAAGAAGAGAAAGGCTTCTGAGGATCTTCAAGGATTTCCCCTGCTCCGCCAACAGTTTCTTGATTATGTTAATGAAGTAAGGATCATTGCTCTTGCTTGTATATCCTGATTGTAGATCCTGCTTGTTTGAGGATCACCTGGTCCTGAACTTATCTTTTTCCCTTTCTGCAGAAACTCGCTGAAATAGAAACATATATTGGCCACGTTGAGGATCAAGATCGCCAAATTGCCGACCTCCAACAGATGGGTGTGCTGAAGGATCTCAAGATTGCTGATCTTGAGAAGGAGCTCCGGGCCACCAAGGATAAAGCTGCCAGGATGCTGATCAATTTTGATTATGAGAAGCATGACATTACCCAGGATGCCAAGGTCTCGGCTGCGATAACCATGTATAAGATCCAGCTGCAGATGGCTGCGGAGGCTCAGGATCCTTCCTTCGACAAAGGCACATGGGACGTGGAAGGCTGGAAGGCAAGGCTGGCAGAGTTGGAGGATGATGAGGAGGCTGAGGAGATCCCAATGCTTGAAGGCGGTGATGTTGGCAAGGATCAGGGGGAAGCAAGTGGAGCTGGTGGTGATGGAGCAGCGAAGGTTTGAGCTGCAGGATTGGGCAATGATGGAAATTTCTAGACATAGCCGGAGCCCAATTTTTTTAAAATTTGGTAGTGGTTTTTTGTGGTTGTGATGTTTTGAAACAATGATGGTTTGTAACTTAAACAATAGTTTTTAGGGTTAAGGATCCTGGATCCTTTGGACAATAGGTAGGATCGCAAATGGTGGAGGGATCCTCTGTTTGGGGGATGAAGCCTTTGTGATCCTGCCGCTTTTACTTTCCTGCACCTGCTATGACCGCATAAACAATGGACACCCTTTGCCAACCCATGTGGACGGGCCACGTTTTGCTGGTAGAAACGTGGGTTGGCAATTTTGACAACTTTTGAAAGGGCTTTGTTAATAAAATAACTCTAATCTTTGTGGCTTATCTTGTTTTGTTATCCTTTATTTATCCTCTTATTTTCCAATTGTTTTAGAAACATATTTGTTAGAGTAACAAAAGTTGAGCAAATCATGTTTAAGAAATTTAGGATATGATCCTAGATCAAATATCCTGTAATCGAAAAATTTTCAAGAATAGTTTATGATCGAGGATCATAGGTTTAGTTGTCAAAGTGTAAGGGTTTATTCAAAATAATGAGTATAATCAAAATAGTCAAGGATCATACCTGAGAATCCAAGTTAGGATCCTAGCCTTCAATCAAGATAACCGTAAATGAAATTTTAATGGATAATAAGGATTAAGGATCCTTAATTGTTTAACTTCAAAAACCTGAGAAATGGAACATAACTTGGGACTAAGCCAATGTAAAAGATAAATTAATAGCTGGGGACACGCCCAAAGGATAACTGGGGACAAGCCCAAAGGATCACTGGGGACAAGCCCAAAGGATAACTGGGGACAAGCCCAAGGATCGTATGTAAACTGGAGTATGGCCCTTATTGGCGACTATCCAAACTTGGTGACATGAAAATGTCAAAACCTTAGCTAACGTGAAAACGTTAGAAACCTTAGGAACGGATGTATGGTACGTCTACCATTATACGTAGGATCCTAGATATAGCCAGTACGATGAGGTTGTCAGCCCCTAAAGTGGGTACTGGTCACAAAGACGTGAACTATACCAGGATCATCGTGCGCTACAGGCGAAAACTGGGGACAAGCCCAAGGATAACTGGGGTTGAACCCAAGGATCTGAGATGCTTTTGAAGACTATCGATAATATGCTGAGGATACCGGGACTATCAGAACTCAAATTCTCGTGAGAGAAGGATGAAGGACACGTGATCCTTATCCTTAGGTAAAAATAAGAAAATGGAAAAGTTTTGAGATAAGGACTTTACCAGAGTAAAGGATCACTGATGTCGCCGGGATCCTTCGAGGATGCTTCCAATGTAAGGATCATATGCTTGAAGGATCCTGTTCACATGAAATACTTCTTTAAGTGAATAGCATTCCAGGCTCTTGGTAACAAATTTCCTTCCATGGTTAGCAATCTGTATGCCCCCTTTCCTGCTTCGGCTTCAATCAAGTAAGGGCCTTCCCATTTTGGTGCCAATTTTCCGTCAGCAGGATTGATGGTGTTTTGGAATGCTTTTCTCAACACCATATCCCCGACTTGGAACTTCCTTATCCTGACATTTTTGTTATCCTGACATTTTTGTTGTAGGCACCAGCCATTCTTTGTTGGTAGCTTGCCATCCTTATCCTAGCCAGATCCTTGATTTCCTCAATAGTATCCAAGTCTTGAGCTAGGTTTGCAGCATTCTCTTCAGGATCACGAGTACTTGTTCTAGCAGTTGGAATCACCATTTCTGTTGGGATCACTGCTTCTGCCCCAAATACTAAAGAGAAGGGTGTTTGACCAGTGGCATTCTTGGGAGTTGTCCTATCAGCCCACAACACATAAGGCAATTCCTCTACCCATTTCCCATTCTTGGATCCTAATTTCTTCTTCAGGTTGTTGATGATGATCTTGTTGGATGATTCTGCTTGACCATTGGCTTGTGGATGGACTGGTGTTGACGTTATCATCTTAATTCCCCAACTGTCACAAAAGTTAGTGGTTCTGCTCCCAATGAATTGGGAACCATTATCACATACAATTTCAGAGGGAATGCCAAATCTGGTTATAATGTTTCTCTTAATAAAGGATATAACTTCCTTTTCCCTGACTTGAGCAAAAGCTTCAGCTTCTATCCACTTGGAGAAGTAGTCGGTCATGGCAAGCATAAATACTTTTCCACCAGGTGCTTTAGGGAGCTTGCCAACTATATCCATCCCCCATCTCATGAATGGCCAAGAGGATGGTATTGGATGCAAAAATCCAGCTGGCTGATGAAGGATATTGCTGTGTCTTTGACAAGGATCACATTTCTTAGCATATTCTACAGCATCCCTTTTCATAGTTGGCCAGTAGTATCCTGTTCTAAGGATCCTTGAGAACAATGCCCTGCCCCCAGTATGGTTTCCACAATCTCCTTCATGGAAGTCTCTCAACACTTCTTGAATTTCAGGATCCTCGATACATCTTAAATATGGTCCTGCAAGAGATCGCTTATATAATACATTATTTAAGATTGTGAATTGAGATACCTTAATCCTGAAAGCTCTAGGATTTTCTCCCATAGGAATCTCCCCGTGTTGTAAGTATCTCATGATTGGTGAGATCCATGATCCTGAATAAGATTGAGTTTCTTCACTAGGGATCATTGTAGTATCCTCTTCTATTTCCATGGCCACCTGATTTTCAATAGCAGGAGTTAGGATATGGATGATGGGGATACTTATATCCTCTGGGATCTTCAAGGATGATCCTAGATTGGCCAATGCATCAGCTTCTGTATTTTCCTCCCTTGGTACCTGTGTTAAACTGAAAGAAACAAAAGAGAGTGCCAATTCTTTGACTATCTCTAAATATTTGGTTAGTTTTTCTCCTTTAACAGCATAGGATCCATTAAAGTGATTAGTGATTAGTAATGAGTCTACGTATACGGTATCTGACCCCCATATCCTTAGCAATTTGTAAACCAGCAATTAAGGCTTCATATTCAGCCTCATTGTTGGTTGCTTGGAACTCACAGGCTATGGAGTGGGGTATTATGTCCCCCTGTGGCGATTTTAGTAGTATGCCGAGTCCTGTGCCTTTGATATTTGAGGATCCATCAGTGTGTAGTATCCAAGGATCCTTGGTTTCATCTAGCTGCTGGACCTCCAATTCTGCTTCCTTTTGTAGATCACTACTGAAATCAGCCACAAAGTCTGCCAGTGCTTGGGATTTAATGGCTGTTCTAGGCTCATATCTTATATCATGGGCACTAAGCTTTACTGCCCACTTAGCCATCCTTCCGGACATCTCTGGTTTCCTGAGGACATTCTTGATTGGAAAATTAGTTCTAACAACAATAGTATGGGTTTCAAAATAATGTCTTAACTTAGTTGATGCCATAATTAATGCAAGAATAAGTTTTTCAAGGTGTGAGTACCTGGATTCGACATCAAGTAAGCTCTTACTTACATAGTAGATAGGATGTTGTGTACCTTCGTGATCCTTAACAAGGAATGCACTTACATCGGTTGAGGATACCGCCAGGTATAAGGATAACACATCTCCTTTTCCGGGTTTCATTAATGCTGGTGCTGAGGACATATATTCTTTAAGGGCTTGTAAAGCATTCTCATGCTTTTCAGTCCATTCAAATTTCTTGTTTTTCCTTAGGATATCATAAAATTCTTTACATCTTTCTGAGGATTTTGATATGAACCTGTTAAGGGCTGCTATCCTGCCTGTCAGCCTTTGCACATCCTTAGCATTGGCAGGGGACTTGATATTTATCAGTGCTTTAATTTTTTCCGGGCTTGCTTCAATGCCCCTCTGAGTTACCACATATCCTTGAAATTTACCTGCTTTAACACCAAAGTGACATTTCGAAGGATTAAGCTTCATGTTATAATTATCAAGGATATCAAATGCTTCCTCCAAGTCCCTTAGGTGATCCTCAGCTTTCTTTGACTTTACTACCATATCATCTATGTATACTTCCATAGTCTGTCCAATTTGGTCTTTGAACATCATATTCACCACCCTTTGATATGTTGCACCTGCATTTCTTAGTCCAAAAGGCATGGCAATATAGCAATATAAACCGGTTGGGGTCATAAAGGCCGTATCCTCTTGGTCAGACGGCTCCATCTGAATTTGTTGGAATCCAGATGATGCATCCATAAAGGTTAACAGTTCATGCCCGCCGTTGCATCCACCATGGAGTCAATGTGGGGTAATGGGAAAGGATCCTTGGGACATGCCTTATTCAGATCAGTGAAATCGACACATACCCTCCACTTTCCGTTTTTCTTTTGGACAACAACCACATTGGCTAACCATTTTGGATATTTTACCTCCCTGATCATACTTGCTCGAAGTAGTCTTTCTACTTCTTCCTGGATAATGGCATTCCTTTCTTGTGCAAACTTCCTCCTTTTTTGATGGATTGGTTTGATCGACCTGTCAATGCCAAGTTTATGAGTGATAATATCCTTAGATATACCTGTCATATCTTCATGTTTCCATGCAAAGGTAGATCTTCTTTTGAGGAAGGATATTATGTCTTCTTTCAATTTGCCAAGGATCCCTGATCCGATATAGATTTTTGATTCAGGATCACTAGGATCCAAAAGGATTTCGTCCACATCCTGTTCCCTTCCCTCCAAGACATTCCTTGGAGGATACTGTAATTGCTATTGCTCCCTTGGCTTCGAGGTTGGTTTCATGGATGAGGTATAACAATCCTTAGCCTCCTGCTGATCACTGTCGATCTTGATTATCCCCCATGGGCTAGGGAGTTTCACACATTGATGGTAGGTGGATGGGACTGCTTTCATATCATGTATCCAGGGCCTGCCAAGGATAACATTACAACAAGATAAACAGTCAATAACACAAAATTTTTGATAATTATGTAATCCTTCCACGTAGATTGGGAGTTTAATGTCCCCCAGGGTTTTCTTAGTTTCTCCACTGAATCCCACAAGCACGGAGGATCTTGGTGTGATGTCTGATTCCGGGATACCCATTTTCTTTAGAACATCAAGCTGGATAATGTTTACTGAGCTTCCTCCGTCGATAAGGATCCTGCGGACAAAATGGTTAGAAATAAAGAGAGTAATAACTAAACTATCATGATGAGGATCCTGGATGTTAATGCGATCATCCTCATCAAATGTTATCGTATTTCCTTCCGAGATACTTGATGTTCGGATAGGTTTTTCTCCATTATCCATTTTTGCTTCCTTTGCATGCCTTTTAGCCGCTGAGAAGGATGTACCACAGATGTCTGATCCTCCGGAAATAAAGTTGATCACTTGTGCATTCGCCGGAGGGGCTGGAGCCTTTTCAGGGATCCTTTCAGGATCCTGAGTCTTTTGCTTTTTCCTTCCCAACAATTCTTTCAAATGTCCCTTGCTTAGCAGATATCCAATTTCCTTTCTTAATGCGATGCACTCTTCAGTTAGATGCCCGAAATCCTCGTGGTATGCACACCACTTTGACTTGTCTTTAGTCCCGGATGGTTTATCATTCTTTCTGGGCCACCTGGCTTTTTCTCCTACATTCTGCATTGCAAGGATTAGTTCATGATTGTCAACAGAAAAACAATATTCAGAAATCGGAGGATAATCCTCGTCATCCTCTTCTTGGTCAACAGCATGCACGTTCTTGTTGTCATTTCTATGGTAGGATTTGAATTTATTGCTCTTGAAGGAGGATCCTTGCTTCTCCTGTTTTGAGGATCCTACTTGTCTCTCCTGGATCCTCTTGTCATCCTCTAACCGGATGAACCTGAGTGCCCGAGTTCTCACTTCATCTAGGTTCCTGCACGGTGTCATAACAAGATCATCATAGAACAATGAATCCTTAAGCAGTCCCATTTTGAAGGCCTCAACAGCCGTGGCCATATCCAAGTTGGGAATGTCCAAGGATTTTTTACTGAATTTAGTTATATAATCCCTTAATGATTCATTATGACTTTGAGTTACCCTATATAAATCACTAGTTAATCTTTCAAATTTTCTACTACAAGAGAATTGATTATTGAACAAATTAACTAAATTAGCAAATGAAGTGATAGAGTAAGGGGAAGACTTAGCAGCCATTTAAGAGCTGATCCAGTAAGGGTGGATCCAAATCCTTTACATATGCATGCTTCCTTTAAATTTTCTGGGATTGGATTGATCTCCATCCTCTCCCTGTATTGTGCTATGTGCTCCTCAGGATCCGTTGTACCATCATACAGCTTCATAGTAGGGATATGGAACCTTTTGGGTACCTCTGCATCACAAATTGGTGGTGCAAAACGAGATACCGTATGGCTTCCATCTGCAATCTCCGGGATAGGCTTGACTACCCCTGGAACACTTGAGATCATATCCTTCAGCTTCTGTAACTCCCTGGCCATAGCATGATTGATACCTGTATCCTGCACGTATCCATGGTTAGTGGTAAGATAATTATTTAAGGTGTTACCTCCCATCGGGTTCAAGTTAGGAACATTGGGTGTGAATCCATATTGCTGGGATTCTGGGATAATGGATGGACCAGTGGAAGCAATGGTCTGCATTGGAATAAAATCTCCTTGATGGACATCTAGGCTTCCTGTTTGCAAATTCTTCAAGGATCCTAGTATCTGTAGGGATTCTTGAATCTGGGATGATCCTGGGACGAAGGAGGATCCTTGAACCTGGGATGATCCTGGAACAAATGAGGATCCTTGAACCTGGGATGATCCCGGAACGAAGGAGGATCCTTGAACCTGGGATGATCCTGGGACAAAGGAGGATCCTAAGCTCATGAAGGATCCCAAATGCTGGGCGTAGGATCCCGCCGGTTGGAAATATGATCCTGATGCCTGAGTCATTGTTATTGGGCCGAAATGCACTCCTCTTGATCCACCCATATATTGAATGTCTGGGACCTCTGATGGCTGAGAAGTAATCATTGGAGTATCAAAATTCAAAGATTTGGGCATCAGTGGGGAATGATCCTCTGCCGTTTTCTTTTGCCTTTTGAGATCTCCGATTTCTCTGAGGATCCTGTCATTAGTTTCATCCTGCTGCTGCATACGATCCCTCATCTGCAAAATCAAAGTAAATATATCACTAGTATTGGGAACAGAAGAAGTTAAAGCAGAAGATAATGGTTTAGAGGAGATAGAAGTTGGTCTCTTCTCAGCATTTTTCTGAGATCCAGCTGGTGGTGGAGGCAAGGTGGAATGCCAGTAGATGAATTGACTGCTGACATCGCTGTGGAGGTATTCTTCAACGACAAAGCCATACAACACTCCGGAATGGTCACCAACAGAAAAATTTTTTATGAATGAAGCACCAATTGCCCCACGGTGGGCGCCAAACTGTTTTGGTCAAAAATCACATAAGGATTATGCAACCAAACTCTAAGTAAACGGGGAATGATGCTTAGTTTGTTGAAAAAGTAAAGGATCACTTTGGTAAGAAATATGCAAGTGACACGAGGATGTATACTGATGTGTGTAAAATGCAACATATAAAACACATCAATTAAGGCATAAAACTAACCCTTTTTAAGTACTAATGTTGGAAAAAGAGTGTTTTTGTCTTCCTTTTGTATTTTCAGGATGAAATGAGCTCAAAATCACAAAAGAAGCAAAAAGACCACTAATTCTACCATAAATACTAGAAAAGGAACAAAAGTGGACTGCCCGGACCCTCAACGGCACCTCCCAAAACAAAGAGAAGAAAACAGAGTCTGAACACGCCCCGTGTCCAGCGAACACGGGGGCGTGCCCAGGAAGCAGCAGAAAAGACAAACCAGTAGAAGCTTCCATTGCTCACCACGGGGCCGTGCCCAGCGGGCACGGGGGCGTGTTGAAAGTACAGCAGGCGCATTAATTGTAATTCGCAATTACAATTAATGAAGAGAGAGAGTGTCAGACGGGCACGGGGCCGTGTCCAGTGGACACGGGGCCGTGTCCAGCGTTCTGTCCAGCCTATAAATAGAGGAGCTTGGTTTCATTCTCCCTCATCCCTTGGCACACCACCTCTCTCACACCTCATCCACCACCCACCACCACCATAACACCATCATCCACCACCATCATCCATTGTCCATCGTAGAGTGTGTGAGTCGTCTCGGGATCCAAGATTGATCGTAAGAGTTCTTGACAATCAAGGCCATGTTTGCCTAAGTCTCTTACATCACTTGGTGAAGATAAGTGTTTAGTATAATACTTTTTATTTTTAATCTTTTGCACTTTTTATTTGGTTTTGTATTAATGACTTTAATAACTAGTTACTTATGTTGAAGGTGATCTTTCCTTATCGTTTGTCCGTGGTGTCTTGGCATTATTTTACTGTCTATATAAAATAAAAGATTTTCACCATTCATATCTCCACGGTCTATATGGAGGTATGTTGGCTACCTGGTCGGGGGTTAAGGGAACGGTTTGGTAAGGGTCTTGCCCTTGTTCAGCGTTTAGAGGTCCTGCTTGGGACCTGGGTCAAATTTAGTAGGATCTCCTTCAATGCCCATAGCTATTGGATGGCGGGGATCCAAACTCTTTGACCCCCTCATAAGTTAACTACTATTAATACTATAACCCGGCTATTTAGGACTGTATCCCTGCTGACTCAGACTACTTAGCCGAGGGTAACGTCACCGCCAAAAGCGGGGCCTACCATAATTTGCATTAATAACTTAATTCATTATCTTTCAATAATCCGACCCTTTAGGATTGTATCCTTGCTGACTCAAACTACTGGGTTGAGGGTAACGTCGCCTTCAAAAGAGGGGCCTACTACAATAACTAAGATAATCTCTTAAACAAGTGCAAAAGTGCGAAAATAATCAAAGGTTATACTAACACACGTGTCGGATCCAAGTGATTCATCTTGTCTATCTGTTTTATTTTATTTTATTTTTCAGCAGTTAGTTAGTTTTTATTTTTCTTAGTTTAAATCATTTTTTCTAACCTTTTGATTTGATTAGACGTTGAGGATAAACCGGTATTAAAAGCTCTTGTGTCCTTGGACGACCTCGGTATCTTACCAACACTATACTACGTCCACGATGGGTGCACTTGCCCATATGTGTGTTTAGTGTTAGTGAATATCGTGTTTTATGAATTTAAAACTTGGCTAAAAGTGTAAAAAGGGCTTAAATATATATCTAAAAATATAACACACTGACACGCACCAAGTTTTTGGCGCCGTTGCCGGGGACACAAGGATTTTAAGAAAGTTAGGAATCAACGGCCTAATCATCTTTTTATTTTTCTTTAATTTTTAGGATTTTTTTTAGATTTTTCAGCTTCTGCAGAGCTCAGCACGGGGCCGTGCCCGCTGAACACGCCCCGTGCCCAATCATTGGAACTGGCAATCCTGTTTTATATCAGACAGTAGGCTGAACACGGGGCCGTGTCCACTCAACACGCCCCCGTGCCCAAGATTCAGTTACTGAAAACAGAACCGTTTGATCCCGACGGTTGGTAATTTCTGATACAAACATGAGTAATAATGATTCTTTTTACTTTCGGCACTCTTATGGTTTGTGGTGTCGAATATGTGGAGGCGAACACGAGGAATTAAAATGTTTCTTCCTCACTTATAGGCCATACTATATAGACCCACCAATTCCTTGTAACCTTAAGAGGGGCGAAAGTAAAAATAAACATTATTTCTCCCTCGAATGCGCCCAGCCAGATATTCTAGGAGAAATGCTCCTTGACGAGTTATTTCAACTAGAAGAACTACTTCTAAATTGGTCAAAAGAACTTAGGAAGGATTTTTTAGATCCATCCCAAGAAGATGACCATGAGGAAATGTTGGAATCGCATTCTGACAACCTCGTTGCTCCCGAAAATACCTTTCTTCCTAAACAAGACGTGGACGATAGTCGTCCCTGTGCCGATTGTGCCGTGAAGGACTCCCCATCGACCTCGTTCGGTGCATACATAGACCTGAGCGATTCGGCATACACCTTCTTTAACGAGAGCCCGGGAAAGGGTTGGACTTATCCACCTAGAATGAAAATAGGAATTACCCTCACCGACAACCTCTTGCGTTCTCGCCTTAGTATAGGACAATTAAGGTATCTTAGGCACTTTGGGGTTGTTCCAACAAGTCAGGAGCCACCCGATAAAAGTTAGCTCCTTAATAAAGACAAAACTTCATAAAGCCAGCTTTCCGACACGGGGCCGTGCTCGGCCAACACGCCCCCGTGTCCACCAAAAGATTCCTATCTGATCAGAACGTCAGAATACGGACAAACTGTGTCAGAATTTCATCTGCACACGGGGCCGTGTCCAGCGAACACGGGGCCGTGTGCAGCAGGCTGTCATTTTCTATAAATGCAGCCAAAATTCCTGCACATTTGGACCAACTTAGGGACAGAGATTTGAAGGAATCTTCTCTCAAACAATCCTAGGTAAGTCTAAAAGAAGTTTCCAACAACCCATCTTGTCCTTTCCTCTTCTAGACATTTCCTTCTTCTTCATCTTTCTTCAAAAGCCACCATGAAAAGTTTGAATTTTCAATCTTTATGGTAGGAAACAAGGAATTTTGGTCATGGAATCTTGGTAAAAACATGTTATGTAGCATTGTTTAGAGTTATTTACTGTCAAAAAGCTTGCACAAACTCAGAAAATAACTTGAAAAACCAAGGTTCCTTGCTCCAAAATTCTGCAGAAAGATGAACACGGGGCCGTGCTCAGTGAGCACGGGGCCGTGTCCAGAAGCTGTTTCGTCTTATAAACTATTTCGGTTTATTTTTCGTAGAATGGCGAGTGAAAACAGCGAAACATCATCCGTGCATTCCTCAAACAGCCGAAGGGGAAGGAGGCCCTCCGTTGAAGCTACACTTGTGCACTACGTGATAGCGCTAAGGGAAGCTCTCGACGAAATGACATCCGTGGAGGAGGTCCTCATTGACCGTATTAACGATCTTACAATGGCATTGGAAAGCAGCTTCCAAGAGATTAACCTTTTGCACCAAAGGTTAAACATTTTGGTGGCACCCCCTATGGAACCAGTTCTTCCACAACAAGACTGGAACCTGGCACTCGGTATTAACAACCCTACCGGGTGGGGAGACATCCCCGCGGAACCTCCTATGGAAAACCCACAAGAAGTTCCGGCGGAAGTTGAAACTCCTCAAACAAATGCAAACGAGCCCTCCTTCCTCCTTCCAAGGGAGGTAGAGGAGAGGCTTGCCGACATGTGAGGAGAACCGCGCCCGAAAAGTGGAGCTCTACAAAGCCTTATCTAACCAAGATCAGTAGATTCTTGGAAATTTTGCTAAATTAAAATAAAACATAGGGCTAGAACTCCATAAGCTTAATATCTATGTAATTTTTATCTTTATGTAATGTCTTTATGATTAGCAATGTTATGATGGTTTTTATGATTTATGGACTCATGGTGGTAATGGATGAAAAAAGGGAACGAGAAAAATGGAACCATGCAGAAGAACAGAACAAACCGACAAAAATCTCCATAACAGAAGGCTCCACACGGGCCGTGCCCAACCAACACGGCCCCGTGCTGAGCCCCCTGCAGGAAATCACCCAGTTCAGGTAACTGGACACGGGCCGTGTTCAGCGGACACGCCCCCGTGTCCAGGCTTCTGTTTCACTTCTATAATTTTTGTTACTGGCACTTGACCACGGGGCCGTGCCCGGTCAACACGGGGCCGTGTCCAGAGTGCCAGTAACACAAATCTTTGTTTTTAAACACACTTTTACATATTCTAATCAACCAAAAACTTTATTTTTGGACACATTGAGGACAATGTGTAATTTAAGTGTGGGGGGGGGGGGTGCTAAAACCTTGAAATTTTGCAAAATCCTAAAACAAGCCTTACACAAAACTCTATTGGAACCGCTAAACACCCCAAATTTTTTCAAAAATTTTTTTTTATTTACTTGTCTTAGTTTAAGTTGGGAATAACAAGTTATAAAAAGGTTATATATTTTTTTTTATTTTACAACCGATAGCGTCGTGATAAAAAGAACTAACATAAGAAAATTACGAAACGGTATAACATGTCTAGCTAAAATTCGATTATATATGCTTGGTCACATTAAAAACCCATTCCCACAAAAGTGAGTTTTGAGCCTTTATTGAGCATAAAAATATACATATTTAGATTAAATGCTCATTTTTCGTTTCTTGTGTGAATAGCCGCTCGGTCTTTACAAATCTAGAACTTGCCACGACGATAAATTCCCGGTCCTTACCAACTTAAACCCAAGTAAGTAAATGATGGAGGCATTAGGACTAACTATTTTTCTTTCAAAACCATTATTTTTCATTTTTTTTACCTACCCAAAATCCCCCTAGAAAAACCCCTTTTGAGCCTAAACCTTTCATTTCATTACCCCCAAAACAATTTTTTTTTACTCACCAAAAACCTTTTTTATTTTTTTTCACCCTTATTTTAGTAACAAGCTCGGTTTTTCATAAACATACCCTTTACGTGACGATCAAAAAAAAAATATATGAATAATGAAGTCAAAAACAAACAAAAGCTACAAAAGCTTGTTTGGAGAAATACTTCAAAAATAAATGTCACTAAAAATAAGGTATGAAAACCGACACTTGTTACGATTTTCGCTCTTTTTACTAACCACTAACCAACCACCCACCTTTAAACCCAAGCCTTCACCCCAAAAGTCATCTTGATATTTACAAAGGTAAAAAGTTAAAAAGGAGGAGGATTGATCGCTTGGCAAGCCTATGGAAAACGTAAGTCCGTGCCGCTCTCGAGCGATTCACTTAAATATACACCTTCGGCCGAGTGTTGAGTGATCTCCCGTGAGGTATGTGAACTTGTATATAAATGGAATTTTAATAAGTCATGTTATACGAAAATAAGTAGTTTATCTTATGAAAAGTTCAAAATAAATCATGACGAATAGGATTGTAAATAAAATAAAAATAAAACCTATAAAAACCTTGGATTCCCGACACTCTAGGACAAGCTAAAAAACTTCTCTTCTACCTATTCCATTTGGGAGTGTAAGCCACATTAAAAGAGTTTTGCTTGAGGACAAGCAAAAGTTCAAGTGTGGGGGTATTTGATGTGTGTAAAATGCAACATATAAAACACATCAATTAAGGCATAAAACTAACCCTTTTTAAGTACTAATGTTGGAAAAAGAGTGTTTTTGTCTTCCTTTTGTATTTTCAGGATGAAATGAGCTCAAAATCACAAAAGAAGCAAAAAGACCACTAATTCTACCATAAATACAAGAAAAGGAACAAAAGTGGACTGCCCGGACCCTCAACGGCACCTCCCAAAACAAAGAGAAGAAAACAGAGTCTGAACACGCCCCGTGTCCAGCGAACACGGGGGCGTGCCCAGGAAGCAGCAGAAAAGACAAACCAGTAGAAGCTTCCATTGCTCACCACGGGGCCGTGCCCAGCGGGCACGGGGGCGTGTTGAAAGTACAGCAGGCGCATTAATTGTAATTCGCAATTACAATTAATGAAGAGAGAGAGTGTCAGACGGGCACGGGGCCGTGTCCAGTGGACACGGGGCCGTGTCCAGCGTTCTGTCCAGCCTATAAATAGAGGAGCTTGGTTTCATTCTCCCTCATCCCTTGGCACAACACCTCTCTCACACCTCATCCACCACCCACCACCACCATAACACCATCATCCACCACCATCATCCATTGTCCATCGTAGAGTGTGTGAGTCGTCTCGGGATCCAAGATTGATCGTAAGAGTTCTTGACAATCAAGGCCATGTTTGCCTAAGTCTCTTACATCACTTGGTGAAGACAAGTGTTTAGTATAATACTTTTTATTTTTAATCTTTTGCACTTTTTATTTGGTTTTGTATTAATGACTTTAATAACTAGTTACTTATGTTGAAGGTGATCTTTCCTTATCGTTTGTCCGTGGTGTCTTGGCATTATTTTACTGTCTATATAAAATAAAAGATTTTCACCATTCATATCTCCACGGTCTATATGGAGGTATGTTGGCTACCTGGTCGGGGGTTAAGGGAACGGTTTGGTAAGGGTCTTGCCCTTGTTCAGCGTTTAGAGGTCCTGCTTGGGACCTGGGTCAAATTTAGTAGGATCTCCTTCAATGCCCATAGGTATTGGATGGCGGGGATCCAAACTCTTTGACCCCCTCATAAGTTAACTACTATTAATACTATAACCCGGCTATTTAGGACTGTATCCCTGCTGACTCAGACTACTTAGCCGAGGGTAACGTCACCGCCAAAAGCGGGGCCTACCATAATTTGCATTAATAACTTAATTCATTATCTTTCAATAATCCGACCCTTTAGGATTGTATCCTTGCTGACTCAAACTACTGGGTTGAGGGTAACGTCGCCTTCAAAAGAGGGGCCTACTACAATAACTAAGATAATCTCTTAAACAAGTGCAAAAGTGCGAAAATAATCAAAGGTTATACTAACACACGTGTCGGATCCAAGTGATTCATCTTGTCTATCTGTTTTATTTTATTTTATTTTTCAGCATTTAGTTAGTTTTTATTTTTCTTAGTTTAAATCATTTTTTCTAACCTTTTGATTTGATTAGACGTTGAGGATAAACCGGTATTAAAAGCTCTTGTGTCCTTGGACGACCTCGGTATCTTACCAACACTATACTACGTCCACGATGGGTGCACTTGCCCATATGTGTGTTTAGTGTTAGTGAATATCGTGTTTTATAAATTTAAAACTTGGCTAAAAGTGTAAAAAGGGCTTAAATATATATCTAAAAATATAACACACTGACACGCATCATATACAAGGAAAAAGCCCTTGATCAATGTATGATCTCCGGCATAAAAAACCTCGGGTGATGGCAACTACCGATCACCAAACTTCAATATAACAAAAAATGGTTACAACTTCGGATGATAATGAGCTGAGTACAAGGATCACTATAGTATCGAGTGTCTAAGCGTGTGAGAAATGTGTTGTGTGTCTTCCGAATGGGGAAGAGTGTTATATATACAAGTGTGAGTGACCTATTTTAGGTAAATAGACTAACAATCAGCTCATTACCCCTTTAGAAATAAAAGTAAATCTAGCCTATATTATCGCCCTTAAATCATGCCGAGTTTCCATATCCTCTACAACGTTCATCTCTGATTAAGCATATGCCAAAGTTGTAAAGACGGGTTCCTTGTTTGCGATGCTAAGAGCGGATCCTGCTAGACATTCCTGCAAGATAACATTAAATTCAATGAAAACAACTGTTAGCATGAGGATCCCTATGATGGTCCGTGATCCTGATCCTGGAACTCTGCTGAGGATCACTATCTGCCAAAGAAACAAGGATCACTGGTTAGGATCACATGTAAGGATCATGTGTTATAAAAATCCAGCCCTAACAGTTATCATCTTAATCCCCCAACTGTCACAAAAGTTAGTAGTCCTGCTCCCAATAAATTGGGAACCATTATCACATACAATTTCAGAAGGAATGCCAAATCTAGTTATGATGTTTCTTTTAATAAAGGATATAACTTCCTTCTCTCTGACTTGGGCAAAAGCTTCAGCCTCTATCCACTTGGAGAAGTAGTCAGTCATGGCAAGCATAAATACTTTTCCACCAGGTGCTTTAGGGAGCTTGCCAACTATATCCATTCCCCATCTCATGAATGGCCAAGAGGATGGTATAGGATGTAGAAATTCAGCCGGCTGATGAAGGATATTGCTGTGTCTTTGACAAGGATCACACTTCTTAGCATCCTCCACAGCATCCCTCTTCATAGTTGGCCAGTAGTATCCTGTCCTAAGGATCCTTGAGAACAATGCCCTGCCCCCAGTGTGGTTTCCACAATATCCTTCATGGAAGTCTTTTAACACTTCTTGAATTTCAGGATCCTCAATACATCTTAAATATGGTCCTGCAAGAGATCGCTTATATAACACATTATTTAAGATTGTGAATTGAGATACCTTAATCCTGAAAGCCCTAGGATTTTCTCCCATAGGAATCTCCCCGTGTTGTAAGTATCTCATGATTGGTGAGATCCATGATCCTGAATAAGATTGAGTATCCTCGCTAGGGATCATTGCAGTATCCTCTTCTATTTCCATGGCCACCTGTTTTCCAATAGCAGGAGCCAGGATATGGATGATGGGGATACTTATATCCTATGGGATCTTCAAAGATGATCCTAGATTGGCCAATGCATCAGCTTCTGTATTTTCCTCCCTTGGTACCTGTGACAAACTGAAAGAAACAAAGGAGAGTGCCAATTCTTTGACTATCTCTAGATATTTGGTTAGTTTTTCACCTTTAACAGCATAGGATCCATTAAAGTGATTAGTGATTAACAATGAATCCACGTATACCTCAAGATACCTGATCCCCATATGCTTAGCAATTTGTAAGCCAGCGATTAAGGCTTCATATTCAGCCTCATTATTAGTGGCTTGGAACTCACAAGCTATGGAATGGGGTATTATGTCCCCCTGTGGCGATTTTAGTAGTATACCAAGCCCTATGCCTTTGACATTTGAGGATCCGTCAGTATGTGGTACCCAAGGATCCTTGGTCTCATCCAGCTGCTGGACCTCCAATTCTGCTTCCTTTTGTAGATCACTACTGAAATCAGCCACAAAGTCTGCTAGTGCTTGAGATTTAATGGCTGTTCTAGGCTCATATCTTATATCATGGGCACTAAGCTTTACTGCCCACTTAGCCATTCTTCCGGACATCTCTGGTTTCCTGGGGACATTCTTAATTGGGAAATTAGTTCTAACAACAATAACATGGGTTTCAAAATAATGTCTTAGTTTAGTAGATGCCATAATTAATGCAAGGATAAGTTTTTCAAGGTGTGAATACCTGGATTCAGCATCAAGTAAACTCTTACTTACATAATAGACAGGATATTGTGTACCTTCATGATCCTTAACAAGGACTGCACTTACTGCTTTTGAGGATACCGCCAGATATAAGGATAACACATCTCCCTTTTCTGGTTTCATCAATGCCGGAGTTGAGGACATGTATTCTTTGAGGGCTTGTAAAGTATTCTCATGCTTTTCAGTCCACTCAAATTTCTTGTTCTTTCTTAGTATATCATAGAATTCTTTACACCTTTCTGAGGATTTGGATATGAATCTATTTAGAGCTGCTATCCTGCCTGTTAGCCTTTGCACATCCTTAGCGTTGGCAGGGGATTTGATATTCACCAATGCTTTGATTTGTTCCGGGCTTGCTTCAATGCCCCTCTGAGTTACCATATATCCTAAGAATTTGCCTGCTTTAACACCGAAGTGACATTTTGAAGGATTAAGCTTCATGTTATAATTATCAAGGATATCAAATGCTTCCTCCAAGTCCCTTAGGTGATCCTCAGCCTTTTTGGATTTCACAACCATATCGTCTATGTATACTTCCGTAGTTTGTCCAATTTGATCTTTGAAGATCATATTCACCAGCCTTTGATATGTTGCACCTGCATTTCTTAATCCAAAAGGCATAGCAATATAACAATATAAACCGGTTGGGGTCATGTTAGGGCTGGATTTTTACAATACATGATCCTCACATGTGATCCTAACCAGTGATCCTTGTTTCTTTGGCAGATAGTGATCCTCAGCAGAGTTCCAGGATCAGGATCACGGACCATCATAGGATCCTCATGCTAACAGTTGCTTTCGTTGAATTTAATGTTGTTTTGCAGGAATGACTAGCAGGATCCGCTCTTAGCATCACAATTAAAGGACATGTCTTTACAACTATAGCATGTGCTTAATCGGAGATGGACGTTGTGAAGGATATGGAAACTTGGCATGATTTAAGGGCGATAATTTAGGCTAGATTTACTTTTATTTCTAAAGGGGTAATGAGCTGATTATTAGTCTTTTTACCTAAAATAGGTCACCTACACTTGTATATATAACACTCTCCCTCATTCGGAAGAACACACAACACAACTCTCACACGCTTAGACACTCGAAACTATAGTGATCCTTGTACTCAGCTCATTATTATCCAAAGTTGTAACTATTTTTTTTATATTGAAGTTTGGTGATCGGTAGTTGCCATCACCCGAGGTTTTTTATGCCGGAGATCATACATTGATCAAAGGCTTTTTCCTCGTATAAATCATTGTGTCTTTGCATATTTCACATTGAAGTGATCCTGTACTTTTTCTACAAACCAAGCATCATACCCCATTTACATAAAGTTTGGTTGCATTATCCTTGTGTGATTTTTGACCAAAACAGTTTGGCGCCCACCGTGGGGCCATTGGTGCTTCATTCATAAGAAAACTTTCTGTTCGAAATCATTTCAAAGAATTACATGGCTTCATCATTGAAAAACATGTCCACGGCGATGTCTGCAGTCACCTCGTCTCAGAACACTCTGCCTCCTCCACCGGCAGGATCCTAGAAGAATGCTGAGAAGAGACAAACTCCTACTAACTCTAAACCTCCATCTTCTTCTGCTATGAATTCTTATATTCCCAGTACTAGTGATGTATTTACTTTGATTTTGCAGATGAGGATCGTATGCAGCGGCAGGATGAAACTAATGAAAGGATCCTCAGGGAAATTGGAGATCTCAAAAGACAAAGGAGAACGGCAGAGGATCATTCCCCACTGATGCCCAAATCCTTGAGCTTTGATACTCCAATGATCACTTCTCAGCCATCGGAAATTCTAGACGTGCAAATTATGGGAGAATCAAGAGGATTGCACCTCGGATCAACAGCAATGACTCAGACATCAGGCTCACACTTTCAGCCGGCAGGATCCTATCCCCAGCATATGGGATCCTTCATGAAATCAGGAGCCTACCCGGGAGCGCAGCAGTTTCAAGGATCCTACTTTGTTCCAGGATCATCCCAGGTTCAAGGATCCTCCTTCGTTCCAGGATCATCTCAGATACCAGGATCCTTCCAGATACCAGGATCCTCCCAGATGCCAGGATCCCTAAAAAGTTTGCAAACAGGAAGTCTAGATGTCCATCAAGGGGACTTCATTCCAATGCAGACCATTGCTTCCACTGGTCCCTCCGTTATTCCAGAATCCCAGCAATATGGATTCACTAACTTGAACCCAATAGGAGGTAACACTTTAAATAATTATCTTACCACTAACCATGGATTCATGCGGGATACAGGTATCAATCACGCTATGGCCAGGGAGTTGCAGAAGCTAAAAGATATGATCTCAAGTGTTCCAGGGGTAGTCAAGCCTATCCCAGAGATCGCAGATGGAAGCCATAAGGTATCTCGCTTTGCACCACCAATTTGTGATGCAGAGGTACCCAAAAGGTTCCATATCCCTACTATGAAGCTGTATGATGGTACAACGGATCCTGAGGAGCACATAGCACAATACAGGGAAAGGATGGAGATCAATCCAATCTCGGAAAAGCTAAAGGAAGCATGCCTATGTAAAGGATTTGGATCCACTCTTACTGGATCAGCTCTTAAATGGCTGCTAAGTCTTCCCCCTTACTCTATTACTTCATTTGCTAATTTAGTTAATTTATTCAATAACCAATTCTCTTGTAGTAGAAAATTTGAAAGATTAACTAGTGATTTATATAGGGTAACTCAAATTCATAATGAATCATTAAGGGATTATATAACTAAATTTAGTAAAGAATCCTTGGACATTCCCAACTTGGATATGGCTACGGCTGTTGAAGCCTTCAAAATGGGACTGCTTAAGGATTCATTATTCTATGATGATCTTGTTATGACACCATGCAGGAATCTAAATGAAGTAAGAACTCGGGCACTCAGGTTCATCCGGCTAGAGGATGACAAGAGGATCCAGGAGAGACAAGTAGGATCCTCAAAACAGGAGAAGCAAGGATCCTCCTTCAAGAACAACAAATTCAAATCCTACCATAGAAATGAGAACCAGAATGTGCATGCTGTTGACCAAGAAGAGGATGATGAAGATTATCCTCCAATCTCAGAATATTGTTTTTCCGTTGATAATCATGAACTAATCCTTGCAATGCAGAATCTAGGTGAAAAAGCTAGGTGGCCCAGGAAGAATGATAAACCATCCGGGACTAAAGACAAGTCAAAATGGTGTGCATACCATGAGGATTTTGGGCATCTAACTGAAGAATGCATAGCTTTAAGAAAAGAGATTGGATATCTGTTAAGCAAGGGGCACCTAAAAGAATTGTTGGGAAGAAAAAAGCAAAGGACTCAGGATCCTGAAAGGATCCCTGAAAAGGCTCCAGCACCTCCGGCAAATGCACAAGTGATCAACTTTATTTCCGGAGGATCAGACATCTGTGGTACATCTTTCTCGGCGGCCAAAAGGCATGCAAAGGAGTCAAAAATGGATAATGGAGAAAGACCTATTAGAACATCAAGTGTCTCAGAAGGGAAGATGATAACGTTTGATGAGGATGATCGCATTAACATTCAGGATCCTCATCATGATAGTTTAGTTATTACTCTCTTTATCTCTAACCATTTTGTCCGCAGGATCCTTATCGATGGAGGAAGCTCAGTGAACATTATCCAGCTTGATGTTCTGAAGAAAATGGGTATTCCAGAATCAGACATCACACCAAGATCCTCCGTGCTTGTAGGATTCAGTGGAGAAACGAAGAAAACTCTGGGGGACATCAAACTCCCAATCTACATGGAAGGATTACATAATTATCAGAAATTTTGTGTTATTGACTCTTTATCTTGTTGCAATGTTATCCTTGGCAGGCCTTGGATACATGATATGAAAGCAGTCCCATCCACCTACCATCAATGTGTGAAGCTCCCTAGCCCATGGGGAATAATCAAGATCGACAGTGATCAGCAGGAGGCTAAGGATTGTTATACCTCATCCATGAAGCCAACCTCGAAGCCAAGGGAGCAATAGCAATTACAGTATCCTCCGAGGAACGTCTTGGAGGCAAGGGAACAAGATGTGGACGAAATCCTCTTGGATCCTAGTGATCCTGAATCAAAAATCTATATCGGATCAGGGATCCTTGGCAAGATGAAAGAAGACTTAATATCCTTCCTCAAAAGAAGAAAATTTACCTTTGCTTGGAAACATGAAGATATGACAGGTATATCTAAGGATATTATTACTCACAAACTTGGCATTGACAGGTCTATCAAACCAATCCATCAAAAAAGGAGGAAGTTTGCACCAGAAAGGAATGCCATTATCCAAGAAGAAGTAGAGAGACTACTTCGAGCAGGTATGATCAGAGAGGTAAAATATCCAAAATGGTTAGCCAATGTGGTCGTTGTCCAAAAGAAAAACGGAAAGTGGAGGGTATGTGTCGATTTCACTGATCTGAATAAGGCATGTCCCAAGGATCCTTTCCCATTACCCCACATTGACTCCATGGTGGATGCAACAGCGGGGCATGAACTGTTGACCTTTATGGATGCATCATCTGGATTTCAACAAATTCAAATGGAACCATCTGACCAAGAGGATACAACCTTTATGACCCCAACAGGTTTGTATTGTTATATTGCCATGCCTTTTGGATTAAGAAATGCAGGTGCAACATATCAAAGGCTGGTGAATATGATGTTCAAAGATCAAATTGGACAAACTATGGAAGTATACATAGATGATATGGTAGTCAAATCAAAGAAAGCTGAGGATCACCTAAGGGATTTGGAAGAAGCATTTGATATCCTTGATAATTATAACATGAAGCTTAATCCTTCAAAATGCCACTTTGGCGTTAAGGCAGGTAAATTCCTAGGATATATGGTAACTCAGAGGGGCATTGAAGCAAGTCCGGACCAAATTAAAGCACTAGTGAACATCAAGTCCCCTGCCAATGCTAAGGATGTGCAAAGGCTAACAGGCAGGATAGCAGCTCTGAACAGGTTCATATCAAAATCCTCAGAAAAATGTAAAGAATTTTACGATATCCTAAGGAAGAACAAGAAGTTTGAATGGACTGAGAAACATGAGAATGCTTTACAAGCCCTTAAAGAATATATGTACTCAGCACCAGCATTAACAAAGCCCGAAAAAGGAGATGTGTTATCCTTATATTTGGCGGTATCCTCAACCGCTGTAAGTGCTGTCCTTGTTAAGGATCATGAAGGTACACAATATCCTATCTACTATGTAAGTAAGAGTTTACTTGATGCCGAATCCAGGTACTCACACCTCGAAAAACTTATTCTTGCATTAATCATGGCATCAACTAAGTTAAGGCATTATTTTGAAACCCATGCTATTTTTGTTAGAACTAACTTTCCAATTAAGAATGTCCTCAGGAAACCAGAGATGTCAGGAAGAATGGCTAAGTGGGCAGTAAAGCTTAGTGCCCATGATATAAGATATGAGCCAAGAACAGCCATTAAATCCCAAGCATTAGCTGACTTTGTGGCTGATTTTAGTAGTGATCTACAAAAAGAAGCAGAATTGGAAGTCCAGCAGCCGGATGAGACCAAGGATCCTTGGATACTACACACTGATGGATCCTCAAATGTCAAGGGCACAGGGCTCGGGATACTACTAAAATCGCCACAGGGGGACATAATACCCCACTCCATAGCCTGTGAGTTCCAAGCAACTAACAATGAGGCTGAATATGAAGCCTTAATTGCTGGCTTACAAATTGCTAAGGATATGGGGGTAAAGTATCTTAAAGTATATGTAGACTCATTATTGATCACCAATCACTTTAATGGATCCTATGCTGTTAAAGGTGAAAAACTAACCAAATATTTAGAGATAGTCAAGGAATTGGCACTCTCTTTTGTCTCTTTCAGCTTAACACAGGTACCAAGGGAGGATAACACGGAAGCTGATGCATTGGCCAACTTAGGATCATCCTTAAAGATTCCAGAAGATATAAGTATCCCTATCATCCATATCCTGGCTCCTACTATTGAAAATCAGGTAGCCATGGAAATAGAAGAGGATACTGCAGTAATCCCTAGTGAGGAAGCTCAATCTTATGCAGGATCATGGATCTCACCAATCATAAGATACTTGCAATACGGGGAGATTCCGATGGGAGAAAATCCTAGAGCCTTCAGGATTAAGGTATCTCAATTCACAATCTTAAATAATGTGCTATATAAACGATCTCTTGCAGGACCATATTTGAGATGTATCGAGGATCCTGAAATTGAAGAAGTGTTGAGAGACTTCCATGAAGGAGATTGTGGAAACCACACTGGGGGCAGGGCATTGTTCTCAAGGATCCTTAGAACAGGATACTACTGGCCAACCATGAAAAGGGATGCTGTAGAATATGCTAGGAAATGTGATCCTTGTCAAAGACACAGCAATATCCTTCATCAACCAGCTGAATTGCTACACCCCATACCATCCTCTTGGCCATTCATGAGATGGGGGATGGATATAGTTGGCAAGCTCCCTAAAGCACCTGGTGGAAAAGTATTTATGCTTGCCATGACAGACTACTTCTCTAAGTGGATAGAAGCTGAAGCTTTTGCTCAAGTCAGAGAAAAAGAAGTTATATCCTTTATCAAAAGAAACATTATAACTAGATTTAGCATTCCCTCTGAAATTGTATGTGATAATGGTTCCCAATTCATTGGAAGCAGAACTACTAACTTTTGTGACAGTTGGGGAATCAAGATGATAACATCAACACCAGTTCATCCACAAGCCAATGGCCAAGCAGAATCATCCAACAAGATCATCATCAACAATCTGAAGAAGAAGCTAGGATCCAAGAAGGGAAAATGGGCAGAGGAGTTACCTTATGTGCTATGGGCTGATAGAACAACTCCCAAGAATGCCACTGGTCAAACACCTTTTTCTTTAGTATTTGGGGCAGAAGCAGTGATCCCAACAGAGATGGTGATCCCAACTGCTAGAACAAGTGCTCGTGATCCTGAAGAGAATGCTACAATCCTGGCTCAGGATTTGGATATTATTGAGGAAATCAGGGATCTGGCTAGGATAAGGATGGCAAGCTACCAACAAAGAATGGCTGGTGCTTACAACAAAAATGTTAGGATAAGGAAGTTTCAAGTCGGAGATATGGTGTTGAGAAAAGCATTCCAAAACACTATTAATCCTGCTGACGGGAAGTTAGCACCAAAGTGGGAAGGCCCTTACTTGATTGAGGCTGAAGCAGGAAAGGGGGCATACAGATTGCTAACCATGGAAGGAAACTTATTACCAAGAGCCTGGAATGCTGTTCACTTAAAGAGATACTTTATGTGAACGTGATCCTTCAAGCATGTGATCCTTACATTGAAGTATCCTCAAAGGATCCCGGTGATGTCAGTGATCCTTACTCTGGTAATGTCCTTATCTTAAAACTATTACATTTCCTTACTTTTTACCAAAGGATAAGGATCCTGTATCCTTCATCCTCCTCTCACGAACCATTTGAGTTATGATAGTTCAGGTATCTACAGCATATTGTCAAAGATCTTCAAAAGCAACGCAGATCCTTGGGTCCAACCCCAGTTATCCTTGGGATTATCCCCAGTTTCCGCCAGCAGCGCATGATGATCCTGATATAGTTCACGTCTTTGGGACCAGTACCCACTTCCGGGGCTGACAACCTCATCGTACTGGCTATACCCAGGATCCTACGTATAATGGTAGACGTACCATACATCCATTCATAAGGTTTCTAACGTTTTCACGTTAGCTAAGGTTTTGACATTTTCATGTCACTAAGTTTGGATAGTCGCCAGTAAGGGCCATACTGCAGTTTACATACGATCCTTTGGGCTTGTCCCCAGTTATCCTTCGGGCTTGTCCCCAGTTATCCTTTGGGCTTGTCCCCAGTGATCCTTTGGGATCATCCCCAGTTATCCTTTGGGCATGTCCCCAGCTACTAATTTATCTTTTACATTGGCTTAGTCCCAAGATATGTTCCATTTTTCAGGTTCTCGAAGTTAAACAAATAAGGATCCTTAATCCTTATCATCCATTAAAATTTCACTTATGGTTATCTTGATTAAAGGTTAGGATCCTAACTTGGATCCTCAGGTATGATCCTTGACTATTTTGATTATACTAAACAACCCCTACACTTTGACAACTAAAACTATGATCCTTGAAAATTTTCAATGATAGGATATTTGATCTAGGATCATATCCTAAATTTATTAAACATGGTTTGCTCAACTCTTGTTACTCTAACAAATATGTTTCTAAAAACTGGGAAATAAGAAGATAAATAAAGGATAACAACACGAGATAAGCCAGAAAGATTAGAGTTATATTATTAACAAAAGGATCTTAAACCCTTTCAAAAAGTTGTCAAAATTGCCAACCCACATTTCTACCAGTAAAACGTGGCCCGTCCACATGGGTTGGCAATGGGTGTCCATTGTCTATGCGGTCTTAGCAGGTGCAGGAAATTAAAGGCGGCAGGATCACAAAGGCTTCATCCCCCAGACAGAGGATCCCTCCACCTTTTGTAATCCTACCTATTGTCCAAAGGATCCATGATCCTTAACCCTAAAAACTATTGTTCAAGTTACAAACCATAATTGTTTCAAACATCAACAACCACAAACAAACCACTACCAAACTCAAAAAATTGGGCTCCGGCCTAGTCTCGAAATATCCATCATCGCCCAATCCAGCAGCTCACACCTTTGCTGCTCCATCACCACCAGCTTCTCCACCCTGATCCTTGTCAGCCTCACCGCCCTCCAGCATTGGGATCACCTCTGCTTCGTCCTCATCCTCCAGCTCTGCCAATTGATGCGTGTCAGTGTGTTATATTTTTAGATATATATTTAAGCCCTTTTTACACTTTTAGCCAAGTTTTAAATTTATAAAACACGATATTCACTAACACTAAACACACATATGGGCAAGTGCACCCATCGTGGACGTAGTATAGTGTTGGTAAGATACCGAGGTCGTGCAAGGACACAAGAGCTTTTAATACCGGTTTATCCTCAACGTCTAATCAAATCAAAAGGTTAGAAAAAATGATTTAAACTAAGAAAAATAAAAACTAACTAAATGCTGAAAAATAAAATAAAATAAAACAGATAGACAAGATGAATCACTTGGATCCGACACGTGTGTTAGTATAACCTTTGATTATTTTCGCACTTTTGCACTTGTTTAAGAGATTATCTTAGTTATTGTAGTAGGCCCCTCTTTTGAAGGCGACGTTACCCTCAACCCAGTAGTTTGAGTCAGCAAGGATACAATCCTAAAGGGTCGGATTATTGAAAGATAATGAATTAAGTTATTAATGCAAATTATGGTAGGCCCCGCTTTTGGCGGTGACGTTACCCTCGGCTAAGTAGTCTGAGTCAGCAGGGATACAGTCCTAAATAGCTGGGTTATAGTATTAATAGTAGTTAACTTATGAGGGGGTCAAAGAGTTTGGATCCCCGCCATCCAATACCTATGGGCATTGAAGGAGATCCTACTAAATTTGACCCAGGTCCCAAGCAGGACCTCTAAACGCTGAACAAGGGCAAGACCCTTACCAAACCGTTCCCTTAACCCCCGACCAGGTAGCCAACATACCTCCATATAGACCGTGGAGATATGAACGGTGAAAATCTTTTATTTTATATAGACAGTAAAATAATGCCAAGACACCACGGACAAACGATAAGGAAAGATCACCTTCAACATAAGTAACTAGTTATTAAAGTCATTAATACAAAATCAAATAAAAAGTGCAAAAGATTAAAAATAAAAAGTATTATACTAAACACTTGTCTTCACCAAGTGATGTAAGAGACTTAGGCAAACATGGCCTTGATTGTCAAGAACTCTTACGATCAATCTTGGATCCCGAGACGACTCACACACTCTACGATGGACAATGGATGATGGTGGTGGATGATGGTGTTATGGTGGTGGTGGGTGGTGGATGAGGTGTGAGAGAGGTGGTGTGCCAAGGGATGAGGGAGAATGAAACCAAGCTCCTCTATTTATAGGCTGGACAGAACGCTGGACACGGCCCCGTGTCCACTGGACACGGCCCCGTGCCCGTCTGACACTCTCTCTCTTCATTAATTGTAATTGCGAATTACAATTAATGCGCCTGCTGTACTTTCAACACGCCCCCGTGCCCGCTGGGCACGGCCCCGTGGTGAGCAATGGAAGCTTCTACTGGTTTGTCTTTTCTGCTGCTTCCTGGGCACGCCCCCGTGTTCGCTGGACACGGGGCGTGTTCAGACTCTGTTTTCTTCTCTTTGTTTTGGGAGGTGCCGTTGAGGGTCCGGGCAGTCCACTTTTGTTCCTTTTCTTGTATTTATGGTAGAATTAGTGGTCTTTTTGCTTCTTTTGTGATTTTAAGCTCATTTCATCCTGAAAATACAAAAGGAAGACAAAAACACTCTTTTTCCAACATTAGTACTTAAAAAGGGTTAGTTTTATGCCTTAATTGATGTGTTTTATATGTTGCATTTTACACACATCAAATACCCCCACACTTGAACTTTTGCTTGTCCTCAAGCAAAACTCTTTTAATGTGGCTTACACTCCCAAATGGAATAGGTAGAAGAGAAGTTTTTTTAGCTTGTCCTAGAGTGTCGGGAATCCAAGGTTTTTATAGGTTTTATTTTTATTTTATTTACAATCCTATTCGTCATGATTTATTTTGAACTTTTCATAAGATAAACTACTTATTTCGGTATAACATGACTTATTAAAATTCCATTTATATACAAGTTCACATACCTCACGGGAGATCACTCAACACTCGGCCGAAGGTGTATATTTAAGTGAATCGCTCGAGAGCGGCACGGACTTACGTTTTCCATAGGCTTGCCAAGCGATCAATCCTCCTCCTTTTTAACTTTTTACCTTTGTAAATATCAAGAGGACTTTTGGGGTGAAGGCTTGGGTTTAAAGGTGGGTGGTTGGTTAGTGGTTAGTAAAAAGGGCGAAAATCGTAACAGGTGTCGGTTTTCATACCTTATTTTTAGTGACATTTATTTTTGAAGTATTTCTCCAAACAAGCTTTTGTAGCTTTTGTTTGTTTTTGACTTCATTATTCATATTTTTTTTTTTTTTGATCGTCACGTAAAGGGTATGTTTATGAAAAACCGAGCTTGTTACTAAAATAAGGGTGAAAAAAAAATAAAAAAGGTTTTTGGTGGGTAAAAAAAATTGTTTTGGGGGTAATGAAATGAAAGGTTTAGGCTCAAAAGGGGTTTTTCTAGGGGGATTTTGGGTAGGTAAAAAAAATGAAAAATAATGGTTTTGAAAGAAAAATAGTTAGTCCTAATGCCTCCATCATTTACTTACTTGGGTTTAAGTTGGTAAGGACCGGGAATGTATCGTCGTGGCAAGTTCTAGATTTGTAAAGACCGAGCGGCTATTCACACAAGAAACGAACAATGAGCATTTAATCTAAATATGTATATTTTTATGCTCAATAAAGGCTCAAAACTCACTTTTGTGGGAATGGGTTTTTAATGTGACCAAGCATATATAATCGAATTTTAGCTAGACTTGTTATACCGTTTCGTAATTTTCTTATGTTAGTTCTTTTTATCACGACGCTATCGGTTGTAAAATAAAAAAAATATATAACCCTTTTATAACTTGTTATTCCCAACTTAAACTAAGACAAGTAAATAAAAAAATGAAAAAGTTTTTTGAAAAAAAATTTGGGGTGTTTAGCGGTTCCAATAGAGTTTTGTGTAAGGCTTGTTTTAGGATTTTGCAAAATTTCAAGGTTTTAGCATCCCCCCCACACTTAAATTACACATTGTCCTCAATGTGTCCAAAAATAAAGTTTTTGGTTGATTAGAATATGTAAAAGTGTGTTTAAAAACAAAGATTTGTGTTACTGGCACTCTGGACACGGCCCCGTGTTGACCGGGCACGGCCCCGTGGTCAAGTGCCAGTAACAAAAATTATAGAAGTGAAACAGAAGCCTGGACACGGGGGCGTGTCCGCTGAACACGGCCCGTGTCCAGTTACCTGAACTGGGTGATTTCCTGCAGGGGGCTCAGCACGGGGCCGTGTTGGTTGGGCACGACCCGTGTGGAGCCTTCTGTTATGGAGATTTTTGTCGGTTTGTTCTGTTCTTCTGCATGGTTCCATTTTTTCTCGTTCCCTTTTTTCATCCATTACCACCATGAGTCCATTTTATTCTGCAAAAACTAAAAGATTAAACTAAACTAAGGATAGGTCCGCGGAATGCCTCCGTGGTGCGCCACGTTTATAAGGGTCTTTGGCTAGACCCGATTCCCGGTCACACGTCTTTTGATTGGGGTGCCTTGCCTCCCAAGTTACACCGTCGGAGAGCGGCATCCAAGCTTGAATCAATAACCTTCATGTAGTGGACCGGGTCGTCATCCTCTATTCTCTTCCCAACTCCAAATTTTACCTCATCGTCCCCATATCTCAAAGTTAGCGTCCCGTCATTCATGTCCACCACTGCTTGTGCGGTGGCAAGGAAGGGTCTCCCTAGAATAAGGGGGACCTCGGTGTCTTCTTCCATGTCGAGTATGACAAAGTCAACAGGATAAACAAATCTGCTTACCCTTACCAAGACATTTTCGATGACACCTTGCGGGAATTTGACCGATCGATCAGCGAGTTGTATGCTTATTTTTGTGGGGCTCGTGGTTCCCAAGCCAAGCCTTTTGAACATTGAAGAGGGCATGAGGTTAATGCTAGCTCCTAAGTCGGCCAAGGCATTGCGAACGGGTGATTCCCCTATTGAGCATGGAATTGTGAAACTTCCGGGATCGATCTTCTTTTGTGGTAGTTTATTGAGTACGAGGGCAGAGCATTCTTCGCCTAAATTAACTAATTGCAAATTTTCAATTTTCTTTTTATGTGTAAGGAAGTCCCTCATAAATTTAGAGTATTTGGGCATTTGGGTTAGGACTTCGATAAAAGGAATATTGACATGCAATTGTTTTAGCAAACTTTCAAATTTTGCGAATTGCTCATTGGTTTTTTGACGAATTAACCTACCGGGGTACGGAACTCGAGAGGCCTTGGTAGGCTCTGTTGATGGGGGAGTGTCCTTCTCCTGCAGATGTGTTGGCGTTGATTCTTCCGTTGCTGGAGGTACTTCTGCAGGACCTACGGTGCGGTTTCGTAGTGTGATGAGGTGAACTTGCGCCTTTGGGTTGGTTTCGGTATTGCTAGGTAATGCGCCTTGTGGTCTTTTGGAAAAATTTTGAGCTAGTTGATTTATTTGTTTTTCTATGTTTTGAATGCTAGCTTGTTGATTCCTAAAATTTGATTCTAATTGTAGGAATCTTTCCGAATTTTTCTTATCAGTGTCGGAGACAAGGCGAGATATGGTATCTTCGAGCCTCTCTCTTCCACTTTGTTGAGTGAAATTTTGTGACTCATTTCTTGATTGCTGAAAGTTTGTTCGTTGCGGTTGTTGGTTACTACTATTGTCGGGCTCCCTCCAACCAAGGTTTGGGTGGTTTCGCCATCCTTGGTTGTAGGTCCCCGTTGGAGGACCCGACGGCCTAGGTCTATTATCAATGTAGTTTACCATTTCTTGTTGATCGTCCGTTTCTTTCATGCAACTCCAATTTTCATGTGACCCACCACACCCTTCACAAGCCATGACCGAGACTGTTTTGGTCATTTCTAATTTTTTTATTTTTGAAGAAAGGGCCTCGATTTGGGCTTGTAAAGAGGTGTTTTCGTCTACCTTATGGGCGCCCGGGGCGATAGATTTATTTCCCCGGGGAGTGTGCCACTGAAAGTTGGTTTGAGCAATTTCCTCAATCTGATTATATATTTCGTGTGGGCGACGATTACCTAAAAGTCCCCCGGAGCTAGAATCAAGTGTCTGCCTAGTATGTGGCAACAACCCATTGTAGAAAGTGGATACTTGTTGCCATATTGCGAGGCCGTGATGGGGACACTTGCGTAATAGCTCCTTGAACCTTTCCCAAGTTTCATATAAGGATTCCCCGTCCTCTTGTGAGTATGTGTTAATTTCAGCCATTAATTTAGCAGTTTTAGAAGGAGGGAAATACTTATACAGAAATTTTTGGGCTAGTTCATCCCAGGTGTTTACCGATCCAGCCGGGAGGGTGTTGAGCCAAGCTTTCGCCCGGTCTTTTAGTGAGAATGGAAACATACGAAGGCGGATGGCGTCGTTTGATGCTCCATTGATCCGAAAGGTATCACATATTTCTAAGAAATTAGTTATATGTAGATGGGGATCCTCGTCCGCGAGCCCGTGAAAGGTCGCGGAGTTTTGGAGCATTTGTATCAAGTGCGGTCGAAGTTCGAAGTTATTGGCTTCGATATTCGGTGCATTGATAGCGGCGCCTAGATTACCTACGGTGGGCCGTAAGTAATCCATGAGTGTACGTTGGTCCGCCATTGGGGTTGGATCACCCGAAACCTTCTCTTGGTTTTTGGCTTTTAACCGTTTTCTGAGAAAGCGTTCGGGTTCTTCTAATGGCTCCTTTATGTCTTTATTGGAACTGGAGCTCATACACTACGCGAGGTTGGCGTCGGGTTCCAAGTCCTGCAATAAAAACAGAAAAGAATATCGGTCAGAAGGTTCACCACGGCCCCGTGTCGAGCGAACACGGCCCCGTGGTCGTAGTTACAGTGATTGTTTTTCAGATCCCAGTTACTGGAAGTTGGACACGGCCCCGTGTTGCACCGACACGGCCCCGTGTTCAGCCTTCTGTAACTTGAAAAACAAAAAAAACTGCCAGTAATGAGGCTGAGCACGGCCCGTGTCCGACCAGGCACGGCCCCGTGCTGAGCTCTGCAGAAGCTAAAAATTCTAAAAAAAATCCTAAAAATTAAAGAAAAATAAAAAGATGATTAGGCCGTTGATTCCTAACTTTCTTAAAATCCTTGTGTCCCCGGCAACGGCGCCAAAAACTTGATGCGTGTCAGTGTGTTATATTTTTAGATATATATTTAAGCCCTTTTTACACTTTTAGCCAAGTTTTAAATTTATAAAACACGATATTCACTAACACTAAACACACATATGGGCAAGTGCACCCATCGTGGACGTAGTATAGTGTTGGTAAGATACCGAGGTCGTCCAAGGACACAAGAGCTTTTAATACCGGTTTATCCTCAACGTCTAATCAAATCAAAAGGTTAGAAAAAATGATTTAAACTAAGAAAAATAAAAACTAACTAAATGCTGAAAAATAAAATAAAATAAAACAGATAGACAAGATGAATCACTTGGATCCGACACGTGTGTTAGTATAACCTTTGATTATTTTCGCACTTTTGCACTTGTTTAAGAGATTATCTTAGTTATTGTAGTAGGCCCCTCTTTTGAAGGCGACGTTACCCTCAACCCAGTAGTTTGAGTCAGCAAGGATACAATCCTAAAGGGTCGGATTATTGAAAGATAATGAATTAAGTTATTAATGCAAATTATGGTAGGCCCCGCTTTTGGCGGTGACGTTACCCTCGGCTAAGTAGTCTGAGTCAGCAGGGATACAGTCCTAAATAGCCGGGTTATAGTATTAATAGTAGTTAACTTATGAGGGGGTCAAAGAGTTTGGATCCCCGCCATCCAATAGCTATGGGCATTGAAGGAGATCCTACTAAATTTGACCCAGGTCCCAAGCAGGACCTCTAAACGCTGAACAAGGGCAAGACCCTTACCAAACCGTTCCCTTAACCCCCGACCAGGTAGCCAACATACCTCCATATAGACCGTGGAGATATGAATGGTGAAAATCTTTTATTTTATATAGACAGTAAAATAATGCCAAGACACCACGGACAAACGATAAGGAAAGATCACCTTCAACATAAGTAACTAGTTATTAAAGTCATTAATACAAAACCAAATAAAAAGTGCAAAAGATTAAAAATAAAAAGTATTATACTAAACACTTGTCTTCACCAAGTGATGTAAGAGACTTAGGCAAACATGGCCTTGATTGTCAAGAACTCTTACGATCAATCTTGGATCCCGAGACGACTCACACACTCTACGATGGACAATGGATGATGGTGGTGGATGATGGTGTTATGGTGGTGGTGGGTGGTGGATGAGGTGTGAGAGAGGTGGTGTGCCAAGGGATGAGGGAGAATGAAACCAAGCTCCTCTATTTATAGGCTGGACAGAACGCTGGACACGGCCCCGTGTCCACTGGACACGGCCCCGTGCCCGTCTGACACTCTCTCTCTTCATTAATTGTAATTGCGAATTACAATTAATGCGCCTGCTGTACTTTCAACACGCCCCCGTGCCCGCTGGGCACGGCCCCGTGGTGAGCAATGGAAGCTTCTACTGGTTTGTCTTTTCTGCTGCTTCCTGGGCACGCCCCCGTGTTCGCTGGACACGGGGCGTGTTCAGACTCTGTTTTCTTCTCTTTGTTTTGGGAGGTGCCGTTGAGGGTCCGGGCAGTCCACTTTTGTTCCTTTTCTTGTATTTATGGTAGAATTAGTGGTCTTTTTGCTTCTTTTGTGATTTTGAGCTCATTTCATCCTGAAAATACAAAAGGAAGACAAAAACACTCTTTTTCCAACATTAGTACTTAAAAAGGGTTAGTTTTATGCCTTAATTGATGTGTTTTATATGTTGCATTTTACACACATCACCAATCTTGCCTTCCAACCCTCCACGTCCCATGAGCTTTTGTCAAAGGCAGGATCCTGAGCCTCCGCAGCCATTTGTAGTTGTATCTTGTACATAGCAGTTGCGGCAGAGACCTTGGCATCCTGGATGATCTCCTGCTTCTCGCCATCCATGTCAATCAGCCTTTGAGCAGCCTCATCCTTTGTAGCCCGGAGTTCCTTCTCAAGATCGGCTATCTTGAGATCCTATAACACGCCCATTTGTTGGAGGTCGGCGATTTGGCTTTCCTGATCCTCGACATGGCCAAGGTAGGTCTCAATCTCAGCAAGTTTCTGCAAAAGAGAAAAAAAGGTAAGTTCAGGATCAGGTGATCCTCAAAGAAGCAGGATATACAGGCAGAATACACAAGCAGGATACTCGAGAAGGATAACCAACAGGGGCAATGATCCTTACCTCATTGACATAGTCGAGAAACTGTTGGCGGATCAGGGGAAATCCTTGGAGATCCTCAGAAGTCTTTCTCTTCTTCCCCTTACCCCTAACAGGTGCTTTAGGGGCCGAAGCAGAGGGACTGGCAACAGAAGTCTTCTTTCTTGAAGACTTGACATTGGCAAGTTCATCAATCCCGAACTTGGAGGCAGACTTGGCAGACTTAGCAGGTTTCCCAGCGCCTACACAATCAAAACAAGATAAGTTCCTTTACTAACTAAACAGTCTTACATATAACTTACTTTTTAATAAGGATACTTACTTGACATAGTGGCAGATGCGGAGGATACTTCTTGTGAATCTTGGACGGTGACTTGAAAACTTCTGATTTCAGGATCAAGCTTCTTGAAAGCTAAGACCCTCTCTCTGGCAGCAGGGGTTAACTTGAGATGAGCAATGGAGATAGCTGCACAATAAACAAAAAAACAAAGAAAGACATTAGTGATCCTCATCATAAGAGACAAGTCTGATGGTGATCCTTCCAGGATCCTCTATCCTACCATGGGTGGCCCACTCCTTGGGCAGATCCTTCCCATTAGGGAGGGTATCCCTCCTCACAAAGAAGAAACGACGCTTCCAGTTTGTATCATTTTTGGTAACCTTTAAAACAGGGTGATCCTCCCCGGCCTTCCGTTTCAGCAAGTATCGATGAGAACCAAACGTGGTAAGATCATAAAGCTCGGCCAGCTCTGCCATCCCTAAATCAATCCCCTCCTGCTCGATGATCCTCTCGAAGGTAAGATATGCCGGTCAAAGAAAAGAAAGATTGGGTGAAGGCCGGAAAAGGATACGAATATCCTATGGTAAACGGAGTTGCAGGAAAGACCACCCAGGCGTCTGAAACAAAGTCACTCAAAGCAGTGGATGTGAAGGATTTGAAAACAGCATCCGCCGGAAAGCAATGACGAATCCTATCTACATGAGCATCGGTAAAGCAGCATCTCTCCGTAGGAGAGTCCTTAATGATCCCTTGGCTTTTCAGGGGACTACTCTTCTCGTGATCCTTATGGGGAGAATTTCGGAGCAACATACTTGTGGCGAAACAAAAACAGAGCAATAGCAGAAAAAAACAGAGCAGGAAAAGGAAGAAAGAAAGAGAATACCTGATCAATCTTCGGTGGAGATTATAAAGGGAGTATATCCTGAATTTAAATGCAAATCGATCCTTACCCTATCTCCTATTTATAATCATGATTTGCAGGGATGTCACTTCAGTGACGTAATGATCGCAACGGCTAGTCCGGTTATAACGGCTAGTTACCCGAGTTGTCCGTTGAAGATAAGATCAGAGCAAAATATAACTCGTTAATTTACAAATCACTCCTTATATTTTGGGGGCAATTGTTAGGGCTGGATTTTTACAATACATGATCCTCACATGTGATCCTAACCAGTGATCCTTGTTTCTTTGGCAGATAGTGATCCTCAGCAGAGTTCCAGGATCAGGATCACGGACCATCATAGGATCCTCATGCTAACAGTTGCTTTCGTTGAATTTAATGTTGTTTTGCAGGAATGACTAGAAGGATCCGCTCTTAGCATCACAATTAAAGGACACGTCTTTACAACTATAGCATGTGTTTAATCGGAGATGGACGTTGTGAAGGATATGGAAACTTGGCATGATTTAAGGGCGATAATTTAGGCTAGATTTACTTTTATTTCTAAAGGGGTAATGAGCTGATTATTAGTCTTTTTACCTAAAATAGGTCACCTACACTTGTATATATAACACTCTCCCTCATTCGGAAGAACACACAACACAACTCTCACACGCTTAGACACTCGAAACTATAGTGATCCTTGTACTCAGCTCATTATTATCCAAAGTTGTAACTATTTTTTTTTATATTGAAGTTTGGTGATCGGTAGTTGCCATCACCCGAGGTTTTTTATGCCGGAGATCATACATTGATCAAGGGCTTTTTCCTCGTATAAATCATTGTGTCTTTGCATATTTCACATTGAAGTGATCCTTTACTTTTTCTACAAACCAAGCATCATACCCCATTTACATAAAGTTTGGTTGCATTATCCTTGTGTGATTTTTGACCAAAACAGGTCATAAAAGCCGTATCCTCTTGGTCAGATGGCTCCATCTGAATTTGTTGGAATCCAGATGATGCATCCATAAAGGTTAACAGTTCATGCCCCGCCGTTGCATCCACCATGGAGTCAATGTGGGGTAATGGGAAAGGATCCTTGGGACATGCCTTATTCAGATCAGTGAAATCGACACATACCCTCCACTTTCCGTTTTTCTTTTGGACAACAACCACATTGGCTAACCATTTTGGATATTTTACCTCTCTGATCATACCTGCTCGAAGTAGTCTTTCTACTTCTTCCTGGATAATGGCATTCCTTTCTGGTGCAAACTTCCTCCTTTTTTGATGGATTGGTTTGATTGACCTGTCAATGCCAAGTTTATGAGTGATAATATCCTTAGATATACCTGTCATATCTTCGTGTTTCCATGCAAAGGTAGATTTTCTTCTTTTGAGGAAGGATATCATGTCTTCTTTCATCTTGCCAAGGATCCCTGATCCGATATAGATTTTTGATTCAGGATCATTAGGATCCAAAAGGATTTCGTCCGCATCCTGTTCCCTTGCCTCCAAGACATTCCTTGGAGGATACTGTAATTGCTATTGCTCCCTTGGCTTCGAGGTTGGTTTCATGGATGAGGTATAACAATCCTTAGCCTCCTGCTGATCACTGTCGATCCTGATTATTCCCCATGGGCTAGGGAGTTTCACACATTGATGGTAGGTGGATGGGACAGCTTTCATATCATGTATCCAGGGCCTGCCGAGGATAACATTACAACAAGATAAACAGTCAATAACACAAAATTTTTGATAATTATGTAATCCTTCCACGTAGATTGGGAGTTTGATGTCCCCCATGGTTTTCTTGGTTTCTCCACTGAATCCCACAAGCACGGAGGATCTTGGTGTGATGTCTGATTCTGGGATACCCATCTTCTTCAGAACATCAAGCTGGATAATGTTTACTGAGCTTCCTCCGTCGATAAGGATCCTGCGGACAAAATGGTTAGAGATAAAGAGAGTGATGACTAGACTATCATGATGAGGATCCTGGATGTTAATGCGATCATCCTCATCAAAGGTTATCGCTTTTCCTTCCGAGACACTTGATGTTCGAATAGGCCTTTCTCCGTTATCCATTTTAGCTTCCTTTGCATGCCTTTTAGCTGCTGAGAAGGATGTACCACAGATGTCTGATCCTCCAGAAATAAAGTTGATCACTTGGGCATCTGCCGGAGGAGCTGGAGCTTTCTCAGGGATCCTTTCAGGATCCTGAGTCCTTTGCTTTTTTCTTCCCAACAACTCTTTTAGATGCCCCTTGCTTAGCAGATATCCAATTTCCTTTCTTAATGCGATACATTCTTCAGTTAAATGCCCAAAATCCTCGTGGTATGCACACCACTTTGATTTGTCTTTAGTTCCAGTTGGTTTGTCGTTTTTTCTGGGCCATCTGGCTTTTTCTCCTAGATTCTGCATTGCAAGGATTAGTTCATGATTATCAACGGAAAAACAATATTCAGAAATCGGAGGATAATCCTCATCATCCTCTTCTTGGTCAACGGCATGCACGTTCTGGTTGTCATTCCTATTGTAGGATTTGAATCTGTTGCTTTTGAAAGAGGATCCTTGCATTTCTTGCTTTGAGGATCCTGCTTGTCTCTCCTGGATTCTCTTGTCATCCTCTAGCCGGATGAACCTGAGTGCCCGAGTTCTTACTTCATCTAGATTCCTGCATGGTGTCATAACAAGATCATCATAGAACAATGAATCCTTAAGCAATCCCATCTTGAAGGCCTCAACAGCTGTGGCCATATCCAAGTTAGGAATGTCCAAGGATTCTTTACTAAACTTGGTTACGTAATCCCTTAATGATTCATTATGACCCCGAGTTACCCTATATAAATCACTAGTCAATCTTTCAAATTTTCTACTACAAGAGAATTGATTATTGAATAAATTAACTAAATTAGCAAATGAAGTAATAGAGTAAGGGGGAAGACTTAGCAGCCATTTAAGAGCTGATCCAGTAAGAGTGGATCCAAATCCTTTGCATAAGCATGCTTCCTTTAACTTTTCTGGAATTGGATTGATCTCCATCCTCTCCCTGTATTGTGCTATGTGTTCCTCAGGATCCGTTGTACTATCATACAGCTTGATAGTAGGGATATGGAACCTTTTGGGTATCTCAGCATCACAAATTGGTGGTGCAAAACGAGATACCTTATGGCTTCCATCTGCAATCTCCGGGATAGGTTTGACTGTCCCTGGAACACTTGATATCATATCCTTCAGTTTTTGTAGTTCTCTGGCCATAGCATGATTGATACCTGTATCCTGCATGAATCCATGGTTAGTGGTAAGAGAATTATTAAAAGTGTTACCTCCCATCGGGTTCAAGTTAGGAACATTGGGTGTGAATCCATATTGCTGGGATTCTGGGATAATGGATGGAACAGTGGAAGCAATGGTCTGCATTGGAATAAAATCTCCTTGATGGACATCTGGACTTCCTGGTTGCAAACTCTTTAGGGATCCTAGCATCTGGAAGGATCCCGGTATCTGAGATGATCCCGGAACGAAGGAGGATCCTTGAATCTGGGATGATCCTGGAACAAAGAAGGATCCTTGAACCTGGGATGATCCTCGAACAAAGGAGGATCCTTGAACCTGGGATGACCCTGGAACAAAGGAGGATCCTAAGCTCATGAAGGATCCCATATGTTGAGTATAGGATCCTGCCGGTTGGAAATATGATCCTGATGCCTGAGTCATTGTTGCTGGGCCGCAATGCACTCCTCTTGATCCACCCATATATTGAATGTCTGGGACCTCTGATGGCTGAGAAGTAATCATTGGAGTATCAAAATTTAAAGATTTGGGCATCAGTGGGGAATGATCCTCTGCCGTTTTCTTTTGCCTTTTGAGATCTCCGATTTCCCTGAGGATCCTGTCATTAGTTTCATCCTGCTGCTGCATACGATCCCTCATCTGCAAAATCAAAGTAAATATATCACTAGTACTGGGAACAGAAGAAGTTAGAGCAGAAGATGATGGTTTAGAGGAGATAGTAGTTGGTCTCTTCTCAGCATTTTTCTGAGGTCCTGCCGGTGGTGGAGGCAAAGGCAGAGTGTTCTGAGACGAGGTGACTGCAGACATCGCTGTGGATGTACTCTTCAATGATGAAGCCATGTAGCACTTCGAAATGATCACCAACAGAAAGTTTTCTTATGAATGAAGCACCAATTGCCCCACGGTGGGCGCCAAACTGTTTTGGTCAAAAAATCACACAAGGATAATGCAACCAAACTCTATGTAAACGGGGAATGATGCTTGGTTTGATGAAAAAGTAAAGGATCACTTTAGTATGAAATATGCAAGTGACACAAGGATTTATACGAGGAAAAAGCCCTTGATCAATGAATGATCTCCGGCATAAAAAACCCCGGGTGATGGCAACTACCGATCACCAAACTTCAATATAACAAAAAATGATTACAACTTCGGATGGTAACGAGCTGAGTACAAGGATCACTATAGTATTGTGTCTAAGCGTGTGAGGAATGTGTTGTGCGTCTTCCGAATGTGGAAGAGTGCTATATATACAAGTGTGGGTGGCCCTATTTTAGGTAAATAGACTAACTATCAGCTCATTACCCCTTTAGGAATAAAAGTAAATCTAGCCTAAATTATCGCCCTTAAATCATGCGGAGTTTCCATATCCTCTACAACGTTCATCTCTGATTAAGCATATGCCAAAGTTGTAAAGACGAGTCCCTTGATTACGTTGCTAAGAGCGGATCCTGCTAGACATTCCTGCAAGATAACATTAAATCCAATGAAAACAACTGTTAGCATGAGGATCCCTATGATGGTCCGTGATCCTGATCCTGGAACTCTTCTGAGGATCACTATCTGCAAAAGAAATAAGGATCACTGGTTAGGATCACATGTAAGGATCATATGTTACAAAAATCCAGCCCTAACAACTTCTATGATATCCTAAGAAAGAACAAGAAATTCGAATGGACTGAAAAGCATGAGAATGCTTTACAAGCCCTAAAAGAATACATGTCCTCAGCCCCAGCATTGATGAAACCAGAAAAAGGAGATGTGTTATCCTTATACCTTGCGGTATCCTCAAAAGCAGTAAGTGCAGTCCTTGATAAGGATCATGAAGGTACACAATATCCTGTCTATTATGTAAGTAAAAGTTTACTTGATGCTGAATCCAGGTATTCACACCTTGAAAAACTTATTCTTGCACTGATTATGGCATCTACTAAACTAAGACATTATTTTGAAACCCATGTTATTGTTGTTAGAACTAATTTTCCAATTAACAATGTCCTCAGGAAACCAGAGATGTCCGGAAGAATGGCTAAGTGGGCAGTAAAGCTTAGTGCCCATGATATAAGATATGAGCCTAGAACAGCCATCAAATCCCAAGCATTAGCAGACTTTGTGGCTGATTTCAGTAGTGATTTACAAAAGGAAGCCGAATTGGAAGTCCAGCAGCTGGATGAAACCAAGGATCCTTGGATACTACATACTGACGGATCCTCAAATGTTAAAGGCACGGGGCTTGGTACACTACTAAAATCGCCACAGGGGGACATAATACCCCATTCCATAGCTTGTGAGTTCCAAGCCACTAATAATGAGGCTGAGTATGAAGCCTTAATCGCTGGTTTGCAATTTGCTAAGCATATGGGGATCAGGTATCTTGAGGTATACGTGGATTCATTGTTAATCACTAATCACTTTAATGGATCCTATGCTGTTAAAGGTGAAAAACTAACCAAATATTTAGAGATAGTCAAAGAACTGGCTCTCTCCTTTGTTTCCTTCAGTTTGACACAGGTACCAAGGGAGGAAAATACAGAAGCTGATGCATTGGCCAATCTAGGATCATCTTTGAAGATCCCAGAGGATATAAGTATCCCCATCATCCATATCCTGGCTCCTGCTATTGAAAATCAGGTGGCCATGGAAATAGAAGAGGATACTGCAATGATCCCTAGTGAGGATACTCAATCTTGTTCAGGATCATGGATCTCACCAATCATGAGATACTTACAACACGGAGAGATTCCTACGGGAGAAAATCCTAGGGCTTTCAGAATTAAGGTATCTCAATTCACAATCTTAAATAATATGCTATATAAGCGATCTCTTGCAGGACCATATTTAAGATGTATCGAGGATCCTGAAGTTCAAGAAGTGTTAAAAGACTTCCATGAAGGAGATTGTGGAAACCACACTGGGGGCAGGGCATTGTTCTCAAGGATCCTAAGGACAGGATACTACTGGCCAACTATGAAAAGGGATGCTGTGGAGTATGCTAAGAAGTGTGATCCTTGTCAAAGACACAGCAATATCCTTCATCAGCCGGCTGAATTTCTACATCCTATACCATCCTCTTGGCCATTCATGAGATGGGGAATGGATATAGTTGGCAAGCTCCCTAAGGCACCTGGTGGAAAAGTATTCATGCTTGCTATGACTGACTACTTCTCCAAGTGGATAGAGGCTGAAGCTTTTGCCCAAGTCAGAGAGAAGGAAGTTATATCCTTTATTAAGAGAAATATTATAACTAGATTTGGCATTCCTTCCGAAATTGTATGTGATAATGGTTCCCAATTTATTGGGAGCAGGACTACTAACTTTTGTGACAGTTGGGGGATTAAGATGATAACATCAACACCAGTCCACCCACAAGCCAATGGTCAAGCAGAATCATCCAACAAGATCATCATCAACAATCTGAAGAAGAAACTTGGATCCAAGAAGGGGAAATGGGCAGAGGAATTGCCTTATGTGCTTTGGGCTGATAGGACAACCCCCAAGAATGCTGCTGGTCAAACACCCTTCTCTTTGGTGTTTGGGGCAGAATCAGTGATCCCAACAGAAATGGTGGTTCCAACTGCTAGAACAAGTACCCGTGATCCTGACAAGAATGATGCAAACCTGGCTCAAGACTTGGATACTATTGAAGAAATCAGGGATCTGGCTAGGATAAGGATGGCTAGCTACCAACAAAGAATGGCTGGTGCTTACAACAAAAATGTCAGGATAAGGAAATTCCAAGTTGGGGATATGGTATTGAGAAAAGCATTCCAAAATACCACCAATCCTGCTGATGGGAAATTGGCACCAAAATGGGAAGGCCCTTATTTGATTGAAGCCGAAGCAGGAAAGGGGGCATATAGACTGCTGACCATGGAGGGTAATTTGTTACCAAGAGCCTGGAATGCTGTCCACTTGAAGAAATATTTCATGTGAGCGGGATCCTTCTGGCACATATGATCCTTACATTAGAAATATTCTTCGAGGATCCCTGAAGCATCAATGATCCTTACTCTGGTAATGTCCTAAGCTTGAACTCTTATTTACATATCTTCTTATTTAAGGATAAGGATCATGTATCCTTCATCCTTCTCTCACGAGATTTTGAGTTCTGATAAGTCCAGGTATCCTTAGCATAATGCCGACAATCTTCAGAAGAAACTCAGATCCTTGGGTTCAACCCCAGTTATCCTTGGGCTTGTCCCCAGTTTTCGCCTCTAGCGCACGATGATCCTGGTATAGTTCACGTCTTTGGGACCAGTACTCGCTTTAGGGGCTGATAACCTCATCGTACTGGCTATACCTAGGATCCTACGTATAATGGTAGACGTACCATACATCCGTTCCTAAGGTTTCTAACGTTTTCACGTTAGCTAAGGTTTTGGCATTTTCATGTCACTAAGTTTGGATAGTTGCCAGTGAGGGCCATACTCCAGTTTACATACGATCCTTGGGCTTGTCCCCAGTTATCCTTGGGCTTGTCCCCAGTTATCCTTGGGCTTGTCCCCAGTTATCCTTTGGGCTTGTCCCCAGTGATCCTTTGGGCTTGTCCCCAGTTATCCTTTGGGCATGTCCCCAGTTACTAACTTATCTTTTATATTGGCTTAGTCCCAAGTTATATTCCATTTTTCAGGTTTTCGAAGTTAAACAATTAAGGATCCTTAATCCTTATTATCCATTAAAGTTTTACTTATGGTTATCCTGATTAAAGGATAGGATCCTAATTTGGATTCTCAGGTATGATCTTTAACTGTTTTGAATACATTCACTATTTCGACTAACCCTTAGACCTTGACAACTGAACCTATGATCCTTAAAATAAACCACTTTGAAAATTTTCAACTATAGGATACTTGATCCTGGATCGTATCCTAAATTTCTTAAAACATAACTTGCTTAACTTTTCTTACTCGGACAAGCATAAATCAAAACAATTGAAAGAATAAAAGATATACAAGGATAACATTACAGGATAAGTCAAAAGTTAAAAGCTTTATTTATTATTTAACCCTTTCAAAAGTTGTCAAAATTACCAACCCACGTTTCTACCAGCAAAACGTGGCCCGTCCACATGGGTTGGCAAAGGGTGTCCATTGTTTGTGCGGTCATAGCATGCGGGAAATTAAAAAGCGGCAGGATCACAATGGCTTCATCCCCCAAACAGAGGATCCCTCCACCATATGTAATCCTACCTATTGTCTGAAGGATCCTGGATCCTTAACCCTAAACCTATTGTTCAAATACAAACCATAATTGTTTTAAAACATCACAACCATCAAACAAAAAAAATTGGGCTCCGGCTATGTCTAGAAGTTTCCTTCATCGCCCAATCCTGCAGCTCAATCCTTCGCTGCACCATCACCACCAGCTCCGCTCGCCTCTCCAGCATGATCCTTGCCAGCACCTCCACCCTCAAGCATCGGGATCTCCTCAGCTTCTTCATCATCCTCCAACTCTGCCAGCCTCACCTTCCAACCCTCTACATCCCATGTGCTCTTGTCGAAGGCAGGATCCTGAGCCTCCATAGCCATCTGCAGCTGGATCTTATACATGGTTATTGCAGCAGAGACCTTGGCATCCTGGGTGATCTCATGCTTCTCATAGTCAAAACTGATCAGCATCTTGGCAGCATCATCCTTGGTGGCCCGGAGCTCCTTCTCGAGGTCAGCTATCTTAAGATCCTTCAGCACACCCATTTGTTGAAGGTCAGCAATCTGGTAGTCTTGATCCTCGACGTGGCCAACATACGTCTCTATCTCAGCAAATTTCTGCAAGGAAAACAAGGCATAACATCAGAAACAAATGATCCTCAAAACTGTCAGGATACACAAACAGGGGCAGTGATCCTTACCTCGTTGAAGTAGTCCATAAACTGTTGGCGGAGCAGGGGCAGACCTTGTAAATCCTCAGAGGCCTTTCTCTTCTTTCCTTTACCCCTGATAGGTGCTTTAGGGGCTGAAGCAGTTGGGCTAGCAGCAGGAGTCTTCCTCCTTGCAGATTTGACATTAGTAAGATCATCGATGTCGAACTTTGAAGCAGACTTAGAGGATCTTTCAGCACCTACAAAACCAAAACAAGATAAGTATCTTAATTCTATTTGACTCTCATTATATATATACTCCTTAAAAAAGGATACTTACTTGACATTGTAACAGAAGCAGAGGATACTTCCTGAGAATCCTGGGTGATGATCTGGAAAGTTCTTATTTCATGATCAAGCTTCCTAAAGGCCAGCAGTCTCTCTTTGGCAGCAGGTGTCAACTTCAGACGAGAGATGGAGATAGCTGCACAAAAAAAAATAACAGAACATCAGTAATCCTTATGCTAAAGGATACGTCCTATGGTGATCCTTCCAGGATCCTCTATCCTACCATGAGTAGCCCACTCCTTGGGCAAATCCTTCCCATCAGGGATGGTTTCTCTCCTTACAAAAAAGAACCGCCGCTTCCAGTTCAGGTCGTTTTTGGTAACTTTGAAAACAGGGTGATCTTCTCCAGCTTTCCGTTTGAACAAATATCGGTGGGATCCAAAAGTTGTGAGATCATACATCTCAGCCAACTCTGCCATGCCAAGGTCTATCCCTTCTTGTTCGATGATCCTTTCAAGGGTGTATAAGACCCTCCAGATCATCGGCATAGCCTGGATATAGCAGATGCCGGTAAGAGAGAAAAAGGATTGGGTAAACTGAGGGAAAGGATACGAGTATCCTATCATGAAAGGAGTCACCGGGAAAGCTACCCAAGTCTCAGAGATGAAATCACTCAAAGCGGTAGGACTAAAAGACTTGAAAAGGGTTTCCGCCGGGAAGCAATGACGGATTTTATCGATTTGAGGGTCGGTAAAGCAACACCTCTCGGTGGGGGAATCCTTGATGATCCCTTGACCCTTCAAGGGGCTGCTCTTCTTAGGATCCTTACAGGGAGAGTTCCGGAGCAACATCTTTCGCAGAACGATGGAAAAGAAAAGGAAAACAGAGCAAGGAAGAAAGAAGATAGAGGGGAATACCTGTTCAATCCTCTGATCGCGGTTATAAAGGGAAGAGTTCTTGAATTTAAATGCAAACGATCCTATCCCTATTTCTATTTATAATGATGATTTGTGCAGGGCTGTCATCTCCATGACGTCAGATCGCAACGGATAGTTCGTTCTTAACGGCTATATATCCGTTGAGTTAGTTATATATAAGATTCGGCAAAATATAAACTCGTTAATATTACATAATTACTCCTTATATGTTGGGGGCAATTGTTAGGGCTGGATTTTTATGACCTATGATCCTTACTTGGTATCCTAACAAGTGATCCTTGTTTCTTTGGCAGATAGTGATCCTCAGAGGAGCTCCAGGATCAGGATCATGGATCATCCTAAGGATCCTCATACTAACGATCGTTCTCTTTGGATTTAATGTTGTTTTGCAGGATTTACGAGTTGGACCTGGTCTTAGCAACGTAAATAAGGAATCTGTCACGCTAATTTCGTACATGCATAATCAAAGATGGACGTTATGGAGAATATGGAAACTCGGCACAATTCAAGGGCAATTAATTAGGCTAAATTTACTTCTATTTCTAAAGGGGTACCGAGCTAGTAGTTAGGTGATTTGCCTAAAATAGAAGAACACATACTTGTATAAATGGCACTCTTGAACATTCGGGAGACACAACACATTTCTCACACGCTTTAGCATACGATACTATAGTGATCCTTGTACCTAGCTCGTTACCATCCGAAGTTGTAAACATTGTTTGATATATTGAAGGTTGGTGATCGGTAGTTTCCATCACCCGAGGTTTTTTATGCCGGAGATCATTCATTGATCAAGGGCTTTTTCCTCGTATAAATCCTTGTGTCACTTGTGCAATTTTCATTATAGTGATCCTTTACTTTGCTCATCATACCAAGCATCATTCCCCGTTTACAAAGAGTTTGGTTGCATCATCCTTGTGTGATTTTTGACCAAAACAGTGTTGATGTTATCATCTTAATCCCCCAGCTGTAACAAAAGTTAGTAGTTCTGCTCCCAATAAATTGGGAACCATTATCACATACAATTTCAGAAGGAATGCCAAATCTAGTTATAATATTTCTCTTAAAAAAGGATATAACTTCCTTTTCTCTGACTTGGGCAAAGGCTTCAGCCTCTATCCACTTGGAGAAGTAATCAGTCATAGCAAGCATGAACACTTTTCCACCAGGTGCCTTAGGGAGCTTGCCAACTATATCCATCCCCCATCTCATAAATGGCCAAGAGGATGGTATAGGATGTAGAAATTCAGCCGGCTGATGAAGGATATTGTTGTGTCTTTGACAAGGATCACACTTCTTAGCATACTCCACAGCATCCCTTTTCATAGTTGGCTAGTAGTATCCTGTCCTTAAGATCCTTGAGAACAATGCCCTGCCCCCAGTGTGGTTTCCACAATCTCCTTCATGGAAGTCTTTTAAAACTTCTTGAACTTCAGGATCCTCGATACATCTTAAATATGGTCCTGCAAGAGATCGCTTATACAGCATGTTATTTAAGATTGTGAATTGAGATACCTTAATTCTGAAAGCCCTAGGGTTTTCTCCCATAGGAATCTCTCCGTGTTGTAAGTATCTCATGATTGGTGAGATCCATGATCCTGAACAAGATTGAGTATCCTCACTAGGGATTATTGCAGAATCCTCTTCTATTTCCATGGCCACCTGATTTTCAATAGCAGGAGCCAGGATATGGATGATGGGGATACTTATATCCTCTGGGATCTTCAAAGATGATCCTAGATTGGCCAATGCATCAGCTTCTGTATTTTCTTCCCTTGGTACCTGTGTCAAACTGAAGAAAACAAAGGAGAGTGCCAATTCTTTGACTATCTCAAGATATTTGGTTAGTTTTTCACCTTTAACAGCATAGGATCCATTAAAGTGATTAGTGATTAACAATGAATCCACGTATACCTCAAGATACCTGATCCCCATATGCTTAGCAATTTGCAAACCAGCGATTAAGGCTTCATATTCAGCCTCATTATTAGTGGCTTGGAACTCACAAGCTTTGGAGTGGGGTATTATGTCCCCCTGTGGCGATTTTAGTAGTATACCAAGCCCCGTGCCTTTAACATTTGAAGATCCATCAGTATGCAGTATCCAAGGATCCTTGGTCTCATCCAGCTGCTGTACTTCCAATTCGGCTTCCTTTTGTAAATCACTACTGAAATCAGCCACAAAGTCTGCTAATGCTTGAGATTTGATGGCTGTTCTAGGCTCATATCTTATATCATGGGCACTAAGCTTTACTGCCCACTTAGCCATCCTTCCGGACATCTCTGGTTTCCTGAGGACATTCTTAATTGGAAAATTAGTTCTAACAACAATAACATGGGTTTCAAAATAATGTCTTAGTTCTAACAACAATAACATGGGTTTCAAGTAAACTCTTACTTACATAATAGACAGGATATTGTGTACCTTCATGATCCTTAACAAGGACTGCATTTACTGCTTTTGAGGATACCGCAAGATATAAGGATAACACATCTCCTTTTTCTGGTTTCATCAATGCTGGAGCTGAGGACATGTATTCTTTGAGGGCTTGTAAAGCATTCTCATGCTTTTCAGTCCATTCGAATTTCTTGTTTTTTCTTAGGATATCATAGAATTCTTTACACTTTTCTGAGGATTTGGATATAAATCTGTTTAAAGCTGCTATCCTGCCGGCTGGAAATATGAGCCTGATGCCTGAGTCACTATTGCTGAGCCGAGGTGCACTCCTTTTGGTCCACCCATATGTTGAATGTCTGGGACCTCTGATGGCTGAGAAGAAATCATCGGAGTATCAAAATTCAAAGATTTGGGCATCAGTGGGGAATGATCCTCTGCCGTTTTCTTTTGCCTTTTAAGATCTCCGATTTCCTTGAGGATCCTGTCATTAGTTTCATCCTGCTGCTGCATACGATCCCTCATCTGCAAAATCAAAGTAAATATATCACTAGCACTGGGAGCAGAAGAAGTTAGAGCAGAAGAAGATGAAGGTTTAGAGAAAATAGGAGTTGGTCTCTTCTCAGCATTTTTCTGAGATCCAGCTGGTGGTGGAGGCAAAGGTGGAATGCCCTTAGATGAATTGACTGCAGACATCGCTGTGGAGGTATTCTTCAACGATGAAGCCATGCAATACTCCGGAATGATCACCAACAGAAAAACTTTCTTATGAATGAAGCACCAATTGCCCCACGGTGGGCGCCAAACTGTTTTGGTCAAAAATCACACAAGGATAATGCAACCAAACTCTTTGTAAACGGGGAATGATGCTTGGTATGATGAACAAAGATAAGGATCACTTAAATGAAAATTGCACAAGTGACACAAGGATTTATACGAGGAAAAAGCCCTTGATCAATGAATGATCTCCGGCATAAAAAACCTCGGGTGATGGAAACTACCGATCACCAAACTTCAATATAATAAACAATGTTTACAACTTTGGATGGTAACGAGCTAGGTACAAGGATCACTATGGTGTAGTATGCTAGAGTGTGTAAGAAGTGTGTTGTGTCTTCCGAATGCTCAAGAGTGCAATTTATATAAGCGTGTGTGGTCGAATTTTAGGCAAGTCACCTAACTACTAGCTCGTTACCCCTTTAGAAATAGAAGTAAATTTAGCCTAACTAATTGCCCGTAAATTATGCTAAGTTTCCTTATTCTCCACAACGTCTATTTCCGACAGTGTATGTGCGAGATTTACGTGAAAGATTCCTTAATAACGTTGCCAAGACCAGGTCCAACTCGTAATTCCTGCAAAACAACATTAAATATAAAGAGAACAATCGTTAGTATGAGGATCCTTAGGATGATCCATGATCCTGGTCCTGAAGCTCTTCTGAGGATCACTATCTGCCAAAGAAACAAGGATCACTTGTTAGGATATCATGTAAGGATCACAGGTCATTAAAATCCTGCCCTAACAATACCTGCTCGTAGTAATCTTTCTACCTCTTCCTGGATAATGGCATTTCTTTCTGGTGCAAACTTCCTCCTTTTTAGATGGATTGGTTTAACTGACCTGTCAATGCCAAGTTTATGAGTGATAATATCGTTAGATATAGCTGTCATATCCTCATGTTTCCATGCAAAGGTAGATTTTCTTCTTTTGAGGAAGGATACAATGTCTTCTTTCATTTGTCCAAGGATCCCTGATCCGATATAGATTTTGGATTCAGGATCATCAGGATCCAAGAGGATTTCGTCCACATCCTGCTCTCTTGCCTCCAAGACATCCCTTGGAGGATACTTTAATTGCTATTGCTCCCTTGATTTCGAGGCTGGTTTCATTGATGAGGTGTAACAATCCTTAGCCTCCTGCTGATCACTATCGATCTTGATTATTCCCCAAGGGCTAGGGAGCTTTACACATTGATGGTAGGTGGATGGGACTGCCTTCATATCGTGTATCCAGGGCCTGCCAAGGATAACATTACAACAAGATAAACAGTCAATAACACAAAATTTCTGATAATTATGTAATCCTTCCACGTAAATTGGGAGTTTGTTGTCCCCCAGGGTTTTCTTAGTTTCGCCACTAAATCCCATAAGCACGGAGGATCTTGGTGTGATGTCTGATTCAGGAATACCCATTTGTCACACCCCCAAATTCCACCTACGGAGTATCATCCGCTTGAGGGCGTGACTGACCAGGATCCAGCCAACAATTATACTGAATAATTGAATTAATAATCATAGTAATACTTACCAACCATACGATTAGTAAATATCATGTTCAGAGTTTAAAGTTTTAAGTTCAAATAGTAGTAAGTAGCGGAAGCATAAATAAAACAGTTTTAAACAAGGTTCATGGTTCATGTTTATTTAGCACCCAACACAGGGGTAGACGAACACTACACATCCCCAAGCAGCAAGTTCCTCAGTCACTGGTTACCTGCAAAGCATGCAGTAAGGTGTCAACAATAATGTTGAGCGAGTTCACTAGTTGTCCAGTTTTAATTACCAAAAACTTGTTTCACCAGTTAATTTTATGTTTATACATGCCATGGGGAGCTACCCCAAAAGTTAGCGACTAAACTGTTTTCCAATACCGAACACTAGGTAACCGTTGCGTTTCCACAGGATGCCCCGATGTCAATGTTCTATCATCATTGACGGATGCCTGAGTACATTAGTTCACGACCGATCCCATACGCGGGCACAGTGTGAGGCTGGTAAAACCTAAATAGCGCTATCAACTAATAACGCGTTCCCCTGGCCCCGGCGACTAATCGGTATTATGTAGTAGGGACTTGAGTGATAGAGTTTCGTTTAGTGCCGTTTGTTGCAATCCGTATAAACGGTAATTAACTAAAGGTTCCCAATAACAAGGGAAGAAAAGTAAGTTGTATCCCTCATAGGAGATAGTGTTGTTTTTAGTTCCGTTTCCCAAACCACCGGGAACGCATGCTTTAAGTTGTGAACTCACCTTGGGTTGCTCGGTAGATAATTACCCGGTCAATCACGTTGGTCACCACGTCCTAGCATGGTTACCAAATATAGGTCAAGTTGGGGTACAAGTAATCACATAAATCCTACACAAGCTAACACATAGCATGCATACAAACATACATTGGGTTATTGGGCCGGCCCTAATATTTACACAATCATACAGAATTTCAGCAACACATAGTCCAGTCAACAGGTAGCCCAAACTAAGCACATTGTGGCCCAATAACCAAAGTAGGCAGCCCAGTCGAGACAAGGCGGTCTCGACTCGAGAACACACGGTCTCGAGTCGCAACCAGGAGATCTCGTGTTATCATGTTTTGGTCTCGAGTGGTGCCGGTTAGGAGTCGCAACCTCAGAGGTCTCGAGTCCAGTCTCGAGTCGAGATTATGAAGTCTCAAGTCGAGACCTTGCCGGTCTCGAGTCCCTGAAGTCCGTCTCGAGTTGTCATGGGATGGTTTCGAGTCGCAACCAAGGGTCTCGACTCGCAACCCCGGATACGTGCACCAGAATCCTTCTAGAACCTGTCCAATTGTACTAACCAATAGAATTCTGTTTTCATGTAATTGTGTACTATCCAACCATATTGCACTAACATGTTTTATTGTCTAATTACCAAGCAAAACGGATCAAAACAAGCATTTTTGAATATTCATATCACATTCATCTAGTTCATCATCTTAGGGTTTTCAACCTCTAACAAAACCTCCTATGTTGCATCGAATTTATTAAAACAGTGATCACCAACCGGAAATGCATTCAAAATCACGTATTTTGAATCACATATTCATTCAACTCATATATATTGCAAGGCATTTATTTATTTCTACATTTACAAGTCAAGCTAGTATGATAACCATCAACATCTTATGCATCAAAACCTTATTCATCACATAAGCATCATCTAGTAACAAGTAACCATTTTCTTTATCAAACAATCACTTTCATCATCAATAAACAACAATCATCATCAAATATTCTAAGCACAATGGTTCATCTTTCATTCATCATTTAACTAATCAAGCAAATAAAACTTATCATCCATTTTATCCAAACAACTATAAGACACTAACCGGTTAGAAGAATCAATGCACCAACTTCCGATTGATGGTATTGAGTGAGTAGAAATCCGAGAGCTTTGATGTAATGGTTGAACCCGAGAGAGGGAGAAGAGGGTGATGTTGCTAGGGTTTTAGTGAGGGAGAGGTAGAGAGTGTGAGAGTGAAATGAGGGAGAGTGCAAAGGAGGGTGTGTTGGGGTTTTTGGTCATTATAAGAGGGTGGTGCACCTTGAGTGGGTTGAGGGCTCCCGAAATGGGCTTCTCGGTTGCATGGCCCAACCGGCCCGCTTGTTAATGTTCACTCGAGACCGGGAGTGGTCTCGAGTCGGATCCTTGGGGTCTCGGCTCACTTGTAACACACACACATATATATAATATACATACATACAACACATAATAACAAATAATCCATAGTTTTCATTTAATAATATACGTACACGTAACGATATTACAAGATAGTGCTCGGGGAAATCCCAGAGTGTTACATTATCCCCAAGTTTTAAGAACCTTCGTCCCGAAAGTTAAGGCAGTCACTGTCAAGCTAGTATGAGTGAGAACGTTTCAACGGGGTGTCACATCATCCCCCCGTTAGTTTGGAATTTCGTCCTGAAATTCGGTTGTAGCTTCAGTGCTGGGGGTTTCGTTTGGGAACAACTAGGGATACTTGTGCTTCATCTGGTCTTCCCGCTCCCAGGTAAAATCTGGGCCACGTCGCGAGTTCCAACGGACTCGTACAAGAGGTATCTGGCTACGTTTGAGGGTTTTGATCTCTCGATCCGTGATCTCAATCGGTTCCTCAGTAAAGTGTAGCTGTTCGTCAATAGTGAGTTCCTTGAAAGGAATTACGAGTGTTTCATCTGACAGACACTTCTTCAGATTAGACACGTGAAAGACGTTGTGTACCGCACTCAGTTCTTCAGGCAGATTCAATCTGTAAGCAACCTTACCGATTCTCTCGGTAATTTCGAATGGTCCGATGTATTGCGGATTGAGCTTGCCCCGTTTACCAAAGCGAACCACACCCTTCCAGGGTGAGACTTTAAGTAGAACCCGGTCACCGACCTGGAATTCTAGTGGTTTCCTACGCTTATCAGCGTAGTCTTTCTGACGGTCACGAGCTGCCGCCATGCGTTGTCTGATCTGGGCAATCTTTTCCGTTGTATCTACCACCATCTCTGGGCCTGTGATTTGGCTATCACCGATTTCCATCCAGCAGAGAGGTGATCGGCATTTACGATCGTACAATGCCTCAAAAGGTGCTGCCTGAATGCTAGTGTGGTAGCTGTTGTTATACGAGAATTCTACTAGTGGAAGGTGCTTTTCCCAATTCTTTCCAAAGTCGATCACACATGCCCTAAGCATGTCTTCTAGGGTTTGGATGGTCCGTTCAGACTGCCCATCCGTTTGTGGGTGATAAGCGGTGCTCATGTCCAAACGTGAGCCAAAGGATTTGTGCATAGCTTGCCACAAATCCGAAGTAAAACGAGCATCTCGGTCGGAAATAATTGAGGTTGGCACCCCGTGCCTCGAAACTACTTCCTTTAAGTAAACCTCTGCCAAGGTAGAAAACTTGTCTGTCTCCTTAATAGCCAAAAAGTGTGCAGACTTGGTCAATCGATCTACTATTACCCAAATAGTGTCATTTCCGCGTTGAGACCTAGGTAGCCCTGTAACAAAATCCATGGAAATTTGCTCCCATTTCCATTTCGGGATTTCTGGTTGTTGGAGTAGACCTGCTGGTTTCTGGTACTCTGTCTTGACTCTTGCGCAAGTCAAACATTTGCTGACATATGTTGCTATGTGGGCCTTCATGCCAGGCCACCAGTATGTAGTCCTCAAGTCGTGGTACATCTTATCCGAGCCAGGATGTACTGAGTAACGGGACTTGTGGGCTTCGTCCATCACGAGTTCACGTAAATCTCCATAGAGTGGAACCCAAATGCGCCCTGTTACATAGTAAGCGCCATCTTCTTTCTATTCTAGTCGCTGTCTCGACCCTTGCAGGGACTCAGCCCTGATGTTTTCCGGTTTCAATGCTTCGACTTGAGAATTTCGGATCTGAGTAGGGAGGTTAGACTGGATGGTAAGTTGCAATGCTCGCACGCGCTTTGGTATAGTGTCCTTTCGGCTGAGGGTATCTGCCATGACATTGGCCTTGCCCGGATGGTACTTGATGGCGCATTCGTAGTCATTCAAGAGTTTGACCCATCGACGTTGTCGCATGTTTAATTCCTTTTGCCTAAAGATATGCTCGAGACTCCTGTGTTCGGTGTAAATAGTGCACTTGGTACCGTACAGGTAGTGTCTCCATATCTTAAGAGCAAAAATCACTGCTCCCAGTTCCAAGTCGTGCGTAGTGTAGTTTCTCTCATGCGTCTTAAGTTGTCGAGAAGCGTAAGCAATAACCTTCTCGCGTTGCATCAACACGCAACCGAGCCCATGGATAGACGCATCGCAGTAAACCACAAAGTCGTCAGAGCCTTTAGGCAACGAGAGAATAGGAGCACTACAGAGGTTATCCTTTAGCCTTTGAAAGGCCGACTCCTGAGCTTCATTCCACTTGTAAGCAACGCCTTTCTGAGTGAGAGTCGTGAGGGGTTGAGCAATCTTTGAGAATCCTTTGATGAATCTGCGGTAGTATCCTGCTAATCCCATGAACTGGCGAACTTCGGTTGGCGTCTTGGGCGTAGGCCAATTCTTTATCGAGTCGATCTTAGTGGGGTCGACATGAATCCCGTCCTTATTGACCACATGCCCAAGGAAATGGACCTCTCGAAGCCAAAAGTCACACTTCGAGAATTTGGCGTACAATTGTTCATTGCGTAAGAGTTCGAGGATAAGGCGTAGGTGTCGTTCATGCTCTTCTTGACTTTTCGAGTAGATCAGGATGTCGTCGATAAACACAATCACGAATTTGTCGTGGTAAGGCTTACACACTCGGTTCATGAGATCCATAAAAACCGCAGGCGCGTTAGTCATTCCGAAAGGCATGACGAGGAACTCGTAATGACCGTAACGAGTTCTGAACGCAGTCTTAGAGCGTAACGAGTTCTGAACGCAGTCTCAGCTGATGATAGCCTGATCGCAGGTCAATCTTAGAATAGTAGCTCGATCCTTGCAACTGATCGAACAGGTCGTCGATGCGCGGGAGAGGGTAACGATTCTTGATGGTAACCTTGTTCAGCTCACGATAGTCGATGCACATTCGGAATGTGCCATCCTTCTTCTTAACAAAGAGTACTGGTGCTCCCCAGGGTGATGAACTAGGACGGATAAATCCTTTATCCAATAGTTCCTGTAATTGCGTAGAGAGTTCCTTCAGTTCTGCAGGGGCTAGTCGATAAGGCGCACGAGCTATGGGTGCTGCTCCGGGAGCTAGCTCGATTTGGAATTCGACCTGACGGTGGGGAGGGAGTCCAGGTAGTTCCTCAGGAAATACCTCGGGGTAGTCACGTACTACAGGAAAATCTTCAATCCTCTTTTCCTTTTCGTGGGTGTTGGTGACAAGTGCTAGGATAGCGGTGTGCCCTTTTTGTAGACACTTCTGGGCTTTTAGAAGCGAGATAATGCCTGTGACTTCTCCGCCTTTGTTACCTTGAACGATGAGGGGTTTGCCAGAACGGCGAGGAATACGGACCGCTTTCTCTTGACAGAGGATCTCAGCGCGATGCTTGGATAACCAATCCATACCGATGACGACGTCTTAGCTTCCAAGTTTGATAGGGAAAAGATCGATAATAAATGTCTGACCGGACAATTCTAGTTTGCAGTCGTGGATCACGTGCGAGGCATCGATATTCCTACCATTGGCTATCTCGACGATGTGCTTAGAACTTAATAATGCAGGTGGGTGCTTAAGCTTCTTACTAATACGTAGGGATACATAACTAGCATCGGCTCCAGAATCAAATAACACGGAAACATAATGATCATCAAGTAGGAACTTACCCGCCACGACGTTGGGGTCATTCCTTGCTTCTCCAGCTCCAATCACAAAAGCTCTTCCTCTTGCACCATTCCCAGCATTGTTGTTTTGTTCATTGTTCCCAGCTCCCTGGTTGTTGTTGCGATTCTGATTCAGTTCAGGGCAATCCTTTCGCATGTGCCCTGTTGCCCCACATTTAAAACATCCGCGGTTGTTTCCCTGCTGCTGTTGCTGTTGGGGTTGTTGCTGATTCTGCCTTGCTGGGAACTGACTTCTACAATCCTTGGCTTCATGCCCCATCTTGTTTCATCGCTGGCACTGACCTTTGTTACATGCCCCATTGTGGTGCCTGTTACACTTGTTGCACTTAGGGTAGCTTCCCCAGTAGCCACCCTGTTGCTGAGGGCCTTTGTTGTTTTCAGTTTTCCTTTGCTGGGCTGGGGCCTGAGTAGAGTTAGCATCCTTGCCCTGATTTCCATCCCACTTTCGTTTGCCATCACTAGAAGTTCCTTCCGCAACACTGATCCTTTTGGGCAACTTGCCCTCTTCCACAGCCTGGTTGGTGAGTTTGTGGGCAAGACGAACCACAGGCTGTATGGTAGTGAGGTTGGCCGAGGTCACATGGCTCCGGATTTCTGGGACCAAGCCTTTGATGTACAATTCGATCCTTCGATACATAGGTCGGGACATGTTTGGGCAAAGTGCAGCATAGTCGTTGGACAGCTTGGTGTAGGTCTCAATCTCTGACCCAACCATCTTGAGACCATAGTACTCGTCCTCGAGTTTGTGGATGTCATCCCTGTGACAATACTCTTCCTTGATCATATCCTTGAAATCTTCCCATGCAGTAGCATTAGCAGTCTCCAAACCAAGCATTTGAATTTGCGCTTTCCACCACGAAAGCGCGCTTCCCTCAAGAGTACCAGTAGCAAACTTCACCCAATTAGCAGGGGGACACTCGCAGACAGCAAAGACAGCTTCGACCTTCTCGATCCAGTGCAGAAGACCTATGGCACCCTCAGTGCCATTGAAAGGAAGAGGTTTGCAATCCATGAAGGTCTTGAAAGTACAGTCACGTGGTTGCATAGGTGCATGCTGACCTGTTGTGAAGGGTGAAGCGAAATGGGTTCAGAGGTGAAAAGACGATGTGGCGGTAGGATCTAAACATCCTAAAACAACGAGCTTACCTCCAGGGTGAGCTGCGAAAGCTGCAGCCACCGTGTTGATCAGGTTAGTGAACTGAGCCTGAGTCATGTTGACGTTTCCTCGTCCGCGTCCACTCATTGTCTTCATAGCCAGAAAACGTAGTATGAGTGTGATGTCGTAACATAGCGAGAATGAGATAGAAGAGGGGAGGCGTATCTATCTAATTAGGCAAACTAGTACGTATAGTAGAGCAGAAAGCATAAGACAATCAAGCAAGTAAACATGGGTCCGAGCTATGAGGTCAGATAAGTCGAGTCTTGCACTTGGAGTGTAGTGTCGTTACGAGTCCCGGGTTATAGTCTGGTTTTTCTCAAAAGGATTTTCCCCTTTTTAAAACCAAGTTCACTATAACCAATGGCTCTGATACCAATCTGTCACACCCCCAAATTCCACCTGCGGAGTATCATCCGCTTGAGGGCGTGACTGACCAGGATCCAGCCACCAATTATACTGAATAATTGAATTAATAATCATAGTAATACTTACCAACCATACGATTAGTAAATATCATGTTCAGAGTTTAAAGTTTTAAGTTCAAAGAGTAGTAAGTAGCGGAAGCATAAATAAAACAGTTTTAAACAAGGTTCATGGTTCATGTTTATTTAGCACCCAACACAGGGGTAGACGAACACTACACATCCCCAAGCAGCAAGCTCCTCAGTCACTGGTTACCTGCAAAGCATGCAGTAAGGTGTCAACAATAATGTTGAGCGAGTTCACTAGTTGTCCAGTTTTAATTACCAAAAACTTGTTTCACCAGTTAATTTATCCGTTTATACATGCCATGGGGAGCTACCCCAAAAGTTAGCGACTAAACTATTTTCCAATACCGAACACTAGGTAACCGTTGCGTTTCCGCAGGATGCCCCGATGTCAATGTTCTATCATCATTGACGGATGCCTGAGTACATTAGTTCACGACCGATCCCATATGCGGGCACGGTTTGAGGCTGGAAAAACCTAAATAGCGCTATCAACTAATAACCCGTTCGCCTGGCCCCGACGACTAATCGGTATTATGTAGTAGGGACTTGAGTGATAGAGTTTCGTTTAGTGCCGTTTGTTGCAATCCGTATAAACAGTAATTAACTAAAGGTTCCCAATAACAAGGGAAGAAAAGTAAGTTGTATCCCTCATAGGAGATAGTGTTGTTTTTAGTTCCATTTCCCAAACCACCGGGAACGCATGCTTTAAGTTGTGAACTCACCTTGGGTTGCTCGGTAGATAATTACCCGGTCAATCACGTTGGTCACCACGTCCTAGCATGGTTACCAAATATAGGTCAAGTTGGGGTACAAGTAATCACGTAAATCCTACACAAGCTAACACATAGCATGCATACAAACATACATTGGGTTATTGGGCCGGCCCTAATATTTACACAATCATACAGAATTTCAGCAACACATAGTCCAGTCAACAGGTAGCCCAAACTAAGCACATTGTGGCCCAATAACCAAAGTAGGCAGCCCAGTCGAGACAAGGCAGTCTCGACTCGAGAACACACGGTCTCGAGTCGCAACCAGGAGATCTCGTGTTATCATGTTTTGGTCTCGAGTGGTGCCGGTTAGGAGTCGCAACCTCAGAGGTCTCGAGTCCAGTCTCGAGTCGAGATTATGAAGTCTCAAGTCGAGACCTTGCCGGTCTCGAGTCCCTGAAGTCCGTCTCGAGTTGTCATGGGATGGTTTCGAGTCGCAACCAAGGGTCTCGACTCGCAATCCCGGATACGTGCACCAGAATCCTTCTAGAACCTGTCCAATTGTACTAACCAATAGAATTATGTTTTCATGTAATTGTGTACTATCCAACCATATTGCACTAACATGTTTTATTGTCTAATTACCAAGCAAAACGGATCAAAACAAGCATTTTTGAATATTCATATCACATTCATCTAGTTCATCATCTTAGGGTTTTCAACCTCTAACAAAACCTCCTATGTTGCATCGAATTTATTAAAACAGTGATCACCAACCGGAAATGCATTCAAAATCACGTATTTTGAATCACATATTCATTCAACTCATATATATTGCAAGGCATTTATTCATTTCTACATTTACAAGTCAAGCTAGTATGATAACCATCAACATCTTATGCATCAAAACCTTATTCATCACATAAGCATCATCTAGTAACAAGTAACCATTTTCTTTATCAAACAATCACTTTCATCATCAATAAACAACAATCATCATCAAATATTTTAAGCACAATGGTTCATCTTTCATTCATCATTTAACTAATCAAGCAAATAAAACTTATCATCCATTTTATCCAAACAACTATAAGACACTAACCGGTTAGAAGAATCAATGCACCAACTTCCGATTGATGGTATTGAGTGAGTAGAAATCCGAGAGCTTTGATGTAATGGTTGAACCCGAGAGAGGGAGAAGAGGGTGATGTTGCTAGGGTTTTAGTGAGGGAGAGGTAGAGAGTGTGAGAGTGAAATGAGGGAGAGTGTAAAGGAGGGTGTGTTGGGGTTTTTGGTCATTATAAGAGGGTGGTGCACCTTGAGTGGGTTGAGGGCTCCCGAAATGGGCTTCTCGGTTGCATGGCCCAACCGGCCCGCTTGTTAATGTTCACTCGAGACCGGGAGTGGTCTCGAGTCGGATCCTTGAGGTCTCGGCTCACTTGTAACACACACATATATATATATAATATACATACATACAACACATAATAACAAATAATCCATAGTTTTCATTTAATAATATACGTACACGCAACGATATTACAAGATAGTGCTCGGGGAAATCCCAGAGTGTCACATTATCCCCAAGTTTTAAGAACCTTCGTCCCGAAAGTTAAGGCAGTCACTGTCAAGCTAGTATGAGTGAGAACGTTTCAACGGGGTGTCACACCATTTTCTTCAGAACATCAAGCTGGATAATGTTTACTGAGCTTCCTCCGTCAATTAGGATCCTGCGGACAAAATGGTTAGAAATAAAGAGAGTAATAACTAAACTATCATGATGAGGATCCTGGATGTCTACGCGATCATCCTCATCAAAGGTTATCACTTTTCCTTCCGAGACACTTGATGTTCGAATAGGTCTTTCTCCATTATCCATTTTAGCTTCCTTTGCTTGCCTTTTAGCTGCTGAAAAGGATGTACCACAGATGTCTGATCCTCCAGAAATAAAGTTTATCACTTGTGCATCTGCCGGAGGAGCTGGAGCTTTTTCAGGGATCCTTTCAGGATCCTGAGTCCTTGGTTTTTTCTTCCCAACAACTCTTTTAAATGCCCCTTGCTTAGCAGATATCCAATTTCCTTTCTCAATGCGATGCATTCCTCTGTCAAATGTCCAAAATCCTCATGGTATGCACACCACTTTGATTTATCTTTAGCTGCGGCTGGTTTGTCATCTTTCTGGGCCATCTGGCTTTTTCTCCCAGATTCTGCATTGCAAGGATTAGTTCATGGTTATCAACGGAAAAACAGTATTCAGAAATCAGAGGATAATCCTCATCATCCTCTTCTTGGTCAACAGCATGCACATTCTGGTTGTCAGTTCTGTTATAGGATTTGAATTTGTTGCTTTTGAAAGAGGATCCTTGCTTTTCTTGTTTTGAGGATCCTACTTGTCTCTCCTGGATCCTCTTGTCATCCTCTAGCCGGATGAACCTGAGTGCCCGAGTCCTTACTTCGTCTAGGTTCCTGCATGGTGTCATAACAAGATAATCATAGAACAATGAATCCCTAAGCAACCCCATTTTGAAGGCCTCAACAGCTGTGGCTACATCCAAGTTGGGAATGTCCAAGGATTCTTTACTAAATTTGGTTATATAATCCCTTAATGATTCATTATGACCCTGAGTTATCCTATATATATCACTAGTCAATCGTTCAAATTTTCTGCTACAAGAAAATTGATTATTGAATAAGTTAACTAAATTAGCAAACGAAGTAATAGAGTAAGGGGGAAGACTTAGCAGCCATTTAAGAGCTGATCCAGTAAGAGTGGATCCAAATCCCTTGCATAGGCATGCTTCCTTTAACCTTTCTGGAATCGGATTGATCTCCATCCTCTCCCTGTATTGTGCTATGTGTTTCTCAGGATCCGTTGTACCATCATACAGCTTCATAGTTGGAATATGGAATCTTTTGGGTATCTCAGCATCACAAATTGGTGGTGCAAAACGAGATACCTTATGGCTTCCATCTGCAATCTCCGGGATAGGTTTGACTACCCCTGGAACACTTGATATCATATCCTTCAGTTTCTGCAGTTCTCTGGCCATAGCATGGTTGATACCTGTATCCTGCATGAATCCATGGTTAGTGGTAAGAGAATTATTAAAAGTGTTACCTCCCATCGGGTTCAAGTTAGGAACATTGGATGTGAATCCATATTGCTGGGATTCTGGGATGATGGAGGGACCAGTGGAAGCAATGGTCTGCATTGGAATAAAATCTCCTTGATGGACATCTGAACTTCCTGTTTGCAAACTCTTCAAGGATCCTGGCATCTGGAGGGATCCCTGAACTTGGGGTGATCCTGGAACGAAGGAGGGTCCTTGAACCTGGGATGATCCTGGAACAAAGGAGGATCCTTGAACCTGGGATGATCCTGGAACAAAGGAGGATCCTTGAACCTGGGATGATCCTGGAAAAAAGGAGGATCCTAGAACCTGCTGTGCTCCTGAGTAGGCTCCTGAATTCATGAAGGATCCCGTATGCTGAGTATAGGATCCTTCTGGGCCGAAGTGTACTCCTCTTGATCCACCCACATGTTGAATGTCTGGGACCTCTGATGGCTGAGAAGTAATTATCGGAGTATCAAAATTCAAAGATTTGGGCATCAGTGGAGAATGATCCTCTGCCGTTTTCTTCTGTCTTTTGAGATCTCTGATTTCCTCAAGGATCCTGTCATTAGTTTCATCATGCCGCTGAATACGATCCCTCATCTGCAAAATCAAAGTAAATATATCACTAGTACTGGGAGCAGAAGAAGTTAGAGCAGAAGAAGATGGAGTTTTAGAGAAAATGGGAGTAGGTCTCTTCTCATCATTTTTCTGAGATCCAGCAGGTGGTGGAGGCAAAGGTGGAATGCTCTGAGATGAAATGACTGCGGACATCGCTGTAGAGGTATTCTTCAACGATGAAGCCATGTATGCAATGATCCGGAATGATCAGCAACGGGAAACTTTTTTATGAATGAAGCACCAATTGCCTCACGGTGGGCGCCAAACTGTTTTGGTCAAAAATCACACAAGGATAATGCAACCAAACTCTTTGTAAACGGGGAATGATGCTTGGTATGATGAACAAAGATAAGGATCACTTAAATGTAAATTGCACAAGTGACACAAGGATTTATACGAGGAAAAAGCCCTTGATCAATGAATGATCTCCGACATAAAAAACCTCGGGTGATGGAAACTACCGATCACCAAACTTCAATATAACAAACAAAGTTTACAACTTCGGATGGTAACGAGCTAGGTACAAGGATCACTACGGTGTTGTATGCTAGAGTGTGTAAGAAGTGTGTTCCGAATGCTCAAGAGTGCAATTTATATAAGCGTGTGTGGTCGAATTTTAGGCAAGTCACCTAACTACTAGCTCGTTACCCCTTTAGAAATAGAAGTAAATTTAGCCTAACTAATTGCCCGTAAATTGTGCTAAGTTTCCTTATTCTCCACAACGTCTATTTCTGGTTATGCATGTGCGAAATTAGCGTGAAAGATTCCTTTATAACGTTGCCAAGACCAGGTCCAACTCGTAATTCCGGCAAAACAACATTAAATATAAAGAGAACAATCGTTGGTATGAGGATCCTTAGGATGATCCATGATCCTGATCCTGAAGCTCTTCTGAGGATCACTATCTGCCAAATAAACAAGGATCGCTTGTTAGGATATCATGTAAGGATCACAGGTCATAAAAATCCTGCCCTAACAGTGCCTTAGGGAGCTTACCAACTATATCCATACCCCATCCCATAAATGGCCAAGAGGAGGATATAGGATGCAAAAATTCAGCTGGTTGATGAAGGATATTGCTGTGTCTCTGACAAGGATCACACTTCTTAGCATACTCCACAGCATCTCTCTTCATAGTTGGCCAATAGTATCCTGTCCTCAGGATCCTTGAGAATAATGCCCTGCCCCAAGTGTGGTTTCCACAATCTCCTTCATGGAAGTCTTTTAAAACTTCTTGGATTTCAGGATCCTCAATGCATCTTAAATATGGTCCTGCAAGAGATCGTTTATACAACATATTATTTAAAATTGTGAATTGAGATACCTTAATTTTGAAAGCCCTAGGGTTTTCTCCTGTAGGAATCTCTCCATGTTGTAAGTATCTCATGATTGGGAGGATCCATGATCCTGAATGAGATTGAGTATCCTCACTAGGGATAATTGCAGAATCCTCTCCTATCTCCATAGCCGCATGATCCTCAATAGTAGGGGTTAGGATATGGATAATAGGGATCTTGATAACCTCTGGGATTTTCAAGGATGATCCCAGATTGGCCAATGCATTAGCGTCTGCATTATCTTCTCTTGGTACCTGTGTCAAACTAAAGGAAACAAAAGAGAGTGCCAACTCTTTGACTATCTCTAAATATTTGATTAGCTTTTCACCTTTAACAGCATAGGATCCATTAAAGTGGTTAGTGATTAATAATGAATCTACATGTACCTCAAGATACCTGATCCTCATATGCTTAGCAATTTGCAAACCAGCTATCAAGGCTTCATATTCAGCCTCGTTGTTAGTAGTTTGGAACTCACAAGCTATAGAGTGGGGTATTATGTCCCCCTGTGGCGATTTTAGTAGTATTCCGAGCCTAGTTCCTTTGACATTGGAGGCTCAGTCAGTGAAGAGTATCCAAGGATCCTTAGTTTCCTCTAGATGTTGGACTTCCAATTCAGCTTCCCTTTGCATGTCACTACTGAAATCTGCCACAAAGTCAGCTAAGGCTTGGGATTTAATGGCGGTTCTAGGTTCATATCTTATATCATAAGCACTGAGCTTCACTGCCCACTTAGCCATCCTTCCTGACATTTCAGGTTTCCTGAGAACATTCTTAATTGGAAAATTAGTCTTAACAGTAATAGCATGTGTTTCAAAATAGTGTCTTAATTTAGTAGAGGCCATAATTAAGGCTAAAATAAGCTTTTCTAAATGTGAATACCTGGATTCAGCATCAAGCAAACTCTTACTTACATAATAGACATGATGTTGTGTACCTTCATGATCCTTAACAAGGAAGACACTTACTGCTTTAGAGGATACTGCGAGGTATAAGGATAACACATCCCCCTTTTCTGGTTTCGTCAAGGCAGGAGCTGAGGATAGGTAATCCTTAAGAGCTTTGAGAGCATTTTCGTACTTTTCAGTCCAATCAAATTTTTTGTTCTTCCTCAAAATGTCGTAGAATTCTTTGCATTTTTCTGAGGATTTGGATATGAACCTGTTTAAGGCTGCGATCCTCTCTGTTAATCTTTGCACATCCTTGGCATTAGCTGGAGATTTAATGTTCACAATAGCCTTAATTTGTTATGGACTTGCTTCAATGCCTCTTTTTGTCACCATATACCCTAGGAATTTACCTACTTTTACGCCAAAATGACACTTGGAAGGATTTAGTTTCATATTAAATTTATCAAGGATATTGAATGCTTCCTCCAAGTCTCTAAGGTGATCCTCAGCTTTTTTAGACTTAACCACCATGTCATCTATATAGACCTCCATAGTTTGTCCAATTTGATCCTTGAACATCATATTCACTAGCCTTTGATAAGTTGCACCTGCATTTCTTAGTCCAAATGGCATAGCAATATAACAGTAGATACCAGTTGGGGTCATAAAGGCTGTATCCTCTTGATCAGATGGTTCCATCTGCATTTGTTGAAATCCAGATGAAGCATCCATAAAAAGTTAACAGTTCAAGACCCGCCGTTGCATCCACCATGGAGTGAATGTGGGGTAATGGGAAAGGATCCTTGGGACATGCCTTATTTAAATCTGTAAAATCGACACATACCCTCCACTTTCCGTTTTTCTTTTGAACAACAACCACATTGGCCAACCATCTTGGATACTTGACCTCTCTAATCATACCTGCTCGGAGCAATTTCTCTACCTCTTCCTGGATAATGGCATTTCTTTCTGGTGCAAACTTCCTCCTCTTTTGATGGATCGGTTTGAATGACTTGTCAATGCCAAGTTTGTGAGTGATTATATCTTTAGATATACCTGTCATATCTTCGTGTTTCCATGCGAAGGTAGTTTTCCTCCTTTTGAGGAAGGATATGAGGTCTTCTTTCATTTCGCCAAGGATCCCTGATCCTATATAGACCTTAGATTCAGGATCATCAGGATCCATAAGGATTTCTACTACATCCTGCTCTCTTGCCTCCAAGACATCCCTTGGAGGATACTTTGATTGCTATTGCTCCCTTCTCTTTGAGGCTGGTTTCATTGATGAAGTGTAGCAGTTCTTAGCCTCCTGCTGATCACTATCAATCTTCACTATTCCCTAGGGACTAGGGAGCTTCACACATTGATGATAGGTGGATGGGACTGCCTTCATGTCATGTATCCAAGGCCTGCCAAGGATAACATTACAACAAGATAAACAGTCAATAACACAAAATTTCTGGTAAGAATGCAGCCCTTCAATATAAATTGGGAGTTTAATATCCCCCAGAGTGTTCTTAGTCTCGCCACTGAATCCCACGAGCACAGAGGATCTTGGTACGATATCGGATTCAGGGATATTCATCTTCTTAAGAACATCAAGCTGGATAATGTTCACAGAGCTTCCTCCGTCGATAAGGATCCTGCGAACAAAATGGTTAGAAATAAAAAGAGTGATAACCAAACCATCGTGATGAGGATCCTGTATGTCAACACGATCATCTTCATCAAAAGTTATGACTTTTCCTTCGGAGACACTGGATGTTCAGATGGGTCTATCTCCATTATCTATCTTGGTTTCCTTTGCATGCCTTTTAGCTGCTGAGAAGGATGTTCCACAAATGTCTGATCCTCCAGAAATAAAGTTTATAACTTGTGCATTTGCTGGAGGGGCTGGAGCTTTCTCTGGGATCCTTTCAAGATCCTGAGTCCTTGACTTCTTTCTCCCCAATAATTCTTTCAAGTGCCCCTTGCTCAACAAGTATCCAATTTCTTTTCTCAATGCAATGCATTCTTCAGTGAGATGCCCAAAGTCTTCATGGTATGCACACCATTTGGACTTATCTTTAGTTGCAGCTGGTCTGTCATTTTTCCTGGGCCATCTAGCTTTATCACCTAAATTCTGCATCGCAAGGATTAGTTCAATGTGATCAACAGAAAAACAATATTAAGAAATTGGAGGATAATCCTCATCATCCTCTTCTTGTTCAACAGCATGCACATTCTGGTTATCAGATTTGTTGTAGGATCTGAACTTGTTGTTCTTGAATGAGGATCCTTGCTTCTCTTGCTTTGAGGATCCTGCTAGCCTCTCCTGGATCCTCTTGTCATCCTCTAACCGGATGAACCTAAGTGCCCGGGTTCTTACCTCATCTAGGTTCCTGCATGGTGTCGTAACAAGATCATCATAGAATAATGAATCCCTCAGCAATCCCATTTTAAAGGCTTCAACAGCCGTAGCTATATCCAGGTTAGGAATATCTAAGGATTCTTTACTAAATTTAGTGATATAATCCCTTAATGATTCATTATGACCCTGGTTTATCCTATATAGATCACTAGTTAAACGCTCAAATTTTCTACTACAAGAAAACTGATTATTAAATAGGTTAACTAGATTAGCAAATGAGGTAATAGAGTAAGGGGGAAGACTTAGCAGCCATTTAAGAGCCGATCCAGTAAGAGTGGATCCAAATCCCTTGCAAAGACATGCTTCCTTTAACCTTTCCGGGATGGGATTGATCTCCATCCTTTCCCTGTATTGTGCTATGTGTTCTTCAGGATCTGTTGAACCATCATACAACTTCATGGTCGGCACGTGGAACCTCTTGGGTATCTCAGCATCACAGATTGGTGGTGCAAAACGAGATATCTTATGGCTCCCATCTGCAATCTCTGGGATAGGCTTGACCACTCCTGGGACACTTAATATTATATCCTTTAACTTTTGCAATTCTATGGCCATGGCATGATTGATACCTGTATCCTGCATAAGGACATGGTTAGTGGTATAAGAATTATTGAAAGTGTTACCTCCCATTGGGTTCAAATTAGGAAGAGTGGATGTGAATCCATATTGTTGAGACTCCGGAATGATCGAAGGACCAGTAGAAGCAATGGTCTGCATTGGAATAAAATCTCCTTGATGGATATCTGAACTCCCTGATTGCAAACTCCTTAAGGATCCCGGAATCTGGAAGGATCCATGGAACTGAGAGGATCCTTGAAGCTGAGAGGATCCTTGAACCTGAGAGGATCCTGGAACATAGGAGGATCCTTGAACCTGTGAGGATCCTGGAACATAGGAGGATCCTTGAACCTGCGAGGATCCTGGAACATAGGAGGATCCTTGAAACGGCCAGAATCCTTGAATCTGCTGCGTTCCTAAGTATCCTCCTGAGCTTGTGAAGGATCCTATATGCTGAGGATGGGATCCTGCTGGTTGGAAGTATGAACCTGAAGCCTGAGTCATTGCTGATGATCCGTAATGCACTCCTTTTGGTCCTCCCACATATTGAACATCTGGAACCACTGAAGGCTGAGAAGTTACAACCGGAGTATCGAAATTCAAAGATCTGGGCATTAGTGGGGAATGATCCTCTGCCGATCTCTTTTGTTTCTTTATGTCTCCAATTTTTCTAAGAATCCTTTCATTGGTCTTATCCTGCTGCTGTATATGCTCCTTCATCTGCAAAATCAGAGTAAACAAGTCACTAGTAGTAGGAGTATAAGAAGCAGAAAAAGTTGGAGGTTTTGAGAAAATAGGAGTAGGTTTCTTCTCGGCATTTTTCTGAGGTCCAGAAGGTGGTGGAGGCAAAGGTGGAATGCCCTGAGATGAATTGACTGCAGACATCGCAGTGGAAGCGTTCTTTGACGATGAAGCCATGTGCTTGAATGCAATGAACCAAAATGATCATGAAAATGCGAATCTCTTGGGAATGAAGCACCAATTGGCCCCACGGTGGGCGCCAAACTGTTTTGGTTAAAAACCAGACAAGGATAATGCAACCAAACTCTCTGTTACGGGGTATGATGCTTGAATTGGTAAACAACAATGAGGATCACTCAGAAATGAATTGCACAAGTGACACAAAGATTTATACGAGGAAAAAGCCCTTGATCAATGAATGATCTCCGGCATAAAAAACCTCGGGTGATGGAAACTACCGATCACCAACTCATATTAAACAATAATTCTTTTACAACTTCGGATGACAGCGAGCTAGGTACAAGGATCAATATAGTGTATCGTGTAGAAATGTATGAAAATTGCTAAGTGTTTTGTTGTAAGCCGATGAGTGCAGTTGTACGAGTGTGTGCAGCCAAGAAATAGCCAAGTGTTCTAAAAATAGCTCGCTATCCCCTTTAAAAATAGAAAATATCTAGCCTAACTAACTATCCGCATTTCGTGCCTTCTCCCCACGTTCTCCATAACGTTCATAATGGTCAAGCACGTGCAGAATTGAAGGGAATATGCTCCAGGAATATCGCCATGACCAAGTCCAAGCCGGTACTCCTGCAAAACAATACCGAATTCAAAGTGAATAATCGTTAGTATAAGGATCCTTAGGATGATCCATGATCCTGATCCTGAAGCACTTCTAAGGATCAGTATCTGTCACAAAAGTAAGGATGACCAAACAGGATAACACTTGAGGATCACAGGTCGTTAGAAAATCCTCCCCTAACAGCAGCCATTTAAGAGCTGATCCTGTAAGTGTAGATCCGAAACCCTTGCATAAACATGCTTCTTTTAACCTCTCAGGGATGGGGTTGATCTCCATCCTTTCTCTGTATTGAGCCACGTGTTCTTCAGGATTTATTGAGCCATCATATAACTTCATGGTTGGTATTTGGAACCTTTTGGGTATCTCAGCATCACAAATAGGTGGTGCAAAACGAGATATCTTATGGCTCCCATCTGCAATCTCAGGAATGGGTTTAACCACCCCTGGAACGCTGGATATCATATCCTTAAGCTTTTGTAACTCCCTAGCCATAGCTTGGTTGATACCTGTATCCTGCATAAGGCCATGGTTAGCAGTATAAGAATTATTGAAAGTGTTACCTCCCGGTGGATTCAAGTTTGGAATCCCAGATGTAAATCCATGTTGTCGGGATTCTGGTATAATGGAAGGACCAGAAGGAGCAATGGTCTGCATTGGGATGAAGTCTCCTTGATGGACATCTAAACTTCCAAGCTGCAAACTTCTTAAGGATCCTTGATCCTGAGAAACATTGGATCCTTGATACACTGTGAACGGGGGTCTTGGAGGATAAACCATGGATCCGAAAACCTGAGAGGATCCTTGAGGCTGAAAGGATGATCCTTGAACATGAGAGGATCCTTGAACCTGAGAGGATCCTTGAACCTGTTGCGTCCCCATGCATCCTCCTGAGCTAGCGAAGGATCCTTGATGCTGAGAGAAGGACCCTACTAGTTGAAAATAGGATCCTAGAGCCTGAGACGTTGCTGAGGATCCGTGGTGCATTCCTCTTGTCCACCCAAGTATTGGACGTCCGGAGCTGCAGAATGCTGGGAGGTTATGACCGGAGTGTCGAAATTCAAAGACCTAGGCATCAATGGGGAATGATCCTCTGCTGATCTCTTCTGTTGAAGGTGATGAACCGGAATGACCGAAATGAACAAAATTTTTCAGAAATGAAGCACCAATTGCCCCACGGTGGGCACCAAACTGTTTTGGTCAAAAATCAAGCAAAGATAATGCAACCAAATCTTTTGTAGTGAGGTGTGATGCTTGAATCAATGAACAATGCTAAGGATAACAATCAAATGTAATGAACAAATGACACAAGGATTTATACGAGGAAAAAGCCCTTGATCAAGAGTTGATCTCCGGCATAAAAAACCTCGGGTGATGGAAACTACCGATCACCAACTAAGATTAAACAATAAAAGATTACAACTCGGGATGATAACAAGCTTGTTACAAGGATCACTAGTGTGTAATGTGCAAAAATGTGTATGAAATCGCCAAGTAATGTTCAAGAGCCAACTGAGAGCAGTTACGAGTGTGTGTGTATGCCGAATATAGCAAAAGTGTTCTAATCAAGCTTGTTATCCCCATTTTAAATTAGAAATAACTACATTAACAAACAATCCGACAATTACGCGAGCCCCCCACGATCTCCATAACGTTCATGAGAGTTTAGCACGTGTGGAATATTAAGGGAATATGCTCCAGGAACTTCGGTAAGACTTGGTCCATGCTTCAGCTCCTGCAAAACAACTTTATATTCGAAATAGACAACCGTTAGTGCGAGGATAACAATAATGATCCTAAATCCTGATCCTACAATACTCCCTGAGGATCACTAATTCAAACAGAATTAAGGATCCTTGATGCCGGCAGCACTTGAGGATCCATGATCCTTAGGATTATAAAATACTCCCCAAACAGTTTCCGCCAAACATCTTGAAGACGTGAAGATTCTGCAGATAACTTGAAGAAAATGAGGTTGTTCGTCGGCTGTGATTGTTTTTCTTGTTGCAGTTCTAGGGTTTTGATCTGAAAAATGCCATGTCCGGATTTATATAAGTGTTATACCTGTCCAAGTTAATCTATCAACATCCAATCCGAGTTTCTTTATTAATATGTTCAGTGTTTGTGCTTCAGGATTATTGTTGAACTTGTGTGAATTCATACTTATGAGATATCGAACTCCTATCCGCATTAACTTAGAAGTCAGGGTTTACTTCTTTGGGAGGTCAGGACTTTGTGGTCAGGAATTGGAGATCAGTGTTTACCAGTATTCAGAGTTTACGATTTCAAAACTTCAGGATTTATCATTTCATAATACATCAGGGTTTAGACTTCATAGTTTCAGACTTTACTAGTAGCCAGGATTTACAAAGTTGGATATTTTAGTGTTTATTAGATCCGAGTATAGGAGGATATAAGAGTCCGAATTTCTTTTAAGGTTCCAAATTTACTTATATCAGTTGGATAGGTCCGAGTTTTATTAGATTTATCCGAGTTTACCTTTTAACTTTAGTAGAGTCCGAGTTTTCTTGTTTTCCTAAACGTCCGAGTTTCCTAAAATTAAGTCCGAGTTTTTATTTTCTAAGATTTAGTCCGAGTTAACTGAATTTTAGAAGATCCGAGTTTGTTCTCTTAAACTTGATTCCGAGTTTAAAAAAAAATCCATCAAATGTTTTGAGTTTCCTGTTTAGTATACTTCAGAGTTTAAAATATCTGAATTTTCGAGTCTACTATCAACAGGTCCGAGTTTGGTGTTTTTATTTTTAAAGTTCAGAATTTAGTTATTGAAGCTTTCAGAGTTTACATGCTATCCGGGTTTGATTCCTAAATTCCATCATAGTTTATTATTTTCTTGAAACACATCCAAGTTTTCGTGGTACTGTGACTAATCAGAGTTAAGTTTTAAAACATCCAGTCCGAGTTTAAGTTAAAAAAACCTTTTGATTCGAGTTTAACTCTATTTCAAAACATTCATTGATGCACTTTGTGGATGCTGCTCGGTTCAGTTCAACTCGGTTCGGTTCGACTCGGTTAGGTTCGGCTAAAGGCCAACGTCGCGACATTCCCCCATCATGCGCCCCAGAGTTCGACACGCGAAGCACGAAGCGCCGCGAGATAACATCACCATGACATCATCATGATGATGTCATGATGATGTCACAAGTATATATTGAAATTCTTTTTGGAAGTCTACGAAGACTAGTGTTCATCACGTGATAAGATTATTATTCCATGCATATATTGAAGTCTACGAAGACTTGAATTAATGAAGTTTTCATCACGAACCCACAAGGGTTCGTGGCCTTTAAAGGCTCACCAAGAAGAATTGATAAAGGTTTATGATTCAGGGCTTTAATCAGGTAGAAGACATTGATTATAATGAAGTTTATGTGTCACACCCCAACCGATGGTGGAAACATCGGGATGAGACGAACAAATTGCTCAAAAACATCATAACACTAATTGTGACAATATAGATTAAATCAAATTTCATAATAAATTGCAAAAAAAATTCATACATTGTTCAAATAACTTAAACACAAAACAATTGTTCAAATATTACATATTTTCTAGGTGAGTTTCTAGTCCACCCTAATCTTGTTTCTTCAACATCTTGTCTATCAACCTGCAACATGTATTAAAATAATGATCAACAAATATGTTGGCGAGTATACAAGTTTGATACATAGCATAGTAGAATAAAATGTTTAAATGTGCTTATATCCAACATGAATAAGATGATACCAGTTAACAGTTATGCCGAAACGATGTTACTCTACATGCTCAAACCAATGTTTACGCAATTAAAGTGCCTATACCAAAAGTTTAACAGGAGGTTAACATGTTTAACTTAACAATATCCAAGGATAGCGGGCGGGGCGTTACAACCTATAGCGCTATAATTGTTAAGGTAGGCTTGATCGAAGTTAATGAGCATATAGTCATGAAGTGTTCACATTAGCATCACATGTATAACAAGAATCAAATATTTCATGTGTCATTTGGATAGAGTGTGAATAAATGTTGTTTAACGTGTTTGTGTAATTTGCATAAGAATACAAGTTGCACCCAAAAATTTTTAAAACTGAAAATGGGATCATGTATACTCACATTGGTTGCGTATGAGACATCCTTGAAATGACGCACGAGTAAAGATAGAGAAAAAGGATTCCGAATGGATGAAACGGTTAACCTAGATGATTAAAATGTCATAACACGATCTTGTTAATATTTAGGTTAAAGTTTAGTATTTTTTTTATATATTAGTTATATAATAATCTTTCTTGTTAATTTGTTATTTATCTAAGATGGGATTTAAGATTTTAATTATATAAAGGACAAGAATTAGCTGATATACTTACACATTTTATTTGACTAATAAATTCCCCTAAACAATAAAATCAATGTTAGAATTTATTTGTGAGCTTGTCACCCCATGATCTATTACATGTATAAAACCAAACTAATTATATAAATTAAACATGAAGAAACTATGATTTATTGATGTTCTAATATTGGTGAAAGTAAAAGAAATAATTGTTAGGGGAGGATTTTCCAATGATCAGTGATCCTCAATTGCTGTTGGGTTTAAGGATCCTTAATGATGTTTGAGTTTAGGATCCTCAGAGAGTATTGAAGGGTCAGGATCTAGGATCATCATAGTGATCCTTACACTAACGATTGTCTGCTTTGAATATGGAATTGTTTTGCAGGAGTACGTGCTTGGACTTGGTCATGGCGATATTCCTGGAGCATATTCTCTTTTATTCCGCACGTGCTTGACCATTGTGAACGTTATGGAGATCGTGGGGAGAGGGCACGAATTGCGAAATAGTTAGTTATCTTAGATATTTACTAAATTTAAAAGGGGATAGCGAGCTTGATTAGAACACTTAGCTATTTTCGGCATACACACACATTCGTAACAGCTCTCAGTCAGCTCTTGAACATTACTTGGCGATTACACACCTTCGTTTGCACATTTCACTCTAGTGATCCTTGTAACAAGCTCGCTATCATCCGAAGTTGTAACACATTTTGTTTAATCTAAGTTGGTGATCGGTAGTTTCCACCACCCGGGGTTTTTTATGTCGGAGATCAACTCTTGATCAAGGGATTTTTCCTCGTATAAATCATTGTGTCACTTGTCCATTACATTTCTGGGTGATCCTTAGCATTGTTCATTAATTCAAGCATCACACCTCACATCTAAAGATTTGGTTGCATTATCTTGGCTTGATTTTTGACCAAAACAGTTTAGCGTCTACCGTGGGGCAATTGGTGCTTCATTTCTGAGAAACTTTGTTCATTTCGGTCATTCCGGCTCATCACATTCAACCATATGGCTTCTCAAGGAAAAACCACTTCAAGTGCAATGCCAGCGATCAATTCATCCCAGGGCATTCCACCTTTGCCTCCACCACCTTCTGGATCCCAGAAAAATGCTGAAAAGAAACCGACTCTTATTTTCTCAAAACCTCCAACTTCTTCTGCATCTTATACTCCTACTACTAGTGACCTTTATTACTTTAATTTTGCAGATGAAGGATCACATACAGGAGCAGGATAAGACTAATGAAAGGATTCTCAGAGAAATTGGAGATATCAAGAAACAGAAGAGATCAGTAGAGGATCATTCCCCATTTATGCCTAGGTCTTTGAATTTCGACACTCCGGTCATAACCTCCCAGCATTCTGTAGCTCCAGAAATCCAATACTTGGGTGGAATAAGAGGAGTGCATTACGGGTCATCAGCAATGACTCAGGCCCCAGGATCATATTTTCAACCAGCAGGATCCTTCTCTCAGCATCAAGGATCCTTCGCCAGCTCAGGAGGATACATGGGGACACAACATGTTCAAGGATCCTCGCAGGTTCAAGGATCCTCTCAGGTTCAAGGATCCTCGCAGGTTCAAGGATCCTCTCAAGTTCAAGGATCCTCGCAGGTTCAAGGATCCTCTCAGGTTCAAGGATCCTCTTTTCAGCCTCAAGGATCCTCTCAGGTTTTCGGATCCATGGATTATCCTCCAAGACCCCCATTCACAGTACTTCAAGGATCCAATGTTTCTCAGGATCAAGGATCCTTAAGAAGTTTGCAACCTGGAAGTTCTGATGTCCATCAAGGAGACTTCATCCCAATGCAAACCATTGCTTCTTCTGTTCCTTCAGTCATACCAGAATCTGGACAATATGGATTCACATCCAGGATTCTGAACTTGAATCCACCAGGAGGTAACACTTTCAATAATTCATATACTACTAACCATGGTCTTATGCAGGATACAGGTATCAATCAGGCTATGGCTAGGGAGTTACAAAAGCTTAAGGATATGATATCCAGGGGTGGTTAACCTATTCCTGAAATTGTAGATGGGAGCCATAAGATATCTCGTTTTGCACCACCTATTTGTGATGCTGAGATACCCAAAAGGTTCCAGATACCAACCATGAAGTTATATGATGGCTCAACAGATTCTGAAGAACACGTGGCTCAATACAGAGAAAGGATGGAGATTAACCCCATCCCAGAGAGGTTAAAAAAAGCATGTCTATGCAAGGGTTTTGGATCCACACTCACAGGATCAGCTCTTAAATGGCTGCTAAATCTCCCCCCCCCCCGACTCTATTACTTCATTTGCTAATCTAGTTAACCTGTTTAATAATCAGTTTTCTTGTAGTAGAAAATTTGAACGTTTAACTAGTGATTTATATAGGGTAACTCAAGGTCAAAATGAATCACTTTGAGATTATATCACTAAGTTTAGTAAAGAATCCTTAGATATTCCTAACTTGGATATAGCTACGGCTGTAGAAGCCTTTAAAATGGGTTTGCTTAGGGATTCTGTAGGATCGAGTTTGTCCTTCGTTTGAGACAATCGGAGCTAGCACCTACCGAATATGTAGCGGAAATACATATTTGGCATGAATCAAAGCAAAATCATAGAAGAAATGAGTAGAAACAGAAGGAATACACTTTAACAACGTTTTCTCATTCAACTTTTAGAAAATACAAGGTCAGCAGGTCGGCTACACTTGTGACATCGACGTCCAAAATGAGAAAACATTAGGGGTATTTATAGTTGAGGTAGTTCCGCTTGAATGGTCATGACCATACAAGCGAAACCTTATCAAGTGGTTCCGCTTGTATGGCATGTGTCCATTCAAGCGAAACCTTAACATGAAAAACATACAATTACACTTTTAACCCCTGTACAATACATATTTAACCAAAACAGACCCTATACATTTATCAACTACAACTAAGACGCAGGCTTTAGACATTATGCACCAACAAACTCCCCCTTGGATAAAGCCACAGTCTTTGTCTAGTCTTCGGGTCTTCAAACAGCTCTATATGTCTCTTCCCTTGGCTTTGGCTTCCTGCTCAGCGCAACCGTTATTCTTTCATTCTCTTTCTTCCTCGCTTTCTCTTCTTCAGCTTGCATCTTCGAAAACGTACCTTTCTTTTCTTCAAGCTTTTGACGTTCACGCTTAGCTTTTCTTTTCACCTTCTCGTCAAGCGACCACCAAGATGATTTCCATTTACTCTCAGAATTGATGCCTTTCTGAAAGCAAAGAGAAACTACACGTTGAAACTGCTGCGCTTGTTCTCTATCTGCTGGTTGATAGTGAATCTTGTTGATGAAAAGACACTCGATATCTTTTGCCGAGCAATTAACCAGCCACATTGGATCATAAACTTGTATTTCTCGAATCTCCCCTCCTGCTCTGTAAGTAATTACCGCTTCGGTAGAAATACAACTATACACCCAACCAATGAAGCCTTTATAAAAGTCTTGTTCCATCTGAGGCATTGGAATTGTCTTCATTGTTCTCGGAGGCTTTACATTAAGAATAGTCTCTGTAACACCGGTATCTGGATCTACCCTCTGCACGCGCTTTGGATGATGTGGCTTCCATTTGCGAAATTCTTTCAAAGATTCATACTTGATGTAACCCCACATTGCAACATCATTCTTTTGAACTGGGTAATCCAAACATCTCACCTTCGGTAATTCATCTACATCCCACCAAGGTAATGACATAATGTCATATAAACGTTCAAAGTATTAAACTCCGCATTCTCGTCTAATCGCATACGCATTTACTTGCGGTAAGTAACCCCAACTGATAATGTCACCGAGAGACACACTTCTATCACGCTGATAATACTTCAAAGGTCTCTTAAACTTTCTCTCGTGACTCTTTTTGAACCACTTCGATCTATCTTCCTTTTCCATTTCCTTTTGAGCACTATCAAAGTTCTTTTCTTTCACTGCCTCAGTCACCTTTTGTCTCAATTCATCTCTATTTTCTTCAGCAAAGAACTCCATAAGTGTAGGAAACTTAGAAGTATCTTCAACTACTTCCTCATCATCCGTCCAGTCTTCAATCTCAACTCGACCATACTTATCAGCCTCTTCAACATACTTATACGTGTATTCAGGCTATTGATTGATATCAAAAGACTCCAAATCTTCTTCAAAATCAAACTTGAACTCCGGATCTACAGTATGCATCATTTCTCTGTAAACATCTAATCCCAAGATTAACTTTTCAGAATGTTTAACGATCTGAGTTTTACTCGACTCCCCCTTTCCACTTGCTTCCCCTGATTCTTCATTTACCGAATCATTCATCAGATCATCAACCTTTTTCTCAGTGGAAGCTTCTGTAACTTTTAAACTTGTACCACCTGCAGCGTCGTCATCATCATCATCTTTACCAGATCCATGACTACTTGCAGAGAATACTTTTTCATCCTCTTCATCTTCCTCTTCATCCTCCTCTTCATCATCTTCATCATCACTGTTACCCATCAACTCTTCAAGATGTGTTTCCTCCTCAAACAAACCAGATATTGCAGTGATAGGTTCAGGATTATCAATCACCATAGAAGGTACTATCGATCTTTTAGTCACAGCTGAACTACCTTTAACTCCCTTACATTTGTCTTTCATTTGCTCGTCTATTTTCGCTTGACGTTCAGCTCTGAGCTCTTTAACCTGCAGCTCTTCAAACTTTTGTTCTAACGATGTTCCAAGCATGCTTTCAACAACTTTGTTCAGCATGTAGAACTCGTGATCTCTTAATGCCTTGGCTGCTTCAAATTCTTTGTTCTTCAACTTAAAGTATTCATTCTGTTCATCACGTCTAGCCTTTTCTTCTTCAAGTTCAGCAACTTTAACCTTCAAGATATCAATTTCTGATTGATCAGCATCAATCTTTTTCACCAAATCTTAATTTTCATTCTCTAACTTCTTCACACGCATCTCAAGAAGTCTTTCTCTATCAGACACTTTCTTATTTTCAGCTGCCAGCCTCTTGTTTTCAACAACAACTTCTTCAACTTTCTTTTCAACATTTCTAACTTGTGAAGTGTTGGCAAAATCAAAATCTCCAACATCTAACAGATTATCTTGTGGAGTATAAAGACCTCTGCTAGACAAACCAGGTTGCACTTGGGTGAGTGGAGGTGTTTGAAATATATCTTGTGAGGTAACAAAAGGTTGTTGTGGTGGTGGTGTTTGATGAATAGGTGATGGTTGTCTTGGAGGTGTTGGTTGTTTAGGTGGTGAGGATTGTTGTGGTGGAGTAGGTTGACGGGGTGGTGATTGGATAGGTGATTGTGGTGGTATTGGTTCATGTGGTGGTGTAGGTGGTTTCTTGGTTTGTTTTTTCTTTTTGAGCACAGTCTTTGTTACTTTGATCTTTGGAGTAGCTTTGACAATCTTTGGAGACACCACTTTCTTTCGACCTCCAGCTTTCTTTCTAACTCTTTTAGAAGATTGTGATCCTGAGACATGCTCTGGAGAAGGCACATAAGCATCATCGTCGTCCTTTTCCTGTCTCTTTCTCTTTCTTAACAGTTTCTGTTTTTCAATCTCTTCTTGAATTCTTTTTCGACTTTCAATCTCGTCAATACCATCATCTGAAGAACTTGATGAACTTGTTGTACTCTTATCTACATCGTCACCCTCAACATCATCAACAACCTTTTCTTTCTCTTTCTGTGCTTCAACATTTATAACTTGCTCAACATTAGTAACAATTTCTGGCCCTGTTTCCAAGACATCAGTATCAACCAATACATCAATATTAAATGGATCATCCTCCGTAGCTGTCACTTGTTCTTTCTCTGTAGTTACCACTGGAATATCTTCTTCCAGTTCATCAACCAAAGACATTGTTGCTGCTTTCTTTTGCTTCTTTCTAGATTTTGATGACGAACCTTCACCTTCTTTAACAACAGGAGTGGCTTTCCTGCGTCGTCTCCTAGATTCCTTCACATACCACTCATTCTTTGTATTTTTGAACTCTGCAAGTACTTTCAACTCCTCAGCATACGCCGCTTCTTTCATCTCAGCTCCATTCCTCCAGTTCTGGTGTTCAACTGGATCTGGATCGACATAATTTGTATCTTTAATGGCACCAAACAATACAACATCAACTTTCGGTTCTGGATGGTTTGGATGATATCTCACAAGCTGCTTGATAGAAACTTCGTTCATGTGTGGTTGCACCAATAAATCATCCTTGATATTTCTGTCGATCTCAGGATACGCGTGATCTATCAGCATCTGTACAAACCTCGGATACGTCCAAGACTTGACCTTTGAGGTAATGTTCTCTGCCATGTAATGAAAAATGATATGCGAAAAGTTATATTTCTTGTTTAACACCAATGCAGTCACCATATTCATTTGGTAGTCTCTCATTGCATCATAACCTCCTTTGGTGTGACTTAACGACATCAGAATACTATGAATCAAAAACTTGTAAGGCTTAGTAAACTTTGACTTCAAATAATTTGCGGCATTTAACGCTCCCTGATATCCCATCCTTAACATGCATCCCTTCACCATTCTTTCTGGGAATCTCATTCGAGAATCTGCGTCATCAGGAAAGTTGATCACTTCACGTATGAGAGCTTCAGTAACAAGGATCTTCTCCAACTTGCCATGAACTTCTACATCTGAAGAAATAACTTTATTCTGCTCATCGTAGACGGCATTCTTCCAGAATCGTTCAATATGAAATCTATACAATGGTCTTTGATCCGTCAACGCCTTTTGAATAGGAATACGTCTCATGAACTCCAAAATACCACTGAAATTGACCAGTTCCGGATATTTTTGAATATCCAAGTCACAACAGCTGTTGTGAAGAGGATCAAATACCACATTAGACACCTGCAAATCACAAACACTCTGAATCAGACACCTAGAAATTTTTCAAACATTAAAGTTCTTCAAGTGCACTATAAGCGAAATATACTGATGAAGATAAAAGTGGAACATATAATGAACAAACAAGCGAAACCATGTGTTGAACAAACAAGCGAAACATAACATGAACACACAAGCGGAATCATGTGTTGAACAAACAAGCGGAACATGTAATGTTCTTACAAGCGGAGTATGTATTGAACACATAAGCGGAACATGACACTGTACATACAAGCGGAACATAATATGACTATGATGATCATTGAAGCGGAACATGTATGAACACATAAGCGGAATATGCCTCTGTACAGATAAGCGAAACATCTGAAATAAGACCGTTTAAGCGAAATCAACAAACCTTTCAAAGACTGATCAAAACCTAAAATTGAAGCCCTAAATCTATCAATACGACAAAACCGACACTAGGGGTTGATTCTGATTACATTTTTGACTTAACAATTACCCTACATCTACAGCCGTAATATTCGGACATCAACAAACATCATCAGATGACAAATTTGAAACAATCAAAGCATAATATCATGATCTAGACATCAAAACGACTGCACATGATCATTTTCAATCTTCAATTTCACATATACAAGCATAAATCTATGTTCAGTTCCAAACCAGGTGCCGACATGTCAAATAAAGCATGAAATCGAACAAATTGAACGAAGAGTTACCTTGCCCATGATCAATACACTAATAATGCAACAGAAATAGATGAAAGACGGGCAGCACAACGTTTGGAAATGGCTGAAATAAGTTTCGCTTTAAATCACCGGTGAGAAATGGTCGTATAAGCGAAAGGGTGAAAGTGACCGACAAGCGGAACCTATGCCCTTATATATGTGATGAGATTTCGCTTGTGTGACCATTGACACATAAGCGAAACCTCTGACTTTATAAGCGAAATCTCTGTGAAGCAGCCAAATAAGCGAAACCTTTGTTTGGATGACATTTAAGCGAAACCTTGTTGTTATTTTCAAAAATTTAACTTTTTGAACTTTTTCAGATTGACCACCATCACATCCAGTTGACCAAGTTCAATTTAATAACCTTGGTTAACTATTCGACTCACCAAGTCCAAGTTAATGGCCTTGGATGGATCAGAATTATGAAGTTTGCTGACGTTTCTTTCTGAAATTAGTTCAACTGAATGAACTTTTGACCAATTTTGAACTTCCAAACACATTTTAACTTTCAAACAATATACCAATCACTGTATAGCAATCTCCAGCTTACCCATCCCTAATCAGACACTGACATGTTCTGCACTTAGGCTTTGATCTTCCAATTTCCAACATCGGTTGTCCAAAAATAAGATGAGAAAAAAAATCTTTTTGGATTTTAACTGGATAAACTGAAACTATGTACACACAATATTTTTGCGAGTGTGTTAGGGGATCATATCAGCTGCCGACCAGACACAAGCACCGTTATGCTATTTATTTCATACTAAGCTTTTAAACAATTCGCGTAGATTGCTGATATACTGATCCACTTAAATTCTCACAAAATTTTCAATCTGTTCGGGATACGTGATTAGTGTTTTAAGACTTAAACATTTACATGTGTCCCACTTCAGTATATACTCCCGTATCCGGATCCCAGTATTCAGTCTTATAGGTGAGTATACCACAGCTGATATCTGTTAAGGGGTAATGTGCGAGGGCCGTGAGAGCTCAGGTCGATACTTCCGTATACGCAGAGAGATGACGGCTTCGACTTTAAGGTGTGTCCCCTTTAGAGGATCTTTTGTTTTCAACAGCAGCGACTATCAATTTTATTGTTTCATCAGCATGCTGAGGGCGAGCTTATATTTCAAAGCTTTTGCATAAAGTATTATCCGGGGACTAGGTCAGTATTTCCATACAGTAGAAGTCCCGGGATAATACCCCAGATATCACTGAGTATGAAGACCTAGTATCTTAGAATACGGGACCTTTCAAATAGGATTTTAGGGGTTACCTGTATATCCTGGAGGTGTTCCCCACGTAAACACAAGTGAATTTTATTGTTTATATCCCAAACTGATCTACTAATTTTGCAAAAACCTATCAGCACATCTTTAGCGAGACTGCTTAAATGCATTTTAAACATTACAAATCTTTAGCGTACTGTGTCCGTCTAGCTGATGTACTATCATTTCCCCTATTCTACACAACTCTTTTTGAAATTTTCTAATGTTTTTGGATTTTATGGTTTTCTATTGTTTTTGTATTTTTTGATCTTATCATGTTTTTGTATTTTTCTGCAAATATCTCCCCCTAAAACTAAAACATATTTTTTGTGTTTTTGTTTTTATCGAAAAGCAGAAAATACAACTGTACAAAAGAAATTTGACAACACGACACAGGTTCATGTCAGATCTCCGCCCAACTCGGCTTCACATTCGATTACCCTCCCAGATTGCAGATTCTTCATCCCGTTTAATCGCAAAAGATAATAAAATCTCTTTTTGTCGAATGGTTTAGTGTAAAAATCCGCTTTCTGATCATCGGTGTTAACGTGTTCAATCCGAATTAACTTTTTCTCGTGACAATCACGGATAAAGTGATGACGGATTTCAATGTGTTTAGTTTTCGAATGGTGAACCGGATTTTTAGGAACATTAATGGCTGCTTCATTGTCCACGAAAATCGGTGTATCCAAGAATTGCAAACCGAAGTCGCGCATCTGCTGTTGGATCCAAAGGATCTGCGAGCAACAGCTAGAAGCTGAGACATACTCAGCCTCACATGTGGAGAGCGCAACTGCAGTTTGTTTCTTGCACTGCCAGGTAACAAGCCGAGTTCCGAAGAACTGGCACCCAGCAGTGGTGGACTTAGCATTTTGTTTACAGGTACCAAAATCAGAATCAGTGAAACCGGACAAAGTAAAGTCACCCGAGCGAGGGTACCACAAGCCGATGCTTGGGCAACCCTTCAAATACCGTAAAATACGTTTCACTATAGTCAGTGTGACAACTCGAACTTTAGGCTTGCTTGATGTAACGTTTGTGCACGATATGTGATTTTATAAACCCGAATGATTAATTGATTTCATGATATATGTTATGTTATATGCATTATGTGTGTATGTATGTCGTATGTATGTGAACCGGCCACACAAAGCCCTTGGGGCCACTCCTTGTTCTCGGGTCCATTAGACAACCGAGTGGGCTCGGCCCACTCCCCATTCGCAACACAAAACCGGAACAAGGGGCTTGTTTCACCACTTTTGCAAATCACAAACACACACACACAAACCCTAGAAGCTTTGCTCTTTCTCGGCTTGCTTGGAACCCGACGGCACACACACACACACTTTGAAGCTTGTGAAACGAATCGATCCTCTACCTTCATCCGGTTAGTGATGATGTTATGTTTTTGGATTATTTATGATATTATGTGATTGCTATCATTCTGTTAGGTGATGTAACTAAGGTGTATGCTTGTAATATTGATTGGTTGTTGAGGTTGGATGCGGGTACTTATAATAGTGATGTTTGTAAATCGGATAACATGTACGGTTACGTTTTATGCTCGACTTATTGTTTGATTCGAACCGGTTAGGTGCATGGTTATAGGCTGTCATGAAATTGATTAATCAAAACGTTTCTGCATGATTCGGTTTAGGCTGTTTGATGATCCGATTGATTGTTATCTAGGCTGTTTTGTTTAAGCATATGAACATGTTTGAAGATTGCTATGAAACTGCTATTTTCGGTGTTTGATCTGTTTCCGAAACTGTTGAATATGTTTGCTGAAATCACGGAGTTTAATTGACTAGAATTATGGAAATCAGTTACACAGCCGGTTGCGACTCAGATTGCGAGTCGAAACCCCCGTCTCGACTCGAGACCACAAACAGCACCAGCCGAAACCACGGTTGCGAGTCCCGTTGCGACTCGTAACCAGACCATGATGAACCGAGATCTCCATTGCGACTCGCAACCAGCTGTTGCGACTCGTAATCTCCGGTTGCGACTCGAGATCTCCGTTGCGACTCGAGACCATCGTTTACACGCACACTGTTGGGCCTTCACTGTCACGGGCCCAATCTATTGAGCCCAACGATTTGAATTGTGGACTGTTTTGCTAATGGACTTGTATGTGTTTGCTACTTGGGCCGATTGGGAATCTGGATTGTTATATTATTGGGCTGCTTATGTTATTGGACCGGGCATTGTTGGACTTAGACAATTGGATCCTCACATGCTATGTCTTATCTGCTTACGTGCGTACATGTTTGCCATGACTATACGTGATTACTACATACGTGTTATATACGAACCTGACTCGTATAACAACCATGCTAGGACGTGATTGACAAATTACTAGCTTATCTATACTCTTTGTGTATCTGCCGAGCAAACCAAGGTGAGTTCACACAGCCAAGGCATGGGATTCCCGGGTTGGGAATTGGGTTGGATATGTTATTGTAAAAGGAGTTACTCGTACTTACGCATATACCAGACTATAGACCATCGTCCTCAGGTTAGTCAGGACACGTTACGTAAAGCCTACGTAACCCAGTATATTTGCCATATGTCTCCCGGGTCGGGAGGACACGTTACGTAAAGCCTACGTAACCCAATACCATCTACTGGCTTCCAGGTCGGAAGGCCACGCTGCGTAAAGCCTACGTAGCCCCCACGCGTACCACTGTCCTCGGGGAAGGGCACGTCACGTAAAGCCTACGTGACCCTGTACGTTTTCCTGTTCTCGGTAAAGAAGAACACATGGTCGGAAGTTAGTCTAGTAAGTACCGTTAATGAGAAGCCCTCATTAGCCAGGATGAACATGGGAAACCCCCACCTTTAGTACACACTAGTATGGGAAGCCCCCACTAGCTATACTTATGCATTACATTATGAACTTACTTTCTGTGAACTCGCTCAACTAGTTTGTTGATTATTTGCTGCATGCCTTGCAGGACCTTAGGTATACTTGGGAGCTTGCACAGGGAAGGAGCAGGTCGTTGTGGGCAGATGGATCGTTAATGATGTCGAACTCATAACTCGTTTTGAATTTACTTTACTATGCTTCCGCTACTTAAAACAGTATTTGGTTTTGAAACATCAATCATGTCATGGTGACTTATATTAACTACTTTTATTATTAAATTGCTATGGTTTGATATGATTGATGGCTTGATCCTGGTCAGTCACGCTCCCAAGCGGTGGTATTCCGCGGGTGGATTTTGGGGGTGTGACAGATTGGTATCAGAGCCATTGGTTATAGAGAACTTGGTTTTAATATGGGAAAACGTTTTTATTAAAACCGGACTATAACCAGTACAATGCTCTCAACGATCCACAACGACGCTTCGCTCCACGTGCAAGACTCGACATCCTAGGTAATAAGGTTTATGTTTATTGCCTGTTTGCTAGAACTGCTTAGAACTTTGCTCGCATTACGCTTAGATACACATGCTTTGATTTCATGAGAACACCTATATGCCTACGCTTTTCTGTCATCGCCCTACCCGCGAACCATTCTTACGTATGCTACTTGTTACTATGAAGATCATGTCTGGACGAATCAACATGACACAAGCCCAGCTAGAGGCTCTTGTTCAAGCTCAAGTTGCTGCGGCAGTTGCAGCAGCTCAAGCAGGTAGTATATCCTGCAGTATAGGCACACACTAGGATCTTTAGATCCTACATTAACGCTCGTATTTAACTCTCGTCCTATTCGTACACATTAGGTCAACACGCGCAGCAGCCTGTCTGCACGTTCAAGAACTTCATGGACTGTCGTCCGAACTCTTTCAGCGGCACAGAAGGAGCAGTGGGACTCCTCCACTGGTTCGAGAAGCTAGAATCAGTATTCGAAATGTGCGAGTGCCCTGAGGCTCGCAAGGTCAAGTTTGCTACCGGTACTTTGGAAGGGATAGCATTGACTTGGTGGAACGCCCAAGTCCAGATCTTAGGGTTGGCAGCTGCTAACGCCACCCCATGGAACGATTTCAAGGAACTCATCAAGCGTGAGTATTGCACGCGGGAAGATATTCACAAGCTAGAAGACGAGCTGTATAACTTGAAAATGGTTGGATCGGAAATCGAGGCGTATACTAAACGGTCTAATGAGCTGGCCGTTCTGTGTCCTACTATGGTGGACCCTCCATACAAGCGCATTGAGTTGTATCTCAAGGGATTGGCGCCAGAAATTCAGAGCCACGTGACGTCGGCTAACCTCGAAAACATCCAGGAAATCCAGCGCCTTGCTCACCGTATCACCGATCAGGCAGTTGATCAGAATAAACTGCCCAAGCGTGTTAACGCTACTGCTAACGTCACCACCTCAGTTACTCCTGCTACATCTGGTGACAGTAAAAGAAAATGGGATGGAGATTCTAGTAAAGGTTCAGCGACCGTTCAGCCACAAGCTCAGCAACAGAAAATCGACCACTATCAGAGTCCCAGTCAGCAATCCTCTGGTGGTCACAGACAGAGGAGATATCAGGGTAGTCAACCCAGGTGCCACAACTGCAACAGGCATCACCACGGCCCATGTAACAAGGGTCGTTGTCAAAGGTGTCTTAAGATGGGGCACGAGGCCAAAGACTGTAGGAGCCCTCGTCCTGCGAATCAGAATCAGCAGCCTCAGCAACCAGCTCCACAAAACCAGCAGCAGCAGCAGCAGCCACAGCGTGGGAACCGAGGATGTTTCCAGTGTGGGGCTGAAGGTCACTTCAAACGCGATTGCCCTCAGTTGAACCAGAATCGCAACAACAATAACCAGGGCAATGGGAATAACAACGGCGGGAACAACAACAATAACGGCAATGAAGCTCGTGGTCGTGCATTCGTACTAGGTCGGGGCGACGCAGTGAACGATCCCAACGTTGTTATGGGTAAGTTTCTCCTCGACAATATTTACGTTACTGTTTTGTTTGATTCGGGTGCGGATACAAGCTATATGTCTGTGAAAATGTGTCAACTGCTAAAACGTGCACCAACCCTTTTACCCACCAAACACGTAGTAGAGTTAGCTAACGGTAAAAGTCTAGAAGCCACGCACGTAGTTCAAGGTTGTAATCTTATCCTAGCTGGTCAAGCCTTCTCCATTGATCTCATTCCCATAGTTTTGGGTAGCTTCGACGTCGTGATTGGGATGGATTGGCTTTCCCAACACCAGGCCGAAATCTTATGCAGCGAAAAGGTTATTCGCATTCCTCGTTCGGGTCAGGAACCTCTAGAAGTTCAAGGCGACAAGAGTGGTGCTGTGGTTGGCATCATCTCTTTCTTGAAGGCTCAGAAATGCTTACGTAAGGGGCACACTGCCATTCTGGCACTAGTTTCAGATGCATCGACGAAGGAAAAGAAATTGGAGGATATTCCGATTGTACGTGATTACCCTCAGGTGTTTCCTGAAGACTTACCTGGCTTACCGCCTCATCGTCAGGTCGAATTCCAGATCGAGCTCGCTCCAGGAGCAGCACCCATAGCTCGCGCACCATATCGTCTAGCTCCATCGGAATTGGAGGAATTGTCAAAGCAACTGCAGGAACTCTTGGAAAAGGGTTTCATTCGTCCAAGCTCTTCGCCTTGGGGAGCTCCAGTACTTTTCGTGAAGAAGAAAGACGGTACGTTCAGGATGTGCATCGACTACCGTGAACTCAACAAGGTGACGGTAAAGAACCGTTATCCTCTTCCACGCATAGACGACTTATTCGACCAATTGCAAGGGTCGTGTTACTACTCGAAGATAGACTTGAGGTCTGGGTACCATCAGTTGAGAGTCCGGGATGAGGACGTCTCCAAGACAGCCTTCAGAACTCGTTACGGTCACTACGAGTTTCTCGTCATGCCATTCGGGTTAACGAACGCGCCTGCGGTATTTATGGATCTTATGAACAGGGTGTGCAAACCCTATCTCGACAAGTTCGTCATTGTGTTCATCGACGACATCCTGATTTACTCCAAGAGTCAGGAGGAGCACGAGCAGCATCTTCGCCTTATTTTGGAACTCCTTTGGAAGGAACAGTTGTACGCCAAGCTTTCTAAATGCGACTTCTGGCTTCGTGAAGTCCACTTCTTAGGCCACGTGGTAAACAAGGATGGGATCCATGTCGATCCATCCAAGGTAGATTCGATCAGAAACTGGCCTGCACCGCGTACGCCAACGGAAATACGCCAATTCTTGGGTCTGGCAGGTTACTACAGACGGTTTATTAGAGACTTCTCGAAGATTGCTCAGCCGCTTACGCTACTGACACAGAAGGGTGTTACCTATCGCTGGGGAGAGCCCCAGGAGACTGCTTTTCAGCACCTAAAGGATAGACTTTGCAGTGCACCTATCCTCTCATTGCCAGAGGGCACAGATGACTTCGTGGTTTATTGTGATGCATCCATTCGGGGACTTGGATGTGTGTTAATGCAGCGCGACAAGGTTATCGCTTACGCCTCTCGTCAACTCAAGATTCATGAACGCAACTACACGACGCACGATTTAGAGCTGGGAGCTGTTGTTTTCGCGCTTAAGATATGGCGACACTACCTGTACGGTACCAGGTGCACGATTTACACCGATCACAGGAGTCTCGAGCATATCCTTAAGCAGAAGGATTTGAACATGCGTCAACGGCGATGGGTCGAATTACTAAACGATTATGAATGCGCTATCAAGTATCATCCAGGCAAAGCCAATGTGGTGGCTGATGCCCTTAGTCGAAAGGACACTTTACCGAAGCGCGTGCGAGCACTACAGCTTACGATTCAGTCTAGTCTTCCTGCACGGATACGAAATGCTCAGGTAGAAGCATTGAAGCCCGAAAACGTCAAGGCTGAAGCCTTACGCGGCTCACGACAACAGATGGAACAGAAGGCAGACGGCGCCTATTATGTAACGGGCCGGATTTGGGTCCCACTCTATGGCGGTCTACGCGAACTTGTGATGGATGAAGCACACAAGTCTCGCTATTCGGTACATCCAGGGTCGGATAAAATGTACCACGATATCAGCACTACCTATTGGTGGCCTAGTATGAAGGCCCACATTGCTACGTATGTTGGAAAATGCTTGACATGTGCAAGAGTCAAGGTCGAATATCAGAAACCAGCTGGTCTACTTCAGCAGCCTAAGATACCTCAGTGGAAATGGGAAGAAATTTCCATGGATTTCGTTACAGGCCTACCTAGATCCCAGCGTGGGAACGATACGATATGGGTCATAGTTGATTGACTCACTAAGTCTGCACACTTCCTGCCGATTAAGGAAACGGACAAGTTCTCCACACTTGCAGACGTCTATCTTAAAGAAGTTGTCTCGAGGCACGGGGTGCCCACGTCCATCATTTCGGATCGCGACGCACGATTCACGTCAGAACTTTGGCAAGCAATGCATAAATCCTTTGGCTCACGACTAGACATGAGCACAGCATACCACCCTCAGACGGATGGACAGTCTGAGCGTACGATTCAAACTCTTGAAGACATGCTTCGGGCATGCGTCATCGATTTCGGCAACGGCTGGGAAAAGCACCTCCCTTTGGTGGAGTTTTCTTACAATAACAGTTATCACACCAGCATTCAAGCCGCTCCATTCGAGGCATTGTACGGGCGTAAATGCCGGTCACCTCTCTGTTGGGCAGAGGTGGGGGATAGTCAGATTACGGGTCCAGAGATTGTAGTGGACGCTACAGAAAAGATTGCACAGATACGACAACGCATGGCGGCAGCACGCGACCGTCAGAAAGCCTACGCGGATAAGCGTAGAAAGCCATTGGAATTTGAGGTCGGGGACCGGGTTTTATTGAAAGTCTCACCCTGGAAGGGTGTGGTTCGTTTTGGCAAACGGGGTAAACTGAATCCGCGATACGTCGGACCATTCGAAATTACAGAAAAGATTGGCAAGGTAGCCTACAAGTTGAACTTACCAGCTGAACTCGGGGCAGTTCACAATGTCTTTCATGTATCGAACCTAAAGAAGTGCCTATCAGACGAAACACTCATCATTCCTTTTAAGGAACTCACTATCGACGAGCGGTTACAGTTCGTCGAGGAACCAGTTGAAATCACGGACCGGGATGTGAAGGTCCTCAAACACAAGAGAATCCCTCTTGTCCGAGTTCGTTGGAACTCCAAACGTGGCCCAGAGTACACCTGGGAACGCGAAGACAGGATGACAGAAAAGTACCCCCAGTTATTCGGGAACAAGGCAACCACTACTGAGGCTGAAGCTACTACTTCGGAATTTCGGGACGAAATTCCAGATCAACGGGGGGAGGATGTGACACCCCAGGAAAACCAGTGAACAGTACAGTTTACCTAGCTTCCTCAGTGAGTGCATACCAAATTTCGGGACGAAATTTCCAATTAGTTGGGGATAATGTGACAACTCGAACTTTAGGCTTGCTTGATGTAACGTTTGTGCACGATATGTGATTTTATAAACCCGAATGATTAATTGATTTCATGATATATGTTATGTTATATGCATTATGTGTGTATGTATGTCGTATGTATGTGAACCGGCCACACAAAGCCCTTGGGGCCACTCCTTGTTCTCGGGTCCATTAGACAACCGAGTGGGCTCGGCCCACTCCCCATTCGCAACACAAAACCGGAACAAGGGGCTTGTTTCACCACTTTTGCAAATCACAAACACACACACACAAACCCTAGAAGCTTTGCTCTTTCTCGGCTTGCTTGGAACCCGACGGCACACACACACACACTTTGAAGCTTGTGAAACGAATCGATCCTCTACCTTCATCCGGTTAGTGATGATGTTATGTTTTTGGATTATTTATGATATTATGTGATTGCTATCATTCTGTTAGGTGATGTAACTAAGGTGTATGCTTGTAATATTGATTGGTTGTTGAGGTTGGATGCGGGTACTTATAATAGTGATGTTTGTAAATCGGATAACATGTACGGTTACGTTTTATGCTCGACTTATTGTTTGATTCGAACCGGTTAGGTGCATGGTTATAGGCTGTCATGAAATTGATTAATCAAAACGTTTCTGCATGATTCGGTTTAGGCTGTTTGATGATCCGATTGATTGTTATCTAGGCTGTTTTGTTTAAGCATATGAACATGTTTGAAGATTGCTATGAAACTGCTATTTTCGGTGTTTGATCTGTTTCCGAAACTGTTGAATATGTTTGCTGAAATCACGGAGTTTAATTGACTAGAATTATGGAAATCAGTTACACAGCCGGTTGCGACTCAGATTGCGAGTCGAAACCCCCGTCTCGACTCGAGACCACAAACAGCACCAGCCGAAACCACGGTTGCGAGTCCCGTTGCGACTCGTAACCAGACCATGATGAACCGAGATCTCCATTGCGACTCGCAACCAGCTGTTGCGACTCGTAATCTCCGGTTGCGACTCGAGATCTCCGTTGCGACTCGAGACCATCGTTTACACGCACACTGTTGGGCCTTCACTGTCACGGGCCCAATCTATTGAGCCCAACGATTTGAATTGTGGACTGTTTTGCTAATGGACTTGTATGTGTTTGCTACTTGGGCCGATTGGGAATCTGGATTGTTATATTATTGGGCTGCTTATGTTATTGGACCGGGCATTGTTGGACTTAGACAATTGGATCCTCACATGCTATGTCTTATCTGCTTACGTGCGTACATGTTTGCCATGACTATACGTGATTACTACATACGTGTTATATACGAACCTGACTCGTATAACAACCATGCTAGGACGTGATTGACAAATTACTAGCTTATCTATACTCTTTGTGTATCTGCCGAGCAAACCAAGGTGAGTTCACACAGCCAAGGCATGGGATTCCCGGGTTGGGAATTGGGTTGGATATGTTATTGTAAAAGGAGTTACTCGTACTTACGCATATACCAGACTATAGACCATCGTCCTCAGGTTAGTCAGGACACGTTACGTAAAGCCTACGTAACCCAGTATATTTGCCATATGTCTCCCGGGTCGGGAGGACACGTTACGTAAAGCCTACGTAACCCAATACCATCTACTGGCTTCCAGGTCGGAAGGCCACGCTGCGTAAAGCCTACGTAGCCCCCACGCGTACCACTGTCCTCGGGGAAGGGCACGTCACGTAAAGCCTACGTGACCCTGTACGTTTTCCTGTTCTCGGTAAAGAAGAACACATGGTCGGAAGTTAGTCTAGTAAGTACCGTTAATGAGAAGCCCTCATTAGCCAGGATGAACATGGGAAACCCCCACCTTTAGTACACACTAGTATGGGAAGCCCCCACTAGCTATACTTATGCATTACATTATGAACTTACTTTCTGTGAACTCGCTCAACTAGTTTGTTGATTATTTGCTGCATGCCTTGCAGGACCTTAGGTATACTTGGGAGCTTGCACAGGGAAGGAGCAGGTCGTTGTGGGCAGATGGATCGTTAATGATGTCGAACTCATAACTCGTTTTGAATTTACTTTACTATGCTTCCGCTACTTAAAACAGTATTTGGTTTTGAAACATCAATCATGTCATGGTGACTTATATTAACTACTTTTATTATTAAATTGCTATGGTTTGATATGATTGATGGCTTGATCCTGGTCAGTCACGCTCCCAAGCGGTGGTATTCCGCGGGTGGATTTTGGGGGTGTGACAGTCAGGTGCGACTGCTTCGGATTCGACTGATATCTGGCGCAGAGACACGTCGGGTACATGATGTCTGGACGGGAACCGTGAGATACATCAACGATCCGATGATTGATCGGTATAATGTCTCGTCCATCTTCACACCTTGCTCGTCGGGACAAATTCCATGATTCTGCGCGAGGGGGTGGATGCAGACTGCAATCGGTCATGTCGAACTTATCGAGCACGTCCTTTTTATACTTTGATTGGTGAATGAAGATTCCGTCGGGCATTTGTTCCACCTGCAGCCCGAGGAAGAACTTCATCTCCCCCATCGAACTCATCTCGAACTTCTTCTTCATTACCTTCTCAAACTCTTTGCAAAGATCATCGTTGGTGGATCCAAAAATGATATCGTCCACATAAATCTGCACAATCGACAAGTGGCCTGCTTCTTCTTTGGTAAACAACGTGCTGTCTACTGTGCCTCTTGTGAACCCGTTGTCCAGCAAGTATGTCGAAAGCGTCTCGTACCAGGCTCTCGGGGCCTGGTGCAGTCCGTATAGCGCTTTGTCCAGTAGATACTCCTTGTTTCTGTGTAGTGGGTCTGTGAACCCCGGTGGTTGCCCAACGTATACTTCTTCTGTGATTGTGCCGTACAGGAAAGCAGAGTTGACGTCAAGTTGATAGACTTTAAAATCTTTCCAAGATGCAAAGGCTAGAAAAATAGGAATTGCTTCAAGCTTTGCAATCGGTGCATAAACTTCATCGTAATCTATTCCTTCCTGTTGGCTGAAGCCTTGAACCACAAGTCGTGCCTTGTTTCTCACCACGACACCTCTGTCATCACGCTTACACTTAAAGACCCATTTCGTCTTGATTAACTTCTGATTCTTAGGCAGATCGACAAGTCTCCAGACACCCAGCTTCTCGAACTGTTGCAGCTCCTCCTACATTGCATTCACCCAGTTATCTTCGGTCAATGCTTCTTTGTAGGTTCTGGGCTCTATCTGTGAAATAAAACATTTACGTGAGACTTCTTTCTGCATATCAGCAATAGAAGAGTAAAAACAAGTAAAAGCTTGGTCTATTTGATGTCGCGTCTTGACACCACTTTGTAGGTCACCAATGATCTGTTCTGAAGGGTGGTAAGACAACGTCCGTGGCATAACTGTGTCAGGCACAACTACTTCCGATTCCAAATTCGAAATATCAAGATCAACGGCTTGATCCACAGCATCCTCTGAAGTATCATTTGGCTCCTCGTCAAAGGTAGGAGCGGGTTCCTCCTCTGAGTCGTTAAAAACGTCAAATGACGGAGCTGGTTCCTCTGGTGGTTCGTGAGTAGTTCCACTTGGTCCTGCTTCATTGTCGTGAGTACTCACGGTGGGTTGAGAAACTTCTAGCGGACTAGACACAGGCTCTTGCGAAGTATATTGCTGATACTGGTACAAAAAAGCTAGTTCCTCATCACTCGGCTCGACAGGCAGTTGAAACGACTCCCAGAGTTTGTCGTAATCGAATAGGAATCTTTGTCCGGGAAGTTGTGGCGATGGAGTATGCTTCTGACAATCCACGTGTTGGACTTGAATCACCTTCCCCAGACATGGTACGAACACCCTTTTCAGCGGGCTTGCGTAACCTACAAAGAAACCCTCATTAGCTTTTGCTCCAAATTTACCATTTTCATCTATAAACGTGCAAGGTGAGCCCAAAGGTTCTAAAAACTCAAGATTTGGCTTGTAACGGTGCAGCAGCTCAAAGCAAGTCTTCTTGTATTTCTTGACAGTGAGAACCCTATTCAAAGTGTAACAGGCTGCTGAAACTGCTTCACTCCAGAAGTAGATTGGTAGCTTGGAATCGGCTAACATCGTACGGGCTGTCTCGATCAGGGTCCGATTCTTTCGTTCAGCTACGCCGTTTTGCTGTGATGTGTATGGCGCACTGAATTCATGAAGAATTCCCTTCTCGTTGCAGAACTCGTACATCTTATTGTTCTTGAATTCTGTTCCGTTGTCGCTCCTAATCCTCCGGATTGGAAGTTTGTACACCGTTTCCATTTTCTTAAAAAGCATCATCAATGACTCGAATGTTTGATCTTTTCGTTCTAAGCACACAACCCACGAAAACCTCGTATAGTCGTCTGTCACCACCAAACAATATAAATCCCCGCTAATGCTCTTGACTTTGACAGGCCCGAAGAGATCCATGTGCAATCTCTCAAGAGGTAACCTGATAGAGTTGAGCATCTTCGGTGGATGTGACTTCCGAGTCTGCTTCCCCTTTTTACATGCAATACAATCATCAGTCAAATGAAAGTTTTTTACATTAACACCATCAACTAAATCGTTATGCACCAAAAAATTCATTTTTCGCACGTGAATGTGACCCATTTTTCGGTGCCACATTATAGACTCCTTTTCAGTAGCTTTAGACTTGGTGACAAAACACTATTTTTGATGAGTTGTTGGCGTTGCGGCACTCATGTCCAAAATATAAAGATCATTTACTCGCGGAGCGCGCAACAACACCAACTCATCAGGGATTTTAAACCCTGGTTTCAACACTAAACATTCAGATTTAGTAAAATGCACACAAAAATCTTTATCACAAATCTGTGATATACTCAGTAAGTTGTTCGTTAACTCTACGATGTAGTTCACTTTGTCAAATGAGATCACTCCGTTTGTAAGCGTTCCTTGGCCGACAATTCTTCCTCCTTGATTCCCTGCGAACCCAACATAGCTTCCATTGATTGACTTAACATCATAAAGAAGAGCTAAAGACCCAGTCATATGTCGTGATGCTCCACTGTCCATAATCCATCTTGATAGAATTGACTTGGGCAGCCCCTGCAACCAACAAAAAAACAAATTACTCAAACAATGACGCCCATGATTTCTTTACTTTCGATACAGTCCCGAACATAACATCACACTTTTCATTTATTTTTGGAAAATCAAAAGTGACATTTTGAACCTTTTCTTTCACAATTGTTTTAACTTTGTCAGTAATTGGAGGAAATTCATCAAGAAACTTATCTACTTCATTTTCAAAATCAACCAGATCATCTTTAAAAAGATTTGAATCATTTTTCAAAACGTTCTCCATTTTCTTGATCTCAACCGACAGTTTCGATTTCACGATCCACGACTGATTTTCAAAAATTTTCATCTTGGGGTAAAACTTTGAAGTCTTGCTAGTTTTAGAGGATTCGCCAATCCCGAAAATCGATTTCGGCTTATCCTCCGACTTCAACGATTCACCTCTTTTCAGAATACGGATCGGAGAAACCATTTCCTTTTTACCTTTTGAAACAACTGGTGATTTAGGTCGAGATTTTTGAACCATTTGTTTTTGAACATTTTGTTTTTGAACATTTGATTTTTCAACCTTTGACTTCTCAACCATTTGTTTTTGAACTGGTTTCTCAACAACATGTTTCTTAAACACTTTTTGACACTGTTTTGCCATATGTCCAATTTCATTGCAGCGATAGCACACTCTTTTATCATACTCGACAAAAGTAGTATTGACCGTTTCTTCTTTAAGCTTCTGTGCTGCATTGAAATAGTCCACAGCTTTTTGACTAAAAATATATTCCTTTTCAACCTCAGTACTAGGACCAGCAACAAAAACATCATTTATCTTTTCTTTTGGCTTAAACACTTGTTTAGCCGTTTTCTTTTCAAACCCAATTCCTTTGTTTTTAAGATGATTTTTCTTATTTTGACCGTTACCAACCCCATCTTTCTTTTCCGAACTTGTGGGATGTGAAGTACCAAAAGATTTTTTCAGTTTCGAAAATAATTCATTGTTATTGATTTCGTTAACGTTCAATTCAACCAGTTTAAAAACTTTCTCAACATTTTCGATCTTGACATTCTGAAGCGGGTACTCGAAGTCGGAATAAAGTTTGTCAGTTCCAACCATAGTGTATACCACCATGATCGGATCATCATTCGTACTCTTTTCCGATTTCGGTACATATCGATCTAAAAAATTTCCTTCGTCTTCAGAATCACTGACAACCTTCTCAGAATGAGCCTTTTCAGATTTCTCACTTTCATCATCCAACACCTGATCAATAACATTTTTGATAACCTGAGATTAGTTATCAGTGTCAGATGCAGTGAAAGTGATATCAATGCTGTCAGGTAAATCGCTCTCAATCGTTTTCAGCTTAAGATTCAAAGCAGCTTTCACCCCATCTGGGTACTTCTGAGGGTAGTGATTCCACATTGGGGGTGGAACGCTCTTGAACACAGGTGTAGCATGTGGCTGTTGAGGGACGATTTGTTCCAAAACATAAGACGAAGCCACATAGCTCATTAACTTTTTATCAATCCTGTCATTCTCTATCTTGGCCAATTCAAGTTCTTTTCTTAGTGACGCAATTGTATCAAGTTGATAATTGACTTCTCTTTGTTTATCAAACAATGTAGCTTGTGCCAATTTAGTAGCTTTATCATTTTCAACGCTTTCTTTTTGAATCATCTTAATTGATCTGGCTAAGGTATCATAAGCTTCTTTTAATTGTTCAAGATCAAACTTAATCATATCTGTATGATGTTTCAATTCCCGATACTTAGTGTCCTTTTCAAGACACTCCACGCACGGTTGTAAACATCGTTGGCATGGCGTTTCGGAGACTGGAACATCTTTTTCATCAACCTTTTCATCACAATCAGTTTTACCGACATGCTTTGACTCAGACACAGACTGTTTGACAGATTCGACCTCCTGAACTCCAGTTTCCTCTTTGTTAACCGACACCTTATCGACAGACTGTGACTCCTTGGGTTCTCAATCTACCTCTTTAAGCTTTCCCATTAGAGCTTTGTCTGCAATGTCTTTCAGAACTTCTCTGGTCATCTCTTTACGTTGGTGCACTACATCTGTTGATTTCGTCTTAGATCGAGTTTTTCATTGTATTGTATAGATTAGGGCGTGTTTTACGAGAAAACTGGAGAGTTTAGGTGTTTTAGAGTGCTGGTCCGCTTATACGGACATGCCGAATAAGAGGTCCACCTCACCTATAAATACCATATGAGAGGTCCACATTTGTAACTTCTAGATTTCCATACCGAGGTGCTGCCGGTGTGAGAATTGCATGTAAAAGCTGTCAAATTAATCAGTAAAGAGAATTAAAGGGATATCTAGCTGTTTCTACATCAGGTACTTGTTTTACGCACCTGTATCTGATCAAACTCCTCTGATTGACTCGTTCGGGTCAGAATCCGATCCTACAAGTGGTATCAGAGCGTCAGGAGGAGTAGTTCTATTGAGATTTGCTGGATTTCATCACTTTTTCTTCTTCTACACCTTCTTTCTTACGTCAGACCAAGTTTTCACGGTCCGTTTTGGCTGATTTTTGGATATGTTGTGCACATATACCTGATCTAAAACCCTATTAAGTTTCAGATCGAAACTCCTAGCCGTTTAGGAGAAATCGAGGATTTTCGGTTCGGTTTTTTGTCAAAAAATCTGGTTCGCTTTTACGGCCCGCTCGAAATTTGGTGTCTGGACCGCTCATAATACACTTTTAAGGACCGCTCGTAATGCATAGTTCTGGTTCGCTCTTTTGACCAAAATTGAGGATCGCTTTTATGAACAACTAATGGGTCGCTTATACGAACACATGATGGTTCGCTCGAACAAATGTGTTGGATCGCTCATAGGACAACTGGTGTGAACCGCTCTTTAGTCAAGTTTTGGTCCGCTCAAAAGGTTTGGTTTTAGGGTCGCTTATTAGTCATCTTCTACATATGATTGACAGGTTATTGGCAGGTTGATATCGTTTTTGTCAGCCATAAAACATCATCGCCCCACGTGACTTTTGGTCGGCTAGGTGTTATCAATTTCTACCGCCCCACTAAGATTTGATAGTGTTGTTGATTGGTTTTAAGTCACCGCCCCACTAATTACAAAAGTTGATTGTTGTTTGTTGAGTTGTCGTTTGTGCAGCCCATGTGGCCCAATCAGGTTTTTTAATCCACCGCCCAAAGATACCTTATTTGTACCGCCCATTTGTTAAATCGGTACCCAACTGAGACAATTTTCACCGTCCATCTTGTTGTTACAGTTGTTAAAGAAGCTTTTTAGCCATTTGTTAAATCGGCCCAATAAAAGCCTTTGTTAACCGCCCATTAGTGCACTGTCCATATAAATAGTGGTTGTTATTGTCTTGTTACACCGCCCCATTACAAAGAAAAGGCCCAATGGCAGCCCATGTGATAAAGGTGTTTCAGGTGTGTCATTAGGTTGAAAATTCATTTGTATCAGTTGGTTGTTTGAAAGTGTTACTTGTTCGAATAAGGTGTTTGGAAATCTAAGTTGTATTTTGTGAATCAGGTTATTATAAGGTCACTTGATTTTAGTCATGTTTGCTTAAAAGTTTGTTTCAGTTCGTCAGTGTGTTCCGGACGTGTGAAATCGTGTGAAAGAAATCATTGCGATTGGAAGTTAGTTTCAGTTCGTACGGTTTGAAGTTCACAAGTTGTCAAATGTTCATCACGTCATTTGAAAGTGCAACAGTTCGTTCGTAGTAAATCTGGTCGTTTGAGTTTAATCCGAGTCATAGTAGTCCGCACAGTTTGTCATCATAGCAGTCCGCTCAGTGTGTCCACATTCGGTCCGCACAGAATATTCAACGGTTCGAGTATCAGTTTGTTGTTGTTAATTGATAATTTTTAAACTGATCGTATTTGGTTTGTTTGTGATTACGTCAGGTAAATCAAGATCGTCAGGTGAACTCGAGTTCGTCAAGTGATACAAGTGTGAAGCATGGATTCGGAGTTTTACAACGCGTTTGCTACAACTCCGGCTAGTCCATCCGATATTGCTAAGAATTTCAACATGGAGAATGAAACCGGAACAATGCAAAAGCCCCCGAAACTCATGGGAATTGAAGATTATCACGGATGGAAGAAACGGTTCGAGAATTGGGTGCAGGCGAATCATCTAAAAGCTTGGGAGAGCATAGAAACTGAATATGTTAGACCACAAAACGCAATGAGAGTTGATAAAATAATTTCTGAATTCAGTGAGGAAGAGAAAGAGTGTTATAAAGGTGAAAAAATGATGATTAATTTGTTACAACAAGCAGTAAAGGAGGATATTTTTGTGTTGCTTCAACATGATGACAATGCTTACTCTATCTGGGAAGCTCTTAAAAAGAAGTTTGAGGGAAGTACCGAGATGCTTCACAGTAAAGCGGCTTTACTAAAGAAAGAATTTGAGTTGTTTACGTGCATGCCTGGTGAAACAACGAAGACTCTTATTGAAAGATACTGCCATTTGGTTCGCACGATGTCACAGTTGAAAATTAAAAAGACTCCAGCTGAATGGGTTGAAAAGCTTGCTGATGCGTTACCGCAAAAGGAATGGGGCACATATCTGATGATATTGAAGAATTCCGGACAATTTAGCAGGTTGTCGATTGCACAGTTTATCGAGAAACTGGAGGCACAGGATCTGGAGCAACAGAAAATTGCCAGAATGAACAGTTCTACTCATCAGCAAGATATCAAATTGTATTATAAAGGAAATGTTCAAACTGCTGAAGTCAGTCCAAAGATACAAACTGCATTTAGTGCTGGAAATCAGTTTCTACCTAGTAGTCAAGGTTCTGTTAACACTAGTGGATTCTCAACGGTGAATCCTCCAAGTGTTCAAAGTGCATCTGTTGGAAATGGACATTCGATTCAGTGCAATGTAGCTCTACATCTTCAAAATGGTCAAAATTATTCTGAAGAAGTCGTAAAGCATCATATGGGATTATTGGTCACTGTATTGGAAGCTTATGAAGGGTTGATTGCCGGAAGAATTGGCAATCCAATGCTGACAAAAGAAGACTATGACCAGATTGATGCAGAGGAGCTAGAATTGATGGACATCAAGTGGGCATTGGCGAGTGTTTTGAGGAGAGCTGAAAAGTTTAGATTGGTTACAGGGAGAACTGATTTCTTGGATGCAAACCTTTCTAACTTAGGATTTGATAAATCTAAAGTTGTTTGTTTTCGTTGCAGGGATAAAGGTCACTTTAAAAGAGAGTGCAAGAATCAGCAGCCAAGAGGAGACAAAGAATCGTCTGGGAAAGATGATTATTACAGGAAAACCATTTATCAGCAAATCACTCATCAACCGCATCAACAAAAGGAACCTCAAACGGCACATGGAAGAATGATCGAGGATGCAAACAGGAAAGCTTATTTTGGTGTTGCTGAACAAGATGATGAGAAAATGGCTGAAGGATTTAGCTGGGACAAATATATCCCAGCTGATTCAAATGTTAAAGCGTTCATTGCACACATTATTCAAAAGCCAGAAATGCTGAAGGAATGGATGGAAGTGTTATCTGATGAAGAGAAGAGTGAAGATGAAGGATTTGTTTCTTCTGAAAACAGTCCATCAGAAACAAGTGATACTGATGAAGAGATTGAACAGATTAATATTGGAAAAACTCACTTATCTTCTGATAGCTTTGAATTTTATTTTGCAGAAAAACTGAAGAAACTGAAAGAGAAGAAAGCTGCAAAGGAGATAAAAGAAGTCAGAGTGATTGAGAAGATTGTGGAGGTTGAAAAGAGAGTAGAAGTCGAGAAGATCATTGAAGTCACAAAACCTTGTCTTACATGTTTAGAGTCTTGTAAACAATGTATAGAGAAAGACGAGAGGTTTAGTGAGTTAGAAAAGTTGAAAGAACAATTGTTATTTGATGTAAAAAACTTGAAAAAGTCGTATGATGTATTGAATAGGCATGTGAATGGTCTGGAGAAGACTAACTCAGAAAGAGATAAAGCTTTGAAGATGCTAAATGCAACAATGATGACAAAGCAGAAAGAGATCAACATGTATATAGAAGAATGTGCAAAGTTGAAGAAAGAGTTGGATAGTGAAGCAGCTGAGAATGAAAGAATCAGAAGATTGCTGCAAAGTTACAAAGGTTGTGACTATGTAATCGACAGAATTTATCCAACAGTTGAAGGTTTTGAGGCATTTAAAGATGAACAACCAAAGAAGAAAACGGATACTGGTAAGAAACAGGGTGTCTGTTATAATAAGTGTCCGCCTCCGATTTGGGAAGGGTACTCGCCTAGAAAACCTAATGAGGAAGAACTAAAACAGGCGATCAATATTAAGCTAGAATCCGAGATAACCGATGTTTTACCAGACAATATTGACGTCACGTTCACAACGTTCGACACAGATCATGAGTCTGAACTGATAAAACGAGTGGTCGATCAAGTGTTGGATAAGGATGAGGAGTCAGAGTCAAAGTCCGAGTCCGAAAGTTCGTGTCAGTCAGTCAGGAGTTCGAGTTCGTCTGAAAAGAGTTCGAAATCATCGGGAAAACGGGTTTACAGTAAAGAGTTTTTATTGTCAGAATCTAATTTGAATGACGAAACGTTTGAAGTTGCATATACTTTGAATGGTTCTGACAAAGTATATTTTGATAAAGAGTTTCCAATAAGAGGTGTTAAACCAGAAATGATTAAAAAGGTTTTCAAACTAACAGAAATTAATATTTCTGAAATAAAAGATGAAAATCTTATTGTAAAACCTAAATTTTACACCTCAAGAGTTCAACAACGTCTAAACAAGAAAAAAGGTTACAATTCTGGTTCGGGTTTTCAAAAGAAACCAAACCAAAATCGTAGCTACAAAAAGAAAGGACTTGGTTTTACTCCACCAGAAAACTATAAAAATGGAAAATTTTCTAAAACAAATACAAAATTTGTTTCAGGTATAAGCTCAGAAGAGGAGAAGAAGTGCTCATTCTGGAAACAATCTAATCAAGAATTTCTTGCCGAGAAGAAAAAGAATGGAGCTTATGTGAAGAAAGAAACCAGAACCTGTTTCCGATGCAATGAAGTTGGTCACATTGCATGGAACTGTCCGAAAGCGACAAACATTAAACAGGGAATTTCTGGAAAAATGAAAGAAATTGTTGTTGATAAAACCGAACCACCAACTGAACAATTTAAAGTTTTCAAAAATTCAACATTTGAAGTTGGTGAATGTTCGAAGAGATTTTACAAACGAAGTGTAAAACTTGACAACCAAAAATGGGTTGTTAAGAAATCTGAGGTAAAATCTGGCGATGAATCTGATTCCACAAAATCAGAGGAGCCACAGTTTGATGAGAGTGATGAAAACTCAGTTCCTTCAATGGATGACGAGAACTTTCCACCATTGAGGACTGAGAATTTTAAAAGAAAAGTTGGAAAGACTGAAGTCTCAAATCAGGATTATTCTGAAAAGGATAATTTTGATGTTGAGAAAGCTTTTAATGGGAATGTAAAGAAAATTTTCGGTAAAATGGTTGATAGGAAGGTGAAAGGGGTAAAAGACTTCTACGCTATAAAGAAAGCAACTTACACCCCAACAAAATCTGAATTGAAATCACCCAAGGCTGGTCAGGCTTGGGTGGACATTTTCTTTGATTGAAAAACCTGACTTGTCGGAGATCCCAAGTTTGTAATCGTGGATCAGGAATCGGCATTATTCATGTATTTTGAGTTTGTATGAAAAATTCTTAAAATTGTTAAAACTTTACAGGTTGAATGACTACGCCGGAGCTTCCAGGTTGGTAAGTGCGAAGCAAGAATCGGCATTTTGTATATACATACAAGTGGTATTGTATGGTTATTTTTACAAGTGGTACATGTTGCTTGATTGCAAAATAGTAAATCAGGGACGTTAAGTTGTACTTGAATTACTAACTCATGATATTACAAAGAACAAGATGATGAATCATATCCCCGATTTTAAACAAGTGGTAAATCTACAAGTGGTTTTTATCTTAACAAACTCATTTTCCGGAAAAATCATTTTGATTAAAACAAACTTTAGTGTTTTGAAATCTAAATGAGAAAATGGTTTGTGATAGGGGGAGTTCAAATTGTTTATGCCTAGTGAATGGCGAATTGAGGCGATTTGATATTAGTTGTCATGTTTCTGTACAGTTTGTGTTGTTTTCTATGTTTTCAAGTGGGTCAAGAATCTAGTTATTTTTCAAATTTCCTTTGAAATGTGTTTGCATTTTAGGGGGAGTAGGGAAATTTCAGAAAATCCAAAAACATTAGAAAATTTGAAAAAAGTCAAAAACATGAAAAAATGAAAAATGAGTTTCGTTGTGAAAAGAGGAAATGATAGTAGATCAGTGGACTGTCACAACATGCTAAAGAAATGTAAAGATAAAATGTGATAAACAATCTCACTGAGGATGTCCCAGTAGGTTTTTACACATTTAGTAGATTGTGACGAGATATAAACCTAAAATTCAAACTTGCTTGTTCTGTGGGTTAACGCAAACTTGGATATATAGGTAACCCCTGAAATCTTGTTTGAAAGGTCCCTTATTCTGAGATACTAGGTCTTTATGCTCAGTGATATCTGGGGTATTATCCCGGGACTTCTGCTGTATGGAAGTACTGACCTAGTCCCCGGATAATGCTTTACGCAAATGCTTGAAACATAGCATCGCCCTCAGCAAGCTGATGAAACAATAAAATTGATAGTCGCTGTTGTTGAAATCAAAAGATCCTCTAAAGGGGACACACCGAAAAGTCGAAGCCGTCATCTCTCTGCGTATACGGAAGTATCGACCTGAGCTCTCACGGCCCTCGCATTTAACCCCTATACAGATATCAGCTGTGGTATACTCACCTGTAAAACTGAATATTGGGATCTGGATACGGGAGTATATTCAAGTAGTGGGACACACGGATAAGTTTAAGTTCTTAAGACATTAATATCGTATCTCGGATCAGTTGAACTTTGTGTGAAAATTAAAGTGGACAAACATACTGACAATCTAGGTGAATTGTTTAGAATTTAAAATGAGATGAAGCTTAACGGTGTTGGTGATTTGTCTCAAAAGCTGATATGATCCTCTTACACAAACTCTCAAAAATATTGTTTGTAAATATTTCTTTATTGCAGTTTATTTCTCTTATGTCAAAAATCCAAAAAGATTTTCAGTGTGTTTTAGCATAAATTTTTGAAAAATTCAAAAAAGATTTTCGACAACTGATATTGGAAAGCTGATTTTCAAAATTCCGACTGCTAAACATGATGAGCAATACTTGAGGGGGAGTGTATGTTTGAAATCAAATGTTTTCATAATTTAACCTTTCAGGGGGTTCATTAAGATTGTCACTGATAAAGTTTCAGTTTGATTTGTAGAAGAGTTTGTTTAGTGTATACATCATTATTCTAAAATTGTAAAACTTATGTTTTGGGTAGAGAATTTGCAGGAAAAGATGAGAAGATGTTAAATGAACAGACAGACAACGATCCTGAAGATATTACTGAAGAACAAAGGAATGCCAGTAAATCGAGAAGGGGAGTCTGAAGATAGAGAGAAAGAAAGCCCAGAGACTGATCAAGACTGAAGATGTGAAGACACAGCATTGTTGTGACTCGATAGTCGACTCCATCAACATCTGAGGGGGAGTCTGTTGGTGCACTACATCTGTTGATTTCGTCTTAGATCGAGTTTTTCATTGTATTGTATAGATTAGGGCGCGTTTTACGAGAAAACTGGAGAGTTTAGGTGTTTTAGAGTGCTGGTCCGCTTATACGGACATGCCGAATAAGAGGTCCACCTCACACCTACCTGGACCGCTTATACGGACATGCCGAATAAGAGGTCCACCTCACCTATAAATACCATATGAGAGGTCCACATTTGTAACTTCTAGATTTCCATACCGAGGTGCTGCCGGTGTGAGAATTGCATGTAAAAGCTGTCAAATTATTCAGTAAAGAGAATTAAAAGGATATCTAGCTGTTTCTACATCAGGTACTTGTTTTCCGCACCTGTATCTGATCAAACTCCTCTGATTGACTCGTTCGGGTCAGAATCCGATCCTACACTTTAGACACGTCAATCACTTCTTCGACGGCTTCTTTCTTCTCCTCAAATCTAGAACAAGATCCGGTTCTTGGTTCCTCGAAATAACCTGCAAAAGAATCAAACACATTAGGAGGCATAACTGATTTCATAGTATAAACTAACTCCTCCTGTTGTGATTGATAGTAGTAAGTTTCAGCTGCTATTTCCTCAACATCTATAACATTTTCCGTAGGAATCTCTTCAACAACCTCAGAAACAACTTCCTCAACAACCTCCGTCTCAGAAACTACCTTAGAAATCTTAACAACCTCTGCCATCATGGCCTGATCATCTCTACCGGGGATATATTTATCCCAGCTAAAACCTGCAGCTACCTGTTCATCATCTTGGTTCACAATCAATGCCTTTTCAGGTTTGTTTTCTATCTGTGGCCTCTGAACAGTTTGCTGTTGGTTCGGTCGATGGTAGATTGACTGTCGATAGTAATCATTGGTGAACGGGTTTTGGTGATTGTTGACTTCACGGTTTGGGCATTCACGTTTAAAGTGACCGCGTTCTTTACACTTGAAACACGTTACTTTCGACTTATCAAATCCCAACTTCTGATCCGGACCTGATAAACTGTTTCTTCCCGTGATTTCCATGAACCTTTGAGCACGACGTACTAGGCTTGCCATACCCCATTTAATGTCAATCAGTTCAAGCTCCTCGGGGTCTATTTGGTCATAGTCCTCCTTTGTCATGTCCGGATTTCCAATTTTCCCCGCAACTAGACCTTCATATGCCTCGAGAACGGAAGCGAGTAATGCAATATGTTGCTTCGCAGCAGTTTCCGTTATCTCATTTCCATTTTTGATATTTACTGCGATATTACACAGTACTCCAGAAACATACGCCTGATGATTAGATCCGGTAGAGCTTTGAGGCGAAGACTGTTCCTGAACTTTGACATTCGGTTCAAAAATCGCGAAACGTGTAGAACTGCCTTATTGATGAGAACTTGATGCAGCATTTGAAGTGTTATCAGCACTGAATCCTGTATGTATCTTTGGACTTTGAAGATTTGCAACTGAAGGACTGCCTTTGTAGTCTAAAGATACGTCTTGTTGCATGCTAGCAGAATTCATCTTCTTTATCTTCAACAACTCAAGCTCGTGAGCTTCAATCTTTTCAATAAATGCACTCAGATTGTAATTCACAAAATCAGAACTGTTTTTCAGCATCATAAGATAAGTTCCCCACTCGTCATATGGAAGTGCATCACAAAGTTTATCAATCCATTCTTCATTTGTTTTTTCAATTTCTAATCTTTTCATTTCAACTACAAGGTGACAATATCTTTCGATTAACTGTTTCGTTGACTCTCCTTTGATCCCAGTAAAAATATCGAACTCTTTCTTGATAAGCGCCTTTTTGCTCTTGATCATAGAAGCACTTCCTTTAAACTTCAGTTCTAGCGCTTGCCAGATTGACTGAGAACTTTCGTCATGTTGCAGCAATACGAGGATGTCTTCTTTAATGGCTTGCTACAAGATGCTCACCATTTTCTTTTCAGCTTTAAAATCTGTCTGTTCAGTATCTGTAAAACTTCCAATATGTTTAACCATCCTGAGCCCATCAACTGGAGGTACGTATTTCTTTTCGATCTTCATCCAACCCTCGAAATGGTTGGCCTGAACCCAGTTTTTAAACCTTCCGGACCATCCAGAATATTCATCTAAGCTCATCAGTTTGGGTGGCTTTTGCATTGTTCCCAATTCATTTTCTAAGTTGACATTCTGCATGATACTAGTTGGACTTTGAATAGTCGCACCACTTCCCGCAAACATGTTATAGAAATCTTGACTATCCATTTTTAGTAACAAATCTCGAACAATGAATAAGTTTTCAATACTTGCTCGCGTACAAAACGGACTAACTGCTCAAAAACACAGATTTTTCACTAACACAGGACAAATAAGCGAAACCAATCACCAAGTGTACGTACAAGCGAAACCACTCAATAATACCCAATAAGCGAAACCAGAAGATGTACAACCAAGCGAAACTACACAATGATACCCTTCAAGCGAAACCATAGCACTGACGTTTGAAGCGGAACCTATAAGCGAAAACTGCAAGACTAACAAGCAAAACCCTTCAAGCGAAACCTCAGCAAAGTCATTTGAAGCGGAACCTTTGAGCGAAAACTTCTGAAATGTCACAATAAGCGGAACCTCACAAGCGGAACCTTCTGAAAATGGCACTTGAAGCGAAACCTTTGAGCGAAACCTTTGATTTCCAGGTTCAAACAAGCGAAACCACTAGAGTGACACACAAGCGGAACCTACTCTCGAGCCATTTTTGGTTACTTTTAGGCTGATTTAAGGTCTGAGCTTTTCAAGGGTTTATTATTAGGTACTTTTACACAGTATGTCCAATTCTCAGTCCATTTCGTCCGGTAAAACGGTCAGAAACTCACAAAGCGCTTGAAAAATGCCTTGATTCTGGTCAACTACCTCACAACTTGCTCTGATACCAATTGTAGGATCGAGTTTGTCCTTCGTTTGAGACAATCGGAGCTAGCACCTACCGAATATGTAGCGGAAATACATATTTGGCATGAATCAAAGCAAAATCATAGAAGAAATGAGTAGAAACAGAAGGAATACACTTTAACAACGTTTTCTCATTCAACTTTCAGAAAATACAAGGTCAGGAGGTCGGCTACACTTGTGACATCGACGTCCAAAATGAGAAAACATTAGGGGTATTTATAGTTGAGGTAGTTCTGCTTGAATGGTCATGACCATACAAGCAAAACCTTATCAAGTGGTTCCGCTTGTACGGCACGTGTCCATTCAAGAAAAACCTTAACATGAAAAACATATAGTTACACTTTTAACCCCTGTACAATACATGTTTAACCAAAACAGACCCTATACATTTATCAACTACAACTAAGACGCAGGCTTTAGACATTATGCACCAACAGATTCATTATTTTATGATGATCTTGTTATGACCCCATGCAGGAATCTCGATGAAGTAAGAACCAGGGCCCTTAGGTTCATCCGATTAGAGGATGACAAAAGGATCCAGGAGAGACTAGCAGGATCCTCAAAACAGGAAAAGCAAGGATCCTATTTCAAGGATAACAAGTTCAAATCCTACAACAAGTCTGATAACCAGAATGTGCATGCAGTAGAACAAGAAGAGGATGACGAGGATTATCCCCCAATTTCTGAATACTGTTTTTCTGTTGATAACAACGAACTAATCCTTGCAATGCATAATTTAGGTGAGAAAGCTAGGTGGCCAAGAAAAAGTGATAAACCAGCTGCTTCGAAAGACAAATCAAAGTGGTGTGCATATCACGAGGATTTCGGGCATCTCACCGAAGAGTGCATCGCACTAAGAGAAGAAATTGGATACTTGTAAAGCAAGGGGCACTTAAAGGAACTTTTGGGACGAAAGAAGTCAAGAACCCAGGATCCTGAAAGGATCCCGGAAAAAGCTCCTGCTCCCCCAGCAAATGCACAAGTCATAAACTTTATATCCAGAGGATCAGACATTTGTGGTACTTCCTTTTCAGCAGCCAAAAGACATGCTAAGGAAACCAAGATGGAGAATGGAGACAGACCCATCCGAACATCCAGTGTTACCAAGGATAAAATTATAACTTTTGATGAGGATGATCGTGTTGATGGAGAATGGCCTTATAGATGGATGAAGCTCTGTGAATATCATCCAGCTTGATGTCCTTAAGAAGATGAATATTCCTGAGTCTGATATTGTGCCAAGATCCTCAGTACTTGTGGGATTTAGTGGGGAGACCAAGAATACTCTGGGGGACATCAAACTCCCAATTTATATCGAAGGATTACATTCTTATAAAAAAATTTGTGTTATAGATTGTTTATCATGTTGTAATGTTATCCTTGGCAGGCCTTGGATATATGACATGAAGGCAGTCCCATCCACTTATCATCAATGTGTGAAGCTTCCTAGTCCATGGGGGGTGGTGAAAATTGAAAGTGACTAGCAAGAGGCTAAGAATTGCTACACATCGTCAATGAAACCAGCCTCAAGGGCCACGGAGCAATAGCAATTAAGGTATCCTCCAAGGGATGTCTTAGAGGCAAGAGAGTAGGATGTAGAAGAAATCCTTATGGATCCTCATGATCCTGAATCCAAGATTTACATAGGATCAGAGATCCTTGGTGAAATAAAAGAGGATTTGGTATCCTTCCTCAAAAGGAGAAAATTTACCTTTGCATGGAAACACGAAGATATGACAGGTATATCTAAAGATATAATTACTCATAAACTTGGCATTGACAGGTCATTCAAACCAATCCATCAAAAGAGGAGGAAGTTTGCACCAGAGAGAAATGCCATTATCCAGGAGGAGGTAGAAAAGTTACTCCGAGCAGGTATGATTAGAGAGGTCAAGTATCCAAGATGGTTGGCCAATGTGGTTGTTGTTCAAAAGAAAAACGGAAAGTGAAGGGTATGTGTCGACTTTACTGATTTAAATAAGGCATGTCCCAAGGATCCTTTCCCATTGCCCCACATTGACCCCATGGTGGATGCTACCGCGGGTCATGAACTGTTAACTTTTATGGATGCTTCATCTGGATTTCAACAAATTCAAATGGAACCATCTGATCAAGAGGATACAGCCTTTATGACCCCAACTGGTATTTATTGTTATATTGCTATGCCATTTGGACTAAGAAATGCAGGTGCAACTTACCAAAGGCTAGTCAACATGATGTTCAAGGATCAAATTGGACACACTATGGAAGTCTATATAGATGACATGGTGGTTAAGTCTAAAAAAGCTGAGGATCACCTTAAAGACTTGGAGGAAGCATTCAATATCCTTGATAAATTTAATATGAAACTAAATCCTTCCAAGTGTCACTTTGGTGTAAAAGCATGTAAATTCCTAGGCTATATGGTGACTAAGAGGGGCATTGAAGCAAGTCCAGAGCAGATTAAGGTTATTGTGAACATCAAATCCCCTGCCAATGCCAAGGATGTACAAAGATTGACAGGCATGATCGCAGCCTTAAACAGATTTATATCCAAATCCTCAGAAAAGTGCAAGGAATTCTATGACATCCTGTGGAAGAACAAGAAATTTGAATGGACTGAGAAGCATGAAAGTGCCCTCAAAGCCCTTAAGGATTACCTATCCTCAGCCCCCGCTTTGATGAAACCAGAAAAGGGGGATATATTATCCTTATACCTAGCAATATCCTCAAAAGCAGTAAGTGCGGTCCTTGTTAAGGATCACGAAGGTACACAATATCCTGTTTATTATGTAAGTAAGAGTTTGCTTGATGCTGAATCCAGGTATTCACATTTAGAAAAACTTATCGTTGCTTTAATTATGGCATCTACTAAATTAAGACATTATTTTGAAACTCATGCCATTATTGTTAAGACTAATTTCCCAGTGAAGAATGGTCTCAGGAAACCTGAGATGTCAGGAAGGATGGCTAAATGGGCAGTGAAGCTCAGTGCTTATGATATAAGATATGAGCCTAGAACCGCCATTAAATCCCAAGCCTTAGCTGACTTTGTGGCAGATTTCAGTAGTGACTTGCAAAGGGAAGCTGAATTAGAAGTCCAACAGCTAGAGGAAACTAAGGATCCTTGGATACTCTTCACTGATGGAGCCTCTAATGTCAAAGGAACAGGACTTGGAATACTACTAAAATCGCCACAGGGGGACATAATACCCCACTCTATAGCTTGTGAGTTCCAAACTACTAACAATGAGGCTGTGTATGAAGCCTTGATAGCTGGTTTGCAAATTGCCAAGCATATTATCCATATCCTGAATCCTGCTATTGAAGATCATGTGGCTATGGAGATAGGAGAGGATTCTGCAATCATACCTAGTGATGCTCCGCAATCAGGATCCTGGATCCTCCCAATCATGAGATATATCCAACACGGAGAGATCCCTACAGGAGAAAACCCCAGGGCTTTCAAAATTAAGGTATCTCAATTTACAATATTGAATAACATGCTATACAAACGATCTCTTGCAGGACCATATCTAAGATGTATTGAGGATCCTGAAATTCAAGATGTTTTAAAGGATCTCCATGAAGGAGATTGTGGAAATCACACTGGGGGCAGGGCACTATTCTCAAGGATCCTGAGAACAGGATACTACTGGCCTACTTTGAAGAAGGATGCTGTGGATTATGCTAAAAGATGTGATCCTTGTCAAAGACATAGTAATATCCTTCATCAACCAGCAGAGCTCTTGCATCCTATATCCTCTTCCTGGCCATTTATGAGATGGGGAATGGATATAGTTGGTAAACTTCCCAAGGCACCTGGTGGTAAAGTATTCATGCTTGCTATGACTGACTACTTCTCAAAGTGGACAGAGGCTGAAGCCTTTGCTCAAGTCAGAGAGAAAAAAGTGATATCCTTTATCAAAAGAAATATTATTACTAGATTTGGTATCCCTTCTGAAATTGTATGTGATAATGGATCCCAATTGATTGGGAGTAGAACTACTAACTTTTGTGACAGTTGGGGGATTAACACGATAACATCAACACCAGTCCACCCACAAGCTAATGGCCAGGCATAATCATCCAACAAGATCATCATCAACAACTTGAAAAAGAAACTTGGATCCAAGAAAGGGAAATGTGCAGAAGAGCTACCTTATGTATTATGGGCTGACAGGACAACTCCCAAGAATGCTACTGGCCAAACTCCATTCTCTTTGGTATTTGGAGCAGAATCAGTGATCCCTACAGAAATGGTGGTTCCGTGATCCTGAAGGAAATGCTGAAAACTTGGTTCAAGACCTGGATACTATAGAAGAACTCAGGGATTTGGCAAGGATAAGGAAGGCCAGTTATCAACAAAGGATGGCTAGAGCTTACAACAAGAATGTCAGGATCAGGAAATTCCAAGTTGGTGATATGGTACTAAGGAAAGCATTTCCGAATACCACCAATCCTGCTGATGGAAAGTTGGTACCAAAATAGGAAGGCCCTTATTTGATTGAAGCTGAAGCAGGAAAGGGGGCATATCGGTTGCTGACAATGGAAGGTGATTTGCTACCAAGAGCTTGGAATGCTGTCCATTTGAAAAGATACTTCATGTAATAAGGATCCATGATCCTTAGCCAATGATGATCCTTAAAGGATCCTTGGTCAACGGAGGATCCTCGTTATGGTAATAATTTAACCTCAAACTCTTTAACTCTTTATATATCATGTACTTAAGGATAAGGATCCTGGATCCTTTATCCTCCTTTCACTTGTTTCTAAGTTTTGTAGAAGGTTTGAGTATCCTTGGCAGAGGATAAGTCTCCACAGAAGTATCCAGTTCTTTGGGCTTGACCCCAGTTATTTGGGCTTGACCCCAGTTCTTTGGGCTAGTCCCCAGTTTGGGCCTGTCCCCAGTATCGCCAGTAGCGCACGATGATCCTGGTACAGTTCATGGCAATGGGACCAGTACTCGCTTTAGGGGCTGACAATTTCATTGTACTGGCTGTATCCGGGATACTACGTATAATGGTAGACGTACCATACATCCGTTCCTAAGGTTTCTAACGTTTTCACGTTAGCTAAGGTTTTGGCATTTTCATGTCACTAAGTTTGGATAGTCGCCAGTGAGGGCCATACTCCAGTTTACACAAGATCCTTTGGGCTTGTCCCCAGTTATCCTTTGGGCTTGTCCCCAGTTATCCTTTGGGCTTGTCCCCAGAATTGTTGGGCTTGTCCCAAGTTACTAACTTGTCTTCTATATTGGCTTAGTCCCAAGTTATATTCTATTTCAGGTTTTGAAGCTAAACAAGCAAGGATCCTTGATCCTTACCTTCTAATAAGGTTTGTCTTTTGATTATCCTGATCATAATTGTTAAGGAGTTAGGATCCTAACTAGGATTCTCAGGTATGATCCTTATTCATTTTTATTTTATCTGTATAAGTGACCCTTATTCTTTGACAACAGACCTAATGATCCTAAAATTGCATAACCATTCTAAGTTTATCGACTATAGGATATTTGATCCTGGATCATATCCTAAAACTCTTAAACGTGATTTATTCAACTTTTCTTATTCAAACAAGGTATATAATAACAGTTGGAAACTGAAGAATTCATAAGGATAACAACACAAGATAAGCCAAAAAGTTAAGGTTTTATTTATTCACAAAATGTTAAACCCTTTAAGGTTGTCAAAATTGCCAACCCATGTTTCTAACAGCAAAACGTGGCCCGTCCACATGGGTTGGCAAAAGGTGTCCATTGTTTATCTGGTCATAACAGTGCAGGAAATAAAGGACAGTAGGATAACAAGTGGCTTCATCCCCCAAACAGAGGATCCCTCCACCACCTATTATCCTACCTATTGTCTGAGGATCCTTGATCCATTATCCTAAAAACTATTGTTCAAAATACAACCCATCTTTTTCTAAAAACATCACAACCAAAAAACCACTACCAAACTTTAAAAAATGGGCTCCGGCTATGTCTAGAAGTGTCCATCATCGCCCATTCATGCAGCTTACACCTTTGCTGCATCACCTTCACTAGCTCCACCAGCTCCACCATCTCCACCAGCCTGATCCTTGCCACTTTCGGTTGCCTCGATTGCCAGAACCTCATCAGCCTCTTCTTCGTCCTCCAGCTTAGCCAGCCTAGCCTTCTAGCCCTCCATGTCCCAGTTGCTCTTGTCAAAATTAGGATCCTGAGCTTTTTGGGCCATCTACAACTTGGTTTTGTACATGGCAATGGCAGCGGAGACTTTAGCATCCTCCATGATCTCGTGCTTCTCATAGTCAGCGTTGATCTGAGCTGCAATCGCCTGCGTTTTTGCTTCATTGAGGTGTTGATACACAGAATGTCTGTTGACTGTGTCTACAAAAAGTCTGAAGTCAAGATTGGTCTATAGGGGGTCAAAGTGTAAATTTTGTGTAAAATAGACTTAGGATCGCTTATATGTCATTGTATTGATGTGGACCGCTTTTGTGTCACTTATATGGATCGCTTATAGGACAAAGGGTCTGGATCGCTCATGTGTCATGTCTTAAGAGCGACCCAGGAATTCTATATATAGGGGTGAGCGGTTCATAAGTTGGAACGGTGTATGTGTGTGCTACGGTGCTGAAACTCTGCCAAATTTTTATCAGAAAGCAATAGAAACAATCGGAATTGAAAGGATATGCTGGTGTAACTTCATATATGTTGATTCCGCCTTCATACATGAAGATGAACTACCTTGACTGACTTTTCGGGTCTTAGATCGGTCCTACAAGTGGTATCAGAGCTCAGGACGAGGAGTTCATACTACTACAGCATAGATCTGCAGAAATCTCTCTTTTCTACTCACTTTCTCTCATATATTTTTTTCAGTTTCTAGTGGTTCCAACGGTCAAAATTGTCTGAAATTCGAGTATAACGTGTAAAATACACTAATTACAAACCCTAGAAAGAATCAGGTGAAAATACGGACTAAAAATGGTAAAAACCAGCTAAAAACAGGGTCGCCTTTTCGGACATTAGGACCGCTTATCTGGATTTAATCTGAATCGCTCGAAATAACTTGTTTGAATCGCTTGAAATAACAGTTTGGATCGTTTTTTCAGACATTGTTACTGATTTGAATCGCTCGAACGGACAAATACTTGGACCGCTCGAACGATCATACCCGGACCGCTCGAACGGACAATACCTGGATCGCTCGAACGATCATTTTCGGGATCGCTCGAAATATAATTGACTCGCTTTTCTGACATTTGTGGTCCGCTCTAAAGGACATTGTTGTCTGGACCGCGTATTCGGACATATATTGATTCGCTTTTCTGTCAAGCTGATTAAGATAGGATCGCTTTTGTGGATTTGTTGTTTTTTTCAAAATCAAAATTTTTCTAAGTGTTGTCTGATTTTGCAGGTACGTTCACGATGGATGATATGTTCTTGAATCCATTTAGCGATATGCACGCATTCACAGGAAGTTCAGGAAACAACGATTCGACATCGAACAATACGAACGAGAATCAACAAAAAGAGAAAAAGAAAGAAGCTTGGGAGTCCGAAAGTACATTTGGAACGTTTAACAAACCTCCTAAGTTGATGGCAATAGAAGACTACAGCAGGTGGGCAACAAAGTTCGAAGATTGGCTAATGGCATTCGCTTTCCCCAGTTGGAAGAGTATGAAAAACGGTTATGCTGAGGGAAAGAAAAATGGTGAAGCTTTAAGTAATTCTGAAGAAATTGATCTCTTTGTAGCTGAACAAAAGTGTGTAGCTTTGTTGTTTCAATCAGTTCGGGAAGATATTATCTCATTGATAGATTATACCAATGCTAAAGACTTGTGGGAAAAACTCGAAAAGAAGTGTGTTGGAAGCACAGAGATTGTAAAGAACAAAACAAAGTTGCTTAGGAAAGAATTTGACATGTTTGGTTGTCTAAAAAATGAATTGGTTTGTAAAATGATTGAACGATTTGGTCATCTGAAATTGGAGCTTGCACGACACAAGATCACGTATTCTGATGAAGAAATTGTTGATAAATTGTTTGATTCATTACCGGATGAAGTTGATTGGAGATATTACGCATTGATGTTGAAGAACACTATTTCTCCGAAAAATCTGACTCCAGATGTGGTGATTGAAAGACTTGAAAGCCATGAGCTAGAGTTGAAGGAAACATACAAAGTTAATCACTCATCTTATCAGCAAAATCTGGATTTGTATTATCCAAAAAGCTTGATGCCGAAAGCTACTTCTCCGAAAACTGCATTTTCTGCTGAGAATGTTTCTTCAGCTAACAAAGAAAGTCAAAGCAGTTCAAGCAGTGGAAACCACAGTGGTTATCACAGTGGATCTACGTCTTCTACAAATCGTTCTGATGCGAAGTTTTCATGCAACATCGCTATAGATTTGAAGAACGCACAGAATTTTGATGAAGAGTCGGCCAAGCAATAAATGGTTTTTCTGGCGTCTGTGTTGGAGTCCTATGAAGGTTTGGTGGCCGGAAAGATCGGAAATACAAATCTGACGAAAGAAGATTATGATCAGATAGACCCTGAAGAAATGGAACTGATCAATATTCGTTGGGCGATGGCTAGTGCAGTTCGACATGCACAACGCTTCATGGAGATTACTGGGAGGAAAACGATCGGTGGTCCATCTACAAAGTTGGGGTTCGATAAATCCAAAGTGACGTGCTTCAAATGTAAGCAGAAGGGTCACTTCAAGCGTGAATGTAGAAACGCGTACGTTGATGAGTCAGAGAATCCGTTTCGTGACGATTATTACAAAAAAGGCAATCTACCATCAAAATAAATCCGAGCCGCCCAGATTGAAGCAGCAGGAAGAGAATAGAGACAAATCGAGGGCATTAGCTGTGATTTATGACGATGAGGGGTACGATTGGAGTAAAGAAGTTTTACTAGAAGATGATGCGGTGGGTTACGCATTCATGGCAAGTCATGATGAACCTATTCCATGGAAGGATGATCGTACGGAGGAACAGAAGTATAAATATCGGAAGATGGTTGCTGAAGCCAAAATCATCAGACTTTCTAGTGTCTTTCTGGAAGCTAGAAGAGCAAACAGATGGGTCCAGACAGAGAATGCTATCTTGATAGATATGGCAACATCGCGGTTGATGACAAAAGGATAGATATCGAAGCCATCATTCAGGAGTACAAAGAAGATGATGAATATTGGCAGCACAAGTGGTGGGGAACACCAACATCAAAGATGATTGAAGAAGAGAAAGAGAGAAAGGAGAAAGAAGAGAAAGAGAGAAAGGAGAAAGAAGTGAAAGAAATGAAAGAGATAGAAGAACTTGAGAAAGTAAAGCAAGTTGATACCGGGTTGATCGACACTACACAGGAGTTGACAGCTGAGAACCTGGGAAATATAGCTGACAAAGTGCTAGCTGCAAAAGCACTTGAGGCAGATTCTGTTTCTGTTACTGAGTCAAAGGATCAGGTCAGTCAAAACAAGTCAACGAATGTGTCAGGTAACAAAGTTGGGGGTAATGCTGATTGCAAAAGTTGCACCAAACAATGCAATTTTTGTGGCACTGTCACGTACCTAAACGGTGAGAAAATCAAGAATCTAACAATTAAAGTTGGAAAGCTTGAGGATCAGATTCTTGAACGTGACACAAAACTAAAAGCTTCAACTGAACAAGTAAATGAATTAACGACTGAATGTAAGAAAATTAAAGCTGAAAATGACAAGGTATTTCTTGAGAATCGACAAATTTCTGAAAAATTTGAAAAATTGAAAAGCGTTGTTAAAGATAGTGATGATCGAAATGGAAAAACATCTAAAGAAAATGAACATCTAAGAGCTGTTTTGAGATTAAAAGAAGAATCAATTAACAAACAATTGGATGAAATTGCTAAACTAAAACTTAAAGTTCAAGAAATTGAAATTGAAAATGAAAGAATTCAGTTAAAATTAAACAGCTATAGCTCAGCTAGCTTTGTTTTGCAGCATATTGTTCCTAAACCTATAGGGAAAAACAAAGCTGGTGAGGATGTGTTTTCTGATGGAACGGGTGTAGGGTTTCACAAAGTTCCACCGCCAATTTTAGACAACTATACGAAAAAGCAGTCTAGTTTGGTGGGAATCGAGGAAGAAAGTGATGTTACACTTCCTGAGAACATTGATGTCACGTTCACGTCTTCCAATGAAGAGGGTGTCCAAAATGATGTGGTGAAAAGTGTGGTAGACAAAGTGCTTAAACCGGATTGTGACACTTCTGAGGAGGATGGGTGTTTTCTAGATAAATACATTCTGAAGCAAAAGTCCAAAAACAACTTACATGATGAATCTGATCTTGTCATGTACAAGATGTCGGGATCGGATAAGTTGTTTTCGGATTCTGAGTTTCCATTAGAGAATGTTAATTTGAACAAATTGACAAATGTTTTCAAACTGGTTGAGGTCCTTTTCGAGGGAGGCAATCTTATGATCCTTGAGCAACGCCACTTGTTGGAGGTCCGAGTATTTTTCCTCAGTCTCTTCAATGCTCCCTACGTAGTCTCGGATTTTAGCAAATTTCTGCAAAGGAAAGGATACAATTCAGGATCCCTTACCCTCAGTATGGAAGGATCATGTCCAAGAATCATATTTAAGGATCGGTTATTCTTACCTTGGAAACATATTCCTCAAACTGATGCTGGATCAGAGGTATACCTTCAAGGGCATCGGCAGCCTTCCTTTTCTTTCCACCTCTTCCCTTCGAAGTGGTTGCCTTAGGGATTGCGACGGAAGGGCTAGCAGTAGGCTTCTTTTTTGAGGATCGGACGGTATCAAGGTCAGTGACACTAAAACGAGAAGCAGACTTTGATGATTTTCCAGCACCTACACACCCAAAACAGATAAGTATCCTTATTTCATTTTTATTTAAACCTTTATTATGCACAAAATGGGGTACTTACTTGACATCGTTACAGAACCTGAGGATACTTCTTGAGAATCCTGGGTATTTGCTTGAAATGACCTTATTGCAGGATCAAGTTTTCTGAAAGCAGCAAGCCTCTCCTTGGTGGCAGGTGATGGGATAATATGCGAAACAGTGATAGCTGCATAGAAGAAACAAAAGGACGTTAGTGATCCTCATCAGAATCAAGGTTATTCGGTGATCCTTCTAAGGATCCTCTATCCTACCATGGGTGGCCCACTTCCTTGGCAGATTCTTTCCATCCGGGATGGTATCCCTTCTGACAAAGAAGAATCGCCTTTTCCAGTTGGTGTCATTCTTAGTGGTCTTGAGGATGGGGTGTTCTTCGCCGGGTTTGTGTTTAAATAGATATCGGTGGGATCCGTGGCTCACAAGATTGTACATCTCTGCTATCTCTGACATTCCCAGATCAATGCCTTCATGCTCAATGATTCTTTCAAGGGTACTCAGGACCCTCCACATCATTGGCATCGCTTGGATATAGGAGATGCCGGTGAGAGAGAAGAAAGACTGGGTGAATTCAGGGAAAGGATACGAGTATTCTATTGTGAATGGGGTGATTGGGAAAGCTACCCAGGTTTCAGAAACGAAATCGCTCAGAATGGTGGGATCAAAAGCTTTGAAAATGGTACTCGCCAGAAAACAGTGGCGAATCCTGTCTATCTGCGGATTAGTGAAGCAGCATCGTTCCTTCGCAGAGTCTTTGATGATCCCTTGGCTCTTTAGAGGACTATCTTTTGTGTGATCCTTGGCCGGAGAGGATCTCAGCATCATTTTGGTCATGATGAGGGTAAAGAAGAAGATGAACAGAAAGAAAACGTAAAGGGAGAAAGGAAAGAGAGATACCTGCTTGATCTTTGAATGTGGATTTAAAGGGAGTCTAACTTGAATTTAAATGCACATTGATCCCTATACCTAACTTCAATTTATAATCATGATCTTGCAGGGCAGTCACCTCAGTGATGTCAGATTGGTAATGGCTAGTCCGACTACAACAGCTATTTATCCGTTGGTTCGTTGCGGATAAGAACGAGAAAATATAACTCGTTTATTTACATTTTTACTCCTTATATTTTGGGGGCAATTGTTAGGGGAGGATTTTCCAATGATCGGTGATCCTCAATTGTTGTTGGGTTTAAGGATCCTTAATGATGTTTGAGTTTAGTATCCTTAGAGAGTATTGAAGGATCAACATCTAGGATCATCATAATGATCCTTACACTAACGATTGTCTGCTTTGAATATGGAATTGTTTTGCAGGAGTTCGTGCTTGGACTTGGTCATGGCGATATTCCTGAAGCATATTCTCTTTTATTCCACACGTGCTTGACCATTGTGAACGTTATGGAGATCGTGGGGAGAGGGCAAGAATTGCGGATAGTTAGTTATCTTAGATATTTACTAAATTTAAAAGGGGATAGCGAGTTTGATTAGAACACTTAGCTATTTTCGGCATACACACACATTCGTAACAACTCTCAGTCAGCTCTTGAACATACACCTTCTTTTGCACATTTCACTCTAGTGATCCTTGTAACAAGCTCGCTATCATCCGAAGTTGTAACACATTTTGTTTAATCTAAGTTGGTGATCGGTAGTTTCCATCACCCGAGGTTTTTTATGCCGGAGATCAACTCTTGATCAAGGGCTTTTTCCTCGTATAAATCATTGTGTCACTTGTCCATTACATTTCTGGGTGATCCTTAGCATTGTTCATTAATTCAAGCATCACACCTCACATCTAAAGATTTGGTTGCATTATCTTGGCTTGATTTTTGACCAAAACAATAATATATAACATAACTTGATTTATAATATAATACTATCTCAATGAAATTCGTGTCATATATTAGATAAGTGTATATATGAGTAAGCTAATAGTAATAAAAAAAATTATAGAGAACAACTTGATTTAAAATATACCATTCTTATAAAAGAAATAAAACAACTAAAGACACAAGCTGATCTTAAAAGATGAAAAACACACTGACGAATGATACATACAATATACATTGCATGAGAATTCATCGCAAAGAAAAAGTAAAATAAAAATAGTAACACATAAAAACAAGAAAATTGCATAATCACATAATAAATAAATAATTTAGAAACAAAGGAAAAGAGATCCGAAACACCCTAACACGTAATAACTTAAAAACGACGCAGCGGAAAAAGAGCCTTAAAAAATTTATTTTCTTAACAATCATAAACCATTCGAATCAACTTGATTTAAATCTTTTACATTATTCATACCTAATCAAGAAAATTACATTACAAATGGTTTCCAACATGTGATCACATCCCCGTACAATCCTTGATCTTTACTCGACCCTCGATCACTAGTCCGCCATGAATATCCGACTAACCTGCGGTCACCCGACACGTTAATAATTGGCGACATCATATTCATTAGTATAAAGACATAAAAATAGACATAACCACTTAGCAATCTATCATTTTATACAACTCCAATATAATATTCTTTTGAGTTCATTCTTTACACCAAGCGTCCAATCTTTAATACTTACGTATCTGCATTCCTGTTCCATTCTCAAGGCACACCATTAGTAACGTGACTATTAAAACATGTTAGAGCTATATATAAGCATATATATAAGATCCTTTCTTTCATGCACAACAAATCCTACTTCATAGATAAGTACCTACACACGTATGTTCACACACATTTCATACCTACATACATACATGAATACATAAACACGTCTATACGTACATGCTTACATACTTACATATAGTTATACAATGAATATAACATAGTTAGATAGCCTTCACACAAGTTTGGAGTTGAAGAATGCGAAAAAATAAGAAAGAAACAGCGATTGGCGCAAGAAGAAACCCATCTGGCGCAACCTTGTGCCAGTTCTGGCGCAATACAGAAGGCATCAGTCAGGGGCACAACCTTGTGCCAGGGAGGGCGCAACCTTGCACCTGGTTCAGACCAGCCACTTTCAGCTTAACGAATTTTTACCGTTTTGGTCATTACTTTCTCATTTCTTGTCCATTTTAAGATCCGTTTCTTCCTACATGATCGTAAATTAATATTATATCATGTGAACTTGAAATCCAACATCCGGGTTAAGGAAATTCTTAACTTATACTTTTTCAGCTTATTATTCATTTACGAATTATTCGACCCGTTCATGTTTTCATCAAACGACTCATTTATTTTAACCCAAAACTTACATGAACATTATAACCATAATACTTTTACATTATCCGGAGTTTCGTACTTGGGGCTTAGTCACCCGATACCCGGTATGCGTTAAACTCATTCATTTTATTCAATTATACGAAATCAAACTTTATTAGCCCAAGTTCCATTCACGAAATTGTTTACCCATTAGTCATAACTCACAACCGAGTCTTTCGACTATTAATCCACCTCTCTGTTTCCCGGTTAGCGTACTTATGTGCAATTCTACCCATTGCCCGGTTATATTACCGTAGCCATTTCTTACGCTTCATTCCGTTATAACAACAAGACATCATTTTGACCCATTCGATCTACTTAGCGAAAATCATCGATTTCATTCAACTAAATCCATATCTGACTTCAAACATCATACTTAATTAACTAGAACGCTACCTTACTTAAACAAACTAAGAAGTGATTTCGGAAATCACTTACTTAATACCATTTCGTAATATCATCATTAATAACACATTTCAACATCACTACTATCAATTATCATACAAGTAATCTCTTAATTACCAAAGAGGGAGTCCGGGAATACTTACATCGTGCGTCTGAATTTACGCATAGATCCCGTGTTTACTATTCGACCTGTTGTCCTTCCGTGCTTGTATCCATGATAACATGGCTCCTATCCATACAAGCAGTCACATTCACAACATAATTAACATACATACACCCATTCAACTATGTCCACAAACTCATTCATGGCATTAATACATAGTTGACTCACAATAGTCGAATATTCAGCTTACATAATTTCATTCAAATTAAGGATATGAATCCGTCTTAATGTAGGAGACAATAGTATAAACATCATTCGCATTTCACGATCATATTGTACAATATGTAAACTTACAAGATCGTTTGATTATACACACACAGTCCATTCCGTTCACACTAGGATTCTCATAATTTCATAACTAACAACATCATCATTCAAGATTATCTAATTTGTCACTATCCTAGAACCGGACATGATTCTTACTAGAATCCACATGAACTCCATCTAAAACACACTCCACGTGTTAGTTTGCTAACAGTTTCATCACAATCACTTTCTATACATATAAACTTACAACTTGCATACAATTCCACATATTTGCTCTCTTAGGCATGTTATGGGTGAAATTCTGAGCCTATATCCTGGTCAATATTTTAAGCTATATGTTGATTATATGATATGTGTTCATACCCCGGGTTACGCGTTCAGGATATTGGTAACTTCCTGAATGGTATCCTAAGGATCACTAACGGGTTATGTGCAGGAATAGGAGTCCAAGCTTGCAACGTTCATAAGGACCTTTTCTCCGGAAGACTCGCTCTAAGTTGTTCAAATAAGGACCTTGAACCCGCTTTACTTGGTCTCCAACGGCTAATAAAGAATATTCGAATATCCCATACTTATAGGAGATTTTGTTTTCGTTTACTAGCTATAAATAGATGATAAATCAGATCGAATAGGACACAACACAAACACTCAGTGCTCTCACACTTTTCTCTCTTGCAACTTTCACTTTCACAAGAAACATTGTAACACTTAGTGATCTGATCAATATCCTGCACTGTATCCTGACGTTTAAAGCAATAAGAAGAACAAGGCAGCTGCGATTGTCAGCTCCCGAGGTTTTGTACCGGCGATCTAAATTGATCAAGGGCTTTCCTCGTGTATCCTGTGTAGCCTTTTACCTTTTTTGCTCATTGTTTGATCGTAGATACAGCTCAATATCCTGAGCCGTATCCTGAACTGTTTTTGCAAACCACTTAATTAACACTTTTTTTAACACATTCTCTTAGCACACTACCTCACTTAACTAATTTGATCACTTAATTGCTTCGGTAATTTTTGACCAAAACAATTTGGCAACCACCGTGGGGCAAGTGGTGCTATTTTTTCTAAAAACTTTTGCAAGATCACTACTTGGTTTTGTATTTTCCAAACTGTTTACTACATTGTTTGCAATGGCCACGAGATCAAGCTTGAGCTCTTCTACTGTGTCTGCTACGACTTCTACAACAATTAGTTCGATGCTTCCTCCACCTCCTCCGAGGATGCAAGTCTCCTTGCAGCCTCAGGATATTATACCTACTCGGAGTATTCAGGAATCGGCCCCTATTCTGGCCTCTAATGATGAAATTCTGACCTTGTTTGGCAGTGTGCAGGAACAGATGAGGCAGCAGCAGGAGACCAATCGAATGATTTTAAGAGAAATACAACTCTTGAAATCCAGCTTAAGCAGGCCCACTGAGGATACTGTCACTCCCTTGCAACCCAGGGCTTTGAACTTCAGTTCTGCTGTTTATATTGAGGATAACTGGGGTAATATTGTGCCTAGCCGTCCCCAAAATCACACTCCTGAGATACCCTCTTCAGTTAGAATGTCAACTAAGAGAAGCTCAGGATATGCTTCAGGATATGGACAGAATCCTCAGATCGGTAGTGTATCTAATACTAATAATACACTTGCTACTAACAGAATTGGATCTTTGCAGGATGCAGGTGTGACATCAGTATTGTCTAGGGAACTTAAGAAGCTAAAGGATGTGATATCCAGTGTACCTAGGGTGGTTCAGCCACTTCCTGAAGTATCCTAGGATAGCCACAGGATATCTCGGTTTGTACATCCTATTTGTGATGCTGAAATCCCAAAAAGATTCCAAACTCCCAACATGAAGCTTTATGATGGAACCACGGATCCTGAGGAGCATATTGCCCAGTATAGAGAAAGGATGGAAATCAATCATATTCCTCCGGATCTTAAAGAAGCATGCTTGTGCAAGGGCTTTGGTTCTACCCTAACAGGATCAGCCTTGAAATGGCTCTTGAACGTTCCTCCGCACTCAATTACATCATTTTCTCATTTAGTAAATTTATTTAATAGTCAATTTTCTTGCAGTAGGAGTTTTGAAAAATTAACAAGTGACCTCTAAAGGATAACCCAAGGACCTCAAGAATCCCTAAGGGATTATGTGAACAAATTCAGCAGGGAATCCTTGGATATCCCACACCTTGATGTTGCTACAGCAATCCAAGCATTCAAGATGGGGCTACAAAAAGATTCCCAATTTTATCAAGATCTTGTGATGAATCCTTGCAGGAACCTAGATGAAGCTCGGAATAGGGCTTTGATATATATCAGGCTGCAAGATGATAAGAAAATGCAAGAGAGGATGAATGCATCCTCAACATATGAATCAACTAATAGGAAGTCAGAATCCTCATACAAACCATATAGCTCCAAGCCATATGGTAGAAATGACAGCAAGAAAGTGAATGTTGTCGAAGACGAGGATCCTGAGGAGTATCCTGAGTTATCTGAATACTGTTTTTCTATTAATATACCTAAACTGATGTATGCCATGCATGGTTTAGGAGACAAAGCCAGGTGACCTCGGAAGAATCAACAAAAGGCTGATTGGAAGGACAAGTCCAAGTGGTGTGCCTTCCATGAGGATTTCAGACATGTTACTGAAGATTGCATTGCTCTAAGGAAAGAAATAAGTTACCTCTTGAGCAAGGGATATTTGAAGGATCTCCTGGGAAGAAAGAAAAACAAGGGTCAGGATACTGAGAAGGATCCTGAACGAGCAGCATTGCCTCCTGCGGATGCCAAGATAATTAACTTTATTTTAAGAGGATCCGACATTTGCGGGACTTCATATTCTGCGGCCAAGAGACATGCAAAGGAAGCTAAAGCCAAAAGAGGGGAAATACCAACCAGGATGACGACCCTCACGACTGATAAAGTGATCACTTTTGACAGTGATGACAATGATACTGTCTAGGATCCTCACCATGATGCTTTGGTAATAACATTATATGTGGCTAACCATTTTGTACGCAGGATATTGGTGGACAATGGAAGCTCCGTCAACATAATCCAACTAGAGACGTTGAAAAGGATGAATGTATCTCCAATGGATATCACTTCAAAGTCCACTGTACTCGTCGAGTTTAGTGGAGAAGCCAGGAATACCGTGGGAGAGATTAAATTACCAGTATATGTTGAAGGGGTCAATTCAATACAGCGTTTCTGTGTGATGGACTCCTTATCCTGCTACAATATCATATTGGGCAGGCCATGGATCCATGATATGAAAGCCGTGCCGTCAACTTATCATCACTGTATCAAGATTCCTACACCCTGGGTGTTGTCAAAGTGGATAGTGACCAACAAGAGGCGAAGGAGTGCTACTCATCCTCCATGAAATCCTCTACCAAGCCTAATGCAGCATAGCAATTAAAGATACAGGCCCAGGATATTGCGGAGGCTTCAGAGCAGGATGTAAAGAAAATTATCCTGGATCAGGATAATCTGAATATCTCGGTGCTCGTGGGAACTAATATCCCTCAGGATATTGACGACCAATTGACTAACTTTTTGAAATGCAGGATGTCATCATTCGTGTAGAAGCACGAGGATATGATAGGTATTTCCAAGGATGTTATAACACACAAGCTTGGTATTGACAGGTCGTTCAAGCCTGTCCAACAGAAAAGAAGGAAATTTGCTCCAGAACGAAATGCAATTATTCAGGAAGAAGCAGACAGATTGTTGAAGTCGAAAATGATCAGAGAGGTCAAGTTTCCAAGGTGGTTAGCAAATGTAGTGGTGGTACAGAAGCAAAACGGGAAATGGAGAGTTTGTGTAGATTACACAGACTTAAACAAGGCTTGTCCAAAAGACCCATTTCCTCTTCCTCATATTGACTCAATGGTAGATGCTACTACCGGACATAAAATGTTAACCTTCATGGATGCATCCTCAGGATTTCAGCAGATCCAAATGGAACCTTCAGACCAGGAGGTATTTATTGTTATACTGCTATGCCTTTTGGTTTGAAAAATGCAGGTGCAACGTATCAAAGATTGGTAAACATGATGTTCAAAGACAAACTGGGAGACACTATGGAGGTGTACATCGATGACATGGTAGTAAAGTCTAAGAAGGCTGAGGATCATCTTCAGGATGTTGAAGCAGCATTTGATATCCTGGATCAATACAACATGAAGCTGAATCCTGCTAAGTGCCATTTTGGAGTGGGGGTAGGAAAGTTTCTAGGATATATGGTAACTAAAAGAGGGATAGAAGCGAGCCCAGAACAGATCAAAGACATCCTAGATATCAAATCACCTTCTAACATGAAGGATGTTCAAAGACTGACAGGACGAGTAGTAGCGTTAATAGATTTATCTCAAGATCCTCAGAAAAATGCAAGGAGTTTTATGATATCCTGAAGAAAAATAAGAAGTTTGAATGGGGGGAGAAGCATGAAGCAGCCTTGTAGGATTTGAAGCAATACCTCTCAACTGCACCTCTACTAATGAAGCCTGAGGATGGTGAACCATTATCCATGTATCTTGCAGTATCAGGGAATGCAGTAAGTGCTGTCCTTGTAAAGGATCATGAAGGTCAGCAGTATCCTGTTTATTATGTTAGCAAAAGTTTATTAGATGCTGAGACTAGATATTCTCATTTAGAAAAGTTGATATTGGCCCTAGTTATGGCATCAACAAAGCTTAGACATTACTTTAAGACACATAGGATTCATGTTAAAACCAATTATCCTGTTAAAAATGTGCTTAGGAAACCTGAGATGTCAGGTAGAATGGCTAAATGGTCGGTAAAGTTAAGTGCCTATGATCTAGTGTATGAACCTAGAAATGCCATAAAATCTCAGGCTTTAGCTGACTTTGTGGCTGATTTCAGTAGTGATATTCAAAATGAAGTGGACCTAGAAGTACAACAACTAGGAGAAACCTTAGAATCCTGGACATTATATACTGATGGTGCATCTAATATTAGAGGAGTAGGATTGGGTATACTACTAAAATCGCCACAGGGGGATATAATACCCAGGCTATGAGATGTGAATTTCCTGCCACTAATAATGAAGCAGAATATGAGGCTTTAATTGCAGGATTAGAATTGGCTAAGAACATGAATATTAAAAGTTTGCAAGTATATGTTGACTCCTTATTAATCACTAATCATTTTAATGGATCCTATGCAGTTAAAGGAGAGAAGTTAATTGAATATCACGATATTCTCAAAAAATTAGCAGGATATTTCGATGTTTTTACACTTGAACAGGTACCAAGAGAGGATAATGCTGAAGCGGATGCCTTGGCAAACTTAGGATCATCAGTCAGGATACCAGAGGGAACCCAAATACCAATACTTCATATCCTGTATCCTGCCATGGATCCCTTCAGAGCTCAGGATAAAGAGGTAACAAGCGTTTAGGATCCTGGTCATGATCCCGAGGAGGATACTGGATCCTGGATGACTCCAATCATAAGATATCTCAAAGAAGGACACATTCCTGACAACGAAGGCATTTAGGATGAAGGTATCACGATTCACCATTATAAATAATATTTTGTATAAGAAATCTCTTGCAGGTCCATAACTAAGATGCTTGAAGGATCCTGAGGCCATGGAAGTGCTTCAGGATATACACGAAGGGGATTGTGGTAACCATACTGGGGGCAGATCCTTATTCTCGAAAGTGTTGAGAATAGGATACTATTGGCCGACAATGAAGAAAGATGCTGCAGAATATGCTCGAAGATGTGATGCATGTCAGAGGCATAGCAACATATTGCACCAACCGACTGAACCATTATATTCTATAGCTTCCCCTTGGCCATTCATGAAATGGGGAATGGATATAGTAGGAAAGTTGCCAAAAGCTCCGGGAGGAAAAGTTTTTATGCTAGCAATGACCAACTATTTTTCTAAATGGGTTGAAGCTGAAGCATTTGTCCAAGTTAGAGACCAAGAAGTAGTGTCCTTCATAAAGAGAAATATCCTGACAAGGTTTGGAGTACCAGCTGAGATAATATGTGACAATGGTTCTCAGTTCATAAGCAAGAGGACCACTGACTTTTGCAAGAGTTGGGGGATCAAAATGATCACGTCTACCCCGGTACATCCTCAAGCAAATGGGCAAGCAGAATCCTCAAACAAGATAATAGTCAACAACCTGAAAAAGAGACTAGGAGCTAAAAAAGTAAGATGGGCAGAAGAACTACCCTTTGTTTTGTGGGCCGATAGAACAACAATAAAGAGTGCAACTGGCCAAACCCCTTTCTCCTTAGTATTTGGAGCAGAAGCGGTGATCCCAACAGAAATGGCGATACCTACGGCGAGATCCAATCTCCAGGATACTGGGCAGAATCCTGAAACAATGTGCCAAGAATTAGATACTGTGGATGAAACAAGGGATGCAGCAAAGCTAAGGATGGCAGCATATCAACAGAGGATATCCAGAGCATACAACAAAAATATAAGGACTAGGAGGTTTCAGGTCGGAGATTGGTGTTAAGAAAAGCTTTTCAGAATACTACTAATCCTGCTGATGGGAAATTAGCTCCAAAGTGGGAAGGACCCTATGAGATCGAATTAGAGGCAGGAAAAGGAGCCTATCGACTCAAGAATATGGAAGGGGATATGCTACCAAGATCCTGAAATGCTATACACCTAAAGCTCTATTTCATGTGAGTTTGGAAGTTAATGTCTGACTCATAATGGTATGAATTCTATCTCTTTTCAATATATTTGAGTTTATTTTGAACCCAATACTGACTTAAGCATCGGAGGGGTGTTAGCCAAGCTAACACCCACCTTAGTTTAAGGATGTTTTGCAGAATATGCTTCAGGATATACCTCCAGGATATACACTCAGGATAATCCAGAAGATTAGAGGATTGGCCCCCTCTCTCACGCTTAAGGGATCCTGATCCCTTCACAGGTTTAAAGGTATTCACCTTTCTCTCGAATTGGGTTTAAACACCCCGCCTGGAGCGCAAGTTATCTAGGGATAGTTCAAGGTAGCGGGACCAGTCCATGTAAAAGTGGCTGACAATTTCGTTATTATTGGCTATATCCTGGATCCTAAAGGTATATGAGGATTGATCACCCTCTCTCACGAAAGGGTATTTTCATACTCTCTAAGGTTTAAAGGTTTTCATCTTTCTAAGTCTTGGAGTTTGTACACACCTGCCTGTAGCGCATGAAAATCAGGGTTTATCCCCAGGATATTAAGAGTTTATCCCTAGGATATTCAGGATTTATCCACAGGGAAGCTAAAGTATGACTATATTTGCAAATATGTTGAACACATGGGACATACATTATACAATTCAAAGGATGGATTCAAACTTACAAATATGCACTGGGGACATTCTTAGGATGGTCTCTCCTTTTTACAACATAAGTTTTATGAGTTATGTGACAGTATCCTGACCAGGATATCTCTCAGTATACTCTCAGAATATGTTCCCAAAAATGTTCAAAGGAAACTGTGTTCAGAAAAAAATTTATGCACTAAAAGTATGGCAACAAAGATAAGGTCAAAAGAGAGTTATATTATTAACATGGCAAAAGATTGTGCTTTCAGTTTCATCTCAAACTGAGATCCATCCACCAAAAGCACAATAAGTTCGTAGTTATATTTACATAACAGTTGTAGGTTTCATCTCAAACCGAGACCCATCCACCTCCAACTGTTATATTGTTCAAAACAGATTATACTAATTGATGACCAAGGGCTTCATCCTGAAACCCAGGACCCATCCACCTTTGGTCATCATATTGTCTAAGTGCAGGAAAGTAAATTGTTTTAAAGACAAGAAAAGTAAATTGTTCAAAGGACCACAACCATCAAATCTAAAAAAGTGGGCTCCGGCCTAGGCATCAACATCCATCATCTCCCACTCAAATGCCCTCACACAGCGGCGTCTTCACCAGCCTTCTCCGTCTTCTCAGCTTTAGCATCCTGAGCAGCATCCTCACTAGCATCCGCCCCAGCATCCTTCTTCTCTTCAGCCTTGTCCACCATTTCTGCCGACTTAGAAGATTCACCGGCCTCGTAAGGATACGGCACTGCCTTGCCTCCAAGCTCCTTCATCTTTGCCACCCAGGATTCAACCGGCCAGGCTGGGCACTCAAGCCCTGTCTCCTTGGCCTCATAAGCCATCTTGATACGAGCCTGTAGCAGAAAGACAATGGCAGAAGCTTTGATCCCTTCCCGGAATGAAACCATGGCCTGTTCATGCTCCATTTGGACGGTAGCCAGCTTGACCTCAGCATCCTGGGTGACCTTCTTCAGTTTGTCCTCATAATGCCGAGTCTTGGCTTCGGTAATAACACCTTGGTCAGCAATGGTAGTCTTGAGCTGTTTGATCCTGGCCTCGTGGAGTGCAGCAGTACCACAGGCATCGCTGTAAAGGTGGAGCAGATGCTGGAGGCCCTGTAAGTTAAAATTCAGGTATAAGTCAATATTCACTAACCAGGATATCCTGTCAGGATATTCTATCAGGATATATGTGCAGGATATAGTGCCAGGATATTACCTTGTTAAGGAAGGATGTCATCGGTTCCAGGGAGTCGGTGAAGCAGAGTTCTTCATACGAGAACCCTTCAGAGCCCGGGGCGCTAACTTCAGAGCCCTTCCTCTTTTTGCGGTGGAAGCACGAGCCCTCGTAGTGGGAGGCGGAAGCGGTTTTGAGCTGGTAGAAGCAGGAGCCTCTTTCTTGACAACCGGTGGAGTAGGATAACTGTCGAGCTCGTCAAGATCAAGGAAAATTGGAACTTTGCTGGAATCTTCATACAGGGAGTAAAACTCTTTCCTAAATATTTCAAATAAAAGCATGTATGCAGGATATTGAGCAGGATCCTTACCAGACATGTTTGCACTGGAAAGTGGACTTGGAGATGGTGGGGATGGATTGAAACTTCTTTCGGCTTCTGGGAGAAGTCTAATGGCGTCGATTCTCTTTTGTGAGTCGCCTAAGGGGGGTGCAAGTTTCCTGAAGTCAGCTGTGTACAAGAAAACAAGAAAGTCAATACAAGATATAAAGTAGGATACAAGACAGGATCATCCTAAAGCCCTAAATCCTACCCTTTCTTAGCCACTGCACTGGATATTCCGTTCCACCAGGGATTGAGTCTCTTTTCACAAAGAAAAACTTGGACTTCCATTCCTCCTCATTCTTGGTGGCACGAAGTATCAGTGGGTCACCGGAGGTAGAATGTAACACCTTGAAAATTTATGTCCAATAATGTATGAACACGTGTCATAAGCTCTGAACGTGTGAAAGAATACATTAGGGGGACTAAAGTTGACAAACGGGGAAACTATGTGAATATAAGGGTCCAAAGTGTCAACGATGGATAAATATATTTAAAAAATAGCCCTACAAGATGTTTATACCTTCAAACGAATAAATCATGGATCATACGAAGCTAAATATGAAAGAAAGTGAGAAATTACAAACCACATGGGCTAAATGTGTCGACACGTGTAAAGTATACCTCTGAGTGACCTTTTAGCAGACCCGAAGTTTTGCAATGGTAAATTATGCTCACTAGAATATGTGATAAAAATTTCATGAAGTTTCGTTATCGTATGAGAAAGTTATGATCAAATTCGTGTATGAGGGGTTAAAAGCGTCAACGATGAAATTCAACGTCTTTCGGGTGATCACAAAGTTAACAAGGGACTTAACTAAGTTGGTAAAGGTCCTTAAGCCCTTAAAAATCAAGTTAGAGGGTTGAAATAGCAAATTTGGGACTTAAAACCACGTTACAAAGGACCAGGGACCAAAAATGCAAAGTTTAAAACTTGATTGGCTGGTTCTGGCAGGCCAGGCGGCCCGCGTATGAGTCCCTTATGGACTTACGCGGCCCGCGAGAATAGCCCAGTGACAGAAAACGTGGACAGGTGCCTGTTAAGGCTGTTAACCAACTTAAAAAGCTTGTTTCTTATACCAGGGGCTGCCCCATGGTATGGGCACCTGTAATGATCCCATATCATCAGTAGGATGGCTTAGCATGATCTTGTTGAATCAAGTTTACTATATAAGAGCTTCTAGTTGTGACAAAGTTGTTCATTCATTTGCAAAAGTTCACAACTTCATCTCTGGAGCTCTCTGGACATCAAGCCAACTTCCTAGTGATCCCTAATCATAATTAGGACTCTTGTAAGTACACTTAACCCTTCTAAATTCGTTTTAGCTTAGTTAATTAGCTAAAAGTCAAACCATCGTAATTAAGGTTTGACTTCGTGATTAATTAAGAACTGTCCAGTCAAATCACGAATTAAAAGTACCTTTGAGTAGGTAATTATGTGGGTAATAAACCCTTAAAAGGGTATTTCCAGATTCTCACTCTAACTATGTTAATTGTCGAGTCAAAGCTTACCTTAAAAAGTCAACAGCATGTTTATTTGCAAATTAATGCATAATTAGCAATGTAGGTTACATGCAACCTGTTTGATCATTAAAATAACTTGATAATTAATGTAGGAACATGTCCCAACATGTTCAACTCGACAATTTTCAGTTTAGGCTCGGTTTGGAACCGAAAGTCGCATAGATTGACTTCTGCTTTGACTTTCAGTTCTGACCCGTTTAAGCCAAGTTTAGGATTGCCTTAGAGCTTCTTTTGGACCTATTTACATGTTAGTATAACCCCCTGTGATTATACAACTTGGTTCATTAGATATCCTACTCACATGCATGTTTCCGTTAATGCTTATATGTTGATCATTATGCCCAAATGACCTTAAAATATGATTTTTGGAAATGTAAAAGGGTAGACACCTTAGCTACTGATTTATAAACTTGCACCTAAAATTTGAGATCAGTTTGAGGTGTAGATTAAGAGTTATGCTCATTAGCGTAATTAGAAGCTTCTTTCGTAATTAAATAGCGTAAATTGCATATAGCCTATCTAAACCCAAATTTTTATACAAAAATTTGTACCTACTTATATAAACTAATATTTTGGGATTTTTAAAGATTTTTATTCAATTTTAGGCTGAGCATAACTTAGTGTTCTAAGCTTAATTCGGCTAATGCCGGTTTTGCACTTTTGGGCTATAAAATAAGTTTTATTAACCCTATTGACCCCAAACCTTTTTCTACTGATTCAATATGTTAAATAAACTATTTTGAGCCTTCTGAATATTAAAAATACCAGCTTTTTATACAAAACCCGGAAATGGCTCCAAATCGCCTTTTTAAGCGTTTTTAACGCATAAGTATGTACTAGAACTTTTTTTAAGCAAATGAGGTTGAAACCTACTGATGTAATCGGTTAATTTTTATATTCTAACAGTATGCAAATATCTTAAACTCAGAATTCCAGTTTTGACCTTTTAGGCCTATGTGAAATTACCAAAATGCCCCTACAAAGCATAGTATGGTTATAAGTAATATATTTCACATATATATGATACCCTACTGTTATAACTAATTAAGTTAAGTATATTTACTGATTCAATCAGACCTGTAACCCAGGTTATTATTTAAACTCTTTTTCACCCTTTAAAATGACCAAAATGCCCTTATGAGGCATAGTTTGGGTTTAAAACCATTTGGGGCATAATGGAAGGTATCTTACTGATATCACAACGTGTTTAAGGCATATTAACTTAGGAAACTTGTAAATGACTCTTATGGTTACTCGTTACGCACTTTACGCGTTCGGATCGGCTTATGTAACTAGTTTACCCATTTTAGCCGAAACGGGTCAAACCATATCATTTTTGTCTCAAAATCCAGAATGTGATTAAGTTACCCATATCAAACAAGCATGCAAGCTTGTCGGGTCAAAACCACATTCTAAAACGGTCTTCGCCTTATCGTGCGTTTAAACCGTAATCTTCATTTTAAACTAACCGGTCTAAGCTTAGGCTAAATTAAAAGACCCGTTAGGATTCTAATAGGTTATTAAAAACCTTCATTCCAGATATAGGAGCCCAGTAAAAGCTATCTATACTTGCTGATTTGATACGGCTGGGATTAAATTTATATTTAGCTCAGGTAAATACTTTTAACTTATTTTCCCTTATACGGGCTTGAGGTACGGTATATAAAATATCGCTTGGTCGGGTAATTGACCTTAACCGGTCGGTGGTTAAGTGTTGTCAAAATGACCCATTTGAAAATGTTGTTTTGTTTGTTTAACGCCTTTGGGGGTTTAATGACCATGTCCCGGATATCCTTGGCATCATTCAAAGAATGGCCACGACCTTAGCACACGGGCGTAGGCGTACACCCGTAGTGCATTCAAATCAATAAAGTATAATCGCCAGTACGAGAGAAGTCTCGCGGCAGAACTATACTAAGTGGTGTATCTATTAATCTTTAACCCGGCACGACCCGGACAACTGAACGCATAACAAACATGTAATTCTTTTATAAGATTATAAGCAAATAATGATCCCAAGTTATAAAAAGTTTTGTGCCGCGGGCATTCAAATCAATTTTAAACCTTTTCAAAATGAGTCAGTTAAATTGTATTTACCAGTGTAAACTGACGTATTTTTCAAAAAGGCTAAGTGCAGGTACTACGCGTAATAGGCTGGCCACTCCTTAGCATCAGTAAAAGTCTAGCATGCTTAGGATGCATGAAGTCTGTTGAATAAAAGTTTCCTCTTTGTTTTGATCCTCCTGTGGATCTATTTCAACTATTCGTGATACTGGATATTACAATTTTATTTGGTTGAAATAAATCTTTCTTTTGCTTCCGCTGTGCATTTATATTTTGTATTGTTTGACTATGACGATATCAACTACGTCACGGAACCCCCACCGGGCCCACCGGTGACACGTGGAAAATAGGGGTGTGACATAGAATAGAACAGGAATCGGCAGGAACCGTGGCATCTGAGCCGATATGCTAAGGGGAGGTCATGAATGGAAAGATCGGGAATATGGTTGTTGTTGATTTGATCAAGAACAAGCAGGACTCGCCATAGCATTGGCATTGTTTGACTAAAACAGATTTTTATGGTATCAAAAAACTCAGTAATGAAGTCGGCAAACGGAAATTGTAATCCTAAAGTAAAAGGAAAAGCATTAAAGCATATCCACTCGTCAGAAACCATATCTGATCGGATTTCCCGATCAAATGGCCGGAACACCGTCCCTTCTGGGAAGATGCCGGAGGTTTTAAGGGCTGACAAATGTGCACTATCGAAAGTGCATATTTCCTTCTCCGGATTTTGGAGAATATTTTGGTGAATGAACGAGGGAGCAGAGTCACCAGAACTGGATCTTGTCTGTCTTGCCATATTATCACCGGAATATTAAACAGAATGAAAGAAGGAGATGGAATTAAGAGAGAGAAGTATTTACCTTTTTCTCTTCGGTAAAGGTTAAATGCGGATAAACATGAGAAGATATAGGGGAGTAATGAGTAGAGATAGGCTTCACGGTCTTATCTCTTAATTACCTTGGTTATCGTGAAAAATGTAATCGTTAGGACTCAGGATCCTTAACGGTAACATTTTTGGGGACAATTGTTATGGGTGAAATTCTGAGCCTATATCCTGGTCAATATTTTAAGCTATATGTTGATTATATGATATGTGTTCATACCCCGGGTTACGCGTTCAGGATATTGGTAACATCCTGAATGGTATCCTGAGGATCACTAACGGGTTATGTGCAGGAATAGGAGTCCAAGCTTGTAACGTTCATAAGGACCTTTCTCCGGAAGACTCGCTCAAGTTGTTCGAAGAAGGACGTTGAACCCGCTTTACTTGGTCTCAAACGGCTAATAAAGAATATTCGAAGGCATCCCAAACTTATAGGAGATTTTGTTTTCGTTTACTAGCTATAAATAGATGATAAATCAGATCGAATAGGACACAACACAAACACTCACTGCTCTCACACTTTTCTCTCTCGCAACTTTCACTTTCACTACAAACATTGTAACACTTAGTGATCTGATCAATATCCTGCACTGTATCCTGACGTTTAAAGCAATAAGAAGAACAAGGCAGCTGCGATTGTCAGCTCCCGAGGTTTGTGCCGGCGATCTAAATTGATCAAGGGCTTTCCTCGTGTATCCTGTGTCGCCTTTTACCTTTTTTGCTCATTGTTTGATCGTAGATACCTCTCAATATCCTGAGCCGTATCCTGAAACTATTTTTGCAAACCACTTAATTAACACTTTTTTGAATACATTCTCTTAGCACACTACCTCACTTAACTAATTTGTTCACTTAATTGCTTCGGTAATTTTTGACCAAAACAAGGCATTTCATCGAACACTTAGCGGGTTTCGCATTTGTAAGACATTATTTACAAGCTTTTAAAGCATTATTCCTACTAATTCTTCACATAATTTTCACTTTATTTTAGATTCAAATCAATAACCTATGACATCCATTGTCATAAACATCAAGTATCATCAAATTAACATAAAATGCATCATCATTCATCAACAATACACATCTATTGAACATGAATGATCATCTTTATCATCATCTTCACTACTACTACAAGTGGGTTTTTCCCAAATCATCATCATTGTCAAAATTAAACATATTTTAGCATCTACACATTCATTATAACAAACATTCATGTTCAACCTTACACTATATTTTCGGATTACACAAAACCCACTTAATCAAACATCATCAAAACACCAAATTCGACTTACTTGATGTTAGAAACACTTAGGTAATCAACTTTCTTGGTTCATGCATTCATTTAGCCCTTAAATTCCCTTTCAATTTGATGGATTTTGTGATCTAGGGTTTGACCCCCTTTCTTCTCCTCTCCTGGTCGCACATCGACGCCCAAAACACACTCAGTGTGTGTTTTTGGGTTTTAATTTTATTTTCATTAATTAAACATAACCTTTCCCTGTTTTGACAACCTTGGCCCCTCTAGTTATTACTTGATACAATTGTAGCAAATTCCTTCCTTTAGTTGTTTTGTTAGACATTTAACTAGGTTTAATAACCTAGTTATTTCATTTCTTTCTTTTAAACGTGGTAACATACTAATAACTAAAAAATTCAAGTTTTTGGGGTGTTACAAGATCAACGTTATTAATAATGTTCTATAAGTGCCAACAAATAATGCTTCGTCTTCTTCGTTTAAATGGTACAGAACGAGAACAAAAAAAAAATCCAATCTTATACTCCGAATCAAAATATGTTTTATAATTATCAAAGCAGTGAAAGTGTTTTCTATTTAAAAAGAATCGGGTGAAAGAGATTATACCGAAACGATGACCCGTATGTTCCGTCGCATTTCCGATACAGCTCCGGTGAACTCGGTTTATTCCGGTGAACTCGGTTTACTCCGGCAAAACTCCCGAACTCCGGCGAGGTGTAGAAGTGGTTCGTGAGTGTGTGAGAGAAATGAAATGTTGGGAGTTGATTGATTGTGTCAAAAAAATTGTGATGAAGGTGTCTGTTTTATAGTGTTTACAATTATTAAAGTTATACTAATTTTTCATCAATGACAAAATAAATTTTATAACCCTTTTTTTAACAACCATTAAATGTAATTAATAATAATCATGTGTGAACAAATTGATGCCGTTTACAAGAATTTGAACCGTTAGGAAAACGTAACGTGCATGGATTGATTGGGATATAAATTGACGGTTATTATATAAAATATTTACTGGTTTGACTTTTGACAAATATTTAACGGTCTAGCAAGCCATCTATATATGCTATATGGTGAAAATCATGTTCCAACAATCACATATATGTTTATATCTATAAAATACAGTGGGTTAAATTACAAAATAAATATGTAGAAAAAATCCGTTCTCAAGTTGCATCATGTAACCCAGATTCGATCTGAGACTAGACAGTATTTCAATTCAGATAGTTTATGTATGAAAATATAGTATAACATTAAATTAATATTTGCCCAATTATATTATGTCTATTGTAGTTATAATACTACTATCATGACATTGAAATCTATTAAAAACTAATAAACAAATTAATACAAAATTTCTTTTTTTAAACAACTATTTTAGTGACCTTTTTAATAACATGATAAATTCTCATATATAAACTCATACTAAAATAACGTAACCTAACTAAGATTTAATTTAGTTTTAGTTTACCAACTCATTTACTACCACTAATAGCCATATTTAATTGTTTATAATGCAACGTATATCTAGTGATAAATAATATTAAAAGTTCGCATTTTCATTTATTTTGCTTCGGTTCCGGTTCACGAAACGAGTCGGGTTTTACAATCTGGGTCGGATTTTGGATATCCGTTTTTTGACAGATGTTACAGTCTCCCCTACTTTAGAAGATTTCGTCTTCGAAATCTAAGAGGTAGACTTTTGAAAAGAGGACATCTAAAGATTCAAAAGAGAGGATAGATGAGACTTGATGATAATGTTTTGTTTAGGGAAAATTGTTTTCATGAATGCGTCAGATAGCATATAGTTTCACATAGCATATAAAAGGTTCAACTAGTTTCACATAGCAAAATTATGAATTTCACGTAGTGTAACGTAGATAATGAAAGTATCGTAAATTTAGTTTGTTCACGAGAGATTATTCTTATTCGTTTTAGATTGCGAAGATAGTGCGATTCGTGTCTTTAAGCTTGAAATGAAAGTAACCTTCAAATATAAAAACACATTAAAATTGAGATAACATAAAAGAGATTTAACGTAAAACGTGGATTGTCACGGAATGTAACATATGTGACAACTGGCACCAAACCCGTAATTTCCGTACACTTTAATTATTATCTAATTACTGCAATTATGTGCTTAAATGTCAACATTGTTTGATTACATGCAATACAAGTGAATTCATGCATGTTTTATACTGCCAAAAACTGCTTTATGCATTAACAAGAGCGTTGTGTCAGAAATACTAGTAAACTCACCGGTAAGACACAATGAGTCAACAGAACTGCAGAAAGCAGTCAGACATTAGAATTAGGGCCTAGGTGTAGGTCCAACGACAAGAATACATTAAACCCTAAGAGTACATACAAGGGTTAACATATAGACATTCCGGAAGCTAAAATAAGCACTAAAAAGCACCCGAAACGCACTTAAAGTGCAGAATCTTAATAAATTCAGCTCAAATAAGCTTTTTAACCTCAAAATATTATGCAAAAATTATGATTTATCATCCAGAATACTTCCCCAAGTGTCGGGAATTGAAAGTGTTACGAAAGGGTACTTAAAAGACACTAAACAGTGCAATTTAGCACTTTAACGAACCGGTATCTAACCAAACAACCGAACACTACCCGGAACATCAAAATATTATTAGAGGCATTATTTTAACTTTACCAAGCTAGTCATCACTCATGAACATCATATTACATCCCTAAACACCTAAACACACTTGAACTCTAAACTAACACTTAAATCCTAACTAGAATAACTAACCAAGACGTGAAATCAAACTAACACCCACCCCCCCATGACCGGTTAGGGGACATGTACCCCACTCCTTGATTTTATTTCATTAGTTTAATGGATTGTGTTGGTCCTTTTTAGACATATAAACCTTGGGTTAAAGATTGTAAATGGTTATAAGTATAACCTAGTGAACATTGGCCTTCATTTCTCATTCCATACTCAACACCCAACTTTCCTCTTCCTTTCTTTCTTCCTCTCAGCCGACCTCACCACCACCTACAACCACCATCATCCATCCATTCTCATATATCCCAAGCTTTCCTCAAGGTGCTAGAAGGTGCATAGTGAAGCTAGGAGCTTTTGGAAGTTGAAGAACCTCAACCGTTTGCTTTTATCCACCACTTTTACACTCTTGACCTCCCCTTGCCTTGTTCTAGTGGTAAGTTTCTTAGATCTTCATCCTCTTCATGTCTTTGATGGTTAATAGCTAAAAGAATGATGAAATCACAAGAAACACTAAAAACATGAACAAGTCTTGAACATGAACTAACCTTGTGATGAAGTAGTGTTAAAATGATGATGAAATCATGTTATTTTTGTGTTATGATGCTTGTTGAATGTTATCTGTTAGTAGAAATGTTATGGATCATCATATGGACTTGCTAGATCATGATTAAAAACATGATCTAGCAAGATGTGAAAGTTAGAGATGTGTAGGATGACGGAAACATCCACACATAAACTATGAACTTGAATGAATAAATGTTTTCTTGTAAAATAAAGATCAAAATGAGTTATAATATTGTATATCTAAATATCCATGAGTGGTTTTTTCAAAAGAACCAAGTTAAAAATACAAGTTTTACTTAACCTTGGTTCCTAAACAAATAAACCTTATTTTTGGTGGTTAATAAAGTAGAGATACACATGTGTAACAAGAAAAATACAAGAAGTAGTATTTTTAGAAAATATGGTCACAAGTTGTAAAGAACTAAATTCTTTAAAAATGAAGCTTTTAAAGAAACAAACACACTTTAAGGAGTAACAAGACTTACTAAATACCCTAGTATGTTACTACACATTTTTATAAATTTTCAAGTTCATGAAATAGAAAAACTAGTGTATATTGTTGATGATTGTTGTTGATGTTGTTGATGATTTAATAGAAAATAAACGCATGTTTTGAAAACATGGGAGACCTCCATTTTTAGGGGAAACTCTGTCAAAATTTTTATAAATTTTGACACTTAGAAAAATATATAAGTTTTGAGAAACTTATTCCCTAAAAAGGTATACCAAGGTATTTACCAAGGTTTACCTAATTTTTGAGTTTAGAAACGATGATTTCGTCAAGGTTAAAAATTGACATTAAGTATGTATATTTTTGAGAAAAATATATATATTATTTTATCACCAAACTTTGTGCTAAGTGTATGTAGTATGTATTATACGTGCTAGTGTATCAGGACTTGAAAATACACTAAATACTCTTGAGAAGTAAAAACACAAAAACACATATACAACATACTTAGGCAAATACAAGAAAATATATTTCTGAAAATATATGAGTCGATAGAATAAATAACTTGGACAAGTTATGGACATAAAATGAAGTTTTGAACAAAGATACATAATTCGGGTGCAAAGTGCAAAATACAAGATACTCATATTAATTTTTGAGAAAATACTATAAGTAAGATACATAGTTAAAAATATAAATATTTGTAACACAACAATATATGTATAAAAGATAGTGTCTTCTGCTTGTACGATACAAGTGTAGTGACTAACGATAATTAAACACGTTTAGGTCACGACGCACTATAAGCAAATCCGGTGAAGTTTACGACGCAAGGAACGCAAAGTTGTGAGTTCATGCTCCCCCTTTTCCCTTAACTGTTTTTGGTTTTATAACTTCGGAGGTGAAATACATGTTACAAATTTTACAATGTTTACATGAGTTATGATGGGTACAAAAACATTCAAGTGAAACATTCTAGATCATGTCTCGAATAGGGTACCATAAGCACCATTAATCAACGTATACATTCAGACCGCGGAACAAAAGGTTAGATCTAATGGGTTTCAGGCAACCCCACTCTTGGCCTACTTCTACCAACGAGTGCTTCTGTGTCTCAGTCAAAGTTGACAAAAATGCCTAGGTTTGGTGACTTCCTATGTCGTGACATATGTTAGTGGCCTTACAAACCACTAGCAATCTCACACATACAAACAGTCATAGTACTCAGTTACAGATACGTTTTACAAGTTACTTTCAAACTTTCATACATTTTACAAGTTTCATACTATGTTTTCATTCAAGTATATAAACATTCAAAACAATCACTGCATGAATTCACACCAACATTATGTTGACTTTTTCCAAAACTCACATGTATTTCAGGTAACTAAGGGTGGATGTGCGCGCGGTCTTACTCATGCTTGTGGATGTCGTCTATGTTTATGTTTAAATAAAGTGTAAACTTTTAAGACAATGTTTCATGCTATCTCGCGATGTAAACGCTAAAGTTATGTTTTCAAATTATGAAATGTTTGGTATTTGAAGTTATTCTTATGAGCATGTAGTATGTTTACTTTTCGTATGCAATGAGAACCTTTCATGATCACCCCTCGTGCTTCCGCCGCAGAAAGGGGTGTGACAGATTGGTATCAGAGCTGCGATTGTAGTGAACCAGGATTCCTTCTCGAGTCTAGACTACAATCTCTAGGATCCTTTCTCGAAAACAATTTTTCAAAAAGTTTTCATTGCATAAAACGTCCCGCGACATCCACTACCTGAAACTGTTTACAAAGAATCAAGAAGAGACACTACGATGCTTAGGGTGCACTAGAGCAGCACTTGTCTGTGATTATGATTTACTTGCAATTATGTGTGATAATTAGCATATACATATACTAGAAGTAGAATGTCACACGTACATGTGACTTTGCCTGAAAACAGTGACCTATCTGAAGGAAGAGATACGAGGATGAAACGAACTGTGCAGACTGTGCAAGGAGTTACGTAATTATGGATGCATACATAATTATGGAATTCAGTGCACAGAAACCACAGCAAGTCTTGTCACGTATAGATTCCCTCAGTACCAGAAAAGGTCGAATGTATACTCTTTGGAGTAATGACTTAGGGTATAAAGACAAGAACCGCCAATGTGAAGTAAGGTGTCTACCTAATTATACATGCTTGTTGCTATATGAATTGAATTATGAATTATGCGGATTGTTTGATGTCACTTATGTGGTATATTCCTGCGTATATATATATATACTGCTACTGTCTCGTATGACGATATCAAACAAATGTCTAACCCTATTGTGTTATGTTCTGTCAGAACATGGCACCCAGAAGAGCTGTGAACGCACGTGATTAACCTCCTCCTCCCCCACTGCCAAAGACTGTTGAAGAGCTGAACGCTCTACTAGAAGAAAGGATCTCCGCAACTATCGCCCAGTACGAGGCGAACCGCACCGAAGATAGTGGAGGACCAAGCAATGCTAGGCGTAACAGACATGGAGATTCGTCTGGAGGAAACGCAGCTCAAGGCTGCACCTTCAAGCAGTTCCTCGACTGCAAACCCCTGAACTACGATGGCACTAGAGGAGGAGCAGTGGCGTTTGTGCGCTGGACGGAAAAGACTGAAGCCACTATACGCATGAGCAAGTGTGTCGCGGATCAACAAGTCACTTTTGCTAATGGCTTGTTTGTCGATGAAGCTCTGACCTGGTGGAACTTGCAAGTCCAAACTCTGGGGAATGATGCCGCGTACGGCATGACTTGGGATGAACTGAAAGAGAAAATGAGAGAGAAGTACTGCTCTCGTGCCGAACTCCAAAGGTTGGAGACGGAGTTCTGGCACTTGACTATGGTAGGTGCTGACATCACTGGGTATACTCGAAGGTTCCATGATTTGTCGAGTGTGATTCCCTACATGGTGACTCCGGAATTTAAGCACGTTGAACGCTATATTTGGGGACTGGCCCCAGAGTTTCGCGGCATGGTAACTTCGGCCAAACCTCAAACAATTACCGAGGCTGTAACTCTGGTTGTTAGCCTTAATGAAGATTGTGTTCGTATGAAGAAATTATTGTTGAACCCAACAGAGAAGACCAAGACACATGCTGAGTCGTTCGGTGACAAGAAGAGGAAGCATTCGAATCTGAAACAAGCAACTCGCAACAACAAGGGTTTGAACAACAAGAAGCGTGACACTAACCCACCTAGGGAGGCAAAAACCTTCGCAGCTGCAAATGAGTCTGGAGCTAGGAAATATCAGGGCACTCTGCCCAAGCGTAACCGCTGTGGCTTTCACCATGTGGGAAATTGTCGTGTTGGGAAGTGCGAGAACTGCGGAAAGTCAGGCCACCGTACCGAGGATTGTTGGTGTAAAGGTATCGGAGGCCGCAATGGTAATGGTAATAGGAACGGGAATGGAAGCCATAACGGTCCTGGAAATGGGAATGAAGGTGGAAATGGAAATGGCAACAATAATCGGGTTGGAAATGAAGCTGGGCGAAACCAAGGATGCTTCAGTTGTGGAAGCAATGAACATTTCATGAAAGACTGCCCAAGGAGAAACAACGCTCAGGCTCGAGCATTTGTGATTGGAGCAAGGGACGCACGCAAGGACCCTAACGTGGTCACCGGTACGTTTCTCGTTAACAATCACTTTGAATCCATATTATTTGACACTAGTGCCGATTATAGTTTCATGTCTGTGGAATTTAAACGTATGCTTGGGATAGAGTCTAGTAGATTGGATATTCCTTACTCCATAGAACTAGCCAATAGTAAACTTGTTGAATCGGGCGAAGTTGTTAGAGGCTGCGCACTAGAACTTGGTGAACGAAGATTTAGCATCGACCTCTTACCTATTCAATTGGGTAGCTTCGATGTAGTAGTCGGAATGGACTGGTTGTCCAAGAACAAAGCTGAAGTTATTTGTCATGAGAAGACCATCGTACATGGAGAGAAGCGAGACGCGCCACTACGAATCATCAGTTGCATGAAGGCACATAAGTGCCTAAGGAAAGGATGTGTTGCTTTCCTAGCTCACGTTGTCGATAAGAAGGCTGAGGAGCCAAAACTCGAAGACATCCCTGTGGTAAAGGAATTCCCTGATGTTTTCCCCGAAGATCTGCCAGGACTACCTCCGCAACGACAAGTCGAATTCCGTATAGACTTGGTTCCAGGAGCCGCTACTGTAGCCAAGGCACCATATCGACTTGCACCATCCGAGATGCAAGAATTATCAACACAACTCCAGCAGTTGTTGGATAAAGGATTCATAAGGCCAAGCTTCTCGCCCTGGGGAGTTCCAGTATTGTTCGTGAAGAAAAAGGATGGAACTCTGCGGATGTGTATCGATTACAGAGAACTGAACAAGCTCACTATCAAGAATCGGTACCCACTACCGAGGATTGATGACTTATTTGATCAGTTGCAAGGATCAAGCTACTATTCCAAGATCGATCTTCGATCTGGATACCATCAGCTAAGGATACAAGAGGAAAGCGTACCAAAGACTGCATTCAGAACACACTATGGGCATTATGAGTTTCTTATGATGCCATTCAGACTGACGAACGCGCCTGCGGTATTTATGGATCTGATGAACCGCGTATGCAAACCATATCTCGATAATTTCGTAATTGTATTTATCGATGATATCCTGATCTACTCACGGACGAAAGAAGGGCACGAGCAACACCTCAGAACCATACTGGAACTACTGAAGAAAGAGAAACTCTATGCAAAATTCTCAAAGTGCGAATTCTGGATTCGCGAAGTTCAATTTCTTGGTCACGTTGTGAATGAGAAGGGCATTCACGTAGACCCATCCAAGATTGAAGCCATAAAGAATTAGGAAGCACCCAAAACCCCAACTGAAGTTCGTCAATTTTTGGGCTTGGCGGGCTATTATCGACGGTTTATTGAGAATATCTCAAAAATAGCTCAACCGCTAACGACCCTTACGCAGAAAGACAAGAAGTACGACTGGGGTGTTAAACAAGAAGAAGCCTTCCAACTACTAAAAAACAAGCTATGTGATGCAACAATACTGTCATTACCTGAAGGCACTGAAGACTTCGTGGTATACTGCGACGCTTCGCGCCAAGGGTTGGGTTGCGTGCTTATGCAATGCCAAAAAAGTCATCGCTTACGCTTCAAGACAATTGAAAGTACATGAAAGGAACTACACCACGCACGACTTGGAACTGGGTGCGGTGGTATTCGCCTTGAAGATTTGGCGACACTGTCTGTATGGTACTCGATGTACAATCTTCACAGATCACAAAAGTCTACAACACATTCTTGATCAGAAGGAATTGAACATGCGCCAACGGCGATGGGTCGAGTTGCTAAACGATTACGACTGTGAGATTAAGTACCATCCTGGAAAGACAAACGTTGTAGCGGACGCATTAAGTCGAAAAGAAAGGGTTAAGACCCCAAGGGTTCGAGCATTGGAAATGACTATTCGAACGAACCTCACCGCACGCATTCGTGATACACAACAAGAAGCCCTTAAGATGGAAAATCGAAGAGCTGAATACCTCCGGGGTGCATTGAAATATATGGTGCCAAATGAAGAGGGAGCCTTATACTTTAAGAAACGTATATGGGTTCCGCTCTATGGTGGCCTACGAGAAGTCATCCTTGATGAAGCACATAAATCGAGATACTCGATCCACCCAGGATCGGACAAGATGTATCAAGACTTAAAAGAATACTATTGGTGGCCGAGACTCAAGAGCGACGTTGTTGTTTATGTTGGAAAATGCCTAACCTGTGCTAAGGTTAAGGCTGAGTATCAGAAACCATCCGGTCTACTACAACAACCAGAGATACCCATGTGGAAGTGGGAGCAAATCTCGATGGACTTCATAACAAAATTACCCAGGACCCTGAGAGGGCATGATATGATATGGGTAATAGTTGATCGATAGACGAAATCTGCGCATTTCCTACCAATCCGCGAGAAGGATAGCACTAGAAAGCTTGCTGAGATATACTTAAAAGAAATTGTGGCACGTCATGGAGTGCCTATCTCAATCATTTCAGACAGAGATGGACGCTTTGCCTCAAGGATCTGGCAATCCTTTCAGGAAGCCTTTGGATCTCAGCTAGATCTAAGTATGACATTCCATCCACAAACAGGTGGCCAGAGCGAACGGACTATACAAACGTTAGAAGATATGCTTCGCGCATGCGTCCTGGACCTAGGCGACAGCTGGGATACTCACCTATCCTTGGTTGAGTATTCCTACAATAACAGTTATCATACAAATATAAAAGCTGCACCTTTCGAAGCTCTGTATGGCCGCAAGTGCCGCTCGCCCTTATGTTGGGCAGAAGCTGGAGATAAGCGTATGGTTGGTCCTGAACTTGTACAAGAAACAACCGACAAGATTTCGCAGATCCGAGAGCGCATTAAGGCGGCTCGAGATCGACAAAAGAGCTACGCTGATCGAAGACGTAAACCATTAGAATTTGAGGTGGGAGACAAGGTTTTGTTGAAGGTCTCACCTTGGAAGGGCGTAGTCAGATTCGAAAAACGTGGAAAGCTGAATCCACGATACATCGGACCATTCAAGATCTTGGAAAGAATTGGTACAGTGGCGTACAAGTTGGAATTACCGGAAGAGCTTAACGGAGTACATGATACGTTCCATGTATCCAACCTCAAGATGAGTCCATCACAAGAAAGCGTGATCATCCCTACGGATGAAGTGCATATTGACGACACCCTTCGGTTTACATAACAACCCGTTGAGGTTACAGCCTGTAAAGTCAACAAGACCAGAAGGAGTAGTGTCAAGCTTGTCAAAGTACGTTGGAACTCTAAGCATGAACCCGAGTACACATGGGAACGTGAAGACCAGTTCAAAGAAAAGTATCCCCACTTGTTCAAGAAGACTCCTGCGAGAGTTAGTTCAGCCTGAATTTGGGGACGAAATTCTTTTAACGGGGGGAGACTGTGACAACTGGCACCAAACTGGTAATTTCCGTACACTTTAATTATTATCTAATGACTGCAATTATGTGCTTAAATGTCAACATTGTCTGATTACATGCAATACAAGTGAATTCATGCACGTTTTATACTGCCAAAATTTGCTTTATGCATTAACAAGAGCGTTGCGTCAGAAATACTAGTAAACTCACCGACAAGACACAATGAGTCAACAGAACTGCAGAAAGCAGTCAGACAGTAGAATTAGGTCCCAGGTGTAGGTCCAACGACAAGAATACATTAAAACCCAAGAGTACATACAAGGGTTAACATATAGACATTCCGGAAGCTAAAATAAGCACTAAAAAGCACCCGAAACGCACTTAAAGTGCAGAATTTTAATAAATTCAGCTCAAATCAGCTTTTTAACCTCAAAATATTATGCAGAAATTCTGATTTATCATCCAGAATACTTCCCCAAGTGTCCGGAATTGAAAGTGTTACGAAAGGGTACTTAAAAGACACTAAACAGTGCAATTTAGCACTTTAACGAACCGGTATCTAACCGAACAACTGAGCACTACCCGGAACATCAAAATATTATTAGAGGCATTATTTTAACATTACCAAGCTAGTCATCACTCATGAACATCATATTACATCCCTAAACACCTAAATACACTTGAACTCTAAACTAACACTTAAATCCTAACTAGAATAACTAACCAAGACTTGAAATCAAACTAACACCCCCCCCCATGACCGGTTAGGGGACATGTACCCCATTCCTTGATTTTATTTGATTAGTTTAATGGATTGTGTTGGTCCTTTTTAGACATATAAACCTTGGGTTAAAGATTGTAAATGGTTATAAGTATAACCTAGTGAACATTGGCCTTCATTTCTCATTCCATACTCAACACCCAACTTTCCTCTTCCTTTCCTTCTTCCTCTCGGTCGACCTCACCACCACCTACAACCACCATCATCCATCCATTCTCATATATTCCAAGCTTTCCTCAAGGTGCTAGAAGGTGCATAGTGAAGCTAGGAGGTTTCGGAAGTTGAAGAACCTCAACTGTTTGCTTTTATCCACCACTTTTACACTCTTGAACTCCCCTAGCCTTGTGCTAGTGGTAAGTTTCTTAGATATTCATCCTCTTCATGTCTTTGATGGTTAATAGCTAAAAGAATGATGAAATCACAAGAAACACTAAAAACATGAACAAGTCTTGAACATGAACTAACCTTGTGATGAAGTAGTGTTAAAATGATGATGAAATCATGTTATTTTTGTGTTATGATGCTTGTTGAATGTTATTTGTTAGTAGAAATGTTATGGATCATCATATGGACTTGCTAGATCATGATTAAAAACATGATCTAGCAAGATGTGAAAGTTAGAGATGTGTAGGATGATGGAAACATCCACACATAAACTATGAACTTGAATGAAGAAATGTTTTCTTGTAAAATAAAGATCAAAATGAGTTATAATCTTTTAGATCTAAATATCCATGAGTGGTTTTTTTCAAAAGAACCAAGTTAAAAATACAAGTTTTACTTAACCTTGGTTCTTAAACAAATAAACCTTATTTTTGGTGGTTAATAAAGTAGAGATACACATGTGTAACAAGAAAAATACAAGAAGTAGTATTTTTAGAAAATATGGTCACAAGTTGTAAAGAACTAAATTCTTTAAAAATGAAGCTTTTAATGAAACAAACACACTTTAAGGAGTAACAAGACTTACTAACTACCCTAGTAAGTTGTCACACCCCGACCACGTAAAACAACAAAGCGTGGCGGAAACGTCGAGAAGTATTGTAACAGAATCATTGTTTCATAACACATGGAAATTTGAAATTTTGTTTTATTGATTAAAAGAGTTACAATGTCTTAACAACAAAGAAACATAACAAAATTAACTAGTCTTGCATCTTTTAATGTCACTAAGGCCCAAGTCCACCTATGTGTATCTTGATCCATCCTATGCATCATTTCCTGAAACACATGTGAAAATAGGTACGTCAACATAAAAATGCCTGTGAGATACCTATGTTTTATTGATTTATGATTCATGACTTATAAGTTTGAAGAAGATGTTTAACAAAAGTAGTCATGAACCTTGTAAAATGTTTTGTTTTAAACGTCATATGAAAAGCGATGATAAAGTAGATGATATGTAAAAGAGTAATGTAAGGTTAAATGAATAACCAAGTAAAATGAGTTTGTATACAATAAGTTGTTTTGTAAAACAATGTCTTATGAAAAATATGTCATATTTATAAAATGTATAAGTTCAAATTGAATGACTTAAATAACGCCACGACATGTAATACAATACAAGCACTTATATATAGGAAGTACCAGCGGTGTATCCACCATGCTTGCACCATACTACATGCGTCCCGTTACTTAAGTCACTTAAACCAACCACCAATGTATAATGTTCATGTTTAACCAACCATCAAATGTTCTTGTAATAACCAATGTCGAATGTTTAAAAGTCCAAAATGAGGTCATGTAATTTATCACATAAACCAAATGTAAAAATGTACAAAACAAAGTATTTTGAGTATATCAAAAAAATTATGTTTTGCAAGGTAAAGCATGTTTTAAATAATACAAACATTTATGTGGTAAGTTAACGCATACATTCAAGCCTCGAGACAGACGGATAACCCTAAGTCAAGGTTATCAAAAGAAATGTTATCGGATTTAGTCATTCCTTTCATCCAAACAAACCTTGGATGTCAGGAACGGGATTTGTCAAGTCCTATGGTACCAATACTTACTACCGAGCGGCGTAGCTAATGTTAATGAATGTATATAAGTCCCGTTTGTGCAAACCAAATGTTATACCAAATGTAAACATGTTATATGAAAACAATGTACTAAGTATGCTAAGTTAACATACGAAGCAGAAAAGTCATGTAAATCAATGTGCTAGCATGCTTAGTCTACATACATAACAGAAAATGTAATGTAAAACAATGTGCTAATATGCCAAGTAAACATATGTAGCAAAATAATGTAATGTAAATCAATGTGCTAGCATGCCAAGTTAACATACATAGCAAAACAATGTAATGAAATCATGTACTATTAGTGTACTAAAGAACATAGCAACATATGATGTGAAAACATGAAAGCACGAAAGTAACAAGTAGACACATGTGTTTCACCCCAAAATGTTTGGAAAACGGTAAGAAGAGGGGTCTATGTACTCACTTGAGGATGCTTAGAAGACTTGAACAACAACCAAGCAAAGCTAGAGGGATCACGGAATTAAACGACACCCTATATAGACCACTACATAAATAACTGGACCTAAATCGGGAGATTGGATAGTATGAGGTTTCGTACACCCAATGAGTATTGGAACTCATATAATATGGTTTAACAAAGCCCACATACTAAAATGAAATCTAACCTAAGTGCTTACGACCCGTTATAACCCGTTTAGGTAGGTTACGCTACTTTAATGCGTCGTTCGTGTAAAATGCGTTTGGACCGCTTAACTAGTCCTATGACAAGTAAAATATGCCTTAACATGTCTAATATACCTACCTAATCAGCTTAGATGACAACATTTAGGTTACATATGCTTATAATGAATTTATGCGTAAAAAGGGTATTTTGGTAATTTTCCTAAGGCATATAAATTACCTATCATACAACTACTTAAATGACGTAACCATAAGGTATAACCTCAGAAGGTTATTCCCTATACAACTATGGTCACCTAATGTGTTTGGTCAGATCCTAATGATCGACCAAACGGGTCGGGTTCGAAAGTATAAGCGATTGTTTAGATCGCTTACCTTACGACCCTATATAAGCACAAATCTAAAAAGTGACGAGCTAAACATGTTAAAACATGTTTAACGAGGTTTGAAAATAGGTTTGAAAATAGGTCTTGATACCCAAAAGCAGTTTGGTTACAAAATATGCAAGAATACACATTTTGGCCGAAACTACGACTCGTCACTGAGCCTAGATAACGTGGAAATCAGTAGGTATAGTCACTAGGGACTATAACCATCGTGATTACGCTCACATTATGAAGTTCAAACGAACTTCGTATTGACCATAAACTGGTCAATGCAGAAAGTCAAACAAAGTTTGACTTTAACGCTAAAACGTAAAAGAACGAAAGAATACTTACAACGGGTCCAAGAACGGAAGCTTTGATCCGGTTACTCTCAGGTATGAAGTAGATACTTCAACTTAGAGAGATGAAATCAGATTCAAAGGTGTGAGTTGCAACAAATGAATGGGGGGTATTTATAGATTTATGGAACCGTTAAGATCGTTCGTCGAATAACGTGCTTTAATCTCAACCGTACACATGTGCCCATGGTTTTGAAAAACCATGGGAGCCCCTCATATGAGCCCATAGAATTATAAAAACCATTAAATACCAGCCCATGGTATTGCAAAACCATGGGTTCAAACCATCAAAATCTCAAAAATGGACTAGGTTCAATGTATGTGTCAGAAATTTCAAAAATGGTCCCTGCACTTGTAAAACTTGATTTTTTTGCACTTTTAAGCCCCGTTAACCCCATTTCAAGGCTCTAAAATAAAGTTTAAGTATAGGGACCTTAAAAATATGCTCAAAAACATCTCGGATGTCGGTTCGTTTGGTCGTACGGTTGCGTTGTTCGGTTAATTACGACGGAAATCGTAATGAACGCAAAAACGATCCAATTTACGCGAAGAATGGAATTTTATCATGCCAATCACTAAAATAAAATATTTTAATGATTACATAAATTTTTGGATGTCCGGATATATTCAGGACGTAAGATATGCACGAAAATGCAAACTTATGCACTTTTGACGCTTTTAGTCTCTATTGATCAAATAAGTTTATTTTAGCATACCGAACCCATCAAAGGCTATTTCTAAGCTATGTATAGGATATTTAGGGTATGTTTAACTTATGATCAAGTTCCTTAATGTTCGTTACAGTACGAATCGGCATACTTTCGTAGTTTTTCGAATTTAGTCCCTGTAAGCGAATAAACTTGATTTCGGCACACCAAACCTTCCAAAAATTATTTCTAAGTTATGTAAAGGTTATTTAAGGTATGTTAAGCCTATGTCACTGTTCCGGAGTGTTTGTTGCATTAAACTAGTTATATTTACGTATCAGTGTGCGTATAACCTTCCAGAAAGCGATTTAAAGCCCGAAATCGAACAAGAATTGATATGTGCAAATGATACACATATTTATACAAATCCTAAGTATGAAATACAATATTTCATTGGTTTGTGGTTGAAGTGACACAGGTGTCACATAAGTTACTACACATTTTTATAAATTTTCAAGTTCATGAAATAGAAAAAATAGTGTATATTGTTGATGATTGTTGTTGATGTTGTTGATGGTTTAAAAGAAAATAAACACATGTTTTGAAAACATGGGAAACCTCCATTTTTAGGGGAAACTCTATCAAAATCTTTATAAATTTTGACACTTAGAAAAATATATAAGTTTTGAGAAACTTATTCCCTAAAAAGGTATACCAAGGTTTCCTTAATTTTTGAGTTAAGAAACAATGATTTCGTCAAGGTTAAAAATTGAAATTAAGTATGTATATTTTTGAGAAAAATATATATATTATTTTATCACCAAACTTTGTGCTAAGTGTATGTAGTATGTATTATACGTGCTAGTGTATCAGGACTTGAAAATACACTAAATACTCTTGAGAAGTAAAAACACAAAAACACACATACAACATACTTAGGCAAATACAAGAAAATATATTTGTGAAAATATATGAGTTGATAGAATAAATAACTTGGACAAGTTATGGACATAAAATGAAGTTTTGAACAATGATACATAATTCGGGTGCAAAGTGCAAAATAGAAGATACTCATATTAATTTTTGAGAAAATAATATAAGTAAGATACATAGTTAAAAATATAAAATATTTTTAACACAACAATATATGTACAAAAGATAGTGACTTGTGCTTGTACGATACAAGTCTAGTGACTTATGATAATAAAACATGTTTAGGTCACGACGCACTATAAGCAAATCCGGTGAAGTTTACGACGCAAGGAACGCAAAGTTGTGAGTTCATGCTCCCCCTTTTCCCTTAACTGTTTTTGGTTTTATAACTTCGGGGGTGAAATACATGTTACAAATTTTACAATGTTTACATGAGTTATGATGGGTACAAAAACATTCAAGTGAAACATTCTATATCATGTCTCGAATAGGGTACCATAAGCACCATTAATCAACGTATACATTCAGACCGCGAAACAAAAGGTTAGATCTAATGGGTTTCAGGTAACCCCACTCTTGGCCTACTTCTACCAACGAGTGCTTCTGTGTCTCAGTCAAAGTAGACAAAAATGCCTAGGTTTGGTGACTTCCTATGTCGTGACATATGTTAGTGGCCTTGCAAACCACTAGCAATCTCACACATACAAACAGTCATAGTACTCAGTTACAGATACGTTTTACAAGTTACTTTCAAACATTCATACATTTTACAAGTTTCATACTATGTTTTCATTCAAGTATATAAACATTCAAAACAATCACTGCATGAATTCACACCAACATTATGTTGACGTTTTTCCAAAACTCACATCTATTTCAGGTAACTAAGGGTGGATGTGCGCGCGGTTTTACTCATGCTTGTGGATGTCGTCTATGTTTATGTTTAAATAAAGTGTATACTTTTAAGACAATGTTTCATGCTATCTCGCGATATAAATGCTAAACTTATGTTTTCAAATTATGAAATGTTTTGTATTTGAAGTTATTCTTATGAGCATGTAGTATGTTTACTTTTCGTATGCAATGAGAACCTTTCATGATCACACCTCGTGCTTCCGCCGCAGAAAGGGGTGTGACAACATAAGACTATTCCAAAGTAAATCGAAGTCCTTTTCGAGTATAGGAAACGTGATTTGGCCTAATAGACAAATACTCTCATCGAGAAGAGACTAACGAAATTTGCCCTTCAAGTTACTACACGTCCTTAATCGATTGGGAAAATCGAAACTTTGGTGAGATTGAAAATCGAAGAGTGGGACTAGTTAACAAGATGCGAGTGTCACCTCTAACTTGATAACATCGTACCCTAGTGTGGTTGGTACTTATCAAAAGATAAGGGTCCACTACAATGTGAAATGGAAATTTCCTTGAAGATTTGGATATCACTCCTAACTTGAGGGTAGATTTCGTGCAAAATACAAGGTATAGCTGAGTGAAAGTCATCACCAAATGTGGGAATCACCCCTATTTTAGTGAGTCGTTAGGAAAGGCGTGTATGTTAAAAGACCAAAGAGAATAGAGGGAAGCAAATAAGATAGAAGGAAAGTAGTTTTAAACAACACATAAGGATAAGCTCCTAAACTATAGACTAGGTAAAAACATTCCTACTTTTCCTAATTACCTATAGTTATGGCTCTGTCAGAGTATTCCTACTATAGACTAGGGAAAAGTATAGCAATCTTCCTAATTCCCTATAGTTATGGTTCTGATACCAATCTGTCACACCCCAACCGATGGCAGAAACATCGGGATGAGATGAACAAATTGCTCAAAAACATCATAACACATAACACTAATTGTGACAATAAAGATTAAATCAAATTTCATAATAAATTGCAAAAAAATTCATACATTATTCAAATAACTTAAACACAAAACAATTGTTCAAATATAACTTATTTTCTAAGTGAGTTTCTAGTCTACCCTAAACTTGTTTCTTCAACATCTTGTCATTCAACCTGCAACATGTATTAAAATAATGATCAACAAATATGTTGGCAAATATACAAGTTTGATACATAGCATAGTAGAATAAAATGTTTAAATGTGCTCATATCCAACATGATAAGATAATACCAGTTAACAGTTATGTCGAAACGATGTTACGCTACATGCCCAAACCAATGTTTACGCAATTAAAGTGCCTATCCCCAAAGTTTAACGGGAGGTTAACATGTTTAACTTAACAATACCCAAGGATAGCGGGCGGGGCATTACAACCTATAGCGCTATAATTGTTAAGGTAGGCTTGATCCAAGTGAATGAGTATATAGTCATGAAGTGTTTACATTAGCATCACATGTATAACAAGAATCAAACATTTCATGTGTAATTTGGATAGAGTGTGAATAAATGTAGTTTAACGTGTTTGTGTAATTTGCATAAGAATACAAGTTGCACTCAAAAGTGTTTAAAAATGAAAATGGGATCATGTATACTCACATTGGTTGCATATGAGACATCCTTGAAATAACGCAAGAGTAAAGATGGAGAAAAAGGATTCCGAATGGATGAAACGGTTAACCTAGATGATTAAAATGTCATAACACAATCCTGTTAATGTTTAGGTTAAAGTTTAGTATTTTGTTTATATATTAGTTATATAATAATCTTTCTTGTTAATTTGTTATTTATCTAAGAATTAGCTGATATACTTACACGTTTTATTTGACAAATAAATTCCACTAAACAATAAAATCAATATTAGAATTTATTTGTGAGCTTGTCACCCCATGATCTATTACATGTATAAAGCCAAACTAAATATATAAATTAAACATGACGAAACTATGATTTATTGATGTTCTAATATTGGTAAAAGTAAAAGAATAATATATAACATAACTTGATTTATAATATAATACTACCTCAATGAAATTCATGTCATATATTAGATAAGTGTATATATGAGTAAGCTAATAGTAATAAAAAAATTATAGACAACAACTTGATTTAAAATATACCATTCTTATAAAAGAAATAAAACAACTAAAGACACAAGCTAATCTTAAAAGATGAAAAACACACTGACGTATGATACATACAATATACATTGCATGAGAATTCATCGCAAAGAAAAAGTAAAATAAAAATAGTAATACATAAACACAAGAAAATTGCATCATCACATAATAAATAAATAATTTAGAAACAAAGGAAAAGAGATCAACGTTATTAATAATGTTCTATAAGTACCAACAAATAGTGCTTCGTCTTCTTCATTTAAATGGTACAGAACGAGAACAAAAAAAAATCCAATCTTGTACTCTGAATCAAAATATGTTTTTTAATTATCAAAGAACTGAAAGTGTTTTCTATTTAAAAAGAATCGTGTGAAAGAGATTATACCCAAACGATGACCCGTATGTTCCGTCGCGTTTCCGATACAGCTCCGGTGAACTCGGTTTACTCCAGTGAACTCGGTTTACTCCGGCGAGGTGTAGAAGTGGTTCGTGAGTGTGTGAGAGAAATGAAATGTTGGGAGTTGTTTCGAAAAAATGGTGATGAAGGTGCGGTTTTATAGTGTTTACAATTATTAAAGTTATACTAATTTTTCATAAATGACAAAATAAATTTTATAACCCTTTTTTTAACAATCATTAAATGTGATTAATAGTAATCATGTGTGAATAAATTGATGCCGGTTACAAGAATTTGAACCGTTAGGAAAACGTAACGTGCATGGATTGATTGGGATATAATTGACGGTTATTCTAGTATTTACTAGTTTGACTTTTGACAAATATTTAATGGTCTAGCAAACCATCTATATATGCTATATGGTGAAAATCATGTTCCAACAATCACATATATGTTTATATCTATAAAATACAGTGGGTTAAATTACAAAATATATATGTAAAAAAATACATTCTCAAGTTGCACCATGTAACCCGGATTCAATCTGAGACTAGACAGTATTTCAATTCAGATAGTTTATGTATGAAAATATAGTATAAAATTATATTAGTATTTTCCCTATTATATTATGTCTATAGTAGTTATAATACTACTATCATGACATTGAAATCTATTAAAAACTAATAAACAATTTAATACAAAATTTCTTTTTTTTAAACAACTATTTTAGTGACCTTTTTAATGACATGATAAATTCTCATATATGAACTCATACTAAAATAACGTAACCTAACTAAGATTTTATTTAGTTTTAGTTTACCAACTCATTTACTACCACTTATAGCCATATTTAATTGTTTATAATGCAACATATTTCTAGTGATAAATAATATTAAAAGTTCGCATTTTCATTTATTTTGCTTCGGTTCTGGTTCACGAAACGAGTCGGGTTTTACAATCTGGGTCGGATTTTGGATATCCTTTTTTTGACGGATTTTACATTATGCACCGGTGGCATGTCTTGTGGCGATAAGGATTTTCTTGGCTTATGCGTCCTACAAGAAGTTTACTGTTTATCAAATGGATGTAAAGGGTGCATTTCTTCATGGTGTGGTCGAGGAAGAAGTATATGTTGCGCAACCGCCTGGTTTTGAAGATCCGATTCATCTAACAGAGTTTGGCTTCTAAACAAGGCACTTTATGGTCTTCATCAAGCTTTGAGGGCTTGGTATGAAACGTTGTCTACCTATCTGTTGCAGAATGGTTTTTGGCGTGGGTTGATCGACTATACTCTCTTCATCAAGGAAAGAAACGAGGATTTGTTGCTGGTTCAAGTGTATGTGGTTGACATCATTTTCGGGTCTACAAACGATGAAATGTGCAAGGAATTCGAGCGGGTGATGCAAGAGAAGTTCGAGATGAGTGCTATGGGAGAAGTGAATTTCTTTTTGGGTTTGCAGGTTCATCAGTCTGATGAATCAACATCCACCATCTTGATCAAAAGTCTTCAACCCTTCATGTATGATCTCATCTCGTCACGTATCCTCATGAATCAATCTCCTATCTTCATGAATCTGCCGAATCCCCGATCGCTTTCATCTCCGATCTTCCCCTCAAATCAAGAAGCACCACATTATTTCGAGAACCGACTAGCAACCGTCTTAGAAGAGGGACCAAGAAACCAGTGTTCTCTACTCTAAACATCAACTAATAAGGCTGAATCTTTAACTAGTCGTCAAACGAGAATCCAACTTTATCATATCAATACTTGATTAACAACCCAAACATACGTGATAAAACTCCATCACACACGAGCCTTTTTACGCATAAGCTTTAGATTTACGAAGAAAATAGGATTTTTTACTCCCCTTATTTCTTCGTGAACTGTGAAAGTCCAACCAAGTTATTATTATCTTCACCTCCAATGCACGATATTAGTCTCAACTTGTTACACGAATCTCTAGTAAGAACCACATTCCAACACCGAGAATCTTTTAAATAACCGTGGACCGCCATTATCGAACTGTAGGTCCCTCGGAGGATGAGGTTAAACCTTATCCTTGTTATGCTTAACACACTAGCAAGTGCGGAATCCAAGCTAGAGTGCAAACCGAGATGAAACAAGCACAAACACGACACACAATATTCACCGATTAACACCACTTGTATTAATACGAATGAAAGGTTCGGTTACAAAGCTATGTTTACAAATGTGTTTTGCAAACCCTCTAAAACAGTGTGTGAGTGTTCTGTATCCCTCTTTCTGTCTATTTCTTTCTCTAAAAGAAGTGAACACATTACACGGGTATATATACACAACACAGATCGTCTGGTCGAAGGATCAGATAGACTCATCGAAAGATCATCTATCGATCTGAAACCTGTCGAAGGATCCACATATACCTCGAAGGATGATCTATCGAGGTCCATCAACATCCATCGAAGGTTTATGTTTCGAGCTCATCGAAGGATCTAAACTATCCTTCGATGACTCATCCTTCGACACAAACATGTGACAATCAGGTTCTAACTGTTTGGCCAAGTCAAACCAGGAGGATGGTTGACTTGGTCAAACGTACAAGACTAACAAAAGACATCATCTTATATCATGACAAAATACAGACAAAGTACAGACACAAGTGCACCAACAAACTCCCCCTTGGCTGTAGCTTTGTCTCGATCTTTGTATCTTCAAGTCTCTGACGTTCTTTCAAGTCTTCAATGTCGGAGGATCTTCAAAGTCTTCACGTCTTGAAAGTAGAAAGTGTATCAACAAACTTCCTGTTTCATGTAGGAAGTGTGTTGTCAAACTCCCCCCTTAACATAAGCTCCCCCTTGAGTTATGCTCGTGAATGACTTGATCTTCAATTGCTTGAGATCCTTGTGGTGTTGATGATGGTCAGCGGCAACTCGATCATCTTCATCATTTGAGTGCCTTCACGTCGTATCTTCATTCCGAAGCTTGTCGTCGACTATGTTCTCCTTGCCTTTAGAATCTGCACATGCAAGAAATCTAAACGCGTAATGAGAAAAACTGCTTGGAATATAGTTAGCATAAACAAATGACACACGTATGACCATGTTTCAATCAAACACCGTCCGACAGTTTGAAAGTTTAATAAATTTGTCAGTTGTAGTTTCTAACTTTCAAAACTTACGAATTTCGACCGTTTATGAAGATTTAGTCAATTCGGTTTTCGTTCAGGTTTCAGGCAACGAAGACTCGAGTTCCAACATCGTACGATCGAAAATAAAATAGAAATAAAATCTTTTTGGCTTTTATAAAGTTTATATTAAAACACACCTAAAATCTTTTTGGAATTTTTGAATATTTCAAATGTAAAGACTGAAAGCAGTAAATAAATATTTACAGACATACTTTTTGCGAGTTTCGAGGGTAAGAGAATCATATCAGTGTACGGTCATGCCAAAACGCTCTTGTTGTTCAGTTAGTTAACATTAAGATAAGCATCCTATAACAATTATCGGTATTGTTGTCCACTTAAGCTCAAACTTATCAGATGTAATCATGGTGAGGGGATACGTTAAGGTATGATTTATACTTACCGACCGGTGTTCATCCACATCACGACACATTCCCGTATCAAGGTATGCACGAGGGTTCATCTTACCGGTGAGTATACCGATTATCATCTGTTTGACCGTATATGATGCGAGATTCTCACTTATTTTGATTTGAAAACAAGCCCTATGTGATAGAATCACTTATTGATGAGGAACTTGATTTTCATATGCATGAGGGCACAGGAGCAAGTCCGTGAACAGGTCAGTACTTCCGTACAGCAGAGAGACGAACTTGACTCCCGGATAAATGTGATATTTTATCACTTATTTGTTTGGACATGTGATTGTTTATCACTTATTGAGGTCGTATGCAGTATGTATGCAGTATGTACACGTATGTATAGTATCATGGAAGATCTAGACTTGCGTCCCCGTTATTTTTCGGTAAAAGATACAACCATGATACCCAGATGATAAGCAGCATAAAGACCGAATATCTCAGAACCTCGGCAATCTATCAAACGAAATTTCGGTACTAAGACCATATGCCAATGAATGGTTACCACCTGGTCTTCAGTCGATTTAAGATTTATATCACCCTGCACACTTTAAAATGATTGTGAGCCTACCGATACATCTTATATAGAGCTGCTTATCGTTTTTCATTTAAGGTTTAAAGAGGTTTGGATAGACCACTGATGTACTATCATTTTCTCTTTTGCTCGCCAGGAAACTCATTTTTGTTTTTCTATTATTTTTGTATTTTTTTTTTAAATTTTTCGATGTTTTTGGATTTTCAGATTTTTGGATTTACTCCCCCTAAAATCAATAAACTAAGACAAATTTAAAACACAAAGGTATTTACAAAAATGATTTTCCGATGTTGGTTTTACTCTTGCTTGACCTTAATGCCGTTTACCAATAATAAAAAGTCAAATCTTGATTTGTCAAATGCTTTGGTAAAAAGGTCGGCACATTGGTCATCGGTGTGCACCTTAACAACATCGATTAGCCTTTTCTCAAAGCAATCACGTATGAAGTGATATTTGATTTCGATGTGTTTGGTCTTTGAGTGCTGCACAGGATTTCTAGTGATCTGTAAAGCAGCAGAATTATCAACGTAAATAGGAGTAGTTAGGAATTCAAAACCGTAGTCGCGTAATTGTTGTTGGATCCAAAGAACTTGGGAACAACAACTCGAAGCAGCAATGTATTCAGCTTCGCATGTTGATGTAGCGACGCACGTCTGCTTCTTGCACTGCCATGTGACTAGGCGATTTCCTAAAAACTGACATCCAGCCGTTGTGGATTTGCCGTCGATTTTGCATCCGCCAAAATCAGAATCACTGAAAGCGACCAATTCAAAGTTATTATCCCTAGGGTACCAGGGTAACCCTTCAAATAACGAAAAATCCTTTTGACAGCTGCAAGATGTGAGGCCTTCGGGTTGACTTGATATCTGGCAAGCAGACACGTTGGGTACATTATGTCTGGTCTTGATGCTGTGAGGTACATAAGAGATCCGATCATTGCGCGGTAATATGAGGGGTTAACAGCTTCACCCTTCAAGTCTGGAGTAATTCCGTGATTTTGTGGCAGTGGGGTACCAATGGGCGTTGCATCAGACATCTGAAACCGGCTCAAGATGTCACCAACATATGTAGTCTGATGAATGAAAATCCCAGACTCAGTTTGTTGCACTTGTAGGCCCAAAAAGAAAGTCATTTCCCCCATAGCACTCATCTCGAATTTATCCTGCATAATGCGCTCGAAATTCCTACACAAGACATCATTAGTAGAACCAAAAATAATATCATCAACATATACCTGTACCAGAAGATGATCTCCATCTTGTTCTTTGATGAAAAGAGTACAGTCGATAAGACCTCTTCGAAAACCGTTCTCCAGCAGATAGTTAGATAAGGTTGCATACCAAGCTCGCGGTGCTTGATGTAGACCATAGAGAGCTTTGTTGAGCAACCAAACCCGATCGGGATGGATAGGATCTTCAAAACCTGGAGGCTGTTCGACGTACACCTCTTCTTCAACCACACCATGTAAGAATGCACTTTTTACGTCCATCTGATAAACCTTGAATCCTTTGAAGGACGCATAGGCTAGAAAGATTCGAATTTCTTCGAGACGTGCAACAGGTGCATACACTTCGTTGTAGTCGATCCCTTCTATCTGACGAAAACCTTGAACGACTAAACGTGCTTTGTTCCGGATAACAACTCCGCGGTCATCCTTTTTGCATTTGAACACCCAACGGGTACCAATCTTCTTGTAGCCAGCAGGTTTCTCTACGAGTTTCCAGACAGCCAGCTTCTGGAACTGTTGCAGTTCTTCCTGCATTGCTTCAACCCAAGAGTTATCTTTCATGGCTTCTTTCCAAGTTCTTGGCTCTTCCTGTGAAACATAACACGCGAAAGACCAATCATTTTGTTGCCCGGATTCTCGAATAGCTGCATACAAGCCTGCATTGTTGTTGTTTCGCAACATGTTTCTTGTTTGAATGCCACTTTGCACATTTCCGATGATGTTTTGTTGAGGATGGGTATTATGAATCCTTGTTTCTGGATTATCTGGAACTGGAATATTTATACCCAGATTGTTGAAATTGAGATCAACAACTAAATCAATGCCCGGAATTGACGAAGAGGATGATGCAGTAGCTTCAGCTGTTCTATGGGCATCCACTGGAGGAGTACCCTCTGAAGTACCTTGAACTGCTGTTGTTGGAGCTTCTTGATCTGCATCTAGAAATTCATCATCCTTTGAAGATTCGTTCAATTCGGTTGCATCATGAAAATCCTCATTGTCGAGAGTATTATTGTTCACCGAAGATGGTTCTTGATTGACAAGAAATGGACGAACCACCGGTGAAACTGTTGCATTGTCACTCTCGAAAAACATCCTTGCCTCAGCACTTTCTTCAACGGCTTCAACATTGATCGAATTGAAAAAGTCATCGTACTCAAACATCCAAGGCTGACCAGGACATTTGACTGGCAAAGTGTGCCTTTGTACTCTGACCTCAGACCATTCCTCGACCCTTTTAGTCTCTAGATTCCAGACTCGTAAGTTAGGGGTGGCATACCCAAGAAAGTATCCGTCAATTGCTTTAGCCCCAAACTTTCCATTAGGATCGATGATTGTACATGGAGCTCCAAACGGTTCAAGATAAGACAAATCTGGTTTCCGTTTTTGAAGAAGCTCAAAGCAGGTCTTATTGTGCCTTTTGACTGTAAGGACTCGGTTCAATGTGTAACATGCAGAGGCCACAGCTTCAGTCCAGAATGGAATGGGCAACTGCGACTCTACCAACATTGTCCTAGCAGTCTCGATCAATGTGCGGTTCTTACGTTCAGCCACGCCATTCTGTTGAGGAGTATAAGCTGCACTAAACTCATGAAGAATACCCTTTGAAGTGCAAAACTCCGCCATGGCATGATTTTTAAATTCAGTACCATTGTCGCTACGTATCCGCCTAACCTTCAACTTATACAAATTCTCAATCTGAATGATCAAGTTTTTGATAATACCAAAGGTTTCACTCTTGTGTGCCATGAACGCCACCCAAGAAAATCTTGAATAATCATCAGTAATCACGAGGCAGTATTGATCATTCCGAATACTTTTGTGCTTGACAGGACCGAACAAATCCATGTGCAAACGTTCAAGAGGAACTGCCACCGTGTTGATCTTCTTAGTAGGATGTCGTTTCTTCGTTTGTTTTCCTTTCTGGCACGAAACACAGACGTCTTGAAGATGGAAGTTTTTAAGAGGAACACCATTCACCAATTCATTTGAAACCAAATGATTCATTTTGAGTAAGTGAATGTGACCCATTCGTCTGTGCCAAGAGATAGAGTCTTTTTCTGTGGCTTTGGAAACGAAACAAGTTGCTTGTGCAGACGTAGTAATAGCTTGGCTCATATCAAGGACGTACAAATCATTTATCCGTGGAGCTGACAAGAGAATCCATTCTTTTGGAATTTTGAAGCCGGGTTTCAGCACATAACATCCATTAGCATCAAAGTGTACTGAGAATTGCTTGTCACAAATTTGAGAAACGCTAAGAAGATTGTGATCAAGTTGTTGCACAAAGTTGATCTTGTCAAAGCTGACAATCCCGTTGGATATCATTCCTTCACCCGTAATATAACCACCCTTATCTCCAGCAAAAGCAACATAACCTCCTCTAATAGATTTGACGTCGTAGAGACGCTTCATGTCGCCTGTCATGTGCCTGGATGCCCCACTATCAACAATCCAATGACTACTGATAGTTCCTCCTGGAACACCCTGCACATGAACTCAATTGATTAGTTGGAGATGGGGACCCAAGCCATCGTGGTCTTGGGTCTTCCATTTTCATCAACAACAATAACTTCTTGTCTTTGATGATTGGTAAATTGTGATGGTCCCCCTGATTCAGTAACCGTTTTGGGTTTCCAGGTCTGTTTTGTTTTACCAGTGTTATTCTTTAAAATTTTAACTTCATGGCTGTCTGAAGTTTTTGAATTGTCTGGTTTTACAGAAACAGATGTTTTGTTAACCACATTGGTTTTAATCGCCTTTTCAATTTTCTTGACCTGTTGGCGTTTCTGTTTCTTTTCCCTTTCTTTTACAAGGCGGGGATCTTGTTTTACAGAAACAGATCGCTTACGGTCAGTTTGGTCACGGGGAACATCAACTTTTCCTTTTTGTTTATGAAGATATGGACAATTTCGAATAATATGTCCAATTGTTCCACACTCAAAACATGATCTTCGTTCAACAAACCCCGAAGTATCATGTGATCGTCTTGCCAATGATGATGAACTTTGTGATCCCGAGGTACTAGGTTTTGAACTACTTGGTTCATTTCTTTTCTGTACAGTTGCTTTCTTAACAAAATCTAAGTTAGATTTGTTTTCAAACGTTTCGATTTTGTCCGCTCCCGTCGATTTCACAAAGTTTACATTTTTGTTCTTCTTTTGATTCGGCTTCTTTTGTGCTTGAGCCGGTGATTTTCCTTTTGGCTTGGTGTGATTTTGCTGTTTTTGCACTGTTGGTAGTTTCTTATTGCCATATTGTTTTCGAATTTCGGCCTTTGGAATAGGAGGACACTGTGTAACTGTAACATGTGGTCCTGTCTTTCCTAAAAACTTACTTGTCGAATTTTCAAAGACTTTACTTATTAAAGATTGATTAACATTCTTAATAGGAAAATCTTTGTCAGAGTAGATTTTATCATCACCAACAAGAGTGTACAGCAAGTTCACACTCTCCGACTCTTTTGCAGACGAGGACTCGATTGCAACAGTCTTAGCGGGTTTTGCAGGAGGATCACATAGAATGTAATTCTCGAGAGGTATGTTCTCATCTTTGACTACCGCATCAGACTTTGCTGGGACAGCATCATCAGATTCATCATCAGAAGAATCAGCATCCTCAGTAATGACTGGAGGATCCTGATTCAGTTCAGCAGAAGACACACACGTATCTGCTGATACATCTGAATCTGATGATACTTCTTTCTTGTATCCGAGCCCTGTAGCAAACTCCTTTACATCTAGAGGAACTGATGGCTCAAAGAACACTCTATCCTCCTCGTCAAGCATTGCATCATAATTGTGTCTCACTGGTGGTGGACATTTCTTGTAACCTATGCATGTGACATCCCGTTTCTCTTTCTGAACGTCAATGATGTGATCCAACACATAGCTAGAGCTCAAATAACTGTCTAGCTTAAGTTGGATCGCCTCACTTTCGGTTTTCTCACAAGCCATCTCTTTTTGCATAATCTCAAGGCGAGATATATACAAATTAATGTCAGTTTGTTTTCTGGAAACCATTTTAGTTAGCTCGGTTTTATCTTTCTTTAATTTTTCAATTACCGATTTAAACTCCTTTTCATGGTTTTCATAAAACATATTGGCTTCAGTGCATTTTGAAAGATCCACGGTCAACTTTTGATTGTGGATGAATGTCACATCATACTTCTCTTGCAAAGCCTCGTGTTTGCTTTGCAATTCACACCACTTGGCATTCAAAGAAACATGTTTGTCTTGCAAGTCAAACAAACTAGCTTGTAAAGCATCATGTTTGCCTTGCAACTCAGACATGTTTGCCTCTAAATCAGCACATTTAATATGCAAACTATCACAATTATCACAATTAATAGTAGTGGGCTCATCGACACATACCTGACTTGATGAACTGTCGACATTAGCCATAAAGGCTGAATGGAGAGAAGACGAAGAATAAGCAGCTTGATCCACCAAGATAGATCTTCTCTGAGTTCCTGCTGCAGCTTCCTCCAAAAGCTCATCAACATCTGCATCGACTGACGCATTTGATGTCTCACCCACATGATCATCGCCTGAACTTGAGGATTCTTCATCTGAACTCCTGCTATATCCCGAAGAGTCTTCATCCTCAGAAGATTCACCACCATTGGCGGAAGATTCTCCACCACTGGTGTGAACTAAATCCTTAACCACTTCAGCAAAACATGCTGTTCCATCTGGAGCATCACCACTCAACTGGATTGACCAGTCACAACCTTCATCCACTTGAACCACAAGTGCTCGGTTGGCATTCGATGTTCCAGCTTGCCTCTGGTTGTTGACAGGTATTAGTGTACGCTCATTGTTCCTGTTCTGGTTATGCTGGTTGCCTTGGTTTCTGAAAGGATTCTGGTTCCCATGCTGTGCTGGCTTTGTACATTCCCTTTTAAAGTGACCCCGTTCACCACAATTGAAGCACTTTACTGCCTGTTTATCGAACCCATACTTGGTGTCTTTCTTGCTTTCCAAGCTGGTTCTGCCAGTACTTTCCATGAAATCCTTTGCCCTTCTTACAGCACTAGCAAAGGCCCACTTGATATCCATCAAGTCCATCTCTTCCTTGTCAATCTGCCGATAGTCTTCTTGTGTCAGATTAATGTTGCCAATCTGACCTTCCACTAACCCACAGTAAGCGCTCACTATAGTGTTAAGCAGCTCCATGTGTTCCCTTGCTACTTCTACACTGACCTTAGAGAAGCTTGAAGTGTCGAGCTGTACTGTATTTGGTTTTGATTGCTGACCAGCAGATGATGTCCCTCCATAACACGTTTGTTGTTGAGCAGGAGGAGGTGGTTGTAGTGGATTTCCATACATGTCTGTGGTGGGAGCCGGCTTAACAGGAACTTGTACTGGATTGCCATACATATCCGTGCTTGTGACAAACGCCGTTTGAAGTGGAGCATGTGGACCGGTTCTTGAAGACGAAGAACTGGAAGTTCCATAATACATCTCTGGATTTTGTGGCACTGGAACTCTTTTTGCCTTTAAGGATTCATCCTGATCCTTGTTTTCTAAAAGCTGCACGAAGTCGTTGATGTATGTAGTCCTCAAAACTCCGTTATACTTCAAGATTTCCAAGAAACTATTCCATTGGGGAGGCAATGCATCAGCAAACTTCTTCACCACCTCTGCTGTAGTTGTCACTACTCCATAATTGTTCAACTCTGTAAGCAAGTGATAAAACCGGCTTGTCATATCTCCCAAAGACTCCTTATCCATACACGTGAAACCGTCGAATTCTTTCTTGAGTAGATCGTGTCGAAGTTGACGTGTTGCTTCATTACCTACCCCTCTGGTCTTCAACGCATCCCACAGTTTCTTTGTTGTCTTGAAACTGACAAACTGATGGTAAATATCCTTGCTTAACGCCTGAGTGAGAATGGCGTATGCTTTCTTTTCCAGATCATACGTCTTCTTTTGATCTTCAGGAAGATCGGCAAACGTGCCGGCAGATGAAGCGACAACCTCTATTGTTTGATCGAAATCTGTGGTGAAACGTAACCACAATTCTGTATTTTGCCCTAGCACGTAAGTGTAGAATCTATCAACCCATCCCGGGTATTCGTTAAGTGCATCAACTTTGGAGGTCGATTCAAACTTCCGGTTTCGCTTTCGCTCAATAAGATACTTTGAATGCTCGGAGTTTGATTTGATACTAATGCCCATTGACTTGTCGATATGGCATTTGCTTGCGAAGATGTCGACACCGGAGATTCGGCCCATGAGGGAGATAGACTTGTATTTGTGTACTTTCCACTATCTGGAGCCGGTGTACCCTACCATGAGGGAGTTGAACCTGTATTTAGTATTTTCCACTATCTGGAGCCGGAGTTCCCCACCAACTTGGGTTCATGATTGATAAGAAAAATGAATTCTATGTTAATATCTCGAAAGATAACAACCAGCCGAAGAATCCCTGATCGAAAGTCCTGAAAAACACAAACTTGTTAAACCTAAACAGACTAAGATCGAAGGATCAATACTTGTTCGAAGGATCAACAGTGTTCGAAAGATCACTGTTGAATTTCGAACAATGATTTCGAAAGATTCTCCAATTGAAAGATCCTTATCTTTCGAATATATATCCTTCGAAAAGATTCCCTGGATCGAAGGATAAGTTTCAGACTTCGAAGGATGTTCGAATGATGATTATCTATCGAACTTCCTTTGATCGAAAGATGATCTTTCGACTTCGAAGGATATCCTTCGATCTCTACTGACACAGCTGACAGAAAGGTGACAGGTTGGTGAAAAGGTGATGGGTTGGTAGAAAGCTTTCGGCAGAAAGGTATGTTCAGACCATACCTTTTCACCAAAACCAATTTGACCAATAAAATATACTAAAAATGGAAGGATCTTATCCAGAAACCGGTCACCGGAGTAAGCCGGAATTTGGCCGGAAATCACCAAGTTTCTTAAAAACAAGTTTTTAAGTTACCCAACCCGTCCTTTAACACACCCGGTTAGTTTAGAACACGTTTTTTTAAGTCTAGAAATGCGAGAAAATCACTAAAAACGAGTGCTAAACCATGTGAGTGTTTGTCCAAACACTCCAAAGTCTTGCATAAACTCGGTTTTTAACAAGGAAAAGAGCCACGGCTCTGATACCACTTGTAGGTCCCTCGGAGGATGAGGTTAAACCTTATCCTTGTTATGCTTAACACACTAGCAAGTGCGGAATCCAAGCTAGAGTGCAAACCGAGATGAAACAAGCACAAACACGACACACAATATTCACCGATTAACACCACTTGTATTAATACGAATGAAAGGTTCGGTTACAAAGCTATGTTTACAAATGTGTTTTGCAAACCCTCTAAAACAGTGTGTGAGTGTTCTGTGTCCCTCTTTCTGTCTATTTCTTTCTCTAAAAGAAGTGAACACATTACACGGGTATATATACCCAACACAGATCGTCTGGTCGAAGGATCAGATAGACTCATCGAAAGATCATCTATCGATCTGAAACCTGTCGAAGGATCCACATATACCTCGAAGGATGGTCTATCGAGGTCCATCAACATCCATCGAAGGTTTATCTTTCGAGCTCATCGAAGGATCTAAACTATCCTTCGATGACTCATCCTTCGACACAAACATGTGACAATCAGGTTCTAACTGTTTGGCCAAGTCAAACCAGGAGGATGGTTGACTTGGTCAAACTTACAAGACTAACAAAAGACATCGTCTTATATCATACCTGGTTTGACTTGGCCAAACAGTTAGAACCTGATTGTCACATGTTTGTGTCGAAGGATGAGTCATCGAAGGATAGTTTAGATCCTTCGATGAGCTCGAAAGATAAACCTTCGATGGATGTTGATGGACCTCGATAGAGCATCCTTCGAGGTATATGTGGATCCTTCGACAGGTTTCAGATCGATAGATGATCTTTCGATGAGTCTATCTGATCCTTCGACCAGACGATCTGTGTTGGGTATATATACCCGTGTAATGTGTTCACTTCTTTTAGAGAAAGAAATAGACAGAAAGAGGGACACAGAACACTTACACACTGTTTTAGAGGGTTTGCAAAACACATTTGTAAACATAGCTTTGTAACCGAACCTTTCATTCGTATTAATACAAGTGGTGTTAATCGGTGAATATTGTGTGTCGTGTTTGTGCTTGTTTCATCTCGGTTTGCACTCTAGCTTGGATTCCACACTTGCTAGTGTGTTAAGCATAACAAGGATAAGGTTTAACCTCATCCTCCGAGGGACCTACAAGTGGTATCAGAGCTGTGGCTCTTTTCCTTGTTAAAAACCGAGTTTATGCAAGACTTTGGAGTGTTTGGACAAACACTCACATGGTTTAGCACTCGCTTTTAGTGATTTTCTCGCATTTCTAGACTTAAAAAAACGTGTTCTAAACTAACCGGGTGTGTTAAAGGACGGGTTGGGTAACTTAAAAACTTGTTTTTAAGAAACTTGGTGATTTCCGGCCAAATTCCGGCTTACTCCGGTGACCGGTTTCTGGATAAGATCTTCCATTTTTAGTATATTTTATTGGTCAAATTGGTTTTGGTGAAAAGGTATGGTCTGAACACACCTTTCTGCCGAAAGCTTTGTGACACCCCAGGAAAACCGGGAAAACCTTGCAACTTGACTAGCTTCCTCAGTGAGTGCCATCAAATTTCGGGACGAAATTTCTTTCAACTTGGGGATGATGTGACAACTCGAAATTTAGAACCTTTCGTTGTAACTTACTTGTACGTTATGTGACTAGTTAAAATGATAACGTGAATCTTTTTATGTGATAAGTGCTTTGTTACGCGTGTATTGTATATATATATATGTGTGTACGTGTTATATGTGAACCGAGAACCCGACACGAAACAACGGACCCGACTCGAGACCAAGAGGTCTCGAGTGAATAGTGACCGAATAGGCCTTTGGGCCGAGAACCTTGTGGCCGGTTGGGCCATTGGGCCGTGAACCCCCACTCGAAACCCATAAGGGTGCAACACTTGGAACTTGGCTATAAATACACCACCCCTAGTTACTTGTTACCACTTTGTTGAACATTAGAACACACACACACTTCTATCTTCTCTCCCACTAGAACTCTAGCACACAAACACATTTCCAAGACTCTCGGATCCACTCGGTTGGCACAAGAAACTCTCGGATTTGGACTTTGGATCGGCACACACACACACCTCACCAACCGGTTAGTATTTCTTGTTGGTTATTGTTGAATGCCTAGTGTTAAATATGTTCATGATGTGTTTGTGCTTGAATAAATGTATGATAAGATTATGTGATAATATGGTGGTTGAGTTATGCATGATATTTGAAAAGAAATCGGTTCATGAATGTTCTTGTTATGTGTTGAACTATGCATAAGTGCTTGATGTTAAAAATGGGTTCATTATATGTTAAAAGGTGAATGATGAAATTGGTTGCACTTGATCCGAAAAGTGGGTGTTTAAACTAAACAAATCGGCTAATAAATATGGTTGTCAAGTAGGATGCATGCTAGAAAATTGTATCTTGATGGTTGTTCATGATTTTGGGTGAATAAGTGTTGTTTATGTTATGAAGAACTTGAATATATGCTTTGAATGTATGAAGAACACTTTGAATGATAGTTGAAGATTGAAAACCCTTGTGATTTTGATCCATCTTTGACTAATAACCTGATTAGGAAATATGTTAGTGGAATTCTATTGGTTATTTCCGGATTTGGGCCTGATTATATTGTACCACTAATCTGACTACATCTGCATCAACACGTGAACTTGAAAATGACAGCTTACCGACTCGCAATCACCCGTTGCGACTCGCAACCACAGCGTGATGACTCGAGACCACGCGGTTGCGACTCGCAACCATAACAGGACAAGCCGAAACCACAGGTTACGAGTCCCGTTGCGACTCGAGACCTCAGCATGATGAATCGAAACCATGGTTGCGACACCAGTTGCGACTCGCAACCATCCATGATCAACACACAGCATGACTCGAGACCATGCTTGCGAGTCCGGTTGCGACTCGAGACCACACTTTTGGGCCTTAGTTAATGGGCCAGACTGATGGGCTTCTGTGTTAACTGCTTTTACGTGTTTGGGCCTAAGTAGTTGGGCTGAACTTGTGAACCGTATGTGCTTCTATTGACTATTAACTGTTACTGATTATACGTGATTGCCAAACGTACTGAACATTTGTGCACTACTTGGTTCGACTCTGATTATACGTGATAACCGTGATAGGACGTTATTGACTACTTGCGACTTGATTGACTTTCTGTGTTTGACTGCCGAGCAAACCAAGGTGAGTTCACACCCTTTACAAAGCATGGGATTCCCTGGGTTGGGAACGGGGTTAAGGAACGTGGTTCCTCGTCTACCTTGGGTAGGACGTCAGTGGTTCAGGAATGTGATTCCTCGTCCGGATGGACGGATAAACGTACTAGACTAAAACTCTATCACGAAGTCCCTCCTTTTTGTATCGACTAATCGCCGGGCCAATGGCGAGCGGGTCATTAGTTAGATAGCGCTATTTAGGTCTGACAAGCCTCACACCGTGCCGCAGAGGACGGGCGTGAACTAATGGATCTGGGGCACGTCAATGATGATAGACATTGATGTTTTCAGGGCACATAAACATGACTACAGTCAGCAATCGATACGGTAACGAGTCTAGTATACACATGGGGTAGCCCCCACGGCTGGAGAGCCAGATGATGTACATGGGGTAGCCCCCACGGCCGAAATGCCTGATAACTACATGGGGTAGCCCCCACGGCCGGAGTGCCGGAGTAACTGGGAATGAACTGGTCACGTCTTTTTAAACTATGGGGTAACCCCCACGGCAGGATGCCTGATAAAGTAAACTGTTTTCGAAACAACTAAAACGAACGCCCACCCGTGAACTCACTCAACTAGTTGTTGACTCGTTACTACATGCTTTGCAGGACCATAGGTACTCAGTGGGAGCTTGCATGGAGGAAGATCGTTGTGGGACAGGGATTGCTACAAGACTATGTTAAACTTGAAACTTTTGGAACTTATGTTATAACTTTAAACTTATGCTTCCGCCTGCAACTTAAACTTATTTGTTTTGGAACACCAATCGTGAATGGTTAAACTTTTATAATTATTTATATGCTTGTTCAGTATGATTGGTGGCTGGATCCTGGTCAGTCACGCCTCCAAGCGGTAGTACTCCGCAGGTGGGATTTTGGGGGTGTGACAGATTGGTATCAGAGCCATTGGTTATAGTGAACTTGGTTTTAATAAAGGAGAAACGTTTTTGTTAAAACCAGACTATAACCGGTTTAGTGCTCAACGGTCCACAACGACACTTCGCTCCTCATGCAAGGCTCGACGTTCTAGGTAATATGATGTATGTATATTGCCTACTTGTTAGTTGCGTAGTACACTGCTCATGGTATGCTTGATTAGTATAACTACTGTTGTTTGAACACGTGCGTTCTTACTCTGTCCTACTATCGTGCTTTTGCGAACCTCTCTCATACGTATTACCCTTGTTATGAAGAACCATGTCTGGACGCGTTAACATGACACAAGCCCAGTTGACGGCTTTGATCAACGAACGAGTTGCCGCAGCGCTCGCAGCTGCACACGCAGGAGGTATATCCTGCAGTCCGAAATTGTTCTAGGATCGTTTGGATCCTACTCTCGTGAACCAACCTTTGTGTTAAACTCTGTCTTTTCTTTCACCTACCTTAGGTCAGGCACCGGTGTGCACTTTTAAGACCTTTATGGACTGTCGACCCACAACTTTTAGCGGCACTGAAGGAGCAGTAGGTCTCCTACATTGGTTTGAGAAACTGGAGTCTGTGTTCGAAATGTGCGAATGCCCTGAAGCGCGCAGAGTGAAGTATGCTACTGGTACTCTCGAGGGTTTGGCTCTCACGTGGTGGAATGCTCAGGTGCAGATGTTAGGGTTGGTTGCTGCCAACGCCACCCCATGGGAAACTTTCAAGGAAATGATCAGGGAGGAATACTGCAGTCGTGACGACATTCACAAACTGGAAGATGAGTTCTACAATCTTAAGATGTCGGGGTCAGAAATTGAGGCATACACTAAGAGATCGCATGAGCTTGCTTTGTTGTGTCCTACTATGGTGGATCCTCCCTACAAGCGAATTGAACTCTATCTCAAGGGCTTGGTGCCAGAGATCCAAAGTCATGTGACTTCAGCGAGGTTGACTACTATCCAGCAGGTTGTACAGTTGGCTCACCGTCTCACTGACCAAGCGGTGGAGCAGAACAAGTTACCGAAGCGTATAGGTGCTGCAACTACTTCTGGTACTTCTAGTGGAGATAAACGGAAATGGGATGGAACTTCAAGCAGGGGTTCAACTTCAGTGCAAACTCAGTCTCAGCAGAGAAAGACGGACGATCACAAGAGCCCCAGTCAGCAGTCGTCTGGTGGTCAAAGTCATGGTGGATACAAGGGGAATCACCCCAAGTGCAATCGTTGTAGCCTACACCACAGTGGGCCATGCACCAGGGGCAACTGTCATCGGTGCAACAAGCCTGGTCATGTTGCGAAGGATTGCAGGAGCGCATATCCCGTCAACCAGAATCGTCAGCAACCTCAGCAGAACCAGCGACAGCAGCAGGGTAACAACAAAGGGTGCTTTCAGTGTGGAGCTGAAGGCCACTTCAAGAAGGATTGTCCCCAACTGAACCAGAACAACAACAACAATCAGGGGAATGGTAACAATGGGAACAACAATGGTGCTAGGGGACGAGTGTTCGTGATTGGTCAAGGTGAAGCAAGGAATGATCCCAACGTGGTGACGGGTAAGTTCCTTCTCGACGACTTTTATGTTACAGTCTTATTTGATTCGGGTGCCGATACTAGCTATGTGTCACTAGAAGTTAGTAAGATGCTTAAGCGTATTCCTACACCCCTGAGCGACAAGCACACTGTCGAGCTAGCTAATGGTAAGAGTTTGGAGGCCTCACACGTAGTCAAGGGTTGCCAGCTTATTCTCGCTAACCAGACCTTCTCTATTGATCTTATACCTATTGTCTTGGGTAGTTTCGACGTTGTCATTGGGATGGATTGGTTATCCCAACACCGAGCAGAGATTCTTTGTAACGAGAAGATCGTTCGTATTCCTGGTTTAGGTGGTGAACCTCTCATGATTCGAGGCGACAAGAGAAGTGCTGTTGAGAACATTATCTCTCTTCTTAAAGCCCAGAAATGCTTACGAAAGGGCCACACTGCGATTTTGGCTTTAGTTACTGATACCACAGAGAAGGAGAAGAAGCTAGAGGATTTTCCGGTTGTACGCGACTATCCTGAGGTATTCCCTGAGGAATTACCTGGTCTTCCGCCCCATCGCCAAGTCGAGTTTCAGATTGATCTAGCTCCTGGAGCCGCGCCTGTAGCCCGTGCACCTTATCGTTTAGCGCCATCAGAGTTGGAGGAACTCTCCACGCAACTACAAGAACTCTTGGATAAGGGTTTTATTCGTCCTAGCTCATCGCCTTGGGGAGCTCCAGTGTTATTTGTGAAGAAGAAGGATGGTACCTTCAGAATGTGTATCGACTATCGCGAACTCAACAAAGTAACCGTGAAGAATCGTTATCCTCTACCGCGTATTGACGACTTGTTCGACCAGTTGCAGGGGTCGAGTTACTACTCAAAGATCGATCTGAGATCGGGATATCACCAGCTGAGAGTTCGGGAAGAGGATGTCTCTAAGACGGCCTTTAGGACTCGATATGGGCACTATGAGTTTCTGGTCATGCCGTTTGGGCTGACGAACGCACCGGCAGTTTTTATGGATTTGATGAATCGAGTGTGCAAACCGTACCTGGATAAGTTTGTTATAGTCTTTATCGACGACATCCTGATCTATTCTAAGAGCAAAGAAGAGCACGAACAACATCTACGACTTATTCTGGAACTCCTTCGGAAGGAACAGCTTTACGCAAAATTCTCGAAATGCGACTTCTGGCTTCGTGAAGTCCATTTCCTAGGTCATGTGGTGAACAAGGATGGGATCCACGTTGATCCATCCAAAGTGGACTCTATTAAGAACTGGCCTGCGCCTCGCACACCAAAGGAAATTCGCCAATTTTTGGGATTGGCAGGATATTACAGGAGATTCATTAAGGATTTTTCTAAGATCGCGCAGCCTCTCACCTTACTAACGCAGAAAGGCGTTGTTTATCATTGGGGAAATGCACAAGAGTTAGCTTTTCAGCATCTAAAGGATAGACTTTGCAGTGCACCTATCCTTTCACTGCCAGAAGGCACAGACGATTTTGTGGTTTACTGTGATGCATCAATTCAAGGTCTTGGTTGTGTATTGATGCAACGAGATAAAGTCATAGCTTACGCCTCACGACAACTTAAAGTTCACGAGAAGAACTACACGACACATGATTTAGAGCTGGGAGCGGTTGTTTTCGCACTTAAGTTATGGCGGCATTACCTTTACGGAACCAAGTGCGCCATCTACACCGACCACAGAAGTTTAGAACACATATTCAAACAGAAGGAACTGAATATGCGGCAGCGACGATGGGTCGAGCTGCTGAATGATTACGAGTGCTCTATCAGGTATCACCCGGGCAAGGCCAATGTTGTGGCAGACGCCCTCAGTCGAAAGGACACTACGCCTAAGCGCGTAAGAGCTTTACAACTCACGATCCATTCTAGTCTACCTTCGCAAATACGAGCTGCTCAGATAGAAGCACTGAAACCAGAAAACGTTAGAGCTGAAGCTCTACGCGGGTCAAGGCAACGCTTAGAACAGAAGGAAGACGGTGCTTATTATGTAACAGGACGCATTTGGGTCCCACTCTATGGCGATTTACGAGAACTTGTGATGGATGAAGCGCACAAATCTCGCTACTCGGTACACCCTGGTTCGGACAAGATGTACCACGATATTAAAACCACGTATTGGTGGCCTAGCATGAAGGCCCACATAGCAACGTATGTCAGCAAGTGTTTGACTTGTGCGCGAGTCAAGACGGAATATCAGAAACCCTCAGGCCTACTTCAGCAACCAGAGATACCACAATGGAAATGGGAGCAAATTTCCATGGATTTCGTTACTGGCCTACCTAGATCACAGCGCGGAAACGATACTATCTGGGTGATCGTGGATCGACTCACAAAATCCGCACACTTTTTGGCAATCAAGGAAACGGATAAGTTCTCCACTTTAGCAGAAATATACCTCAAGGAAGTTGTTTCGAGGCACGGGGTGCCCACTTCTATTATCTCTGATCGAGATGCACGTTTTACTTCGGAACTGTGGCAGGCAATGCACAAGTCTTTTGGCTCACGTCTTGATATGAGCACAGCGTACCACCCGCAGACGGACGGGCAGTCCGAGCGTACTATCCAAACACTAGAAGACATGCTTCGCGCTTGTGTAATCGACTTTGGCAACAGCTGGGAAAAGCATCTGCCACTCGTAGAATTCTCGTACAATAACAGCTACCACACCAGCATTAAAGCTGCTCCGTTTGAGGCATTGTACGGACGTAAATGCCGGTCACCCCTCTGTTGGGCAGAGGTGGGGGATAGTCAGATCACTGGTCCAGAACATGTGGTAGACACTACTGAGCGGATTGCTCAAATACGACAACGCATGGCGGCCGCTCGTGACCGTCAGAAGGCATACGCCGATAAGGGCAGGAAACCACTTGAGCTCCAGGTTGGGGAGCGGGTATTACTCAAAGTTTCACCCTGGAAGGGTGTGGTTCGTTTTGGTAAACGAGGCAAACTCAACCCACGGTACGTTGGACCTTTTGAGATTCTTGAGAAAATAGGCAAGGTGGCCTACCGACTGAAATTACCAGCAGAACTCGGTGCAGTTCACAACGTTTTCCATGTGTCAAATCTGAAGAAGTGTCTGTCAGATGAGACGCACGTAGTTCCTCTGAAGGAACTCACGATCGACGAACAGTTGAAATTCGTCGAAGAACCTGTCGAAATCACGGACCGGGATGTTAAGGTCCTCAAGAGCACTAGAATACCTCTTGTTCGAGTTCGTTGGAACTCACGTCGCGGCCCAGAGTTTACCTGGGAGCGCGAAGATCGGATGAAACAAAAGTATCCCCAACTGTTTGAGAACAGTACAAACGCTACTGAGGCTGAAGCTACGGAATTTCGGGACGAAATTCCAGATCAACGGGGGGTGGATGTGACACCCCAGGAAAACCGGGAAAACCTTGCAACTTGACTAGCTTCCTCAGTGAGTGCCATCAAATTTCAGGACGAAATTTCTTTCAACTTGGGGATGATGTGACAACTCGAAATTTAGAACCTTTCGTTGTAACTTACTTGTACGTTATGTGACTAGTTAAAATGATAACGTGAATCTTTTTATGTGATAAGTGCTTTGTTACGCGTGTATTGTATATATATATATGTGTGTACGTGTTATATGTGAACCGAGAACCCGACACGAAACAACGGACCCGACTCGAGACCAAGAGGTCTCGAGTGAATAGTGACCGAATAGGCCTTTGGGCCGAGAACCTTGTGGCCGGTTGGGCCATTGGGCCGTGAACCCCCACTCGAAACCCATAAGGGTGCAACACTTGGAACTTGGCTATAAATACACCACCCCTAGTTACTTGTTACCACTTTGTTGAACATTAGAACACACACACACTTCTATCTTCTCTCCCACTAGAACTCTAGCACACAAACACATTTCCAAGACTCTCGGATCCACTCGGTTGGCACAAGAAACTCTCGGATTTGGACTTTGGATCGGCACACACACACACCTCACCAACCGGTTAGTATTTCTTGTTGGTTATTGTTGAATGCCTAGTGTTAAATATGTTCATGATGTGTTTGTGCTTGAATAAATGTATGATAAGATTATGTGATAATATGGTGGTTGAGTTATGCATGATATTTGAAAAGAAATCGGTTCATGAATGTTCTTGTTATGTGTTGAACTATGCATAAGTGCTTGATGTTAAAAATGGGTTCATTATATGTTAAAAGGTGAATGATGAAATTGGTTGCACTTGATCCGAAAAGTGGGTGTTTAAACTAAACAAATCGGCTAATAAATATGGTTGTCAAGTAGGATGCATGCTAGAAAATTGTATCTTGATGGTTGTTCATGATTTTGGGTGAATAAGTGTTGTTTATGTTATGAAGAACTTGAATATATGCTTTGAATGTATGAAGAACACTTTGAATGATAGTTGAAGATTGAAAACCCTTGTGATTTTGATCCATCTTTGACTAATAACCTGATTAGGAAATATGTTAGTGGAATTCTATTGGTTATTTCCGGATTTGGGCCTGATTATATTGTACCACTAATCTGACTACATCTGCATCAACACGTGAACTTGAAAATGACAGCTTACCGACTCGCAATCACCCGTTGCGACTCGCAACCACAGCGTGATGACTCGAGACCACGCGGTTGCGACTCGCAACCATAACAGGACAAGCCGAAACCACAGGTTACGAGTCCCGTTGCGACTCGAGACCTCAGCATGATGAATCGAAACCATGGTTGCGACACCAGTTGCGACTCGCAACCATCCATGATCAACACACAGCATGACTCGAGACCATGCTTGCGAGTCCGGTTGCGACTCGAGACCACACTTTTGGGCCTTAGTTAATGGGCCAGACTGATGGGCTTCTGTGTTAACTGCTTTTACGTGTTTGGGCCTAAGTAGTTGGGCTGAACTTGTGAACCGTATGTGCTTCTATTGACTGTTAACTGTTACTGATTATACGTGATTGCCAAACGTACTGAACATTTGTGCACTACTTGGTTCGACTCTGATTATACGTGATAACCGTGATAGGACGTTATTGACTACTTGCGACTTGATTGACTTTCTGTGTTTGACTGCCGAGCAAACCAAGGTGAGTTCACACCCTTTACAAAGCATGGGATTCCCTGGGTTGGGAACGGGGTTAAGGAACGTGGTTCCTCGTCTACCTTGGGTAGGACGTCAGTGGTTCAGGAATGTGATTCCTCGTCCGGATGGACGGATAAACGTACTAGACTAAAACTCTATCACGAAGTCCCTCCTTTTTGTATCGACTAATCGCCGGGCCAATGGCGAGCGGGTCATTAGTTAGATAGCGCTATTTAGGTCTGACAAGCCTCACACCGTGCCGCAGAGGACGGGCGTGAACTAATGGATCTGGGGCACGTCAATGATGATAGACATTGATGTTTTCAGGGCACATAAACATGACTACAGTCAGCAATCGATACGGTAACGAGTCTAGTATACACATGGGGTAGCCCCCACGGCTGGAGAGCCAGATGATGTACATGGGGTAGCCCCCACGGCCGAAATGCCTGATAACTACATGGGGTAGCCCCCACGGCCGGAGTGCCGGAGTAACTGGGAATGAACTGGTCACGTCTTTTTAAACTATGGGGTAACCCCCACGGCAGGATGCCTGATAAAGTAAACTGTTTTCGAAACAACTAAAACGAACGCCCACCCGTGAACTCACTCAACTAGTTGTTGACTCGTTACTACATGCTTTGCAGGACCATAGGTACTCAGTGGGAGCTTGCATGGAGGAAGATCGTTGTGGGACAGGGATTGCTACAAGACTATGTTAAACTTGAAACTTTTGGAACTTATGTTATAACTTTAAACTTATGCTTCCGCCTGCAACTTAAACTTATTTGTTTTGGAACACCAATCGTGAATGGTTAAACTTTTATAATTATTTATATGCTTGTTCAGTATGATTGGTGGCTGGATCCTGGTCAGTCACGCCTCCAAGCGGTAGTACTCCGCAGGTGGGATTTTGGGGGTGTGACAAGCTTTCTACCAACCCATCACCTTTTCACCAACCTGTCACCTTTCTGTCAGCTGTGTCAGTAGAGATCGAAGGATATCCTTCGAAGTCGAAAGATCATCTTTCGATCAAAGGAAGTTCGATAGATAATCATCATTCGAACATCCTTCGAAGTCTGAAACTTATCCTTCGATCCAAGGAATCTTTTCGAAGGATATATATTCGAAAGATAAGGATCTTTCAACTGGAGAATCTTTCGAAATCATTGTTCGAAATTCAACAGTGATCTTTCGAACACTGTTGATCCTTTGAACAAGTATTGATCCTTCGATCTTAGTCTGTTTAGGTTTAACAAGTTTGTGTTTTTCAGGACTTTCGATCAGGGATTCTTCGGCTGGTTGTTATCTTTCGAGATATTAACATAGAATTCATTTTTCTTATCAATCATGAACCCAAGTTGGTGGGGAACTCCAGCTCCAGATAGTGGAAAATACACAAATACAGGTTCAACTCCCTCATGGTGGGGTACACCGGCTCCAGATAGTGGAAAGTACACAAATACAAGTCTATCTCCCTCATGGGCCGAATCTCCGGTGTCGACATCTTCGCAAGCAAATGCCGTATCGACAAGTCAATGGGCATTAGTATCAAATCAAACTCCGAGCATTCAAAGTATCTTATTGAGCGAAAGCGAAACCGGAAGTTTGAATCGACCTCCAAAGTTGATGCACTTAAACGAATACCCGGGATGGGTTGATAGATTCTACACTTACGTGCTAGGGCAAAATACAGAATTGTGGTTACGTTTCACCACAGATTTCGATCAAACAATAGAGGTTGCCGCTTCATCTGCCGGCACGTTTTCCGATCTTCCTGAAGATCAAAAGAAGACGTATGATCTGGAAAAGAAAGCATACGCCATTCTCACTCAGGCGTTAAGCAAGGATATTTACCATCAGTTTGTCAGTTTCAAGACAACAAAGAAACTGTGGGATGCGTTGAAGACCAGAGGGGTAGGTAATGAAGCAACACGTCAACTTCGACACGATCTACTCAAGAAAGAATTTGACGGTTTCACGTGTATGGATAAGGAGTCTTTGGGAGATATGACAAGCCGGTTTTATCACTTGCTTACAGAGTTGAACAATTATGAAGTAGTGACAACTACAGCAGAGGTGGTGAAGAAGTTTGCTGAGGCATTGCCTCCCCAATGGAATAGTTTCTTGGAAATCTTGAAGTATAACGGAGTTTTGAGGACTACATACATCAACGACTTCGTGCAGCTTTTAGAAAACAAGGATCAAGAGGAAACCTTAAAGGCAAAAAGAGTTCCTGTGCCACAAAATCCAGAAATGTATTATGGAACTTCCAGTTCTTCGTCTGCAAGAACCGGTCCACATGCTCCACTTCAAACGGCGTTTGTCACAAGCACGGATATGTATGGCAATCCAGTACAAGTCCCTATTAAGCCGGCTCCCACCACAGACATGTATGGAAATCCACTACAACCACCTCCTCCTGCTCAACAACAAGCGTGTTACGGAGGGACATCATCTGCTGGTCAGCAATCAAAACCAAATACAGTACAGCTCGACACTTCAAGCTTCTCTAAGGTCAGTGTAGAAGTAGCAAGGGAACACATGGAGCTGCTTAACACTATAGTGAGCGCGTACTGTGGGTTAGTGGAAGGTCAGATTGGCAACATTAATCTGACACAAGAAGACTATCGGCAAATTGACAAGGAAGAGATGGACTTGATGGATATCAAGTGGGCCTTTGCTAGTGCTATAAGAAGGGCAAAGGATTTCATGGAAAGTACTGGCAGAACCAGCTTGGAAAGCAAGAAAGACACCAAGTATGGGTTCAATAAACAGGCAGTAAAGTGCTTCAATTGTGGTGAACGGGGTCACTTTAAAAGGGAATGTACAAAGCCAGCACAGCATGGGAACCAGAATCCTTTTAGAAACCAAGGCAACCAGCATAACCAGAACAGGAACACTGAGCGTACACTAATACCTGTCAACAACCAGAGCCAAGCTGGAACATCGAATGCCAACCGGGCACTTGTGGTTCAAGTGGATGAAGGTTGTGACTGGTCAATCCAGTTGAGTGGTGATGCTCCAGATGGAACAGCATGTTTTGCTGAAGTGGTTAAGGATTTAGTTCACACCAGTGGTGGAGAATCTTCCGCCAATGGTGGTGAATCTTCTGAGGATGAAGACTCTTCGGGATATAGCAGGAGTTCAGATGAAGAATCCTCAAGTTCAGGCGATGATCATGTGGGTGAGACATCAAATGCGTCAGTCGATGCAGATGTTGATGAGCTTTTGGAGGAAGCTGCAGCAGGAACTCAGAGAAGATCTATCTTGGTGGATCAAGCTGCTTATTCTTCGTCTTCTCTCCATTCAGCCTTTATGGCTAATGTCGACAGTTCATCAAGTCAGGTATGTGTCGATCAGCCCACTGCTATTAATTGTGATAATTGTGATAGTTTGCATATTAAATGTGCTGATTTAGAGGCAAACATGTCTGAGTTGCAAGGCAAACATGATGCTTTACAAGCTAGTTTGTTTGACTTGCAAGACAAACATGTTTCTTTGAATGCCAAGTGGTGTGAATTGCAAAGCAAACACGAGGCTTTGCAAGAGAAGTATGATGTGACATTCATCCACAATCAAAAGTTGACCGTGGATCTTTCAAAATGCACTGAAGCCAATATGTTTTATGAAAACCATGAAAAGGAGTTTAAATCGGTAATTGAAAAATTAAAGAAAGATAAAACCGAGCTAACTAAAATGGTTTCTAGAAAACAAACTGACATTAATTTGTATATATCTCGCCTTGAGATTATGCAAAAAGAGATGGCTTGTGTGAAAACCGAAAGTGAGGCGATCCAACTTAAGCTAGACAGTTATTTGAGCTCTAGCTATGTGTTGGATCACATCATTGACGTTCAGAAAGAGAAACGGGATGTCACATGCATAGGTTACAAGAAATGTCCACCACCAGTGAGACACAATTATGATGCAATGCCTGACGAGGAGGATAGAGTGTTCTTTGAGCCATCAGTTCCTCTAGATGTAAAGGAGTTTGCTACAGGGCTCGGATACAAGAAAGAAGTATCATCAGATTCAGATGTATCAGCAGATACGTGTGTGTCTTCTGCTGAACTGAATCAGGATCCTCCAGTCATTACTGAGGATGCTGATTCTTCTGATGATGAATCTGATGATGCTGTCCTAGCAAAGTCTGATGCGGTAGTCAAAGATGAGAACATACCTCTTGAGAATTACATTCTATGTGATCCTCCTGCAAAACCCGCTAAGACTATTGCAATCGAGTCCTCGTCTGCAAAAGAGTCGGATCGTGTGAACTTGCTGTACACTCTTGTTGGTGATGATAAAATCTACTCTGACAAAGATTTTCCTATTAAGAATGTTAATCAATCTTTAATAAGTAAAGTCTTTGAAAATTCGACAAGTATGTTTTTAGGAAAGACAGGACCACATGTTACAGTTACACAGTGTCCTCCTATTCCAAAGGCCGAAATTCGAAAACAATATGGCAATAAGAAACTACCAACAGTGCAAAAACAGCAAAATCACACCAAGCCAAAAGGAAAATCACCGGCTCAAGCACAAAAGAAGCCGAATTAAAAGAAGAACAAAAATGTAAACTTTGTGAAATCGACGGGAACGGACAAAATCGAAACGTTTGAAAACAAATCTAACTTAGATTTTGTTAAGAAAGCAACTGTACAGAAAAGAAATGAACCAAGTAATTCAAAACCTAGTACCTCGGGATCACAAAGTTCATCATCATCGGCAAGACGATCACATGATACTTTGGGGTTTGTTGAACGAAGATCATGTTTTGAGTGTGGAACAATTGGACATATTATTCGAAATTGTCCATATCTTCATAAACAAAAAGGAAAAGTTGATGTTCCCCGTGACCAAACTGACCGTAAGCGATCTGTTTCTATAAAACAAGATCCCCGCCTTGTAAAAGAAAAGGGAAAAGAAAAAGAAACGCCAACAGGTCAAGAAAATTGAAAAGGCGATTAAAACCAATGTGGTTAACAAAACATCTGTTTCTGTAAAACCAGACTATTCAAAAACTTCAGACAGCCATGAAGTTAAAATTTTAAAGAATAACACTGGTAAAACAAAACAGACCTGGAAACCCAAAACGGTTACTGAATCAGGGGGACCATCACAATTTACCAATCGTCAAAGACAAGAAGTTATTGTTGTTGATGAAAATGGAAGACCCAAGACCACGATGGCTTGGGTCCCCATCTCCAACTAATCAATTGAGTTCACGTGCAGGGTGTTCCAGGAGGAACTATCAGTAGTCATTGGATTGTTGATAGTGGGGCATCCAGGCACATGACAAGCGACATGAAGCTTCTCTACGACATCAAATCTATTAGAGGAGGTTATGTTGCTTTTGCTGGAGATAAGGGTGGTTATATTACGGGTGAAGGAATGATATCCAACGGGATTTTCAGCTTTGACAAGATCAACTTTGTGCAACAACTTGATCACAATCTTCTTAGCGTTTCTCAAATTTGTGACAAGCAATTCTCAGTACACTTTGATGCTAATGGATGTTATGTGCTGAAACCCGGCTTCAAAATTCCAAAAGAATGGATTCTCTTGTCAGCTCTAAGGATAAATGATTTGTACGTCCTTGATATGAGCCAAGCTATTACTACGTCTGCACAAGCAACTTGTTTCGTTTCCAAAGCCACAGAAAAAGACTCTATCTCTTGGCACAGACGAATGGGTCACATTCACTTACGCAAAATGAATCATTTGGTTTCAAATGAATTGGTGAATGGTGTTCCTCTTAAAAACTTCCATCTTCAAGACGTCTGTGTTTCATGCCAGAAAGGAAACAAACGAAGAAACGACATCCTACTAAGAAGATCAACACGGTGGCAGTTCCTCTTGAACGTTTGCACATGGATTTGTTCGGTCCTGTCAAGCACAAAAGTATTCGGAATGATCAATACTGCCTCGTGATTACTGATGATTATTCAAGATTTTCTTGGGTGGCATTCATGGCACACAAGATTGAAACCTTTGGTATTATCAAAAACTTGATCATTCAGATTGAGAATTTGTATAAGTTGAAGGTTAGGCGGATACGTAGCGACAATGGTACTGAATTTAAAAATCATGCCATGGCGGAGTTTTGCACTTCAAAGGGTATTCTTCATGAGTTTAGTGCAGCTTATACTCCTCAACAGAATGGCGTGGCTGAACGTAAGAACCGCACATTGATCGAGACTGCTAGGACAATGTTGGTAGAGTCGCAGTTGCCCATTCTATTCTGGACTGAAGCTGTGGCCTCTGCATGTTACACAATGAACCGAGTCCTTACAGTCAAAAGGCACAATAAGACCTGCTTTGAGCTTCTTCAAAAACGGAAACCACATTTGTCTTATCTTGAACCGTTTGGACCTCCATGTACAATCATCGATCCTAATGGAAAGTTTGGGGCTAAAGCAATTGACGGATACTTTCTTGGGTATGCCACCCCTAACTTACGAGTCTGGAATCTAGAGACTAAAAGGGTCGAGGAATGGTCTGAGGTCAGAGTACAAAGGCACACTTTGCCAGTCAAATGTCCTGGTCAGCCTTGGATGTTTGAGTACGATGACTTTTTCAATTCGATCAATGTTGAAGCCGTTGAAGAAAGTGCTGAGGCAAGGATGTTTTTTGAGAGTGACAATGCAACAGTTTCACCGGTGGTTCGTCCATTTCTTGTCAATCAAGAACCATCTTCGGTGAACAATAATACTCTCGACAATAAGGATTTTCATGATGCAACCGAATTGAACGAATCTTCAGAGGATGATGAATTTCTAGATGCAGATCAAGAAGCTCCAACAACAGCAGTTCATGGTACTTCAGAGGGTACTCCTCCAGTGGATGCCCATAGAACAGCTGAAGCTACTGCATCATCCTCTTCGTCAATTCCGGGCATTGATTTAGTTGTTGATCTCAATTTCAACAATCTGGGTATAAATATTCCAGTTCCAGATAATCCAGAAACAAGGATTCATAATACCCATCCTCAACAAAACATCATCGGAAATGTGCAAAGTGGCATTCAAACAAGAAACATGTTGCGAAACAACAACAATGCAGGCTTGTATGCAGCTATTGAGAATCCGGGCAACAAAATGATTGGTCTTTCGCGTGTTATGTTTCACAGGAAGAGCCAAGAACTTGGAAAGAAGCCATGAAAGATAACTCTTGGGTTGAAGCAATGCAGGAAGAACTGCAACAGTTCCAGAAGCTAGGTGTCTGGAAACTCGTAGAGAAACCTGCTGGCTACAAGAAGATTGGTACCCGTTGGGTGTTCAAATGCAAAAAGGATGACCGCGGAGTTGTTATCCGGAACAAAGCACGTTTAGTCGTTCAAGGTTTTCGTCAGATAGAAGGGATCGACTACAACGAAGTGTATGCACCTGTTGCACGTCTCGAAGCAATTCGAATCTTTCTAGCCTATGCGTCCTTCAAAGGATTCAAGGTTTATCAGATGGACGTGAAAAGTGCATTCTTACATGGTGTGGTTGAAGAAGAGGTGTACGTCGAACAGCCTCCAGGTTTTGAAGATCCTATCCATCCCGATCGGGTTTGGTTGCTCAACAAAGCTCTCTATGGTCTACATCAAGCACCGCGAGCTTGGTATGCAACCTTATCTAACTATCTGCTGGAAACGGTTTTCGAAGAGGTCTTATTGACTGTACTCTTTTCATCAAAGAACAAGATGGAGATCTTCTTCTGGTACAGGTATATGTTGATGATATTATTTTTGGTTCTACTAATGATGTCTTGTGTAGGAATTTCGAGCGCATTATGCAGGATAAATTCGAGATGAGTGCTATGGGGGAAGTGACTTTCTTTTTGGGCCTACAAGTGCAACAAACTGAGTCTGGGATTTTCATTCATTAGACTAAATATGTTGGTGACATCTTGAGCCGGTTTCAGATGTCTGATGCAACGCCCATTGGTACCCCACTGCCACAAAATCACGGAATTACTCCAGACTTGAAGGGTGAAGCTGTTAACCCCTCATATTACCGCGCAATGATCGGATCTCTTATGTACCTCACAGCATCAAGACCAGACATAATGTACCCAACGTGTCTGCTTGCCAGATATCAAGTCAACCCGAAGGCCTCACATCTTGCAGCTCTCAAAAGGATTTTTCGTTATTTGAAGGGTTACCCTGACACCGGTCTATGGTACCCTAGGGATAATAACTTTGAATTGGTCGCTTTCAGTGATTCTGATTTTGGCGGATGCAAAATCGACGGCAAATCCACAACGGCTGGATGTCAGTTTTTAGGAAATCGCCTAGTCACATGGCAGTGCAAGAAGCAGACGTGCGTCGCTACATCAACATGCGAAGCTGAATACATTGCTGCTTCGAGTTGTTGTTCCCAAGTTCATTGGATCCAACAACAATTACGCGACTACGGTTTTGAATTCCTAACTACTCCTATTTACGTTGATAATTCTGCTGCTTTACAGATCACTAGAAATCCTGTGCAGCACTCAAAGACCAAACACATCGAAATCAAATATCACTTCATAGGTGATTGCTTTGAGAAAAGGCTAATCGATGTTGTTAAGGTCCACACAGATGACCAACGTTCCGACCTTTTTACCAAAGCATTTGACAAATCAAGATTTGACTTTTTATTATTGGTAAACGGCATTAAGGTCAAGCAAGAGTAAAACCAACATCGGAAAATCATTTTTGTAAATACCTTTGTGTTTTAAATTTGTCTTAGTTTATTGATTTTAGGGGGAGTAAATCCAAAAATCTGAAAATCCAAAAACATCGAAAAATTTAAAAAAAAAATACAAAAACAATAGAAAAACAAAAATGAGTTTCCTGGCGAGCAATAGAGAAAATGATAGTACATCAGTGGTCTATCCAAACCTCTTTAAACCTTAAATGAAAAACAATAAGCAACTCTATATAAGATGTATCGGTAGGCTCACAATCATTTTAAATTGTGCAGGGTGATATAAATCTTAAATCGACTGAAGACCAGGTGGGAACCATTCATTGGCATATGGTCTTAGTACTGAAATTTCGTTTGATAGATTGCCGAGGTTCTGAGATATTCGGTCTTTATGCTGCTTATCATCTGGGTATCATGGTTGTATCTTTTACCGAAAAATAACGGGGACGCAAGTCTAGATCTTCCATGATACTATACATACGTGTACATACTGCATACATACTGCATACGACCTCAATAAGTGATAAACAATCACATGTCCGAACAAATAAGTGATAAAATATCACATTTATCCGGGAGTCAAGTTCGTCTCTCTGCTGTACGGAAGTACTGACCTGTTCACGGACTTGCTCCTGTGCCCTCATGCATATGAAAATCAAGTTCCTCATCAATAAGTGATTCTATCACATAGGGCTTGTTTTCAAATCAAAGTAAGTGAGAATCTCACATCATATACGGTCAAACAGATGATAATCGGTATACTCACCGGTAAGATGAACCCTCGTGCATACCTTGATACGGGAATGTGTCGTGATGTGGATGAACACCGGTCGGTAAGTATAAATCATACCTTAACGTATCCCCTCGCCATGATTACATCTGATAAGTTTGAGCTTAAGTGGACAACAATACCGATAATTGTTATAGGATGCTTATCTTAATGTTAACTAACTGAACAACAAGAGCGTCTTGGCATGACCTGTCACACCCCCAACTTCCACTTGCGGAGTACCATCCGCTTGAGGGCGTGACCGACCAGGATCCAGCCACCAATTATACTGAATAATTGAATTAGTAACCAAAGTAATACTTACTAACCATACGATTAGCAAATATCATGTTCAGAGCTTAAAGTTTTAAGTTCAAATAGTAGTAAGTAGCGGAAGCATAAGTAAAACAGTTTTAAACAAGGTTCATAGTTCATGTTTATTTAACACCCAACACAGGGGTAGACGAACACTACACATCCCCAAGCAGCAAGCTCCTCAGTCGCTGGTTACCTGCAAAGCATGCAGTAAGGTGTCAACAATAATGTTGAGCGAGTTCACTAGTTGTCCAGTTTTAATTACCAAAAACTTGTTTCACCAGTTAATTCATCCGTTTATACATGCCATGGGGAGCTACCCCAAAAGTTAGCGACTAAACTGTTTTTCCAATACCGAATACTAAGTTAACCCCGCGTTTCCGCTGTGCCCCGTTTGTCAATGTTCTATCATCATTGACGGTTGTCGGAGTCTATTAGTTCACGCCCGTTCCCAGTAACAAGGGTCGGTGTGAGGCTGGTTAGACCTAAATAGCGCTATCAACTAATAACCCGTTCGCCAGACCCCGGCGACTAATCGGTATAATGTAGTAGGGACTTATGTGATAGAGTTTCGTTTAGTGCTGCCTGATGCATTCCGTATAAACAGTAATCAACTAAAGGTTCCCAATAACAAGGGAAGAAAAGTAAGTTGTATCCCTCACAAGGGGATAATGTTGTCTTTAGTTCCGTTTCCGAAACCACCGGGAACGCATGCTTTAAGTTGTGAACTCACCTTGGGTTGCTCGGTAGGTTATTTACTCGGTCAATTCACGTTGGTCACCACGTCCTAGCATGGTTACCAATATAGGTCAAGTTGGGGTACAAGTAATCACATATAACCTACACATAGCTAACACACAGCATGCATACAAACATACATTGGGTCATTGGGCCGGCCCTAATATTTACACAGTCATTCAGAGTTCAGTAACTCATAGTCCAGTTAAACAGGTAGCCTAATTAAGCACATTGTGGCCCAATAACCAAAGTAGGCAGCCCAATCGAGACAAGGCGGTCTCGACTCGAGAACACACGGTCTCGAGTCGCAACCAGGAGATCTCGTGTTATCATGTTTTGGTCTCGAGTGGTGCTGGCTAGGAGTCGCAACCTCAGAGGTCTCGAGTCCAATCTCGAGTCGAGATCATGAAGTCTCAAGTCGAGACCTTACCGGTCTCGAGTCCCTGAAGTCTATCTCGAGTTGTCATGTCCCGAGTCGCAACCAAGGGTCTCGACTCTCAACCACCGATACGTGCACCAGAATCCTTCTAGAACCTGTCCAATTTGTACTAACCAATAGAATTCTGTTTTCATGTAATTGTGTACTATCCAACCATATTGCATTAACATGTTTTATTGTCTAATTACCAAGCAAAACGGATCAAAACAAGCATTTTTAAATATTCATATCACATTCATCTAGTTCATCATCTTAGGGTTTTCAACCTCTAACAAAACCTCCTATGTTGCATCGAATTTATTAAAACAGTGATCACCAACCGGAAATGCATTCAAAATCACGTATTTTGAATCACATATTCATTCAAACTCATATATATTGCAAGGCATTTATTCATTTCTACATTTACAAGTCAAGCTAGTATGATAACCATCAACATCTTATGCATCAAAACCTTATTCATCACATAAGCATCATCTAGTAACAAGTAACCATTTTCTTTATCAAACAATCACTTTCATCATCAATAAACAACAATCATTATCAAATAATCTAAGCACAATGGTTCATCTTTCATTCATCATTTAACTAATCAAGCAAATAAAACTTATCATCCATTTTATCCAAACAACTATAAGACACTAACCGGTTAGAAGAATCAATGCACCAACTTCCGATTGATGGTATTGAGTGAGTAGAAATCCGAGAGCTTTGATGTAATGGTTGAACCCGAGAGAGGGAGAAGAGGGTGATGTTGCTAGGGTTTTAGTGAGGGAGAGGTAGAGAGTGTGAGAGTGAAATGAGGGAGAGTGTAAAGGAGGGTGTGTTGGGTTTTTTGGTCATTATAAGAGAGTGGTGCACCTTGAGTGGGTTGAGGGCTCCCGAAATGGGCTTCTCGGTTGCATGGCCCAACTGGCCCGCTTGTTAATGTTCACTCGAGACCGGGAGTGGTCTCGAGTCGGATCCTTGGGGTCTCGGCTCACTTGTAACACACACATATATATATAATATACATACATACAACACATAATAACAGATAATCCATAGTTTTCATTTAATAATATACGTACACGCAACGATATTACAAGATAGTGCTCGGGGAAATCCCAGAGTGTCACATTATCCCCAAGTTTTAAGAACTTTCGTCCCAAAAGTTAAGGCAGTCACTGTCAAGCTAGTATGAGTGAGAACGTTTCAACGGGGTCTCACATCATCCCCCCGTTAGTTTGGAATTTCGTCCCGAAATTCGGTTGTAGCTTCAGTGCTGGGGGTTTCGTTTGGGAACAACTGGGGATACTTGTGCTTCATCTGGTCTTCCCGCTCCCAGGTAAACTCTGGGCCACGTCGCGAGTTCCAACGGACTCGTACAAGAGGTATCTGGCTACGTTTGAGGGTTTTGATCTCTCGATCCGTGATCTCAATCGGTTCCTCAGTAAAGTGTAGCTGTTCGTCGATAGAGAGTTCCTTGAAAGGAATTACGAGTGTTTCATCTGACAGACACTTCTTCAGATTAGACACGTGAAAGACGTTGTGCACCGCACTCAGTTCTTCAGGCAGGTTCAATCTATAAGCCACCTTACCGATTTTCTCGGTAATTTCGAACGGCCCGATATATCGCGGATTAAGCTTGCCCCGCTTACCAAAGCGAACTACACCCTTCCAGGGTGAGACTTTAAGTAGAACCCGGTCACCGACCTGGAATTCTAGTGGTTTCCTACGCTTATCAGCGTACTCTTTTTGACGGTCACGAGCTGCCGCCATGCGTTGTCTGATCTAGGCAATCTTTTCCGTTGTATCTACCACCATCTCTGGGCCCGTGATTTGACTATCACCGATTTCCGCCCAGCAGAGAGGTGATCGGCATTTACGACCGTACAATGCCTCAAAAGGTGCTGCCTGAATGCTAGTGTGGTAGCTGTTATTGTAGGAGAATTCCACTAGCGGTAGATGCTTCTCCCAATTCTTGCCAAAATCAATCACACATGCTCTAAGCATGTCTTCTAGGGTTTGGATGGTGCGTTCGGACTGTCCATCCGTTTGCGGGTGATAAGCGGTGCTCATGTCCAAACGTGAGCCAAAGGATTTGTGCATAGCTTGCCACAATTCTGAAGTAAAACGAGCGTCTCGGTCGGAAATAATTGAGGTTGGCACCCCGTGCCTCGAAACTACTTCCTTTAAGTAAACTTCCGCCAAGGTAGAAAACTTGCCTGTTTCCTTAATAGCCAGAAAGTGTGCGAACTTGGTCAATCGATCTATTATTACCCAAATAGTGTCATTTCCGCGTTGTGACCTAGGTAGCCCTGTAACAAAATCCATGGAAATTTGCTCCCATTTCCATTTTGGGATTTCTGGTTGTTGGAGTAGGCCTGCTGGCTTCTGGTACTCTGTCTTGACTCTTGCGCAAGTCAAACATTTGCTGACATATGTTGCTATGTGGGCCTTCATGCCAGGCCACCAGTATGTAGTCCTCAAGTCGTGGTACATCTTATCCGAGCCAGGATGTACTGAGTAGCGGGACTTGTGGGCTTCATCCATCATGAGTTCACGTAAGTCTCCATAGAGTGGAACCCAAATGCGCCCTGTTACATAGTAAGCGCCATCTTCTTTTTGTTCTAATCGCTGTCTCGATCCTCGCAGGGACTCAGCCCTGATGTTTTTCGGTTTCAGTGCTTCAACTTGAGCCTTTCGAATCTGAATAGGGAGGTTAGACTGGATGGTAAGTTGTAGCACTCGAACGCGCTTTGGTGCAGTGTCCTTTCGGCTGAGGGCGTCTGCCACGACATTGGCCTTGCCCGAATGGTACTTGATGGCGCATTCGTAATCATTCAAGAGTTCGACCCATCGACGTTGTCGCATGTTTAATTCCTTTTGCCTAAAGATATGCTCGAGACTCCTGTGATCGGTGTAGATAGTGCACTTGGTACCGTACAGGTAATGTCCCCATATCTTAAGAGCAAAGATCACTGCTCCCAGTTCCAAGTCATGCGTAGTGTAGTTTCTTTCATGCGTCTTAAGTTGTCGAGAAGCGTAGGCAATAACTTTCTCGCGTTGCATTAACACGCAACCGAGCCCATGGATAGACGCATCGCAGTAAACCACGAAGTCGTCAGTACCTTCAGGTAACGAGAGAATAGGAGCACTACAGAGGTTATCCTTTAGCCTTTGAAAAGCCGATTCCTGAGCTTCATTCCACTTGTATGCAATACCCTTCTGAGTGAGAGTCGTGAGGGGTTGAGCAATCTTTGAGAATCCTTTGATGAATCTGCGATAATATCCTGCCAATCCCAAGAATTGGCGAACTTCGGTTGGAGTCTTGGGCGTAGGCCAATTCTTTATCGAGTCGATCTTAGCGGGGTCGACGTGAATCCCGTCCTTATTGACCACATGCTCGAGGAAATGGACCTCTCGAAGCCAAACGTCACACTTCGAGAATTTGGCGTACAATTGCTCATTGCGTAAGAGTTCGAGGATAAGGCGTAGGTGTCGTTCATGCTCTTCTTGACTTTTCGAGTAGATCAGGATGTCGTCGATAAACACAATCACGAATTTGTCGAGGTAAGGCTTACATACTCGGTTCATGAGATCCATAAAAACCGCAGGCGCGTTAGTCATTCCGAAAGGCATGACGAGGAACTCGTAATGACCGTAACGAGTTCTGAACGCAGTCTTGGAGATGTCTTCATTACGAACTCTCAACTGATGATAGCCCGATCGCAAGTCAATCTTAGAATAGTAGCTCGATCCTTGCAACTGATCGAACAGGTCATCGATGCGTGGGAGAGGGTAACGATTCTTGATGGTAACCTTGTTCAGCTCACGATAGTCGATGCACATTCGGAATGTGCCATCCTTCTTCTTAACAAAGAGTACTGGTGCTCCCCAGGGCGATGAACTAGGACGGATAAATCCTTTATCCAATAGTTCCTGTAATTGCGTAGAGAGTTCCTTCAGTTCTGCAGGGGCTAGTCGATAAGGCGCACGAGCTATGGGCGCTGCTCCGGGAGCTAGCTCGATTTGAAATTCGACCTGACGGTGGGGAGGGAGTCTAGGTAGTTCCTCAGCGAATACCTCTGGGTAGTCACGTACTACAGGAAAATCTTCAATCCTCTTTTCCTTTTCGTGGGTGTCGGTGACAAGTGCTAAAATAGCGGTGTGCCCTTTTTGTAAACACTTCTAGGCTTTTAGAAGCGAGATAATGCCTGTGACTTCTCCGCCTTTGTTACCTTGGACGATGAGGGATTTGCCAGAACGGCGAGGAATACGAACCGCTTTCTCTTGACAGAGGATCTCATCGCGATGTTTGGATAACCAATCCATGCCGATGACGACGTCGAAACTTCCAAGTTTGACAGGGAAAAGATCGATACTAAACGTCTGACCAGACAAATCTAGCTTGCAGTCGCGGATCACGTGCGAGGCCTCGATGTTTCTACCATTGGCTATCTCAACGATGTGCTTAGAACTTAATAATGTAGGTGGGTGCTTAAGCTTCTTACTAATGCGTAGGGACACATAACTAGCATCGGCTCCAGAATCAAATAACACAGAAACATAATGATCATCAAGTAGGAACTTACCCGCCACGACGTTGGGGTCGTTCCTTGCTTCTCCAGCTCCAATCACAAAAGCTCTTCCTCTTGCACCATTCCCCGCATTGTTGTTGTTTTGATCGTTGTTCCCGGCTCCCTGGTTGTTGTTGCGGTTCTGGTTCAGTTCAGGGCAATCCCTTCGCATGTGCCCCGTTGCTCCACACTTATAGCATACACGATTGTTTCCTGGCTGTTGCTGTTGTTGGTTCTGTCTAGCCGGAAACTGGCTCCTGCAGTCTTTGGCTTCGTGCCCCGTTTTGTTGCATCGCTGGCACTGTCCTTTGGTACATGCCCCATTGTGGTGCCGGTTACACTTGTTGCATTTGGGGTGGTTCCCTCGATAGCCACCCTGTTGCTGAGGGCCTTTGTTGTTTTCGGTTTTCCTTTGCTGGGTTGGGGCCTGAGTGGGATTAGCATCCTTGCCCTGATTTCCATCCCACTTTCGTTTGCCATCACTAGAAGTTCCTTCCGCAACACTAATCCTTTTGGGCAACTTGCCCTCTTCCACAGCCTGGTTGGTAAGTTTGTGGGCAAGACGAACCACGGGCTGTATGGTAGTGAGGTTGGCCGAGGTCACATGGCTCCGGATTTCTGGGACCAAGCCTTTGATGTACAATTCGATCCTTCGATACATAGGTCGGGACATGTTCGGGCAAAGTGCAGCGTAGTCGTTGGACAGCTTGGTGTAGGTCTCAATCTCTGACCCAACCATCTTGAGACCGTAGTACTCGTCCTCGAGTTTGTGAATGTCATCCCTGTGACAATACTCTTCCTTGATCATATCCTTGAAATCTTCCCATGCAGTAGCATTAGCAGTCTCCAAACCAAGCATTTGAATTTGCGCTTTCCACCATGAAAGCGCGCTTCCCTCAAGGGTACCAGTAGCGAACTTTACCCAATTAGCTGGGGGACATTCGCAGACAGCAAAGACAGCTTCCACCTTCTCGATCCAGTGCAGTAACCCTATGGCACCCTCAGTGCCATTGAAAGGAAGAGGCTTGCAATCCATGAATGTCTTGAAAGTACAAACACGTGGTTGCACAGGCGCATGCTGACCTGTTGTGAGGAGTGAAGCGAAATGGGTTTAGAGGTGAAAAGACGATGTGGCGGTAGGATCTAAACATCCTAAAACAACGAGCTTACCTCCAGGGTGAGCTGCGAAAGCTGCAGCCACCGTGTTGATCAGGTTAGTGAACTGAGCCTGAGTCATGTTGACGTTTCCTCGTCCGCGTCCACTCATTGTCTTCATAGCCAGAAAACATAGTATGAGTGTGATGTCGTACTATAGCGAGAATGAGATAGAAGACGAGAGGCATATCTATCTAATTAGGCAAACTAGTACGTATAGTAGAGCAGAAAGCATAAGACAAACAAGCAAGTAAACATGGGTCCGAGCTATGAGGTCAGATAAGTCGAGTCTTGCACTTGGAGTGTAGTGTCGTTACGAGTCACGGGTTATAGTCTGGTTTTTCTCAAAAAGATTTCCCCTTTTTAAAACCAAGTTCACTATAACCAATGGCTCTGATACCAATCTGTCACACCCCCAAGTTCCACTTGCGGAGTACCATCCGCTTGAGGGCGTGACCGACCAGGATCCAGCCACCAATTATACTGAATAATTGAATTAGTAACCAAAGTAATACTTACTAACCATACGATTAGCAAATATCATGTTCAGAGCTTAAAGTTTTAAGTTCAAGTAGTAGTAAGTAGCGGAAGCATAAGTAAAACAGTTTTAAACAAGGTTCATAGTTCATGTTTATTTAACACCCAACACAGGGGTAGACGAACACTACACATCCCCAAGCAGCAAGCTCCTCAGTCACTGGTTACCTGCAAAGCATGCAGTAAGGTGTCAACAATAATGTTGAGCGAGTTCACTAGTTGTCCAGTTTTAATTACCAAAAACTTGTTTCACCAGTTAATTCATCCGTTTATACATGCCATGGGGAGCTACCCCAAAAGTTAGCGACTAAACTGTTTTTCCAATACCGAATACTAAGTTAACCCCGCGTTTCCGCTGTGCCCCGTTTGTCAATGTTCTATCATCATTGACGGTTGTCAGAGTCTATTAGTTCACGCCCGTTCCCAATAACAAGGGTCGGTGTGAGGCTGGTTAGACCTAAATAGCGCTATCAACTAATAACCCGTTCGCCAGACCCCGGCGACTAATCGGTATAATGTAGTAGGGACTTATGTGATAGAGTTTCGTTTAGTGCTGCCTGATGCATTCCGTATAAATAGTAATCAACTAAAGGTTCCCAATAACAAGGGAAGAAAAGTAAGTTGTATCCCTCACAAGGGGATAATGTTGTCTTTAGTTCCGTTTCCCAAACCACCGGGAACGCATGCTTTAAGTTGTGAACTCACCTTGGGTTGCTCGGTAGGTTATTTACTCGGTCAATTCACATTGGTCACCACGTCCTAGCATGGTTACCAATATAGGTCAAGTTGGGGTACAAGTAATCACATATAACCTACACATAGCTAACACACAGCATGCATACAAACATACATTGGGTCATTGGGCCGGTCCTAATATTTACACAGTCATTCAGAGTTCAGTAACACATAGTCCAGTTAAACAGGTAGCCCAATTAAGCACATTGTGGCCCAATAACCAAAGTAGGCAGCCCAATCGAGACAAGGCAGTCTCGACTCGAGAGCACACGGTCTCGAGTCGCAACCAGGAGATCTCGTGTTATCATGTTTTGGTCTCGAGTGGTGCCGGCTAGGAGTCGCAACCTCAGAGGTCTCGAGTCCAGTCTCGAGTCGAGATCATGAAGTCTCAAGTCGAGACCTTGCCGGTCTCGAGTCCCTGAAGTCCGTCTCGAGTTATCATGGGATGGTCCCGAGTCGTAACCAAGGGTCTCGACTCGCAACCACCGATACGTGCACCAGAATCCTTCTAGAACCTGTCCAATTTGTACTAACCAATAGAATTCTGTTTTCATGTAATTGTGTACTATCCAACCATATTGCATTAACATGTTTTATTGTCTAATTACCAAGCAAAACAGATCAAAACAAGCATTTTTGAATATTCATATCACATTCATCTAGTTCATCATCTTAGGGTTTTCAACCTCTAACAAAACCTCCTATGTTGCATCGAATTTATTAAAACAGTGATCACCAACCGGAAATGCATTCAAAATCACGTATTTTGAATCACATATTCATTCAAACTCATATATATTGCAAGGCATTTATTCATTTCTACATTTACAAGTCAAGCTAGTATGATAACCATCAACATCTTATGCATCAAAACCTTATTCATCACATAAGCATCATCTAGTAACAAGTAACCATTTTCTTTATCAAACAATCACTTTCATCATCAATAAACAACAATCATTATCAAATAATCTAAGCACAATGGTTCATCTTTCATTCATCATTTAACTAATCAAGCAAATAAAACTTATCATCCATTTTATCCAAACAACTATAAGACACTAACCGGTTAGAAGAATCAATGCACCAACTTCCGATTGATGGTATTGAGTGAGTAGAAATCCGAGAGCTTTGATGTAATGGTTGAACCCGAGAGAGGGAGAAGAGGGTGATGTTGCTAGGGTTTTAGTGAGGGAGAGGTAGAGAGTGTGAGAGTGAAATGAGGGAGAGTGTAAAGGAGGGTGTGTTGGGTTTTTTGGTCATTATAAGAGAGTGGTGCACCTTGAGTGGGTTGAGGGCTCCCGAAATGGGCTTCTCGGTTGCATGGCCCAACCGGCCCGCTTGTTAATGTTCACTCGAGACCGGGAGTGGTCTCGAGTCGGATCCTTGGGGTCTCGGCTCACTTGTAACACACACACATATATATAATATACATACATACAACACATAATAACAGATAATCCATAGTTTTCATTTAATAATATACGTACACGCAACGATATTACAAGATAGTGCTCGGGGAAATCCCAGAGTGTCACATGACCGTACACTGATATGATTCTCTTACCCTCGAAACTCGCAAAAAGTATGTCTGTAAATATTTATTTACTGCTTTCAGTCTTTACATTTGAAATATTCAAAAATTCCAAAAAGATTTTAGGTGTGTTTTAATATAAACTTTATAAAAGCCAAAAAGATTTTATTTCTATTTTATTTTCGATCGTACGATGTTGGAACTCGAGTCTTCATTGCCTGAAACCTGAACGAAAACCGAATTGACTAAATCTTCATAAACAGTCGAAATTCGTAAGTTTTGAAAGTTAGAAACTACAACTGACAAATTTATTAAACTTTCAAACTGTCAGACGGTGTTTGATTGAAACATGGTCATACGTGTGTCATTTGTTTATGCTAACTATATTCCAAGCAGTTGTTCTCATTACGCGTTTAGATTTCTTGCATGTGCAGATTCTAAAGGCAAGGAGAACATAGTCGACGACAAGCTTCGGAATGAAGACACGACGTGAAGGCACTCAAATGATGAAGATGATCGAGTTGCTGCTGACCATCATCAACACCACAAGGATCTCAAGCAATTGAAGATCAAGTCATTCACGAGCATAACTCAAGGGGGAGCTTATGTTAAGGGGGAGTTTGACAACACACTTCCTACATGAAACAGGGAGTTTGTTGATACACTTTCTACTTTCAAGACGTGAAGACTTTGAAGATCCTCCGACATTGAAGACTTGAAAGAACGTCAGAGACTTGAAGATACAAAGATCGAGACAAAGCTACAGCCAAGGAGGAGTTTGTTGGTGCACTTGTGTCTGTACTTTGTCTGTATTTTGTCATGATATAAGACGATGTCTTTTGTTAGTCTTGTAAGTTTGACCAAGTCAACCATCCTCCTGGTTTGACTTGGCCAAACAGTTAGAACCTGATTGTCACATGTTTGTGTCGAAGGATGAGTCATCGAAGGATAGTTTAGATCCTTCGATGAGCTCGAAAGATAAACCTTCGATGGATGTTGATGGACCTCGATAGGTCATCCTTCGAGGTATATGTGGATCCTTCGACAGGTTTCAGATCGATAGATGATCTTTCGATGAGTCTATCTGATCCTTCGACCAGACGATCTGTGTTGGGTATATATACCCGTGTAATGTGTTCACTTCTTTTAGAGAAAGAAATAGACAGAAAGAGGGACACAGAACACTCACACACTGTTTTAGAGGGTTTGCAAAACACATTTGTAAACATAGCTTTGTAACCGAACCTTTCATTCGTATTAATACAAGTGGTGTTAATCGGTGAATATTGTGTGTCGTGTTTGTGCTTGTTTCATCTCGGTTTGCACTCTAGCTTGGATTCCGCACTTGCTAGTGTGTTAAGCATAACAAGGATAAGGTTTAACCTCATCCTCCGAGGGACCTACACAGGGTTTACGAGTTTTCAGAGTTTTGTATTCAGAGTTTCTTCCTTCAGAGTTTACGATTTCAAAACTTCAGGATTTATCATTTCATAGTACATCAGGGTTTAGACTTCATAGTTTCAGACTTTACTAGTAGTCAAGATTTACAAAGTTGGATATTTTAGTGTTTATTAGATCCGAGTATAAGAGGATATAAGTGTCCGAATTTCTTTTAAGGTTCCAAATTTACTCATATCAGTTAGATAGGTCCGAGTTTTATTAGATTTATCTGAGTTTACCTTTTTAACTTTAGTAAAGTCTGAGTTTTCTTGTTTTCCTAAACGTTCGAGTTTCCAAAAATTAAGTCCGAGTTTTTATTTTCTAAGATTTAGTCCGAGTTAACTGAATTTTAGAAGATCCGAGTTTGTTCTCTTAAACTTGATTCCGAGTTTTTTAAAAAAAAATCCATCAAATGTTCCGAGTTTCCTGTTTAGTATACTTTAGAGTTTAAAATATCTGAATTTTCGAGTCTACTATCAACAGGTCCAAGTTTGGTGTTTTTATTTTTAAAGTTCAGAATTTAGTTATTGAAGCTTTCAGAGTTTACATGCTATCCGGGTTTGATTCCTAAATTCCATCAGAGTTTATTATTTTCTTGAAACACATCCAAGTTTTTGTGGTACTATGACTAATCAGAGTTTAAGTTTTAAAACATCCGGTCCGAGTTTAAGTTAAAAAAAAACCTTTTGATTCGAGTTTAACTCTATTTCAAAACATTCGTTGATGCACTTTGTGGATGCGGCTCGGTTCAGTTCAACTCGGTTCGGTTCGACTCGGTTAAGTTCGGCTAAAGACCGACGTCACGATATTCCTCCGTCGTGCGCCACAAAGTTCGACACGCGAAGCACGAAGCGCCGCAAGATAACATCACCATGACATCATCATGATGATGTCACAAGTATATATTGAAATTCTTTTTGGAAGTCTACGAAGACTAGTGTTCATCACGTGATAAGATTATTATTCCATGTATATATTGAAGTCTACCAAGACTTGAATTAATACAGTGTTCATCACGAACCCACAAGGGTTCGTGGCCTTTAAAGGCTCACCAAGAAGAATTGATAAAGGTTTATGATTTAGGGCTTTAATCAGGTAGAAGACATTGATTATAATGAAGTTTATGTGTCACACCCCAACCGATGGTGGAAACATCGGGATGAGACAAACAAATCGCTCAAAAACATCATAACACTAATTGTGACAATATAGATTAAATCAAATTTCATAATAAATTGTAAAAAAAATTCATACATTGTTCAAATAACATAAACACAAAACAATTGTTCAAATATAACTTATTTTCTAGGTGAGTTTCTAGTCCACCCTAATCTTGTTTCTTCAACATCTTGTCTATCAACCTGCAACATGTATTAAAATAATGATCAACAAATATGTGGGCGAGTATACAAGTTTGATACATAGCATAATAGAATAAAATGTTTAAATGTGCTCATATCCAACATGAATAAGATGATACCAGTTAACAGTTATGCCGAAACGATGTTACTCTACATGCTCAAACCAATGTTTACGCAATTAAAGTGCCTATCCCAAAAGTTTAACGGGAGGCCGTTAACATGTTTAACTTAACAATACCCAAGGATAGCGGGCGCGGCGTTACAACCTATAGCGCTATAATTGTTAAGGTAGGCTTGATCGAAGTTAATGGGAATATAGTCATGAAGTGTTTACATTAGCATCACATGTATAACAAGAATCAAACATTTCATGTGTAATTTGGATAGAGTGTGAATAAATGTTGTTTAACGTGTTTGTGTAATTTGCATAAGAATACAAGTTGCACCCAAAAGTGTTTAAAAATGAAAATGGGATCATGTATACTCACATTGGTTGCGTATGAGATATCCTTGAAATAACGCACGAGTAAAGATGGAGAAAAAGGATTCCCAATGGATGAAACGGTTAACCTAGATGATTAAAATGTCATAACACGATCTTGTTAATATTTAGGTTAAAGTTTAGTATTTTGTTTATATATTAGTTATATAATAATCTTTTTTGTTAATTTGTTATTTATCTAAGATGGGATTTAAGATTTTAATTAATTATATAAAGGACAAGAATTAGCAGATATACTTACACGTTTTATTTGACTAATAAATTCAACTAAACAATAAAATCAATATTAGAATTTATTTGTGAGCTTGTCACTCCATGATCTGTTACATGTATAAAACCAAACTAATTATATAAATTAAACATGACGAAACTATGATTTATTGATGTTCTAATATTGGTGAAAGTAAAAGAATAATATATAACGTAACTTGATTTATAATATAATACTACCTCAATCAAATTCATGTCATATATTAGATAAGTGTATATATGAGTAAGCTAAGAGTAATAAAAACAAAATTATAGAGAACAACTTGATTTAAAATATACCATTCTTATAAAAGAAATAAAACAACTAAAGACACAAGCTAATCTTAAAAGATGAAAAACACACTGACGTATGATACATACAATATACATTGCATGAGAATTCATCGCAAAGAAAAAGGAAAATAAAAATAGTAATAAATAAACACAAGAAAATTGCAACATCACATAATAAATAAATAATTTAGAAACAAAGGAAAAGAGATCTGAAACACCCTAACACGTAATAACTTAAAAACGACGCAGTGGAAAAAAGAGCCTTAAAAAATTTATTTTCTTGACCATCATAAACCATTCGAATCAACTTGATTTAAATCTTTTACATTATTCATACCTAATCAAGAAAAATTACATTACAAATGGTTTCCAACATGTGATCACATCCCCGTACAATCCTTGATCTTGACTCGACCCTCGATCACTAGTCCGCCATGAATATCCAACTAACCTGCGGTCACTCGACACGTTAATAATTGGTGACATCATATTCATTAGTATAAACACATAAAAATATACGTAACCACTTAGTAATATATCATTTTATAAAACTCCGATATAATATTCTTTTGAGTTCATTCTTTACACCAAGCGGCCAATCTTTAATACTTACGTATCTGCATTCATGTTCCATTCTCAAGGCACACCATTAGTAACGTGACTATTCAAACATGTTACAGCTATATATAAGTATCTATATAAGATCCTTTCTTTCATGCACAACAAATCCTACTTCATAGATAAGTACCTACACACGTATGTTCACACACATTTCATACCTACATACATGAATACATAAACACGTCTATACGTACATGCTTACATACTTACATATAGTTATATAATGCATATAACATAGTTAGATAGCCTTCACACAAGTTTGGAGTTGAAGAATGCGAAAAAATAAGAAAGAACTAGCGATTGGCACAAGAAGAAACCCATATGGCGCAACCTTGTGCCAGACATCAGTCAGGGGCGCAACGTTGTGCCAGGGGAGCGCAACCTTGCGCCTGGTTTAGACCTGCAACTTTCAGGTTAACGAATTTTTACCGTTTTGGTCATAACTTTCTCATTTCTTGTCCGATTTGCGATCCGTTTCTTCGTACATGATCGTAAATTAATATTCTATCATGTGAACTTGAAATCCAACATCCGGGTTAAGGAAATTCTTAACTTATACTTTTTCGGCTTAGTATTCACTTACGAATTATTCGACCCGTTCATGTTTTCATCATCAAACGACTCATTTGTTTTAACCCAAAACTTACATGAACATTATAACCATAATACTTTTACGTTATCCGGAGTTTCGTACTTGGGGCTTACGCACCCGATACCCGGTATGCGTTAAACTCTTTCATTTTATTCAATTATACGAAATCAAACTTTGTTAGCCCAAGTTACATTCACGAAATTGTTTATCCATTAGTCATAACTCACAACCGAGCCTTTCGACTATTAATCCACGTCTCCGTTTCCCGGTTAGCGTACTTATGTGCAATTCTACCCATTACCTGGTAATATTACCGTAGCCATTTCTTACGCTTCATTCCGTTATAACAACAAGACATCATTTTGACCCATTCGATCTACTTAGCGAAAATCATCGATTTCATTCAACTAAATCCATATTTGACTTAAAACATCATACTTAATTAACTAGAACGCTACCTTACTTAAACAAACTAAGAAGTGATTTCGGAAATCACTTACTTAATACCATTTCTTAATATCATCATTTTAATAACACATTTCAACATAACTACTATCAATTATCATACAAGTAATCTCTTAATTACCAAAGAGGGAGTCCGGGAATACTTACATCGTGCGTCCGAATTTACGCATAGATCCCGTGTTTACTTTTCGACCCGTTGTCCTTCCGTGCTTGTATCCATGATAACATATGCTCCTATCCGTACAAGCAGTCACATTCACAACATAATTAGCATACATACACCCATTTAACTATGTCCACAAACTCATTCATTGAATTAATACATAGTTGACTTTCAATAGTCGAATATTCAGCTTACATAATTTCATTCAAATTAAGGATATGAATTCGTCTTAATGTAAGAGACAATAGTATAAACATCATTCGCATTTCACACTCATATTGTACAATATGTAAACTTACAAGATCGTTTGATTATATATACACATTCCATTCCGTTCATACTAGGATTCTCATAATTTCATAACTAACAACATCATCATTCAAGATTATCTAATTTGTCACTATCCTAGAACCAGACATGATTCTTACTAGAATCCACATGACCTCCATCTAAAACACACTCCACGTGTTAGTTTGCTACCAATTTCATCACAATCACTTTCTATACATATAAACTTACAACTTGCATACAATTCCACATATTTGCTCTCTTAGGCATTTCATCGAACACTTAGCGGGTTTTGCATTTGTAAGACATTATTTACAAGCTTTTAAAGCATTATTCCTACTAATTCTTCACATAATTTTTACTTTAATTTAGATTCAAATCAATAACCTATGACATCCATTGTCATAAACATCAAGTATCATCAAATTAACATAAAATGCATCATCATTCATCAACAATACACATCTATTGAACATGAATGATCATCTTTGTCATCATCTTCACTACTACTACAAGTGGGTTTTTCCCAAATCATCATCATAGTCAAAATTAAACATATTTTAGCATCTACACATTCATTATAACAAATATTCATGTTCAATCTTACACTATATTTTCGGATTAAAGAAAACCCACTTAATCAAACAATATCAAAACACCAAATTCGACTTACTTGTTGTTATAAACACTTAGGTAATCGACTTTCTTGGTTCATGCATTCGTTTAGCCCTTAAATCCCCTTTCAATTTGATGGATTTTTTGATCTAGGGTTTGACCCCCTTTCTTCTCCTCTCCTGGTCGCACATCGACGCCCAAAACACACTCAGTGTGTGTTTTTGGGTTTTAATTTTATTTTCTTTAATTAAACATAACCTTTCCCCTTTTTGACAACCTTGGCCCCTCTAGTTATTACTTGATACAATTGTAGCAAATTCCTTCCTTTGGTTGTTTTGTTAGACATTTAACTAGGTTTAATAACCTAGTTATTTCATTTTTTCTTTTAAACGTGGTAACATACTAATAACTGAAAAAATTCGAGTTTTTGGGGTGTTACAAGATCAACGTTATTAAGAATGTTCTATAAGTACCAACAAATAATGCTTCGTCTTCTTCGTTTAAATGGTACAGAAGGAGAACAAAAAAAATTCAATCTTGTACTCCGAATCAAAATATGTTTTATAATTATCAAGGCACTGAAAGTGTTTTCTATTTAAAAAGAATTGGGTGAAATAGATTATACCGAAACGATGACCCGTATGTTCCGTCGCGTTTCCGATACAGCTCCGGTGAACTCGGTTTACTCCGGTGAACTCGGTTTACTCCGGCAAAGCTCCGGAACTCCGGCGAGGTGTAGAAGTGGTTCGTGAGTGTGTGAGAGAAATGAAATGTTGGGAGTTGATTGATTGTGTCGAAAAAATGGGGATGAAGGTGTCGGTTTTATAGTGTTTACAATTATTAAAGTTATACTAATTTTTCATAAATGACAATAAATTTTATAACCCTTTTTTTAACAATCATTAAATGTAATTAATAATAATCATGTGTGAATAAATTGATGCCGGTTACAAGAATTTAAACCGTTAGGAAAACGTAACGTGCATGGATTGATTGGGATATAAACTGACGGTTATTCTAGTATTTACTGGTTAGACTTTTGACAAATATTTATTGGTCTAGCAAACCATCTATATATGCTATATGATGAAAATCATGTTCCAACAATCACATATTTGTTTATATCTATAAATACAGTGGGTTAAATTACAAAATAAATATGTAGAAAAAATCCGTTCTCAAGTTGCCCCATGTAACCCGGATTCGATCTGAGACTAGACAGTATTTCAATTCAGATAGTTTATGTATGAAAATATAGTATAACATTATATTAGTATTTGCCCAATTATATTATGCCTATTGTAGTTATAATACTACTATCATGACATTGAAATCTATTAAAAACTAATTAACATATTAATACAAAATTTCTTTTTTTAAAACAACTATTTTAGTGACCTTTTTAATAACATGATGAATTCTCATATATGAACTCATACTAAAATAACGCAACCTAACTAAGATTTAATTTAGTTTTAGTTTACCAACTTATTTACTACCACTAATAGCCATATTTAATTGTTTATAATGCAACATATATCTAGTGATAAGTAATACTAAAAGTTCGCATTTTCATTTATTTTGCTTGGGTTCCGGTTCACCAAACGAGTCGGGTTTTACAATCTGGGCCGGATTTTGGATATCCGTTTTTTGACAGATGTTATAGTCTCCCCTACTTTAGGAGATTTCGTCCTCGAAATCTAATAGGAAGACTTTTGAAAAGAGGACATCTAAAGATTCAAAAGAGAGGATAGAGGAGACTTGATCATAATGTTTTGTTTAGGGAAAATTGTTTTCATGAATGCGTCACATAGCATATAGTTTCACATAGCATATAAAAGGTTCAACTAGTTTCACATAGCATAATTATGAATTTCACGTAGTGTAACGTAGATAATGAAAGTATCGTAAATTTAGTTTGTTCACGAGAGATTATTATTATTCGTTTTAGATTGCGAAGATAGTGCAATTCGTGTCTTCAAGCTTGAAATGAAAGTAACGTTCAAATATAAAAACACATTAAATTGAGATAACATAAAAGAGATTTAACGTAAAACGTGGATTGTCACGGAATGTAACATAAGACTATTCCAAAGTAAATCGAAGTTCTTTTCGAGTTAAGGAAACGTGATTTGGCCTAATAGACAAATACTCTCATCGAGAAGCGACTAACGAAATTTGCCCTTCAAGTTACTACACGTCCTTAATCGATTGGGAAAATCGAAACTTTGCCGAGATTGAAAATCGAAGAGTGGGACTAGTTAACAAGATGCGAGTTTCACCTCTAACTTGATAACATTGTACCGTAGTGTGGTTGGTACTTATCAAAAGATAAGGGTCCACTAGAATGTGAAATGGAAATTTCCTTCAAGATTTGGATATCACTCCTAACTTGAGGGTAGATTTCGTGCAAAATACAAGGTATAGTTGAGTGAAAGTCATCACCAAATGTGGGAATCACCCCTATTTTGGTGAGTCGTTTCGATTGTGTTAAGAGTGTCTTCAAAACCTCCAAGTGTGTATTGTGTTAGCCTTAGGAAAGGCGTGTATGTTAAAAGACCAAAGAGAATAGAGGGAAGCAAATAAGATAGAAGGAAAGTAGTTTTAAACAACACATAAGAATAAGCTCCGAAACTTTAAACTAGGTAAAAGCATTCCTACTTTTCCTAATTCCCTATAGTTATGGCTCTGATACCGGTATCAGAGTATTCCTACTATAGACTAGGGAAAAGTATAGCAATCTTCCTAATTCCCTATAGTTATGGCTCTGATACCAATCTGTCACACCCCAACAGATGGCGGAAACATCGAGATGAGACGAACAAATCGCTCAAAAATATGATAACACTAATTGTAACAATATAGATTAAATCAGATTTCATAATAAATTGCAAAAAAATTCATACTTTGTTCAAATAACTTAAACACAAAACAATTGTTCAAATATAACTTATTTTCTAGGTGAGTTTCTAGTCCACTCTAATCTTGTTTCTTCAACATCTTGTCTATCAACCTGCAACATGTATTAAAATAATGATCAACAAATATGTTGGCGAGTATACAAGTTTGATACATAGCATAGTAGAATAAAATGTTTAAATGTGCTCATATCCAACATGAATAAGATGATACCAGTTAACAGTTATGCCAAAACGATGTTACTCTACATGCTCAAACCAATGTTTACGCAATTAAAGTGCCTATCCCAAAAGTTTAATGGGAGGTTAACATGTTTAACTTAATAAGACCCAAGGATAGCGGGCGGGGTGTTACAACCTATAGTGCTATAATTGCTAAGGTAGGTTTGATCGAAGTTAATGAGCATATAGTCATGAAGTGTTTACATTAGCATCACATGTATAACAAGAATCAAACATTTCATGTGTAATTTGGATAGAGTGTGAATAAATGTAGTTTAACGTGTTTGTGTAATTTGCATAAGAATACAAGTTGCACCCAAAAGTGTTTAAAAATGAAAATGGGATCATGTATACTCACATTGGTTGCGTATGAGACATCCTTGAAATAACACATGAGTAAAGATGGAGAAAAAGGATTCCAAAGGGATGAAACGGTTAACCTAGATGATTAAAATGTCATAACACGATCATGTTAATATTTAGGTTAAAGTTTAGTATTTTATTTATATATTAGTTATATAATAACAATCTTTCTTGTTAATTTGTTATTTATCTAAGATGGGATTTAAGATTTTAATTATATAAAGGACAAGAATTAGCTGATATACTTACACATTTTATTTGACTAATAAATTCCACTAAACAATAAAATCAATATTAGAATTTATTTGTGAGCTTGTCACCCCATGATCTATTACATGTATAAAACCAAACTAAATATATAAATTAAACATGACGAAACTATGAATTATTGATGTTCTAATATTGGTGAAAGTAAAAGAATAATATATAACATAACTTGATTTATAATATAATACTACCTCAATGAAATTCATGTCATATATTAGATAAGTGTACATATGAGTAAGCTAATAGTAATAAAAAAAATTATAGAGAACAACTTGATTTGAAATATACCATTCTTATAAAAGAAATAAAACAACTAAACACACAAGCTAATCTTAAAAGATGAAAAACACACTGACGTATGATACATACCATATACATTGCATGAGAATTCATCGCAAAGAAAAAGTAAAATAAAAATAGTAATACATAAACACAAGAAAATTGCATCATCACATAATAAATAAATAATTTAGAAACAAAGGAAAAGGGATCAACGTTATTAATAATGTTCTATAAGTACCAACAAATAATGCTTCATCTTCTTCGTTTAAATGGTATAGAACGAGAACAAAAAAAAATCCAATCTTGTACTCCGAATCAAAATATGTTTTATAATTATCAAAGCACTGAAATGTTTTCTATTTAAAAAAATCGGGTGAAAGAGATTATACGGAAACGATGACCTGTATGTTCCGTCGCGTTTCCGATACAGCTCCGGTGAACTCGGTTTACTCCGGCAAAGCTCCGGAACTCCAACGAGGTGTAGAAGTGGTTCGTGAGTGTGTGAGAGAAATGAAATGTTGGGAGTTGATTGATTGTGTTGAAAAAATGGTGATGAAGGTGTCGGTTTTATAGTGTTTACAATTATAAAATTTATACTAACTTTTCATAAATGATAAAATAAATTTTATAACCCATTTTTTAACAATCATTAAACGTAATTAATAATAATCATGTGTGAATAAATTGATGCCGGTTACAAGAATTTGAACCGTTTGGAAAACGTAACGTGCATGGAATGATTGGGATATAAATTGACGGTTATTCTAGTATTTACTGGTTTGACTTTTGACAAATATTTAATGGTCTAGCAAACCATCTATATATGCTATATGGTGAAAATCATGTTCCAAGAATCACATATATGTTTATATCTATAAAATATAGTGGGTTAAATTACATAATAAATATGTAGAAAAAATCCGTTCTCAAGTTGCACCATGTAACCCGGATTCGATCTAAGACTAGACAGTATTTCAATTAAGATAGTTTATGTATGAAAATATAGTATAACATTATATTAGTATTTGCCCAATTATATTATGTCTATTGTAGTTATAATACTACTATCATGACATTGAATTGAAATCTGTTAAAAACTAATAAACAAATTAATACAAAATTTCTTTTTTTTAAACAACTATTTTAGTGACCTTTTTAATAACATGATAAATTCTCATATATGAACTCATACTAAAATAACGTAACCTAACTAAGATTTAATTTAGTTTTAGTTTACCAACTTATTTACTACCACTAATAGCCATATTTAATTGTTTATAATGCAACATATATCTAGTGATAAATAATATTAAAAGTTCGCATTTTAATTTATTTTGCTTCGGTTCTGGTTCATGAAACGAGTCGGGTTTTACAATCTGTGTCGGATTTTGGATATCAGTTTTTTGACGGATGTTACATTATGCACCAGTGGCACGTCTTGAGGCGATAAGGATTTTCTTGGCTTATGCGTCCTACAAGAAGTTCACTATTTATCAAATGGATGAAAAGGGTGCATTTCTTCATGGTGTGGTCGGGGAAGAAGTATATGTTTAGCAACCGCCTGGTTTTGAAGATCCGATTCATCCTGACAGAGTTTGGCTTCTAAACAAGGCACTTTATGGACTTCATCAAGCTCCGATGGCTTGGTATGAAACGTTGTCTACCTATCTGTTGCAGAATGGTTTTCGGTGTGGGTTGATCGACTGTACTCTCTTCATCAAAGAAAGAAACGAGGATTTGTTGCTGGTTCAAGTGTATGTGGTTGACATCATTTTCGGGTCTACAAACGATGAAACGTGCAAGGAATTCGAGCGGGTGATGCAAGAGAAGTTCGAGATGAGTGCTATGGGTGAAATGAATTTCTTTTTGGGTTTGCAGGTTCATGAGTCTGAGAAAGGGATCTCCATTCATCAGACAAAGTACGTTAGGGATATCTTAAAGTGATTTGAGATGGAAGATTCGAAGCCTGCGGGAACTGCTCTGGCTCAGAATCATGGAATTACTCCTGACGGAACTGGTGAACATGTGGAACCTTCTCTCTATCGTGCTATGATCGGATCTCTCATGTATCTTACCGCTTCAAGGCCTGATATTAAGTATCCAACATGTCTCCTTGCTCGTTACCCGTCCATCCGAAGGTTTCTCAGATGATGGCTGTTAAGTGGATTTTTCGTTATTTGAAGGGTTGTCCAGACACCGGTCTATGGTATCCTAGGGATGATAACTTCGATTTGATTGCATTCAGTGATTTAGATCATGGCGGATGCAAGATTGATGCTAAGTCAACATCAGCCGGATGTCAGTTTTTGGGGAATCGCCTAATCACGTGGAAATGTAAAAAGTAGACCAGTGTAGCTACTTCAACCTGTGAAGCTGAGTACATTGATGCCTCAAGTTGTTGCTCCCAAGTTCTGTGGATCCAACAGCAAATGCGCGACTACGGTTTTGAATTCCTAACTACTCCTACTTATGTTGAGAATTCAGCTGCTTTACAGATCACTCGTAATCCTGTACAACACTTAAAGACAAAACACATCGAGATAAAGTATCATTTCATACGAGACTGTTATGAAAAGAAACTTATAGATGTTGTGAAAATCCACACCGATGACCAACGTGCCGACCTTTTTACCAAAGCTTTTGACAAATCACGATTTGACTATTTATTAATGGTAAACGGCATTAAGGTCAAGCCAGAGTAAAACCAACATCGGAAAATCATTTTTGTAAATATTTATTTGTGTTTTCTTAATTTCTCGTACTTTTTTTCATTTTAGGGGGAGTAAAAACGAAAAACACCAAAACATTGAAAAATTTTAAAAATACAAAAACATCGAAAAATTTCAATAACACAAAAGCAATAGAAAAACAAAAATGAGTTTCCTAGCGAGAAAAAGAGAAAATGATAGTACATCAGTGGTTTGTCGAAACCTCTTTGAACCTAAATTGAAAAACAATAAGCAGCTCTATATAAGATGTATCGGTAGACTCACAATCATTTTAAAGTGTGCAAGGTGATATAAACCTAAATCGACTGAAGACCATGTGGGAACTGCTCATTGGCATATGGTCTTGGTACCGAAATTTCGTTTGATAGATTGCTGAGGTTCTGAGATACGTGGTCTTTATGCTGTTTATCATCTGGGTATCATGGTTGTTTCTTTTACCGGAAAACAACGGGGACGCAAGTCTAGAACTTCCATGATACCATACATACGTGTAAATATCATACAAACATGTATATAATACATGATGCATTTAACCTCAACAAGTGATAAACAATCACATGTCCCAATCAATAAGTGATAAAATATCAGAGTTTATCCGGGAGTCAAGTTCATCTCTTTGTCGGTACGATGGTACTAACCTGTTTGCGGACTTGCTCCTATACCCTGCACGCATCGAATATCAATTTCCTCATCAATAAGTGATTTTATCACATAGGGCGTGTATTCACCCAAAAATAAGTGAGTATCTCACATCATATACGTTGAAAACAAATGATAAATGGTATACTCACCAGTAAGATGAACTCCCGTGCATACCTTGATACAGGAATGTGTCGTGTGTGGATGAACACCGGTTGGTAAGTATAAATCATACCTTAACGTATCCCCTAATCGCGAGTACATCTGATAAGTTGAGCTTAAGTGGAAAACAATACCAATAATCGTTATAGGATGCTTATCTTAATATTAACTAACTGAACAACATGAGCATTTTGGCATGACCGTAGTATACTGATATGATTCTCTTACCCTCGAAACTCACAAAAAGAATGTGTGTAAATATTTATTTAATTCTTTCAGTTTTTGCATCTCTGTATATATTTATTTACTGCTTTCCGTCTTTACATTCAAAGAATGCAAAAATGCCAAAAAGATTTTAGGTGTGTTTTAATATAAACTTTATAAAATCCAAAAAGATTTTATTTCTATTTAAATTGTTGTTGGTCGGTGTTTGATTGAGAGTTGGTCTCATGTGTGTCACGTGTTGTTTGACTATATTTCAAGTGGTTGTTCTCATTACGCGTTTAGCTCTGTTGTATGTGCAGATGTGGCACTCAAACCAGCTAAAGGCAAAGAGAACGTGTTAGAAGAGAAGCTTTGGAATGAAGATACGACATGGATGCAATCAAAGGATCAAGATGATCGAGTTGCAGCTGACCACCCATCAACACCAAAAGGATCTGAAGTCTTGAAGATCAAACCATCACGAGCAACATTCAGGGGGGGGTTATTGATACACCTCATGTTTGTTTCAAGTGAAGACGTCTGAAGATCCTACAACATGTGAAGATCGAACCATCACGAGCAGCATCCAAGGGGGAGTTTGTTGATGGACTTTGTGGATGCGGCTCGGTTCAGTTCGACTCGGTTTGGTTCGACTCGGTTAGGTTCATCTTAAGACCGACGTCGCGACATTCCTCCGTCGTGCGCCCCAAAGTTCGACACGCGAAGCACGAAGCGCCGCGAGATAACATCACCATGACATCATCATGATCATGTCATGATGATGTCACAAGTATATATTGAAATTCTTTTTGGAAGTCTATGAAGACTAGTGTTCATCATGTGATAAGATTATTATTCCATGCATATATTGAAGTCTACGAAGACTTGAATTAATGAAGTGTTCATCACGAACCCTCAAGGGTTCGTGGTCTTTAAAGGCTCACCAAGAAGAATTGATAAGGGTTCGTAGCTTTTGAGTGTTCGTCGGTCAATCCACGAAGACTCTAGTCTTCGTGGGGTTATATATTGTTCGTGGCCCAGTAACACTCTTCGTAGTGTTACTGGGTATCGGGGCCTATATAAGGACACATTTGTTTCACAGTTCAGTCAAGAGAGTCCTGTGAGTTTGTAACACTGTGTGTATGTGTACTGATTCTCTTCACTTAATCAAAGCTTTGTGAATCTTTGGTTACTTTGTGTTTGTTCCTTTTTGCTTTGGTTTGCATACTTACGTGGATTCCGCACTCGTTTAGTGTGTTAACAAACAAGGAAGTAGGTTTAATCTTGATCCTCCAAGTGGACCTACAACATTAGAGTTTAAATGTTCTTTGGTGACTTTTTGATCTTATATTACATTATAGTTGATCCAAATTGTGATGAAGTGAATTTGTTTACAGATCAAGTGCTTCATCTAAGGGTTAATTTTTCAGGGCTTAAACATTTCCATAAAAATGTATGTACTGCTTGACGATCATTTGATTTGTCTAAATCTCAGGTATCCCCGGATTTTCTATTTCTGCTCATTTGATCTGATTGTTTGGTATTCTTGATATTGGGTCCGTCTAGCATTGCTTTGATTTTGAAGTTTGTTTGGTTATTGTTATTTTTATTTTGAATCCTACAGTGCTAGGGTGCTCTGTGATTTTACTATGTTCAATTTTATGAATTAGAAATCTGAAGCCAATATATTAGAATTTGTAGGTCCCGTTTTTCCGGTGGATCGATAACGTAAACCTAACCTTGTTTATCACAAACACGGTAACGGGTGCGGAATCCCCGTGACGGTGCAAACCAAACACAGTGTAAAAGAAGAACACGCGTAACCAAAAGATTCAATATCTATTGATTATGGATGAGTACAAACACAAACATATATAAACAATGTTTTAACGGACTCTCACTAAGTCTCTCTGTGCTCATCAGTTTCACACAGAAACTATGAGGGGTATTTATACAAGACAGACACAGACCTTGATGAAACAGAAAAGGACTCGGCGAAACACCTTTGGGCCAAACATTGGGCCTGAAGAAGCCCAACAGGCGACGAAACGGGGACAACATACAACAAAGTGACGAAACACTTTTGTGTTTCATGGTTTGAAAGTTTTCGTTCAATAATTTTCATCCATTTTCAACTTCATGACATCATCATGACATCACAGTGATGATGTCATGGTGATGTGTCACGTGGGACTGGTTCGCGGCTCTCCGTGCTTCGCGTGTCGAACTCTGGGGCGCACGACGGAGGAATGTCGTGACGTCGGGCTTGAGCCGGACCTAACCGTGTGGAAACCAAGTCGTACCAAGCCGAGTCGAACCGAGCCGAGTCGCGTCCACACAAAGTGTATCAACAAACTCCCCCTTAGACGCTACTCGTGTTGGTTCATCTTCGGTGATTGTTCGTCTTCTGTGTCTTTCATGTCGGAGGATCTTCAAAGTCTTCACGCTTCGTAAGAAGAAAGTGTATCAACAAACTCCCCATTTCATTTAGAAAGTGCGTTAACAAACTCCCCCTTAGAATGAACTCTCCATTGAGTCATGCTCGTGAATCTTTTGACTTGTCAAATCTTCAGATCCTTGTGGTGTTGATGAAGGGTCAACGACAACTCGATCATCTTTATCTTTTGAGTGCCTTCATGTTGTGTCTTCATTCCGAAGCTTGTTATCGAACATGTTCTCCTCGCCTTTAGCATCTGCACATGCAAGAAATCTAAACGCATAATGAGAACAACCGCTTGGAATATAGTTTCTATAAACAAACGACACATGTGAGATCAAGTCTCAATCAACTACCTACCGAAAACAGTTTGAAAGTTTAAAAAATTGTTTGAAAATATTGCCAAGTGAATGATGGGTTGTTGACAGGAAAGCATGGGTCTTTGAAAAAAGTCTTACCAACTCTCTGCAGAGACATGATATCTTTTTTTTATTATAAATTCTCACCAACTTTTCACAAAGTCCCACATCTGCTAAACATCAAACTTTTATTAAAATAAAAAATAAAAATAAAATACGAATAATAAAAAAAATAATATAAATCAAAGTTTAGTCGAAATCTATTATCATTAAAGTTTCGGTTTCGTCGAACAATTTCTTTAATCACTAGTTTCGTCACTTAGAAAGCCACTTTTGAGTTTGGTCGTCATTTAATTAAATTTGGGTTTCGTCGATCACATTTTTATTTGGGTTTGTCGACATTAAAAAAAATCATCACTTTGGTCGACAATTTACTCACATTCAATTTCGTCGTTATCAAACAGATTTCAAATATGTTTCGTCGATCACTTCAGTTTCGTCGATCAAGAATATCATTCACTTTCGTCATCCATAACACACTTCAGTTTCATCGACCAAAAATATCATCCACTTTCTTCGTCCATATCACACATCAGTTTCGTCATCCAAAGACAACACATCTGTTTCGTCGAACTCAGATTTTCGCCAAACAATCTCTGAGTTTCGTGGATAGCGTTTCGTCGAGTTTGTTGTCATTTTCAACAGAAGACTTGCAAAAGTGTCTTAATTGTCTGTTTTCAAGTATTTGATCAGGTTCTCAATTTCATACATCAAATATGAGTTGTACAAGTCTGTGGGATTGGAGTACGGACTCACAACCGGTTCAAAAACCGACTTCGATGGCCGAATATTTAGCAAGTACCATACCTCGACAACAACAGTCAATAAGTGCAAGTCAATGGGCTTTGGTGTCGAATCAAAATCAAAACATACAGAATCTTTTGATAGCGAGAGGAGAAGGAAATGCAGCTACTAGAAAGACACGTCATGATCTGTTGAAGAAGAAATGCGAATCATTTCATTTCTTAGAGAATGAAACCCTAAATGATATAACTACTCGTTATTATCATTTGATGAGTGAAATGTATTATTTTGGTGTTCTTGCATCTCAACAGGAAATGGTAGCACGGTTTGCTGATGCTCTACCTCCAAAGTGGAGCCCATTCATTAAGCTTATAAAGCATACGGGTGTCTTAGATGCTGTCAATGTTAATATCTATGAATTCATTCAGAAGTTGGAGCACAAGAACGAAGAGGAAATTCGGAAAGCTAAAAGGATTGCACCTACTCAAAACACTGAAATGTATCTTGTAGGTTTTAACCAGTTAGCTAGTTCCAGTTCAGCTCAACAACCGAAGTTACAAACGGCGTTTATGTCAAATACAAGCTCTTTTCTGTTTCCACAATCAGCTCCACCTCCGGTTTTCGATCCACGTGCCTATCTACCTCCAGCACATATTATTGCTCAAGCTCACGCCCTTTCAAAACCTCAACTCGATCCGAGTGCCTGGCTCCCTAAACCCCAACCTCAACCTCAAGTTTCCACAACACAACCTCAATTCGATCCAAGTGTCGATTGTGGTCCGCCCATACAGTTGGGAAACGGTGATCAAACAAGAACTCATTTTATGCTGAAATTGTCAAGAATGTTAATGATGGTGAATCTTCGGGAAATGATGACAGTTCAGGATATAGTGGCAGTTCGGATGAAGAATCGAATTTGAATGAAAGAACTGATTCTGAAGCTGATAATTTGTCAAATGATGCCAAGGAGACGAAAAGTCAAATATCTGACGTGGTCAAGAAAGCTGATGCTACACCGAAAAGAATGCAGAAGATTCTCACTGAAGATGGATATTTCTCTTCTCAGACTGCCTTTATGGCTAATGTCACAGCTTCTACAAGTCAGGTAAAATCTGAAACTCCTAGCATATGTAGTGATTGTGCTGATATGAAACTTAAATGTGCTGATTTGAAACGTGAATCTGAAACGGTTCATAGTCACAATCAGAGTTTGGTTATTGAACTGTCAAAGTGCAAAGAGGCAAATATGGCTCTGATACCAATTGTAGGTCCCGTTCCGGTGGATCGATAACGTAAACCTAACCTTGTTTATCACAAACACGGTAACGGGTGCGGAATCCCCGTGATGGTGCAAACCAAACACAGTGTAAAAGAAGAACACGCGTAACCAAAAGATTCAATATCTATTGATTATGGATGAGTACAAACACAAACATATACAAACAATGTTTTAACGGACTCTCACTAAGTCTCTCTGTGCTCATCAGTTTCACACAGAAACTATGAGGGGTATTTATACAAGACAGACACAGACCTTGACGAAACAGAAAAGGACTCGGCAAAACACCTTTGGGCCAAACATTGGGCCTGAAGAAGCCCAGCAGGCGACGAAACGGGGACAACATACAACAAATTGACGAAACTTGTGTTTCGTCGTTTGAAAGTTTTCGTTCAATAATTTTCATGCATTTTCAACTTCATGACATCATCATGACATCACAGTGATGATGTCATGGTGTTGTGTCACCTGGGACTGGTTCGCGGCTCTCCGTGCTTCGCGTGTCGAACTCTGGGGCGCACGACGGAGGAATGTCATGACGTCGGGCTTGAGCCGGACCTAACCGTGTCGAAACCAAGTCGTACCGAGCCGAGTCGAACCGAGCCGAGTCGCGTTCACACAAAGTGTATCAACAGAATTCATTATTAAACCCAGACACATTATAATAAATTTTAATGATTTTGTGTGGGTGTTAAAAAAAATGAAATTTTTGAAACAGAGGAGATTGATTTTAATGTTGAAGTTGACTCAACCGAATATATTAGAATTCATAGTTGAACCTAGACACATTTTAATAAATTTTAACGATTTTGTGTGGCTATTAAATAATGAAACTGTTGGAACAGATGAGATTGATTTTAATGCTTGAAGTTGAAAGTCAAAATTTTAATGCCTGAGTTTATTTAATGCATTTATTTTCTACTGTTATAAGTGTTATTTGGATTTTGGAGTAAAAACTACTTGTGCTATTGCTTGGTTTCCAAATCGTTGTGTTGCATTACTGTAGTTTTCACAAGAAATAGACCATTTGCTCAAGTTTTATTACGTATATTTATTTTGGTACGGGTTGAAACGGTCAGTTGTGTTTGTGTTGACTGCCTAACTTTTTTTGTCCTCTAATTATTTGTGTATTATATAATGATTGCATTGGTGCGGGTTGAAACTGGTTGCATGTTATTTTGTATTTAGAACTCAATGGTTTCATATTTGAATCTTATTTTTGAGAGTCATAGGTTTATATTGTGTTGGTTGGATAATGTAGGTGGTTGCACAACACATGTCTATTGAAACTACGAAAAAGTACCTACAAGCTTTTCGTCCGTTTAATGTTGCATAACGTGGTTCAAATGGAGAACTCCCAGTGGCAGCTGGTCGCTTAGCTGGTATATTTTCTAAACCAGTTCTTTCTTCCATTTTTGGAAAGAAGTTTGAGTTTTTAAAAGTTGGGTGAAGTAACCACTAACCAGTAACCACACACAAACAAGTGCGTTTTTTGGCTTGCTAATTCCACAATTATCGATCTAGCTTATATCCATCCATGATGTACTATGTGTACGTGGTTATTGGAACACGCCCAAAAGCATTAATTTATCGAAAGACCGAGCAGTTGAATGGTATAATGAATAAAGGCAACGGGTCAGCCTCTTTAATTTGACGGATACCCTGTATTTTATTAAATATCAGGTAAATTATCATACTTTTTTATGATTTACATGTTCACTGAAAAGCTATTGTTTGATGTTTAATTATATATAAGTAATCCAATATGGTCAATGTTTCAGATTTTGAGATCTAGGAGATGCTCCCTGAGGGTATACGTTCTCTTTTGGTTTTAAAATATATCAACTAAATTAGAGATATAATAAAATCAAAGCTCCAGAAACTTATTGCCATACATATATGTGTCGTGTATGTATATTTGTATATGTTAGCATAGGCGTTTGGAATCCAAAAAAAAAAAACCCGAAATTGCGTATACAGGTATAACAACTAGTCGCGATCTAAAACCATCGAATAACTACTAATCACTTTATGCATAGATAAAATAGTATCCGAATTTCAGATTTTATAGCTTCGTATAATAACCAATTTTCATTTCGTACAATTTTGATGTTACGCCATATGACGATATCTTACGGTTACCAAATGCAAACCCATGCATTTTATCGGATATTGATAGACTTTGTGGACTCAATTAATACGTAATTAAGCCTAAATCCTCGTAATTAGTTTCATAAAAAGTACATTAGTCGTACGGATTAAACAGTAATTTTTCTGGTTGTCACACCTACCAGAGGTGCATTTCTAGTAAATAATCCATCAACATGAGACCAGTTATCAGTAGTGGACCGTTCGTATAAAATGAAATATAATTTTTTTATTAACTTGAATTACAAAACAGAAATGAAGAAAGGAGTAAATTACAATACAGTTACAACTGAAATAACAGATAAACAAGAACAAAATTAGAAAACAGAAAGACGTTCTTAGCTTAGGATCATGTTAGACACGGGTCCCTTAAAGAAATTTCGAGTGTCCCAAGTGAACTCGTTTGTTTCCGGGATACAACTGGCTAAACAGTTGCACTGCCAGAGTTGACGAAACCCGAAGGTATACCTTGAAAAAAGAAGAAATAGAAAGAAGATTTTGCAGAGAAAGAGTTGCATAAGTGGATGAAGTTCGGTGTGTCATATGCAGCAGGCTGCCCACCTATTTATACTACAGGTTTGGATGAAACAGAAAAATGAATTAAATTGCATTAAACGTCTCTAATGCACTTTAATTCGTCATTTAATTCTCAGTCAAAATCGTTAACTTGTCTGTTTCAAATGCTGAAATGAAATTGCTCTGTCATTAAAGGCTGGAAGCTTCTGTCGCGTGCGCGCGCGCGCGCACGCCACTTTGACTCACTTTAATGCGCGATTATACAAGGCTGCACCACCCATGCGCGCGCACGCCACGTCACCAGGGAAGCTATACGATCACTCCACACAGTTGCGCCATATTGGCTCACTTTGGTGCGCCGGGTGCGCCACATCAGTGTACATGCACCCCTGCGCGTAGACCAACATGGTGGTGCTCCGTACACCCGCCTGCAACGTCATGCGCCATTGGCGTGCAAACCAGCCTGGTCATACGCCATGCACCCATGCGTGCACCTGGTCCTTGCATCCACTGTGTTGAGCCACACGCGTGCAGTCAAAAATACAAAGGCGGCTCTCAAGCAGTTTGAAGTGCAAAGTGCGCCATTAAAGCGTCACATTGCGCCCATCGCCCACGCCACGTGCGCGGGTTAGGGTGCTCCGCACCCTTCGCGAGTACACTAATGTGTACTTCCATGAAACAATAAGGATGAAGTTTTCCCACTTAAATACCTTTTTAAGTTTCATCTCTCCTCCTATGTGGGACAAGGTGCCACTTTCCCATTATTTCAGCATTCAATGTTTCAAACACCAAACTTTAAGCATCGATATCTCATTCATCTTAGATGCGTTTTGGACGTGATTTAGTTCGTTGCAAAGCTCTTCCAAGATAGAACACAAACCCACAAATAAATATATAAAATCCTCTCAGTTTCTTATATTTATTTCTTGTCCAAAATTAGGAAAAATGCATTTCCTAAATTTATGAAAATTGCTATTTTCACAAAATTTCCAACATTATTATTTCAACACTCAAGCATAATTCTAGAGTAGATCTAGTCAAATGATTGAAATGTAGAGATTCGATTGTAAAAACACCAACGGAATCAAAACATAAATAACAAATTAAGCAAACTTAGTTAATCTTTTCGCTCCTATATCACAATCATTAGTCACAAATAGATCCAATCAGTTGATTTAAAATTCAAAGTGATCTTAAAAGCATCTATAGATTTTGAAGCATATATAGCAATTCAAGCAACTTAAATGAATCTGAAATCAAAATTGGGTGCATATAGCCCAAGCATTAACTTCAATTTGCTAAATCAAAACTTAAAATCAAACACGACTTGTAACAAAAGATGAATTTCTAGAAAAACATGAAGATAATGTTTATTTACCGTGCGCCATGTATTGTAATGCGAGGACCCGGCACTTGTGTTCGAAGAGGCTTTAGCTTATGATTCTACGCCCAAATCTAACCCTTCCGAATTTATAAGAAAATGATAGGGGCTAAAGTTGTGGGCAGGTTACATTCACCTCTCTTAGATGACACTTGTCATGATTATTTTTGCCAAATCAGCTCAAGAAACCCTTAACCCGACATCATTTTCTTACAATTTTGTTTTATGTGAGTGTTGGTGTCGAGTGACATGAAAATTGTGAAACCAAATATCCGGTTCTTTATTTAAATTATAATGGTTTAAACTTAGGTGTCCAACAAAGTAACTTCAATTTTAAGTTACTATTATATTACAGTAGAACCTCTATAATTTAATACTCAATAAAACTAATAATTTGTTCAGTCCCTTGGGACCAGTACAAAATTAGACCCGAATCGATAAAATAATAAGATAATAATTTTTTTGAAATCCCAGTGTAAATATATTGGTTCTAGTGAAACTATATATTAATAATTACTAAAATATTCTAAAATTCTTGGATTGTCTAGTAAAAAATTAATCTATTGTCACTTGTTTTTTTTTTTTTTTTTTTTTTTTTTTTGTGAACTTCAAATCTATATTGAGTTCATCTTTAAATCTCCTCGTTGCACTTAAGAGTTGAGGCACTGTATTCTCGTATTGCAACAAAAAGTTGTGAGGAGTTGTTGCCGCTTGCTCACGAATATAAGCCAACTCTTTAAATTAATAATTTATTAATTTATCGATATAATAATATCTCACTAAATTAATAACATACCCCGGTGCCAACATTATTACTTTATAGAGGTATTACTGCATGTTGAGTGTAACCCTCCATTAAATGGCGTAGCTTAACCAAAAGTTCCGCAGGGGGCAGAAAGTCATGGGACTCAATTTATATATTGTATAAATATTTAGGCAAAAAAATGGGGAGCGATCCTATAGAATTTTAAAATTTCGGACGAAAAAACCGGAAATTTTACACTTCTAACCGAAATATTGGGGGGGGGGGGGTGCACCCCCGGTTCCCACTAAGTTGCGCCACTGCAGAGTGGCTCTCAATGAAAATTCTGGTTGTCACTTCCGGAACCGAATCCTGCCCATCCCTATCATGTTCATGGTCCCAATCTTTTTCCGGTTTCCTACCCTTGTTCATATTCCAATTTCTTTCTCGTGTCTCTGTTCTAGCTCCAACTGTGTTGTCATCATTGATCACAATTCCAATCGGGGTTTACTAGTTTCTTGTTCTGAGAAACTTTTAGATCTCCCCAATGCCGCTATCACCTACAAAGACTCCGATTAGAGTTCTTAGCAAGTTTGCTACCGTAACTCCTACAATCGTGCCACCATCATTGCCACGACACGCTGGTGCGTGAGGGCACGTATCTCATAGGTTTTCCATCAAATTTCTTCTGCAGCTAAGAATCACCCATGCCGTTGATGTTGCCGAAACAGCGCTATCGGTCTCCGTTTCGGTCCAACTTCAATCTTCTAAATTTTCTAAATGTCCCAGGCCATTGCTAGCTTCCGGGTAAAAACCCTAACTTAGTTTAAAAGTGTTAATTATTCCTTTAATTATATTACTAGTGGGGAACGCGCGCGTTGCGGCAGAGTCGACAATACGAGGCGGAAACATAATTCAAACCTTAAAATGATAGAAAAAATCTTATATAAGTTTTAAAATGTAATACATAAAACAAAATGAAGTTGCGTTACGTAGAGCTGTAGAAAGATCCAATCTCAGTATCTGTAGAGCTGTAGAAGGATCCATACAAATTCTCATCATATATTATTCTGTATAAAACATAAAATAGAAAAAAAAAGTAATAATAAAAAAAGAAAAAGGTAGAATGTGATTTCACAACGAGCATGAAATGTTAATGTTCTACCGCAACAGATTGCTTTAAGGTTTTATCCAATATATGAAACAAGTGGCGAACCTCAACACCTTCAACATTTTAAAAATGAAGACCAGTTAGCTAGGATATATGGTTTTCTTTTTTACAAATAAAGCAGCTTAAATGTTGTGCATGTAAGTGGAATAAAAAGGCACCAATTGTGTTAAGAAGCCGTTAGATGCACCCACACGCCTGGCTAAGTTTTCAACTGTGAAAATAGAAGTTTAGGGATGACCTCAAAAAGTGCGGTTAAAGGTGCATATGGAAATGCATCCATTATGAACTGTTCTAGCTTGTATCCAACCATTTGCCCATGGAACGATGGGATTTTCTTTTCGAATCTCGACCGGATGATATATGTCATTTTGCCCAAAATAAAACTATTAGACTTTATCAACCCGAAAACCCGGCGGGTTGACCCAAACCAACCCGTCTAACTAAACATGTTCGCTAAACATGCCGAAATGAATGAGAAAATTCAAATGTTGTCACAAAACCCGCCACCAACTTAAAATGCATTGAATTTTATTATATTGCTTTTAGATAATTTGGATTTCTATCGTGTTAAGTTTGGTTATGTTTGAATTATTTGGATTTTTATAGTGTTGCATTCGGTTATGTTTGGATGATTTGGATCTTTAGTACGGGTTTTTAATATTTATTGTTATGTTTGAATTATTATGTTATATGGTTTGAGTATTTATTTTTAGTTTTAGTTTTTTATATTTATGAAATTTGAATATAATATTTATAAATGAAAAATAGAAAACAATATAAAAAAAATTATTTGAAAAATTCCAAGCAAATCGCGTAGCTAAATTTGTTGCAAAGACCTTCTAAAATTGATAGCTATATCCGTAGTAAAGTCAAGCGAAATTCGTAACTAAATTCCGTTGCAAAATTGTAGCAAAACACTACAAAATTTTGTAGCCAAATCATAGTGAATTCGTAGCTAAAGTATGTAGCAAACTCGATAGCAAAAAACGTAGCAAGTTTCGTAGCAAAAAAAAAATGTAAAAGGTAGCAAATTCTCGTGTAAACGATAGCAAGTTCGTAATTAAATTTTGTAGCAAAAACATTGCAAATTATCATAGCCAACCCATTCGTAGCAAAACTAGTCCGTAGCTAAAAATAACCATAGCTAAAAGTATTCCTAGCTAAAAACATCCGTAGCTAAAATTTTCCGTAGCTACTAGTATCCGTAGCTAAAAACAATCGTAGCTAAAAGTTTCCGTAGCTAAATACATCCGTAGCTAAAAACCCATAGTAAAATTTCGTAGCAACCTTCTTCGTAGCAAATTCGTGGCTAAAATACCGACGCCATTTTTTGTAGCTAAATTCGTCGCAAAGATAATTTCCGTAGCTAAAGTTCGTAGCAAATAATTTCGCGACGGGACTTGTAGCTACGAACCAAATCCGTAGCAAACACCATTTTTGCTACGGATTTGGCCGTAGCAAATGCCTATTTTTGTAGTAGTAGTAGTAATTGCTGTAAAGTCTCTCAGAAGTATATGTATAGAAGTATATGTATACCTGACACTTGGAGTAGAAACTTGTAAACTTCTCTAATAAAACTCACACATCACATTTGGTAAAAAGATTTGTGCATGCCTCTTCGACAACCTGAAACGGAAAAGGGTGTAAGCGAATTGGCAACTCTAGTATGATTACCCATGCGTTGTGGCAGAGTGCGTTAAATGCATTACATGTTCAAACCATTCAACTCAGCAACAATTAATACCTATATATAAACTTGTCTTTTTTGACTCGTTATGTGACCAAGCCATTTGCCTTGCACTCATTAGACCGCCATGAACAACAATCAACAATAAATGTAACGGGTAAAACGAATCTAGTTAATATAAAAATATGGTTAAGTATCTAAAGAAAAACTATGAAACATGTATTCATTTTTTGGCAATATAAACTAATCAATTTGGTTTAAGAAGTACATAAACACCGTATAAAAACCAATAAAAAAGAAGACAAAGATTTTGGCATGGCTTATCCATAATAAGCTAAAACTATACATTATGTTTTTATGTGTTTTTTAGAAAGGCAACTTATGTATTTATACATTAGTATATAAAAAAACGACCAGTGCACAAGCCTATATCATAGGACGAGACATTGAACCTTTGATTGCTGAACCTTATATCACGCGCCTCGGCGGGTTTCGACCCAAATCGGGTCTCGTTCTGTCGTTCTTTCTATTCACCAGATCCGAGTTGTTCCACGTCTGCTGTATTCTAGTTGGACTTGTTGTTTACCATCCGTCGCGCCTGCTCAAGAAGCCATAATACGTCATAGATTTCAACCCCAACCCGCACACATATAAATGCGGGTCAACCCAACTTGACAAAAACAACTTATGGCATGTCTCACTCGAGTGTGGTGATCGTGGTGTAGGTTTCTTGAACTGCTTTGAATATCCAATCTTGATAATCCTACCCAAAAGTTCCTGAAAGACATGTAACCCACAGTTGCTGAAAATATATTGACAATCTTTATTATAAATGATATTCATACATAACATAAGTTATTGTATAGTATTAATCAACTTTATATATGAACAAAATGAGATAGTTACAAATGAAATCTAAATAAATCACATCCCTTAATGATAGAAAGATAATTATAATAAACTGTATCAATACTCACATTGTCGAAGCAAAGGAAGGCAGGCATTCAAACGGTAAGGATACACTAATATATTAGTAGAAGAAGAACATACAATCTTCAAAAGAAATAGAACGAAACCCGGAAAACCATCAACAATAATAATAACATCGTAGTGTTAGTCGACTCAAACCTGTTTTTTTCGTGTCGAGTTTGGGTCGGTACACGAAATACATATAACAAACTTCTATTGTTGCTCACTTGGTGGTTTCTCCGGTACACGAAATACCCCTAAATCAATGACTGACAGTTTTCAAAGCAATAAATTAGTTCACCAGAACATGAAATCCAAACAATATACACATAAATAATGCTAATATTATTATCCCAAAAATGTAGAAATATAACTCATAGTTCATTGTCAAATGAAAAAAAAAATTGTCACAAAAAAGCAACACTACAAGAAAAAGGATTAATAGCGGCGACACTATTAGCGGCGACAGCTAATATGTCGCCGCTACAGGCCTTATCCGCACCCGGTGTCCCACGTTAAACCCTAGCCACACGTTTCTTATCATCATCCAACGGCTGGGGTTTGTCCATGTTAATAGCAGCGACAATATTGATCAATAGCGGCGACAGGTTGTCACCGCTATTGCTCTGCCGAATAAAAATCCAAAATAGCGCCAGTTCTTCCCTCCTTCCACATTTTCCCCAAAACCTTTCCCCTCCTCTAGGGTTCTTCTGCTAATCGGCGAACACCCTTCATTTTTACCAATTTCCTCTTCAAATCGGTTAGTGTTGTTACTTTTATGTTGAATTTCTTGTTTCTTTTGTTATAATAGTTGTTAATTTCTTGATTGTTGGTGTATGCTCGGGTGAATGCTAGAGAATTTCTCCACCGGCACCACCTCGTCTCCACGGCCACCACCTCATCTCCACCGTCACCACCAGATCTCCTTCTTCAAAATCAGGTTAGTGTATGTTTATTATTGTTCAAAGATAGTAGATGGGTCAAATATGTTAACTCTTGTACACTGTGATTTGTCAAATTGACTGAAGTTTAGAAAGTCAAAGAAAAGAACAAATTGGGTATGGCTGCTTTTTTTATACAAAATCCATAAAAGTTTAAATGGCTGTTGTTTTTGGGTCCTTGTTCGAAGAATCAAAAGAAAGCATAAGAGGCCTTGCATAAAGAAAACAATTTGTCTGAATGACTTAATAATATTTTTAGTCTGTTAATTTTCTCCTATTGATAACTTTGATGATAAAAAAAAACAACATGTGGGTCGATGGTCGTAGGACTAGCAGAAGTAACTTCTGTCATAGAGCTTTTAGTGTTAGTCCACTGAAAAGTGATCTAGAAATGGTATATTATAGAGCTTTTAAGCATGTTAAACACTTCATGAACCTTAGGAAACCAGTTCTTGGTTACTATACTACAATATAATAATCTCTTTGTTTTGAGTTTGTTTTCCCAAAATCACCAACTAGAATATGCTTTCTTTGATCCCAAGCTGCAGCCGTCCAAACTCCAAAGTTGTTCCCCCAAAAGTCGTTCAGGTTGTTTTTTTATATATCTCTTTTTTTTTTTTTCAAAATTGCCAGCTCCTATTTTCTTTTCCTTCTTGTTGTTAGTGGCCCACACCTTCCAGCCCAGCAAATTCATTCTAGACAATTGGCTTCCTCATAACAATTATTATTTGTGGCCCAACTTCACTTCTTGAGATATCAAGAACAACTGACCAAAGCTTCTTTATATTCTTTTGTGAACTTGAACTCCAAACATTATACTATTAAATTATACTCCTTAAATTAAAAAGATGTATAATAATAATAATAATAATAATAATAATAATAATAATAATAATATTAATAATACTAATAATAATAATAATAATAATAATAAAGTCCATCCGAAAGTTCCCTCGTCATGTCGTTTCGCTTGTTTTGAGAACTTTGTCATCGTGAATCCTTCCACTTCTTTCCAACTCCCATTGTCATCCTTAGTGATCGTTCCGCACCTACAAAAACATTAAAACCATCCAAAGTAGATTCCATTCCACAAAAACATGTGTTTTGCAAAATATTGTTGTGAAGGTGAAAGGCTAAATATTGGCAAACTTAAGCTGGTTAACAAATGAATGTGTGTAAGAAGTTCGTTATCCCGGCTAGTATATATACAAATGAAGATGGATCTATAGTGAGAATATTGGGTTTGTCCTAAACTTTTAGGGGTTGGCTACAAGACTTCATTACCCTTTTAGTGCACGTTGTCCCCTTAAAGAGGTGTTGCAGAATCCATATTAGATTTATTTATTGACCACACACTAAAACAGACATACATATTTGAATTAGCATCTCTATACGGATGTCGTGTTATCCTACATATGATTATTCCTTGTTTCTTTTTTTAATATATTTAAATTGAAAAAGGAATTATGTATGATCACATTATTATATTCAAATTAATAATTGAGAACTAATTGTTCACATTCCTTTTCAAAGGGCTCACTCGCTCGAAATTGAAATTATTATGTAAAACATAACGAGCTTACAAACTATCCGATCGAAATTGAAATCATCATTTAAATCATAACCAAAGTTATACCATCATTTAGAACATAACGAGTATAGAAATACACGCCCGATACTGAATTCGTCATTTTAAACATAATGAGCTTAGAAATATCCGCCCGAAATTGATTTAGAAATTAATTTCGGGTTGTCCCCGTTTAATTTGGGACTGCTTTTTGAATACTTTATCTCATTTAGGATTAGGATGTGAATGTGTATTACATGATTGTTTGTTTAAGAAGAATTCGGTTATCATTTTCTCTTTGCTCCATGGGTATATATATTCTTACATATATACTTGGGAGCTAAGAGGAAATGCTGCCGAATTTTTCTTAAACAAACAACCATGAAATACACATTCATATATGAGATAAAGTGTTCAAAAAGTGGGTTTAGCAGCCTACCCTTGTCTTGCAAACCCTAAATTAAATTATCTTTCAGATGCGTAATGCCTATCGATAAAAGCTGGATTGATTCCCCAGTAGGGATAGTAGGGATGGCAATGGGTCGGGTATTGGTAATCCCATACCCATACCCGGTTGTAAAATCGTGTCCCATACCCGACCCAATACCGGTCGGGTATTTGTCGGGTAATTACCCGTCGGGTATCGGGTATACTCGCGGGTACCGGGTATACTCATTAGTTCGTTAAAAAATATACATTGAGATTTCCAAATACATTTCTTTTCTATTATAATTATTATATAATCTTATTTATACAACAACTATTATAAAGAAAAATATCCATTACAAACATATATGTTTTATTATAAATTAATAATAATTTATTATATTTATACACTTATATGTATATAATTCACGACATAGAAAATATAAATATTATTATCAAATAAATATACTAAAAGAAAATTTATTTTTTCATATTATGAATATACTAAAAGAAATCACTAATAGACAATAGTTAATGAAAAATAAAAACATAAATTAAAAAATTGGGGTATATGATCGGGTATATAGTTCGGGTAAATAGATATGTGGTTTCGGGTGATCGGGTCGGGTAACACCTAATCCCGTACCCGACCCATACCCGCGAATTTTTTTAAAACTAATCCCATACTCGGCCCAATACCCATCGGGTATCGGGTATACCTGTCCCATTTGTGTCGGGTTTCGGGTACACCCGTCGGGCTCGGGTATTTTTGCCATCCCTATTCCCCACTTCAATCAGCTCACTACCAGCAAGGACTCAGGTCTTTTATCGCGATGTGTGAAAGAGTGCTCCCCAACCATAATGAGGTTGATGTGTGTTGGTGTATATATAATTTATATGTATAATTAAGCCCTTTTTACACCTTTAGCCAAGTTTTAAATTTATAAAAACATGATATTCACTAACACTAAACACACATATGGGCAACTGCACCCATCGTGGACGTAGTATAGTGTTGGTAAGATACCGAGGTCGTCCAAGGACACAAGAGCTTTTAATACCGGTTTTTCCTCAACGTCTAATCAAATCAAAAAGTGAGAAAAATGTTTTTAAACTAAGAAAATAAAAACTAACTAAATGCTGAAAAACAAAATAAAATAAAAACAGATAGACAAGATGAATCACTTGGATCCGACTTGTGTATTAGTATAACCTTTGATTATTTTCGCACTTTTGCACTTGTTTAAGAGATTATCTTAGTTATTGTAGTAGGCCCCTCTTTTGAAGGCGACGTTACCCTCAACCCAGTAGTTTGAGTCAGCAAGGGTACAATCCTAAAGGGTCGGATTATTGGAAGATAATGAATTAAGTTATTAATGAAAATTATGGTAGGCCCCGCTTTTGGCGGTGACGTTACCCTCGGCTAAGTAGTCTGAGTCAGCAGGGATACAGTCCTAAATAGCCGGGTTATAGTATTAATAGTAGTTAACTTATGAGGGGGTCAAAGAGTTTGGATCCCCGCCATCCAATACCTATGGGCATTGAAGGAGGTCCTACTAAATTTGACCCAGGTCCCAAGCAGGACCTCTAAACGCTGAACAAGGGCAAGACCCTTACCAAACCGTTCCCTTAACCCCCGACCAGGTAGCCAACATACCTCCATATAGACCGTGGAGATATGAATGGTGAAAATCTTTTATTTTATGTAGACAGTAAAATAATGCCAAGACACCATGGACAAACGGTAAGGAAAGATCACCTTCAACATAAGCAACTAGTTATTAAAGTCATTAATACAAAACCAAATAAAAAGTGCAAAAGATTAAAAATAAAAAGTATTATACTAAACACTTGTCTTCATCAAGTGATGTAAGAGACTTAGGCAAACATGGCCTTGATTGTCAAGAACTCTTACTATCAATCTTGGATCCCGAGACGACCCACACACTCTACGATGGACAATGGATGATGGTGGTGGATGATGGTGTTATGGTGGTGGTGGGTGGTGGATGAAGTGTGAGAGAGGTGGTGTGCCAAGGGATGAGATGGAATGAAACCAAGCACTCCTATTTATAGGCTGAACAGAAGGCTGGGCACGGCCCCGTGTCCGCTGGACACGCCACCGTGCCCGTCTGACACTCTCTCTCCTCATTAATTGTAATTCGCAATTACAATTAATGCGCCTGCTGTACTTTCACCACGCCCCCGTGCTCACTGGACACGGCCCCGTGGTGGGCAATAGAAGCTTCTACTAGTTTGTCTTTTATGCTGCTTCTTGGGCATGGCCCCGTGCTGGCTGGGCACGGCCCCGTGCTGGCTGGGCACGGCCCCGTGCTGGCTGAGCACGGGGCGTGTTCAGGCTTCTGTTTTCTCTTCTTTGCTTTGGAGGATGCCGTTGAGGGTCCGGGCAGTCTACTTTTATTCCTTTTCTTGTATTTATGCTAGAATTAGTTGTCTTTTTGCTTCTTTTGTGAATTTGAGCTCATTTCATCCTGAAAATACAAAAGGAAGACAAAAACACTCTTTTTCCAACATTAGTACATAAAAAGGGTTAGTTTTATGCCTTAATTGATGTGATTTATATGTTGCATTTTACACACATCAAATACCCCCACACTTGAACTTTTGCTTGTCCTCAAGCAAAACTCTTTAAATGTGGCTTACACTCCCAAATGGAATAGGTAGAAGAGAATGTTTTTGGCTTGTCATAGAGTGTCGGGAATCCAAGATCTTTTTGGGTTTTATTTTTTTATTTATTTACAATCCTATTCGTTATGATTTATTTAGAACGTTTCATAGGATAAATTACTTATTGGGCATAACATGCCTTTTTAAAATTTTATTTATATACAAGTTCACATACCTCATGGGAGAAATCACTCAACAGTCGGCCGAAGGTGTATTTTTAGTGAATCACTCGAGAGCGGCATGGAGCTTACGCCTTCCATAGGCTTGCCAAGCAATCAATCCTCCTCCTTTTTAACTTTTTACCTTTGTAAATATCAAGAGGACTTTTTGGGTGAAGGGTTAGGCTTGGGCTAAAGGTGGGTGGTTGGGTTAGTGGTTAGTAAAAAGGGCGAAAAGCGTAAAAAGCGTCGGTTTTCGTAAAACAAAGATTTTTTTAGTGACTTTTTATTTTGATGTATTTCTCCAAACAAGCTTTTGTTTGTATAGCTTTGTTTGTTTTTAACTTCATCATCATATATTTTTTATTTTTTTTATTTTTTTAGGTCACATAAAAGAACGAGCTTGCGAAAAACCGAGCTTGTTACTAAAATAAAGGGTGAAAAATAAAAAGGGTTTTTGGTGGGTAAAAAGGGTTTAGGGTAAAGAAACGAAAGGTTTAGGCTCAAAGGGGTTAACTAGGGGATTTTGGGTAGGTGGTAAAAAAATGAAAAATAATGGTGTAGAAAGAAAAATGGTTAGTCCTAATGCCTCCATCATTTACTTACTTGGGTTTAAGTTGGTAAGGACCGGGAATGAATCGTCGTGGCAAGTTCTAGAGTTGTAAGAACCAAGCGGCTATTCACACAAGAAACGAAAAATGAGCATTTAGTCTAAAGATGTAAATTTGTATGCTCAATAAAGGCTCAAAACTCACTTTTGTGGGAATGGGTTTTTAATGTGATCAAGTATATATAATTAAATTTTAACTAGACTTGTTATGCCGTTTCATAATTTTCTTATGTTGGTTCTTGTTATCACGACGCTTTTGGTTGTAAATTTTATAAAAATATAACCTTATTAATCTTGTGATTCCCAACTTAAACTTTAGACAAATAGGAAAAAAAAATGAAAATTTTTGAAAAAAAAAAAATTTGGGGTGTTTAGCGGTTCAATAGAGTTTTGTGTAAGGCTTGTTGTTAGGACTTGCAAAATTTCAAAGTGTTAGCTTCTCCCCACACTTAAATTACACATTGTCCTCAATGTGTCCCAAAAATAAATTTTTAGGTTGATTGGATGTGTGGTGTGGTGTTAAAAAGCAAAGATTTATGTTACTGGCAGTCTGGACACGGCCCCATGGTGACCGCGCACGGCCCCGTGGTCAGGTGCCAGTAACAGAAATTAAAGAAATGAAACAGAAGCCTGGACACGAGGGCGTGTTCGGTGAACACGCCCCGTGTCCAGTTACCTGAACTGGGCGTTTTTCTGCAGGTGGCTCAGCACGGGGCCGTGTTGGTTGGGCACGGCCCGTGTTGAGCCTTCTGTGATGGAGATTTGTGTCGGGTTGCTCTGTTCTTTGTGCATGGGGCCATTTTTCTCGTTCCTCTTTTCATCCATTACCACCATGAGTGTGTTTTATTCATCAATAACCATCAAACCTTAGAAACCATCATATCATTGCAAACATAGAGAGTTACATATAGTTTTTAACTAAATAACTAGGGGGATACATGAGGTTATCATAAAGGGTTCTACTTATTTAAGAAAATTTCGGGAATAGCTTCCTGATGTAGTAAGACCTTTAGCCGATGGCTCCTCGGTTATTGTTCAAAGCCACTCTTCTATCTCCCTTGGAAGGAAGAAAGCAGCTTCATTCTCTTCAGTGGCTTGAGGAGGAACATTCACCGGGACTCCTTGCACCACCCTTTGCTGAGGCCCTTGGTGCATGGCATACCATTCGGCCGGAATGATGACCTCGCGTACCACATTCCACGCTCTTTGGGTTATTACGGGAACCAAAGGCGGGGAGGCGAGAAGGTTTAACCTCTGGTGCAGGAGGTTCACTTCTCGAAGACAGCCTTCCAATCCCACCGTCAGATGATTAATACGGTCCACTAGCGCTTCTTCTACTCCCGTCATCTCGTCTATGGCTTCCCTTAAGGCGTAAACGTAGTTTACTAGGGAGTCTTCTGCTGTGGACGACCTTCTCCCATTTCGGTTATTTCTTGAAGATGATCCGCTAGTTCTGCTGGCCATTTTCTGTGAAAGAAACCGAAGATAACTAAATTTTTGCAAAACAGCACCTCGAACACGGCCTCGTGTTCACTGAGCATGGCCCCGTGTTCAGTTGTCTGCAGGATTTTTGGCTAAGGATTCTTGGGTTTTAAATTATTTTCACATATTTTAACTGTGGTTTAAGCTTAGATAATTTAAAACAAATTTATAAAATCAACTTTAAACAAGAATCCGTAGCAAATAATCTTATAAACTTTACATAGAAGGTTGGAATCATGGGGTTTCCAAGCTTCCATGGAGGAGATGTTTGAAAAATTTTGAAAGAAGGGGAAATGAACAAAAGTGGAAGGGACAAGATGGTCCTTGGGAACCTTCTTTTAGCACTTACCTAGGATGGTATATGTGAAGATCCCAGGAATCTATGTCTAGTGAAGTGGTCAAAAATGAGCAGGAATCAGGCTGCATTTAAAGAAAACGACAGCACGCTTGACACGGCCCCGTGTCCGCTGGGCATGGCCCCGTGTGCAGAGAAAATCCTGACACATTTTGTCCGTATTCTGACAAAATCAGCAGAGAATCTTCTGGGTGAGCACGGGGTCGTGTTGACCGGACACGGCCCCGTGTCGAGAGGCTGTTTTATGGAGTTTTGTTGCTCCTAAGGATTTTATTTATATCGGGTGGTTCTTGATTTGTTGGAACAACCCCAAAGTGCCTAAGATACCTTAATTGTCCTATACTAAGGCGAGAACGCAAGAGATTATCGGTGAGGGTAATTCCTATTTTCATTCTAGGTGGACAAGTCCAACCCTTTCCCGGGCTCTCGTTAAAGAAGGTGTATGCCGAATCGCTCAGGTCTATGTATGCATCGAACGAAGTCCACGGAGAGTCCTTCACGGCACAATCGGCAGAGGGACGACTATCGTCCAAGTATTTTCTAGGTATGAAGGTATTTTCGGGAGCGATGAGGTTGTCGGAATGCGGTTCCAACATTTCCTCATGGTCATCGTCTTGGGGCGGATCAATAAAATCCTTCCTAAGTTCCTTTGACCAATTTAGAATTAGTTCTTCTAGTTGAAACAACTCGTCAAGGAGCATTTCCCCTAGAATATCTGGCTGGGCGCATTCGAGGGACAGATAGTGCTTATTTTTACTTTCGCCCCTCTTAAGGCTATAAGGAATCGGTGGGTCTATATAGTGGGGCCTATAATTTAGAAAATAACATTTCAATTCTTCATGTTCGCCTCCACATAATTGACACCACATACCATATGAGTGCCGAAAGTAAAAAGAATTACTATCACTCATGGTTGTGTCAGAAATTACCAACCGCCGGGATCTAACGGTTCTGTTTTCAGTAAGAGAATCTTGGGCACGGGGGCGTGTTGAGTGGACACGGCCCCGTGTTCAGCTTACTGTCTGACTTAAAACAGGATTGCCGGTTCCAATGATTGAGCACGGGGGCGTGTTCAGCGGTCACGGCCCGTGCTGAGCTCTGCAGAAGCTGAAAAAACTAAGAAAATCCTAAAAATTAAAAAGAAAAGTAAAAATATGATTAGGCCGTTGATTCCTAACTTTCTTAAAATCCTTGTGTCCCCGGCAGCGGCGCCAAAAACTTGATGTGTGTTGGTGTATATATAATTTATATGTATAATTAAGCCCTTTTTACACCTTTAGCCAAGTTTTAAATTTATAAAAACACGATATTCACTAACACTAAACACACATATGGGCAAGTGCACCCATCGTGGACGTAGTATAGTGTTGGTAAGATACCGAGGTCGTCCAAGGACACAAGAGCTTTTAATACCGGTTTTTCCTCAACGTCTAATCAAATCAAAAAGTGAGAAAAATGTATTTAAAATAAGAAAATAAAAACTAACTAAATGCTGAAAAATAAAATAAAATAAAAACAGATAGATAAGATGAATAACTTGGATCCGACTCGTGTATTAGTATAACCTTTGATTATTTTCGCACTTTTGCACTTGTTTAAGAGATTATCTTAGTTATTGTAGTAGGCCCCTCTTTTGAAGGCGACATTACCCTCAACCCAGTAGTTTGAGCCAGCAAAGATACATTCCTTAAGGGTCGGATTATTGGAAGATAATGAATTAAGTTATTAATGCAAATTATGGTAGGCCCCGATTTTGGCGGTGACGTTACCCTCGGCTAAGTAGTCTGAGTCAGCAGGGATACAGTCCTAAATAGCCGGGTTATAGTATTAATAGTAGTTAACTTATGAGGGGGTCAAAGAGTTTGGATCCCCGCCATCCAATACCTATGGGCATTGAAGGAGATCCTACTAAATTTGACCCAGGTCCCAAGCAGGACCTCTAAACGCTGAACAAGGGCAAGACCCTTACCAAACCGTTCCCTTAACCCCCGACCAGGTAGCCAACATACCTCCATATAGACCGTGGAGATATGAATGGTGAAAATCTTTTATTTTATATAGACAGTAAAATAATGCCAAGACACCACGGACAAACGGTAAGGAAAGATCACCTTCAACATAAGCAACTAGTTATTAAAGTCATTAATACAAAACCAAATAAAAAGTGCAAAAGATTAAAAATAAAAAGTATTATACTAAACACTTGTCTTCACCAAGTGATGTAAGAGACTTAGGCAAACATGGCCTTGATTGTCAAGAACTCTTACTATCAATCTTGGATCCCGAGACGACCCACAAACTCTACGATGGACAATGGATGATGGTGGTGGATGATGGTGTTATGGTGATGGTGGGTGGTGGATGAAGTGTGAGAGAGGTGGTGTGCCAAGGGATGAGATGGAATGAAACCAAGCACTCCTATTTATAGGCTGAACAGAAGGCTGGGCACGGCCCCGTGTCCGCTGGACACGCCACCGTGCCCGTCTGACACTCTCTCTCCTCATTAATTGTAATTCGCAATTACAATTAATGCGCATGCTGTACTTTCACCACGCCCCCGTGCTCACTGGACACGGCCCCGTGGTGGGCAATAGAAGCTTCTACTAGTTTGTCTTTTATGCTGCTTCTTGGGCACGGCCCCGTGCTGGCTGAGCACGGGGCGTGTTCAGGCTTCTGTTTTCTCTTCTTTGCTTTGGAGGATGCCGTTGAGGGTCCGGGCAGTCTACTTTTATTCCTTTTCTTGTATTTATGCTAGAATTAGTTGTCTTTTTGCTTCTTTTGTGAATTTGAGCTCATTTCATCCTGAAAATACAAAAGGAAGACAAAAACACTCTTTTTCCAACATTAGTACATAAAAAGGGTTAGTTTTATGCCTTAATTGATGTGATTTATATGTTGCATTTTACACACATCAAATACCCCCACACTTGAACTTTTGCTTGTCCTCAAGCAAAACTCTTTAAATGTGGCTTACACTCCCAAATGGAATAGGTAGAAGAGAATGTTTTTGGCTTGTCATAGAGTGTCGGGAATCCAAGATCTTTTTGGGTTTTATTTTTTTATTTATTTACAATCCTATTCGTTATGATTTATTTAGAACGTTTCATAGGATAAATTACTTATTGGGCATAACATGCCTTTTTAAAATTTTATTTATATACAAGTTCACATACCTCACGGGAGAAATCACTCAACACTCGGCCGAAGGTGTATTTTTAGTGAATCACTCGAGAGCGGCATGGAGCTTACGCCTTCCATAGGCTTGCCAAGCAATCAATCCTCCTCCTTTTTAACTTTTTACCTTTGTAAATATCAAGAGGACTTTTTGGGTGAAGGGTTAGGCTTGGGCTAAAGGTGGGTGGTTGGGTTAGTGGTTAGTAAAAAGGGCGAAAAGCGTAAAAAGCGTCGGTTTTCGTAAAACAAAGATTTTTTTAGTGACTTTTTATTTTGAAGTATTTCTCCAAACAAGCTTTTGTTTGTATAGCTTTGTTTGTTTTTAACTTCATCATCATATATTTTTTATTATTTTTTTTATTTTTTTTAGTCACATAGAAGAACGAGCTTGCGAAAAACCGAGCTTGTTACTAAAATAAAGGGTGAAAAATAAAAAGGGTTTTTAGTGGGTAAAAAGGGTTTAGGGTAAAGAAACGAAAGGTTTAGGCTCAAAGGGGTTAACTAGGGGGATTTTGGGTAGGTGGTAAAAAATGAAAAATAATGGTGTAGAAAGAAAAATGGTTAGTCCTAATGCCTCCATCATTTACTTACTTGGGTTTAAGTTGGTAAGGACCGGGAATGAATCGTCGTGGCAAGTTCTAGAGTTGTAAGAACCAAGCGGCTATTCACACAAGAAACGAAAAATGAGCATTTAGTCTAAAGATGTAAATTTGTATGCTCAATAAAGGCTCAAAACTCACTTTTGTGGGAATGAGTTTTTAATGTGATCAAGTATATATAATTAAATTTTAACTAGACTTGTTATGCCGTTTCATAATTTTCTTATGTTGGTTCTTGTTATCACGACGCTTTTGGTTGTAAATTTTATAAAAATATAAAATTCAAAGTGTTAGCTTCCCCCCCACACTTAAATTACAAATTGTTAGGACTTGCAAAATTTCAATAGAGTTTTGTGTAAGGCTTGTTGTTAGGACTTGCAAAATTTCAAAGTGTTAGCTTCCCCCCCCACACTTAAATTACAAATTGTCCTCAATGTGTCCCAAAAATAAATTTTTAGGTTGATTGGATGTGTGGTGTGGTGTTAAAAAGCAAAGATTTATGTTACTGGCAGTCTGGACACGGCCCCGTGGTGACCGGGCACGGCCCCGTGGTCAGGTGCCAGTAACAGAAATTAAAGAAATGAAACAGAAGCCTGGACACGGGGGCGTGTTCGGTGAACACGCCCCGTGTCCAGTTACCTGAACTGTGCGTTTTTCTGCAGGTGGCTCAGCACGGGGCCGTGTTGGTTGGGCACGGCCCGTGTTGAGCCTTCTGTGATGGAGATTTGTGTCGGGTTGCTCTGTTCTTTGTGCATGGGGCCATTTTTCTCGTTCCCCTTTTCATCCATTACCACCATGAGTGTGTTTTATTCATCAATAACCATCAAACCTTAGAAACCATCATATCATTGCAAACATAGAGAGTTACATATAGTTTTTAACTAAATAACTAGGGGGATACATGAGGTTATCATAAAGGGTTCTACTTATTTAAGAAAATTTCGGGAATAGCTTCCCGATGTAGTAAGACCTTTAGCCGATGGCTCCTCGGTTATTGTTCAAAGCCACTCTTCTATCTCCCTTGGAAGGAAGAAATCAGCTTCATTCTCTTCAGTGGCTTGAGGAGGAACATTCACCGGGACTCCTTGCACCACCCTTTGCTGAGGCCCTTGGTGCATGGCATACCATTCGGCCGGAATGATGACCTCGCGTACTACATTCCACGCTCTTTGGGTTATTACGGGAACCAAAGGCGGGGAAGCGAGAAGGTTTAGCCTCTGGGGCAGGAGGTTCACTTCTCGAAGACAGCCTTCCAATCCCACCGTCAGATGATTAATACGGTCCACTAGCGCTTCTTCTACTCCCGTCATCTCGTCTATGGCTTCCCTTAAGGCGTAAACGTAGTTTACTAGGGAGTCTTCTGCTGTGGACGACCTTCTCCCATTTCGGTTATTTCTTGAAGATGATCCGCTAGTTCTGCTGGCCATTTTCTGTGAAAGAAACCGAAGATAACTAAATTTTTGCAAAACAGCACCTCGAACACGGCCCCGTGTTCACTGAGCACGGCCCCGTGTTCAGTTGTCTGCAGGATTTTTGGCTAAGGATTCTTGGGTTTTAAATTATTTTCACATCTTTTAACTGTGGTTTAAGCTTAGATAATTTAAAACAAATTTATAAAATCAACTTTAAACAAGAATCCGTAGCAAATAATCTTACAAACTTTACATAGAAGGTTGGAATCATGGGGTTTCCAAGCTTCCATAGAGGAGATGTTTGAAAAATTTTGAAAGAAGGGGAAATGAACAAAAGTGGAAGGGACAAGATGGTCCTTGGGAACCATCTTTTAGCACTTACCTAGGATGGTATATGTGAAGATCCCAGGAATCTCTGTCTAGTGAAGTGGTAAAAAATGAGCAGGAATCAGGCTGCATTTAAAGAAAACGACAGCACGCTTGACACGGCCCTGTGTCCGCTGGGCACGGCCCCGTGTGCAGAGAAAATCCTGACACATTTTGTCCGTATTCTGACAAAATCAGCAGAGAATCTTCTGGGTGAGCACGGGGTCGTGTTGACCGGACACGGCCCCGTGTCGGGAGGCTGTTTTATGGAGTTTTGTTGCTCCTAAGGATTTTATTTATATCGGGTGGTTCTTGATTTGTTGGAACAACCCCAAAGCGCCTAAGATACCTTAATTATCCTATACTAAGGCGAGAATACAAGAGGTTATCGGTGAGGGTAATTCCTATTTTCATTCTAGGTGGACAAGTCCAACCCTTTCCCGGGCTCTCGTTAAAGAAGGTGTATGCCGAATCGCTCAGGTCTATGTATGCATCGAACGAAGTCCATGGAGAGTCCTTCACGGCACAATCGGCAGAGGGACGACTATCGTCCAAGTATTTTCTAGGTATGAAGGTATTTTCGGGAGCGATGAGGTTGTCGGAATGCGGTTCCAACATTTCCTCATGGTCATCGTCTTGAGGCGGATCAATAAAATCCTTCCTAAGTTCCTTTGACCAATTTAGAATTAGTTCTTCTAGTTGAAACAACTCGTCAAGGAGCATTTCCCCTAGAATATCTGGCTGGGCGCATTCGAGGGACAGATAGTGCTTATTTTTACTTTCGCCCCTCTTAAGGCTATAAGGAATCGGTGGGTCTATATAGTGGGGCCTATAATTTAGAAAATAACATTTCAATTCTTCATGTTCGCCTCCACATAATTGACACCACATACCATATGAGTGCCGAAAGTAAAAAGAATTACTATCACTCATGGTTGTGTCAGAAATTACCAACCGCCGGGATCTAACGGTTCTGTTTTCAGTAAGAGAATCTTGGGCACGAGGGCGTGTTGAGTGGACACGGCCCCGTGTTCAGCTTACTGTCTGACTTAAAACAGGATTGCCGGTTCCAATGATTGAGCACGGGGGCGTGTTCAGCGGTCACGGCCCGTGCTGAGCTCTGCAGAAGCTGAAAAAACTAAGAAAATCCTAAAAATTAAAAAGAAAAGTAAAAATATGATTAGGCCGTTGATTCCTAACTTTCTTAAAATCCTTGTGTCCCCGGCAGCGGCGCCAAAAACTTGATGTGTGTTGGTGTATATATAATTTATATGTATAATTAAGCTCTTTTTACACCTTTAGCCAAGTTTTAAATTTATAAAAACACGATATTCACTAACACTAAACACACATATGGGCAAGTGCACCCATCGTGGACGTAGTATAGTGTTGGTAAGATACCGAGGTCGTCCAAGGACACAAGAGCTTTTAGTACCGGTTTTTCCTCAACGTCTAATCAAATCAAAAAGTGAGAAAAATGTTTTTAAACTAAGAAAATAAAAACTAACTAAATGCTGAAAAATAAAATAAAATAAAAACAGATAGACAAGATGAATCACTTGGATCCGACTCGTGTATTAGTATAACCTTTGATTATTTTCGCACTTTTGCACTTGTTTAAGAGATTATCTTAGTTATTGTAGTAGGCCCCTCTTTTGAAGGCGACGTTACCCTCAACCCAGTAGTTTGAGTCAGCAAGGATACAATCCTTAAGGGTCGGATTATTGGAAGATAATGAATTAAGTTATTAATGCAAATTATGGTAGGCCCCGCTTTTGGCGGTGACGTTACCCTCGGCTAAGTAGTCTGAGTCAGCAGGGATACAGTCCTAAATAGCCGGGTTATAGTACTAATAGTAGTTAACTTATGAGGGGGTCAAAGAGTTTGGATCCCCGCCATCCAATACCTATGGGCATTGAAGGAGATCCTACTAAATTTGACCCAGGTCCCAAGCAGGACCTCTAAACGCTGAACAAGGGCAAGACCCTTACCAAACCGTTCCCTTAACCCCCGACCAGGTAGCCAACATACCTCCATATAGACCGTGGAGATATGAATGGTGAAAATCTTTTATTTTATATAGATAGTAAATAATGCCAAGACACCACGGACAAACAGTAAGGAAAGATCACCTTCAACATAAGCAACTAGTTATTAAAGTCATTAATACAAAACCAAATAAAAAGTGCAAAAGATTAAAAATAAAAAGTATTATACTAAACACTTGTCTTCACCAAGTGATGTAAGAGACTTAGGCAAACATGGCCTTGATTGTCAAGAACTCTTACTATCAATCTTGGATCCCGAGACGACCCACACACTCTACGATGGACAATGGATGATGGTGGTGGATGATGGTGTTATGGTGGTGGTGGGTGGTGGATGAAGTGTGAGAGAGGTGGTGTGCCAAGGGATGAGATGGAATGAAACCAAGCACTCCTATTTATAGGCTGAACAGAAGGCTGGGCATGGCCCCGTGTCCGCTGGACACGCCCCCGTGCCCGTCTGACACTCTCTCTCCTCATTAATTGTAATTCGCAATTACAATTAATGCGCCTGCTGTACTTTCACCACGCCCCCGTGCTCACTGGACACGGCCCCGTGGTGGGCAATAGAAGCTTCTACTAGTTTGTCTTTTATGCTGCTTCTTGGGCACGGCCCCGTGCTGGCTGAGCACGGGGCGTGTTCAGGCTTCAGTTTTCTCTTCTTTGCTTTGGAGGATGCCGTTGAGGGTCCGGGCAGTCTACTTTTATTCCTTTTCTTGTATTTATGCTAGAATTAGTTGTCTTTTTGCTTCTTTTGTGAATTTGAGCTCATTTCATCCTGAAAATACAAAAGGAAGACAAAAACACTCTTTTTCCAACATTAGTACATAAAAAGGGTTAGTTTTATGCCTTAATTGATGTGATTTATATGTTGCATTTTACACACATCAGAAGTTAGATGTCCGTGTTCGAAATGTAAATGTTCCGGCTTAACAACCATCACAAAAATGAAACTCCATTAGGGGCGTATGGTTTTTTGGAAGGATTACATAAACTAGGACTACCACGGCGAAAAATCTCGGCATGCAGTTGTAGAAGTAGATAATGTTGTGCCACAGGAGGGTATGGAAAACGTTATTGAAGACATTAGAGGGGAGCGTATGGAAGAAGATACAGACCGTAACCTGGAGATGTCGGGTGGAGTATCTAACGGTGTTGATGACGATTTTGAAGACATAATAAAGGAAGTTGAATCTGAATTATATCCTGGTTGTACTAAGTTTTCTTCCCTTGACTTCTTAGCAAAGCTTATGAATCTAAAGGAGATGTACCATTAGACTAATACTTCATTTTGATGGTCTACTAAAGTTGTTGCAAGAATCAATGACAACAGGCAATAAGATTCCCCCTACGCATTATCTAGTTAAGAAGAAATTTAAGAAGATTGGTTTGGATTATGAGATGATAGACGTGTACGTAAATGATTGTGCTCTCTTCTGGAAAGAACACCAGTCGTTGAAAAATTGTCCCATTTGTAATAGGAGTCGCTGGGTCGATAAAGACACAAAAGGCACAAAGGTAGCTCGCAAGGTGTTACGATACTTTCCTTTGAGGCCTAGACTTCGGTGTTTGTATTGTTCAAGGCACACGGCAAGAGATATGATATGGCATAGTACCGGACGTTCAGAAGATGGGACCATGCGACATCCAGTTGATGGATCTTCATGGCAAGACTTTGATAGGAAGTACCCAAACTTCGCGATGGAGCCACGAAATGTTCGCTTACGGCTTGCAGCTGACGTTTTTAATCCGTTTAACGGTAACGGACCCTCGACTCATTGCACATGGCCGGTTATACTCACCACATACAATTTGCCTCCATGGCTATGCATGCGGGAGTCCACATTCATGTTGACCTTGTTGATTCCTGGCCCTAAATCACCTGGGAAAGACATGGATATTTACCTTTGACCATTAGTGGATGAGCTTAAACATTTGTGGCACTCAGGTGTACGTACTAAAGATGCAACAACAAACGAATTCTTCACAGTGAAGGCAGCGTTGTTATGGACCATAAATGACTTTCCAGCCCGTAGTAGTCTATCAGGTTGGAGTGGACAGGGCTACATGGCATGCCCGACTTGCAACGAAGACACTCCTTCAATGCATGTAGCTGGTAAATATGTGTATTTTGGTCATCGCCGGTTCTTAGATGCCAACCATCCATGGAGAACAAGTCTTGACTTTAACGGGAGACCCGAGACACAAGGCCCTCCGAGACAGTTTAGTCCTGCTAACATAGAAGCTCAACACGGTCGTCTACTTCATCGTCTACCAGGAAAGCATCCAGCTTTTGGAGGTGGGAGGATAAACCGAGCAGATTTCAAGCTGACCTGGACCAAACAAAGCATATTTTTCGAACTTGAGTATTGGTCTTCTTTGCAGCTGAAGCACAACTTAGCTGTAATGCATATCGAGAAAAATGTGTGCGACAACTTGCTTGGTACTCTCTTAATGAATGAGAAGACCAAAGACACACCAAACGCACGAAACAACTTGCAAAAACTAAATGTCCGGCCGACACAGTGGTTGAAACAATCGGGTAGCAAGTTCTTAAGTCCCCACCCAAAGTACTCATTCAAGTCCGATGATCGAAAGCTTTTCTGTGAATTTATAAAAAATGTTAAACTACTAGATGGGTTTGGATCTAATATCAGTAAGAGGGTAACATATAACAATTCTAACATTACTGGGTTGAAATCTCATGACTCTCATATTCTCATGCAACGTTTGATACCGATTGGGGTTAGAGGGCTTTTGACAAAAGATACATCTACACCAATGGTAGACCTTTGTATGTTTTTTAAGCAACTTTGCTCCAGAACACTATTGGTTGAAGATATGAGGAAAGCAAAGGATGACATTCTTACCATCCTATACAAGTTAGAAATGATCTATCCTCCGGCATTTTTTGACATTATGGTTCATTTACTTGTGCATTTACCTGATGAAGCGATTGCGAGAGGTCCAGTAGCTTTCAGATGGATGTATCTATTTGAAAGGTACATGAAAAAGCTAAAAAGGTATGTTAGAAACCCAACAAGGCCGGAAGGTTGTATAGCTGAAGGTTACGTGCTTGAAGAAGCTCTAACATTTTGTTCAATGTATCTTCAAGATGTTCAGACTAAGTTCAATCGCCCAGATAGAAACGAGGATGTCGTTGTTGAAAAATGTATGTTTTGGGTGTTTGAGTCTAAATGCCGTCCTGCAAGCGCAACGAAGAGCAAATATCTTTCAACCATTGAAAAAAGCAAGTTGGAATGGTTTGTCCTCAAAAACTGCGCTGAAGTCAGGGAGTACATGAAGTGAGTGTTCCTATCTTTACTTTTCGTAATATGTTAATGTTGATTACTATTTTCTCTTCCTTACTTGCTTATATTTGTCATTAATGTAGTGAGTTCATATCTACACATCCCTAAGATGATCTTAAAACGAAATTTCCGGGGTGGTTTCTTAATAAGGTATTAAAACATATATAACACGCATTACTCTACATCGGTTAGGTAATACATATATAACAAGCATTCTTACTCTATTTTTGTTAGGTCCATTCGATGAAAACACAAAATTCTCCAGAATTCCACCCAGAGTTGTATGCTCTTTCAATTGGTACGAAAATAAATGCTGAAACATACACTAGTTGCATAGTCAACGGTGTTAGGTTTATGACACTTGAACGTGATGCAAAACACGCAACGCAAAACTCTGGGGTAGAAGTGGCCGGAGAGGACGGTGTGAAATTTTATGGCCAATTAGAAGAAATTATTGAGTTGCATTATACAAATGGTTATTCAACTGTCTTATTTCGGTGCAAGTGGTTTGATACTCGAAGGGGTGTAAAGTATGACAATAATATCACCAGTATAAGCACTATAAATACTGAACATGAATGGGACAAAGACGATCAGGTCATATTTTCTTTGCAAGCAAAACAAGTGTTCTTCATCCAAAAACCGTCTCGAAACAAAAAAAAATAAACTTAGATGAGTAGTCGAAAACATTAATCATCGAAAATTTTGGGATCGGCCATTAAATGATGATTGCGTCGAGCCGGTTCAAAATGCTGATGACGACTTAGAAGATATTGACGTTGTCCACAACAACTCTTCATCTGACTGTCCACTTGTCATCAACCTCACCCAATACTTTCAAATTGGGTCTTCTCATGTTACTTCAGGTGAGCCTGCAACTGAAGTTGGTCCCCCAACGGCTACCGTCGATGAAGTGTTGGAGGTCGAGACTGATGTTGATGAGGATGATCCCGATTATGACATCGAGTTTGATTAAAAGAAAAGTTATTGTAATTTATATTAGTTAGTATTTGAAAAACACTTGTTTAAATCTTTATTTTCATATTAGTTAAACTTGTTGTACTTTCTACTAATTTCTATTTGATACACTTGTTTTAACATTTGTAACTTTTTAGGAAATATGTTTTCGTTGTGGTTTGTATTTGTTTACCTGATGGCGGATGTGATGCCCCGAGGACATGGGGAGACGGAGTCGGGGATCCACCAAATCCGGATCCTTTTCGGAGAGGGACACACGAGACCGACAGTAAGTTATCAATTATTATTTAGTACTTTTATTACATTTATTATAAATGTTGTCACTAATTTTATTTAAATTGCAGTGGTTCCCCCAAGGAAAGTTAGGGGAAAGCCAAAAACCAAAAGCTTCACAGGATGGTCAAAGCGCGCGCGCGCGGGGGGGGGGGGGGGGGGGGGGGCGTTTCTCTTACATTCGATAAGGATGTAACGTATACCCTCGTCGGTGTACCGAGCGACATATTTTCACGCGAGGCGGGTTTGTACATGTGGCGGACCATCCCTTTCGATAGAATGGGTTGGGAGAAAGTTCCGACTCCTTATAAGGATGCCGTGATGAACCACCTAAAGGTAAATAATTTAGGCCATTTATTGGTGTTAAACGGCTGCATATGGGTGCAAAAACGCAGCCGTTTGCATCCGTTTAACGGCTGCAAATGCAACAGCAAACGGGTGTAAAAACGCAGCCGTTTGCTGTTGCGTTTGCAGCCGTAAACGGGTGCAATAACGCAGCCTTTTGCAGCCGTAAACGTGACGTTAAACGGCTGCAAACGCAACAACAAACGAGTATAAAAACGCCACCGTTTGCTGCCGCGTTTGCAGCCGTAAACCCGCGGTTAATGTTTTAACGTTTTTATATAATGTTTTAACAATTTTATTTAATTCCTAGGAGAACTTCAATTTCGATGAAGTTGAACAGGATTTGGACGCGAACAACATAAAAGGCGGCATTAGACAAGTGCTTATGAAGCGGTACTCCGACCGTAAGCACTACCCTAAGGATGAATTTCTTACTAACGGAGATTATGACGATGTCGAAAGAGCAAGGGCGCACCACCCCGAGGATATGCCTTATGAAAAATGGCTGAGAACCATTGATCACTTCTTGGACCCCAAATATATTGCAAGATGTGAGGCAAACACAAGAGTCCGCCAACTTCAACAATTCCCAAACCGTGGGGTACATCGTCATACAGTAGCACCGCCTACAAACATGTAATGTTTTATATGTGTGTGTTTGTATGTTTATGTTTATTTAACGTCTAATCTAAGTTTTAATGTTAAACAGGGTTTGAAACGTCTTGATTCGTACCGCAAAACTCACACCGATAAAGATGGGAATTTTGTTGACCCGGTAGCCGAGTAGAATTATGTAAGTATCTATCTAAATATATATATATATATATATATATATATATATATATATATATATATATATATATATATATATATATATATATTTATATGAGTAAATTACAACCGGTGTCCTTTACGTTTGTACCATATTACAACCGTTGTCCCTTAACTAAAGATATTACATAGTCAAAACTGCAAAAACTGGGTTTGAATTGCTGTTAAAAAAGGGGGGTTATATAGGCTGTTAAAAATATGTTTAATTGCTGTTAAATGCAGTTAAAAATGGGTCAATTTGTGGTCAAATGCAGTTTAATTGCTGTTAAAAATAGGTTTAATTGTTGTTATATAGGCTGCAAATGCTGCCTATAAGCTGTAAAAAAAGGGGGTTGGAATTGCTGTTAAATGCAGTTAAAAACGGGTCAATTTGTTGTCAAAATTAAACTAGGTTAGCACAAAAGGACATAGGGTGTTAAAAACTAATAACATAAAGGACGGAGCCTGTAATATCTTTAGTGAAAGGACACCGGTTGTAATTTACTCTATTTATATTTATATTTAATCATCTTCGTAAAATACAACTTAATTTAGAACGCGAGATTATGGGCGGAGAAAGCGGCGGGTCTCAACCGCCGAATGAGGTTGTCGTGTTTCAAAACGTTTTGGGTGATCGACGAGGATGGTTCCGGGGGCTTGGGCCTAAACCTTCGAATACGCCATCGAACCCGTTTAGTGCGCAACCTCAAACTCCACAACCCTTTTCAGGGGTAAACTATACAATTTGACTTCAAAAATATAGCACGTATCCAAACAATATATAATATTACAATCTAACACTATAGGTTTCAATATAATTTAGGCTTTTAGTTTTGGTTCTTTTTTTACATATTGTTGAACCTTTAGCTGCTCTGAATACTCATAATATTGGTTTTGATATGTGTTAATGTAGGAATATGTTTCGAGTTTGTTCCGAAGTCCGGCATTCGTAAACCAACTTGAATCCTATCTTGCGGCGAGGGGAAAGCAAGCCGCAACCGACGATGACTATGACGATGACGGCCTTTTTGACAAGGATGATGAGGAGTAATTAGTATTATTGTACGAATATTTTAGAATGTTATTTTTCGGATATTTTAGGATGTTATTGTACAGAAATGTTTTATGCGATTTTAGTATGTAAAGCATTATGTTTGTTTAGTCTGTTTATGTTGCGTAAAACTTGAAAATTGGCAGGTTTGTTTATAACGGGAAATACTACAAATGCAGCTAAAATTTAAAAAAAAAAAATTGGCCTTTAGCGGCGACATATGTCGCCGCTATTATGCATACCTATTAGCGATTTCATTAGCGGCGATATCAGCCAATAGCGGCAATACAAGACCCTTTAGCGGCCAACCTTTAGCGGCGACTCAGTACCGCCGACATGTTGCCGCTATTACCTTTAGCGGCGACATCTGGGACTATTAGCGGCGACATTTGTCGCTGCTATTAATCGACTTTCTTGTAGTGCAACCTAATTTAGGCCTAATAAACCCTACAAATATAAACTAATTGATAAATCAATGGCTATAAATTTGAAATCAACAAGCATATGTTAATTAAGAAGCTCAATAAACAAGAAACCTGAAAGGGTTGGAGTTAGAATACTATCACCAATGAACCATACAAGTCCCAACAAGAGCCAAAACAAGTAGAAGCCTTTGTATAAACTCTATATCTCTAATTTCTCCAACGTATATTTAAGTCTTGATCCAAAAAAAGTCAAAGCTAAATACACGGTCTCATCTCTTCTGCATCATTTCACCTTTTGTCTTCTTTAACCCTAAATCCCAAAATCTTCCATTGTCGGAAATACATTCATTTATCAATTTCCTGCATCACAATTTCAGTTTCAATTGAAAGTGAACAACAAATTCGAAAAATACATACTCCTCAGATACGAACATATCGATTTAATGGATAGGTACACAAATCTGAAATCAATAGCTAACTTATAACCGATTAGAATTGAGTTTGCAACGACCACAATCATTTATATTTCTGGATATCTGGTAATATAATAGAAATTTTTTAAGAAATTATTAGAATACTGAACAATATATTCATTTAAAACCTTAATCTTATACTTTTCCTGATGAAACTGGATATAAATGGATGAAAACTTACTCGTTTATACGGTTTGTCTTCTTCATCGAGGAGAATTAGGGTTGCTGCCATCCAATCGTCCAGGGTGATGAATTGATTTCAATGATGAGACCTAATTGATTGTATTAATTGCAGTGATGCTTTGAATCATCTTAGCACTGTTGTGGGCGGAATACATTGAGTTGGGGGGCAAAATTGGGAGAAGAGGATGAAAGAACAGGGAAGAAGGCATGACTCTTTCTCTGCCGTCTTAAAATTTTAGGGGGAAATTACCCTTGAGTACAGTGGAGATGTATTATATAGTATTATAGATTTGGGGTCTTTGTATACAGCCCATGGGCCCAAGAAAGGCTTTCCTAGGGTTTCTTTTATTGGTGCATATTCCATACGTCTGCCACTGTGCGAATAGCTAGATAGAGCGTGTGTTGAATATTGTGTAGAATAGGATAAGTTGGACACGGTGTTGATACTGTAAAGGTCCATCCGGACGGATGGACACCATATAGTCCAAATCCCCATCCGAATGTAGGTGTAAGATTGTAAAGTCCATCCGGACGGATGGTCATCCGGACGGATGGTCATCCGGACGGATGGACACTAGCTCATTCGGACTGGATAGGCGGTTGCCTATAAATAGGGAGTTGGGGTTCCCATATGGACAAGCTTTTGGATCCCAGAGGGGACTTGTTGTCCAACTGGTCTCATGGTGCTGTAACTTATCAAGATATGAATAGAGACCAGATTATAAGTGACTGCTCGGTGTCGTATCTATCTTCTACTCCTTTCTTAGTAATAATAAACGCACTGAACACGTCGTATCAGGACCGAAGCTCCATCAAACTCGCCGGATCCTAGAATCACAAGTGGTATCAGAGCTATGGTACCGATTTAATCGATCTAACAGTCGGTTAAATCACCAAGCTCATCAATTTTGGGTTAAATGGGAGTTTTGATGTTAAAACAGAGAAAATCATCAAGATAAAGGTCAAATCACGAATGGATTTTGGAATTGAAGACATCAATCTGTTCGGAATTGATCCACGCACAATCCTGTGAAGTTTCATCATGAAATTCACACAAATAACGATTCTGGATCGAAAAACGTGATTTGGAGTGTTCTTGAGCTGTTAGAACATATTCCTTTGGATGACCATCCGAGCGAATGACCATCCGAATGAATGACCATCCAAAGCATGACCATCTGGGCCATTTAGTCATCCGGGCGAATGGTCATTCGAACCATATAGTCATTCGGACAGGTGAAGACACTCAGGTGGCTAACTGTCAAGGTGATCCATGATCAGTGATCCATGATCAGTCCATCCGGATGAATGGACCTATTCCATTCGAATGGATGAACTAATGCCTAAAAAAGGCATTTTTTGATCGCAACGACGAGGAGAGTCTCCAGAAAAAATTGGTGATTGAATTTTTTTTCCGGTTTTTAACGACCAAGCTGGGTTGTTCGGAGACACCGTCTGGGGCTTTAGTGAACAAATTTGATGATGCGATCACGGATTGTGGAAATTAGTCGTGTAGTCATGATGTTGGTGTAGAATGTTTTTCATTCAGATTAGATTATCTGACTATTTATGGGCCAAAACATAAAATCCGCAATGATGAAAAACTGACGTTTTGAGGAAAATTGTCATATTTTCGGCATAGTCGAGTTTTTCACTGATAAAAGAGGACTGAATTGCTCAGTTTGAGGGGGAATTCAGTAATAGAGACGTCAGAATTTGCAAAAATGAGGGGGAATAAAAATTTTAGATGTTCTAGAATTTTTGAAATTCGTGACACTACAACAGTATTCGGGTGTTTTCGACTTCAGATTGTCAGGGGGAATGTGAATCTAATCTTGGGTGAAAGCTTCCGAGATCAAGATGATCCGAGGTGTTGATATCTGATCGTGGATGAAAGCATTAGAAATCTGAGAGTGATCGTGGATGATAGCTTCTGAGATCTAGATTATCCGAGGAGAAGAATTTGATTGTGGACGAATGCTTCAGAGATCGGATTACATTACCAGTTGATTTGTTTTCCGATGAATATTTGCTGATTGTGAAGAATACTGTTAACGTTGATCACGGAAAACGGGATATCAGATCTTCTGGGGGAATCACTGATTTGAAGTTAACCAGTGGGGTATTTGAAGTTTCTATTAATTGTCGGTTGAGTTTTTGTACATTCTTAGATCGAGCAAGAGGAATGCAAGATCGTGGTGATGAAATGATATATCAAATACTAAACTCGGATGTGGGTAAAGCTGAAACAGAGATTACTGTACTGATTGGTTTCAAATTGGTGATTGTTCGTGAAGGTTGCAGTTTAGCAAATCAGAGTAGAGTCGTGAACTGTGCAAAAGACCTGAAGATTCATTTCAGGGGGAATTGGTGCTTTACTCTGTCAAAGCAAACCCGATTCATAAATCGAGGGGGAATCTATTGAAGATTGCAGAATATTCAAACACGGCTCAAGGTTCTCAAAGTGTTAGAGACGATTCGACAGTGACAGCCGAGGGGGAATCTGTTGGTGCATATTTTGTACGTCTGCCACTGTGCGAATAGCTAGATAGAGCGTGTGTTGAATAGTGTATAGAATAGGATCAGTTGGACACAGTGTTGATACTGTAAAGGTCCATCCGGATGAATGGACAAGTCCATCCGGATGGATGGATAACATATAATCCAAATCCCCATCCGAATGTAGGTGTAACATTGTAAAGTCCATCCAGACGAATGGTCATCCGGATGGATGGTCATCTGGACGGAGGGTCATCTGGACGGATGGTCATCCGGACGGTCATCCGGACCGGACGGATGGACAGTAGCTCATTCGGACTGGATAGGCTGTTGCCTATAAATAGGGAATTGGGGTTCCCATTTGGACAAGCTTTTGGATCCCAGAGGGGACTTGCTGTCCAACTGGTCTCATGGTGCTGTAACTTCCCAAGATATGAATAGAGACCAGATATAAGTGACTGTTCGGTGTTGTATCTATCTTCTACTCCTTTCTTAGTAATAATAAACGCACCGAACACGTAGTATCGGGACTAAAGCTCTCTGTCAAACTCGCTGGATCCTAGAATCACATCTTTCATGTATATATTGAGGTTCCCCTCCATTGTAATTGATTCCGATGTTTTTCCTTTTTGCTTTTACAGATATGAAATATTTAACATTTTCGGCAAAATCAATAACTATGTCAAAATGTAATGGGAAGCTGGAATTGAAATGAGTAAAGGAGCTGGAATTGAAATGAGTAAAAGAAACTGGAATTCGATAATTAATGATAATAATCTTAGGGGGGAGTTTGGTTTATAAATTAGTAATTGATATCCCCTAAATTATTCTATAAAATCAGTTCTCAAACAACAAATATTTAACGAAGAGGATGAAAAACTATTGGACTATAGTTAATATCCTGATATATCAACTGATACATCGGTCCGCTGTCGAGATATCGGTACAAAATATCGGTCAGCATATTGGTACTCATTATATCAGCTAGAGATTTGGCCAATATATCACTGATAGATTTGGCCAATATATCATTGATTTTCCCGACATCAATATCTTTCTTCTTAGTTCTACCATCTGTCTTCTTCTTATTGCTGCTATTAGTGCTTTAAATCTTAATTGTTACTTGTTATTGATAAATGTTAGTGTTTTAAGTTTTTAAGTTCCTACTTACTACAATTGTTAGTGTTTTGCAAGTTGCAAAATGTTAATTTGTAATATATAACTTTAGTATGATATTAAATTACAAATATCCCACCGTGATAAAAAATAAATAAAAAATAAATATCGGTCATTTTACCGCATTAACAACTTAGCTATGGGAAAGTGTATATTGAACAACTTTTAAACTTAACAAGTCTAAAAACGGGATATAGGGGCTGATTTACATCATCATTAAAAAACATTGCTCCTAACATCATCATCTTCAAAACCAAAATAAATCAAAACCACATTTTAAAAGATTTAAAAGCGACAAAACACAGGCTGATTATGGGTCCTAACATTGATCACCACCAAAAGTATAGAATTCATTTTGTAGGTCCCTTTCCGGAGGATGACGAACCTAAACCTTGTTATACAAACCTACTAGCGAGTGCGGAATCCAAGCTAGTAAGCAAACCGGGATGAAGCAAGTAGAGAAACAAACACACAAGAGTTCACCGATTAACACCACTGTATTAATACGTATGAAGGTTCCAGTTACAAGCACAATGTTTTCAAATCTAACTTGCAAACTCTCACTAAGTGTGTGTGTGTTTCGGACAGAATGCTCTCAAGCTCTCAAGTCTATCTTTCTGTCTATGTGGGAGTGTCTTTTTAAAACAACACACTGCATGGGTATATATATACCCATACACAGCAGGTCTGACCGAAGGATCCGATAGATGGTCCGAAGGATCATCTTTCGAATACGATGCTTTCGAAGGATCAGTAAGGACCTCGAAAGATTGTCTTTCGAGGTCTATCTATCGAAGCATATCTTTCGAGGTGATCGAAGGATCTACATTATCCTTCGATCACTCATCCTTCGAGTCAGACAACTTACATCAATTTTACTAAGTGTTGCCAAGTCATACTAGGAGGACGGTTGACTTGGTCAACTGACAGGACTGACAAGGACATCGTTTACATCGTGACCGAATACAGACAAAGTACAGACACGAGTGCATCAACAAACTCCCCCTTGGCTGTAGCTTTGTCTTTATCTTCTATAGTTGTAGACTCGTCTCGAACTTCGATGGTCTTTGGTCTTCGAGTTCTCAAAGCTCTGATGTCCTTTCAAGTCTTCAATGTCGGAGGATCTTCAAAGTCTTCACGTCTTGAAAGCAGAGAGTGTATCAACAAACTACCCGTATCATGTAGGAAGTGTGTTGACAAACTCCCCCTTAACATAAGCTCCCCCTTGAGTTATGCTCGTGAATGACTTGATCTTTATGAAGTGAGATCCTTGTGGTGTTGATGATGGCCAGCGGCAACTCGATCATCTTCATCTTTTGAGCGCCTTCTCGTCGTGGCTTCATTCCAAAGCTTGTCATCGACCATGTTCTCCTAGCCTTTAGAATCTGCACATGCAAGAAATCTAAACGCGTAATGAGAACAACTGCTTGGAATAGTTAGTATAACCAAATGACACACGAATGACCATGTCATAATCAAACACCGTCCGACAGTTTGAAAGTTTAATAAATTTGTCAAATTTTAGTCTTTAACTTTCAAAACATGCAAATTTCGACCGTTTATGAAGATTTAGTCAGTTCGGTTTTCGTTCAGGTTTCAGGTAACGAAGACTCGAGCTCCAACATCGTACGATCGAAAATAAAGAAGAAATAAAATCTTTTTGGCTTTTACAAAGTTTATATTAAAACACGCCTAAAATCTTTTTGGTATTTTTGAAATTAAAAGACAACAATTTAAAATCCTTTGAGTGTTATCAAACGACATCACCGCTAATGTCGTGCTGATATGCACCAAACGACGAAACTGTTTAAAAGCAAACAATAAAAGTTAAGCAGTAAATAAATATATACAGACAATCTTTTTGCGAGTTTCGAGGGTAAGAGAATCATATCAGTGTACGGTCATGCCAAAACACTCTTGTTGTTCAGTTAGTTAACATTAAGATAAGCATCCTATAACAATTATCGGTATTGTTGTCCACTTAAGCTCAACTTATCAGATGTAATCATGGCGAGGGGATACGTTAAGGTATGATTTATACTTACCGACCGGTGTTCATCCACATCACGACACATTCCCGTATCAAGGTATGCACGAGAGTTCATCTTACCGGTGAGTATACCGATTATCATCTGTTTGGCCGTATAAAATGTGAGATACTCACTTATTTTGATTTGAAAACAATCCCTATGTGATATAATCACTTATTGATGAGGAACTTGATTTTCAAATGCATGAGGGCACAGGAGCAAGTCCGTGAACAGGTCAGTACTTCCGTACAGCAGAGAGACGAACTCGACACCCGGAAAAATGTGATACTTTATCACTTATTTGATTTGGACATGTGATTGTTTATCACTTATTGAGGTCGAATGCAGTATGTAATATGTACACGTATGTATAGTATCATGGAAGATCTAGACTTGCGTCCCCTTTATTTTTCGGTAAAAGATACAACCATGATACCCAGATGATATGCAGCATAAAGACCGAATATCTCAGAACCTCGGCAATCTATCAAACGAAATTTCGGTACTAAGACCATATGCCAATGAATGGTTCCCACCTGGTCTTCAGTCGATTAAGATTTATATCACCCTGCACACTTTAAAATGATTGTGAGCCTACCGATACATCTTATATAGAGCTGCTTATCGTTTTACATTTAAGGTTTAAAGAGGTTTGGATAGACCACTGATGTACTATCATTTTCTCTTTTGCTCGCCAGGAAACTCATTTTTGTTTTTCTATTGTTTTTGTGTTTTTGAAATTTTTCGATGTTTTTGGATTTTCAGATTTTCGGATTTACTCCCCCTAAAATCAATAAACTAAGACAAATTTAAAACACACAAAGATATTTACAAAAATGATTTTCCGATGTTGGTTTACTCTTGCTTGACCTTAATGCCGTTTACCAATAATAAGAAGTCAAATCTAGATTTGTCAAAAGCTTTGGTAAATAAGTCGGCACGTTGGTCATCGGTGTGGACCTTAACAACATCGATTAGCCTTTTCTCAAAGCAATCACGTATGATGTGATATTTGATTTCGATGTGTTTGGTCTTTGAATGCTGCACAGGATTTCTAGTGATATCTAAAGCAGCAGAATTATCAACGTAAATAGGAGTAGTTAGGAATTCAAAACCATAGTCCCGCAATTGTTGTTGGATCCAAAGAACTTGGGAGCAACAACTTGAGGCAGCAATGTATTCAGCTTCGCATGTTGATGTAGCGACGCATGTCTGCTTCTTGCACTGCCATGTGACTAGGCGATTTCCTAAAAACTGACATCCAGCCGTTGTGGATTTGCCGTCGATTTTGCATCCGCCAAAATCAGAATCACTGAAAGCTACCAATTCAAAGTTATTATCCCTAGGGTACCACAGACCGGTGTCAGGGTACGCCTTCAAATAACGAAAAATCCTTTTGACAGCTGCAAGATGTGAGGCCTTCGGGTTAACTTGATATCTGGCTAGCAGGCAAGTTGGATACATTATGTCTGGCCTTGATGCTGTGAGGTACATAAGAGATCCAATCATTGCGCGATAGTATGAGGGGCTAACAGGTTCACCCTTCAAGTCTGTGATTAGTTGGTAGTGGGGTACCAATGGGCGTTGCATCGGACATCTGGAACCGGCTCAAGATGTCACCAACATATTTAGTCTGATGGATGAATATCCCAGACTCTGTTTGTTGTACTTGTAGGCCCAAGAAGAAACTCATTTCCCCCATAGCACTCATCTCGAATTTATCCTGCATAATGCGCTCGAAATTCCTACACAAGACATCATTAGTAGAACCAAAAATAATATCATCAACGTATACCTGAACCAGAAGAAGATCTCCATCTTGTTCTTTGATGAAGAGAGTACAATCGATAAGACCTCTTCGAAAACCATTCTCCAGCAGATAGGTAGATAAGGTTGCATACCAAGCTCGTGGCGCTTGATGAAGACCATAGAGAGCTTTGTTTAGCAACCAAACCCGATCGGGATGGACAGGATCTTCAAAACCTGGAGGCTGTTCGACATATACCTCTTCTTCAACCACACCATGTAGAAATGCACTTTTGACGTCCATCTGGTAAACCTTGAATCCTTTGAGTGAGGCATAAGCCAGAAAGATCCGAATAGCTTCCAGACGTGCAACTGGTGCATAGACTTCGTTGTAGTCGATCCCTTCTATCTGACGAAAACCTTGAACGACTAAACGAGCTTTGTTTCGAATAACCACTCCACGGTCGTCTTTCTTGCATTTGAAGACCCATCGAGTGCCAATCTTCTTGTAATTCTCAGGTTTTTCAACAAGCTTCCAAACACCAAGCTTGTGAAATTGCTGCAATTCTTCCTGCATGGCTTCAACCCAAGCACTATCTTTCAATGCTTCTTTCCACGACTTTGGTTCTTCTTGTGACACGTAACACGCGAAGGACCAGTCATTTTGTTGACCAGATTCTCTTATAGCTGAATACAAACCAGCATTCCGGTTGTTTCTCAGCTGATTACACGTCTGCACACCGCGATGGACATCTCCTATTATGTTCTGCTGGGGATGGGTATCGTGAATCCTCATTTCAGGATTATCTGGCACACAAGCATTGATACCCAAGTTGGTAAGATTAAGATCAACAACCAACTCCACACCAGGAATGTGGGTAGAGGTGGATGCATTCCCTTCAGCAGTATCTATATTCTGCGTATGAGGTGTATCACCAGAGGCACCTTGAACAGGAGCAGCTGGAGCTGAAGATCCTTCGGCTGCATCATGATATTCATCATCTTCAGAAGAATCATTATAATCAGCAGCATCTTCATAAACCTCATTTTGAACCATATTGTTGACAGACGAAGAAACTTGAGGATCAACAACAATAGGTCTAACCAAAGGCGAGACAGCAGCGTTGTCACTTTCCAACAACATCCTAGCCGCTGCTGATTCTTCGTCAAAGGTTGGCAGATTGAAGGAGTCAAAAAGTCCATCATAATCGAACATCCACGGATCACCCGGAGCCCTAACAGGACTCGTGTACCTTTGAACCCTGACTTCACTCCATAGTTCAATCTTTTTGGTAGCTAGATTCCAAACGCGAAAATTCGGAGTAGCATATCCAAGGAAGAAACCCTCGATAGCTCTAGCTCCAAACTTTCCATCCGGCTCAATCATAGTACAAGGAGCACCAAACGGTTCAAGGTAAGAAAGATCCGGTTTCCTTTTCTGAAGGAGTTCGAAGCAAGTTTTGCCATGTCTCTTTACTGTAAGAACTCTGTTTAACGTGTAGCAAGCAGCCGATACAGCCTCCCCCCAGAATTGAATAGGGAGTTCCGACTCTACTAACATTGTTCTTGCAGTTTCTCTAATCGTCCGATTCTTCCTCTCTGCGACACCATTTTGTTGTGGAGTATAACGAGAACTGTACTCATGAAGAATGCCTTTAGAAGTACAAAACTCATCCATAACTTGATTCTTGAATTCGGTTCCATTGTCGCTTCGGATCCTTTTTACTTTCAACGAATAGAGATTCTCCAACATTGTAAGAAGATCCTTGAGGATGCCAGGAGTTGCACTCTTGTGTGCCATGAAGGATACCCAAGAAAATCTAGAGTAGTCATTAGTAACTACTAGACAATAGGCATCACCAAACGTTCGAGAGGCAAGCTGACAGTGTTGATTTTCTTCAAAGGATGAGACTTCTTTGTTTGCTTCCCTTTTTGGCACGAGACACAGATATCTTGTAAGTGAAAACTTCTCACAGGCACACCATTCACAAGATTATTTTTCACCAAATGGTTCATCTTCCTCAAGTGAATGTGTCCCATTCTTCTGTGCCAAGATATCGACTCCTTTTCCGTGGCTTTTGAGACAAAGCAAGTGACTTGTACAGATGTAGTAATCGCCTGGCTCATGTCGAGAATATAAAGATCATTAACTCTCGGAGCCGATAAGAGAATCCATTCTTGTGGAATTTTGAATCCAGGTTTCAGCACATAGCAGCCGGCATCATCAAAATGCACGGTGAATTTCTTATCGCAGATTTGCGACACACTGAGAAGATTATGATCAATTTGCTTGACATAATTGATCTTATTGAAGCACACCATACCATTTGAAATACTTCCTTCTCCAGTGATAAATCCGCCTTTGTCACCCGCAAAAGCAACATACCCTCCTCTAATGTTTCTCACGTCGTATAGGAGCCGTAAGTCGCCAGTCATGTGCCTGGATGCTCCACTATCAACAATCCAGTGACTATTAATAGTTCCTCCTAGAACATCCTGCACATGTCATTTAAAAACATCAGTTGAGAATGGGGACCCAAGCCTTAGTGGTCTTGGGTCGTCCCTGAGCATCACGAAATGTGATATCAATCTCTTGATGGTTTTCAAGAACAACTGCTCCCCCTGAATTGTCACCCGACTTAGGTAACCAAGTTCGTCTTTGCCTACCAGTTTTTGAAGATTCTTGTTTTACAGGTTGTGACACACTTGGTTCCCTTTGAACTGTTTTAATCTCAGATTTTAAAGCTTTTTCAACAGTTTTCATGTTCTTACGTCGTTGTTTAGTTTCTTGTTCTTTTACAGTTCGTTTATCTTGTTTAGGTGAAACTGACCGACGTTGAGGATGAACTGTTTCAGGTGGAGCTTTCTCAACAAATTTACTCTTTGGAGCATTTGGGCAGTTTCTGATGATGTGCCCAATTTCTCCACATTTAAAACATGTTCTCCTTTCAATAGATTTTGGAGAACTTGATTGACCACAAGATGTCGAACTCGTGGAACCCGAGGTACTAGCCTTTTCATCACACCCATTCGTGCGTTGAGTGTAATTGTTATCACTGTTACGCTTTAAGATTGTTACTTGTTTTACAAAATCCGTGTTAGATTTGTTTTCAAAAGTTTCAATCTTATCAGTACCCTTGGATGACACGAACTTGACATCTTTTGCTTTCTTTTGAAAACGAGCTCCTTTTGTTTCAGACTTCATCTGAGAGACTTTATGCTTTTGAGCTCGTTTGACTGGTTGTTTACCATTAGAAGCAGCAGGTTGTTGAGTGGTTGAAGATTTTTGTTTACCAAACTGTTTTCTAATCTCAGCCTTAGGAATTGGATCACATTGTGTTACCACAATTCCCGGAAGTGTTTTTCCCAAAAATTTGTTTGTGTTGTCTTCAAAGACTTTGTCAATCAAAGATTTATTTACATTTTTAATTGGGAAAACATGGTCTGAGTAGATTTTATTATCTCCAACCAAAGTGTACAACACATTACTGCTTTTAACAGTAGACACACATGTCTTATCAACTTTGACAGGATTAATCACTTGTTTCTGAACAGGTTGCACGACAGGAGTAGGAGGATCACAAAGAATATGATTCTCAATTGGAATTTCTACTCCTTTTGTTTCATCAAGTGATTCATCCTTGTCATTCACATCTGGTTCATCATCTGAAGAATCATAGTCCTCAATGATTGGAGGACTTTGCTTCACGGATGATGACGTTTCTGGTTGCTTAGAGGATGAATTTTCCGGTTTGAACCCTAGGCCAGTAGCAAATTCCTCGACATCTAGAGGCACACTGGGTTCATACCGAGGCATTTCCTCCTCATCAGGCATCTTGGTATAATTGTTCATCAAAGGGGGCGGACATTTCTTGTACCCTATGCCTTTCTGATTTCCCTTTGGTTGTTGAACATCGATGATGTGATCAAGCACAAATTGGGAGTTAGAATAACTATCCAATTTCTGTTTGATCGCATCGTGCTCGCATTGGGCTATGGCTAATTGCTTTTTAGTTTCTTCCACAATGTTAATATATTCATTTATACTTACTTGCTTGTGGTAAACTACTTTGTTAACCTCGGACACATTTTTCTTTAATGTTTCTATTACAGATTTAAAATCTTTTTCATTCCGAGTTAAAGCCATGTTTGCCTCTTTGCATTTCGACAGTTCAATAACCAAATTCTGGTTATGACTATGAAGCTTTTCTGATTCAAGCTTCATCTCAGCACATGACTTACAAATACTAGGAGCAGGAGGTTTAGAATTTACCTGACTAGAAGAGGCTGAACCGTTTGCCATAAAGGCAGTTTGAAAAGAAAAAGCTCCATCTTTAGAAAATAGCTTCTCCATTTCCTTTGATGCAGTAGCAGCCTTCCTAATCAGAATTGATTTCTGACATTTAAGCTCATCAGCTTCATTCAGTAGATCCTGAATATCATCATCTCCTTCCTCCTTCACATCAGGCTCTGAGTGATTATCCCCAGAAACAGAGCCTTCTTCATCAGAACTTCCAGAATAACCAGAACTGTCATCACTTCCAGAAGATTCTTCTTTATGAACCTGCTCGATGATCTTTGCATAAAGAGCTGTTCCACTTCTCTGATCATCATCACCAAACTGCACTGACCAGTCACAGCCCTCATCAGCTTGAACAGCCAAGGCCCGATTGGTATTTGAAGATCCAGGCTGGCCCTGATTGTTATTAACTGCCACCATCCTCCTCTCACGGTTTTCATTCACATTCGTCGTACTCGTCTGGTTTCTGAAGGGGTTGTGATTGCCGTGTTTTGTTGGTAAAGTGCACTCACGTTTGAAGTGCCCTTTATTACCACAGTTGAAGCATGTAACGACGTTGATATCAAACCCATACTTCGTATCTTTCTTTCCTTCTAATGAAGTTCTACCAGTACGAGCCATGAAGTCTTTGGCCCTTCTAACCGCACTTGCAAAAGCCCACTTAATATCCATCAACTCCATTTCTTCCTTGTCGATCTGCTGATAATCTTCATTGGTCATGTTTATGTTTCCAAGCTGACCTGCTACCAATCCACAGTAAGCACTGACCATTGTATTAATAATTTCCATGTGCTCCTTAGCAACTTCAATGCTGAGGTGTGAAAGGTTTGAATTATCGACTCGGATTGTGTGAGGATTTTGAGGTTGAGGATTGTTTGTATAATGAGCCTGCTGTTGTTGTTGTTGTTGAGGTTGTGGTTGTGGCTGTGTTGGGACAGGAATGTAAGACCTCGGATCAAATTGAGGTTGTGGTGGAGCAGCTGTTGACTGAGGAAATGGAAAGGAACTTGTGTTGGAGACAAATGCAGTCTGCAGTTTGGGTTGCTGGGCTGCAGCTGCTCTTGCTAGAGCATCGAAACCCGGAAGATACATTTCTGTATTTTGAGGGGCGGGAGCTCTCTTGGCTTTCCTGATTTCTTCATCATTTTTGTGTTCCAGTTTCTGAATGAACTCATAGATGTTGACTTGATCTAGAGTTCCAGTATGCTTCAACAGCTCAATGAAAGAGCTCCACTTTGGAGGTAAGGCGTCAGCAAACCTACTCACCATGTCTTGTTGAGTAGAGACAACTCCATAAGCACACATTTCACTAATCAAATGATAGAAACGTGTGGTCATATCATTCAGAGTCTCGTTTTCCAAAAACTGAAAAGATTCAAACTCTTTCTTCAACAGATCATGCCGAGACTTTCGAGCAGCTGCATTGCCTTCTCCTCTAGCAACTAAGGCATCCCACAATGTTTTCGTGGTCTTGCAATATGAGAACTGATGGTAGATGTCTTTGTTGAGTGCTTGAGTAAGTGTGGCAAAGGCCTTTTTCTCCAATTCATAAGCCTTCTTGTCATTTTCAAGCATATTGGCATAACCCTCAGAAGTGGACGCAGCAGTCTCCAGATTTTCATTGAATGCATTGATGAAACACGTCCAAAGATCGGTGCTTTGCCCTTGGACATACGTGTGAAAGCGGTTTTTCCATGATGGAAATTCATTCATATGATTTAGCTTTGGTGGACGATTGTTACTGCCCGTTTCGCTTTCACTGATCAAAAGGTTTTGAATGCTTTGACTTTGATTGGATACCAAAGCCCATTGACTTGGACTGATTGATGCAGGAGGAAACATACTCTTTGCCCAAGCTGCAGCAGATGTTAGTTCTTGACTATTAGATTGTGAGTCCAAACTCCAATCCCAAGGACTTGTACAGCTCATTTTGATCAAATATTAAGAGAAAAACCTACACAAACACAAACTGTTAAGGTTCAAACAGACCCGAAATGAAAGATACAACCTGGTTCGAAAGATCAATACTTGTTCGAATGATCAACAATGTTCGAACGATCACTGTTGAGTTTCGAACAATGACTTCGAAAGATTGACTTCGAAGGACTGACCACACGAAGGATCCTTATCTTTCGAAGGACTGATTTCGAAAGATTCTCCTTATATTACGAACACAGATCTCGAAAGATTCACCAACACGAAGGATCCTTATCTTTCGATGAGTAATAGTAGCTCGAAAGATATATCCTTCGAAAAGATTCCTTGGTCCGAAAGATAGTTCACTGACTTCGAAAGATGTTCGAAGGATGGTATCTGTCGAACCTCCTTGATCGAGGAATGATCTTTCGAGTTCGAAAGGTATCTTTCGACTGCTCTGACACACTGACAAAAAGTTGACGGGTAGGTGGGAAAAGGTGATGGGTTGGTGCACAACTTTCGGCAGAAGGGATGTGCAGGCACCAACTTTTCACCAAACTTGTTGAATTTTAAAAAAAAATATGCCCAAAAAGGAAAGATCTTATCCAGATCCAGTACCGGAAAATATGACCGGAATTTTCGCCGGAAAATACCAAATTACTTAAAAACAAGTTTTCAAGTTACCCAACCCAACCTTGAACACTCCCGAAGGTTTAGAACTCGTTTTTCAGTTTTAAGATGCAAGAAAAACCACCAAAATGGGTGCTAAACCTAGTGTCCAAACACACCAAGAACTTGAACAAACCCGGTTTTAAACAAGGTAAAGAGCCACGGCTCTGATACCACTTGTAGGTCCCTTTCCGGAGGATGACGAACCTAAACCTTGTTATACAAACCTACTAGCGAGTGCGGAATCCAAGCTAGTAAGCAAACCGGGATGAAGCAAGTAGAGAAACAAACACACAAGAGTTCACCGATTAACACCACTGTATTAATACGTATGAAGGTTCCAGTTACAAGCACAATGTTTTCAAATCTAACTTGCAAACTCTCACTATGTGTGTGTGTGTTTCGGACAGAATGCTCTCAAGCTCTCAAGTCTATCTTTCTGTCTATGTGGGAGTGTCTTTTTAAAACAACACACTGCATGGGTATATATATACCCATACACAGCAGGTCTGACCGAAGGATCCGATAGATGGTCCGAAGGATCATCTTTCGAATACGATGCTTTCGAAGGATCAGCAAGGACCTCGAAAGATTGTCTTTCGAGGTCTATCTATCGAAGCATATCTTTCGAGGTGATCGAAGGATCTACATTATCCTTCGATCACTCATCCTTCGAGTCAGACAACTTACATCAATTTTACTAACTGTTGCCAAGTCATACCAGGAGGACGGTTGACTTGGTCAACTGACAGGACTGACAAGGACATCGTTTACATCGTGACCGAATACAGACAAAGTACAGACACAAGTGCATCAACACATTTAACACCTGATACAAAAATAAATATTGAATGTGCGATGTGTGTTTATATATATCATCGTCACACACTACATATGCGATCATCTCAAGGAAGCCCCCATACATTTTATAGTAAAACCACAAATTATAAATTGTGGTTCCTTTGGCGGAGTTTGCAAAGCATGGCTGGAAAATTCCCGACTTGCCAAACTCGAGAAGCAATGGTTGGGTTCTCAATTGCAACGGTCACAAGATCAAAACCGAAGAGAAAAATGTCATAGCAGGATCAAAGCTGAAAAAAAAAATCCCATGGTTTTTGTGTTAGTTTTGATTAAAATACAACATACGTTCTTAAAAAGTTAAGAACAATGCTTGCAGTTAATAACAAAAGTAGATTAGAAATGTTAATCTTCAACTTGTCTCATTCTTCATCAGTTTCTTGTAGATTTATGCTTATTTATGAATGGATATTCATAAACCCACAAATAATAATGATTAAAAATAACCACACTACACCAAAACAATCCCAATTTTTTCTAAATTCGATTCCTATGAACATATCAATCCTTGATTTTTATTAAGATGTGATACGGCTGAAACTAAAAGAATTAGACAGAGATGCGATAGAAATCGAATTGTATGAGGACCGAAGAGATTAAAGAACCTGATAAATATACAACGATCTTCATTGATTTCGCCCGTTTGAACTCGGACTCCAAGAGGACGTCTCCGTGTAAAACCCTAGCTCTGCCAGGGGAAATCATGACTTACACAGTTACACTAATAAATCCATAATTTTGTCTAAGTCTGGTAACTTTTAATCTTTATATCTTTCATCTTTGTGACAAAGCATGTTTTATTTTAACGCAAACATTTTTCCACTTTTAACTTTCGCCCCTTATAGTTTTCATCTTTTACAAATTTTTCGTTTATGTTTCGTTATAAATTTTGCAACTTAACATGCTGCAAAGTGCATAAGTGGTTCAACGTTTTTACATTTTTTTTCCCGTTTAACAGCCCTATCACAAAGCGTGGGTCCTAGCATGGGTCCTAGGTCGACTTAATTTTATTTATTTATTTATTTATTTATTTATTTATTTATTTATTTATTTATTTTACACTTTGGTGTAATTTTTGCGCGTTAACACACTCTAACATGCGTGCGTGATTCAACATTTTTACTTTTACTTTTCATTCGGTTAACCCTAAACCCTAATGGTCCAGCCACAATGCACCGGACCTATTGTGGTGTGGCATTGGTGCTACTTAGCATGGGTTTTCACCCTCACCGCAACGCGAGGAGCTTAAGACTAGTTACGATTTTATATTTCAGATTTGGGTATAGTTTTGACTTTTGAGAAATTATACATTTGATCATAATATAAATAGTCATTAGGTGGATGGAAATTAAACTTTTTGTTAGACATTTAGTAAATGAATAAAACGCCCTTAATATTAAATATATAAATAAAGTATGGGTCCATTTAAAATATAATTAAGTTAACGCAAACCAACCCAAGCTCCTTCCCCGCTATCCCTCTCGCTCTCTCCTATAGTTTCTGCCAGCATTGCAATTTCAGGAGCGCAGATGGACAAACATCCATGGGAGCAAATTAGGTGGGTTAGAAATGGTTTATTGCCCGAGGTGCGTAGTAAGGCGTTTCCCCGCAAGTGGTGCAGATTCTAGCCCCATGGTTGACACTTGTGTAAAAAATATAAAACATGGTTATTTTATTGAATCACCCTTTACCGGTGAACCGATCTGCAACCCCAGCCCCTTTTTCATTGTAGCTGATCAAATGTAGCAATGCATCACCAAAATTTCTTGGATGCTAAAACATATCATTTTTCGATGGGCATTGTTGGAAACCTTTTGCAACGACACTGACAGTGTCTCCAGGACTTCTAGTGGGCAAACAGAACTGAGACAAGGGGGAGAACAATATGGGTGTTGAGTCACGAATCAGGTTGGTTTCGTGGTGGTTTTAATCTACGTTGGTGTTGTCAGGATTTTGGTGGTCGCAAACTAGTTAATCCCCGGTTACTAGCTTGTGTGTGGCAATATGATGGAAACATGGCAGAGAAGAAAATCATGGAAACATGGCAGGGAAGGTCAGCGGTGGCTTTGGTTTTAGTTTTGTGGAGGTGAAACGTAACAGCCAAGGGTGTTAGAACTCGTTGAAAACCGAAAAAATGGAGATGGAAATGAGGGTGCTTTGGGTATAGCTAGGGTAATTTCTCTCTTCCTTCTCTCTCCATCAGATAATTCTTTAGCATTACAAAAATTTAAAACACTAATTGTGTATTCAATATCTTTAAGAAGATAAAATCAGAACAAGTAAAAGACTGTCGCGTAGTTAATTAGGGACATTTGCATAGAAGTCAATACACTCTTGGCATCCACAATCCTCAAATCTGCACATCTGACATCCGAAACAAACACAGTGTGTGCATCCTTTGCAGTTTGTTTTCTTCGGGCATCCGCTATGTCGTCTTGAGCTTCTCTCCTCAAGATCTTCACAAGTCCACCTTAAACAAACAAAATACATATAAACAGGTCAGTTTTATGTGATTATGAATCCTTAAAAATCAAACAGGTAGATCAACTTACCTGCCCGGTATCATGTCATGACAGGTCCGGGTTTCCCTAGAAGCAGCATCATGATAGAACCTACATGCATCCTTTGACCGAAGTTCAAAGCGACGAATCTTGTTGCAAGCACTACAGCGCAAGAACTCATCACGGTGGGAGACTTGGTTGTGCGGTCTCACGTATTCATCTCCTTTATAGTGCCTTAGAAGACAAGTTTCACCCAACTTTATCTTCTCACCATTGCACTTTTGAACCCAAACCTTTGACCTCCAATTTCGCACGTTTGTACTACTTGAGGCATGTTTTGCAAATCGTGCAGGACTATTAAATACTGTTTTCAACCCAAAGTACCATAATTAAGTTTTTATAATAAAGTGTATAAAAAAAGAAAATGGGTGTGTAAAGGAGTTTGATCATGCCTCGATTGCAATTTGGGTTGCAAAGGCAAGTGGTGGAGATGGTACCATCGTCAACTATTCTCATGATGCCCACAGAGTCTCCAAGCCTGTTGTTTGTGCAACCACACTCTATTTCAATGTAACGTGGTGCTCTCACTATGATATGCTCAGCAAAGGCACTCAATTCCTCATTGGAAAAAATAGTCCCAGCTCCTGTTGTTTGTGCATCCAAACGCAATTGAGTCACAATTTGAAAAACTATAGGCATGATTTGATAGAAATATAAGAAAGTAATTTTATTTAAAGGGAATATGATTTCTTTATCAGCTAGGAAAAACTGTTATTAAAGAAACTAATAATTTCTTTTATAGGGAAATCAACCATTAAGTTATATGTCTAATCCATAGTAATATGGTCAAGTAATTCAAGTATAAATATAAACATAATGACAACCAATGAGGAAAAATGTCCAAGAAAAACTTCACAGGACAGATTAAGTTATACACATTGAAGTTTTGAGTTATTATGTTTTCTTTTGACAGATTAAGAAATTTAAATAATGCATCAGATATGATAATTACAAATATTAATTACTCTAACCATTTAAGAAAGAAATACTAAATCGATCATAACACAAGTTTGTGACATTCAACTTTTACCAACTAGGAAAAATGGTAATAAAATAATCTGACCATTTAAGAAAAAATTATCTACATACCTAAATATTATCGAAATACATTTCAAAATCGAAAAGGCTGGTTTGTGACGATCACAGGCGGTAATCTTTATCATCTTTGTTACTGCATCATAAACCGCTTTTGCCTAAATTAAATTTAAAGCGTGTGTTGATTTCTGATAAACTAATTCTGATTGTTAAAAGTTAATTCCTAAATAGGTGCATTTCTAGTAAATAATCCATCAATCATGAGACAAGTTATCAATTTAACACTCAAGCGTTAGTCTAGAGTAGATCTAGTCAAATGATTGAAATTTAGATATTGATTGTGAAAACACCTACGGAATCAAATCATAAATAACAAATTAAGCAAACTTAGTTCATCAGAAATCAAAATCTGGCTCCTATATCACAATCATAAGTCACGAATAGATCCGATCAGTTGATTTAAAATTCAAAGCAATCTTAAAAGAACATATAGATTTTGAAGCATATATAGCAATTCAAGCAACTTAAATGAAACTGAAATCAAAATTGGGCACATATAGCCCAAGCATTAACTTCAATTTGCTAAATGAAAACCTAAAATCAAACACGATTTGTGATAATGGATGAATTTCTAAAAAAACATGAAGAGAATGTTTATCTACCTTGCGCCATGTATTGTAATGCGAGTACCCAGCACTTGTGTTCGAAGAGCCTTTCGTTTGTGATTCTACGCCAAAATCTCACCCTTCGGAATTTATAGAAAATGATAAAGGTGAAAGTTGCGGGCACGTTACGTTCACCTCTCTAAGGTGACACTTGTCATGATTATTTTTGCCAAATCAGCTCAAGAAACCCTTAACGACATCGTTTTCAGACAATTTTGTTTCATGTGAGTGTTGTGTCGAGTGACATGAAAATTGTGAAACCAAAATATCCTGTTCTTTATTTAAACTTAGGTGTCCAACAAACTAACTTCAATTTTAAGTTACTATTATATTATTAGGATTTCTTTATATATAGTCCATGTGTATGAGATTGGCTTTTTTGTTGATGCATTTTTGTGTATGTCGCTAGTGATGGTTCTGCAGTGACTGATGTCAAACGATTGATGTACAAGATACGAGTGACAATGATAAACAATGTTGCCCATGGAACCTTTGGTTTGATAATGATGACATCCTGACATCATCAAGTTGACTTGGAAAGCATGCATTTCACTGTCGATGTAACAACAACATGCCGCTGTCGATCCATATAAGCCAAGGGCAGTGCTGTTGTTGACACTCAATCACTGTCAATAGGTTATGTGAGTTGTTAGTATAAACAGCTTTTTCCTTGTCACTTGTAGGGGATCTTGAATGAGCTAGAGAGAGAGTGTATAGAGAGAGTTTTGGATTGCTCGTATTAGTTGCATTTTGTACCGAACTTCTGTCCAATTGAATACACGAATCGTCAATCGTTGAACCTTTGTTATTCATTATGTTCTCTCGCTCGGTTTATGGTGTAGCTTGGATTCTGCACTTGTTACGCCATCTGAACCAAGAAATCATCTTGTTCGATATCCGATATCGGGACCTACAAGTGGTATCGGAGCTTCGGTTCGATTTCTTGTTAAAAACCGAAACTACGTCAAAAATGGGCTACAATAACCTTTTTGGCAAAACCGCTGATGTAGAGCGTGATACGGAAACGAAGATCGAACACGTTGATTCTAAGAATACCCGTGTAGTTCTTCCCCAACCCCCAAGATTCCACCCAAAAGGCACCGAATTTGAAGAAAGTCAAACAATTATTTTATAGAACTCAAAACTATCCCCCAATACAAATTACATGAGAACTTATATAGAGTTTTTATGATCAACTCAATGGACATAAATTAAAACAAAACTTAATGAACACTAAATGTGGATTTATTTCATTACATAATTGAGTCGACACTTGATATTCCCGCATCATTCTCCCCACCTTTGGAAAAACTCGACCTCGAGTTTTGTCCCAGGCTAAAGCCACCTGGATCGAAAGGAACATCAATCCGATTCTTTTCGATTATTATCAAGGCCCGCCCAAGTAGTTCTACTTCTCGGGTTATCTCATTTGACTCTGAACCTGTACCACCTGGGTCGAACGGAGCAAAGGACCATTTCTTGTTCACTATTGTCTTGACCATCTCAATTAATATAGTTCCAACCAAATAACCATATAATCGTAAACCATGGACCTCATTGTATTTTTTTACAAAATACCCATCAAGTTTAACAACTTTTTCTTCATTTTGATCAATATGAGGGGCATCTTTTGACGACATAGCTTCTCCAACCTCCACAATCTGGCCATCAACCAAATTTTCAAATAGAACCTCGTACCAGATTTTTACAGCATGAGAATTTTGTATACCATGGTTTTCATCATCCAAAATAATTTCCTCAAAACTATTTGTTGGAAAATTACCTTTTAAAATTGTACAAAAGTAAATTTGAGAAGCACCAAAATCTATTGTGTTTCTTAATGCCTTCGACTTCATTTCTTTGCTCATGAAATTTTTTTGCAAGCCCCCCATGCTAACAGGTTGAGTTCCAAATGTAGCCGCTGGACCACCCGTTACCATAGTAGGACCATCACCCTTAACGCTATGACTTTCGAAACTTGATTCGTCATCACCGGCTCCCATGATCGTCGACTCTTTTTTGTGGTCATGTCTAATGGTGAGCACACTACTGGTACCACCCGAATCATCGTCGCATGCCCAAGAATACCATTGCTCATCCTCGTATTCATCAAAACATGGTAGAGTGTGGTACAAGCGATAATCCCTCTCACAAGCCATTTTGAGCCAGGAATTTAGCTCTGATACCAACTGATGTAGAGCGTGATACGGAAACGGAGATCGAACACCTTGATTCTAAGAATACCCGTGTAGTTCTTCCCCAACCCCCAAGATTCCACCCAAAAGGCACGGAATTTGAAGAAAGTCAAACAATTATTTTATAGAACTCAAAACTATCCCCCAATACAAATTACATGAGAACTTATATAGAGTTTTTATGATCAACTCAATGGACATAAATTAAAACAAAACTTAATGAACACTAAATGTGGATTTATTTCATTACATAATTGAGTCGACACTTGATATTCCCGCATCAACCGCCCTGCCACACATTAGGTGACTTATAGCATTTTAAAACACTTTTAGCCACACATTTTGTAGGTCCCTAAAGGAGGATCTAGAGAACCAATTCCTTGTTGGTTAACACACAAACAAGTGCGGAATCCTTGTTTATATGCAAATCAAAGCCAAGAACACAATCAATACAACAAAGAAATCACTTCAAACATTCACTGTATTGATATTTCAGTAGAGTAACATTACAGATTCAACAAGAATGCTCTCAAACTCTCTGGTGTGCTCTCTAATTGAAATAGGGGACACTCACTGGTATTTATAGCACATACCAGTGAGAATACATCGAAATACAGACTCCAAAAACGAAATAGGACGATAAACGGAATGGTCACACAGGAATGACAAGGGAGGAAGAGATTGGAGAATTAGAGAAACAATATATTATAAGTAAGGGATCTGAACATGAGAAGTTTAAATCTGAATTCCTAAACGAGTACTTTGAAAATCTGAATATTTCATCAAGTGAACCGGATTGGAATATTCTTATTCTGCAGCAATGTCCTTTAAGGATTTTCAAGACTATAAGGCCCTACTGAATATGCTCGAAGATGAAGATTATGTTATTAAATATAAGTATTACCTTGAAACTACATTCAACAACATGATTGAATGGTTCTTAAGGAAAAACTGGAAATTCACACAAGAGCGTTGTCTGCATACGCTTCAAATAATCGGAAGGTAAAGTTACTGGATCTGTATATGGTGGTAAAGAGGGAAGGAGGTCACCGGAGGATCACTGAGAATGGCATGTGGGCTATGATAGCAAAGGATATAGGTTTCGAGTATGAAGATGGTGAATACATGCGTCTGATATACGCTATGTACCTGGACGTACTTGTATACTACTACAAGTTCAAGTTGACTCAAGAAAAGGCACTCGGAAAAGAGGAAGTGAAGACGGTGGATCCCAGACAGAACATGAGCGAAGGAGACAAGGAGGATATAAGTAATGCGGGTCAAACAGAGACTGCTGGATGTTCAAGCAGTACAGGAGCAGTAGGAACGGATGCAGATCAATATGCATTATTTACAGATCAAGCAGGTGTGACCAGTGATTTATACGAGCAGCTGGAAGCTAATCAAGAAGTAGCTGGAGATCATTACGCATTCTATGGTGGCAATGATTGGCATGGACTCAAGAAACTGCAACAACCAAAAAGATTCGATTTTTCAAGGGCAAAGAAGGCTGTAAATGAAGCAAATTGCAGCATTATCAAAAACTCCCGTAAACATAATTATGTTTAGGGGAGAGTATTAGTTTATATAAACATAATTATAATTTGATAGTTTATTTGTACTCATACAATATTACTATATTTCGTTATATTTGTATGTATGAAACGACATGGACAAGCAGTTGTGACGGTTGGTTAAATGGTTAAATTTGACGGTTTCTCCCGCCAAAATAAACCACCAAATAATTGCCTAGTCTATGTAATGTATATAACCTTGTTGCCGGGAACTTCCCTTGGCACCAAGACATTCATAACTTATTGTCTGTCCATTTTATCCATTCTCATTGTTACAATCATGTCTATCAATTCGGTTAGTAATCCACTGTTTCGTGTCAAACCACCAAAATCCCACTGTGATGATGATGAAGATCATCGGCTTCCGCTATCATCAACTAGTCAAGATTTATCTATTTGGATGAGACTATCTGTTGGTGCACTTGTGTCTGTACTTTGTCTGTATTCGGTCACGATGTAAACGATGTCCTTGTCAGTCCTGTAAGTTGACCAAGTCAACCGTCCTCCTGGTTTGACTTGGACCAACAGTTAGAAAATGTTTGTAAATGTTCTGTGTCGAAGGATAGCTCATCGAAGGATAATGTAGATCCTTCGATGACCTCGAAAGATATGTTACGAAGGATAATGTTGGACTTCGAAGGATATGCCATCCTTCGAAGTATATGTGAATCCTTCGAACACTTTGTCATCGATAGATGATCCTTCGATCATCTATCAGATCCTTCGACCAGACATGCTGGGCTGGGTATATATATACCCATGCAGTGTATGTTAGAAGATAGATGCACACAGACAGAAAGAGAGAGTTCTTGAGAGCATTCTGTCCGAAAACACACACACACACTAGAGAGTTTGCAAAATACATTTGTGAACATTGTGCTTGTAACCGAAACCTTTCATTCGCATTAATACAAGTGGTGTTAATCGGTGAACCTTGTGTGTTGTGCTTTATACTTGTCTCATCCCGGTTTGCTTGCTAGCTTGGATTCCGCACTTGCTAGTGGGTTAGTATAACAAGGTTTAGGTTCGTCATCCTCCGAGAGGGACCTACACTATCTTTGTCCCTGTTTAGATGGCATCCATGTACAACATTCTAACTTGTGTTGTTAACTAGTGACAGGAGGATGTCACAGTTAACACACTTACAAACAAATCAAACTATAAACACAATAAACAACTCGTAAACATTACATGTTCAAGATCGACGCACAAAACAACTAGATAATAATACAAGCTACAGACACAAAGTGCACCAACAAACTCCCCCTTGGCTGCAGCTTAGTCGTCGATCTTCAATGTCTCTACCATCCTTTGTGAGTATTCGACCACTTGCTTCCTGAGTTGATCCCATAATAATAACAGCTTTGTACAATCCACTGAAACTTCATTGCCTGTCGAGAATCTGCATCGTCATGATAGATCTCGCTGTTGAAAAGTCTTTCAATATCCTTCTTCGACGTATTCACAATCCACATGCTGTCAAAAATGCAAAAGTTAGGTGTTTCATCCTTGAAGACTATGACAGCTTCAGTCATGCCTGATCATAGCACCACAATCGCATATTTCCCAAGAAATCGTTAGGCATCTTCAATAACGGAATCACGGTCATTACTTCAGGTGCCTTGTACTTGAGACGATAGCGGCATGTGTTGGTTTAAGGATCAGAAGTAACCCGGATCTGAATGCGCTCAGGAAATTGCGGCCGATATAACTCATTTTTCCATGCATTACTTTTCCCCATCTAATTCCTTGTTCAAATAAGTTCAGCAGAGGATTGTTCGCTCAGTTGATCATCTTGATACCGGCCAGGGCAGATACATCGTAATGTGGCAATATAAGAATCCTCAAAATAGAATTAAAGTACTACATCCCAAACTCCCTCTTAATAGCCACGCATTTCAGATCCTTGACATAAATCCAGCTGAGTATGTTCCCCTTTGACTCATCATTTTCCAATTGCATATAAGCAACCTGTCGTGGAGGAGGTTGTGGCTTAGGAATACGTCTCACATATTCAGCTCCCCATTTTGCGTGTCTTCGTTCTTTCTCTACTGGATCACGCAAATCATCTAGAGCTGTGTCAGGGTTAGCCAAACTTTGTTGAATATCTTGTTCACATTTACCCAACATTCTCTCGTCGATTGGACTAAACGCACTGCCATCCACACAAACATATTTTTCTGTATCGATACCAGACTTCATAAAGTCAATCCCATCTACACCGAGAAGCTCACTTTCATCACCATCAATTGGAGGAACTTCAGCTTCATATAGATTCACATTTTCCATTTCGAACAAGACTATCGGATGGGCTTCTGTTAGATCATAAACAATCTCTCCCTCTTCTAACGGCTCACCAGTAAACGGATGAATCTTCAACTCAATAGTCTTTGAATGTTCCTGATCCTTTTCCAACTCTTTTAGAATTAAATCCCAACATCTTCAGCACCACTTTCCGAATCTACCCTTTTGGACGACTCCCCCTCAGGAATTACTCGTTTGAGTTTGTTGTTTCTATTCTTCGTACTTAGCTCACCCCGAGGAATTGTATTAATAGGCACTCCTGCAGATTCTTCATTCGGAGCAGTCGTGGTGGTGGCTGGATTATACACCACAATAGCTAAAGGACCAACATTCAAACCACAAGCAGACATACCCGGTTGTGACCCACTTGGAGCGTTGTTAGGATTACCTCGATCTTCTTCATATTCATTTCTTTTTCGGAGTACGTCATGAGGCCTGCACCGATCCACCCACAATTCACTGACTTTTCCAATGACATCATTGAAGGTTTTAAACACATCTTGAAATCCAGCAGGAATCCTGTTATCACGACCTTCTTGTGTTTCATGGAATGTGGCGTTTTGCTCAACCAAACCTTGTATTATTTTTTCAAGAGCCCCATTCTTAGACTTTTGATGTAGCGTGTGTTACGAAAATGAAGATCAAACACGTTGATTATGTGAATACCAGTGTAGTTCTTCCCCAACCCCCAAGATTCAACCCAAAGGGCACGGAATTTGAAGTGAAATATGACTTATCTCAAAATTCAAGTCTGCTTTTTCATATTACTAGAGGGACATATAAATAGAAACCAAAATTCGAAATGGGCCTCAAAAAGACAACGGGCCAAACACAAGCCCAAAAACAAAATGCCCAAAATACTTCAAAAAACATAAAAACGTAAATAACTAAAGGAAATAAGCATTTTTTTGGCCCGGACGATGACCCAAACCGCCATAGGCATTTGCAGCAAGATGGAGCTCATGCTCACGTTCGTTTCGCCTGGTCACACGCCCAAAACGGACCCCCGTAGCCCAAGTTAGAGTCGTTTTTGTGAAGCCCCTTTTGTTACACGATCTTGGGCCTCGAAGCATAAGATGGCCCAATCTTCCACACTTGGGCCCGCATCATTCCCTCCTGGGTAGACAAAATTCGACCTCGAATCTGCAACAACCTCATCATCAGACGAATCCCCATGAAAAGGCAGCAAATGTTTGACAATGAAAACATCAGAACAACGAATGTGGCTTGGTAACTTCAGACGATAGGCATTAGAATTTATCTTCTGCACAATCTCCACTGGCCCAATCTTCTTGGCTGACAACTTATTATACTCCCCCAATGAAAAATGATCCTTAGTCAAAATGGCCCAAACATAGTCACCCTCTTCAAAATCAACTTGCCTACGAACTTCATGTAACTCAACCACAAAATTTTGCACCTTCTTGGGAACAGAACCTGAGGTAGGAAGTGACATCAAATCAAGAGGACCCCGAGGCTTAGCAGAATAGACCACCTCAAACGGGCTAAACCCAGTACTCCTATTAACAGCATGATTATGAGCAAACTCAGCCTGACAAAGCTTTTGATCCCAAGACTTCACATGATCACCCACAAGACACCGCAAAAGATTACCAAGTGACCGATTAACAACCTTCGTCTGCCCATCGGTTTGTAGGTGGTAAGCACTGCCAAAATTGAGCTGAGTTTTCACCATCTTCCATAGACTGCGCCAAAAGTGACTCAAGAAACTAGTATCCCGATCAGAAACTATAGAGGATGGCAATCCATGCAAACGATAGATATCCCAAAAGAACAACTGAGCCACATTAACTGCATCTGTTGTCTTCTTGCAAGGAATAAAGTGCACCATTTTCGAAAACCGGTCCACTACTACAAAGATCGAATCATTTCCACGCTAAATATAGGGTAATCCCAACACAAAATCCATGCTAATATCTACCCAAGGCTGCTGAGGAATGGGTAGAGGCATATAAAGCCCTGCATTGGTAGCTGTGCCTTTTGAAACTTGACAGATCCTGTAACGTTTAACAAACCGATCAACATCCCTCCGCATAGTAGGCCAAAAATAGGAAGACTGCACCAATCGTAAAGTACGGTCTCTCCCCACATGCCCTTCTCCATGCAGTTCTTTAATTATTTGAAGGCGGAGGCTGGAATTGGGAATACATAATTGATTTTCCTTAAAAAGAAAACCGTCATGCACAAGGAAATCTGTCCTCTTCCCAAACTGCACGTCCTACAAAATGACAGAAAAATATGGATCTGTTGTGAGCTGTTCCATGAGATTGTCTAGCCCAGGTACAACAACTCTCATAGAAACAAGCAGGTTACTCCTTCTGCTCAAGGCATCTGCCACACGATTCAAAATTCCAGACTTATGCTCCACAATAAAAGTAAACTTTTCTAAGAAATCCATCCACCGGGCATGCTTATGTGATACTTTATCTTGTGTGCGGATATGCCTCAACGAATCATGGTTTTTAAATAAAACAAACTCCTTGTGAAACAAATAATGACGCCAATGTTTCACAGCCTGGACCACTACATAAAATTCAAGATCATAAGTACTATAATGCAACTTCGGCCCAGTCAACTTCTCACTGAAATAGGAAACTATACGTCCCCCCTGACTTAGGACTGCCCTAACACCACCCTGCGAGGCATCCGTGTGCAACTCAAAAACCCGAGAAAAAACTGGCAATATTAGAATTGGTTCTATTGTAAGCTTTTCCTTGATTAACTGAAAAGCTGATTCTGCCTCCTGAGTCCATATAAAAAAGTCTTCCCTTTCATGTAGTTAGTCACTGGCGCCATAAGGGAACTGAAATTTCAAATGAACCGTCTATAAAATGAAGCAAGACCATGGAAACTACGTACTTCAGTTATCGTAGTTGGAGTTGGCCATTGCTTAACAGCCACTACCTTTGATTCATCCACCTGTATAGCGTCACTAGAAACAACATACCCCAAAAATAGGACCTTAGGGACCATAAAGACACACTTCCTTTTGGCTGCATACAAGTTATCCCTACGGAGCAAGGTCAAAACCTGCCATACATGCTTCACATGCTCATCAAAATTAGGGCTATAAATGAGAACATCATCAAAATAAACCACCACAAATTTACCAATAAAGGGTCTAAACAACTGATTCATGACCCGCATAAACGTACTAGGGGCATTGGATAAACCGAAAGGCATCACTAACCATTCATACAACCCTTCACGAGTTTTGAAGGCGGTCTTCCACTCATCACAAGGCCTGAGTCGAATCTGGTAGTACCCACTCTTCAAGTAGACTTTTGTGAAAATAGTGGCACCACTAATTTGATCAAGTAAATCATCAAGTCGGGTACCTCACAGTGATCTTGTTGACTGCACGACTGTCAACACACATACGCCATGTCTCGTCCTTCTTTGGAGTCAACAGAGCAGGAACAGCACAAGGACTCATGCTTTCCCGAACATACCCCTTAGAAATTAAGTCTTCAACATGCCGACGCAATTCCTCATGCTCTTTTGGGCTCATTCTGTAATGGGGCTTATTGGGTAGTTGGGCCCCTGGTTCCAAATCAATGTGATGTTGGATGTCTCGTAGGGGTGGCAACCCTGCAGGCAAATCATCTGGGAAAACATCAACAAACTCCTCGAATAATGGAACCATACATTCAGGAATTTCGACCTCCTCGAGCACTGGCTTCCCAATCAAAATAAAAACATTGTCTGCATCCTGCAACTCATCTTGAAACTGACTAATGGTCAACAGAGTACCCGACTGTTTTGTGGCTAACTGCTTAGGCTTGCTAGGAATAAGAGTTATCTTCACACCACCAAACAGAAAGCTATAAGTATTTGACCGCTCATTGTGCTCTATATTACGCTTGTATTCCCAAGGTCTACCCAATAATAAGTGACAAGCATCCATAGGGACTACATCACACACAACATCATCTTTATATGTGGACCCAATAGAAATAGAAACAAGGGCTCTTTTAGATACCGTCACTTCACCTCCCTTTTTAAGCCATTGAAGCTTATAAGGCTTGGGATGACAATCTATCTTCAAAGCCAATTTCTGGACCGCCTCTTCCGATATCAAATTATGACAACTTCTCGAATCAATAACAAACGTGCAAACCTTTCCCAAAATGGTACATATTGAGTGGAAGATGTTATGCTTCAGCTAGTCATCCCCATCTGCCTTTGGTGTGTAGCAAGAGCGTCTGACTACCAAGTTCACTCCAACATCACCGGTCACAACCTCCTCTTCGTATTCAGTTTCTTCATCGTACACCGGATTGTTTTCATACTCTTCATATTGTTCGTCCTCAGACTCAGCAAACAAGTGCTTTTTGCCAGTCCTTTTACACTCCGCTTGACGATGGTCCGTTTCACCACAATTGAAACATCTCGGACCACTACTACTAGCCCCCTTAGAAGTAGACCCGGTATTGTTAACCCCCGGCCTTTGCTGACTAGGCCCGCCACGAGGTGCCCCACTGCCCGAACAAACGTTTCCTCCAGCAGGGGTAAATGAACCGCCCACCCGACGGTTTCACTTCTTAAAGTCCAACGCCCATTGGTGTGCCTCTGGAATGGTTAACGGGTCAAAAAGATTCGCGGACTCCATGATTTGAACCCTCAGACCCCCAATATACCGAGAAACAAGTTGTTCCTCCGGTTCTTGAATATTATTCCTAGCAATCAACTGGTAAAACTCTGTGGTATAATCATCAACCGATTTAGCACCCTGTTTTAAATTTTGCAGACGTTGGTACATCAACCTTTGAAAATTATGAGGCAAAAAGTTGGACCGCAAGCACTTCTTCATCTTGGTCCATGTCACGATCCTTGACTTTCCGAGCCTATTCCGTGTTAATTTCAATTGTTGCCACAACGCAGAGGCCCTACCACGTAACCTGGTAGCGATCAAGGCCACCCGCTTGTTTTCAGGCACCTCCTTATACTCAAACACCTCCTCCACGGTAGCCAACCAATCGATGAACCCCTCTGGATTCAAACTAGCCCCATCAAATTCTAGAATATCAATCCTTGTCCCAGAATCCCAACGCCTCTTACCCCTTCCACGTTCACCCCTTGGTCGCCCTTCCTGTTCGTCTTCAGAAGTCGAACCATCACCAAATGGGTTACTAAAATCAGAACCATACCCGTCATTGGGTCTCTGCCACCTACGATTGATCAAGTCAGCCATCCGGTCAGTCAACTGATCGACCACTTGATCCAACCGTTGATCCACTCTCGCCATAAGTCGCTGCTCCAACTCTCGTTCATACACTTCATCGAGAGGCCTAGTGTTGTTTCTCCTCGGAGGCATTTTGAGCCAGGAATTCGGCTCTAATACCAACTGATGTAGCGTGTGTTACGAAAATGAAGATCAAACACGTTGATTCTGTGAATACCCGTGTAGTTCTTCCCCAACCCCCAAGATTCAACCCAAAGGGCACGGAATTTGAAGTAAAATATGAGTTATCTCAAAATTCAAGTCTGCTTTTTCATATTACTAGTGGGACATATAAATAGAAGCCGAAATTCGAAATGGGCCTCAAAAAGACAACGGGCCAAACACAAGCCGAAAACAAAATGCCCAAAACACTTCAAAAAACATAAAAACGTAAATAACTAAAGGAAATAAGCGTTTTTGGCCCAGACGATGACCCAAACCACCGTAGGCGTTTGCAGCAAGATGGAGCTCGTTCTCACGTTCGTTTCGCCTGGTCACACGCCCAAAACAGACCCCCGTAGCCCAAGTTAGAGCCATTTTAGTGAAGCCCCTTTTGTTACACGATCTTGGGCCTCCAAGTATAAGATGGCCCGCTCTTCCACACTTGGGCCCGCATCAACTTTAGCCTTTCAATCTCCATTATCTTTGCTGCATCAGCATCTGACAGTCTTCTGATCTCGGCTTGTTGTCTATCAATCGTTGCTTTCATGGTGTGGTCATCTCGAGCTGATTCTTGATCAAAGTATGGCGATTAGCGATCATGAATTCCCCTTGATGACTGAATGCGGCTGAGAATGCTTCGGACTGATGTGGCTAAAACAAACTTTTATGGTATTTCATATAGTAGTAATGGTCACACTTAAAGTAAATATATGTGGCTGTTCCTATCCTTTAAATGCTAGATTTTAACAAAAAAAATGTTGGTACCCTTTAGCCACACTTTTAAGTTCTACGGCCACTAAAAAGTGTGTATGGCCTTATGATACCTACGATGGCTCGGGGATTTGGTCATACACAACCTGAAAAAAATATGTGTGACGAAAGACATATACTCACTTTTTTTTTGTGTGACAGTATCCCTATTTTGGCGTAGTGCGAGTTTTCGCTGAGGTTTTGGAGTGATTTTTTTAGAATTTTTGGATAAAAACCCAAAACATTGAATCTTATTGGCTGACCTTGGTGGGGTTGGGACTGTCCCTTTGTCCCCTGCAAATTGTACCCCTTGTCTTTTACAACACTGCATACAAATTTCAATCGACAATCTTGGTTTTTATAACTTCAATCGACAGTGAAGCTCACTTCGACAGTGAGATACACAGCTTTCAGATCGACACTGTGATATCAGCTAACTCTATTTAATCGACAGTCATTGGTCCTTATAGAATCGACAGTGAATACCAATTTTCAAAACCATCAATCGACTGTTAACATGAATTAATTGATAGTTTACATGAATTAATTGATAGTTAACATGAATTGCTATCAATCGACAGTGAACATGAATTACCATCAATCGACAGTGATCACTTATTAATCAAACGACAGTGGATGATTGATTTTTAAATCATTCAAGCTATGGTATTATAAAGCTCATTAATTGCAATGTCAGTGTTATTATTTTAATCCATACCCACTTCCGTTTAAACAATTCAAGTCCTACATTGTTCAATTTTATTCAGCCACTATCATTTGCTAAGCCAATGGGCCACATTTCATTAAATTCTAAAACAACAGTTGGGCCCAAGTTTCATTTTGTTCTAGAACGACAATTGTGAGAATTCTTATTAAAAAACAATAGATATCGTTTAATTACATCTTTTAATTTAAGCCCCAATTGGTCAATGCCCAATATCGTTCAACTTCTTGTTTCATTATTCCAAATGAGGCTTTGCAAGAGTCCACTAACCCTTGTTGTAATTAATAAACGAGTTCAAATTTCATTTATTAGTTGATCCATTATCATTTTAAATCCATAGTCCAGCCCATCTTTACCATCGTTTGGACTTATAAACATCACCATTGTTATAGACCAAGTGTCCAAATCCATCATTCAAAACAGTTGTGAGTTTTCTTGGGCCATCGTTTGAAAGCCCATTATTTGTTGGTGCACTTGTGTCTGTACTTTATCTTTATTCTGTATGATATAAGACGATGTCCTTTGTTAGTCATGTAAGTTTGACCAAGTCAACCATCCTCCTGGTTTGACTTGGCCAAACAGTTAGAAAATGGTTGTCATGTCTGTGTCGAAGGATGACTCATCGAAGGATAGTTTAGATCCTTCGATGAGCTCGAAAGATGAACCTTCGATGGATGTTGATGGACCTCGATAGATCATCCTTCGAGATATATGTAGATCCTTCGAAAGGTTTCAGGTCGATAGATGATCCTTCGATCAATCTATCTGATCCTTCGACCAGACGACCAGTGGGTATATATACCCATGTAGTGTGTTCACTTCATAGAAGACACTAGAGACAGAAAGAGAGACACTTAGAGAGACACTTCTTTGAGAACACACACACTTAGAGAGTTTGCAAAACAGATTTGTAGACATTGAGCTTGTAACCGAACCTTTCATACGTATTAATACAAGTGGTGTTAATCGGTGAATATTGTGTGTCTTGTGTTTGTGCTTGTTTCATCTCGGTCTGCACTCTAGCTTGGATTCCGCACTTGCTAGTGTGTTTAACATAACAAGGTTAAGGTTTGACCTCATCCTCCGAGGGACCTACAAGTGGTATCAGAGCTTTGGCTCTTTTCCTTGTTAAAACCGAGTTTTTACAAGACTTTGGAGTGTTTGGACACATGGTTTAGCACCCGTTTTTAGTGTTTTTCTCGCATTTCTTGACGTAAAAACGTGTTCTAAACTAACCGGGTGTGTTAAAGAACGGGTTGGGTAACTTAAAAACTTGTTTTTAAGAAACTTGGTGATTTCCGGCCAAATTCCGGCTTACTCCGGTGACCGGTTTCTGGATAAGGACCTTCCATTTTAAGTTTATTTTATTAGTCAAATCTGGTTTGGTAGAAAAAGTATGGTCTGACCATACCTTTCTGCCGAAAGATCTCTACCAACCCGTCACCTTTTCACCAACCTGTCACTTTTCGTGTCAGCTGTGTCAGTAGAGATCGAATGATATCCTTCGAAGTCGAAAGATCATCTTTCGATCAAAAGAAGTTTGATAGATAATCATCCTTCGAACAATCCTTCGAAGTCTGAGACTTATCCTTCGATCCAGGGAATCTTTTCGAGGGATATATATTCGAAAGATAAGTATCTTTCAATTGTGAATCTTTCGAAGTCATTGTTCGAAATTCAACAGTGATCTTTCGAACACTGTTGATCCTTCGAACAATTGTTGATCCTTCGATCTTAGTCTGTTAAGGTTTAACAAGTTTGTGTTTGTCTTGTCTTTCGAGCTTGGATCCTTCGGCTGGTTGTTATCTTTCGAGATATTAACATAGAATTCATTTTTCTTATCCAACATGAATCCGAGTTGGTGGGGAACTCCGGCTCCAGATAGTGGAAAATATACAAGTACGGGTTCAACCCCCTCATGGTGGGGTACACCTGCTCCAGATGGGGGAAAGTATACAAATACAAGTTTATCTCCCTCATGGGCCGAATCTCCCACACCACCTCGAATTATGGCAGAACAATGGGCATCGGTTACTAATCAAAAGCAAAGTGAACCGAAAATGACAACAGATTTATATGGCAATCCGATACAAGTTCCTAAGCCAGCTCTCACCACAGACTTGTATGGAAATCCATTACCACCAGTTGCCTCACAATGTCATCTTTCTACTGAAGCGCCATCATCTCCTGATCCAAGGAACAGTAGTCAGACAAAAACGGCGTTGTATGCTGAAATTGTCAAAGATGTCAGCAATGGTGAATCCTCGGGAGGAAATGACAGTTCTGAACATAACAGTAGTTCAGATGAAGATGTTTCAACTTCTGTTGAGGGTGATACAATTCAAGTTCAAGCGAGGATGGGTCTGAATGTGAATCATCAAGGGAGGTTATAAATTCTGATGCAGAAAGGCCAACACCTGAGAGTGATTCCAGTCAGGTATGTGTCGATGAACCCACTGCTGTAGATTGTGATAATTGTGCTAGCTTAAGAGTTAAGTGTGCTGATTTAGAAGCAAACATGTCTGAGTTGCAAGGCAAACATGATGCTTTACAAGCTAGTTTGTTTGACTTGCAAGACAAACATGTTTCTTTGAATGCCAAGTGGTGTGAATTGCAAAGCAAACACGAAGCTTTGCAAGAGAAATATGATGTGATATTTATCCACAACCAGAAGTTGACCGTGGATCTTTCAAAATGCACTGAAGCCAACATGTTTTATGAGAACCATGAAAAAGAGTTTAAGTCGGTAATTGAGAACTTGAAGAAAGATAAAACCGAATTAACTAAAATGGTTTCCAGAAAACAAACTGACATCAATTTGTATATATCTCGCCTTGAGATAATGCAAAAGGAGATAGCTTGTGTCAAAACTTAAAGTGAAGCGATCCAGCTTATGCTAGACAGTTATTTGAGCTCTAGCTATGTGTTGGATCACATCATTGACGTTCAGAAAGAAAAACGGGATGTCACATGCATAGGCTACAAGAAATGTCCACCACCAGTGAGACACAATTATGATGCATTGCCTGACGAGGAGGATAGAGTGTTCTTTGAACCATCTGTTCCTCTAGATGTAAAGGAGTTTGCAACAGGACTCGGATATAAGAAAGATGTATCATCCGATTCAGATGTATCAGCAGATACATGTGTGTCTTCTGCTGAACTGAATCAGGATCCTCCAGTCATTACTGAGGATGCTGATTCTTCTGATGATGAATCTGATGAGGCTGTCCCAGCAAAGTCTGATGCGGTAGTCAAAAATGGGGACATACCTCTCGAGAATTACATTCTATGTGATCCTCCTGCAAAACCCGCTAAGACTGTTGCAATCGAGTCCTCGTCTGCACAAGAGTCGGAGGGTGTGAACTTGCTGTACACTCTTGTTGGATATGATAAAATCTACTCTGACAAAGATTTTCCTATTAAGAATGTTAATCAATCTTTAATAAGTAAAGTCTTTGAAAATTCGACAAGTAAGTTTTTGGGAAAGACAGGACCACGTGTTACAGTTACACAGTGTCCTCCTATTCCAAAGGCTGAAATTCGAAAACAATATGGCAATCAGAAATTACCAACAGAGAAGAGGCAGCCAAATCATACCAAACCTAAAAGAAAATCACCGACTCAGGGTCAGAAGAAACAGACCCAAAAGAAAAACAAGAATGTGAACTTTGTGAAATCCAAGGGAACGGACAAAATCGAAACTTTTGAGAACAAATCTAACTTAGATTTTGTTAAACAAGCAACAGTGTTGAAAAGAAATGAACCAGACTGTTCAAAACCTAGTACCTCGGGATCAAAAAGTTCATCATCGGCAAGATGATCACATGATACTTCGGGGATTGTTGAACGAAGATCATGTTTTGAATGTGGTACAATTGGACACATAATTCGAAATTGTCCATATCTTCATAAGTTGAAAGCAAAGGTTGATGTTCCCCGTGAACAAAATCATGACGCCCAAGAGAATGGAAAAGGCAAACAGGGCGAAAACAAGAAGAAGGTTCGGAAGATAAAGTTCGTGAAATCAAGAGGGACTGATAAAATTGATACTTTCGAAAACAAATCCAACAAGGATTCTGTTAAACAAAGTAAAATTTTGAAAAGAAACAGTCAAAACAACTATACACAACAAACAAACGGTTGTGATGTAGGACCAAGTACCTCAAGATCACGAAGTTCATCATCCAGCTATTACAGTTATGATACTCCAAGGTTTGTTGAGCGGAGATCATGCTTTGAATGTTGTGAGTATGGCCACATCATTAAGAATTGTCCATATCTCACCAAGGGAAAGTCAAAATTTGATGCCCCCCCATGGTAACAGTTACCATAAAAGATCTGCTTCACCAAAACAGGACCCTCGTCTTGTTAAACAACGAGAAAAGAAACAGAAAAAGAAACAAAGAAAAGAAGTTGAAAAGGTTTTAAAACGGGAGGTCATCCAAACAAAATCTGTTAAATCGGATGTTAAAAATGAAAAACAGAAACAAATTTGGATACCAAAACCGGTAGCTGTTTCAGGGGGAGCTACATCAATTCCGAATCATCGGGAAATGGATGTTACAATTCTCGATGATGACGGACGACCCAAGTCTGTGAAGGCTTGGGTCCCCCTCTCCAACTAATCTCTGAATGAGTGTGCAGGATGTTCCAGGAGGAACTATTGATAATCTTAGGATTGTTGATAGTGGAGCGTCCATGCACAAGATTGGCGACATAAGGCTCCGAAATATTGTTATATCTAGGAAAATGTTGTTGCCATTGATGGAGAGAGAGGGAAACAGAAAAGAAGAAGGATATGTTGGTGAAAGAATGTGGTTGAATGAATTTGCAAAATTCGACCAAACGAAGAACGTGCCAAAATTTGGTTGTTATGGTTTTTGATCGGGTCCTCAGGAAAGATTCCAATGAAATGTACGCACCTGCAGAACGTCTGAAGTTCAAAATCAACAAAATGGACGTGTAGTGTACATTTCCTCGCGGTTTGATTGAAGAAAATGTGTTTGTTGAACGAACTACACCGGATGAGCAAATGTCTTGGCGTGGATTGAACAACCACACACTACTCCTCAAGAGGAAGACAAAGACCTTCGCTGGTGCAATGTGGAAGACCAGCCGGAACCAAAGGTTTTTGATCGTGTCGCTGTGAAGAGATTTTTTTAGTAGCTACAAAATCGACTTTGAAGTCCACACCAGGTGGACATCCAGTTTGGGAGAGTGCTCAGATTCCTTGCAATGCACGAAACAGTTGCAGGATACGGTTTTTAAATTTCTAATCTCTCCTATACTTGTTGATTTTTAAGCTGCTTAATGAATTATTATCATCTCATACAACACTCTTTGACCTGACACATTGATCTCGAATATCACCTTACACGTGATTGTTTCACTATGAAACTCGTCAATGTTATCATGGTCCGCACCCGATGACCAACGTGCCGACTTTTTTTTTACCAAAGCATTTGACAAATCAAGATTTGACTTTTTATTATTGGTAAACGGCATTAAGGTCAAGCAAGAGTAAACCAACATCGGAAAATCATTTTTGTAAATACCTTTGTGTTTTAAATTTTATCTTAGTTTATTGATTTTAGGGGGAGTAAATCCAAATCCAAAAATCTGAAAATCCAAAAACATCGAAAAATTTCAAAAACACAAAAACAATAGAAAAACAAAAATGAGTTTCCTAGCGAGCAAAAGAGAAAATGATAGTACATCAGTGGTCTATCCAAACCTCTTTAAACCTTAAATGAAAAACGATAAGCAGCTCTATATAAGATGTATCGGTAGGCTCACAATCATTTTAAAGTGTGCAGGGTGATATAAACTTAAACCGACTGAAGACCAGGTGGGAACCATTCATTGGCATATGGTCTTAGTACCGAAATTTCGTTTGATAGATTGCCGAGGTTCTGAGATATTCGGTCTTTATGCTACTTATCATCTGGGTATCATGGTTGTATCTTTTACCGAAAAATAACGGGGACGCAAGTCTAGATCTTCCATGATACTATACATACGTGTACATATTGCATACGACCTCAATAAGTGATCAACAATCACATGTCCATAACAAAATAAGTGATAAAATATCACATCTATCCGGGAGTCAAGTTCGTCTCTCTGCTGTACGAAAGTACTGACCTGTTCACGGACTTGCTCCTGTGCCCTCATGCATATGAAAATCAAGTTCCTCATCAATAAGTGATTCTATCACATAGGGCTTGTTTTCAAATCAAAATAAGTGAGAATCTCACATCATATACGGTCAAACAGATGATAATCGGTATACTCACTGGTAAGATGAATCCTCGTGTATACCTTGATACGGGAATGTGTCGTGATGTGGATGAACACCGGTCGGTAAGTATAAATCATACCTTAACGTATCCCCTCGCCATGATTACATCTGATAAGTTGGGCTTAAGTGGACAACAATACCGATAATTGTTATAGGATGCTTATCTTAATGTTAACTAACTGAACAACAAGAGTGTTTTGGCATGACCGTACACTGATATGATTCTCTTACCCTTGAAACTCGCAAAAAGTGTGTCTGTAAATATTTATTTAATGCTTTCAGTTTCTACATCTTTGTATATATTTATTTCCTGCTTTCAGTCTTTACATTTGAAAAATTTCAAAAATACCAAAAAGATTTTAGGTGTGTTTTAAAATAAACTTTCTAAAAGCCAAAAAGATTTTATTTCTATTTTATTTTCAATCGTACGATGTTGGATCTCGAGTCTTCGTTACCTGAAACCTGAACGAAAACCGAATTGACTAAATCTTCATAAACGGTCGAAATTTGCAAGTTTTTGAAAGTTAAATCTAAAACTGACAAATTTATTAAACTTTCAAACTCTCGGACGGTGTTTGATTGTGACATGGTCATTCGTGTGTCATTTGTTTATACTAACTATATTCCAAGCAGTTGTTCTCATTACGCGTTTAGATTTCTTGCATGTGCAGATTCTAAAGGCAAGGAGAACATGGTCGATGACAAGCTTCGGAATGAAGACACGACGTGAAGGCACTCAAATGATGAAGATGATCGAGTTGCCGCTGACCATCATCAACACCACAAGGATCTTAAGCATTGAAGATCAAGTCATTCACGAGCATAACTCGAGGGGGAGCTTATGTTAAGGGGGAGTTTGTCAACACACTTCCTACATGATACGGGTAGTTTGTTGATACACTTTCTGCTTTCAAGACGTGAAGACTTTGAAGATCCTCCGACATTGAAGACTTGAAAGGACGTCAGAGACTTGAAAACACGAAGATCAAGACAAAGCTACAGCCAAGGGGGAGTTTGTTGGTGCACTTGTGTCTGTACTTTGTCTTTATTCTGTATGATATAAGATGATGTCCTTTGTTAGTCATGTAAGTTTGACCAAGTCAACCATCCTCCTGGTTTGACTTGGCCAAACAGTTAGAAAATGGTTGTCATGTCTGTGTCGAAGGATGACTCATCAAAGGATAGTTTAGATCCTTCGATGAGCTCGAAAGATGAACCTTCGATGGATGTTGATGGACCTCGATAGATCATCCTTCGAGGTATATGTAGATCCTTCGAAAGGTTTCAGGTCGATAGATGATCCTTCGATCAATCTATCTAATCCTTCGACCAGACGACCAGTGTTGGCTATATATACCCATGTAGTGTGTTCACTTCATAGAAGACACTAGAGACAGAAAGAGAGACACTTAGAGAGACACTTCTTTGAGAACACACACACTTAGAGAGTTTGCAAAACAGATTTGTAGACATTGAGATTGTAACCGAACCTTTCATACGTATTAATATAAGTGGTGTTAATCGGTGAATATTGTGTGTCTTGTGTTTGTGCTTGTTTCATCTCGGTTTGCACTCTAGCTTGGATTCCGCACTTGCTAGTGTGTTTAACATAACAAGGTTAAGGTTTGACCTCATCCTCCGAGGGACCTACATTATTTACTAAACCCAACTATCGTTTCTTTTTATAAGTCAAGTCCAATTACTTGTATAAAACGATAGGCCCAAATTACATCTTTTAAAACCCAAAGTCCATATCCGAAGCCCAATCATTTGACGAAGCCCATTTCGTTTATTCGTTTTAACTAAGTGGCTTGTGAACCAAAAGTTTGCTTGAACGTCAACTGTCTTGTTTTTATTAAATTTTCCCGAGTTTATAAATTTTCTGGAACCCAAACAATCCAAGCTCGAGAAATTATTCACACCAACTAGAACAACCGTCTAAGAACGTAAACTCCGATAACCCTCCACAATAATCATCCCATACTTCAACATGGGCTTAATTATTTTTAGGATCTCAATCTTCGAAAATCAACAATTGGGTTAAACCTTATGTCGGCTGTGATCGGATCGTACAGTTGGGGGGAAATGATAGTCAAACAAGAACTGTGTTTTGTGCCGAAATTGTTAAGAATGTCAGTGATGGTGATTGTTTGAAAGACGAAGACAGTTCAAGGTATAGTGGGATTTCGGATGAAGATGTTTCAAGTTCAAGCGAGGATGGATCCGAAGGATTGTCGCAGGAGGTTATTGATGAGAAAGCAACTGATTCGCCTGACAAGTTTTTCTCTAATGATGAGCATGCAAACATGGTTCCCTTGGATGGCCAATCTAATAAGGTAAGTGTGGATAAAACCAAATCCTTGTAAGTGTGTTAATTGTTTAGAATTAGAAGATAAATTTGAACCGGTGAAGAGTCACTGCATTGTAGAATTGGCAAAGTACACTGAGGCTAACACGGCTATAAAGAAAAATGAGGAGTTTTAAACAACAATTGAAACCTTAAGAAAAGATAACTCTAAACTTAAGAAAATTGTTTTAAACAACTAAACTTGTATTAATAATTACATTAATATCATTGACGAAACAAAGAAAGAGTTAGCTCTCGCACGATGTAATTATGAGACGATCAGACAGAAGTTGGATAGCTATTCCAACTCGAGATACGTCTTAGATCACATCATTAATAGCCAAAAGAAGAAAGGAGATGTGAAATGCATTGGGTATCACGCTTGCCCTCCACCAATGAAGGATAACTACACCAAGTTACCTAATGATGAGGATATGCCACGTTTTGAACCCATCGTTCCTTTAGACCCTGCTGAGTTTACAACTAGACTTAGTTTCACTAAGTGTGCATCTCAAGTCAAGGTCAAACGCTAGAGGTCAAGGATTCACCATAAGTAAACAAATAGGATGCTCCCATAGTTCAGATGATGATGAAACAATGATTTTCCAATCAGAAACGTCAATCAATCCTTGATTGATCAAGGATGCAAATATACCTCTTGAGAATCAAGTTTTTGGGTAAGTCGAGCCCAAAAGTTATGGCAACTTAGTGCGCTCCTATCCCAAAAGTCAAACTTATAAAGCAATTTGGGAATCAAAAGTTACCGGTTCAGAACGGTCAACAAAAGCAAAATCATGTCAAATTCTGGAAAGAAAGAGGGAAAAAGAGCTCAGAACTAGAAAAATGTTCAAGAGGTGAATTTCCTGAACTCTAGAGATATAGAAAAAATTAAAACATTTGTAAACAAATCAAACACGAATTTTGTTAAACAGGTCCAGATTTTGAAAAGAAAACGTCAAAATAATTATACACAACACTCAAGCAAGTAGCCAAGTAAGATTAACCCGTGTGCTCCATACCTATCATCATGGTAAATGTTGGAGGTGCGGCAGGGTTGTGTTACTTTGAGTCTTGGAAGCTACTTGGATGAACATAACCAAAATAAATAAGTGAGGTAGTGGAACTAGTTTGGAAAGCCAAGGGCTCTCACGGTTCACACATTACACATGCACAAGCTTTTCAACATAGAAGGTTGAAGCTTGGATGCTTTCAATCACTTGGAACATGTATGAGCAGAATTTAAAAGAGTTTTTAAGCTTGTTTCTTGGTGGAAATCAACCACAACACAAACCCACAACTATGAGCTTAGTTGGGAGCTTGGTGGGTACAAGATTTCACCAAGTTTTAGCCAAGAAATGCAAGAAACAAAAAGATAAATTAGAGCAAAATTTTATCCTACTTTGGACCTCAAATATGGTGAGGTTCCACCTTAGTTTGCCATGGCAAAGTTGTGGAAACCTTCCTAGAGGTTGCCCAAGTAGTTTGAAAAAGATTAGAAGAAGAAAGGTGAATAAAAGTGAGTGAAAACTCACTTAGAACACTTGAAAGTATTCTTCCTTGCTTTGAATTCTTGAGAGGATTAGAGAGTTCTGGAGTAGATTAGTGTGTGGAAAGTGTTTAGAAGGTGATGGAGGCTTGTATTTATAAGTGGGGATTAGGGTTTAGGAGTTAATGAAGGTGGAAGGTGATTGGAGGAGAATGGAGGCGGGGAAGGGTGAAATATGATTGCCTTAAAAAATGTGGAATGTGATTGGAGGAGAAAGGAGGTGGAAAAGCTTTTGGTTTTGCTCAACTTTAGTCCATGCACTTTGTAACTAGGTTATTTTGTGTTGTTTTCATGTATTTTAACACGTTTTTAGGTATCCAAAGTATATTTTAAGTCTCGGGTTGCGTATAAACACGTATTTAAAGATTGATTACGTGTATAACACAAATATGAAAGGTAACATGTATGAATACTAAAGTGAATTCCCATTATGATCAAAGTCCCGAGATCGAAACGAAATACGAATTACAATGTTTCTAATAATAGAAATATGAATACAATTTTTTAAATAAGGAAAGTAAAAAAATGCGAAGCTTTACATGTACGGCAGTGGTTTCTAGTGGTTCGACAGTTTTTACGGTGGGTGGTGGTGGATCAACGACGGGTCGTCGTGCTTCGACACGGGGGTGGGGGTGGCGGTGCGACGACAGGTGCCGGTGGCATGGGTTATATGGTGAGACGGCAGGCGTCGGCGGCTTGGGTTATATGGTGAGACAGCTAGTTGTAGTGGGGGACTGCAGGTGGTGGTGGTGGTTCAACCGAAGATGATGGTTGGTCGACGGTAGGGCGGCGGTTCAACGACAAGGTGGTGGTTGCTGAGGTAACGGATGATGGTGGTGGGTCGATAGCGGGGGTGGTGGTTCGACGGCAAGGTGGCGGTGGCTGAGGTAATTTTTTTAATTTTGTGTCACAGGGTAACAAATTGCATCATATATGTTTTGTGTTGTTGTCAAGGTTTTTTGTCGGTTTTTTTTTTTTGTTAAATCAATGACTATATGTAGTTTTTTTAGTCGGCTTATTGGTTTGTTTTGTCGGCAGTGGCTGAGGTAATATTTTTAATTTTGTGTCACAGGGTAACAATTGTCACAGGGTAACAAATTGCATCATATATATGTTTTGTGTTGTCGAGCTTTCTTGTCGGGTTTTTTTTGTTAAATGAGTGACTGTATATAGTTTTTTAGTCGGCTTATTGGTTTGTTTTGTCAGGTTTTTTAGGTTGCACGTCGGCTTCGGGTGTGTGGTAAGTCAGAGTCGTTGTTTGAAGGTCCGGCAAGAACAGAGATTTCGGAAAGCATTGTTTTGTTACTTTTACATGGTGGTTTTCTTAGTTTTACACCCGGGTTTTGTTAGTTTTACATATTATTTTTCTTTTGTCCTTAATTTGTTTATGGTACTGTAAAAATCTATTACGTTTCATATGATGTTCAAAACAAAAACTTTAAGTATGAATGCGAAAGAAAATTCAGTCAATTTCATTTTTAGGAGAGAGAAATGCCCACTCCACTCCTGATGTAGATGGCAAATTGACATTTACACTGAGTTCCAAAGTTTACTAATGGAAGGAAAGAAAAGAAACAAAAAGAAAGTAAAAATATTTTGTATTACAGAGTTTCATTTAAGGAAGGAAAAGAAAGGAAAATAAAACATGTCGTGTTCCCGAGGTTCATTTAAAGAAGGAAAAGAAAAGAAATGAAAGGAAAACTAGGCTAAGTTCTTTAGTTTTTTATCATTCCAATTTGGAAGAAAACGAGGGGAAATACATCTTTTTTTCCTTTCTCGTTTTTGACTTTCATACTTTTACTTTCTTTTCTTTTCATTCGTTAAGTTAATTCGGGAACAGAGCGTTAAGGTACATGACCAATTTGATAAAAATGCCCCCTAAGTACAGTGCAACATTATTTAAAAAAACAAAAGAAAAACATAAAAGGTACAATCAAAGTCAGTGAAAGAATATCAAGATTGATCAATGACCATGTTTAGTTCTCTAGTTCTCGCATGAATAAGTGGTTCCTATTTCACCCATTTCCTATACATACATACATACATATATATATATATATATATATATATATATATATATATATATATATATATATATATAGGATTAGGTTGAAGAGTGAACACTAGTGTAGCTTGCGAACTGAGTAAACTAATCCTGACCATACACGTGTGTAGATCAATGGCAAGGATTTGTTCACTCAGTTCGCAAATACACTAGTGTTCACTCTAAAACCCCACCCTATGTATATATATATATATATATATATATATATATATATATATATATATATATATATATATATATATAAGGCAAGGATAAATTGAAAACCCACTTGAGTTGAATAAACCCTGAAAACCTAATAACAACCATTGATTATGATGCATGGATGGCTAAGATTAATTTTGGGATATGTGTTGCTTTTTCTCCCTTTTTCTCAATATTTAAATATATATGATGTACTTGAAGGGTAAAATGGGAAAAGTCTTCTTCCATGTGTCAGATTTCGTATTTCTTTTGATGTAATTCTGTTTTTTTTCATTATTATATAAATCAGACTTTTTGTTTCTTTTTTATATACATCTGTATTTTATTACATAAAAAAATGTAACATACATTTTTTAATTATCAATTTATGTCACATTTGTAATAACACACTTTATTTCTATAACATAAAATATTACACAGAATCGTAACATATAATTTTTACATGATCAAATGCACTTTATTTTCTGTAACGAACATTATTTATGTAACACAAAAATATGTAACAGGCATTTTTGCGTTGATTATTGTTACATTTCTAACACAAAAAAAATGTAACAGCGCACTTTGTTTCTGTAACAGTCACTTTGTTTTTACAATAATCCGGAAAAAAATGTAACAACACACTTTATTTTTACAACAGTCTAAAAAAGTGTAACAATCCACTTTATATTCAGTAACGTGCATTATTTATGTAACACTAAAAATGTAACATGTATTTTTTCTTTGATTTTTACATTTCGTAACTATGTTCAACATCAAACATCTTTTGAATCATCTTCAACTGAAACATCATCTTCAAATTGTTTTGGTTGGTACAGATCTGAAACAAATTTTACACAAAAAATTGATACAATCAATAACAAAAACAACCAACCCATAAAACAAGAACTTAAAAAACCTCCGTCTTCTTGAACAAAAAAAATTGCATATCCACAAAACACAAGAAAAATGCAGACTAAAAAAGTGTAGATTTGCAAACAAAGCTGAAAAAAAACATACTTTTTCACCTTCTTGAACAAGATCTGAAACAAATTTTACACAAAAAAATTGATGCAATTAATAATAAAAACAACAGTCTAAAAAAGTGTAACAACACACTTTATTTTCAGTAACGTGCATTATTTATGTAACACGAAAAAATGTAAGATACATTTTTTAATTATCAATTTATGCCAGAAACACAACACACTTTATTTTCAGTAACGTGCATTATTTATGTAACACGAAAAAATGTAAGATGCATTTTTTTAATAATCAAAAATTGCAGATCCACAACACACAACAAAAATGCAGACTAAAAAAGTGTAGATTTGCAAACAAAGATGAAAAAACCCATACTTATTCACCTTCTTGAACAAGATCTGAAACAAATTTTACACAAAAAAAATGATGCAATCAATAATAAAAACAACTAACCCATAAAACAAGAACTTAAAAACCTCCATCTTCTTGAACAAAAAAATAGCAGATCCACAAACCACAACAAAAATGCAGACTAAAAAAGTGTAGATTTGCAAACAAAGCTGAAAAAAAAAAAACATACTTATTCACCTTCTTGAACAAGATTTTGGAACAAACCCTTTCAGCCTCCTCAAAAACGTAAAAAAAATGTGTAATTTCACCGGATCTTTCCCTGGTTTCGAACAAAAACTTCAGCCTTCTCTTCGATATCGGATTCATCATCTTCTTCGTGCACAATTTTCTTCAAAATAAACCAAAGAAGATCTAATGCTCATCAGTTTCTCCGATTTCATTTTTGTTCTTGTTTTCTCTATATTGGAACAAGAGAGAGAGAGAGAGAGAGAGAGAGAGGGAAAAGTGTGCTAGAGAAGAGAGATGAAGGAGGAAATGAGATCTGGTGAGTTTTGAAAAGATTTGGTGAGATTTAATGGTAGAGAGAGAAAATGGTATTAAATGAAAAAGATGACAAGAAGAAGAAAAGTCCGCTGACGACTTTCACTTTCATTCAATCAAAAAGGTAAAAAGAAAATGACGAATATGCCCTTGTCTCCTATCAAACTAAAATCTAACATGGATCAATCCTAACCAAATGTGAGTGTTTCCTGGGTTTTCTTAACTGGAATGGGTTTTCTCATTATAATTAGCCTATATATATATAGGGGACCGCTAAAATGAAAACCACCTCTAGTTGTAAGAACCGCGAGAAGCAGTTCCTAACCACTAGATCAAGAAGATGGATGGATGAGATTAAAAGTAACTAAAATTAATAATAAATACATTTTATCTTATTATGTCCTTAATATTTTAATCCAAAAGGATAGTTTAGTAAAATTACTCTTTTTTGTCTTTTTGTCTTTATTATTTTTATTACTTTTTTTGTTTTATTATATTACTTTTTATTTTTTAAAAAGAATTTTTTTATTAAAACCATTTTTGAATTCAAATTTTTTTTAACAAAGACAATTATTTTTGCGCGTCGGTTTTTTGCATGCCGTTTTTACGCCCCGCTTTTTCACGCATCGTGGTCGTTTTTGCGCGCCGTTTTTTACGCTCGGCCTTTTCAAGCGTCCTTTTTTTAACGCACCGTTTTTACGTCCCGTTTTAACGCGACGTTTTTTATTTTCCATTTTTTTTCGCGGCGTTAATATTCGCCGCATTCACGCCCCTTGTTTACATTCCCATTTTAACGTGGCGTTTTACGTTAAACTTTTTACATTTTACGTTTTACGTTTAACTTTTTACGGTTTACGTTTTACGTTAAACCTTTTACGTTTTAGGTTTTACGTTAAACTTTTAAAACTTTTTACTATTTACGTTTTACGTTAAACTTTTTACGTTTTACGTTTTACGTTAAACTTTTTAAGTTTTACGTTTTTACGTTAAAATTTTTATGTTTTCGGTTAAACTTTTTACGTTTTACGTTAAACTTTTTACGTTTTACGTTAAACTTTTTAAGTTTTACGTTTTTACGTTAAAATTTTTACGTTTTCGGTTAAACTTTTTACGTTTTACGTAAAACTTTTTACGTTTTTACGTTTTACGTTTTATGTTTTACGTTTTACATAAACTTTTTACGTTTTTTTACTTTTTACGTTTTACGTTTTACGTAAAACTTTTTACGTTTTTACGTTTTACGTTTTATGTTAAACTTTTTACGTTTTACGTTTTACGTTAAAATTTTTACGTTTTTACATTTTACGTTGAACTTTTTACGTTTTACGTTTTACGTTAAAATTTCTACGTTTTACGTTTTTACATTAAACTTTTATGTTTTACGTTAAAAAGTTTACGTTTTAACTTTTTTTTTTTGAAAATCTTTTTTACGCAAAACGAACGCATCCAGAAATCACAAACTTGGTAGGTGTCTCAGATAGATTGTTATCATCATCGACAGGGGAAAAAAATATAAAAAACCAATGACATCCAAACAATATGTATCTCGGAAAAAAACGGGGCTTGGCTCAGATTTTCCGATAATCAAAATGGCTGCAAAAGTAGGGTTGCAGGTTCAAAAACCTACCCTCCACCATCCTTGTCGCGCCATCGTCATCAAAATCTACGTTTTTTTTTTGCATGATCGCCTCCCAATCCAACAGATCAAAACCCATGAGAATCAAAGAATACAAATGCATCATTCAAACAACCTGCATCATTTAACAAACATTCAAACAAATGCAACTGAGTTTTCCGAGTTCCAAAAAAACATTCAAACAACCTGCAACAGCAAAGATTGGGACAAAATAAGAGACACAATATCAGAGATCGGGACAAAACATCCAAAAAACATTTAAAATAGGCTGCAACATCAAAAGATCGGGACAACACATCCAAAAAAAAAACATTCAAAAAACCATTCAAACAACCCTCCTCAGCCCACCCCTCCACCCATCATTCACCGCCGCTGCCGCCTTCGACCACCGCCTCCTAACCCACCACAACAACCCCCTTCACCCATCGTTCACCGCCACCAACATCAAAAGATCAGTGTCACACCCCCAAATTCCACCTGCGGATGACACCCGCTTCGAGGGCGTGACCGACCAGGATCCAGCCACCAATTATACTAAGCATTGGTTATTAGTAAAGTAAATTGCTATCATGAGTAGTTTAGCAACATCTTAGTTCATAATTCGATAGTAAGTTTAAGCAAAACAGCGGAAGCATAAACCATATAGTTTTAAAGGACAGTTCATGATTCAAGATAAATAAAACCCAACACACGGGTTTTGACGATCACTACACATTCCCAAGCAGCAGCTCCTCAGTCACTGGTTACCTGCAAAGCATGCAGTAAGGGGTCAACAATAATGCTGAGTGAGTTCACTAGTTGTCCAGTTTTAATTACCAAAAACTTGTTTCACCAGTTAATTTATCCGTTTATACATGCCATGGGGAGCTACCCCAGAAGTTAGCGACTAAACTGTTTTTCCAATACCGAACACTAGGTAACCGTTTGCGTTTCCGCAGGATGCCCCGATGTCAATGTTCTATCATCATTGACGGATGCCTGAGTACATTAGTTCACGACCGATCCCATACCATGGCACGGTGTGAGGTTGGTAAAACCTAAATAGCGCTATCAACTAATAACCCGTCCGCCTGGCCCCGGCGACTAATCGGTATTATGTAGTAGGGACTTGAGTGATAGAGTTGCGTTTAGTGCCGTTTGGTTGCATTCCGTATAAACAGTAATTAACTAAAAGGTTTCCCAATACAAGGGAAGGTAAAGTAAGTTTGTTCCCAGTAACTAGGGAAGGAAGGTGAACGGTATCCCCTTTACAAGGGGATAGGGTTGTTTTCGTCTCGTGTCCCAAACCACCGGGACGCATGCTTTTAAGTTGTGAACTCACCTTGGGTTGCTCGGTAGATATTTTACCCGGTCAATTACGTTGGTCACCACGTCCTAGCATGGTTACCAAATATGGGTCAAGTTGGGTACAAATAAACACATAGCGAACACGTATGGCAAACATGTATAAGCACTTAGCATGCATACAAACAACGAACAGTTGGGTTATTGGGTCAGCCCTAAACACACAATCAGTAGTAACAACATGTAGCCCAGTCAACAGAAAGCCCAACAGTCAAAGCCCAATAACAACAAAGTAGCCCAGTCGAGACAAGGGTGGTTGCGACTCGCAACCGAGGTTACGACTCGCAACCGAGGTCACGGTTCATCACGTTTTGGTTACGAGTCGCGACCAGAGGTTACGACTCGTAACCAGCGGTTCCGTCTTAGCAGCAATGGTTACGTCTCGCAACCGGATTTGACACGCGTTGATTGTGACTCGCAACTGGGAGGTCTCGACAAAGCTTGATGTGGTCTCGAGTCGCAACCAAAGGTTGCGACTCGCAACCGTGATTACGTGCACAGCAATCATCTAGAACCTGCAATATGTACTGACCAATAGGATTGTATTTTCATGAAACAGTGTACTATACCCACTAAACATGTCTGTTTGTCTATTTTGTGTCTAATCGGATCAAACAAAGCATATTCAAAATATTTAAGTGGCATTCAAGCTGTTCATCATATTCAAATAACATTCAAGAAATTTCTTATGAACAATCAAACCCCATTTATCAACAAACCAACCCCGAGATCATGCATAAAAACCCTCCAACCTACTCGTAACATCATCCGGATAACCAAAACTATTCAACATGAACCCGCATCTACAACCATCATCATATATAACATGCAAACAATTCAATCCGAGACCTCTATATTTAATCAACCAAAAATCATGAGTATCCATTTTATCTAAACATTCCGAAATAAAAGCATATTAGCCGGTTATCCATTTCACACATTTTGATCCACACAAATCATGGCAAACAATCATCATCCATACACAAGAATCATAGTAACACATTTTTGTACTAACCGGTTGAAGTTGTGGGTTTGAAGAAGCAAAGATTCTTTCCGGTTGGTGATTCCGGTTGGTGGATCCGAGAGAGAGAAGGAGAGGAAATGGTGAGCTTGGTTGCTAGAATTCTTAGGGTTTTTAGTGAGAGAGATGAGAGGAGAGTAGGAGAGTGTTGGTGAAAATGAGGGAAAAGTTAGGAGGGTGTGTGGGTATAACCGGTTATATGAGGGTGGGCTTAGGGGGGTTGCAAGGCCCAAACCGGCCCAAATTCACTGTTCACTCGAGACCACTCCGGGTCTCGAGTCGGGTTGAGGTTTCGGCTCTAATATATAACACACACATATATATCTATATACACATATACATAAATACACATAACATGTAACACAATAGTTCAAATTTTCATTTTAATAGATTACGTACACACATGCTACATCGAAAGGTTGTCCGGGAAAACCCGAGGTGTCACATTATCCCCAAGTTTTAAGAACTTTCGTCCCGAAAGTTAAGGCAGTCACTGGTAAGCTAGTGTAAGTGAAAACGTTTCAACGGGGTGTCACATCATCCCCCCGTTAGTTGGGAATTTCGTCCCGAAATTCAGTTGTAGCTTCAGTGCTGGGGTTTTCGTTTGGGAACAACTGGGGATACTTGTGCTTCATCTGGTCTTCCCGCTCCCAGGTAAACTCTGGGCCACGTCGCGAGTTCCAACGGACTCGTACAAGAGGTATCTGGCTACGTTTGAGGATTTTGATCTCTCGATCCGTGATCTCAATCGGTTCCTCAGTAAAGTGTAGCTGTTCATCAATAGTTAGTTCTTTGAAAGGAATTACGAGCGTTTCATCTGACAGACACTTCTTCAGATTGGATACGTGAAATACGTTGTGTACCGCGCTTAACTCTTCAGGCAGGTTCAATCTATACGCAACCCTACCAATTTTCTCGGTAATTTCGAATGGTCCGATATATCGCGGATTAAGCTTGCCCCGTTTACCAAAGCGAACCACACCCTTCCATGGTGAGACTTTAAGTAGAACCCGGTCACCGACCTGGAATTCCAATGGTTTCCTACGCTTATCAGCGTAACTCTTCTGACGGTCACGAGCTGCCGCCATGCGTTGTCTGATCTGGGCAATCTTTTCCGTTGTGTCCACCACCATCTCTGGGCCCGTGATTTGACTATCACCAACTTCCGCCCAGCAGAGAGGTGATCGGCATTTACGACCGTACAATGCCTCAAAAGGTGCTGCCTGAATACTAGTGTGGTAGCTGTTGTTATAAGAGAACTCTACCAGCGGTAGATGCTTCTCCCAATTCTTGCCAAAATCGATCACACACGCTCTAAGCATGTCTTCTAGAGTCTGGATGGTGCGTTCGGACTGTCCATCCGTTTGCGGGTGATAAGCGGTGCTCATGTCCAAACGTGAGCCAAAGGATTTGTGCATAGCTTGCCACAATTCCGAAGTAAAACGAGCGTCTCGGTCGGAAATAATTGAGGTTGGCACCCCGTGCCTCGAAACTACTTCCTTTAAGTAAACCTCCGCCAAAGTAGAAAACTTGTCTGTTTCTTTAATAGCCAGAAAGTGCGCGGACTTGGTCAATCGATCTACTATTACCCAAATAGTATCATTTCCGCGTTGAGACCTAGGTAACCCTGTAACAAAATCCATGGAAATTTGCTCCCATTTCCATTTCGGGATTTCTGGTTGTTGGAGTAGGCCTGCTGGCTTCTGGTACTCTGTCTTGACTCTTGCGCAAGTCAAACATTTGCTGACGTATGTTGCTATGTGGGCCTTCATGCCAGGCCACCAATATGTAGTCTTCAAGTCGGGCCTTCATGCCAGGCCACCAATATGTAGTCTTCAAGTCGTGGTACATCTTGTCCGAACCAGGATGTACTGAGTAGCGGGACTTGTGGGCTTCGTCCATCACGAGTTCACGTAAACCTCCAAAGAGTGGAACCCAAATGCGCCCTGCTACATAGTAAGCGCCATCTTCTTTCTGTTCTAGTCGCTGTCTCGATCCTCGCAGGGACTCAGCCCTGATGTTTTCTGGTTTCAATGCTTCAACTTGAGCATTTCGGATCTGGGTAGGGAGGTTAGACTGGATGGTAAGTTGCAATGCTCGCACGCGCTTTGGTATAGTGTCCTTTCGGCTGAGGGTGTCTGCCACGACATTGGCCTTGCCCGGATGGTATTTGATGGCGCATTCGTAGTCATTCAAGAGTTCGACCCAGCGGCGCTGTCGCATGTTCAATTCCTTTTGCCTAAAGATATGCTCGAGACTCCTGTGATCGGTGTAAATAGTGCACTTGGTACCGTACAGGTAATGTCTCCATATCTTAAGAGCAAAGATCACTGCTCCCAGTTCCAAATCATGCGTAGTGTAGTTTCTTTCATGCGTCTTGAGTTGTCGTGAGGCGTAGGCAATAACTTTTTCGCGTTGCATTAACACGCAACCGAGCCCATGGATAGACGCATCGCAGTAAACCACAAAGTCGTCAGTTCCTTCAGGCAACGAGAGAATAGGAGCACTACAGAGGTTATCCTTAAGCCTCTGAAAAGCAGATTCCTGTGCTTCATTCCACTTGTAGACAATGCCTTTCTGAGTAAGGGTTGTGAGGGGTTGTGCAATCTTTGAGAATCCCTGAATGAATCTGCGGTAGTAGCCTGCCAAACCCAAGAATTGGCGAACTTCAGTGGGAGTCTTAGGCGTAGGCCAGTTCTTTATCGATTCGATCTTAGCTGGGTCAACATGAATTCCGTTCTTATTAACTACATGGCCGAGGAAATGGACTTCTCGAAGCCAGAAGTCACATTTAGAGAATTTGGCGTACAGCTGCTCGTTGCGAAGGAGTTCCAGAATGAGGCGTAGGTGTTGTTCATGCTCCTCTTGACTTTTCGAATAAATCAGGATGTCGTCGATAAACACAATCACGAATTTGTCGAGGTAAGGCTTACATACGCGGTTCATAAGATCCATGAACACTGCCGGCGCGTTGGTCATTCCGAAAGGCATAACGAGAAATTCATAGTGACCATAACGAGTCCTGAACGCAGTCTTAGAGATGTCCTCATTACGAACTCTCAGCTGATGATAGCCTGATCGCAGGTCAATCTTAGAATAGTAGCTCGATCCTTGCAACTGATCGAATAGGTCGTCGATGCGCGGGAGAGGGTAACGATTCTTGATGGTAACCTTGTTCAACTCACGATAGTCGATGCACATTCGGAATGTGCCATCCTTCTTCTTGACAAAGAGTACTGGGGCTCTCCAGGGTGACGAACTAGGACGGATAAATCCTTTATCCAATAGTTCCTGTAGTTGCGTAGAGAGTTCCTTCAGTTCTGCAGGGGCTAGACGGTACGGTGCACGAGCTATGGGTGCTGCTCCGGGAGCTAGCTCTATTTGAAATTCGACCTGACGGTGGGGAGGGAGTCCAGGTAGTTCCTCAGGAAATACCTCGGGATAGTCACGTACTACAGGAAAATTTTCAATCCTCTTTTCCTTTTCGTAGGTGTCGGTGACAAGTGCTAGGATAGCGGTGTGCCCTTTTTGTAAACACTTCTGAGCCTTTAAAAGCGAGATAATGCCTGTGACTTCTCCACCTTTGTTGCCTTGAACGATGAGGGGTTGGCCAGAACGACGAGGGATACGAACCGCTTTCTCTTGACAGAGGATCTCAGCGCGATGTTTGGATAACCAATCCATACCGATGACAACGTCGAAGCTTCCGAGCTTGACAGGGAAAAGATCGATACTAAACGTGTGACCAGACAATTCTAGTGTGCAGTCGTGGATCACGTGCGTGGCCTCGATGTTCCTACCATTAGCTATCTCGACGATGTGCTTAGATCTTAATAACGCAGGCGGGTGCTTAAGTTTCTTACTAATACGAAGGGATACATAACTGGCATCGGCACCGGAATCAAATAACACAGAAACAAAACGATCATCAAGTAGGAACTTACCCGCCACGACGTTGGGGTCGTTCCTTGCTTCTCCAGCTCCAATCACGAAAGCTCTTCCCCTTGCACCATTCCCAGCATTGTTGTTTTGCTCATTGTTCCCAGCTCCCGGATTGTTGTTGCGATTCTGATTCAGTTCAGGGCAATCCTTTCGCATGTGCCCTGTTGCCCCACATTTAAAACATGCTCGGTTGTTTCCCTGCTGCTGTTGCTGTTGAGGTTGTTGCTGATTCTGCCTTGCTGGGAACTGACTTCTACAATCCTTGGCTTCGTGCCCCATCTTGTGGCATCGCTGACACTGGCCCTTGTTACATGCCCCATTGTGGTGCCTGTTACACTTGTTGCACTTAGGGTAGCTTCCCCGGTAGCCACCCTGTTGCTGAGTGCCTTTGTTGTTGTCAGTTTTCCTTTGCTGAGCTGGGGCCTGAGTAGAGTTAGTATCTTTGCCCTGATTTCCATCCCACTTTCGTTTGCCATCACTGGAAGTTCCTTCCGCAGCACTGATCCTTTTGGGCAACCTGCCCTCTTCCACAGCCTGGTTAGTGAGTTTGTGGGCAAGACGGACCACAGGCTGTATGGTAGTGAGGTTGGCCGAGGTCACATGGCTCCTGATTTCTGGGGCTAAGCCTTTGATGTACAATTCGATCCTTCGGTACATGGGTCGGGACATGTTTGGGCAAAGAGCAGCATAGTCGTTGGACAGCTTGGTGTAGGTCTCAATCTCTGACCCAACCATCTTGAGTTCATAGTACTCGTCCTCGAGTTTGTGGATGTCATCCCTGTGACAGTACTCTTCCTTGATCATATCCTTGAAATCTTCCCATGCAGTAGCGTTTGCAGTCTCCAAACCAAGCATTTGAATTTGCGCCTTCCACCATGAAAGTGCGCTTCCCTCAAGAGTACCAGTAGCAAACTTCACCCAATTAGCAGGGGGACACTCGCAGACAGCGAAGACAGCTTCAACCTTCTCGATCCAGTGCAGGAGACCTATGGCACCCTCAGTGCCACTGAATGGAAGAGGCTTGCAATCCATGAAGGTCTTGAAGGTACAGACACGTGGTTGCACAGGCGCAGGCTGACCTGTTGTGAGGAGTGAAGCGAAATAGGTTTAGAGGCGAAAAGACGATGTGGCGGTAGGATCTAAACATCCTAAAACAGCGAGCTTACCTATAGGGTGAGCTGCGAAAGCTGCAGCCACCGTGTTGAGCAGGTTAGTGAACTGAGCCTGAGTCATGTTGACGTTTCCTCGTCCGCGTCCACTCATTGTCTTCATAACCATAAAACATAGTATGAGTGTGGTGTCGTAATATAGCGAGAAGGAGATAGAAGAGGGGAGGCGTATCTATCTAATCAAGCAAACTAGTACGTATAGTAAAGCAGAAAGCATAAGACAAATAAGCAAGTAATATGGGTCCGAGCTAGGAGGTCAGATAAGTCGAGTCTTGCACTTGGAGTGTAGTGTCGTCACAAGTCACGGGTTATAGTCTGGTTTTTCTCAAAAGATTTTCCCCCTTTTTAAAAACCAAGTTCACTATAACCAATGGCTCTGATACCAATCTGTCACACCCCCAAATTCCACCTGCGGATGACACCCGCTTCGAGGGCGTGACCGACCAGGATCCAGCCACCAATTATACTAAGCATTGGTTATTAGTAAAGTAAATTGCTATCATGAGTAGTTTAGCAACATCTTAGTTCATAATTCGATAGTAAGTTTAAGCAAAACAGCGGAAGCATAAACCATATAGTTTTAAAGGACAGTTCATGATTCAAGATAAATAAAACCCAACACACGGGTTTTGACGATCACTACACATTCCCAAGCAGCAACTCCTCAGTCACTGGTTACCTGCAAAGCATGCAGTAAGGGGTCAACAATAATGCTGAGTGAGTTCACTAGTTGTCCAGTTTTAATTACCAAAAACTTGTTTCACCAATTAATTTATCCGTTTATACATGCCATGGGGAGCTACCCCAGAAGTTAGCGACTAAACTGTTTTTCCAATACCGAACACTAGGTAACCGTTTGCGTTTCCGCAGGATGCCCCGATGTCAATGTTCTATCATCATTGACGGATGCCTGAGTACATTAGTTCACGACCGATCCCATACCATGGCACGGTGTGAGGTTGGTAAAACCTAAATAGCGCTATCAACTAATAACCCGTTCGCCTGGCCCCGGCGACTAATCGGTATTATGTAGTAGGGACTTGAGTGATAGAGTTGCGTTTAGTGCCGTTTGGTTGCATTCCGTATAAACAGTAATTAACTAAAAGGTTTCCCAATACAAGGGAAGGTAAAGTAAGTTTGTTCCCAGTAACTAGGGAAGGAAGGTGAACGGTATCCCCTTTACAAGGGGATAGGGTTGTTTTCGTCTCGTGTCCCAAACCACCGGGACGCATGCTTTTAAGTTGTGAACTCACCTTGGGTTGCTCGGTAGATATTTTACCCGGTCAATTACGTTGGTCACCACGTCCTAGCATGGTTACCAAATATGGGTCAAGTTGGGTACAAATAAACACATAGTGAACACGTATGGCAAACATGTATAAGCACTTAGCATGCATACAAACAACGAACAGTTGGGTTATTGGGTCAGCCCTAAACACACAATCAGTAGTAACAACATGTAGCCCAGTCAACAGAAAGCCCAACAGTCAAAGCCCAATAACAACAAAGTAGCCCAGTCGAGACAAGGGTGGTTGCGACTCGCAACCGAGGTTACGACTCGCAACCGAGGTCACGGTTCATCACGTTTTGGTTACGAGTCGCGACCAGAGGTTACGACTCGTAACCAGCGGTTCCGTCTTAGCAGCAATGGTTACGTCTCGCAACCGGATTTGACACGCGTTGATTGCGACTCGCAACTGGGAGGTCTCGACAAAGCTTGATGTGGTCTCGAGTCGCAACCAAAGGTTGCGACTCGCAACCGTGATTACGTGCACAGCAATCATCTAGAACCTGCAATATGTACTGACCAATAGGATTGTATTTTCATGAAACAGTGTACTATACCCACTAAACATGTCTGTTTGTCTATTTTGTGTCTAATCGGATCAAACAAAGCATATTCAAAATATTTAAGTGGCATTCAAGCTGTTCATCATATTCAAATAACATTCAAGAAATTTCTTATGAACAATCAAACCCCATTTATCAACAAACCAACCCCGAGATCATGCATAAAAACCCTCCAACCTACTCGTAACATCATCCGGATAACCAAAACTATTCAACATGAACCCGCATCTACAACCATCATCATATGTAACATGCAAACAATTCAATCCGAGACCTCTATATTTAATCAACCAAAAATCATGAGTATCCATTTTATCTAAACATTCCGAAATAAAAGCATATTAGCCGGTTATCCATTTCACACATTTTGATCCACACAAATCATGGCAAACAATCATCATCCATACACAAGAATCATAGTAACACATTTTTGTACTAACCGGTTGAAGTTGTGGGTTTGAAGAAGCAAAGATTCTTTCTGGTTGGTGATTCCGGTTGGTGGATCCGAGAGAGAGAAGGAGAGGAAATGGTGAGCTTGGTTGCTAGAATTCTTAGGGTTTTTAGTGAGAGAGATGAGAGGAGAGTAGGAGAGTGTTGGTGAAAATGAGGGAAAAGTTAGGAGGGTGTGTGGGTATAACCGGTTATATGAGGGTGGGCTTAGGGGGGTTGCAAGGCCCAAACCGGCCCAAATTCACTGTTCACTCGAGACCATTCCGGGTCTCGAGTCGGGTTGAGGTTTCGGCTCTAATATATAACACACACATATATATCTATATACACATATACATAAATACACATAACATGTAACACAATAGTTCAAATTTTCATTTTAATAGATTACGTACACACATGCTACATCGAAAGGTTGTCCGGGAAAACCCGAGGTGTCACAATCAGGACAAAAAAAGGAGACACAATATCACAACCAAAAACATCAAGAAAAAATGTCGATACCTTTGTCAGCAGTCCACCGACCACCGCCGCCGTCCTCTTTCTCCCTCCTCGGACTCTCTCTCTACAACGTTTCTTCCTCTTTCTCTGAAAATCCGGCCGTATGTGCGTTGGAACCCCCAAAAACGAAGGGTTTCATGGTGGTGAACGAGTGTGACAGAGAGAGAAACAGGGGTGTGAGAGAGAGAGAGAGGAACAGGGTGAACGAGTGTGAGAGAGAGAAACAGGGGTGGGTGACGGTTTCATCCTCACCATCAATCATCATCATCATCACCATCTTTGCTGTTTAACCAGGCGGTGGTCGCCAACAAAGAGAACCAGATGGGGGGTGTGAGAGAGAATAAAGGTAGTGATGTGGTTTGAGAGGAGAGAGGAGAGAGGAGATGGGGTTTTAAAAAGCTAGAGAGAGACAGACTTCTGACAATTATAAATGAGGAGAGAGGTGGGGGATATGACATTTGGTGGTAAATGACCAAAATAACCTTTTGATTGGCAGAATCTGATTGGTTGAAAGTGGTTCTCGCGGTTCTTACAACTGGGGTGATTTCTATTTTAGCGGCTCCCTATATATATATATATATATATATATATATATATATATATATATATATATATATATATAGGACAAAGATCCGTTAGGAACCACCCCTTATTGCGAGAACCGCGAGAACCAGTGTGAACACAAACAGTAATTCCTAAAAAAATCTAAAAAACACCCAAAAAATTTTTTTTTATTTTTTTACTATTTTTTTTTTTGAAAAAATCGCTATATTTTGTTAATAAAAAAAATAAAAAAAAATTTCAAAAAAAAAAAAAAAATTCGAGTAACAGTTATCCATGCACATGTGCATATGTGTCGTTTCTTTGTCAAATTCCGTAATTCATTACAAATAATAGTCAATTGCACTTTCATTTACACTACTACGTGTAATACACTATCTTTTACATTTCCAATGTTAGAAATGCACATGTGCATCTATATGTATCAACAGGAAATAAGGTGTTTTGGTACACTACTTTCTCTTTCATCTATCATTCCATCCATAATACACAGGCATGCACATGTGCATTTCTGTCATTTCTTTGACAAATTCCGTAATTCATTACATATATTAGACAATTGCACTTTCATTTACACTACCATATGTAATACACTACTTTTTACATTACTAATATTAGAAATGCACATGTGCATTATATGTATCAACATGAAATAAGGTGTTTTGGTACACCACTTTGAATACACTTTCCCTTTCATCTATCATACCATCCATAATACACTACCATTACCTCCTACCATCCATAATACAATGCCATTACCTCATACCATCCATAATACAATACCATTAACAATATTTTCACTTTATTACATGTATGTAAACACCATTTATACCATCCAATCAACATATTACATAAAAAATTGACAACTATAACCAAACCATCAACCACTAGATATAACTAACCAAAAAACATGTATATGGGTCTACTTCTCCATTCAAAATCACAAACTTTTTGTACCAAAACACGTTATATCATGGTTATACCTAATTATGCACATGTGCATTTTGAATATTGGTAATGTAAAAAGTAGTGTATTACTAATGGTATTGTAAATTAAAGTGCAATTGTCTATTCCTGATAATGTATTACCGAATTTGTCGAAGTAATGATACATATGCACATGTGCATGGATAACTGTTACTCGAAAAAAAAAGTTTTTTTTTTTTTTTTTTTTTTTATGGAACGAAATATAGCGATTTTTTGTTAAAAAATATTAAAAAAATAAAAAAAAAATTTTGAGTGCTTTTTTGATTTTTTTTAGATTTTATTTTGTGTTCACATTGGTTCTCGTGGTTCTCGCAATAAGGGTGGTTCTCGCATGAACCTTACCCTATATATATATATATATATATATATATATATATATATATATATATATATATATATATATATATATGTATGTATGTATATATATATGTATGTATGTATATATATATATATATAGGGTTGAGTTCATTTCAGAACTCTAAATAACTACAGAACTTTCGGAACTCCTAATAAACAATCATTTTATATGTTTTTGTATTTAGGATCTTTTGAATATCTATTATATGTATTTCTTTCACATACATGTTAAAAGTAGTTTACATATGTTTAATTGCCAAAATTATATATATGTGTCATAACTAATTATATATATGTAAATAAACTAGTTTACATATGTGTAATTATAAAATTACATATAAAAAATGATAAAATTACTCTTAACATGTATGCAATCGTAAAAATACACATAATAAATGATAAAATTATCCTGAACATAAAAATATATAAATAAAAAAATTGTTTATTAGGAGTTCTGCGAGTTCTGTAAATATTTATGGTTTTAAAATGATAATGATCCTGGCCCATATATATATATATATATACACACACTAGGCGTTTACCCGCGCGATGCGGCGGGAAACATATTACTTAGGTTGGTGAGTTTAGGGCTATGTACGGGGATGTAGTTTCCGATGTGGCATGCGAAGACCATAGTGACAGTGTAGCAGAACGTGAGGGTCGGTTGCGGCCTTCTTCAGTGGCGGGGAATCAACGGTGTGTGGCGATTGGTGGTTTCATGATGTCGTTTGGTGGTTTTTGTGTGACAGCCAGTTACCGGCTTCAGGAGAAAACTATAAAGGCCATTTACATATAATGCGTATATAAACCGAAATATATATTTTTTTTAACTTCGTAAACTATAAATATTTTAGTTTATTGTTGTCATCAAGAGGGGTTTTAGCTAAACATTTGTTTTTATTTACACCCTAAAAATTGGTTAAGTCAGCCCTATGAGGCGGGAGCAAAAATTTACAACGCAATACCCATTTTATGTCAGTTTATCAATTCTCTCGTGATACGTTATTTTATGTGAAATGAACACTACCTTAGTTCTTAATGACTCTTTCTGATGCATTCCTTTTATGCCATAAACTAATTTTCGGTACCACACCCATTTTCCTGCTTTTTGTAATCGGTATCGGTTCGGTATGGTACCAGTATTTTGGTACAGGTACCCGCTTTACCTATTTTTCAATACCAATATTTTCGGTACTGACCCGGTACCATGCTCATCCATAGTTGTAAACATTATAGCAAACTATCAAAATTCAAATAAAATACATATACCGATTACCTTACAATAAATTTAAAAAATATAGGACCCCATTTCCATTGTTTCATTCTCCGATGGTGGAAACATATAACTTTTGATCACAACAAAACCATATAGCATACCTAAATCAATGATCACAACAAAGTCTTAACAATCATGAAAACATAGTCTATTATAACTTTTGACTCTAAAACTTTTAACTTTCCATTATTATTGAAACACATTTCTACTCCATTATTATAGCAGCAAAACAATTTGAATAGTTAGAAAGGATGTCCAGCCAAAACAACAACTTCCCATCCAATACCAAAAATCTATTTGGTTCAGCTTACAAATCATCTCAACGTGACTGAGTTGACCATTGTCGCTGGGTAAGACCTGAACCACCAAACACCACAACAGTTCCATTATTGGTGGCTTATTCCACTACCAGCACCCAGCCCCTACATTCACTCTATTTTTACTTTTAATATCTAATAGCAGATGTCTATGACTATCAACATATCATACAATTCTAAATAAGCTCATTCTTTTATAGTAAACTACTATACAATCTCTGCTGGGAGAAAACCTTTCAGTTGTAACAACAGTAAATATTATACCTTCAATAGATGTTTTGTCTAATAAGAAAACAATAGATGCAACGGTTGGAAACTAAAAATATGGCTAATTAGAAAACAAGAGATGTAACTGTCAAAAAGGGCCGGCTCATTGGTTTTAGGGGCACAACAAATAAAAAAATGGGGGCACAGAGCATGCTTTTCAACAGTAGATGTTGTACTTTTGACATTTACTTTTCAACCCAGCTTTACAGTTGACAAAACAAAAGTAGATGTTGTACAGAGCATGCTTCTCACCACTGTTCCCTCTTTTCACCCTTCTGACCACTGTTCCCTCTTTTCAACCGAGCTGTTCACATCTTTTCAACCTGTGCCCGTAACATCTATCAGTTGGGACTTGTTCAAATATTAGTTCAAAACCAACAAGATATTGGTTTCTTGTTTACCAACTAAAAAATTGGTCAAACTTTTATTTTGATTGTTTAGATTTTAAAACAAGTTTAGTTTAGACTTCTAAAACTAAACCAAAAAACCAAACGTGTAATTTTGTTCGGGTTTATAACGGTTTCAGACTTTTGAAACCCAAAACCAAACCACAAAACCGAATATGTAATTTGCTTCGGTTTTAAACAGTTTTTGGTAAAATCGGTTTAACACCGAATAACACCCCTAATAAACGAAACGATACCTTTAGCGAGGCTCGGGTAGAGTTGCCCGTCTCGCGTTAGCGACATCATCACCTGCGGCAGTTCATCACCTCTATCCAGTGCCATAATCTCATACATATCCTGTCAAGTTCACAAACAAATGTTATTTCATATATCAATTGTTTGGACTGATTTATATGTAAAATGACGCCTAAATAATCAACATGACCGATTACCTGATAACCAAGCTGCTACCATCGTCAATCATCACTTGTCCGGTGACCAGAGGTCATCTCCACTTCCGGTAGTCACCACTGACGCCTCCATTTGTAAAAAAAAAAAAAAAAAAAAAAAAAAAAAAAAAAAAAAACATCAGACATGGTTAAACTTTAGATTTGACCAAAACTACCAAATATAGCTCGGAATAAAAATTACAGAAACCGGATCTTACCTCTTCGCGGAATAATCTCACATGCTGCATGTCTCTATTCTACACCTGATAAGACAATGTGCTGAATGTCCACTTCAGTTACGGTAGGGCCTTCTTCTCCCGCCTCGGTCTTGGCTTTGCTCATCTCTTTGTTTTTGTCCACAAGAGTGGATATTTGAGTTTTAAGATCCATTTCCCGATCACGCAACTCCCCAGCCTGTCAATAGCATAATATTAGCATTCTCATGTGTACAGAAAAAAAAATATATGTGACACCATGTGTGGATTGGCTAACAGGCCAAAACAGGTTTCGAGTTAAAACTTGGTTGACCTGTCACTCCGTCAAATTGGTTAATCCGTCCACATTTTTTGGCATTTGAGCCGTTCCATTTTAAGTTAATATTTTTTTAGGGTTTACCAATGTAAGCTGTTATAAATAAAACATAACCCTAAATCAACCCATTCAAAAGTAAATGGATCAAGTTGTCACATCCATAAAATTCACAAGAACAAGCACAGTACCTTTTTGAAATCTTGGCCACAAACAGCTTCGTTCTTTTCTTTTGTTATCTGCCTGAGTTCTTTCTCGAGCTCTCTAGCTTCTTCTGGGAGCTGAAGGGCATAGATCGTAAATTAATAGCTGATCATCAAAGTAAAGCAAACAAAATATACACAGAAATATACATACTTGTGCATGATGAAGTCTAACACGAGAACCGGCTTCATCGATTAAATCAATAGCCTTATCAGGCAGAAAACGATCACTGTGGGCATAGATTAATCATCAGATGCGTAACAGAAAAGAAAAAAAAGATGTACTTTTACCACCATTATAAAAATATAATTGATCATAATCTGCAAGAAATTAAAGATAATTAGGCATTGTGTTCTAATACCTTATGTACTGTTATGACAGCTGGGCAGCAGCTACCAGAGCATCATCGGTGTAACGGAGTTTATGGTGAATTTCACATCGTTCTCGAAGCCTCTTTAAAATCTGTATGGTTTCATCAACTGTGGGCTTGGGTACCTTTACGGGCTGGAAACGTCTCTCTAGTGCTGGGTCTCTCTAGTGCTGGGTCCAGAGTTATCACCTGAAAATCAACAGCATAAATCACAAACAACCTTCATTAAACTCAAAATGAGTCTTAAATACAAGATGCAAACAGGAATATGTAAACATGGAGATGTGATAAACATGGAAATGTGGAGTGTTTAAAATGGTCTAACATTCAAGCTAGATAATTTACTACTGAGATCATGTACATTCAAACCAATAAGCTTTATTTGCAACCCAAAGTTGCATACCTCTCATCCATTTCACATAACAAACCTCCCATATACCCTAACTTTGACCAATTTGACCCAAAACTCGCATAACCGTTATAGTTTCAACTCACATAACCGTTAATTAACAACAAATCCACTTACGTAACACTCAAATTTCACAAATTCAAACACAAATTAACTTAAAACACTTACCAAATCCACGACAAACACATCCGAAACAGTTTGTAGTACAGTTTCAACTCTCATAACCGTTAATTAACAACAATCCACATGAATAACACTCAAGTTCACATATCCAAAGTTCAATCACAAAATTATTAGCTCAAACTATATACAGTTAAACGATTACCAGTATTAAAACCAGATTTGAACAGAAGACGATGAGGATTAACACGAGCAGCAGCGGATCGCGGAGAAGTTAACTGCCAGTTAGTTAGTTGAACCCTAGCCTTTAGTTCTCTAGATCTTTGAAGGTTTGAAAATGGAATAAAATTGGCAGATTCAGATCTACAACCGCTAAAATCAACCAAAAACAACAGATACAAAGTAAACTAAAGCTAGATTAAATGATTACCGGTATTAAACCAGATCTGAACAGAAGACGACGATGAGGATTAACATAAGCAGCAGCCGATCTCGGAGAAGATGCTTTATAACGGTACCAAGAGGTCAACCCCAGTGGAAACATTGAAACCAAACCCCTTGTTGCAGCTTATCCTCGACAACAGTTGCACCAACAAGAATCAAATCCTTTTCCATCATGTCAGAGACCCGTTCAAGCATTGCCTCGCAAACATAATTTTAACCAGATCCAAATCAGACTCAAATAACAAACAAAAAACATTAGATGTGGTTTATAACGGTACCTAAAGGTCAACCACAGTGGATAACTAAAATCGAAAATGAGCGAATAAAACTAAAAAATATTTTAATACATCCTTTCGACATGACAATAGGTACCGTTTCTAATTGTTAGATAATATATTTATGTTTCCTTTTGTATGTAATTTGTATATAGTCTTAGGGTGCTAAGTGTAACTTGTATGTCTATATATTGTTCTCTGTATCATGTGTTTATTCAATGAGAAACAACCCTTCACATGGTATCAGCCGTTCCTAGTCAGTAGTTGATGATTCCCAGCCGATCTTCTTCCCACCCTTTTCCTCTTCCTCTTCCAGCCGATCTCCTTCCTCTCTTCTTATTCCTGTTTCCTTCCTTCCTCCCCTCCTGTTCCTATGGCTTCTTCCTCAAACCCTACTACTCCTCTCATGGCAGGCCTTGCCCCCATGATTACCATCAAGTTATGTTCCACAAACTATGTCGGTTGGCAAACCCAGATGTTGCCGATCATCACTTACCAAGGGTTACTTCCTCACATCGATGGCTCCCTTTCGCCTCCGTCTCTGATGATAAAATCGGGTGAAAAAGACGCTGTGAATCCTGATTATGCTTCTTGGGCCAGAGACGAACAGCAAGCAATCATTCTCTTAAATGCTTCACTGACTGAAGAAGCCCTTTCAGTCACCTTTGGACTCACTTCTGCTCGTGAGATCTGGACTGCTCTTGAAGCAGCTTTTTGCAACACTTCTGTTGAATGAGTTCAAAATCTTAGGGACCATCTTCGTGCTCTCAAAAAGGAAGACAAGTCTGTTGTTGAATATGGTCGTGCTTTCAAAGCAATCTGTGACCAACTCGCTGCTATAGAACATCCCGTTGATGCCATGGATCAGCTTCACTGGTTCTTATGTGGTTTAGGACCAAGTTTTGAAAGTTTCTCTACCACTACTCGATCGGTACGTCCCATTCCCACTTTTGTCGATCTTTTAGCAAGTGCTGAATCTCATGAATTGTTTATCAAAAATTTGCATGGAATTCATGAGAAACCTACTGCTGCCTTTATGGCCCAAAGCCATGCCCAGCGGCCCAATACTCATGGCAGTTCTTATCGCCCGAATAGGGCCTCTCAAGCCCAATATCGGCCAAATAGGCCTCAGTTTTATAACAACAGGGGATCCAATAAATCTTTTGGTCGCCAAAACCGGAACCCAATGTGTCAAACTATGCAGGAAACCCGGACATTATGCGTCTCAGTGTTTCCAACTAGCCTCTTATGCTACTGCTGCCACTCCCTCTCAAGAGCAGTTGGCTCAGGCTTTTCACTCTCAATGTCATATAAACTCAACCGTTCCTGACTGGACTTCGGACACCAGAGCCACTACACACATGCTTCCCAACAATACTTCACTTCAGAATTCTACTCCCACCCAAGGTAATCAACGCGTTTATTTCGGTAATGGTCAATCTCTCCCTATAACTCATATTGGCCAAACCAAAATTTTGGGCAATCTTGCTCTAAACAATGTTTTGGTTGTTCCTAATATTACCAAAAATTTGTTATCTATTGGGAAGTTAACTGAAGATAACTCTGTTGATGTCCTTTTTTCTCACCCATATTTTTTTATTCAGGATCGCCAAACCAAGAAAACGCTAGCCCGGGGGTACCGTGAAGACGGCCTTTATGTTCTCCGCCAAACTCATGAAGCTTTAGTTGCTACATCTTCGTGTCCAAAAGCTTCCTTTGAGTTATGGCATTCTAGACTTGGGCACGTTAATTTTGATACTCTTTCTATGTTAAAAAATAATGGTTCTTTATCGTTTACTTCTGTTTTACCTAAACCGGGTTTATGTTCCCCGTGTGAACTTGCCAAAGCAAAAAGGCAACCATTTTTCGATAATGATAAACGTGCATCCTTACCACTTGAAATAATTCATTGTGATCTATGGGGGCCTTCCCCAATAAAATCAGTAGATAATTTTGTCTATTATGTTGCATTTGTCGATGATTACTCCCGGTTTACATGGATATATCCATTAAGGGCAAAGTCACAATTTTTTGATGCCTTATGTATTTTTATACCGTTCGTGCAAAATCAATTTTCTACAACTATAAAAACCTTTCAAAGTGATGGTGGCACTGAATTCATCAATAATCGTGTTCGACATCTTTTTGAGCAACATGGCATTTTGCACCGTGTCTCTTGTCCTTATACACCACAACAAAACGGTCGGGTAGAACGAAAACACCGGCACATTGTTGAAACGGTTTTAGCCATGTTATTTCATGCTCACTTACCCACGAAGTATTGGGTTGATGCCTTCTCTTCGGCGGTGTTTATTATAAATCGATTGCCATCATCCATTCTCCAAGGCAAATCACCTTTTGAGTTATTATACAAACAAAAACCGAACTATGCGTTCTTTAAGTCATTTGGTTGTCACGTTTTTCCGCTACTTCGTGACTATACCCAACATAAATTATGTCCTCGGAGTATTCCATGTATTTTTGTTGGATATTGTTCAAAATATAAGGGATATCGGTGCCTTGATCCGTGTTCGTCTCGTGTATATGTCACTCATAGTGCTCGATTTGATGAACTCTATTTTCCTTTTGATACCTCTCAAACCGTTGGCACATCTATTGACAAGCTAGATATTTCCACCTTTTTGGATACTACTTTTGATCAAACCCAAAAATCAACTACCTTGCCCACTAAACCTACTGTTCCACACAACCCTTTACAAACTCACTCTCCCAATACGCCCATTACTATTCCATTTACACCAATATTCAAAACCCCACTGAAAATCTCGGCCCACAATCTCCTGTGGCCAGTGGGCCTAATTCCGTTCAGCAACAACCAGCAAGCCCAACATCACATCTTCTGATGTTGATTCACCTCATCCTCAATCTATCGGCCCAACTCCTATTGGCTCAACTCCTATCGGCCCAACTCCTTCTATCGGCCCAACTCCTGTTTCGTCGCACACTCATGAATCAATCCCTTATCAAACTGCATCCTCTGCCATTCCTATTCCATTACCGACTCCACCCCCCGTTCCAGCCCCCATTGTCTCTTCTCACCCGATGATAACTCGTGCTAAGGCCGGCATCTTTAAACCTCGTCATCAATTGGACTTGGCTCATACAAAAATCATTCCTCTTCATCAAGCTTTATTTACCACTTGTGATCCCACTACTTTTCACACTGCATCCAAAGATGAAAAATGGGTGCGCGCCATGCAAGATGAATTAACTGCTCTATACAAAAACAACACTTGGACATTAGTCCCTCGTCCAACAAATGCGAATATTGTGGGCTCCAAATGGATATATCGAACCAAATATCGATCTGATGGGTCGATTGAACGGTACAAAGCTCGTTTGGTAGCACAGGGTTTTAGTCAAGTTCCCGGTCTTGACTACTCTCATACCTTCAGTCCTGTTGTTAAGGCCACTACTGTTCGCACAGTTCTGGCTTTAAGCATCATACACAAGTGGAATCTTCACCAACTAGACGTCAATAATGCTTTTTTGCATGGTCATCTTAGTGAAAGTGTATTTATGGAACAACCAAAGGGTTTCATTAATCCTAACTTTCCATCTCATGTGTGCAAATTAAACAAAGCGATCTATGGCTTGAAACAAGCTCCCAGGGCTTGGTTTCATCGTCTAAGTATGTTTCTTACCAATAATGGTTTCTCTTGTAGCCGTGCCGATCGTTCATTATTTATCTACAAACGAGACTCATGCATAATGTATCTTCTTGTATATGTTGATGACCTTATCCTCACAGGTAATCATCAGCCTACTATTCAATCCTTTATCTCAACCCTTCATAACGAATTTGCCATCAAAGATCTTGGGAAACTCAACTACTTTCTAGGTTTGGAGGTTACCTACACCAAAAATGGTCTCTTTTTAAATCAGTCTAAATATGCTTTGGATATTCTAACACGTGCAAAGATGTTGGATGCAAAACCTGCTCCTACACCTTTAAGCACAAATGTTTCATTTGTTTCTACAGGTGACAAGTTTTCAGACACTATGCTTTACAGATCTATTGTAGGTGCTCTCCAATATCTGACGATCACAAGACCTGACATTGCATATGCTGTAAATCAAGTTAGTCAGTTCCTTCATGCTCCCACCACAGATCATTTTCAAGAAGTTAAGAGAATTTTACGTTACCTCAAAGGTACTCTAGCTTTTGGATTACATTATACTCGCCCCACTTCATCATCGCTGCTTGGGTACTCTGATGCTGACTGGGCTCGTTGTCTAGAGACTCGACGTTCTACGTATGGGTATTCAATTTTTTTGGGGGGTAATTTAATCTCTTGGAGTGCTAAAAAGCAACCCACTGTTGCTAGATCTAGTTGTGAATCTGAGTATCGTGCCATGGCCAACACTGCTGCAGAAATTGTTTGGATCACTCATCTTCTTCAAGAACTTCATGCTCTGCCTCCTGAACGACCAACCATTCTTTGTGACAATCAAAGTGCTATTTTCTTGACTCAAAATCCAATTGCTCATAAACGATCTAAACACATAGATCTCGATTATCATTTTTTACGAGAGTTAGTAACAGGAGGCAAATTAGCCACTAAATTTGTTCCAACCAAGCTTCAGGTGGCTGACATATTCACTAAAAGTCTTCCTAGTAGACAATTCACCAATCTTCGTCAAATGCTTCATATTGGTCCTCCACCGTTCAGCTTGCAGGGGGATGTTAGATAATATATTTATGTTTCCTTTTGTATGTAATTTGTATATAGTCTTAGGGTGCTAAGTGTAACTTGTATGTCTATATATTGTTCTCTGTATCATGTGTTTATTCAATGAGAAACAACCCTTCACACTAATGTTGCAATCAAATCCAATGCGAGCATTAGTTTTTTGAAATAGCCTGGCCACTTTAGAAAATATTCCCAACAGCTTCCACTACATCAAATTAACAGAAACATAGCAGATGATAATTTAGTAAGCATTTTAAGTCAATAACTCAAGATCATTTCTTGTGTTAAAGATGCAAGTCAACCCACTCATGTGGGAATTCAATAATTTGGTTCAAATAAATTATTGTATTCAATTACTCAAAATTATTGAGTAGGGGCAAAATAGGGAAAATGTGAGAAATGACTGAATTTCCATCTAGCGTGTGCCAAACCAGTTATGGATTTTTAAGAAAATAAAGCACAGTTCTAAAAAAAAAAATACATCTGGTTGGAAATATGCATGGAAAATGACTACAAACTCACAATCGGTCACATATTGAAATCTTCACGAAGAGCACCAGCTTTGTGTCCTTTTTTGTTGTTTCTGGTTTCATATTTGACATTCACTCCTCTTTATGGATCTTTTTACACTCCAATTCCACCAATGTCTGCAAATAATCACTGAATTCATTCGCAATTCGTAAACATCACTTATCCTTTGACTATTTGAGATATCAAATGTAAAGGGGGTGGGGGGTACCATTAGAACTTTATTGGTGAAGTCATTAAGAACCTGAACAATGAAAAAGTTGGACGGCCACGCGAGTGAACACACAGATCCGGTAGAGAGCTTGTATACCTGAACAATGAGACCATCAGACAACCATATAAATGAACACAGAAATGAGAACGAAAGAAAAGAATAATACCACAACCAGTACCTTCAACTTCAAACCGTAGATCTGGCCACCAAACGGTAGATCTGTGTCATCGCCACCATCTTCCACCCACAACCACCAGGTAATCTAATCTGAAATATTACACAGATCCGATTCAAATAACAAAAAAAAAAAAAAGATATGGTAAAAAGTAAGGTACCGAGCGGTCAAACCAGTCGATCTAGTGTCGGATCTAGAGATATTCATCACTGAGGAAGCGTAGATCTAGAAGTGACTTATAAAGAAACCCTAGAATCACCTGGAGAAAGGGAGGAGATGGTTAACAAAACTGAAGCACATATATCGCCTGAGATCACCACACCATTGTTGGATCTGGTGAGATCTTGCTCATACCACAGATCTCGTGAAACCCTAAATTGAAAATCACGAGAGAGAGAGAGAAAGAATGAGGAGCGGCTGTGGATGAAATGAAGTTAGGGTTTAGAAATCGAGTGAAAGAAACTTTATATTGGATCCATAAGAGGTAAAATAGGTCAAAGAGATCCGGTTAGGATCCATGAGCTGCTCCGCGTGTTGAAGAAAGTTTCAACACATTCATGCTTAAATGCTTGTACAATGGGCTTCAAATGGTTGTACAATGGTAAATGACCATTCTTGCCCTTCCTATATGCTTATTAAAGTAGTATATATATATATATATATATATATATATATATATATATATATATATATACTACTTTATAAAGCATATAGGAAGGATAGAAATGGTCATTTGCCACTTTACAAGTTTTTAAAGCCCATTGTACAACCTCTTAAGCACAAAGGTGTTGAAAGTACCTTTTCAACACATGTAGAACTCTTGGGCGGGATATCTAATTTGTGGGCGGCCAATCCTTTTTGTTCAAAATTTGAATCCCTGCTCATCCCCACTTCCCCATACATCTGTCTTTTCAAAATCAAATCTCAAAATCTGGCAACCATTCTCTCTCAAGAAACCCTACAAACTTATCACAGCCCAAATCCATCACGATACCAAGAAGACGACCCTAAGATGTGCAATTCCTCTTCAGATTACAGTTTGTTTCTCTTCAGGTCTACGATTCCTCTTCAGATCTGTGTTTGTTTCTTCTTCAGATCTACGATTCCTCTTCAGATCTGGGCAGTTAGCCAGCTCCGCACCTACTTTATATAGAAGAATACCCTTAATGTTCCTGTTGTATAATGTGCAAGGCTTTAGCTTTGTTTGCAGCAAGAACAACTTCAGCGGTGTAAGATTTCACGGGATCAATTCTGATTTTGCTCTCATCAGCGGCTGTAAATGGTGGTTGTTTGGTTAAGCTAGCGATTCCGACCACTTGACAAACTTTAAGGTATGAATATTCAAGATCTGATTCAAGTTAACTGATTTCATATGGTTTTATAAGGGCCTTTTGCTAAATCTTTCTACAGGAAGAACCATAGAGAGAGAAGGGAAGGAGAATCTCTAGAGAAGGTATAACATGTTAAACTCTAAAATGATTCAAATGTGCGACAGGACTTAGTTGAACAAAAACCCTAATCGAGTTGATTCTTGATCGTTTGGTATTGAATTAAAAAGGGTATTCAAGAATTACGGTTCTCGAGTTGATGATTGTGTAGTTTTTGTTGTTATGTAATTGGGAATGTTGAATTTTGGTTAATTTTGATGAAATTGTGTTGGTGCACTTGTGTCTGTACTTTGTCTGTATTCGGTCATGATGTAAAACGATGTCTTTGTTAGTCATGTAAGTTTGACCAAGCCAACCATCCTCCTGGTTTGACTTGGCCAAACAGTTATAATATGGTTGTAATCTGTCTGCGTCGAAGGTTGGGTCATCGAAGGATTGTTTCTATCCTTCGATGAGCTCGATAGATATCCCACGAAGGATACTGATGGACCTTGAAGGATATACCATCCTTCGAGGTATGTGTGAATCCTTCGATGGCAGTATAATCGATAGATGATCTTTCGGTCAGTAAACATGATCCTTCGACCAGATGATCTGTTATGGGTATATATATACCCATGTTGTGTTCACTTGTGGGTAGACTTAGTTACACAGATAGAAAGATAGACACTCCACAGAGAACACACACACACTTAGAGAGTTTACAAAACTGATTTGTAAACATTGGGCTTGTAACCGAACCTTTCATACGCATTAATACAAGTGGTGTTAATCGGTGAATACCGTGTGTCTTGTGTTTGTTCTTGTTTCATCTCGGTTTGCACTCTAGCTTGGATTCCGCACTTGCTAGTGTGTTTCACATAACAAGGTTAAGGTTTGACCTCATCCTCCAAGGGACCTACAAGTGGTATCAGAGCTAAGGCTCTTTTCCTTGTTAAAACCGAGTTTTTACAAGACTTTGGAGTGTTTGGACACATGGTTTAGCACCCGTTTTTAGTGTTTTTCTCGCATTTCTAGACTTAAAAACGTGTTCTAAACTAACCGGGTGTGTTAAAGAACGGGTTGGGTAACTTAAAACTTGTTTTTAAGGAACTTGGTGTTTTCCGGCCAAATTCCGGCTTGCTCTGGTGACCGGATTTTCTGGATAAAACTTTCCTTTTAAGGAATATTTTATTTATCAAATCTGAGTTGGTAGAAAGTAGGGTCTGACCATACCTTTCTGCCGAAAGTTGACTACCAACCCATCACATTTTTCACCAACCTGTCACTTTTCGTGTCAACTGTGTCAGTAGGTCGAAGGATATCCTTCGAAGTCGAAAGATCATCTTTCGATCAGAGGAGGTTCGACAGATATTGATCCTTCGAACATCCTTCGAAGTCTGTGTTTTATCTTTCGAGCCAAGGAATCTTTTCGAAGGATATATTGTTCGAGCTATAGTTCATATTCGAAAGATAAGGATCCTTCGCATTGGAGAATCTTTCGAAATCAATTGTTCGAAATTCAACAGTGATCTTTCGAACACTGTTGATCCTTCGAACAAGTGTTGATCCTTCGAACAAGGTGTTGATCCTTCGATTCTTGTCTGTTTATATTTAACAAGTTTGTGTTGTCTTGTCTTTCGATCAAGGGATCCTTCGGCTGGCTGTTATCTTTCGAAGATATTCACATAGAATTCATTTTCCTTATCAAACATGAATCCGAGTTGGTGGGGAACTCCGGCTCCAGATAGTGGAAAATACACAAGTACGGGTTCAACCCCCTCATGGTGGGGTACACCGGCTCCAGACAGTGGAAAGTACACGAGTACAAGTCTATCTCCTTCATGGGCCGAATCTCCGGTATCGACATCTTCACAAGCAAATGCCATATTGTCAGGTCAATGGGCATTAGTATCGAATCAAACTCCGAGCATTCAAAGTATTTTATTGAGCGAAAGCGAAACCGGAAGTTTGAATCGACCTCCAAAGTTGATGCACTTAAACGAGTATCCGGGCTGGGTTGATAGATTTCGTACATACGTTCTTGGTCAAAATACCGAACTGTGGATACGTTTCACTACAGATTTCGATCAAGCTATAGAGGTTGCTGCTTCAGATACTGCTACGTTTGCCGATCTTCCTGAAGATCAAAAGAAAACGTATGAGATCTGGAAAAGAAAGCATACGCCATTTTCACTAAGGCGTTAAGCAAAGATATCTACCACCAGTTTGTCAGTTTCAAGACAACGAAGAAGCTGTGGGACGGGTTGAAAACCAGAGGAGTAGGGAATGAAGCAACACGTCAATTGCGTCATGATCTTCTCAAGAAAGAATTTGACTGTTTCACGTGCATGGATAAGGAGTCTTTGGGAGACATGACAAGCCGGTTTTATCATCTGCTTACAGAGTTGAACAATTTTGGAGTAGCGACAACTACAGCAGAGGTGGTGAAGAAGTTTGCTGATGCTTTGCCTCCCCAATGGAACAGTTTCTTGGAAATCTTGAAGTATAACGGAGTGTTGAGAACTACAAATATCAACGACTTCGTGCAGCTTTTGGAAAACAAGGATCAGGAGGAAACATTAAAGGCAAAAAGAGTTCCATTGCCACAAATCCAGAAATGTATTATGGAACTTCCAGTTCTTCGTCTGCAAGAACCGGTCCACATGCTCCACTACAAACGGCGTTTGTCACAAGCACGAATATGTATGGCAATCCAGTGCAAGTTCCTGTTAAGCCACCTCCCACCACAGACATGTATGGAAATCCAATACAACCACCTCCTCCTCCTCCTGCTCAACAACAACATGCGTGTTATGGAGGAACATCATCTGCTGGTCAGCAATCAAAGCCAAATACAGTACAGCTCGACACTTCAAGCCTCTCTAAAGTCAGTGTAGAAGTAGCAAGGGAACACATGGAGCTGCTTAACACTGTAGTGAGCGCGTACTGTGGGTTAGTGGAAGGTCAGATTGGCAACATTAATCTGACACAAGAAGACTATCGGCAGATTGATAAGGAAGAGATGGACTTGATGGATATCAAGTGGGCCTTTGCTAGTGCTGTAAGAAGGGCAAAGGATTTCATGGAAAGTACTGGCAGAACCAGCTTGGAAAGCAAGAAAGACACCAAGTATGGGTTCGATAAACATGCAGTAAAGTGCTTCAATTGTGGTGAATGGGGTCACTTTAAAAGGGAGTGTACAAAGCCAGCAGAGCATGGGAACCAGAATCCCTTCAGAAACCAAGGCAACCAGCATAACCAGAACAGGAACAATGAACGTACATTGATACCTGTCAACAACCAGGGTCAAGCTGAAACATCAAATGCCAACCGGGCACTTGTGGTTCAAGTGGATGAAGGTTGTGACTGGTCAATCCAGTTGAGTGGTGATGCTCAGGATGGTACAGCTTGTTTTGCTAGAATTGTGAAGGAGGCAGTTCACACCAGTGGTGGAGAATCTTCCGCCAGTGGTGGTGAATCTTCTGAAGATGAAGACTCTTCTGGGTACAGCAGGAGTGTTGATGAAGAATCATTCAGTTCAGGTGATGATCATGTGGGTGAGACAGCAAATGTTTCGGTTGATGCTGACATTGATGAGCTTTTGGAGGAAGCTGCAGCACTAAGTGATAGAAGATCTATTCTGGTGGATCAAGCTGCTTATTCTTCGTCTTCTCTCCATTCAGCCTTTATGTCTAATGTCGACGGTTCATCAAGTCAGGTATGTGTCGATAAACCCACTGTTGTAAATTGTGATGAATGTGATAGGTTGCGTGCTAGATGTGCTGATGTAGAGAAAAGTATGTCTGAGTTGCAAGGCAAACATGATGCTTTACAAGCTAGTTTGTTTGACTTGCAAGACAAACATACTACAGTGAATGAGAATTTGTGTGACTTGCAAAGTAAGCATGAATCTTTGCAAGAAAAGTATGATGTGACTTTTATTCACAATCAGAAATTGACTGTGGACCTTTCCAAATGTACAGAAGCCAATATGTTTTATGAAAATCATGAAAAGGAGTTTAAATCGGTAATCGAAAAGTTAAAGAAAGATAAAACCGAGTTAACTAAAATGGTTTCCAGAAAACAAACTGACATTAATTTGTATATATCTCGTCTTGAGATAATGCAAAAAGAGATGGCTTGTGTAAAAACGAAAAGTGAGGCAATCCAACTCAAGTTAGATAGTTATTTGAGTTCTAGCTATGTGTTGGATCACATCATTGACGTTCAGAAAGAGAAACGAAATGTCACATGCATAGGTTACAAGAAATGTCCACCACCAGTGAGACACAATTATGATGCAATGCCTGACGAGGAGGATAGAGTGTTCTTTGAACCATCTGTTCCTCTAGATGTGAAGGAATTTGCTACAGGACTTGGATACAAGAAAGAAGTATCCTCAGATTCAGATGTGTCAGCAGATACACGTGTGTCTTCTGTTGAACTGAATCAGGATCCTCCAGTTATCATTGAGGATGCTAATTCTTCTGATGATGAATCCGATGATACTCTACCAGCAAAGTCTGATGCGGAAGTCAAAGAAGAGGACATACCTCTTGAGAATCATATTCTATGTGATCCTCCTGCAAAACCCGCTAAGACTGTTGCAATCGAGTCCTCGTCTGCAAAAGAGTCGGAGAGTGTGAACTTGCTGTACACTTTTGTTGGTGATGATAAAATCTACTCTGACAAAGATTTTCCTATTAAGAATGTTAATCAATCCTTAATTAGTAAAGTCTTTGAAAATTCGACAAGTAAGTTTTTAGGAAAGACAGGACCACGTGTTACAGTTACACATTGTCCTCCTATTCCAAAGGCCGAAACTCGAAAACAATTTGGAAATAAGAAATTACCAACGGTGCAAAAACAGCAAAATCACACCAAGCCAAAAGGAAAATCACCGGCTCAAGCACAAAAGAAGCCGAATCAAAAGAAGAACAAAAATGTAAACTTTGTGAAATCGACGGGAACGGACAAAACTGAAACGTTTGAAAACAAATCTAACTTAGACTTTGTTAAGAAAGCAACTGTACAGAAAAGAAATGAACCAAGTAGTTCAAAACCTAGTACCTCGGGATCACAAAGTTCATCATCATCGGCATGACAATCACATGATACTTCGGGGTTTGTTGAACGAATATCATGTTTTGAGTGTGGAACAATTGGACATATAATTCGAAATTGTCCATATCTTCATAAACAAAAAGGAAAAGTTGATGTTCCCCATGACCAAAATGACCGTAAGCGACCTGTTTCTGCAAAACAAGATCCCCGACTTGTAAAAGAAAGGGAAATGAAACAGAGACGCCAACAGGTCAAGAAAATTGAAAAGGCGATTAAAACCGATGTGGTTAACAAAACATCTGTTTCTGTCAAACCAGATAATCCAAAAACTTCAGACAACCATGAAGTTAAAATTTTAAAGAACAACACTGGTAAAACAAAACAGACCTGGAAACCAAAAACGGTTACTGAATCAGGGGGACCATCACAATTTACCAATCATCAAAGACAAGAAGTTATTGTTATTGATGAAAATGGAAGACCCAAGACCACAATGGCTTGGGTCCCCATCTCCAACTAATCATTTGAGTTCATGTGCAGGGTGTTCCAGGAGGAACTATCAGTAGTCATTGGATTGTTGATAGTGGAGCATCCAGGCACATGACAGGCGACATGAAGCTTCTCTACGACGTCAAATCTATTAGAGGAGGTTATGTTGCTTTTGCTGGAGATAAGGGTGGTTATATTACGGGTGAAGGAATGATATCCAACGGGATTGTCAGCTTTGACAAGATCAACTTTGTGCAACAACTTGATCACAATCTTCTTAGTGTTTCTCAAATTTGTGACAAGCAATTCTCAGTACACTTTGATGCTAATGGATGTTATGTGCTGAAACCCGGCTTCAAAATTCCAAAAGAATGGATTCTCTTGTTAGCTCCAAGGATAAATGATTTGTACGTCCTTGATATGAGCCAAGCTATTACCACGTCTGCACAAGCAACTTGTTTCGTTTCCAAAGCCACAGAAAAAGACTCTATCTCTTGGCACAGACAAATGGGTCACATTCACTTATGCAAAATGAATCATTTGGTTTCAAATGAATTGGTGAATGGTGTTCCTCTTAAAAACTTCCATCTTCAAGACGTCTGTGTTTCGTGCCAGAAGGGAAAACAAACGAAGAAACGACATCCTACAAAGAAGATCAACACGGTGGCAGTTCCTCTTGAACGTTTGCACATGGATTTGTTCGGTCCTGTCAAGCACAAGAGTATTCGGAATGATCAATACTGCCTCGTGATTACTGATGATTATTCAAGATTTTCTTGGGTGGCGTTCATGGCACACAAGAGTGAAACCTTTGGTATTATCAAAAACTTGATCATTCAGATTGAGAATTTGTATATGTTGAAGGTTAGGCGGATACGTAGCGACAATGGTACTGAATTTAAAAATCATGCCATGGCGGAGTTTTGCACTTCAAAGGGTATTCTTCTTGAGTTTAGTGAAGCTTATACTCCTCAACAGAATGGCGTCGCTGAACGTAAGAACCGCACATTGATCGAGACTGCTAGGACAATGTTAGTAGAGTCGCAGTTGCCCATTCCATTCTGGACTGAAGCTGTGGCCTCTGCATGTTACACATTGAACCGAGTCCATACAGTCAAAAGGCATAATAAGACCTGCTTTGAGCTTCTTCAAAAACGGAAACCAGATTTGTCTTATCTTGAACCGTTTGGAGCTCCATGTACAATCATCGATCCTAATGGAAAGTTTGGGGCAAAAGCAATTGATGGCTACTTTCTTGGGTATGCCACCCCTAACTTACGAGTCTGGAATCTAGAGACTAAAAGGGTCGAGGAATGGTCTGAGGTCAGAGTACAAAGGCACACTTTGCCAGTCAAATGTCCTGGTCAGCCTTGAATGTTTGAGTACGATGACTTTTTCAATTCGATCAATGTTGAAGCCGTTGAAGAAAGTGCTGCGGCAAGGATGTTTTTCGAGAGTGACAATGCAACAGTTTCACCGGTGGTTCGTCCAATTCTTGTCAATCAAGAACCATCTTCGGTGAACAATAATACTCTCGACAATGAGGATTTTCATGACGCAACCGAATTGAACGAATCTTCAGAGGATGATGAATTTCTAGATGCAGATCAAGAAGCTCTAACAGCAGTTCATGGTACTTCAGAGGGTACTCCTCCAGTGGATACCCCTAGGACAGCTGAAGCTACTGCATCATCCTCTTCGTCAATTCCGGGCCTTGATTTAGTTGTTGATCTCAATCTCAACAATCTGGGTATAAATATTCCAGTTCCAGATAATCCAGAAACAAGGATTCATAATACCCATCCTCAACAAAACATCATTGGAAATGTGCAAAGTGGCATTCAAACAAGAAACATGTTGCGAAACAACAACAATGCAGGCCTGTATGCAGCTATTCGAGAATCCGGCTAACAAAACGATTGGTCTTTTGCGTGTTATGTTTCACAGGAAGAGCCAAGAACTTGGAAAGAAGCCATGAAAGATAACTCTTGGGTTGAAGCAATGCAGGAAGAGCTGCAACAATTCTAGAAGCTTGGTGTCTGGAAACTCGTAGAAAACCTGCTGGATACAAGAAGATTGGTACCCGTTGGGTTTTCAAATGCAAAAAGGATGACCGCGGAGTTGTTATCCGGAACAAAGCACGTTTAGTCGTTCAAGGTTTTCGTCAGATAGAAGGAATCGACTACAATGAAGTCTATACACCTGTTGCACGTCTGGAAGCAATTCGGATCTTTCTGGCTTATGCCTCATTCAAAGGATTCAAGGTCTACCAGATGGACGTCAAAAGTGCATTCTTACATGGTGTGGTTGAAGAAGAGGTGTACGTCGAACAGCCTCCAGGTTTTGAAGATCCTATCCATCCCGATCGGGTTTGGTTGCTCAACAAAGCTCTCTATGGTCTACATCAAGCACCGCGAGCTTGGTATGCAACCTTATCTAACTATCTGCTGGAGAACGGTTTTCGAAGAGGTCTTATCGACTGTACTCTTTTCATCAAAGAACAAGATGGAGATCTTCTTCTGGTACAGGTATATGTTGATGATATTATTTTTAGTTCTACTAATGATGTCTTGTGTAGGAATTTCGAGCGCATTATGCAGGATAAATTCGAGATGAGTGCTATGGGGGAAATGACTTTCTTTCTGGGCCTACAAGTGCAACAAACTGAGTCTGGGATATTCATCCATCAGACTAAATATGTTGGTGACATCTTGAGCCGGTTCCAGATGTCTGATGCAATGCCCATTGGTACCCCACTGCCACAAAATCACGGAATTACCCCAGACTTGAAGGGTGAAGCTGTTAGCCCCTCATATTACCGCGCAATGATTGGATCTCTTATGTACCTCACATCATCAAGGCCAGACATAATGTATCCAACGTGCCTGCTTGCCAGATATCAAGTCAACCCGAAGGCCTCACATCTTGCAGCTGTAAAAAGGATTTTTCGTTATTTGAAGGGTTACCCTGACACCGGTCTATGGTACCCTAGGGATAATAACTTTGAATTGGTCGCTTTCAGTGATTCTGATTTTGGCGGATGCAAAATCGACGGCAAATCCACAACGGCTGGATGTCAGTTTTTAGGAAATCGCCTAGTCACATGGCAGTGCAAGAAGCAGACGTGCGGCGCTACATCAACATGCGAAGCTGAATACATTGCTGCCTCAAGTTGTTGCTCCCAAGTTCTTTGGATCCAACAACAATTACGCGACTACGGTTTTGAATTCCTAACTACTCCTATTTACGTTGATAATTCTGCTGCATTACAGATCACTAGAAATCCTGTGCAGCACTCAAAGACCAAACACATCGAAATCAAATATCACTTCATACGTGATTGCTTTGAGAAAAGGCTAATCGATGTTGTTAAGGTCCACACCGATGACCAACGTGCCGACCTTTTTACCAAAGCGTTTGACAAATCAAGATTTGACTTTTTATTATTGGTAAACGGCATTAAGGTCAAGCAAGAGTAAAACCAACATCGAAAAATCATTTTTGTATATATCTTTGTGTTTTAAATTTTATCTTAGTTTGTTGATTTTAGGGGGAGTAAATCCAAAAAAAAAAAAAAATCTGAAAATCCAAAAACATCGAAAAATTTCAAAAACACAAAAACAATAGAAAAGCAAAAATGAGTTTCCTGGCGAGCAAAAGAGAAAATGATAGTACATCAGTGGTCTATTCAAACCTCTTTAAACCTTAAATGAAAAACGATAAGCAGCTCTATATAAGATGTATCGGTAGGCTCACAATCATTTTAAAGTGTGCAGGGTGATATAAATCTTAACCGACTGAAGACCAGGTGGGAACCATTCATTGGCATATGGTCTTAGTACCGAAATTTCGTTTGATAGATTGCCAAGGTTCTGAGATATTCGGTCTTTATGCTACTTATCATCTGGGTATCATGGTTGTATCTTTTACCGAAAAATAACGGGGACGCAAGTCTAGATCTTCCATGATACTATACATACGTGTACATACTGCATACGACCTCAATAAGTGATAAACAATCACATGTCCATACAAATAAGTGATAAAATATCACATTTTTCCGGGAGTCAAGTTCGTCTCTCTGCTGTACGGAAGTACTAACCTGTTCACGGACTTGCTCCTGTGCCCTCATGCATATGAAAATCAAGTTCCTCATCAATAAGTGATTATATCACATAGGGCTTGTTTTCAAATCAAAATAAGCGAGAATCTCACATCATATACGGTCAAACAGATGATAATCGGTATACTCACCGGTAAGATGAACCCTCGTGCATACCTTGATACGGGAATGTGTCGTGATGTGGATGAACACCGGTCGGTAAGTATAAATCATACCTTAACGTATCCCCTCGCCATGATTACATCTGATAAGTTGAGCTTAAGTGGACAACAATACCGATAATTGTTATAGGATGCTTATCTTAATGTTAACTAATTGAACAACAAGAGCGTTTTGGCATGACCGTACACTGATATGATTCTCTTACCCTCGAAACTTGCAAAAAGAATGTCTGTATATATTTATTTACTGCTTTCAGTCTTTACATTTCGAAATATTAAAAATACCAAAAAGATTTTAGGTGTGCTTTAATATAAACTTTATAAAAGCCAAAAAGATTTTATTTCTATTTTTATTTTCGATCATACGATGTTGGAGCTCGAGTCTTCGTTACCTGAAACCTGAATGAAAACCGAATTGACTAAATCTTCATAAACGGTCAAAATTTGCAAGTTTTGAAAGTTAAATCTAAAATTGAGAAATTTACTAAACTTTCAAACTGTCGGACGGTGTTTGATTGAAATATGGTCATACGTGTGTCACTTGGTTATGCTAACTATATTCCAAGCAGTTGTTCTCATTACGCGTTTAGATTTCTTGCATGTGCAGATTCTAAAGGCAAGGAGAACATGGTCGATGACAAGCTTCGGAATGAAGACACGATGTGAAGGCGCTCAAGAGATGAAGATGATCGAGTTGCCGCTGACCATCATCAACACCACAAGGATCTCAAGCATTGAAGATCAAGTCATTTACGAGCATAACTCAAGGGGGAGCTTATGTTAAGGGGGAGTTTGTCAACACACTTCCTACATGAAACAGGGAGTTTGTTGATACACTTTCTACTTTCAAGACGTGAAGACTTTGAAGATCCTCCGACATTGAAGAATTGAAAGGACATCAGAGTCTTGAAAACACGAAGATCAAAGATGATCAAGATCGAGACAAAGCTACAGCCAAGGGGGAGTTTGTTGGTGCACTTGTGTCTGTACTTTGTCTGTATTCGGTCATGATGTAAAACGATGTCTTTGTTAGTCATGTAAGTTTGACCAAGTCAACCATCCTCCTGGTTTGACTTGGCCAAACAGTTATAATATGGTTGTAATCTGTCTGCGTCGAAGGTTGGGTCATCGAAGGATTGTTTCTATCCTTCGATGAGCTCTCGATAGATATCCCACGAAGGATACTGATGGACCTCGAAGGATATACCATCCTTCGAGGTATGTGTGAATCCTTCGATGGCAGTATGATCGATAGATGATCTTTCGGTCAGTAAACATGATCCTTCGACCAGATGATCTGTTATGGGTATATATATACCCATGTTGTGTTCACTTGTGGGTAGACTTAGTTACACAGATAGAAAGATAGACACTCCACAGAGAACACACACACACTTAGAGAGTTTGCAAAACTGATTTGTAAACATTGGGCTTGTAACCGAACCTTTCATACGCATTAATACAAGTGGTGTTAATCGGTGAATATCGTGTGTCTTGTGTTTGTTCTTGTTTCATCTCGGTTTGCACTCTAGCTTGGATTCCGCACTTGCTAGTGTGTTTCACATAACAAGGTTAAGGTTTGACCTCATCCTCCGAGGGACCTACAAATTGTGAAATGGGGTTAAGTGTTTATAGATAGATCTAAGTTGGGATTGAAGTAAGAGTTATGGATCATACTGTTGGTGGGAAGTTTAAGCTTAAAAGGAAAATTGGGAATGGGTGGTTTGGTGAACTTTATTTAGGTATAATCTTCATTTTGGGAATTCAATTGCAGGTGTTATGTATTAATGAATGTGGATGATCTTCATGTTTGATGATATTGCAGGTGTCAATATTCAAAGTGGTGAAGAAGTAGCTATTAAACTGGTATTATTGACTTCCAATCTTAGATAGTTTGATGGTTTTGTTTGATTAATCATGTATTATTTTCTGTTACAACTGAGAAATCATTTTTCTTGACTAAATCCAAAACATAAACCATACAGTTTGTGATATTGAGTGACTCTTGTGTACAAGTGTGAAGTACTGAAACACTCAATCTTGCAAACAATTTTTCTTGACTAAATGCAAAACAAAAACCATACAGTTTGTGATATTGAGTGAGTCTTGTGTACAAGTGTGAAGTACTGAAACACTCAATCTTGCAAACAATTTTGTTATATTGCAATAAAAAACGAACCACTCAAGTAATCTCTTATTGATTGACGATTGGTTTTTCCCCCTCTCTTTCTCTCTCCTCCAGCCACCACAAAAGCAACCAAAGACGACGACCTTTCTTTCATTTTTTCAGATGCCACAACAAGCTCAAGAAAAGTCTTGAAAAACAACAGACAGGTGAGTTCATTCGTTCAAAGATTCAATCTTGATTGATTTTTAATGAATACCCAATTCAGCTTTTGGATTAAACTCAAAACCCTTTTGATGGGTTTTGATAATTTTGTGAAATTGATCTTGGTATTGTTACTATTAGACTATTAGTCGATCTGTACAGAATTCGACTAGGGTTTGATGTTGAATTTGAATTGAGGGTAGTCTTTTTTTTTGTTTGTTTGATTGTTGATTAAACCCTTTATGACAGATTTTTAAATTTGCAAGTTGTTATGCTGTTATGATTGTTTATTTTTTTCTACTTTTTGATGAGATCTGTGAATATAAAGCGTAAACTTTTATATATCTGCTCTTTTGTAGATCATAAAACTACTTTTGATTGGGGTTTTATTCCAAACAGTTGGTCTGACTGCTCTTTTTGCTATTTTTATGTTTGTGTGTGTGTTTAGGTGTGTTTATGTGTGTTCTTTTTGTTTCAAGTTGCTTAAGTTCTCTGTTAAGTTTGTACAATAAAAAAATCTTTTGATCATAAAAACAAATACGAACAAATAAATCTTTAAAAGACCAATTTTAAGATAAAGTTTGATACTTCAATGCTCATAGGATTACTGCTGTTGCGCTGGGTTGGGAAAAATGCAACAGGCAAAAGTTCGAGTCCAAGGGTATTCCAGTAATTCTTCACCTGGGTATCATCAATATATGCTGCAATGTTGTTTTCTGGGCCTACGTTTTGCTTCGGATATGGCTGTTGAAGGCCCCATTCTGGGTTGCTTGGATGGTGCAAAAGTCTCATTACTCGGTACCAAATAAAGGGACTAAAGGCCTGTTTCCTAACTGGGCTGATAATTTGGATCTCAACTACCGGTTTCGGACGAAGGCCCCAAATGGGTGCCAGCAGTTAATGGGCCTAGGTGTCTATGCATACTTGAAGACCCATAGTGGTTCTCAACCTGAACCAACCCGGGCCCGTTTTCATGTTGTTAGCTTAGCAATCCATCTACACTTCATGAGACTGTTGTGGAAGTGCCCAATGTAAGATGGGAAGACATTGGCGGCCTCAAGAATGCTAAATGAGAGCTGCAAGAGGTATTAATACTTAATTATGCTCATAAGTTCTTACTACCTGAAAGGACTTTACATATGCTTTTTTTACTCGAATTTAGAAAGTGCTGAGTTCAGCCAGTAATATGCTTCTCAGGTTTTTTACTCATCACTGTGTAAGGGATCGACTCTCATTTCCGGTTGTAGTGCACATTTGAAGAGTATCTAATGCTAGACATTTGGAGGATTAATCAATAAACAAGTCCCTTCATGCTAAAGACTTGAATAAAAGATTGCGGTTTTGCATCTGGGTAAGCTAAAAAGGCTTATGATTAGAGATGTACAAAAAAAAAAAAAAAACAGTTTGCCAACTGAAACTGACAAAAAAATCGAAACCGAGATTTTTAAACATGAAATACATAGGTACTTTTTGGGAATTAACTTGTTCTGTCGTATTTCCATGTAGGTTTTTTCATGTACATTTTTTAAATTTATGCTCTTTTTTAACCAAGTTATTGTGCAGATCCAACATACATGATCCGGGCTGTTCCAAGTAATGCGTATGATAGTATCTATTGCACACTTCTTGCTTAAAGTGCCGTTCATGGGGCCATGGCCATACTCGGGTTTCACTATGGGACCTGTGAACAGCACATACGCATACCGCATATCCAAACGCGTATATTCCAATTGAGGTAAGCGCACATACGCATACCGCATATCCAAACGCGTATATCACCCGACTCATTAGTTTTGATGTGCATGTATTGCAGCGTGTAACCGAGGTTACAAATGTTGTGAAGTTGATAGATAGATGTGGGCTAGACTTCTAGCTTCGACTAATCAACCCACTTTTTGGATGGACATGAATAGATTTGACCCGATATTCGTATGTTTCTTGTCTCCAATTGGTCCTCTGTTGAGGTGGAAAGTTGAATTTTAAAGAAGCTGGCTTACATGAAGAAAAAGTTTTATTCAAACTTTGAAGGTACAACTAGCTTCCATTTGTTATGAATATTTTTGTACAATTATACCACTAAATGTTGCAGTTTGCACTGATTGTAACAATGATATGCATAAACATTCATCCAACATTGAAGTCAACTCAAGATTTAAGAGTACTATAGTCTCACCTTTTGGGCTGATTTGGGTTAAAATGTTTGCTTATGTGTTTATTTGGGTCTACTCAAATTATACAGCAAGTCAAAATGAGCAATCTTGTTAACTTAAAATGTGTCCAAATAGCATCACGCACGACCACTTTTGTTGGTACCCTGGTCGACACCAACGACACGTCCACCACCCAACAAGTGTTTATTATTGGCTCTCACTATCTACACACCATGTCAGGCTATCTGCACAATTAGGGTTTGCATACGCTGCGTATTGGTCAATACGCAGCGTATAGGGTTACCTAAATACGCTGCGTATTGGTCAATACGCAGCGTATATAAGTGGTAGGTGGACGACCAGACAGTCAAACCTAGTACCATGTCAAATCAGTCTTACATAGGGTGCGTATTGATCAATACGCTGCGTATTGGCAGACTGATTTGACCTGATACGATGTTGTCCAGGGCACGTGAATGAAGTAATACGGTGAGTAGGGATCAATACGCTGCGTATTGACATGCCAGATGAAAGTCTATTTATCCCTCCATTCATGTCTGTTACCCATCATCCGACATATACTTTGCTTTCCTTTTCATATACTTTGCTTTCCTTTTCATCTTCTTCTTAAGTAAATTGTTTGTTTTGGGTTCAACCTTGTTAAAATGTCATCATTTTGGAAGGATAATTATTTCGGTAATCGCTATTCTAACGACACATGGGGATCAAATGCTGCCAATGAGGAGGAGGAGGTTGTGTCTGGAGTCCCTGTTGATCAAGAAACACAGTTGCCAGACTTGAACAAGACTCCCACTCCACCTGTTGATGAACCAAATTACCCGGTGCATCAAGTGTGTCCAGATTACGGATACGGGTATGAATCTCCGTACGTGCAACAAAGTGGATACGGTGCTGAGAATGCACCTGTTGATGAACCAAATTATCCGGTGCATCAAGTGTGTCAAGATTACGGATACGGGTATGAATCTCTGTACGTGCAACAAAGTGGATACGGTGCTGAGAATGCACCTGTTGATGAACCATATTACCCGTCGCAGCCATCGTATCCGGGTTATGGGGTATACGGGGACGAAGGTGGATACGGAAGTTACAGTGGATACGGTGGTGATGGTGGATACGGGGGTGAAGGTGGTTACAATGGATATGGGGGCTACGGTGGATACGATAGATATGGGGGTGACGGTGGTTACAGTGTATACGACAGATCTAGGGATGAAGTTGGATATGGTTATGAGTCCCGTAACACATCACTTTATGAACCATCTACCCCGAGCAATCCATTTCAAGTAAATGAGGTATCACATTAAAATAATTATTGTTATTATTATTATAATTATAATTGTTATTATTATTATTATTATAGTTAAAAATAATATAATTATAATAATTATTATTATTGTTAAAATACTTTAATTATAAATATAATTATAAATATTATTATTATTATTATTATTATTATTATTATTATTATTATTATTGTTGTTGTTAAAAATATTATAATTAATTAACAAAATAATTATAAGATTTAGTAAATAAACAAGTTAAGAAAGTTAAGTTAATAAACAATTTATTTTTCTTTTCTAAATAAATAAATTAATAAAAAATATTTTAAATAAATTAGTATTGTAAATAAATAAAAGAATCATGAAATTGATTTTTAGTTAAAATGGTTAGTTTAAACCTAACTTAGTTAGTTAAATCATAGTTAAAATGGTTAGTTTAAACCTAACTTAGTTAGTTAAATCATAGTTATATCCTAACTAGGTTAGCATTTAATACAAGGGACCACTAACTGAGTTAGAGAACTCAGTTAGTCCAGTTAAGTGCCAAAAACAAAAAAAAGTCCCTGAAGTTTCAAATTTTACGAAAATAGTCCCTGAAGTTTCCAAAAATTGACAAAACAGTCCCTGAAGTTTTGAAAAATTGACAAAAATGGTCCCTGAACTTTCGAAAATGGACAAAAATGGTCCCTGAACTTTCGAAAATGGACAAAAATGGTCCCTGAACTTTCGAAAATGGACAAAAATGGTCCCTGAACTTTCGAAAATTGCAAAAATGGTCCCTGAACTTTTGAAAATTGACAAAAATGGTCCCTGAAGTTTCTAAAATTGAAAAAAATGGTCCCTAAAGTTTCTAAAATTGAAAAAAATGGTCCCTAAAGTTTCTAAAATTGAAAAAAATGGTCCCTAAAGTTTCTAAAATTGAAAAAAATGGTCCCTAAAGTTTCGATTATATTATTATTATTATTATTATTATTATTATTATTATTATTATAATTATTATTATGGTTATTATAATTATTATTATTATTATTATTATTATTATTATTATTAATATTGTTATTATTATTATTAATGTCTTTTTGACACAAATGGTCCCTGAAGTTTCGATTATATTATTATTAACGTAACCTTTTTTAGCGTTTCATGTCTCTAACTGATTTGAAGAATTGGGTACAAGAAACGGGAAAGGATAATGGTTACGTAATTGTTACCCGCCGATCAAAAAATATTGGCGGTACTACTGGGATGGTATGGCTTGTGTGCGACCGTAGTGGTGAACACCGTAGTAAAGCAACAGTTAGGAAAGCTGGTAGCAAAAAAATCGGCTGCCCGTTTTCATTACTCGCCATCCGGGACGTGACGAACGACACGTGGGAGTTAAAAGTGGACTGTGCGAACCATAACCACGAACCTACGACGAGTCTGTTGGGCCACGCTTTTGTGCGAAGATTCACTAAAGCCGAATACAAGCTAGTGGAGCAGCTAACTGCTCAAAACATGGAGCCACGTATCATATTTCAAACCCTAAGAAAGCAGTTCCCCGACAGCCTGCACGTTCAGAAAGACGTGCAAAATGCGGTACAAAAAATTAGAGCGACAATAATGGACGGAAAGAATCCTATTCAGGCACTGGAAAGCCTGCTGCATGACCGCCGATTCATTTACGACACCCGACAAGATCCCAAAACAGATGTCGTAACAGAGATTTTCTTTGTTCATCCTTATTCAATCACTATGTGGCGTGCATTCCCGCACGTGATGTTGATCGACGCGACCTACAAAACAAACCTCTACAACATGCCATTTGTCCAGGTTGTGGGTATGACGTCGACTGGGAAGTCTTTTTGTATCGCACATGCCGTTATTTGTAAAGAACGAAGGGGTAACTACGTGTGGGTGCTTGAGCGGATCAAGTCAATATTGCATGAATGTATGATGCCGCGTGTGATAGTCACGGATAGGGAGCTTGCCCTGATAAACGCGTGTTCTAAAGTATTCCCGAACGCAAAAAGGCTTCTATGCCACTTTCACATCCAACAAAATATAGCTAGAAAGTGCAAGGAAGGGTTCGATAAAGAAGATTGGGGGAAATTTATGTCGTACTGGCGGACATTGTGCGAATCTTCATCAGAGCCCATGTACAAGTACAACTTGGAGAAAATGTATAACCGACTCGTGGTTGCCAACCGAGAAAGTAAGTGTTCCTTCAACAAACGACTCACCCAATCTATTATATTTCACACACGCTTTTACATTTCATTATTTTATTTTTACAGGTGTCTATGATTACGTCTACGAAAACTGGCTCAAAGACTATAAAGAAATGTTCGTTTATGCGTGGACCGATAAGTGTCGCAACTTTGGTCAGCGCACCACCAACAGAGTTGAGAGCCAGCACGCAAATTTAAAAAGATACATTACGCGCGGGAGTTCATTGGAGCGAATAGCAAGATGCATCATTGATATAGTTGAAACTCAGTATGATGAAATACAAAAAAGTTTCACTGAGAGCATCGAAAAAACGATGAACCACCATAGACACCGAATGTTGGACAACCTACGTGGAAAGGTTTCCCATGAAGCACTTGATTTGCTGGAAAAAGAGCTACTGAGGAAGATGGATGTGTTGCGGAAACTTAACGCATCATGTGGTTGCCATATGTGGCTTAGCAAAGGATTGCCGTGTGCTTGTAGACTGGAAAACTACAACCGTACAGGTAAAAAATATTAAAACAACAAACCTTTTGTTATTTTGTACGATTTAGCTGTTTCTCACACCGTATTAACTTAACTGTGCAGGGCGTATAATACAACTCGACGAGATAGATGTATTCTGGCGTAAGCTTGACTTGCTCCCTTGTAAACTGGTAGACGAGGAGGTCGATATTGTAGCAGAGCTCAATAATGTGCGGCAACATTTAGAGGCGCAGTCCCCCGTTCAGCAAAAGAGTATGCTTTCAAAGATAAAAGCGGTTTTCACCCCGAAATCGTCAACCAAGAAACCACCGATCGTCCAGCAAAACACTCGCGGTCGGCCTACATCAAAGAAAGTACAAGAAAGGCTAGATGAAGCTGCGAGGTTAGACCAAGCTGCGAGATACAGCTCCTATGGCGAGGACAGCAATGTAATTACCGCTTCCCCCAAGCATAGGTACGATTTACCCCGACACAGCTCATACGTACCGTCAGAGGGCTCTCGTGGAACTGGTTCGTTTGTGAAGTCTGAAAAACCTAAAATGCAACCAAACAGTTCAACAAGTTCTAAAAAGAAGGAGACGAGGGATGATAAGGTTTTTCCATTAATAAAGGGGGACGAGCACTTGTTATGCATTAAGAGGTTTAAGAATCAAATTCCATCAGAGTTTCGCTCTTACATATCGCGTATACAAGATGTGACCCCAGACGGTCATTGTGGGTACAGGTCTGTGGCTGTCGGGTTAGGTTTTACGGAACACGCATGGCCCAATATTCGAAGAGATTTACTACTGGAGATTGACCATAACAAACCGCGTTGGAAGCATGTATTCGAAACATATAACGAAGGAGACTTTAAACGAATACGTAAGAGCATCGAATGGCATTCAGTGAAAGGGTGCGATCAAAGTCACTGGATGGAAATGCCCCACGTAGGGCTTCTCATAGCGCAAAGGTATAATATTGTCCTCCACGTGCTAAGCATTGAATGGAGCTCTACCATCTTCCCATTAACGGATGCCCCACTAGATCCACGACCTCAAGCGATAACGCTTGTACATGTTCACGGGGGACACTTCATACATGCTAAGTTGGAAGGAGACTACCCCATGCCTTTAGTGAACCCGATGTGGTCGGCACATCGATCAATAGCTGCGAAACGGTGGGAAGAAATGTATACACCGCAGTTAGAGCACTACTACGAGTTAATGCATCCTAAATCAGACCGAGACAAAGACAGAGAACCGAGTTTAAATGTTATCGAAGATTAAGCGGAAACTTGTAATTTTGTAAATTGTAGAAATTTTTTAATTTATAAAGTTTTTATCATTTTTAATTCATTTATAATTTATAATTTATAATTTATAATTTATAATTCAAATTTTTATAAACATAATTTTTGGATTATTTTTAGTTTCTCTAAATACAAACGAAGAAAAAAAAAAAAAAAAAGGTCTTCTAAGGTGCGTAGGGATCCCTACGCATCGTATGTTATCCAAATGACAATAAAGCCCCTCTTTTTGGCTTCCTTTAGCCTCATAACAAGGGTAAAAAGGTAAAATGAGAAAAACCAGGCAGCGTATTGATCAATACGCATCCTATGTCAAAGGCGGACAATTTTCCCCCCAAATTGAAGTTTGAAAATATAAACATGTTAAATTACTATTTTGCCCCTCTTTTAGGGCTATACGGGGCTTAAAATAAGGGCAAAAACGTCATTTTCGGACCTTTAAATACGCTTCGTATGGGTCTCTACGATGCGTATTTAGTTGTCATCATAATGACCTTTATGCCCTTCTACAGATGCTTTGTATAGGCTAAACAGAAGGGTATAAAGGTCATTGTGATGACCTCTTATATACGTATCGTAGAGATCAATACGACGCGTATATAAAGGTGCACAATGACGTTTTTGCCCTTATATTAAGCCCCGTATAGCACTGATAGAAGGGCTAATCGTAATTTTAGACATAGACCTACGCTTCGTATTGATCACTACGCTGCGTATAGCTTCTGATATAAATCAGGAAAACCCCTACGCAGCGTATGTTCTTCCCCAAATTACAAACAAAACCACTACGAACCCCTACGAAGGCGACTACGTATTTCCGACCGTATACACGCGAATTCGAAGTATAAACGAGGTATATACTCAACCTATTTAAGTAATTTTGATTTTTTTGGTATTTTATCCGTAAATTAGGGCTGTATCATAGGTAAATTAGGGTTTACAGTGAATTAGGGGTGTTTGTTTGATGTGTTTGATTAGGGTTTACAGTAAATTAGGGGTGTTTTTTTGATTTGTTTGATTAGGGTTTACAGTGACCATTTTTTGTAAACTTATCAAACCTCAGGGACCAATTTTGTAAACACGTCAAACCTCAGGAACCATTTTTGTAAATTTATCATCCGTAAGGCGCGTATGGGCCTACGGGCAACGACGGGCTTAGTTTCGACGCCCGTTAGGCTCGTACGCGCCTTACGGACGACGTCGACTAAATAATATTTTTTTATTATTTAGTCGACGTCGTCCGTAAGGCGCGTACGGGCCTAACGAGCGTCGAAACTAAGTCCGTCGTTGCCCGTTAGGCCCGTACGCGCCTTACGGACGACGTCGACTAAAAAAACTAAGTGCGTACGGGCCAAACTAAGTGCGTATGGTCAATTTAGTTTTCGGGATAAGAACAGGGTCTGGTGTTTCCAGGATTTAATAAAATGGTCCCTTGTGTTTCAGAAATTGACCAGGGACCATTTTTGTAAATCCTGGAAACACCAGGGACCATTTTTGTAAATTCATCAAACCTCAGGGACCAATTTTGTAAACACATCAAACCTCAGGGACCATTTTTTTATACATAAACTTAAATTGTTTTTTTTTTTAAAAAACAGAAAAATATATATTTTTAAACAGAAAATATAAATTTTAGTCGACGTCGTCCGTAAGGGGCGTACGGGCCTAACGAGCGTCGAAACTAAGCCCGTCGTTAAAATTTTAACGACGGGCTTAGTTTCGACGCTCGTTAGGCCCGTACGCGCCTTACGGACGACGTCGACTAAATAATAAAAAAAATATTATTAGTCGACGTCGTCCGTAAGGCGCGTACGTTATTTAGTCGACGTCGTCCGTAAGGGGCGTACGGGCCTAACGGGCGTCGAAACTAAGCCCGTCGTTAAAATTTTAACGACGGGCTTAGTTTCGACGCTCGTTAGGCCCGTACGCCCCTTACGGACGACGTCGACTAAATAATGTACGCGCCTTACGGATGACGTCGACTAAATAATAAAAAAAATATTATTTAGTCGACGTCGTCCGTAAGGCGCGTACGGGCCTAACGAGCGTCGAAACTAAGTCCGTTTAACGACGGGCTTAGTTTCGACGCTCGTTAGGCCCGTACGCGCCTTACGGACGACGTCGACTAAATAATAAAAAAAATATTATTTAGTCGACGTCGTCCGTAAGGCGCTTACGGGCCTAACGAGCGTCGAAACTAAGTCCGTCGTTGCCCGTTAGGCCCGTACGCGCCTTACGGATGATAAATTTACAAAAATGGTCCCTGAGGTTTGATGTGTTTACAAAATTAGTCCCTGAGGTTTGATGAATTTACAAAAATGGTCCCTGGTGTTTCCAGGATTTACAAAAATGGTCCCTGGTCAATTTCTGAAACACAAGGGACCATTTTATTAAATCCTGGAAACACCAGGGACCATTTTTGTAAATTCATCAAACCTCAGGGACCATTTTTGTAAATTTATCATCCGTAAGGCGCGTACGGGCCTAACGGGCAACGACGGACTTAGTTTCGACGCTCGTTAGGCCCGTACGCGCCTTACGGACGACGTCGACTAAATAATAAAAAAAAATATTATTTAGTCGACGTCGTCCGTAAGGCGCGTACGGGCCTAACGAGCGTCGAAACTAAGTCCGTTTAACGACGGGCTTAGTTTCGACGCTCGTTAGGCCCGTACGCGCCTTACGGACGACGTCGACTAAATAATAAAAAAAATATTATTTAGTCGACGTCGTCCGTAAGTCGCGTACGGGCCTAACGAGCGTCGAAACTAAGCCCGTCGTTGCCCGTTAGGCCCGTACGCGCCTTAAGGATGACGTCGACTAAATAATAAAAAAAAATATTATTTAGTCGACGTCGTCCGTAAGGCGCGTACGGGCCTAACGAGCGTCGAAACTAAGTCCGTCGTTGCCCGTTAGGCCCGTACGCGCCTTACGGATGATAAATTTACAAAAATGGTCCCTGAGGTTTGATGTGTTTACAAAATTGGTCCCTGAGGTTTGATGAATTTACAAAAATGGTCCCTGGTGTTTCCAGGATTTACAAAAATGGTCCCTGGTCAATTTCTGAAACACAAGGGACCATTTTATTAAATCCTGGAAACACCAGGGACCATTTTTGTAAATTCATCAAACCTCAGGGACCATTTTTGTAAATTTATCATCCGTAAGGCGCGTACGGGCCTAACGGGCAACGACGGACTTAGTTTCGACGCTCGTTAGGCCCGTACGCGCCTTACGGACGACGTCGACTAAATAATAAAAAAAAATATTATTTAGTCGACGTCGTCCGTAAGGCGCGTACGGGCCTAACGAGCGTCGAAACTAAGTCCGTTTAACGACGGGCTTAGTTTCGACGCTCGTTAGGCCCGTACGCGCCTTACGGACGACGTCGACTAAATAATAAAAAAAATATTATTTAGTCGACGTCGTCCGTAAGTCGCGTACGGGCCTAACGAGCGTCGAAACTAAGCCCGTCGTTGCCCGTTAGGCCCGTACGCGCCTTAAGGATGACGTCGACTAAATAATAAAAAAAAATATTATTTAGTCGACGTCGTCCGTAAGGCGCGTACGGGCCTAACGAGCGTCGAAACTAAGTCCGTCGTTGCCCGTTAGGCCCGTACGCGCCTTACGGATGATAAATTTACAAAAATGGTCCCTGAGGTTTGATGTGTTTACAAAATTGGTCCCTGAGGTTTGATAAGTTTACAAAAATGGTCCCTGGTGTTTCCAGGATTTACAAAAATGGTCCCTGGTCAATTTCTGAAACACAAGGGACCATTTTATTAAATCCTGGAAACACCAGGGACCATTTTTGTAAATTCATCAAACCTCAGGGACCATTTTTGTAAATTTATCATCCGTAAGGCGCGTACGGGCCTAACGGGCAACGACGGACTTAGTTTCGACGCTCGTTAGGCCCGTACGCGCCTTACGGACGACGTCGACTAAATAATAAAAAAAATATTATTTAGTCGACGTCGTCCGTAAGGCGCGTACGGGCCTAACGAGCGTCGAAACTAAGCCCGTCGTTGCCCGTTAGGCCCGTACGCGCCTTAAGGATGACGTCGACTAAATAATAAAAAAAATATTATTTAGTCGACGTCGTCCGTAAGGCGCGTACGGGCCTAACGAGCGGGACGGGCTTAGTTTCGACGCTCGTTAGGCCCGTACGCGCCTTACGGACGACGTCGACTAAATAATAAAAAAAATATTATTTAGTGTACGTCGTCCGTAAGGCGCGTACGGGCCTAACGAGCGTCGAAACTAAGTCCGTCGTTGCCCGTTAGGCCCGTACACGCCTTACGGATGATAAATTTACAAAAATGGTCCCTGAGGTTTGATGTGTTTACAAAATTGTTTCCTGAGGTTTGATGAATTTACAAAAATGGTCCCTGGTGTTTCCAGGATTTAATAAAATGGTCCCTGGTCAATTTCTGAAACACAAGGGACCATTTTATTAAATCCTGGAAACACCAGGGACCATTTTTGTAAATTCATCAAACCTCAGGGACCAATTTTGTAAACACATCAAACCTCAGGGACCATTTTTTAAACATAAACTTAAATTGTTTTTTTTTTTTTTTAAAACAGAAAAATATATATTTTTAAACAGAAAATATATATTTTTATGCTTTCACTTGTCTTTATGCTTTCACTTTGTAAACAGAAAATATATATTTTTAAACAGAAAATATATATTTTTAAACAGAAAATATATATTTTTTTAAACTTAAACTTAAATTGTTTTTTTTTTTAAAAACAGAAAAATGGAGGAAATGGATTTCGAAGTAGATATTCCGGAGCAGCCGCAGCGGAAACGGCGGGCGCGTCCACCGCCAGATCCTCTAGAGAATCACCCTTATTTGGAGTTTCCTCTGGAGTCCGAGGCTGCGCTCCGTTGCGAGAAGCTTCGGAAGATGCATATTGGTGAACACTTTGCGGTTTCGTGGAAAACCCTCCGGAAGCTTGAGGTTGAAGATTGGGTGCGGGGGTTTGTTCCCGTTGATTCACCGTGGGATCGTCTGTTTGAGCTATCATTTACGCCGACCTACAGGGAGATACTAGTCGAGTTTCTGTCGTCGTTCGAGTTTCATCCTCGTCGGCCAGATGAGGTTGTGGACCCCGCGCAGCCCCCTCCCCCGCCCGAGGTTTCTTTTCGCATGGCTGGCCAGGCGCGCGAAATGTCACTTGCACAGTTTGCGGTGCATAGCGGTTTGTATACGGAGGCTGAGATTGCTACGGATCTTTATACGAAGGTACGTTTAACACAAATTTTGTATTGTTATTATTATTATTTTTAATATATAACATTTAAGATTTAATATTAATTTAACGTTTAATAAACATTCGTGTAAACAGGGGCTCGTAATGATTGATAAACCCACGCTATTAGGGTTTTGGGATCTGATCGCGGACATCCGTCATTGGGACCACCACCAATCCAAGGGGAGGAGTACGCTGATTGAGGATCCGCTCTTCAGGTACGTTAGTTATTAAACAGTTTTTTTTAAACAGATTTTTTTAAAAGAAAATTTCTTTTTTTAATTATTTAGTTGATTTTTGTCAATTTTTGAAACATCAGGGACCATTTTTGTAAAAAATAGAAACTTTAGGGAACAAAGTGTAAATATATCAAACCGTCAGCCGTTTTTGTAAAAAATTGAACGACGTCTAAACCGGCAGCCGTTTGGGACTGGGTTTGCAGCCGTAAACCGGCGTTTAAACGGCTGCAAACACAGCCCCAAAGGGCAACGATTTCGCAGCCGTTTGGGGCTGCGTTTGCAGCCGTTTAAACGCCCGGTTACGGCTGCAAATGCCGCCGCAGACGGCAGCGAAAACGCAGCCGTTTAAACGCCCGTTTACGACTGCAAACGCAGCCGCAAACGGCAGCGAAATATCTGCCGTTTGCGGCTGCGTTTGCAGCCGTTTAAACGCCCGTTAGGGACCTACGCGACTTACGGTTCGACTTCGACTAAATAATAAAAAAATATAATTTAACGACGACGATCATAGTTTTGACGCTCGTAAGGCGCGTACGGTCCTAACGAGCGTCGAAACTAAGTTCGTCGTTAAAATATATATATTTTTTTTATTATTTAGTCGAAGTCGAACCGTAAGGCGCGTAGGTCCCTAACGAACGTCGAAACTAAGTTCGTCGTTTTATATTTTAACGACGAACTTAGTTTCGACGCTCGTTACGGACCTACGCGCCTTACGGATCGACTTCGACTAAATAATAAAAAAAGTATAATTTAACGACGATCTTAGTTTTGACGCTCGTAAAGCGCGTAGGTCCGTTCGAGCGTCGAAACTAAGTTCGTCGTTAAAATATATATTTTTTTATTATTTAGTCGAAGTCGAACCGTAAGGCCCGTAGGTCTCTAACGAGCGTCGAAACTAAGTTCGTCGTTTTATATTTTAACGACGAACTTAGTTTCGACGCTCGTTAGGGACCACTTGTGTCAATTTTTGAAACATCGGGGACCATTTTTGTAAAAAATTGAAACTTCAGGGACCAAAGTGTAAATATATCAAAAAAGGGACCATTTGTGTCAATTTTTGAAACTCCAAGGACCGTTTAAACCAAATTTCTTTTTAAACAGGATTTTTTTTTAAACATATTTTTTTTTTAATTTTTTAGTCGAAGTCGAACCGTAACCGGCGTTTGAACGACGTCTAAACCGGCAGCCGTTTGGGGCTGCGTTTGCAGCCGTAAACCGGCGTTTAAACGGCTGCAAACACAGCCCCAAAGGGCAGCGATTTCGCAGCCGTTTGGGGCTGCGTTTGCAGCCCTTTAAACGCCCGGTTACGGCTGCAAATGCCGCCGCAGACGGCAGCGAAAACGCAGCCGTGTGCGGCTGCGTTTGCAGCCGTTTAAACGCTCGTTTACGACTGCAAACGCAGCCGCAAACGGCAGCGAAATCGCTGCCGTTTGCGGCTGCGTTTGCAGCCGTTTAAATGCCCGTTAGGGACCTACGCGACTTACGGTTTCCATTTAATCGATGTCGTCTGATTATTATTTACTGACTGGTTTCCATTTATGCAGGTATTTGCACAAGATGATTTCCACTTCGATCACTGCTCGAAACAAAAGCCGGGAGTGGTGTACGAGTGGTGACTTATTCTTTTTGTATTGCCTCTTATACAAGAGGCCGTGCGCTCTCGCCTACGGGTTGGCACAGTATTTCGCCTCCGCGCATCATCGACAGGAGCGCGGAATGCTATTCGGCGGCGCTTACGTGACCAAGATAGCCCATTCGTTGGGCTATCATCCGGAGAACGACCGCGGCCGTGTAGGCCCGGCGGCACAGCCAAAGCGGATGGGGATGAACACAATAAACGGGATGCATATTACCAAAGACTTTCCATGCGGGAAGCGGTTAAAGAATCTGGACGGCACGCAATACCAGCTTAAGGAACTGCCAGAAGAGTTCCCTCTGATTTATCCCCCGCGGGATCCGGAGCCGCCGGAGCCGCATGACCCGGCCGCCGTTCTTCCGCGGCCACCACAGCCGCGTGGACCACCCGGGGCGCCCCAGTTCCCACGCCATGTTATGCCCGGTCCTGACCCGTCACAAGAGCGGCTGCTTCGAAACGTTGAGAGAAACAATTATTTGTTAGAGTGGGTGGCTGCGGCGCTGCAGCAGCAGCGACAGCATGACGGGTTACCTCCACTACCCTTCATTGCGGATGCGGACTGGGATCAGCATCAGCGGCAGCAGCAGCAGCATCAGGAGCAGCAGCAGCAGCATCAGGAGCAGCAGCAGCAGCATCAGGAGCAGCAGCAGTAGTATTTTATCATTTTGTTATGTATGTACAAACTTTGTAATGTATTTTGTTATGTATATATCAAACTTCGGTGTAAACAGTTTCACGTATTTTGAAATGTTATATTTTGAAATTCAGGCAGGTTATAAAAAATTCTGGCAGGTTATTTAAAGTGTTTTGTCGTTACGGACTTAGTTTCGACGCTCGTTAGGCCCGTACGCGCCTTACGGACGACGTCGACTAAATAATAAAAAAAATATTATTTAGTCGACGTCGTCCGTAAGGCGCGTACGGGCCTAACGAGCGTCGAAACTAGGTCCGTCGTTGCCCGTTAGGCCCGTACGCGCCTTACGGACGACGTCGACTAAATAATAAAAAAAATATTATTTAGTCGACGTCGTCCGTAAGGCGCGTACGGGCCTAACGAGCGTCGAAACTAAGTCCGTCGTTGCCCGTTAGGCCCGTACGCGCCTTACGGATGACGTCGACTAAATAATAAAAAAAATATTATTTAGTCGACGTCGTCCGTAAGGCGCGTACGGGCCTAACGAGCGTCGAAACTAAGTCCGTCGTTGCCCGTTAGGCCCGTACGCGCCTTACGGATGACGTCGACTAAATAATAAAAAAAATATTATTTAGTCGACGTCGTCCGTAAGGCGCGTACGGGCCTAACGAGCGTCGAAACTAAGCCCGTCGTTAAAAAATATTATTTAGTCGACGTCGTCCGTAAGGCGCGTACGGGCCTAACGGGCAACGACGGGCTTAGTTTCGACGCTCGTTAGGCCCGTACGCGCCTTACGGACGACGTCGACTAAATAATAAAAAAAATATTATTTAGTCGACGTCGTCCGTAAGGCGCGTACGGGCCTAACGAGCGTCGAAACTAAGTCCGTCGTTGCCCTTTAGGCCCGTACGCGCCTTACGGATGATAAATTTACTAAAATGGTCCCTGAGGTTTGATGTGTTTACAAAATTAGTCCCTGAGGTTTGATGAATTTACAAAAATGGTCCTTGGTGTTTCCAGGATTTACAAAAATGGTCCCTGGTCAATTTCTGAAACACAAGGGACCATTTTATTAAATCCTGGAAACACCAGGGACCATTTTTGTAAATTCATCAAACCTCAGGGACCATTTTTGTAAATTTATCATCCGTAAGGCGCGTACGGGCCTAACGGGCAACGACGGACTTAGTTTCGACGCTCGTTAGGCCCGTACGCGCCTTACGGACGACGTCGACTAAATAATAAAAAAAAATATTATTTAGTCGACGTCGTCCGTAAGGCGCGTACGGGCGTAACGAGCGTCGAAACTAAGTCCGTTTAACGACGGGCTTAGTTTCGACGCTCGTTAGGCCCGTACGCGCCTTACGGACGACGTCGACTAAATAATATTTTTTTTATTATTTAGTCGACGTCGTCCGTAAGGCGCGTACGGGCCTAACGAGCGTCGAAACTAAGTCCGTCGTTGCCCGTTAGGCCCGTACGCGCCTTACGGATGATAAATTTACAAAAATGGTCCCTGAGGTTTGATGTGTTTACAAAATTAGTCCCTGAGGTTTGATGAATTTACAAAAATGGTCCCTGGTGTTTCCAGGATTTACAAAAATGGTCCCTGGTCAATTTCTGAAACACAAGGGACCATTTTATTAAATCCTGGAAACACCAGGGACCATTTTTGTAAATTCATCAAACCTCAGGGACCATTTTTGTAAATTTATCATCCGTAAGGCGCGTACGGGCCTAACGGGCAACGACGGACTTAGTTTCGACGCTCGTTAGGCCCGTACGCGCCTTACGGACGACGTCGACTAAATAATAAAAAAAATATTATTTAGTCGACGTTGTCCGTAAGGCGCGTACGGGCCTAACGAGCGTCGAAACCAAGTCCGTTTAACGACGGGCTTAGTTTCGACGCTCGTTAGGCCCGTACGCGCCTTACGGACGACGTCGACTAAATAATAAAAAAAATATTATTTAGTCGACGTCGTCCGTAAGGCGCGTACGGGCCTAACGAGCGTCGAAACTAAGTCCGTCGTTGCCCGTTAGGCCCGTACGCGCCTTACGGATGATAAATTTACAAAAATGGTCCCTGAGGTTTGATGTGTTTACAAAATTAGTCCCTGAGGTTTGATGAATTTACAAAAATGGTCCCTGGTGTTTCCAGGATTTACAAAAATGGTCCCTGGTCAATTTCTGAAACACAAGGGACCATTTTATTAAATCCTGGAAACACCAGGGACCATTTTTGTAAATTCATCAAACCTCAGGGACCATTTTTGTAAATTTATCATCCGTAAGGCGCGTACGGGCCTAACGGGCAACGACGGACTTAGTTTCGACGCTCGTTAGGCCCGTACGCGCCTTACGGATGACGTCGACTAAATAATAAAAAAAAATATTATTTAGTCGACGTCGTCCGTAAGGCGCGTACGGGCCTAACGAGCGTCGAAACTAAGCCCGTCGTTAAAATTTTAACGACGGGCTTAGTTTCGACGCTCGTTAGGCCCGTACGCGCCTTACGGACGACGTCGACTAAATAATAAAAAAAATATTATTTAGTCGACGTCGTCCGTAAGGCGCGTACGGGCCTAACGAGCGTCGAAACTAAGTCCGTCGTTGCCCGTTAGGCCCGTACGCGCCTTACGGATGATAAATTTACAAAAATGGTCCCTGAGGTTTGATGTGTTTACAAAATTGGTCCCTGAGGTTTGATGAATTTACAAAAAGGTCCCTGGTGTTTCCAGGATTTACAAAAATGGTCCCTTGTGTTTCAGAAATTGACCAGGGACCATTTGTGTAAATCCTGGAAACACCAGGGACCATTTTTGTAAATTCATCAAACCTCAGGGACCAATTTTGTAAACACATCAAACCTCAGGGACCATTTTTGTAAATTTATCATCCGTAAGGCGCGTACGGGCCTAACGGGCAACGACGGGCTTAGTTTCGACGCTCGTTAAGCCCGTACGCGCCTTACGGACGACGTCGACTAAATAATAAAAAAAATATTATTTAGTCGACGTCGTCCGTAAGGCGCGTACGGGCCTAACGAGCGTCGAAACTAAGTCCGTTTAACGACGGGCTTAGTTTCGACGCTCGTTAGGCCCGTACGCGCCTTACGGACGACGTCGACTAAATAATAAAAAAAATATAAGAATTAAGTTCCAGGTTCTGTGTGAATTTAAAGTTCAGAAGGCTTTATACGCTGCGTATTGACCAATACGCAGCGTATACTAACTGTCAGTATACGCTGCGTATAGGTCAATACGCAGCGTATTAGTAGTCACTGCATATAAGAATTAAGTTCCATGTTCTAACAGCTCCGGAACGGAGGATAAACTGGTTAAGGCGTTACGGTTCTAAATGAAAGGTCACGAGTTCGATTCATGCTAAGGGCCGGTTCTTTAAAGAAGACCCCCTTTTATTCTGATTTTATATATATTTACACTTTGGTCCCTGGTGTTTCATTTTTTATAAAAATGGTCCCTGAAGTTTCATAAAATTACAAAAATGGTCCCTGAAGTTTCATAAAATTACAAAAATGGTCCCTGATGTTTGATAATTTAGATAAATGGTCCCTGATGTTTCCTGGATTTACAATAATGGTCCCTTATGTTTCTGAAATTGACACAAAATGTTTCCAAGTATGAAGTGTCAAATTTTACCAAGTTTATATACGCTGCGTATTGGTCAATACGCAGCGTATAGAAACCTGGCAAAAATTTGACACTTCAAACCTACCAAAATGACCCCAAATGAGCATCAGTTTTGTATACGCTGCGTATTGGTCAATACGCAGCGTATAGGTGTTTCCAGGATTTACAAAAATGGTCCCTGGTCAATTTCTGAAACACAAGGGACCATTTTATTAAATCCTGGAAACACCAGGGACCATTTTTGTAAATTCATCAAACCTCAGGGACCATTTTTGTAAATTTATCATCCGTAAGGCGCGTACGGGCCTAACGGGCAACGACGGACTTAGTTTCGACGCTCGTTAGGCCCGTACGCGCCTTACGGACGACGTCGACTAAATAATAAAAAAAAATATTATTTAGTCGACGTCGTCCGTAAGGCGCGTACGGGCCTAACGAGCGTCGAAACTAAGTCCGTTTAACGACGGGCTTAGTTTCGACGCTCGTTAGGCCCGTACGCGCCTTACGGACGACGTCGACTAAATAATATTTTTTTTTATTATTTAGTCGACGTCGTCCGTAAGGCGCGTACGGGCCTAACGAGCGTCGAAACTAAGTCCGTTTAACGACGGGCTTAGTTTCGACGCTCGTTAGGCCCGTACGCGCCTTACGGACGACGTCGACTAAATAATATTTTTTTTATTATTTAGTCGACGTCGTCCGTAAGGCGCGTACGGGCCTAACGAGCGTCGAAACTAAGTCCGTCGTTGCCCGTTAGGCCCGTACGCGCCTTACGGATGATAAATTTACAAAAATGGTCCCTGAGGTTTGATGTGTTTACAAAATTAGTCCCTGAGGTTTGATGAATTTACAAAAATGGTCCCTGGTGTTTCCAGGAT